>NC_072477.1:71277572-72477572 GCF_027574615.1 Eptesicus fuscus | reverse complement strand
TTTCTTCATTTTCCCTATGGGTTACTGGCCTCCATGAAGGCAAGGGCTTGTCTTAGTTATCTTTGTATTGCATGATTCAGTGCCTGACCTATTAGGTGCTTAATTAGTGTTTTGACTGAATGGATAAGTGAAGTCTTGATGACCTTGTGAATATAATGTGTTAAATCAATGCTCTGATCATGCGTTGGATTAAAGATGAGCACAGGTCAGTTACCTTTCAAGGTACATTCAGTAACCTAGACCCCTGAATTTTTCAGTGGTTGGTTGAACAGTAACTATATAAATATTTGCATCTTTTTAACACAATAGGCAAAATGAAGGAGAAAAAAAAAAAGAGATCGTTTCCAGAAGTCAAACACCTTCCACTGATCAGTAAAAGTAGGATCGCTTTCATTCTTTTAATTACAGTATTTATGCGCATTAAGGCTGTGCCTTCATTCAGGCAATGAGAAATACAGACTTTATAGTTTGGGTGAGACATCGCAGCAGCCATTACTTCTTACTCACTGTGTTTAAGAAAGGAGCCTTGTGGTCATGTGGCAGGGGAAGGAAATCCTAAGTGCTTCGGTCATGAGGCGAGGAGACTCACGTTTGCGTGGTGTTCTGTGATGTACACAAATAAGCAGCTGGATGATTCAGATGTTGAAGCAACAATGACTTGTTCCCGAGAAGGAACAGATGTGGCAGAGGCGGGTTTCTGGGAATCCAGTGACAACACGTTACATATTAAACTCTTTTCTGAAAACTTCTTGGAAAATATTCAGATATTCATGATCTCTCTCTATTTATATTTAGGTCTAAATGTTCAGGAAGTGAGAGGCCAATTTTATTTTTATGTCACTGTCCTGAAATTAGCCTGTTACAGTACTTTCTTCGAGTCCTGGCTGCTTGATTCTTCCTCTTTGGACAGGCAGGGACCCTGGAGTAATACCCCGCAGGCCTGGACTGGGCAGAGGCTGAGGAGCCTCCTGTCCACACTTGCGGGACATTGTGGAGAGCAAGCACCAGCAGTGGTGTCCTTTAGGATCTCCAGATTGAGTTTCTGAACAAAACTATTCAAAGAGCAGGAAGGTAGGAAAGAGGTAGGAAACCAGCCTAGCAGACCATGCATGGAGAGCTGACCAGGGAGGAGCTTGACTATAGGACTTGTGTGTGTGGTGGGGGAAGGGAGATCTGGGCCTGGAGCAATTCCTGAGCTAAGGATCCCTTTATCTTGTTTCCCACACTTGTAGATAAAAACATCAATGTGAATAATTAAAGGGACAGTAGGAGCAGTTTTCAGTCAGGGCTTTATTATTAAAGAAGGCTCTGCTTTGAATTATGGTGGTACTTTAAGGACCTGAAGTATAAGGTCTAGAAGGAAACAGGGCTGGAGAAACTGATGTAGCCTAGAACTGGCTCTGAGATGGAATGCCAGAAATCCAACACTGCAGTGAGCAGTGTTCTAGCTGATGTGGTATGTCTGCCTGATGGTGACTGGTAGTATTATCCCAGGGGCTCTTGTCTAGAAGGAAGAGAGTAGTAGCAGAGGCGAGCAGTAGGACCCATTACATGGGGGATGGTGTGGGCTATGGAGGAAGGTACCTGAGTATGTGACCCAGGGCGATTTTTCTGTTTTCGGCAGACGCCCAGGTATTGACTGGAGGTGGAGGTTGGGGAACAGAGTTGTGCTTCATGGAGGAGCAAACTGTCACTGGGGAAAGTACGCTTTATAATTGTGTATACCTATGTTTAAGCTATGTTCCTTAAAGAAATAATACAGGGTCTCAACAAAAATTGTGTATAGAGAGAGTAGAATGAAATTCACTGAAATGTTTGTGATAGTCATTCCTGAATATGGAGTCTATGGCTGGCTGTTTTTCTTTCTACTCATAGCTATTTTCTAAATCTTCACCATAAGCAAATTCTACCTTAATAATGAAGAATAAAACAATTAATTGAAAAGGGGTACATAGGAAGGATCGTAACCAAATTTTTCTGGCTTCACAGTGTTGCTTCATTTTTATTAACTACTCATTGAAGGGATAAGATGCTTAGATAGTTAAAAACAACAGATGATTCAAAGATTGTGGTGGACCTAAGTCAAAATTCATGGGGATACTCATTTTGTTTAATTCCTGTGTGGAAGTTGATTGAATTCATGTCAAGGAGACAGTTAACCTTTGGGGAAGAATATGTCAGAAAGGGAGTAAATCATTAACAAATGATCACACTGTACACAGGTCAGGCTTTGGGAGTATGATATCCAGGTTACACCAATAAATGTAGACATTGGAAAAAATTTATTTAGCATTTAAGTACATGTGCCTGGGAGGTGTTAAATATTTTTATTGTACTTTGCCTATAAGAATTTCATTTCCTCATTCCCTGCAAAATACATACATATATACATACATACATACATACACACACACACACACACACATATATATACTAGAGGCCCGGTGCATGAAATTCATGCATGAGGGGTCCCTCAGCCCGACCTGTACCCTCTCCTATCCGAGAGCCCTCAGGGCATGTCCTGCTGACGGCTTAGGCCCGCTCCCCGTGGTTCTCTGCTCTCTGCGGGGCTTGCCTGCTCCACACCATAGTGCTGGGCAAGCAAGCCCTGCTGGGTGCTGCCTGCAGCTGCGCTTGTCTGCTCCCGGGTCGCCACAGCAACAGCCAAGCAGGCCCTGCTGGGTGCTGCCTGCAGGCCCACTTGCCTGTTGTGGGTTGCTGGCAGCTACGGCCAAGCAGGCCCTGCTGTCTGCTGCCAAGCTGCGCCGCTGGACCCACCCCCAGGCCCACCCTGAGGTTGCCTGTCCAGCCCTGCCTGGCTCCCCAGGTCCCACAGCGCTGCGGCCACTGGGGTCTGGCCCTGCCTCCCTCTTTGGCCCTTGAAGCAGCCTCGGCAGCTGCTGACCAGGCCCTCCCCCAGTGCAGGTGCATGGAGGCGGGTCCCGCGAACGCTGATGGGGGTGGGTCCGGGTGCTGCTGCTGCTGCCGCCACCGCCCCCAGACCCGCGAACACTGATGGGGGCGGGTCCAGGCGCCGCTGCTGCCGCCGACGCCACTGCCCCATCCTCTCTCCCCCCTCCCCCCCCCCGCAGGCCGCCCCGACCTGCGAACGCTGATGGGTCTCCCCTCAGCAGCGACTGATCCGGCTTTAGAGAGGCGCAGGGGGCGGGACTTGCGAGTCCCGCCCCCTGCGTCTCTCAACGGCTGGATAGGCCACCCCGAGTCCCACCCCCCAGCTTCCCACCGCCCAATCGTGGGCGTAGCGGAGTGATGGTTATTTGCATATTACTCTATTATTAGATAGGATACATACATACATGCTGGCCTATTGTCAATAAACCTAATGCAAATATTCTAGTAAGTATCTTTCTACTTTCAACTGATGCCTTGTACATCCGCACTGCTGAGGACAACTATAATGTGAAGGCTAAACCTTTCAGAAGTGTAAGCACAGTAGCTATAACCCTAGAGATTGATATACCTCTCTCTGCCTGAATGTCCTTCATTTCTTGCCATCTCCCCACATCACTTCCTAGCGAAGCACATTCACAGCATCTGTGTGCACACTCCTATTACTTAAGTACTAGTTATTATGCTATTCCTACACTTCCAGTTGTGAGCCCTGGGAGAACAAGGACAATATCTTGCACTTCTATTGATTGAGCAGCACTTGAAAAACACTAGATAATAAGTATATACCAGAGGTATATGTGCCAGTCACTTGATGAACTGGGCTCTTTGTAACCACCTTTTTGCCTCTAATGTCATCAAAGTGTTTTGGTTTTTGTTTGTCATAGATTTGAAAATAAAACTGGTGCCTGAAATTTTTCCCCACATGTACCAAAATGCTCTTTCATTAGGTATCTCCAGAGAACCTTTTAATGTTATTGGATCTCTGTGCTTACTACTGGTTTAAACAATAACAATTTCTATTTTTTAATTTAAAAATTTATATAAGAAAACTATTAGAATAAGACAATAATAAAAATGATCCATAATCCAGTCATCTCAACTCTTTTTATAGATAGTGTTTTTACATGACTACTGTCATTTATTTTATACTAGGGGCCCAGTGCACAAATTCGTGCACCTTGAAAGGAACTGTGGGCTGCAAGGCTACAGTGGTCACAGGGGCAGGTCTCTGCCCATCCTCCACGCTCCCGCCTGGCCCCTCCAGCCATGGCCTCAGGTCCCCTGTATGGCAGCAGCAGTGCTCCTGCCACCGCTGTTCCCATGTGCTGATGGTGCTGGCCCCATTCGCACCTGCTGACAGTACGGAGCAATTGGGGCCGGTGCCAACAGCGGGTGCGAGCTGCTGCTGCTGCACGGATTGCCCTTCAGGAGCAGGGGGAGGTGGAGAAGCCCTGGGGGTAATCGGGGCTGGCAGGTGCCAGGTGCTAGCAGTGGGTAAGAGCAGCAGCTCCGGCGCCAACAGTGGGTGCAAGCAGAGCTGGTGCTGGCAGCAGGTGCAAGCGCCAGGCGGAACCGCAGCGCGCGGGAGCCAAGAATTTTCAGTAATCACCAGAGGCTAACCCTGATGACAGGGGCCCATGCCCTGCCTTGGTCTGGCACCCCTGCTCACCTGCTCCACCATCCCACCGCAGCCGAGGCCCACCATGTTCTGCGCATGCCCCCTGGTGATCAGCACATGTCATAGTGACCGGTTGTTCAGTTGTTTGGTTGTTCTGCTGTTCGGTCTATTTGCATATTAGCCTTTTATTATATAGGATACTAAAGGCCCGGTGCACGAAATTCGTGCATGGAGGGGGGGGTGTCCCTCAGCCCAGCCTGCACCCTCTCCAATCTGGGACCTCGAGGGATGTCTGACTGCCGGGATCGGGCCTAAATGGGCAGTCGGACATCCCTCTCACAATCCAGGACTGTTGGCTCCCAACTGCTCACCTGCCTGCCTTCCTGATTGCCCCTAAACGCTTCTGCCCGCCAGCCTGATCACCCCCTAACCACTCCCATGCCAGCCTGATTGATGTCTAACTGCTCTCCTGCCAGCCTGTTTGCCCCCAACTTCCCTCCTCTGCCGGCCTGGTCACCCTTAACTGCCATTCCCTGCAGGATTGATTGCCTCCAACTGCCCTCCCTTGCAGGCCTAGTGCCTCCCAACTGCCCTCCCCTGCTGGCCATCTTGTGGTGGCCATCTTGTGTCCACATGGGGGCAGGATCTTTGACCACATGGGGGCAGCCATCTTGTGTGTTGGAGTGATGGTCAATCTGCATATTACTCTTTTATTAGATAGGATAGAGGCCTGATGCACTGGTGGGGGACAGCTGGTTTGCCCTGAAGGATGTCCTGGATCAGGGTGGGGTTCCCTTGGGGTGTGGAGAGGCCTGGGCAAGGGGCCTGTGGTGGTTTGCAGGCCAGCCACACCCCTGGCGACCCAAGCAGAGGCCCTGGTATCTGGAATTTATTTACCTTCTACAATTGAAACTTTGTAGCCTGGAGCGGAGCCAAGCCTCCTTCTGGATTCATGGCTGCCGTGGCTGCCACTTGAATTTGTTTACCTTCTATAATTGAAACTTTGTACCCTTGAGTGGAGGCCTGGGCCCACCAGAGTGTGTGGAAAGCTTGGCTTCTTCTGTTGCCGGGGAAACCCAATGGTAGCCATCTTGGCTGGGGTTAATTTGCATACTCGTCCCTGATTGGCTGGTGGGCGTGGCTTGTGTAGTGGAGTGATGGTTAATTTGCATATTACCCTTTTATTAGAGAGGATTATATACTTCCATATTTATCTATGATTATTTCAAACTTTTTATATTTCATTACAATCTTGTTCATTATAGCTTCATAATTTTAAGAAATTATAATATTTTAGTATATAGATGAAACCATAATACTAAATCCATTCTTAAATATTTAAATTGTTTCCAAGTTGAAACTAATAGAAAATACTGTGGTTAACATCATTATTCACGTAGCTTTTTGTTTCCATTAATCTATTTTTAAAGTAAATTTGTAGAACTATAACTAGTAAAAAGACATGAATATTTTGTTAGTGTCATAGTTCTTTCCAAAAAATTACACTAACATATAATACTACCAACTCATATAAAATGGTTACTCACAGGGTCTTTTTTAAAAAACAACTTGATTGAGATGTAATACATATGCCATACAATGCATGCGTTTAAAATATATAATTCAGTGGCTTTTAGTGAATTCACAGAGATATATAACTATCACCACAATCAACTCTAGAACATTTTATTACCTTTCCTGAAAACCCTATACCCATTACCAACCACTCACGATTTCTCCAGTCCCCTCCAGAAGTAGGTTTTTACTAATTTACTTTTGGCCTCTATTTATATAAAATGTTCTGGACATTTTATATAAATGGAATAACTCAATATGTGGTCTTCTGAAACTGGCCACTTTGACCTAGCATAATGTTTTCAATATTTATTCTTTTTATTGACAAATAATATTCTATTGTATAGACATATAGCACATTTTGTTTATCATATGTAGAGGGACATTTGGGTTGTTTCTACCCTTTGGTTATTATTAATAATGCTGCTATGAACATTCATGTTTAAGTGTTTAATTTTTTAAAAAAATATTTGTATTGATTTCAGAGAGAGGAAGGAAGAGGAAGAGATAGAAATATCAATGATAAGAGAAAATCATTGTTTGGTTGCCTCCTGCATGCCCCCTACTGGGGATAGAGCCCACAACCCCAGCATGTGCCCTGATGGGGAATCAAACCATGACCTCTTGGTTCATAGGTTGATGCTCAACCACTGAGCCACACCTCCCAGGCTCATGTTTAAGTTTTTGTATGGATATATGTTTTCATTTCTCTTGGGTAATTTTGTTCCCTTGGAGTGTAATTGCCAGGTGATAGCATAATTCTGTATTTAGCCTTTTGAAGAAATATCAGATTGTTTTCCAAAGTCACTATACCATTTTATATTCTAACATGCGTTATCTGCTTTTTAAAAATCATATATAGGTAAGCGGGAGGCACCAGGCCAAAGCAGGTGTGAGAAGGGCCCCGATCACCCCGCCGGTCACCCCACAGATTGGCCCTGATTGCCGGCCAGGCCTAGGGACCCTACCTGTGCACAAATTTCATGCACCGGGCCTCTAGTTATTATTATAGTCATCCTAGTACATGTCAAGTAGTATTTTATTATAGTTTTGATTTGCATTTCAGAAGGCCTTTTTTAAAAATCCTCACCCAAGGACATGCTTAGAGAGAGGAAGGGGCAGAGGGGAGAGAGAGAGATTGGGATCTATGTGAGAGAGACACATCGATTGGTTATCTGCCACACGTGCCTGTACTGGGGATCAAACCAGAAACCTAGGCATGTGCCCTGACTGGGAATCAAACCAGCAACATTTTGGTGCATGGGACAATGATCCAACCAACTGAGCCACTCTGACCAGGCTCAGAGGGTCTTAGAAAATTTTAAATATTTTATATAAAATTATAATAAAATTTTATATTTTAAATTACTAGTATAGGATTGAAAGTATTTTACAACATACATTAAAATATGTGTAATTTGTAGAGAGCATATGCAAAGTACCATGGAAAACACAGAAATGAAACAGTTAATAGAACGGGAGGGAAAAATGCCATTAGAAATAAAAATAGGGTAAGAAATGTCATACCACAAAAAATTTAAAACTAACATTTGAAAAAATAGCGGTTTATAGGTACATACCATTTATTCACATATATCATCTCATTTATTCTGAATATTTATTATCATAGGTGCCATACACAGACAACTTTAAGAAAATGTAGAGGACTTGTTTGTAGAACTTCACTAAAAGTTAATAAAACTATACTGATATCAAGGCATTAAAAATATTTTAATGAAGAAAATTTTAATTGTCTTAAAATATTGACAAGTTGCCTCTATTGGCCCTGGCTGGTGTGTTCAGTGGTTAAAGTGTTGGCTGTACACCAAAGGGTTGCAGGTTTGATTCCTGGACCCAATCAGGAGACAACCAATCAATGTGTCTCTCTCACATCAATGTTTCTCTCTGTCTCTCCCAGTCCCTACCTCCTTTTCACTCTCTCTAAAAAAAAAATCAATGGAAAAAACATCCTCAGGTGAGGATTAACAAAACAAAACAATAACGAAAGTTGTCTCTACTTCGCTAATAGCAAATGGGAAATACCCAAAGGAGTAGCAGAAGGATTTTAATTGAAATTCAATAAATTTTAAAATAAAAGACTTAAAATTAGTCATCAGAATGCCTTCTTCAGATCCTTTGCCCATATTTTTAACTGAATTAGGTTTGTTTGGTTGGTTTGAGTTGTGTAAGTTCTTTATAAATTTAGAATATTAACCCCTTGTCAATTGATGCTTCTATCTCTCTCCTTCTCCCCCTCTCTCTGAAATCAATAAAAACTTTTTTTTAATGTAACCCCTTATCAGATGTTTCACTGGTGAATAGAATATATTCTCCTGTTCAGTGGGTTGTATTTTCATTTTGTTAATGGTTTCCTTTGCTGTGCAAAAACTTTTTAGTTTGATGTAGTCCCATTTGTTTATTTTTTCTTTTGTTTCCCTTGCCTAAGGAGATATATCAGAAAAAAATATTTCTATGAGAAATATCTGAGATTTTACTGCCTATGTTTTCTTCTAGGATTTTTATGGTTTTGACTCTAACATTTAAGTCCTTAATCCATTTTGAGTTAATCTTTGTGTATGGTGTAAGAAGGTGGTCTACTTCCATTTTTCGCATGTATCTGTCCAATTTTCCCAACACCATGTATGGAATAGACTGTCTTTATCCCATTTTATGTTCTTGCCTCCTTTGTCAAATATTAATTGACCATATAGGTGTGGGTTTATTTCTGGACTCTCTATTTTGCTCAATTGATCTATATATGTCTTTTTTTTACTCCAGTACCATGCTGCTTATTAAAAAATTTATTGGAGTGACATACAGATGGCCAATAGATATATGAAAAGATACTCAATTTCACTAAGCATCAGAGCAATGCAAATTAAAGCCACAGTGAGATATCACCTCACACCTGCCAGAGTGGCTATCATCAATAAATCAACAAACAACAAGTGTTGGCAAGGATGCAGAAAAAAGTGAAGAAAAACCGAAGAAAACTGAAAACTTGTTTGAAAGAATATATGCACCCATATGTTCATTGTAGCATTATTTACAATAGTCAAGATTTGAAAGCACCCATTAGTAGTTGAATGGATAAAAAAAAAGCTATGGTACATTTACTCAATGGAATACTACTTAGCCATAAAAGAGAAGGAAATATTACATTTTGCCACAGCATGGATGGACCTGGAGAGTATTATGCTAAGTGAAATAAGCCAGTCAGAGAAGGAGAAATACCATATGATTTTGCTTATATGTGGAATCTGATGGACAAACTAAACTAACAAACAAAATAAAAACAGACTCATATATACAGAGAACAGACTGACAGCTGTCAGATGGAGTGAGGGTTAGGGAACTAGATGAAAAAGTTGAAGAGATTAGGCAAAAAAACAAAACAAAACAAAAACAACAAAACTCATAGACACAGAAAACAGTATGGTGATTACTAGAGAGAAAGGGGGGTGGAGAGAGGTAGAACAGGATAGGTTATGAAGGGGACTTGATTTGGGGTGGTGAACACACAGTGCAGTATACAAATGATGTATTATAGAATTGTACATTTGAAACCTATATACTTTTATTAACCAATGTCATGCCAATCTATACTAATAAGAGAGAAATATAGTAATTGACTGTCACTCTGCGACACCCACAGCCAATCAGGAGGGGATATGCAAATTAGCAGGACAAAGATGGTGGCGGCCACGGAGCCAGCTGGAGTGGGTGGGAGGCTTGGATCACCCCCGGCGATGGAGGAAGCCAAGCTTCCCGACCTCCTGGGCCAGCTGCTGAAGGAGGGGCCTGTGGGTGGCGGCCATGGAGCCAACCTGAGCGCGCAGAAGGCTTGGGTTGCCGGGGCCAGCCACTGAGGGAGGGGCCTGAAAATGGCTCTCAGCCCCTTACCCAGGCTGGCTATGCCACCATTGGGGTGAGAGTCCCTGCTGGGGGTGTGGCCATCCTGAAAACGGCCCTCAGCCCCTTACCTAGGCTGGCTATGCCCCCATAGGGTGAGGGTCTCCACTGGGGGGCATGGCCAGCCTGCAAACAGCCATCAGCCCCTCACACAGGCTGGCCAGGCACCCCAGTGGGGACCCCCACCCTGAAGGGGGTGTGACCAGCCTGAAAATGGCTCTCAGCCCCTTACCCAGGCCGTCACCATCCCCAGTGGGGACCCCCACCCCAATGGGGGCATGGCCAGCCTGCAAACCACCACAGGCCCCTTGCCCAGACCACCCTGCCCCCTAAGGAAACCCTCACCCTGATCCAGGACATCCTTCAGGGCAAACCAGCCATCCTCACCCATGTACCAGGCCTCTATACTAATAAAAGGGTAATATGCTAATTAGACTGGGAGACCTTCCAGGAGACCTTCCAGATGTTCTTTTGGACGAAGCCATTGTGGCAGGGCTGAGGTAGAGGTGGTTAGTGGCCAAGAGGGGAGGGCAGTTGTGGGTGATCAGGCCAGGATGGGATGGCAGTTGTGGGTGATCAGGCCGGCGGGGTGGGGGCAGTTGGGGGTTAGCAGGCCAGCAGGGGGGTAGTTGGGGGGATGATCAGGCTGGTGGCGGGGGGCAGTTTGGGGCAAGCAAGCCAGCAGGCAGAGTGGTTAGGGGCAATCAGGTAGGCAGGCAGGTGAGCAGTTAGTTGCCAGCAGTCCTGGATTGCGAGAGGGATGTCCGACTGCCGGTTTAGGCCCAATCCCTATGGGGGAGTTCCTGTGGGATCTGGCCTAAACTGGCAGTTGGACATCCCCTGAGGGGTCCCAGATTGGAGAGGGTGCAGGCCAGGCTGAGGGACACCCCCCCCATGCACGAATTTCATGTACCGGGCCACTAGTAAATTCAATAAAAAGAAAATGAAAAAATATGCCTTTTTGATTTGCACTTATAAA
The DNA here is from genome assembly GCF_027574615.1 of Eptesicus fuscus. Classification (NCBI taxonomy): domain Eukaryota; kingdom Metazoa; phylum Chordata; class Mammalia; order Chiroptera; family Vespertilionidae; genus Eptesicus; species Eptesicus fuscus. The sequence continues at coordinate 72,466,575 of NC_072477.1, read as the reverse complement.
ACCTTTCTTGAATAATAGTCAAACATTAAAATGAAAAATGCGCCTTAGCCAGTTTGGTTTAGTGGATAAGAGCATCGGCCTGTGGACTGAAGCATTCCAGGTTCAACTCTGGTCAAGTCTCGATCCCCAGTAGGGGTTGTGCAGGAGGCAGCCAATCAATGATTCTCTCTCATCATTGATGTTTCTATCTCTCTCTCTCCATTCCTCTCTGAAATCAATAAAAACATATTTTAAAAATCTATAATAATAAAAGTATAATATGCAAATTGACCAAATGGCCGAACAGCAGAATGACTGTCCAGATGACCATGCTATGACATGCACTGGTGCCAGGCCAGCCAACGTGGGTGTGATGCGATTGGTCGGGGGGGCCTGCCATCGCCCCAAGATCACCCCACAGAGGGAGGCCCAGACCACCGGCCAGGGGGCGATCAATAGGATAGGGGGATATTGCCCCAAAGAGAGAGGCCCAGGCCACCCTCTGCGGGGCAATCAATTGGGGAGCTCCATGGAACTGGGGAACCAGAGGTGTGTGGTGGCAGATGCGGCAGTGCCAGGCCAAGGTGGGTGCAAACAGGGGTCTGGAGGTGGGGCCATGAGGCAGCTGGGAGGTAGCCAGGACTGAGAGGGCCACGGCAGCTGGGGCCAGGAGGCAGCCAGGGCTGCAAAGGCCCTGGCTGCTGAAGCTGTGGGGCAGCCAGGGCTGTGAAGGTCTACCATTGATGAATTCTGTGCATTGGGCTCTAGTCTATATAATATATAAAAGCCTTAGCAACCAAATGACCAAACGACTGGTCAACCGGTTGCTATGATGTGCACTGACCACGAGGGGGCAGGTGCTCAATGCAGGAGAGCCAACCTCCTGAGGTCCCTCTCCCCGGCCAGCCAACCTCCTGCAGTCCCTCCTCCCAGCTGGCAGCCAACCTCCCATGCCCCCCCAACCACTGGCCAACCTCCCATGGTCCCTCCCCCTGGCTGGCCAACCTCCCACCATTTCTCCCCCGCAGCTGGCCGGACCCCCAAATTGGCCCCGATCGCCAGTCAGGCTGAGGGACCACGCCCATGCATGAATTCATGCACCGGGCCTCTAATAAATAAACAATAAATAAAATGAAAAATAGAAGAGAAGCCCTGATGTGAGAGGCTGTGGGGATATATCCTATACTTGTTATTTGCGGGAGGGGGGGGGCAGGGTCAGATGATTTTTTTATTTTGTTAATACAGAATTATAGAATATAGAGAGATTTATGAGACTAGAAAACACCTTTCCGTTACCACCACACTTAGAAAAAAATACTGTTAAAATTTGCATTTTTAAAGTTATTTTTTACTATGCTTACATAAAATTCCTATACTTAATCCATAATTTTTGGCTTAACATATTATAAACCTTTTCCCATATTTCCAAACATTTTACAGATATTATTTTAATTATTGTGAGATATTCTGTACAGAGAATGGGCCATCTGCTTGCTATCATTTACCTAATTTTGGATCTTGGCTGGTTTACAATTTTTCAGTGTTTTAATAATGTGATAAACATTTTTGGATAGGATGTTTACATTTTTAAAGAATTTCTTTATAGTGGGTTCCTAGGAGAAGAATTGCAGTGTCAAAAGTATGACTATCATCTGCATGTTAATATTTATTATCCAATTGTCCCTCCAAATTTTATTCAGTACACTCCCACCAGCCAAGCACCATGTACTTATTTCATTTATTTACTCAACAGATATTTAATGGGAACTTGCTATGTTCAGGCACCCTCTGGAGGGCTGGAGCTAAAGAGCATGCTGGCACTGAGCTGTGTTTTTAGGGCAGGAGCCTACTTTACTGTTCTGTTCCCCACATTGCATGTTCATGTTTTCAAGATTTTATCTTTCTGATTTGATGGGGAAATGTACTTTATTGCTCCTTTAACTTGTACTTGTTTTCTTACTACTAGTGATGTTGAACATTTCCCCATATTCATTGGTCATTTATCTTATTTGCCCTTTGACCATTTAAAGTCTTAATATAACATGGAAACTAACATGGATTTGTATGTTGTCCTTTCACAGAGGCCTCACAAATCTTATTTATATGTTAGAATAGTTGGAAATATTTGTTAATTTAATAAGATGTTTTAGTACATTTGCTACTAAATCAAGTACACATCTTCATATTTTTTATAAAGTAATTTTTTTCAATACAAGTTACACTCAATATTGTTTTGTATTAGTTTCAGATGTACAGCATAAACAATCATAAACTTTACAAAATATTCCCTCAATATTTCCAGTACCCACGTGGCACCATACTTAGTTATTACAATATTACTGACTGTATTTCCTATGCTGTAGTTTACATCCCCATGACTATTTTATAACTACCAATCTCCTCACCTTTTTCACGTAGTCCCCCATCTTCATTTTATTTTATTTTTATTTAAATTCTTTATTGTTTAAAGTATTACATATGTCTTCTTTTTCCCCCTTGATCTCTCCCCATCCACTCCCACCCCCAGCACATGTCCTCACCTCCCTACTCTGTGTCCATTGGTTATGCTTATTTGCATGCACACAAGTCCTTTGGTTGATCTTTTACCCCTCCCCCCTCCCACTCTCCCCTGCCTTCCCTTTGAGGTTTGATGGTCTGTTTGATGCTTCTCCGTCTCTGGATCTATTTTTGTTCATCAGTTTATGTTGTTCATTATATTCCACAAGTGAGTGAGATCATGTGATATTTATCTTTTTCCGACTGGCTTATTTCCCATCTTCATTTTAAATGCACTTTCTCTTGAAGCATTCCTTAGACTGAATATGGATCATTTCCTCCTTGAGTTTGGGATAAGAAATGGATTATAAATGATAATAAACTTATGACAAGTTTGCTAAGTTTGGTTTGTTCTTGGGCTAATTGTGGACCTTGGCATATTTTCAGTATTAGAATGCCTATAACTCTTCCCTGTTCTGGAAACTGATTGATCGTCTGAAAGATTCATATTAGGAGGCAGAGTGGTAATCAATATTGTAGGCTGAGGTCACTGACAGGGGCTAAAGACAATAATGTGTGAAGTTTAGGATTAATTGCTTTTAAGGTTTTATCTGGATTTACTAAGACAGGGGAGTTGTTTGGGCAAATGATGCCTCTTTGGAGTTTCTTTGAAGTAATCATCTAATGAATCAAGGAAAGGGCAGTTAAATCCCTCTTGGTGAGAACTTCAAAAGAGGAATGGGATATAGTTACAAGTCAGGAGCCAAAGGCTATCAGTTGACCTTTCTTAAGTGTGGGTAGGGGAGTATGGATGACTGGGAAGTTTTTGTCATATAGTGACCTTTTCTTTCACTTTTTTTCTTTCTCCTCCATCTTCAGTTTCTCTGTCTGTCCTTGCTTAGTTTTTTAACAGCAGAGTTAGGGAATTAGAAAATAAAAGTCATGTTTTATTAATGACAAAGATTCTTCAAATGTCTTCACATTGTAATCTCCTAATTTCATTATTCAATCTGCCTTTTCTTGAAAGACAAGGAAAATAAAGTAATCCCATTCTCTTATAAACCGATGTTTGAATTCATTTTTTTCTCTCCTATGCCATATCTCCTTTCTCTACTTGTGGGAGGTAAGCACTATATAGATGATTCACACCTTCTGGTTATTTCAGCATATCCTTTAGCCTTATGTGGTTATTTTTCCCCTCCTCCATCAAAATTATTACTGGAGTCACAAGTATTTGAGTTGTCTGTTTGAGTTTCATATCTCTTCTGTTTTCTTGTTTAGTTGGTGAGGATGCCAATGAGTAAGAACTGCTAGATAGTGAGCAGACAAAAGAAGAATCCAAGAGTTTAGTCAAAGGAAGGCAAAACATGGCACACATGCACAACCACTCTTTTACTCGTGTGTTAGGAAAGGCATTGCTAATCAATCACTGAGATTCTCTCCCATTGAGCCTGAACACGGCCTCGAATTCTTGCCAATGTTGCATTCTAGCCATCACTCCCAATAATGTGGCTTCCAAGCTAAACCTATTTTATTGTCTTAATATAAGATCTACAGAGATGCCTCTGGGATTTCAAGTTTACTGTAATTGAGAAGTGGCCTACATAAAACATCTGAAATATACTGGCATTTTTCTTCTTTTTCTTAAAAGAGGGACTACCACAATGCCATCTGTAGAGGAAAACTGATCTGATAATGTTCATTGCTATAGTCAACTTTGTCTGAGACTCATTATTTATATAGTTTCAGGTCATGATAAGAGTTATGGATACAATACTTCAGAGAGAAAATGTTGGCAGAGGGGCAGTGACAAGTAGATCTCTTTTGGAAGGTATTTGAGCAGAAATATCAATTATGCAAAGAAGTCAGCCATGTGATGATCTGGGGGACAGAATTCCAGCAGAGGAAACACACATGTCAATGCCACAGGCAGGAGTGAGGTTGGGAAGCCATTGCAGGATTTTCATCTGAGGAATAGTGTGATGTTTAAAGGATCCCTTGGGTGCTTTTGGAGACTATTATGGGGGACAGGAGTGGAAGAAAGGAGATGGGCTGGGAGATTATTTCAGTTGCCCAGATGAGAGTAGATAGTGGCTTAGACTGAGTGGTAGCCATATGCCAAGTGGTCAGATTTAGGTTACCATTTTGTGGTAGAATAAACAGGTCTTGTTCATATAATGTATGTGGAATGTGAGAGACAGAAAGGACTCACATTCCACATACATTATATGATTTTTATTTTTTAAATTTCTCTTTATTGTTGAAAGTATTATAGATGGAACATATTTTTAATCTTAGAAACTGTGTATATTGATGCCATTTTCTTAAGTAGGAAAGACTGAGAAAGAGCAAGGTTAGGAGGAAAATCTAGGTTAAGAGGGATACATCTGAACCCTGCAGTGAGTAGTCAGTGCTCGTATGAGATAGGAGAAAGAGAGAGGTCTGGCTGGATATACCAATGTGGGAGTCCCTAGTTTCAATAGTATTAAAACTCTGATACTAAATGAGGTAACCAAGGGAATGAGTGAAGATGAAGAAGAGAAGAGGGATCAGGACAGATCTCTGGGTGTTGGAACAATAAGTGCAGTGGTTCTCAACCAGGTTATAGCTGGTAAGGTCAGGGTGGGGGAGCATTTTTAGTTGTCACAATTGGCTGGGACAGGGGGATGCTACTGGTAGCTAGTGGGTCAAGGCCAAAGATGCTGCTAAACATCCTACAATGCACAGAACATCCTCCCACAACAAAGAATTATCTGTCCCCAAATGTCAACAGTACTGAGGCTAAGAACCCTGATTTAAAAGTAGAGAGGATGAAGAGGTGACAGAGGAGTGAGTAGTGAACCAAATGGAAAACTTGGAGAGTGTTAAGGATATGGTTTCTAGAAAGGAATTTCAAGGGGGAAAATGTGTTCAACTCTGCTTGATACTACTAAATTTCATGACATGAGGTCTGAGAATTGACCACTGGTTTTGGTAAGATAGAAGACTTTGGGATGCATCCATAGGATCCAAGATTCCTTTGAAGACTAATAAATTCAAATGATGAGATTTATACATTTTTCTAAAACCAAGTACATATTAGAGAAAGCTACCATCCACCCTTTTTTTCCCCAAGATTCCATAGATCGTTTCTATCATTTACATGACCCAGATCCAATGACCCTTTCAGTCTCTTTCAGTATTTTGTTCCCTCTATTTTTTTTTTTTTTAACCACAACAAAAAAAATGTAGCCTGGCTGGCATGGCTCAGTGGTTGAGCATCAACTTATGAACCAGGAGATCAAAGTTCAATTCCCGGTCAGGGCACATGCCTGGGTTGTGGGCTCGATCCCCAGTGGGGGGCGTACAGGAGGCAGCCAAGCAATGATTCTCTCTCATCATTGATGTTTCTATCTCTTGCTCCCTCTCTCTTCCTCTCTGAAATCAATAAAAAATATATTTTAAAAAATATAGCATAAATTTAGCATCACTTGGGTAAGATAGCTGTTTATTGACCACTCAGCTCTGAAAAGTCCCGATTGCATTAGAGGCATGGCTTCTCAGAGCCTCTCCTTTGATTCTGGGAGAATTTCCCAGAAAAGGGAGAACAGTTAAGGGACAGGCAGCCATTCCAAGAGATACCTTCTAGACCTCACTTCTTTATTCTAAACATCTATACATCCAAATAGGTCCTCAATAGTTCTGCTCTAGTTCTGCCATGCAGAAACACAAATACTTGTTCCTTAGTAGGCGATGACACAAACTCATACAACTACTGGGTCCAGAAGTGATGTTATGGGGACATTGTTCTTTGAGTTCACAGTCACTGGGCAGTGTTCATTCCTCCTCTCTCCCAGCACAATCCATTTCAATGTTTTGCAATTTATGAATCAAATGAATATTTTTACTGTAATTGATATAGCATAGTAGTGAGACAAAAAAGGGATACGAAAACAAAAAGAAAATGTAAATAATATTAGGTTTAGCCCAGCTGGTGTGGCTCAGTGGTTGAGTGCAAACCTATGAACCAAGAGGTCACAGCTTGATTCCTGGTCAGGGCACAAACCCTGGTGTGGGCTCAATCCCCAGTAGGGGGCATGCAGGAGGTAGCATATCAATGATTCTCATCATTGGTATTTCTCTCTCTCCCTCTCCCTTCCTATCCATCTAATCACATGAACTGCATTGGGTCTTTCCCCATTGATTACCCATGTCAAGTTGTCCTTGGCTTTAGCCAGCATTTCAGCTGGTCTGAATTTCTTTGGAGCTTGGGAGATCCTTTATTTCTTAGGGATCTGAACTTTCAACAGTACAGACTGGATCATGTTATGAGAGTGTTCTGCTAACCTGTTCTTTGGATTCCTCTCATTATTTCCCAATAATCCTACTTCCCTTTAATAGGATAAATCATGCTAGCTATTAATCATAACCCCTTACCCTCCTTTACCTGTTCATTTCCTGTCAGGAAAAGCTAAAAATGGTCCAGGGAATGTCTCTAATTCTGGAGGAGACTCTTGCCTCCCACCCCTGTCCAGTGGGAACATACCTCCAATTAGGTAATGAAACACCCAGACCACCCACAGCATTGGGCCTAGAATCATTAGAACTAGAATAAAAACATTTGCTATTGACCCCTTGGATATTGGTTCTTTGTATCCAAGCAGTGAGATAGCATCATATACATTGGTCATTAGGTCAGAGCATGTACTTCATGTTTCAAGACGGTTCCCAGCTTATAAAATGCTGCCTCCCAGGGCAGCCCCACCATCTCTCTGAGAACCAACCCTTGGAGAGGATCATTCTACCTTCTGCTTACCACAGAAGCCATCACAACGAAAACATTCTTTTGCTCTTTGTTTTAATGATGCAAATATTAGTGTTCAAAAGGGCATTGTTTTAAAAATAGAAATGTTTTTTATTTTTTTTCTACAAAGAAAAGAGCATCAAATCCCTTCTGCAAAGTTTAACACCTTTACTGATTTACATCAAGTTATCCTTTTTTTTTTTCTGTACTATTTTCTCTTTTCAGTTAATGCACTCTATGCTTGCTTTCCTGGCAAATTACGGAACTATTTTTAGAATTAAATTAGTTGGAAGACATTGCTATAGTAATAGATACGTATTACAAACATTCCTAGTAATTATGTTTCCATTTTCTTTAGTTCTCAGTGGCTGGAGTCAGCTTGGATACAGCTCATGTTTTAATTGTGCTCAATCCTCTGATAAGTACTTTTCCCTAACCTCATACCTTGGTGGCTGTAGCTTTCCCTAGGAATTTTCTACATTTCCACCATTATTTGGCACTTCCATTCATTAGCAATAAGTCACTACAGTGCCCAATACTATATTTCAAATTGTAAATTGTGAACATTTGATAAGAAAGTCTACTTCTATGTATGTAAATAAAATGTGAGCCCATCGTAAAAATCTTACTCCTAAAATACCTGTCAGCACAATACAATTCAGCCTGATTTTCTTTGCTTTTTGTTTTCTAATTCTTTATTGTTAAAATAATTACATATGTCTTCTTTTTCCCCCATTGACTTCTCCCAGCCTCCTCCACCCCCAGCACAGGCCTTCACCCCACTATTGTCTGTGTCCATTGGTTATGCTTATATGCATGCAAGACCTTTGGTTGATCTCTTACCACCCACCCCGACCCCTTCTCACGCTCCCCTTTCTTCTCTCCGAGATTTGACAGTCTGTTGGATGATTCTGTGTCTCTGGATCTATTTTTGTTCATCAGTTTATGTTGTTCATTATATTCCACAAATGAGTGAGATCATGTGATACTTATCTTTCCCTGACTGGCTTAGCATAATGCTTGCCAGGTCCATCCATGCTGTTGCCGTCTGATTTTCTTTGCTCTTCTGAAGCCTTTATTGACCATCTTGTGCTTCTTTATAATTTCTCAGCAATGATAGATTCAAAAGTTTCTATTCTATTATTTGTTTGATGGAGTCATTCCAGAGAAATGTTTATCATGAACTTGAGTATATTGATAAGTTCTTCTTGGCTGAAAAATATATGATGAGCTCCATTTTATTTTTAGTATAGATTTAGCTTACTTTATGGATCAGTTGCTTTGCTGTAAAATTTGCCTATGAAGTGAACTTTCTTTTAGTAAATTGATTTTATGTTTGATCAAATAGATTAAAAGTATAAAGAAAAGAAACTATGATAACTTAGCTGAACAAAACATTCTGAAAAGACACTTCCTTGGCCAAGTAGCTCAGTTGGTTAGAGTGTTGTCTCCATACACAAAGGTTGCAGGTTTGATCCCTGGTTAGGGCACTTACACGAATCAAACAATGAATGCATAAATAAGTAGAACAACAAATAAATCTCTCTCTCTCAAATCAATAAATAAAAATTTGGAAAAAAAAACACACAAAAAAAACCACTGAATCCTCTAATATTCTGCATGAAATTCATTTTGGTGGCTGAGGTGTTTTGTTTTGTAATGTTTTGGGGCATATTATAATTTGAAGTGTTAAAGAACAAAATTCAACCAAGTAAACTTGAAGATCTAATTGGCTTCATGAATCAGGCAGTATCCCAAAAAGCAACTAGAAGAGTGCTCTGAGGACTTGTACAACATGGAAGGTTTTTAGAGACAGAAATATGGTGGGACAAGAAACTTAAAAGAGTGGATTATTTCAGGCAAGTCACCTTCCCTTAGGGGGTCTATCAGGCAGATTACCCCCCTGGTGCCCACCAAGAAATTCTAGACTGGTTGGTCTACAATTCCACTCATAGGACAGGCTGACACTGCAGTTAGGTTAGGAATTAAGTCTTGGTGGGGCTTAGCAAAGTGATTTCATTTGGGGTCTATTGTTTGTTTGTTTTTTTAGCAGAAGGGAAATGATAACAGAAATGTTTCAAAATTAAAAAAAAAAGAGAAATATTTCAAAATGAGTAAAATAGAACATGAGAACATACTTATTAAACTATTCATTTGAACTTGAAAGGAAACACGTTGGAGAAATGGAGTTCTGTCTCACTCTTCCTTTTTGCTTCCAGTGAGCACTGAACAAAGAGTAACAATTCTACCCTAGCTGGTTTGGCTCAGTGGATAGAGCGTCAAACTATGGACTGAAGGGTCCCAGGTTCTATTCCTGGTCAGGGCACATGCCCGGGTTGCAGACTCGATCCCCAGTTGGGGGTGTGCAGGAGGCAGCCAATCAATGATTCTCTCTCATCATTGATGTTTCTATCTCTCCCTTTCTCTCTGAAATCAATAAAAATCTATTTTAAAAAAAGTAACAGTTCTTACAATAAGGGTTTATATGTTTATGGCGTTTAGTTTTCTACTTTTTTCTTTCATAAATTACACTTTTGATGGACAAACTATAATTATAATATCTTGATGTAAGAAATGTAGAAAGCTTAAAAGAATTTTCATAAGATTTATTTTTTATTTTATTTTTTTTAAATATATTTTATTGATTTTTTACAGAGAGGAAAGGAGAGGGACAGAGAGCTAGAAACATCGATGAGAGAGAAACATCGACCAGCTGCCTCTTGCACACCCCCTACAGGGGACGTGCCCGCAACCAATGTACATGCCCTTGACCGGAATCGAACCTGGGACCTTTCAGTCCGCAGACCGACGCTCTATCCACTGAGCCAAACCGGTTTCGGCCAAGATTTATTTTTTATTTAAAAAATTTTTTAAGTATGTTTTTATTGATTTCAGAGTCAGAGGAAGGAAAAGGGGGAAAGAGAGAGAGAGAAACATCGATTGGCTGCCTCCTGCAGGCCCTCTATAGGGATCGAGTCTGCAACCCAGGCATGTGCCCTTACCAGGGAATCAAACCAGTGACCTCTTGGTGCCATACTAGCCAGGGCAAGAAATTTCATAATATTTTATTTGAGCCAAACTGACAACAGTTATTAGAAGCAAAATCTCAAATGCTTCAAAAGATGAGTTTTGCATTTCTTTTATGCATTTGAAATTAAGAAGGAAAGGTAAGGATGATTACATAAAGGAGAGAGAAAGTGAAGCAGGATTGGATTGCAGAAGAGGTTAAGATTATGTGCTTTCTTGAGGGTGGTTATTTCAAAATTGTGTTAACCTAGATGCACAAAAACTTTTTACTGAAGAAGTTACATGCCTGGGCCATGACTACCCATTTAGGAATTTATAATTGGATCATCCTGTGAGGTTACTTTCTGTAGCGCCCCCTTTTTGGTCGATAAATGTATTTTTTACAAAGATCTTGAAGAGCAAAACACCTATTTTTCTAGGATAGATTCACACAAGTCAATCTTGCTGATTAAAGGATATATTAACATTTTAGAATAGGAACTAGCAAGCTTTTCTGTAAAGAGACAAATAGTAAATATATTTTACTTTAGAGGTCATAGGTCTCTGTTGCTGGTGCTGATTCTCTTTCTCTTCCTCTATCCCTTCTCCCTTCCACCTCCTTCCTCTCCTTTAAACATGGAAAAATGAAAGAATCATTCTTAGCTTACAGGCTGCACAAAAACAAGTTGAGTATTGTATTTGGTCAGCCCCTGTTTCAGATATATATTGTCAATAACTTTTCAGGGATGTATACCAATGTACTCTTTTACTGGGAAGCTTTGAAAGTATTTCCTTCACAGCAGTTTATTTTATCATACTAATATTCATATGAGAACATTCATTTTATAGTATTTTTCAAAATATGCAGCTTCAACACTTACTATTATTTCTTTGATTACAGAAGTTTAATATTCTAAGTCCAGCTCAAGATATTCTACTAAAGACATTTATTTCATGAGGCACTAAAGTCAAATAAATGTATCTCTAATGTATAAGAACCTAAAAGGCCTGGGAGCACTCTCAGCTTCCTGGCTAATTCAACCATGACTTTGTTCCCTAGTGCCCTGGTCGGCAAACTGCGGCTCGCAAGCCACATGCGGCTCTTTGGCCCCTTGAGTGTGGCTCTTCCACAAAATACCACGGCCTGGGCGAGTCTATTTTGAAGAAGTGGCGTTAGAAGAAGTTTAAGTTTAAAAAATTTGGCTCTCAAAAGAAATTTCAATCGTCATACTGTTGATATTTGGCTCTGTTGACTAATGAGTTTGCCGACCACTGCCCTAGTGGAAGCATTTCCTCCTTTGGGCACTGAGTTTTCCAAACCCACCAAGCCCAAGGTTGCAAAAATTGTGCAAGTGATTTTTTAGGTATAACAATGAGAAAGGCCACTCTACTTTGGGTTTCCAGATCTGGGTGTTCAGGGAGAAATGGTACCATATTCCCCCCAGTGGTTGAATGTCTATACTACATCCTTGGGATAAGTGCAGAGATTTGTGCCACCATCCAAGATTTGAAAGATGCAGGGATGGTGATTCATATCATACTTCTGTTTAAATTTTCTTTGGGCTATGAGACTACAGATGGCTTTTAGAGAATGATTGGATTATTGTAAACTTAATTACACAAGGGTGTAATTTGCAAGCACTGTTTCAGATATGGTTCACTTACTGAGTATATCAGCACAGCCCCTGGGACCTGTGTACTTATTGATTCAGAAAATGCTTTGTTTTCATACCAGCTAATTTATCTTCAATTGGAAAAGATGGCAGTATACTTGTCACTGCCTTACTTTAAGGCTATGGCAGCTTTCCTTTTCTCATAATATAATCTGAAAGGACTTGGATCATTTTCATATGCTACAAAAGTCTACACTGGCCCATTACATTGCTGCTATTATTCTCACTGGCTATGGTAAACATCAGGTAGCAAGCACACTAGATGCCTTAGTAATACACAAGCATGCTAAAGGGTAGGAAATAAACTTCTGATAACAATTGTTACTGATAACAATTGCCCTATCAGTCAGAGTCCTGGCAGAAAAGAGATGTACATTCAAAAGGGTTTAAACTGCAAATAACTTAATGAAGAGATCATGTCCAGACTGATTAAGAAAACCAGCATGGGTTTGTGGGATTACCGGAAATTAGTAATGGCAAAAAGCCATTTTCACCCCTAGGGGAAAAGGGTGGGGACAGAATCACAGGAAGCTGGCAAGGACTAGAGGAAGGGAAGAGAGCCATGTGGCAAGAGCTGCCAAAGAAAGTTGCCACCTCCACAATCTTGATCCAGCAGGTTTAGAGTGATGCAACCTCTTTTACTTTTTGTTCTCCACTTTATTGCTCTTTATTTATTTTTTTAGACATTCTCCTCAGATGTCTCATAGTCATTGATTGTTTGTACATGATTCTCTCTCATCATTGATGTTTCTATCTCTCTCCCTCTCCCTTTCTCTCTGAAATCAATAAAAATATATTTAAAAAAAAATTTTTAATATATTTTATTGATTTTTACAGAGAGGAAGGGAGAGGGATAGAGAGTTTGAAACATCAATGAGAGAGAAACATCGATCAGCTGCCTCCTGCACACCTCCTACTGGGGATGTGCCTGCAACCAAGGTACATGCCCTTGACCAGAATCGAACATGGGACCTTCCAGTCCGCAGGCCGACACTCTATCCACTGAGCCAAACCAATAATGAGAGAGAATCATTGATTGGCTGCCTCCTGCATTCCCCACACTGGGGATCGAACCTGCAAACCAGACATGTGCTCTGACCAGGAATCGAACCATGACCGCCTGGTTCAGAGGTCGATGCTCAACCACTGAGCCATGCCCATTGGGCATGAACATATTTTTAATGACTTTGAGCCTATTAAATTTATTAAGATTTATTTTATTTCTGGTAACATATCTCATTTTGAAGTTTATTTTTTCTAATATTAAAATAGTCACTGGGGTGGGGAGCGGGGGGCAGGCTAGAAGGGATCACTGGGGGGAAAAGGGTACATCTGTATTAATTTCAACAATAAAGATTAATTTTTAAAAAATAGTAACTCAAGCTTTCTGTGATCAGTGTTTTCACCATGTAATGTTTTCCATACTTTTAGGATTAATGTATTTATGATTTTTATACTTAAAAAGAGTTTCTTGTTGATAGCATATAGTTGTTTTATTTTTTTATTCAAGTCTGATAAATTCTGACTTTAAATTGGAGACTTTTAGATGATATATATTTAAAGTAACTATCACTATGGCTTTTAATCTACCTTCCATTTGTTCTTTGTTCCTTTTACATAATTTTCTGTCTTCTTTTGGATTGAGTACTTTCTAGGATTTCATATTATATCTGCTGTTGAAGATACTGTTTTTAAGAACTGGTTACTCTAGAGTTTATAATATACAAATTTAATTTATCTCAGTCTATTTTCAAATAATATTTTCCACTTCTCATAAATATATGAATCTTACAACAGAATATTTCCATTTCATCCTCTTGGCTGTAGTGCTATTGTTGTCAATATTTTATATCTACATATGTTATAAGCTCCACAGTACATTGTTTTTGTTTGTTTGTTTTTCTATAGTTAATTATATTTTAAAATAACTTTAATAATGAGAAAAACGTCTTGTGTACTTATTCATATGTTTATTTAGTTTTCGTGTTTACCAAATTTTCTTCTGGTCATTTATTTCCCTCTTTGCCTGAAAAAAATTAACACTTTCTTCTCCGTAGTCTAAGTCAAGTGGAGATAAATTGTCAAGCTTTTGATTGTAGGATTTTTCTTTCATGTTGGAAGGTATTTTTGCTAGATATAAAATTATAGGTTGAAAAAAATAAAACAAATAAATAAAATAAAGTTTTAGGTTGAATTTTAAAATCTTTTATTTTTTATCATTTTTTTTTTTTTTATCTCTCTGTACTTCAGTATTGTCATTCCATTGTCTTCTGGCTTGCATATTGTGACAAGAAGTTTGCTATAATTCTTTTCTTTGGTTTTCTATATATAATATTACTTTTTTCTCTGACTGCTTTTATAATATTCTTTTTATCACTGGTTTTCAGCAATTTTATTTATTACTAAAGGCCCGGTGCATGAAATTCATGCACTCAGGGGCGGGAGGGCGGGGGTGTCCCTCAGCCTGGCCTGCGCCCTCTTGCAGTCTGGGAGCCTTCAGGAGATGTCCGAATGATGGCTTAGGCCTGCTCCCCTAAGCCATCAGTTGGACATCCTTAGCGCTGCAGCAGAGGTGGAAGAGGCTCCCGCCACCACTGCTGCGCTTGCCAGCTGTGAGCCTGGCTTCTGGCTGAGCAGCACTCCCCCTGTGGGAGCGCACTGACCACCAGGGGGCAGCTCCTGCATTGAGCGTCTGCCCCCTGGTGGTCAATGCACATCATAGCAACCAGTCATTCCACAGTTCGGTTGATTTGCATATTAGCCTTTTCTTATATAGGATAGAATAAACTTAATTAGACCTGCTTTCTGATTTAGCTAAACCTTTTCCAGCCTAGTGAAGCACCCCGTCTTCTCTTTCAGGTAATTGTCAACAACACAGCAGTAAATATCAACATGAAGCAGATTATTATTGTAGATCATGCAGGGAGAACAAAGGGTAAAATATTTAACTGTAGCAGTGTTTGACTATATTCTGCGCAATGAGAAAACCTAAAGTCATTTTCAAGATCCACCATTTCTTACTTCTTTTCAGTTGGGTCAAGTTTCTAAACTTTCTAAATCTCTGTTTTCTGACTAATGAAAAGAAAATAGGATTTCACTGAGTGTCCTATCTACCTACTCCAGGACTTCTGTGAGGATCAAATGAGATGAGTCATGGGAAAATGCTTCACAGACATTTGGTTAAAGTGTAAAATGTTTCCACCTGGCTATAAAGCAAGTTGTGTTCCTGGGCTGAAGAAACTCCAAAGATGCTGGTTGTTGCTAGGGAGAGGAAGCCAGGAGTTGCTATGTGATATCATTACCTGGCACCCACAGCCACCTGTTTCCTGGCTGGGCCAGGCTGTAGGCCGCATTTTGCGCCATGGGGTCTCGGCAGCGTCGGCTGCGATTGGTGGGGTATCAATCTGGGGTGGTGGCTGGGACTGTGTCCCACTTGGGGGAAGCTGAGTGTTGGTTTGTGGGCACCAGGTCCATAGTACTGTTTATTGTTAAATGATCTGTCGCTAAGGAGAGGAAGGTGGGCGTTGCTACGTGATGTCATTACCCAGCATCCACAGCCACCGTTTCTGAGTTGGGCTGGGCTGTGGGCCACATTTTGCACCATGGGGTCTCAACAGCATTGGCTGTGATTTGCTGTCACTCCGTGGTGGTGGCAGGGCCTGTGTCCCACTTGGGTAAGGTGACCAGATTTTAACATTGATAAAGCGGGACACCATTGACGGGGGGGGGGGGGTGGAAAGGGGGGGAGGGGGGGTTTTGATTAAAAATTTGGTCTATATTGTAATTGCTTTTGTTTTTTTTAATAAAAGGAAAATCACTTCTTAGATCATCATTGAATTTGCATCCTCTTTTCTTACTCATTATGTTAAAAATCTAAAAAAAATAATTTAAAATTATATTATAAATTATTATATACAAATTGCTTAAAAACACAGTAAGTAGGTACATAATTACATGAACATATTTTATTGTTAGTTTATAAATTAAATTAATTAGATTGTTATAAAGTAACTATATTTTAAAAATGATTTTAATTTTAATCCTATATTTCTTTCTAAATAATAACAATACTAACTTGTATTATTTTTCCTCTGAATTTGCCATAATGTAAGTCGTAAGTGTCACTTTCAAGGCTGGCGCTAGACTTTTTGCCGCCACTATAAAATATAAATAAGAGTACTGTCTGCTAAATTCAAGAAAATTTATGTATTTATGAAATAAATAAATAAATAAATAAATAAATAAATAAATAAATAAATACCTAAATTATCTGAATAGCTGATTTGTAATGACATCACTTGTTTAACTAGCTTACTAGCATGCAGTACGATGTGTATCGTCTGAGAGACAGTTACAAAATATTTTCGTCGTTGCCAATCCCAAAAAATGCCATTGTTCATTAAGTCCAAACAATGGTGGTCGAATTCTAACAACTGATCAACAATGCGAACTTTGATAAGCAGTTCTCGATAATCAGTTCTCAACAATTATTTGTTATTATTAAAGTTTAACATTATAAAATTAACAAAAATAATATAAAACTCATATCCTGGCTAAATAGCCACATGGCCGCCGAAAACCGTATATTCTCTTCCCGTTCTCCTGCCGTTCCCTAGCTTGTCGTGCATTCTTTCCAAAAATCTGGACTTTTTTAAAATGCCGTGGGACACGGGACAAATTGTTAAAAATCGGGACTGTCCCACCTTACACTTGGGGGAAGCCGGGTGTTGCTTTGTGGGTGTCAGGTCTGAGGTGCTGTTTCTTTGTAAATGGTCAGTGCGCATTACAGCAGCTCCTGTGTTGAGTGTCTGCCCCCTGGTGGTCAGTGTACATCATAGCGACCAGTCAGACAGTCAGACACTTAGAATATTAGCCTTTTATATATATAGATTTTTTTTTTTTGGTGTTTATCCCCTTTATGATTTATTGAGCTTCTTTGATATGTGGGTTTATAATTTTTATCAAATTTGGAAAATTCTAGCCAGTATTTGCTTAAATATTTTTCTGTTTCTTTTACACCCCTGCTTCTAATTTTACATATGTTAGACTAATTGATAATGCTCCAGAGGTCACTGGGACCCTATCAATTATTTTTAGAAATCACCTTTTAGCCTAGGCAATTATTAGACTCACTTAATTTGTTTTACATATCTCAAGTATTATAATACTGTGCTGCTTGCAATCGAATACTTAAAAATAGTTGTTTCCTATGTTTTGTTTAGTTCCTAGTTGTTTATGGCAGGAGGTTAATTCCAGGCTCTGGTTTCAGAACCTAGTTCTACTACTTACTGATTGACCCTGGACAAAGTTAACTTCTCTATTTCATTAGTTCCCGCATCTTTAAAGTAGGGTTTGCTTACAACTACCTTTCAGGATGATTGTAAAGATTCTCAATAATGTGAAATGTATGTAAAGTGTGTGACATATAGTAAATGTCCCATAAGTAGGACATCACTGGCCCTGAAGGACATGAATTTGTGGGCACTCGCCCTCCTAGGAATACACCCATGCCTCTCTCTTTTTCCTCTCCTTCCCCCCTTTACCTTTCTCTCTCCTATGCTCCAAAGGCCCTTCTTTTCCCTCTGTAACTTGAGCCCATTTCTTCTGCCACTTATTTCTTCTTTCTCTGTGACTTTCTAAATAAACTTTCTCTTATAGAGTCTTGGCTCCAAATTCTTTCTTAGCCAGAACTCAAGAACTGAGGTTGCTGAACTGAGGTCCAATTGCCAGTGATGTTCTGGTGCTGTTTCACCAACATCATGGTGCTGTGACTCGGATTATCTTACCATGGCTGAGAAGGAAAAAAAGAAAATGGATTTGTGGGAAGAGAAACTGATAAATCAGGCCTCAGCTAAGGCAGTTGGGGGTAAAATGCAGGGTCCTTCTTTAGTACTAATGCCTGGTGGGAGAAGGAAGATAGAAAAACTCTGGAGCCTAAGACACCTTGCCAAAAGGGGGCCATTTAAGAATCTGGCTGTTTCAGAAAAGCCAGTACTTAGATGCTCTGCTGAAGAACTCATCACTTCAGTTCCAAATTATTGGGTAATTAAGACATTTCCAAACCTCTCTGGTTAGGAGGACAAAGGCTATTGATCAATAACTAGACTAGCCCCATTGGTTTTTGTGAAATCAATTGTTGGTCAAATAGCTAGGATGGAGTTAAGGCTAGGGTGGAACTAATTCTATTAAATAATAATGTCTCTCAGAATTTAATATCAGAAAAATCTGTGTCAGCCCTGAAGGATCAATATGTTTCTTCCTTTTTAAAAAATATGTTTTTATTGATTTCAGAGAGAAGAAGGGAGAGAGAGAGAGACAGAAACACCAATGAGAGAGAAATTTAATCCACTACCTACTGCATACCCCCTATTGGGGAATGAGCCCACAGCCCCAGACTTGTGCTCTGACCGGGAATTTAACCAGTGACCTCCTGGTGCATGGGGTGATGCTCATCCAACTGAGCCACACCAGCTGGACTGTTTCTTCCTTTTGATAATAGGAGCGAAATAACCAAATGTTCTTGCTTTGTTTGCAAGGACACTCAGGCATATTTTGTTCTTAATCTCTTAAATATTTACCCTTAATATTGACATATGTGCCTTTGTTTAGTTTTTATTAATCTTGTTATATATATTTGGTCTTTGTGAATCTTTTAAAATCATTTCTTTTTGAAAAGGATTTTTTTAAAAAGTCATTATTATATATATATTTTTTAATCCAAGGCTTAGTATTTTGTAGTTTTTGTTATACCTTCTTAGCTATTAGGATAATTAGTAGTTATGTGATATCTCTTCAAGAGTCAGTTTACCCATTGGTGCAATTATCCCCATAATAACTAAAATAATATTACATAAGAAGGAAAAATGTTATTCAGTATATTTATAATAAATACTACAAATAATTTTTGTATTTTTGTTCTTCACCTCAGTATTATTTTTGTTAATAAGTATATTCCTTATGATCAAAATACCAAAAATTTTTGATCACTTAGGAATTAGAAGGAATTAATTTCTTAAGCACTTATTACTGAAAATATCTCAGTGAATTCTGCAATCTTCCAAATTTGATTCTTTCTTGGTCTTTTCTGCACCAAACCATACCTTGATGCATCTGCTCCTACCTTTTACTCAGTTTAAAGCAGGGTGACTCAGCATCATTTGTGCTACTTTAAATACATGCCCCTGTTTTTCAGGTGTTTAAAATACTCAGTATAGCTCCTGCTGTAAATGAGTCCTGACTTGAGTAATATTTGCTTCTGGTCTATCATCTGTATTCTTCACAGGAAATGATCACAGAGAGAGGTTAATGTAATAATCATAACAATATGTATTCATGTACCTCTTTAAAATGTGATTTCATTTAAACCTTTGTCTATAAATAATTTTATTCATGGCTCTAGGCTCATGTTTGACTGTCATAGGGTGTCTGTGAAGGCCCCTGAAGAGCTGCTCTTTTTGAAGATGATCAGCTATGTACTTGGAGCTATTGCATTTGATGACGTGAGTTCTATTTTTAGGACTTGAACAGATTTGGAATCTGCTGCAGTGCAGTGCTACCGAGAATTCTTATGAGTTTAATTATTTTTCTCTTTGTCTTCTTTGACAAAAAATAGTCCTTAACATCAGCCTGTGATGTCTAATATGCTCTCATTACATACAGGTTTCTTTATTTGAAACATGGATTTGTTTGTATCCCTCATCAATACATCACCCCCAACCCTGGAAAAGTTCTTGAAAAAATCCACCAATTTTGAGCACAGGTATATTCTTATTATCTTCATTTTATTAATGAGGACATAAAGATTCAGAGTGGTTTAGTAATTCCACCAAGGTCCAGCAATTAGCCAAGGTCACAGTCAGAAGCTGAACCCACCTGTCCAACCACTGACATCTACTTCTTTCTCAGACCTCAGTATTCCCATTTGTGGATTGGCAATAATGTTCTCTAAACAGCATGCACGATTTCCCTGGAATCTGGATTTTAGTTCTGCCTTTGCCACTAGATCAGTGGTTCTCAACCTTTCTAATGCCGCGACCCTTTAATACAGCTCCTCATGCTGTGGTGACCCCCAACCCTAAAATTATTTTCGTTGCTACTTCATAACTGTAATTTTGCTACTGTTATGAATCATAATGTAAATATCTGTGTTTTCCGATGGTCTTAGGCTCTACAGCAACGGTTCTCAACCTGTGGGTCGCGACAAAAGGGAGAAGCACATAGAGCAGGGGTTCTCAACCTTTTTAATGTTGTGACCCACAGGTTGAGAACCGCTAGCAGGGTCGCCTAAGACCATCGGAAAACACAGATATTTACATTACAATTCATTAACAGTAGCAAAATTACAGTTATGAAGTAGCAACAAAAATAATTTTAGGGTTGGGGGTCACCACAACATGAGGAACTGTATTAAAGGGTCGCGGCATTAGAAAGGTTGAGAACCACTGCACTAGATAGTTGTGTTGGAAATATCACAATCTTCCTGGATTTCAGTTCCCTCAACTATAAAATGAGCAGGTGGGTGGAAAGATATGTAAAATTCCTTCCAGCTCTAATTTTTATTTTATTTTACTTGAATTTGAATATTAACAACATTGCATTTGTTAGCGGATATGGATGCTTTTCCCATAGATTCTGAAATTGACATAGCTTACTCCCCGGTTCTGTCATTTAGGGATCAACTCTTTCTCGTTCTATTGCCCTCATTTTCATTTCTAGTGATGTTAAACGATACAATCCCAGGCAGGGGATGTCAGCCTTCTACCTACCTCCCCTTGATCATAATTTCTCTTTCCACATACTTCTAGCAAGAGGAGTTAGAGGCTGGGATGGCTAGAGAAGAGGCTTTTTCAGAATTATATATCTACTTAGCTGGGATTGTATCATTTAACATCACTAGAAATGAAAATGAGGGCAATAGAACAAGAAAGAGTTGATCCCTAATTGACAGAAACCAGCCACGGGACTGTATTTTTGCCAAAGCGCTGCCTTTCTTGATATAGACACACAGGCACACACCTCCCTACAAGTACTTAAAGTCACTTTCCATTAGCTACACATCTAGATTGCTGTCTCTCTTGCCTGTAAGTACATGTTTGAATAACATAACGTAAGACAACCTGTCTACATTTACATATCAGTTCTGATTTTCACGCTTGGGGAAACTTCACCTCTTGGATTTATTTTAAGTTGAGTGTGATGAATGGCCTTGGGACCTACAACATAGGAACAAAAAATCATGAGAGTTTCAGGCTTTTTTTTTCTTCCTCTTCTCTTTTTGGAGGCATCATTACTTCATTGCTGTCAAGTGAGGGCCTGGTATTACAGAAAAATTAAAAAAGAAAGACTAAAAGGCATTCTAATTTTGTAAAATTACCTAGTATGTTTGCAAGCTTCTATTTGAAAGTGTCTTTATATATGTGGGCATATATTCTTTAAATAATTAAAAGCATTATCTGGTAAATAAGTTTAAGTTTTTTAAATGAAATGTAGTTTGTGTGTGAATCTTGGTATGAATGAGGTAATGGGCATGCTATGAGTATTCACTTGATTTTTTTTTTTAAAACCTGATACATTGAATAATTGTTTTTAGTACAAATTAGATTATCGTAGTCTTTAAGCCTGCTCAGCTGAAATGGTTTAAAGTGTAGTGCTTTTGGTGGAGGCAGATGATAGTGTATTAGCAGCTATTTCAACAATGAACCCCAAATCTCAATGGCTCACAGCAAAATGTATTGTTCCCATTCATTGGCTTAGGAGTTGGCTAAGGTTCATTTGATTTGACCCAGGTTCAGCTAAGGTTGGCTCCAGGCAGTAAGACTGTGTTTGGGTCTGCTCTGTGTGTCTAATTCTAGGCTCCCTAGGATGGACTTGTCAAATAATGATGGCATAAACACCAAGCAGGGTGTAAAAACACACGGTGCTTCTTACTAGTTAGGCTTTGCCTCAGAATTGGCACAGTGTCACATTGCCCACATTCAATTGGCCAAAACAGGTCACGAGGCCAAGTCCAATATCCATGGGCCAATGGGAGGAACTACCAAGACAACTGGCAAGGCCTTGGGTGCATAATAATCATACAGGGCAGGAGTAAAGAAGTGGTAACAATACTCCAATGTACCATAGGTAGAGAGACATTCAATTTTGGGAAGATAAGGTATGGATACTACTTTCAGTTGTAAATGGCATATTACCTTTCCTTTCTTTCTGCTTCCATTATCTTGATAATTGACAGCAAAACCCCAGTCTGATGTTGTAGGTTAGCATCAGGAAGTGCAGCTCATCATTTGAATGGTTGAGACAAGCACAGACTTTCCAGGTGGTCCCAAGGTAAGTCGCCCTTACCGTACTGTGACTGTGCTGTGTGTTGTTATTAATAGTGGTCAGCTGTAGAATTAACCTGTGTGTGTATGTGTGGTCCATCCAGCTGTTGGAATGTCTTTGAGAAGCAAAATAAACAATAAATATTGAGTAAAAAACAAATATACAATATGCACATGAAAGGGAAAGATATATGATTAGGTTGATTAGACTTGTAAGCTTTTTACAAAATGTTCAATGAAAATCAAATACCTCAAAATCTGTATCAGAAAATTAAATGACATTTGACTTTTGACAGAATATACTTACCTAATTTTAGGTAAGTTTTCCTTCTCTTTATTAAATTTATTCAGTTGAAGAGAGTAGTGTGGCTACTACCCATTTTAATAAATATAGACATGTGCTTTATTTGTAACTATTCAAAAAAACTTGTGTTGGTGTTATTAAAATTTCCATTAAAAGACTTTCTTTATAAGTTTATGTGCTTTCTAATGGTGAATTTGTCCCATGTCCTAACCTACGTTGTCAGACGTTTAAGAATGTTTTAATGTTACTTACGTCTGCCCTTGGTCCTGTGCTGTCAAATTGATCCTCACCAAAATCACTATGCGCCATGGTTTTTACCTTGCATGTTTCCTTCATAGGGATTTTGTCTGGTTAAACACTAGGTATGAGAAATTGGCTCTTTAAAATTAAAACTATTTCTAAAACAAAGTTCCTTTGTATTGTTTCTACCTAAACTGCGCGCTGTCTTTCCTCTGCACAGGAGGGGATTGGGTTGTACTCCACACCTCATGAATGCTGTGTCGGATAGCACCGCGGGGTGTACGAGTTAGTTTGTGTGTGCATCTACATTTTCTCTAAGGACACAGATCCTAGTTATTGTGGGAATTCACCACTCTCTTAAACCCAAATGATGAACTTCTGCTCACCAGACAATGTGCCTTTGATGATCTGGATGTCTAACTTAGGTGTTGTACATTATGTTCTCTGTGATGTAAATATTATGCTTTATGTCGTTTTATTAACCAGTATAAACTTTACTCAAAGCCGGCAGCTATTCCAAAATAAAAATGAAAAGTGGAGGGCCATAAAATGAGAAATAGGGCTAGTAATTAATACATTTCTGAAGATAATGTAGCATGGGGAGAGTATACCATAAATTTAAAAAGGTCTATTTTCTCATTTCTTGCCAAATATGAGCAGAAATATTCTGGGAGAGAGATGAGCCATATAATGGCAGCTAAAAAGGCTCTGGGCTTGAATCTCTTCATCTATGAAAGCATGGCCAGCAACCTTCCTCTCAGGGTCACCATGGAGATAAAGTGAAGGTACTTAGCAGAGTGCCTCCTCTTAGAGCCAGAGTGGGGGCACCAACAGGAGGGCCAAAGCAAACGCTCTGGAGAGTGTAGGTAGTAAGGGACATATGGAGAGGGTGAGGCCAGGTGACTGAAGCGACTCTCACTCTAAGACATCTGGCTCAGGGAAAGGGAGAGCTTAGTTATAATAATCTGGACACCCTATGTCAGCAGAGTAAACACCTGAAGCCCTGGACTCTCACGTTCTCAGTCTCCACAGAGAGTGTTCTGTGGGCAGCCTGCCAGAGGGCAACTGTAGAGACGCTGGGACCTGCCTCACCTTTCACTCTGAGGTGTTTGGAAATCAGCTGACTGGACAAGCAAACAATAAGCAAGACCTTGGCCATTTTTAAATAGTGTTTCTTCTAAAATGCTATTCTCATAGAAAGGAGAAGCATTTCATCTCATGATCCCTCTGTTAGCTGGCTTACTCTCAGCTCAGGTCACTGGTAAGTCAGGCTTGCAGCATGGCGGAAGTCATTGGCTGGCTTTGGGTCACTGCCAAAGAGACGCTCTTACAAGGATTATGTGTAATAAACACCCTATCATATATCCAACGGTGATCTCTATTGCAAAAGTACACTGAGCCTAAACCCTTAACTTCTGCCTAGTTGCATAATATTTTGCCAGCGTTTCTTACCAGGAATTAAAAGAGGACCAGGAACTTGAGAGTCAAATGGGACTTTAGAGGTGATCTAGCCTAGTGTTTTCCAAACTATGTTCCATTGGAACACTAGTGGCTTTCAACAAGGTTATCGGGTGCCCCTTTAAATGGATTCTGTGGTCAAATAAGTGTGGAAATACTATTATACAGAGCTAAATTTCTTTACTAAAGGACACTCAAGGTCTGTAATATGCTAACATGAATCGTAGCTCCAAGGGATAAGACATGCCACTTTTCTCCCACTTATTCGACCACAAAGTCCTTTTGTGATAGAACACACATTGTCATCACAAGAATGCCAGGCAGAGGCCATATAGTCTGGTCTTTGAGAGCATGGCCTCTAGCATTTAACTGCCTGGGTTCAATTCCTGGCTTTACCACTTACTGACTGTATGATCTTTGTGATTCAGTTTCTTCTTCTAAAACTGGAACACTAATGATACCTGCCAATAGGGTCCTTTTAAAAAATCAAAGCACAGGGCTGAGAGCAGTGCCTGGCACATACTTGCCTATTCTCATTCTAACAGGTAAATAAGAACTAGCAGAACACCCTCATTCTGGGGATGAGAAAAGTGAGTTCCACATAGTTCACTCAGGCAGCCTCACGCATTCAACAAGCTGACCAACCGCCAATGTGCACCACTCACGATGATTCCATCCCCCACAATGAAGATGAGCACCGTGTACTTCCTTAACCTACAAGACACACACACTAGTGACTTGCCTCAGGTGACAGCTTTTAGTAATAAAGCCAACAACCCAGCCTTCTGGCTTCTGTCCTCCAGCTCATTCCGTGATTCTATCCTGAATGAGAATGGTATACGTAGCAAGATTGGTAAGCAAGAATAGGGAGCACAGATTTGAGCTAATAGGCTTATTATTTTTTTTAAGCAGGTATGAGGGCACATATTTTAATTCTTTGTTAGTGTGATTCAGAAGAGTAATTAAGAAAAGCACTTTTGGAGGAAAGCAAACTCTAAAACTTACAGAAAGGAAGGTAGTATGAAATGGCCCACACGAGTCCCCAGATATGGTGGCTTGATGTTTTTCTGGCCACTGTGTCACTGAAAGTCTTCTCTGTGTTTGTCTAGGCATCTCCTCCGAGAGCTTTCCCCGGGACTGCTTCAATGAGCAGTCAGCCACTAAGGACCTTCCCATCAGGGATGGAGGTGCGTGGGTCCTGGGCCATAGAGCTGGACCAGCCTGTCCCTTTCTGCTCCTCGAGGAGAGAGAGAAGACAAACAGAAGTGAATTGCACTTGGATCTCCATGTAAGTAGAAATATTGTGTTTGTGCTGTGATTCTTTGCAGTCAGCATAGTCAGCATTTAATATGCATTTAATGTAAATCTTGTTCATAAAGCTGCTGAAGCTTCATTGTGTGTGTGTATGTGGGGGGAGTTCATTGTCTAAAAATCAACTGGTGGCAGAAAACAGATCTTGGTGATCTGAAATTTATGTGCTAGAAAGTGACTGTGTTTACACTTTATCTGAGCTTTTCAGAGTCCTCTGTTCACATCAGCTTAGCTGCCTAAACCCCATTGTGGGAATAATCATCTGATGCTGTTCATCTCTTAATATCATTTTTTCTTAAAAGGTGAGGACATATGTTAGCTGACTGATAGGCTCTGGATTTTCCAGTGAAACCCAAATAGCCTGTCTGCTTGCATATTCCTAAACCTTTTTTTTTTTTCTCTTCAGCTGCCCAAATAACAGGTGATCTGGTTGGCAGGAAATCTGCAGAATACAAGATGACCCATTTTAAAAACACAGCCTTCTTCTTTCTCAGTCATTCTTGTATTCATTGACACAGACGCATTGACAACCCTATACAAAGCAGGGGGCTGAGTTTTAGCTACTTCCACATTGTAGGTGGCCTGATAGGATTGACCAACTGCCCCATTCTCACTACCCTTCTTCACCCCCTTCACCTCCCCGTTTCCTGTCAGAGATGGGGGCGAGCATTAAAAATCCAGGAAGCACTTATTTCCCCCGTTAACTCTCATGCCTATTGACAACCTTGAATACTTCTCAATTCATTACTTTCAGGCCTGGAAGTATGTATTTGACGAGTGTGGGTTAGGTCTGTGATATTCCTATGGGTGACGATTTTTTTCAAGCAACCAACAACAGAACCTTGTATTTTTCATAACTATAAAACCATAGTCACAGTATGTTTTTTAAGAAAAGCATTTGACATCCCAGTTATTGTAAAAGGAGGTTTGGAATGGAACTGAAAGATGGAAAATCTACAACGCTTCATGAGGTGACATGGGAATTTGTAGTTTTGTTTTGTCCCTCTGAAAGAGTAAAATTGTGCAGCTTGAGATGTGCTCCAAGTAAGAAGTGGAACAGTGACATCTCCTGGTCAGATTACTCTCAGTTCAGCTTGCTGCTGCAGAAGGCCTTAGAACATGGAAGTTCAGAAACGGATTTTGAAAGACTTATTTTTTGTGTATGTTTTTAAAAAATTCGGTTTATGTTTTTTTTTAGGCACTGGCTAAACAGATTTGCCTTCTCCCTTGTGAATTAAATTATTTCTTAATTTTACTTAGTTTATTTTTAGTTATAAGAATCATACCCAACCCTTTTAGAAAACTTGAAATATGTATTTAAATGGAAAGAAAAGAAATAATCTTTAATCTCAATAGCCAAGAATAGTGTTAAAATTTGATAATTTTTTGTGCTTTTTACTATGTATTATTTATGTTCAGTAAGGGATTTTTTGACATATAAACATAGATTTTATATCCTTCTTTCTCTCTTTTTTTCTCTGTCAATCACTTTTACATTGCTTACCCATGTTGCTGCAGGTTCTTTCTAGATGTATCATAAATGACTGTATATTGTCCCACTATATCATATCCCAAAATTTATTTAATTATTCTCTACCATTGGATGTTGAAGTTGTTTCCAATTTTGGAATAGTACACTACACTTTGGAAGTAAATAGCACTATCACACATATAATTTATCCTATGCCCTTTCTCTTCTGAGTATTTTTAGGCTTTTGATATATATTGCATTAATCAGGTCTATTTCCTGAACTAGCCTTTAATGGCAAATATATGCATATATAAAATATAATTTACATGTTATATACATTATAATAAAATATACTTATATGCTTCTTAGTCTACTATTCATTATAATTTTTAAAAATTAGGATAATTTTTTAAGATTATTTTCTACATTATCTTTTTTTTACACTTTGGGCCCAAACACATACTTCCAGGCCTGAAAGTAAGGCTCCTCACCTCCAAGCCCTTTCCCCTCAGTACCATTTAACTCTTATTTCCTCTCTGGCTCTTTATAGGAAAAAAAAACAACAACAAAAAAAAAAACAAGCTAAAGAAACGGCCTTCATAGTAGCACCAGCCCCCCTTCCAGTTACGATTTTGATTGGTGGATGCCAGACTCCCACTGATTATTATGTGTTTAGCTATCACCCTGCATACTAATGAGTGGCAGCACATCCACAGGAAAAGGCTGGGAAAGGAACTTTCTGATGGAGGCAATGCAAAACAGAGCAGTCCTGTCAAAGCTGTAAGGCCGATCAAAATATCAGTCATAAACACCTCCCGGACAGAGTGTTCAAAGTCCCCCTAGAGAAACATGTCCTTGTGAGCTGGTGTGCTGATTATTAACAGGATATAAACTTTTACCAAGTCACTAGGACCCTTCCAAATGGAAAATCTTACTTAGAATATCAATATTTAAGACAATAACAGTCAATTTTGTTTTTAATTAAGAAAAATATAAAGGTCATTCTTAGCTTCCAGGCCACTCAGAAACAGGCAGTGGGCCCACCTCTGCTCTAGACCAGGAGTTGAAGATCTCTCTCACTTCTCCTCTTGGCTCAACCACTAACTAGCTATGGCACCCTGGGCATTGCTGAACTTCCGTGGGCTTCAGGATTTTGTTTATTTGTTTGTTTTGTTGTATGTGTGTTCTTTTTGTTGTTTTGTTTTTATCAAATGTGTTTTAATAGAATGGGGAGGACCAGGAACAGATGAAACAAAGTTCCTTTTAGCTAAAATATTAGTTTTTCTGATTCTATTATAGGAACATAAATCAACCGGAGCAATGGTATTTGGAATGGAAATAATTTATTTAAAGGAAACAAATAACATTTCAATATTCCCAATATGAATCTTCGTTCCAATGTGAGAAATAATGTCACATCTCTGATAGTAAGACCAAAATTTGCAGTCTCCTAACTATTTGAAGGCACCCACCACTTCTTTCTGCTTCTCCAGTGCAGTTCCCCCCCCCCCAGTTTATTGAGATATAATTGACATTTAACATTGTATAAGTTTAAGGTGTACACCATAATGATTTTATATGTGTATATTACAAAATGATCACCACAGTAAATTTAGTTAACATCCATCACCTCAATTACCAAATTCTTTTCTTGTGATGAGAACTTTTAAGATCTACTCTCCTAGCAACTTTTAACTATGTAACACAGTATTATTAACTGTAGTAACCATGCTATGCATTAGATTCTCAGAACTTATTAATCACATAACTGGAAGTCTGTATCCTTTGACTGCCTTCACCCATTTCCCCTATGCCCCATCCCCCACCTCTGGCAACCACCCATTTGTTCTCTATTTCTGTGAGCTTAGTTTTTGTTTGTTTGTTTGTTTGTTTGATTTGGTTTTTAGGTATGTGTGTGTATGTGTGTGTGTTTTAAGATTCCACATATAAGTGAGAACATACAGTATTTATCTTTCTCTGTCTGACTTATTTCACTTAGCATAGCATATGCCTCAAGAGCCATCCATGTTGTGACATTTGTCTTTCAGTCACTGAATTGTGAAAAGGTCCTGGACGTCCTTGGGGAAATGGCAGGATGTGGGGCTGGTGTAGGATAGACACTAGAGATATTGAGGGCAGCATCTGTTTACCAACCAGTATGTATTTTAATGTTCAAACAACCAGTGCTAGTCTTGATGCCTCTTGGGTGAATGTCAGCCAGACTATCGTGTAGAGGGGTTCTATTTAGGTGATTATCCTGCAGACCTGTGCAAGCAAGTTCTGTGGACCATTCTGGTTGATCTACAAAACTCCTGAAATACTGAACCCAGTGCTCAGTCAGTTCCCCTTCAGGTCCCGAGGTTGCTAAACAGTCCATAGGACGAACTTAGAGTGAAAAATCACTTGTTGTTTTTCTGATATTCAAATCTAACTGGTTGTCCTGTATGTTATTTACTAAATCTGGCAACCCTAGGCATCACTTTTCAGGCAGCATTCAAATGCACCAACTCTGTGAATTGCCCTCGGTGGCATCTGTGTGTGGTAAACACTCAGTCACCCCAGAATCCCCATTTAGAGCTGAACATTATAAAGTTACACTTAAAGGAAAGTTTCTTGTATCCACCAAACAAGAAGCTACCATTAGCCACGCTCCTCAGTATCCAGTGAATTTGAACCAGATATGCCAAAGGCACTGAAGATGGACATACTAGAGAGCAAATGCAGCCTAATTTCTTACAAGTGAAAATTCCCGAAGATCACATTTGAGAGGATTCTCACCATGGAGGATGGTTTATAAAGTGTCTGTAAACATGGGACATGGGTGAGATAGAAACACCACTAAAAAAGGTGTGGCCTGAGATTGAAAAAAAGATAGGAAAAGATAAGCAGTCATTACGATTATTATTGGTTGCACAAATCCTGGAAGTAGGATTTTGCTTGCCAGTTTTTAAAACACAAACTTTGACCTCTTCTTAGTGATTCTGATTTCCAAAGATCATCTCAATCTCCTTCTCACCTGTGGAGCCCTGAACTCTTCTGACTGAATTGGCCTAAGTGGATGGGGAGGACATAGCATCAGGTTCCAAGTAATTGTATCTTATGAATGGAATGACATAATTACCAAGCCCACACCCAACCTTTAGTGTCTCACCCAGTAACAAAAACTTCCAGGTATTGATCACTTCCTAAATACCAGGCACCATCCTTTGAGATATCATTATACTTACTGTACAAATAAAGAGAGAGACTCAGTAAAGTGAGGGGCAAGGACTTGAACTCAAGTCTGGGTCTAGACCCAAGTGCTTAAAAGTTAAACCCTTCTACCTCCCCATTATTATGGATACTTTTTTGTTTGTTTGTTTTCTTTTGTTTATAATGTACAAAACAAAGCCATGCACTTAATGGGTATGAGTTAGCTCCCATAATCAGTGAGAAGGATTGAGACTCAGGCTCAGAATTAAACAACTAGACCACAACCAAATCACCCCATAGACCTCAATCCAGGGAAGATTCTGCAGTGGCTACCATGGAACACTAGATGTCTCAACGTGCCCTTTAACGATCCTGTCCCTTTAAAATGAATGAGGAAACACTGATGGGAGCATGAGCAGATATCAGTCCTTCCACCTTCCTTCACTCCTAAATGTCAAACTCCACAGCGTAATTTAATTCAACAGCAAAAAGTGCACAGTGCTCTCTGGATGGTGCCTTTCCAGCACATGAAAAGGGCCACCTCCTTGTCTTGTTTTTATGGAAGCCAATGAGAGCCTCCACCTTAAAGGCCACAGATAGACTTACCCAAAACATTAGGATATTCATGACAATGAGGCTTGTATGTGCAAGTGAATTCAGAAATAGCAAAGTAGCTTGTTTTCTGAAGGGGTGTGCTATTTTGTATATGAGTACATACGCGTGAAAGACAGAATGAGAAAGACAGAGAAAGGAAGAAAGAGGTCACCCTAGCCAGTTTGGCTCAGTGGATAGAGCACCGGCTTGTGGACTGGAGGGTCCAAGGTTTGATTCTGGTCAAGGGCACACGTACCTAGATTGCAGGTTTGATCCCAGGCCCTGCAGGAGGCTACCAATTGATGTACTGATGTTTTTTTCTCTCACTTTCTCTCCCCCTTCCTTCCACTCTCTCTCAAAATCAGTGGACACATATCCTTGGGTGAGGATTAACAACAAAAGACAGAGATCAAGTGTCTATTGGCTGTATGATAAATGATCAAGAAATGATACAGGGAAAAATAACAGTGGGAAGTGATTAATTAATGATCAATTTGGAGAATTCCCTTTTTTACCTTACAAACTCCTCATCACTTTAAGTCATGATAAAACAATTGATAAAAAGTAATCTAGTTTCACTTCTAAACCCCATGAAATTTACCCAGTTTTCTCAAATTAGTACCAATTTTGAAATTGGTGTGGAAGGTTGTTATCACATTAAATTAAATGGAAAATGTAGGCAATCATAAAGTTCAGTTCTTATGCCATTTCCCTTGCCTCCCTTAGCACCCACCTGTCCTCTCAAATCTAGCAGCATTTCAGATTTCTCTGTAAAACAAAAGGAACAGTAAGTTTGGCTTAATCATTGAACAGCCTTAGTGGGTAATGGAACTCTGACATTCTCTTTTCTTTGACCTTGATAACATTTAGTGTGCTGATGCTCTCTTTGTCTATTCTGACGTGAAATGTATTAGCTGCTCATGTAAAGTTTGGACTCTTGGGAGTTTACATAGAGCAAACTTTGTATTATGCTTTCAGAGCCTAAGAGCACACAGAATAGAGCTGAATTTTATAAAACTGTTGAGAAATTTATCTAGGAATTTTATTTAAATGAGTTGCAGGTGAAATATCTTATTTGGTTTCTCTAAAATCAAAATAATTGCTTTTTTGCCCCCTCTTCAAAGAGTTCAATTTTTTCAGCCTCTCTGTTTTGTTTTAAAAAACTGCAGTGCTGTGTGCATTTATTGGACTTGGGGTGCTATAAACTTCATATGGTCTTTTTAAACCCTGGTCTTTCTACATATATCATTTATGTTCCATGTATGTATTTCTGAAAAGCACTTTCTTTCTTCTCTCTCCAGGATAAAGATGGTAATTTGTGGTTAAAATCACAATCCCACGTGACCTATCTAGAATTTGAAGTGTGGTAGCCTTTGCCTAGAGAAGGTTAGAGCATGTCTATGTTAACACAAGGTTTCAGTTTTTAGGGCCCGAACTGCCACTGCTACATAAATGTTCTGTGCATGAACATTATAACCTTTCCTCTCCAGCTGTAGAAAGTAAGTGACCTTGATTCTAGGAACTGTTAGAACATTTCTTCAAAATATTTCATGATACTTTTTAAAGTGTTGAAAATAACAGCAGTGCTATATGCACTTGTTTTGTTTAAATACCAAATTAAAGTGGTGTACAAAGTGGAGGCAATAGTGGATATATTTCAGAACTGTGGGAGTGTGATGCCTCTCTCCCACCCGATGATTCCTGCAACTACCCGCTGAATCTGTGGTGAATCAAGAAGGCAC
Source organism: Eptesicus fuscus (assembly GCF_027574615.1). Classification (NCBI taxonomy): domain Eukaryota; kingdom Metazoa; phylum Chordata; class Mammalia; order Chiroptera; family Vespertilionidae; genus Eptesicus; species Eptesicus fuscus. Next base: position 72,434,007 of record NC_072477.1, on the reverse strand, counting down.
TGCGTTAGGACTATTAGCACTTTTAATTCCTAATGCAATCCTTCTGAGTTAATTATGTTTTCTATTTTATACATGTAGACACTCCCTCATAGACATTAAGTAACTTGTCTAAGTAACACAGTGAATAATATCTCTTGTTGAACACATATTCTACTTCAAAGCCATAGCTCTTGCCTCCTCCTCTACTTTTTTTCTATTCTCTCCTCAGCTGTGTTCAAGAATAGACTCATAGTTGTGGCAATGCCTAGGTTACTTTCTCCTTTGTGATTTTAATGAATTTACATTTGTTTCCTTTTTTTTTTTCTCTTAAAATGACTAACTCATGTGAGTATTAACTCAAGGAATCATTACTGATCGAATCAGGACTCATAATCTTTGTGTCCTTTCTATTCTCTGCAAATTCCTTCTAACTTCAGTAGCCATTTGGTTTTGGTAACCAGGTGATTTATTCGGCCCCCATTCTGATGTTTCAAAATGAAAGAGAACTGTTTTAAAATACCATAGTTCTTTGACTTATTGTAATGAAAAGGATGAAGCTTTAGAATCAGCACCTCCGTATTAACATCTCCAGCAATTTCCAAACACTAGCTACACATGGCTATTAATTCAAATTAAATTAAATTAAAAATTCAGTACCTCAGTCACACTAGCCACATTTTAAGTACCCAAAGGCCACCTGTGGCTAATATTTATTGTATTGATGACACAGATATAGAACATTTCCATTACTGCAGAGACTTGCACTGGACATTGCTAATCTATAAAATGAGATCACTGATACCTTTCTCCTAGAGTTATGAGGGGGTTAAGGTACAAGAAAACTTGCCTAAAGAATCTAGAATGGTACCTACTTAGGACAAGAATGACACTCTAAAAAAATGCTAGTTCTCTCCCTCCTTTCCCATTATGTGTGCTCTTCTTATCTACCTTCATTTTATTTTAGGTAAATCCTCACATTTACTAATTTTTATATTGCCTCCTTTACATTTAAAAAGTAATTAAAAAATGATGCCTGAAAGAAAAGAAAAGGGAAAAGAATGATACCTGGAACTTTGTTGTTTGTTTGAAGTATTAGTCTCAAAATAACTTTTACTTTAAAAACTTAAGGGAGGAAAAGAAAAAGATACCCAGTAACAGCACAGCCAATGGCTGTCTAGTTTTATGACTTGGGAAGCAGGAGCATATGGGCAGCAATAGGTATGTATGGTTTATTAGAATCCAGACCTTCATCTAAAACTTTTATCATGATCAACTTCAGCCACAATGAAATGCTTTCTGCATGGACTTCATGGCTTCTGCAGTGATTATCCACACAGGACATCATATTATTCATTTTGGAAAAGCTCAAAATCCTTCAAAAACTTGTCCCAGGATATTCTGTACTTTAAAGAATGCCCCCTTTTCCCCTTCTCTCCAGCTTCACAAGTAAGTCCCAGCCTTTCCTTTTCCCTCTTACATTTTTTGTTCATCAGCATAACAGTGCTAAGGGACTGCATATGCAGTATCATCATCAGTGTCTATCAATAGGCTCTTGAGAAAAGGATTTTTTAAAATATATATTGATTTCAGAGAGGAAGTGAGAAATAGAAACATCAATGAGAAAGAATCATTGATAAGTTACCTCCTGCTCGCCCCACACTGGGGATCGAGCCCTCAACCGGGGCATGTGCCCTTAACTGGGATCAAACACGAGACCCTTCAGTCCACAGACTGATGCTCTTTCCACTGAGCCAAACTGGCTAGGGCAAGGATTTTCTTGAGAGAATCCAAATTTATGGATTTTTTCCTCCTTGAATTGATTGAGTTGGTTTAAAAATCATCGTGGAGCACAGGAAAAGTAATAAAGAACAGGGTGAACTCTGTCACCTTCTACAGTGGTGACCTGGGAAAACTTTAATCTAATTACTTTTTTCAGATGATGGAAAAAAACAATCCAGAGAGCATTTGCCCTGAAACACCCCAAGGGATCCCTTAAAAGAATTTTCTTTGGAACTCGGTTCACTCGTGGCACACATGTGGCGTGGGGAGGCATATTTAGTAGGCCTTTCTATAGTGAACAATCCTGTTCAGACCAAATGGCCCTTCTGCCCAAGTGCACATATAGGGGAGGGGCACCTTCAGGTTCTCGCTGTCAGTAAATACCTGTTTCATATTGACAGAGTTAAAAAAATTTTTTTATGCTGGTTGATATTCCTAAAAAAGTGGTTTCTTTCCTATGAAAATGTATCATACAGTATTTACTAGGTGTCAGGCATTGATGAGGGTGTCAAACAGGTATTAATTTATTTAATGCTCTTAATAGCCCATAAAGTAAGTATTTTTCTTATTCCCAGTTTCCAGGCAAGGAAGCTGAGGAGGGAGCTTATATAAGTTATTGAAAGTAAAGCTTCCTGAAGGAGCAGAGTAGGATGTAAGCCCAGGACTAAGGGAAAGTTTCTTAAATCTGCAACAGCCCTTGTTCCTTGATCCTTGAAAGATCACATTCCACTGCTCTCTTCTTTCTTTTAGCTTCACCACAGCTTCTTTTCCCTTTAAGAGTCTTCTAGTTTGTTACCTACATTCAACACATTTCCACACAATCCTTGATACTGCTCAATAGAAAAAGGCCTTAATCACCGCAACTTGTTCTTGCAGTAGGCAAGTGCAAGTGCAGCCTGCTTTCTTTCTTTTTTTAAATATATTTTTTATTTCAGAGAGGAAGAGAGAGGGAGGGAGAGATGGAAACATCAATGATGAGAGAGAATCACTGATCTGCTGCCTCCTGCACGCCCCACACTGGGGATCGAGCCCACAACCCGGACATGTGACCAGACCGGGAATTGAACCATGACCTCCTGGTTCATTGGTCGACACTCAACCAGTGAGCCACGCCAGCTGGGCCTGTTTTCTTTTTTAACTAATTAGTAAAAACAGTTGCCAGCTTCTGATAGGCTGATGCAGAGGGGCTGCATTAAGTGTTGTGTTAGTTGGCAGGGGAAGTGCTACACTAGAACTAAAATAGAAGGGAAGCTTATGGAGGTCTCTGGCTTTGTCTTTCATTTGGCCTCATAATTTCATTTTGAAGATGTGGAGAATGAGAATAAGGAGGTTGCTGATCTGGAAGAAGGTAAAGTCACACATGCCAAGGCAGGAGCAGGGGATGTGATGTGGGGTGAACAGGGGTCAGGACCCCCGTTTCCATCTTGCTGCTGTGCTTGAGCAGTGTGAACTGGTATCAGTTATTTAGCTTCTCTTGACTTCCTCTTTAAAATAAGGTTAAGCTAATTGGTTTCTAATATTTCTAAAGTCCCATTCAGCCTCCCAACAATTAGATTCTACCAACATTCTTTCATAACCTACTCCTTCCATGTGGCCTCTGACTCATGTAACAAATGTCTTTGGAGTATCAGTACTTGTGATGTCATAATTTCCTCAGATCTCAACTTCATTTGGTAAGTTAAAACATACCTCCTGAACCCCAAAAACCCTCCTCCATCCATTACCCCACTCAGACCTTATTTATAGTTTACTTACTTTTCCCAATCTATTGCTCAAACTTTTTTTCCCCACAGATATAGTTTCTTCTCTTTTACTTACTCTAACTAATGTAAATTCCACTTTCTACTTGCTGTCTCTAGCAAGCCTCACATGAACCTGGTTGAAGCACTTTAGGAAGCTGGAAGCAATTAGTCATTCAATTCAGGCCCAGAATTTGAAATAAATTGGATAAAGAGAAACATGAGAATTAAGTAGCCTAATGCTGTGAAATGTAATCTTGTTTGCTTTACTTTTCCCTTGCCTTTTGGGGTTTTATGAGAATGTGGGAAGGAATTATCTAAACTGAATGATATGGGCAAAGGTCACACAGAGTAAGGGGAAGTGGTTCTAGGAAATTTTCTTTTTAGGCAACATCCAACTTCGGCATATAGGTGTGTTATTTTTTATTGTTTTTTTTGTGTTTTTATTGTTGTTTCTTTTAATTTTTAATGCTGATTAATCTTGTGAGAATCAAGGAGCTTGGTTCTACTGCTCTGAGGAGGTGATGTGCCTTTTTTGTTGTTGTAATCACTTTTTTAAGGTTTATCTTACCAAGTTGGACTGATGTTCTTTATTGCCATGAGGTACAATTGGCTGAAGCCTCAATTTGAGAGGATAGTGAGATGAGAGAAACATGGAAAATTTACTGGTAGTAAATTCTCCACACAAATATGTACTATGTTCCATTTTCAAGTAGCTGGGTACTGATAGTTTTTTAACAAATAGTTGAAAGAACATCATGCGGGCCAAATGCTACCTAATTATTTATCATGCCTGTTTTATCTTAGTTGCCTAAGGTAGATCATTTTTATTTGGTTTTCTGCTCAAGTGTAGCTATTAAAGAGCTTAAGTGTCTTGAGATTGGAACAACAGACAATCAGGTGAGGTTGTAAATGTGACAGAATTGACTGTCCCTGGTTTGGGGTAGTTTTTAGTTGCTTATTAAGTATTTACAGCGGAGTAAGACACTGAAATAAATAATGTCCAAGAGAAGTGATTTTTTCTCTCCTGCAAATGTTATAGCAGTAAATGGAATCATTTTTCAAACCAACTAAGATCAAATTTGTAGGTTGCTCATTTGAACATTATAGTCTGAAATGAATTTCAATTCCCTAAATGCCGAGAAGTAGTAATATTTTTCATGGTCATGAGGACCAGTGGCCTGCAAGACAGTCAATATTCAGAGATCTATTTGAACTACCATGCTGCTCTTTCTTACTCAGCTTCATATTTAGACAGTCAGGGCTTGCTTTCATTCAAAATTGTTTTAGGCCCACCTATTGCTGTTCAGACTGGATCTGGGGTATAAAGCACTTGGTTACAGTCTATGGATAGAATCACCTCTTTCTTGGCTGATTTCCCCCATTAAACTACACATTTCATGACTGTGGAAGGCTGGAGTTTCTTCACCTTTATATCCCCAGAGCTTTGTACATAGTCAGCGCTTAATAATTATTTTTGGGTGAATACATCTTTGTGATAGGCATCATGCTTCTCCTCCTCCTTCTTTGTTAATCCTCACCTGAGGATATTTTTCCATTGACTTTTAGAGAGAGTGAGAGACAGAAAGAAACACTGATGTGAGAGAGACATATTGATTGGTTGCCTCCTGCACACACCCTGACCAGGGCCAGGGAACCTGCAACCGAAGTATGTGCCCTTAACTGGAATCAAACCCGGGACCCCTCTATCCACTGAGCCAAACCAGCTAGGGCAGGAGTCATGCTTCTTGAAAGAAGGGGACTTATAGGAGCAAGCTGGAAAGCCTCTTGATGTGTTTTAGTCCAGAGGATTCAATGTCTTGATTGTGAGCAGCAGAAAAGCCAACTAGGGCCCTAGCTGGTTTGGCTCAGTGGATAAAGCATCAGCCTGCAGACTGAAGGGTCCCAGGTTTGATTCTGGTCAAGGACACATGCCCAGGTTGTGGGCTCCATCCCCAGTAAGGGGCGTGCAGGAGGCAACCAATCAATGATTCTCTCTTATTATTGATGTATCTATCTCTCTCTCCCTCTCCCTTCCTGTCTGAAATCAATAAAAATATATATTTTTAAAAAGGAATTTAAAAAAATGTTTTTATTAATTTTAGAGAGAAAGGAGAGGGAAAGAAAAACATTGATTGGCTGCCTCCTGCAAGCCTCCCACTAGGGATTGAGCCTGCAGCCCAGGCATGTGCCCTGACTGGGAATTGAACTAGCAATCTTTTGGTGCATGGGACAATGCTCAACCAACTAAGCAACATCGGCCAGGGCCAGCTAGGAATTTTTGCTTGGTTTTTCTAAGCAGCATCTCTAGATTTTTCCCCTCTAAATTATAGCAAGGGGGGCGGGGGAAAGGCCATTCTCATTAAGTTTTTTGCGAAGTCAGTGTTCTGTGTCATCTCAGAGGGTAAAGTACGTTACGCATCCTACTGAGACCACCAACCACATAAGCCAATATGCCTTCATATCTCACAATTCAGGTGTGTGGCATCCTATTTTGGCAGGAGGTGGAAGTCAAGGTTTTAGAAGAGTGATTAAGAGTGTGGATTCTGGAGCCTGATGGTCTGGACTCAGGTTCTCATTTCACCGCTCACCGATGCTATGAACTTGGGAAAACCACTTTATCCTGCTGTGCTTCCAAATAGGAAAAAGAGACTAAAACCGACCTCATAGTTATGTGTATCAGTCAGTTAATGTAGAGCAGTGCTTGGCACATAGTAAACACCTAATAACTGTTAGATATGATGACTATTCTCCACTCATTAGCTGTGCAACCTGGGGTAGTTATGTTCTCTTGGCCATGGCTGCTTCACTTTTAAAATGAACCTAATAACACCTTACCCACCTTGAGGGGCTGGGTTCACATCATCTCCTGAGACCCATGGCTTTCCCCCTGCCCCCCAATGATGTATTGGCATTGTGGGTATTGAGAGGATTCTGAAACTTTATAATTTTGCTCCACGCTGTAGCATAGAAAGGTCAGCAAGCCTCTCCAGCTTATGTCCCATTTTGCCAAATCTGCTGAGGGTTCTTGAAATGTATTCTGAAAATCAGTTATTAGTTATGTCTGAGAAAATGGAGCCTTCTCTGTTAAAGAGGGAAAATACCAAGTATGTGCCATGTCTCCTCCCCTCACCCGTATATTGGAAGACTGATCTTATGGGCAGGTGTGATGATTCCTTTCTTCCCTCAGCCTTGAAGCAGAAGTCTGATTTGATCAATGTGTATTTTCTCTGGACAGGAATCTGGTTCTGAGACTTAAATGGCACCAATGAATATTTCTGCATGTGTGGTGGACTTTTTTTTTTTTTACTATTATTATTGCATGTGCCCTAGTTAATAATCCCAAAATATACTAGGATCACTAGCAAACAGGAAAGTATCCATTTAGACACAGTCAAATCTAGGATTAGGAAGTGCTATCTTACCTTTCCTGTAAGGATTGATGGCATACAATATGTACCCTCTTTGTGCAAGGGTTCCTTTTGAACACATTGCTAGAGTGCTATTGCAATCAGAATTTCTTAGTGTTCATATTTATTGGGGAACATGATACAAGTTATCAGTGTGGGACCCACAGCCATCCCCTGCTACAGGAGAGGCAAGACTGTCCTTTGGCTTGTGGCAACAACTATTTTGCAGAATAAATTGCTGTTTGTGTTTAACACTTGGGCTCAAAGAGAGCCGGTGATTACTTTTGAGGGATGGTAACTATTAAGCTAGCTTGACTCTCCTGATCCAGCACGGTGCCTTGCCTATCCCAGGTGCTTACTCAATGCCTGCTGACTGGACAGGATTTGAAAGAGAAACACTGAGAGCTTCAGGTACGACAGGAAGCGGTCCCAAGGGGCAACTATGCAGCTGGGAAACAGGGCTGCAGTTTCTCCACGACCTCAGTTGCCAGGTTCCCAGCATATAATCAGAGTATTGGGAACTACTTTGAGCTGATGTCGGGCGGTTGTTTTGTCTGTCCTGTTTCTGTTTTAGGCAAATTGAGTCTTTGATAGAGACCTGACTGGTAGAGACCCTTCAGATGTTTTGCCCCTTAGAGGAATGTGGCTCCTCGGGGGACTTTGTGAATTGCTTTGCCTAACAAGGCAGGTTGTGTGTTACCATGCACCATGCCAGGCTTCCTTTAGTTGGTTGGATCACTGAAGCAGAGAGAGGTGCCCTTTAGCCGTCAGGATTCCGGAGAGAGCCAGGAAGTCAGAGCTGCTGAAGAAGCCTGAGGTTGGCAGGGAGTGTGGAGAGTAACCATTCCTGCCGGGCTGGGGCTGTTTACTCTGCCACCCTGAGGCTGGTGGACACTGGGTGTGGTGGGCGTGCTTGTCTAAGTACCTGTTTGTGGAACACTGAGACACCAGGGCAGAGCTAAAACAGCAGTAATCTGAAACCAGTCGCGTTGGTTTTCCTTCTCTGGCCTCCGCAGCTAAAATCTGCATTCCAGATGAAACCTGCAGGGAAGCGGAAGAAAGCACTTAAAAAAAAAAAAAAAAAAGCTTCAAGGGCAGTAAATTAACTGCTTTTGAGTTCCAGGGATTTTGAGATGATCTAGTTCTTTCTTTACTTTTATTTCTTTGCGTTGGGCTTTGTGAGTGGCTGTTGATCTGTGTGCACTGCTAGTTTTTTGTGTGTGTTTTTTGGCCTGGATGACACAGGCTTCTGACCATAATTTAGATGGCAAAGTAGGGCCCGTAAAAAAAGTATTTCAGTCATTTTCTGCTGATTCACTTTTGAATGTCTTGGGCCGCTGGGGTGGTGGAGGGCTGTCAGGAGCAGCTTGCCGGCTCAGCACTTTCTGGAGCCTCACTTGCTCACCAATGAGGAAGTTGAAAGCAACCAGGAGAAAGACAGGCACTGGGGCGGAGCTGTGGTGAGGTCCTGGGCTGGGATGACTGGGGCCGGCTGACTTTCCTTACGACAAAAAGCCTTTTGTCCACGGAAATAAATACGGAAGTCCCAGAGGAGCAGCCTCCCAGCCCGTGAGTAGTAAGGTGCGCAGCCCAGGCGGCTTCTGGGCACAGAGCTCCGCGGACTTTTTACAGTTGCCCGGGGCGCACCGTGGCCGCACAGACCGGAAGGGGAGCACAGTGACCGACCTGAAAGAAACCAAGTGTGCTGCCGGGCGGCCGAGGAGCTGGCTGCCGGGTCCTGTTGCTCCTGTCCTGTAAGTTAAGAGCTGATGGAGTGGATAAACTGAGAGCAGGGGAAGGTAACAGCAGTCAGGACTTCCATCGAGGGCACGGCTGTGAGGCATGGAGGACGTTGGTGACCCTGTGAATGGCAGCGATGCCCCGCAACCAGACAAGTCTGCAGCCGGACCCGAAATGGCTCAGTCGATCCTGAGCAAGTTCTCTATGAAATCCCTCTTTGGGTTTGCGAGTAAACTGGAATCTGGGAAGCCCGAGGAGGGAGATGTGGTGCTGCAGGCATTCCACGCCTTAGTGGTGGATCCCACGCGTCCGCTGGATGGTCCCTGCAAGGGCTCTGATGAGCAGGAGGCAGGGGCTCAGGTTGCACCCGGCCTGGGCCTCGGAGGAGATGATGGGAAGACTGCGAGGGAGGAGACAGAGAGGGAGTCGGAGGGAAGTCAGAGAAAAGCAGAGGCAGGGACTTCTCTCCCGGGTCAAGAGCTTCTTCCACTCACGGCTCTGAGTGTGGGCAGAGACGATGCCATCTTGGTTCGCGGGACCCTCGTGACCACCACCAGTGATTCGGACTCTGATGATGGTGGCCAGGAGCCAGAAGAGGGAAGCAACACCAATGGCCCAAAGTCCCCAAGCGTTGTTTTATCCGAGCCATCTGAGGAGCCCCAAGAAAAGCCAGGAGATTGCAGGGAGGACACTGCCGCCGGGGAGAGGGATGCTGCAGAGCCCGGGGAGGAAGGTCCTCAGGGGGCCCCCCCTGAGACGTGTAGCAAACCGGAACCTGGTGATGGTGGTCTTCAGACGGAGCACAGCCCCAGTCAAGGGCAGGCTGGGGAAGAAGGTTCCCAAGTTCTACCTGTGGGGACAGACCAGACCTTGAGCGCTGGGGTCACCGAGAACACCTCTGCTAAAAAAGAAGCCCCTGGAGAGAAGTCATTCCAGCTGCCAGCTTTCTTTAGTGGGCTCCGCGTGCTGAAGAAGGGGGCTCCCGCCGAGGGTGGGGAGACCATCACCGAAATTAAACCAAAGGATGGGGACCTGGCTCTGCTCAAATTGACCCAGCCCGTTCAGAAGTCCCTCGCACAGACAGGGCCGCAGACAGCGCCGCCGCCAGTGAAGACTGGGGAGAAAGCCAGTGACCCGAAGGCCACTCCCACTCTCCTGGAGCAGCTCTCCCAGCTCCTCAGCATCGACATGCCCAGGGCCGAAGTGAAGGCAGAAGACCCTGAGCTGCCCAGGGGAGGAGAGATGGGCTGCAGCGCTGCCCAGGAGAGCCAGGGTGGCCCAGGAGAGGCACAAACCCAGGGTGGAGAGGTCAAACCGAAGCCACCAGAAACCGCCCTGGAGGCCTTCAAAGCCTTGTTCATCCGTCCCCCCAAAAAGGGGACCACAGCTGACACCTCTGAGCTGGAAGCTCTCAAGCGCAAGATGAGGCATGAGAAGGAGTCCCTAAGAGCGGTGTTTGAACGGTCCAAGGCAAGGCCAGCGGACGGCCCCTCTGATTCCAAAAGCGTACGTAGAATTGGGTTTTCCATTTTGCCATACAATGTGATGCTGCTGTATTTCTTTTGAGGTTTCCTGTCAAAGTGAATTCCGGTCACCTATTATTAGTGACTGTCTTTTAGGTGAATGATGATGATGATTGAAATTGTCCTTGTAAGGAGTAGGGCAGCAGCGTTTTCTTCCTTATATTTTTATGGGTTGGTATAAGAGACGTGTGTGTAATTATGTGCTGGTGGGAAAGGGAAGCTGTCACTCGGAGTTTAAACATTAATAGTAAATGTTCTTATAAAACTGAGCAGCATGAGGATGCGATGCAATATGGAAACAACAGCCCAGGTTTCCTCACCACTTAATTATATACCTCGCTGAAAAGTATTTTTCCTTTATATGTCTGCCACTCGGCGGAATACTTGTTTGTGATGTAATTGAAATGTTCTGTGTTGGTTACAAGGCATCCTGATTGAGCACTTGATTTAAAATGAGACCTGGATTTTAATTCTGATAATGCCCTTTACTGTCTGGGTGACCCTGATCACCTCTGAGCCTCAATCTCCTCAGGAGGAGAAAAGAAAAAAAAAAAAAAGAAAGTGCTAACCCTCAACCTATATGGTGGTTGTGAAGATTAAGTGAAGTTAGTGTATGGTGACTATCTAATTAGTAAAAGCTGTTACTCAAAGAAAATTAATTTGGTAATTTATAGACTACCTGTCCAATAGAACTTAGAGATTCATAAGGACAACAAATAGAATGTCTTGGGTTATATCAACTCAGAATACAATTATTTCCTCTTATATAGTTCATCAGTTAAAATGTTAAAAATTAAAAAGAGTTTGGTAGAATTATTTTGGGGTTTAGTTAAAAACTAAACCCAATGTAACACTTGCATAGTTACAAAAATCAATGGATAAAAATAGCTTGAAGGACACTTCACTATTATTTTTTTTAGTAGGAAAGAAAAAGAAGATTGAAATAGCAATGTAGGCTGCTTGAGAAGTGTATCTTGGCCTACAGCTTATGTTGATGGAAAGTGGAAAAGTAGTCATTATATCATAAATAACCATGGAGTTGTTTGGGATACACTTGTAAACATTCCTATACGTGTACTTGATTGGAGTACATTTGTATCTATATCTTCAGCTGAAAGTGTATTTGTGATTTTTTTTTTACAAGATAGTTACATGATAAAAATTATCTATCAAGCATTGTGTAATACTTGGCCTTGAGGTGTGTGTGTGTTTTTTTTATTGAAGTATAATGAACATACAACATTATATTAGTTTCCGGCATACAACATGATTTGACATTTGTATGTATTGTGAAACAATTAGCACAGTATGTAAGGCTCTTTACCTTCTATCCCCATGCAGAATTACAAATTTCTTTTTATGTGATGAGAATATTTAAAATTTACCTTCTTAATAACTTCCAAATTTAAACTACAACTCTATTGACTATAGTTACCATGCTGTACATTAATTACATCCCCATAGCCTTGAGTTGTTTTTTGTTTTTTTTTTTAATTTTCACTCCCACTGATCACTTTAGATGTCTGGGAAAGGATCATTGAATGCAATGTGCAACTGGCCATTATTTTATTAATGTTAGAGCTAACATGTTGATTTGGGGGAATAATTAGCTTTAGCCATATTTCGTTTAACATTATTTTATTTGCCCACTTTTTAAACAGCCTGAGCACAGCCCCACTGAGCAGGACGATAGGACTCCTGGCAGACTCCAAGCTGTCTGGCCACCCCCAAAGACAAAGGACACAGAAGAAAAAGTGGGATTGAAGTACACTGAAGCAGGTAATGTGAAAACAGGCCAGGCACCCAGGAATGGGTCTCCTGCTGCAATGGCTTTTAGTTCTAATTCAGGAGACTCTCAGAATTTGAGTTTTTGTTTTGTTATAAAATGTAATGCTGAAGGCTTTTCTTTTTGGTTGCGCCTTTAAAGGGAACCCTTACACTCTTATCGTTAACGAATCTTTTCGAAATGAAAGGTGAATGCAGTGGAATGAATGAAGGGGGGCACCGGCGTAAAGTAAGAGACCCTTTGGGGAACTAATGGAGAAGGTAGATTACAAATTCCTCAGGAAGCAGGTGGTTGGCCCTCTATAATGTGTGAGCTGGCAGGGTTGCTGGAAGAGGCAGAGTATGGTTCTCCAGAGCTGTAATCTGATTTGCTGTTTGTCTGTGACTAATGCTTTTCAGCTACAGGAACCTTGTGCAGAGTGAATGTACAGATCCCATATCAGTTACTCTTTCACTTTTGTTAGACAAAAGCTTTATTTCATGGATGGCCATTTTTAAAGGAACCTAACTCTCTGGAAACCTTCCTAAGAGCTTTGCTTGAATATATTTAAGTGGAGTGGGGATCTAGACATTTTTACTCTGTAAGTGAAAGGTTCACATGAAATTGTAAAAAGAAATGAAAGATGAGAGGATAGTATATCTTAATTGCATATATGTGAATGTATGTGTCTCTAATGAATCCTCTGTCATCCTAGCATTTGTAGCTTACCTATGCATGCTTATATTCTGCTGGTTGCCTTAGGTATGTGTGCATATTAAGGTCAATCTATCTGGCTATAAAAAAGTGCTTCCTTCAGTTCTACTCATAGGTAGATATAGTGGATCAAAGTTTAGGTGATTTAGTAATAGTCTCATCCCTACCAATGTATCATGGCATCCTCCTTGTAACTGGCCATTAATGTTAATTTTATTAATGTTAGAGTTAACATGTTTATTTTCAGGGAATAATTAGCCAAATTCCATTTGGTAATAGAGAAGGAAATAAACCTCAGTGGTATTTGGGGGGTGTTTATACTTCTACAGAGATTCCTTAGGTTTCACTTCTGTCTTCCTTTATTTCTGAAGCTCAGTGGAGCACCCTAGTTTACCTCATATGTGGCTTTTCCAGTCTTTCTTACTTTCTTGTTTTAATATAATGATCTGTGTTCTGAGAGGTCTCTGAGGTTTTGGGTGAGATGGGGAAAATTAGGATGAAGGGCCGAACAATGATAGTTCTCCTAGATGGGCTCTGATGGCACAATGACATCATGCAGCAGAGAGAGAGTGACTATTAAGGAAAGGCATCTAGGTCCCCACGAGTGACAGTACTGTGGCTTAATAACTGTGTTCCTAGGGCTAGTGCTCAGGTTCTTGAGAGCCTTGGATGTACACAATACCCTGTGGATACACTTGGGGAGAGAGTGGTGGATATACTTGGGGAGGGGGAGAGGTGGATATAAAAAAAGAATAAGATACCCCATGCCTGAAGGCAACTTGTTTTTAACCCAGTACTCATTATTAGCTTGGTGCCTTGTCACTTACTGCTAATCTTGAGGAAGTTAACATTTTCCTTCTTATTGTCTCTGTTGTTGAGAAATAAGCGTCTGGCCTATAACAATGCATTCTGTGGTATTTTCATTGATTCCCCTGCCCTTAGGGAAACATACAAAATTTGCCACTCTGTAGGAATCACGGAGACAGAAAAACTAGATACAAAATATTTCAAGGTATTTGAAGTCTTACGCTTTTATACCTTCAGTGCTTTTATTTTTTCTAGGGTGTATTATTCATTAAATGAGTGAAACAGGAGGTCAAGACTCTAGCATTCATATTTCAGTTGTGCGACAGCAATTGTGAGCTGTTGACATCTGAGCCTACTAGTAGTTCTTGGCAGAGATGGAAAAGAGATGATGTTTTTCATCATGAGTCTCATGCTGTCCTTATGCTGCCCTCGGCCACTTCGGACTTGCCCCTGCTTAGATTTCCCTCTATTCAGTTGATAAGTTCAATGATCTTCTTTTTTCTGAGGCTTAAGATAACACCTAATACTGTAAACTCACTTTGTTCAAGAATAAAAAGTAAAAGAGAGCTGATATCAGAGAAGCTGTCCCCTTAAACTACTGCTTCTTGAATCCTCTTTGCCACAGGATGGTAACTAGCCACTGTTGCTGGTGCCCACTGCCAAGGATTCTCTCTCTTGTCATTCCCAAGGCCTTCAGCATCATCTGTAGCTGCTGACACTGTGACTACCTTGGCAGCTAAAGCCTTTGGCTCCCATAAGAGCCTCTGATGCCATTTTGATGACATTGTGCCCACCATCAAGGGCAATTCTGCTGCCAATCTCTGAGCTCTTGGAGCCTTGGTGATGTGCCAGTTGAGAGAAACACCAGAACCTCCAGAGCTGTCACTCAGGGGACTCTCAGGTGTTAGAGTTGACCTCCACTAGTCTGGGAGGGCCCCCGTGTTGGCTCACTGTTGTGCCTGAATTGCTCTGCTCAAGGAGAGAGAATCACTTTCTCCCATCTCTTGGGCTGTGCTTTCTTACATTCTTTGTGTTTGGAATGCCTCACTGCAGTTTTGAGTGAAAAGAGAATCTCCCCACCCTCTTTTCCTTGGACTTGAGCTGGAGACCACCTGAGTGACAGACCCCATGTTCTTCTCAGAACTGTCTTTTCCCCTCTGAGCACAGGAGCTTGCTGTTGAAACAAGCTTGGGGGATGGTCTTACATTTTCAGAAGGAATTCTTTAGTGGACTTCTCACATCTTAGCAGTTAATCAACCCAATGTGAGTCCCTGCCACTTTCCTGTGGAGCCGACCAGAAATAGCAGTGAACTTGTGGAGCTCGGGGCTAAGCAAAACCCAATCATGACAAAGTAAAAAGGTGTTCTGTGACACATACAAGGGGAACCTGAGAGAAAAATGCCTACCTTTTAAATTTGTGGCAAAAGCAATTTGTCTCATGAGAAATAGATAACCAGTATTCTGTCCCTTTTCTAATACACTGTCCTGCATGTGCTGAGGTTATGTAAGGGTTAGTAACTTCCTTAGTCTTTAAAAACAAAAACCTAGAAAGCATAAGATGCTCTCGGTATCATAGAATCATTGAATAATAAGAGTTAACATAGGGTTAAATGTTTTATCTCAAACTTGAATGAAAATAATTTATTAACCACCTTAGGTCAGATCTTTTGTGCAGTATAAAGGCATCTGACCTTATTTTCTTTTCATTGCATGTATTACTACATCAAGCACAGTCCTGTTGGGAATCAGGCAACACTCCAATTGGGTGACTTGATTGAGAGTTTATTAGAGAACTAGAGGCCCTGTGCACAAAATTCGTGCACTGGGGGATGGGGGGTGGGGAAGGGTCCCTCAGCCTGGCCTGTGCCCTCTCACAGTCCAGGACCCCTTGCTTCTTACCACCCGCCTGCTCGCTGCTCCTTACCTCTTGCCTCACTGCTCCTTAGCACTGCCACAGAGGCAGGAGAGGCTCCTGCCACCACTGCTGCACTAGCCAGCTGTGAGCCTGGCTCCTGTGGGAGCACACTGACACCAGGGGATGGCTCCTGTGTTGAGTGTCTGCCCCTTGATGGTCAGTGTGTGTCATAGGGACCAGTCATTCTGCAGGTCCTTCCACAGTTCGGTTGATTTGCATATTAGGCTTTTATTATATAGGATATTTACAAAGGTGTGGGCAGGGTTTAGGAAACTGAACAAGAGATAAAGCAGTAGTTTGGGTTGGTAATAGTGAGAAGTTTTTGCAGTCCTAGACCTGAAGGGGCAAGGGTCAGAGAAGCTATTGGGAAACCCAGAACTTCAGAGGGAAGCTTAGTAGTATGGAAAACACTGCCAAACAGGAGCCCAGCAGGGGACTTGGGACTTGGGTGGAGGGCTGCAGTGATCTCCCCGGGAGGGAGTGGAATGTGTGTGTGTGTGTGTGTGTGTGTGTGTGTGTGTGTGTGTGTGTGAGGGGGGGGTACCTATACCCTGACCCTCTTCTGCTCTGTGGTTTCCCACCAGTCGCTTCGTTGGCCTGCATGGACAGGATTGGCGCATACATCAGTACCCCTGACCACACAGGCTTTATACAATGGCATGAAGAAAAACTCATTTTTTTATCATCCTGTGGAAGCATTATGTTTTCTGCTCCAGTCGGTTCATAGGAAATACAATGGCCATCATTCAGAGCCTTGCTCTGTGGATATCTACTTCTCCTTAATATAGAGGCTTTGTTTTCTGATCTCAGAAAAATCTTCCGCCGCCATCTAGGATCATTCTCTTTCAAAGTTTTAAAAATGTTTTCGTATATTGCAAAATAATATTTTGGAAATATCCTGAAATATCAGAAAGCAAAAGAAACTGTCTGTTATCCTGTTCCATAGAGAAACCATTGCCAACTTTTTGCATCATGATAGGCCAATGCGAATTTAGGACTTAAAATTTTATTTGATCACACTCTGCAGGCTGCCTTTTTCACTTGAAAACTTGACTATTTTTTAATGACTTCTGTTACATTTTAACAAAATTCCTTATAGTAGAATTGCTAAATATAAGGGTAGATGCTTTTTTAAGGTTTTGATGCATATCAATAAATAGCCAAAGTTATGTTTTCATAGTGAATATCTTTAGATAAAAATTAATATTTTTAGAACACTGAAAGTATTTTTTTCCTTTATCATTTTCCTTTAATTTTAATTGTAATTTCTGGGGTACATAAGTTTTAAATATTTATGTAGTCATATATTCTCATTTTATTGTATATCTTTTCTATTGGCTTATGAAGACTTTTCTGTATTCAAAGATCATCTATACCTTCAAATTTCTTAAATAATTTCTTTCTACTTCTTCCTTTCTTCTCGCTTTCCTTCAATTTCATATAAAAAATTAATTTTGGTGCGTAGCCTGAGGTAGAGATCCAAGCCAACCTCTTTTTTCCTAAGTTGTTAATTTTACAGCAGGCTTCTGGAATAATTATCCCTCTGTGTGCTACGTTTGGACTATTTGGGGCTTTCTGCTCTCTTTGATGTGTTTGAAATTTTGTATCAGCATTTTAATTATTGCAGCATGATACTGCATCTCAGAATCTGTTCAAGTTGTCATGCATACTTTTTGAAAATATGTTTGTGGCTTTCTCTTATTTATTCTTACAGAAAATCTTAGTTTACTTGGTTAAGTTTCAAAAGGATTCCTTTGGGACCTTTATTGGAATTGCATTAATTTTTAAATTGATGTGAGGGTGGGTATGAAAATTGAGATCTTTAAAATGCTTAGTATTTCTGCCTAGGAACATAGCTTATAAAACTATTCAAATTTTCTTTTATTATTTTTCTTTAAATATATTCCAATCATATTATTTTTTTAAAAAATAAATACAATTAATGAATTTGTATCTTACGATTTATTTTTCTTAAAAGTCAAGCGCATTCCTAAAAATCTTGTGACTCATGAAAACCAGCTCTGATTAGTGATTCTTAATATTCTGTGACACCTTTAAAAACCAGTGATGATAGAGAGCGATGGAAGAAGACACTGCAGTTAATTTTGCATATATTTCAGACCCGCGTCCTCCTAATGAAGTTAATGTTTGTGAGATTACTGGCAGTAACTTAATTACCCATGAAATGAGGGAGAAAAAAGTACAAAGAAAAGTACTCATGTTTTCTGAAACAAAATGAACTGTGCATGTTTGGTTTCTCTTCCAATGTGCATCTGGAAAAGCTCTTCTCCACTGGCTGTACCTCAGAGCTGGCCTGCAGCCAGGGCATGGCATGTAGACTGCCCTCCTGAGAGTAAGCACATGGGAAAGAGGCCCTAGCAGAGGGCACCATGGCCACTGGAGATTGGAGTGAGCAAGCTGTCAATGCATGTGGCATCTCTTGGGGCTTACTCACAGCACCCAGAACCTGGGAGTAGCTCAGGAACATCCTTATTCAGAATATTTTTGGATCAGATAGAGAAATAACTCACCTCTCAACGACTGCCTACTTTCTGGTTTGTTTCTAATTTGGGTTCCCTTAGTTATAGAGCTATTGGCTACCCTTCTTAGTGAGCCAGACATCCTTGCCTCACTAGCCAGGGAAAGCTATAAATATTTTGGAATATTTTAGTGGCCTACTGTACTATGAAAAATTTCTCCATTCATAGCTAACAGGCTGCATTAGCCATGAATGGATTTTCCTTTAATGTCCTTTGTCTAGACAGGATTATGCTAAGTGTCTTCTTTCTCGGTTTAGGCAATGAGTTTGTGCATTGTATATTTTATAGGCCTGTGTGATAGGTTACTGTTCCGGGCTAGATGATGAAACCTCTGTTCTTGTTTTCTTGAAGGAAAGATTTCAGTCAAGAGACAAAGTGCAATAAAGCAATCCAATGATTTCTTGGCCACAGTAAAAATACACTAGGGCAGTGAGACAGGAAGGGCACAGAAGAAGCAGGTGAGCCTAGGCTGGGCTGCTTTGGCTCACTAGGAGGTCAGAAAAGAGAGGGCCTTGCAAATAGCTTCAGGGGGTTAGCCTGGATGAGCTGCCACTGACCATTGCTCCTCTGGCTGCAAGTGTCCTGGGGTCCCTGAGAGGGAAGAAGGGGTGGGAGAAGGGAATAGTGTGGGTGTGGTGGCGTGGGGTGGGGGAAGGGAATAGTGTGGGTGTGGTGGCGGGGGTGGGGGTGGGGGTGATCTGGGTCCTTTGCATTGAGGGTGTTTATCTCTCTCTTACTGGTGGGGATTCTTAGGGGAGGTCTCAGGGGAGGGTCTCAAGAGAATATTCATCAGCTTTACAGGTGTGCTCTTTGTTGTTTTTCCATTGATATTTAGAGAATGTGGAAGGGAGGTATGGAGAGAGAGAGAGAGAGAGAGAGAGAGAGAGAGAGAGAGAGAGACCAATGTGAGAGAAACATTGGTTGTCCCCTAACCAGGGCCCAGGATTGAACTTGCAACCCAGGGTATGTGCCCTTGACCAGGAATTCAACCCACCACCCTTTGGTCCACAGGCTGATACTCTAACCATGGACCACACGGGCCAGGGCCACTTGTCCAATTTTAATAAGTTGTCTATTTTTTATTTTGAAGAGAAGTTCTTTTCCTCTGCTGGGTATAATCTCTTTGGTTAATTGTGTTGAAAATATTTTCTCCCACTCTGAAGGTTGTCTTTTCACTTTCTTAATGGTGCCTTTCAATGAAGAGAAATTCTCAGTTTTACTATAATCAATCTTGACCTTATGGTTAGGGCATTTTGAGCCTTCTTCAACTAATCTTTCCCCAACTCAGTCATGAAAATATTTTCTCAAATTATCTTAAAAAGGGCATTGGTGCTCTTCATTTGTCATATAGACCTACATATACTGGGCATTGATTTTTGTGTATGAGTTGATGTGGGTCAAGTTTGTTTTTTCCATATCCGAATAACGTAGAATTATTTACTGAAAAACCCAACCTCCCTCCCCTGAAACTGTCTATTCTGTTTCACCATTCTTTAGGCTTATCTAACCTTGGAAAAGTTTAACACTGACTTAAAGAACTCTGTAGTAGGTCTTGATCTTCTAGAGCAGCGGTTCTCAACCTTTCTAATGCCGCGACCCTTTAATACAGCTCCTCATGTTGTGGTGACCCCCAACCATAAAATTATTTTCGTTGCTACTTCATAACTGTAATTTTGCTACTGTTAAAGAATTGTAAGGTAAATATCTGTGTTTTCCGATGATCTTAGGCTCTATAGCAGCCGGTTTTCAACCTGTGGGTCACGACCCACAGGTTGAGAACCGCTAGCAGGGTCACCTAAGACCATCGGAAAACACAGATATTTATATTACGATTCATAACAGTAGCAAAATTACAGTTATGAAGTAGCAACAAAAATAATTTTATGGTTGGGGGTCACCACAACATGAGGAACTGTATTAAAGGGTTGCGGCATTAGAAAGGTTGAGAACCACTTTTCTAGAGTGTGTCCTCTTAGCTTGGGTATTCTCAGCTCTTTGTATTTCTACAAGCATTTTAAAATTACTTTTAATCAAATTTTTAAAGATTTTGTTGTTGTTTTTTAGAGATAGGGAGAGGGAGAGGGAGAGAAACATCGATGTGATCATGAAACATCTATTGGCTGTTTTCTGAACTCCCCCTATCAGGGATTCAGCTCAGAATCCGGGCACGTGCCCTGACCGGGAATCAAAAGTGGCCACCTTTTGGTACATGGGACGACACTCAACCAACTGAGCCACACCGGCCTGGGTGCTTTTTATCGGTTTTGATATTAGGGTTTTTATTGCATTGACATCTTTACAATGATGAGCCTTTAATTACATGAACACAGTGTATCTTTCCATAAATAAAATATTTATTTGAAATGGTCTCTAATTTTTCTTAATGTTTTATAGTTTTCTTTGTAGAGGTTTTACACAATTTCCTTTAAATTTAAAAATTTTTCTAAGTATTCTAAAATTTATGGTACAATTGTGCAAGTTTTTTAAAATTCCATTTTCTGACTTTTTTTGTTAGAAAATCCCTCTCTCTCTCTCTCTCTCTCTTCTCTCTCTCTCTCTCGTATTGACCTTGTATTCAACTTTATTTATTGCAAACTAGCTACAACACAGCTTTTTTTCTTTTGGAAGAATTAGGAGCTCTTCCCAATAAGGATCTTTGCAGTATATACAAAGAGCATTCTCATTCTACCTTATTTTTTAAAATGGCTGCATAGTACTCAATAAAATAGTAACTGTAAAATATTGATTTATTCCTTTACTGACAGATCTTTTAATCACTTAGATTCTTTCACTGTTGCAAACAGTGCTGTAATAAAATTCTCATACATCTATTTTGTGCATACCTATAAATACTTTGATAGGATAGAAGCAGAATTGCTGTTGCCTATTTTAACCACTGATAGACACTGCACAATTGCCCTCTCAAAATATTGAACCAATTCTAAAGTAAAATAAGAATGACTGCTACTCACATTTCACCAATGTTCATTTATTTTATGCCAATATAATGGTTAAAAGTCGCATACACTTGTTTTAAGTGTGTATTTTTCTGATACTGGCGTGGTTGGTATCTTGTTCATTTTATCTTCTTTTGTGACTTGCTTTGCTTTTTTTGTAAATTGCATCATTAGTCTTTACTCTTTTGATTTGAAGGAGCTTTTTATATATTTAGGAAATTAATCCTTTGACTGTTGTCTATATTGCGTTCTGAATCTCCAGCTTGCCATGTCTTTTATCTCCCGCTCTTTCATTATATGGAAATTTTATATTTTATGTAGTTACATCTTTTCTGGATTTATTGTTGGTTTAAGGAAGTTTTTCCTAACCTAAACTTTAACAATAAGTATATTTTAGCTAAAATACACACATATATGTTTAGATTTTTTTTTTTTTAAATCTAGAATTTGTTTTTGTGTTTTGGTGTAAATAAAGGTGTATTAAGGGTGGCAGTGTGCTGTAATGATGGGGGAGCTTGGGCTATGGAATCTAATGTGGAGTCACATTCAAGGCTTCAGCAGTTACTGAAGCAGTCACACCTTTATTGGACAAGTTACTGGGCAAGCTAATCACCTATTTATGCCTTGGGTTCCTTATATGTTTTTAAAAATGTTGTTTTTAGTATTCAATGAAATAATGCATTTAAACACCTTAGCCTGGAGCATTGTAAAACCCAAACATTGTAAACTGCTGTTAATTTGTTTTCCCCTGGTAACTACTTGCTCCAACACTCTTTAATATAGATCATTCTTGCTCAGCAGATATGGAGTGCCAACTTTCATATATAAATTCCTTTCTACATGCTAATCTATTTCTAGATCCCTTAATATTTTTGTTGTTGTTGTTGTTGTTGTTGAGATGATTAGCTAGACCCAGCGGCAATTGCATGTCTTTGTAATTAATGTAGTTTTCCAGTTATTCAAATATGTGGTGATTCAATTCACCTGTATTCTTATTTCCTCTCTAAATGTTGTTTTGATAGTTGTGAACATAAACTATTATATATGAATTTGAAAGTTAGTTTCTCAAAATCTGATCCCATTGGAATTATATTAAATTGAAGATCAATATCAAGGGGCCTAATAATAAGGTCTTCCCATCCAGCAACATCATTTATCTAACTGTTCAGAATTTCTTTTATGTTATTCTGTAAAGTTGTATGATTTTCTTCTTATAGCTTGTACATACTTAAATTAATTTCTGCATATTTTATTACAAATGGGATTCATTTCCCATTTTAAATTGTTTTCATTGCTTTTAATTGGTTTTGTTGGAGGCAACAGGAAGGGCACCAGGTGTATAACGGGTGGGGTCAGATAAAACCTGAGTTCAGCAACCTCAGTACTTGGGTTCTGGCTAGGAAAGAAATCAGAGCCAAGACCCAAAACTATAAGAAAACATGTATTGGACAAATCACAGAGGTAGAAGTAATTCCTAGAAGAAATGGGTTTAGGAAACAAGTTATAGAGGTAAAGGAAGGCCCCCTGGAGCTTGGGAGTTAGGAAGCTAATGGTAACATTCCTGGGGCAGGGAGGGGTGAGGGAAGAGAAAGGGAAAGGCATGGATGTGCTCCCAGGAGGGAGAGCTCACTGGGTCCTCCTTCCTAAGGGTTTTAAGGGTGGAGATTTTAGGGGAAGTCCCAGGAGAAGATCTCAATAGAGTATTCAGTAGCTTTCTAGATATGTCCTTTCAGGGTTGTGATCTCCATTGATTGGCCAGCTCTAGGGTGTCATTATTTAATGCAGTTGGTCCTGAGGGCTGTGGCTGTTTTGTTGCTTATCTGGGCCTGGAGCTTAAATACAACAGAGGCCTAGATGTTATCTTTAGGGAGGAAAGGTCAGGGGTCCAAATCAGCGATATGCTAGGGGAGGAAAAGTTACCCCTGGGGTGAGGTCCCACCCAACACTTGATTGTCCACCCTGTTGACCTTCTGTACCTAGCCCGTCGTCCTTGCTCTGCTCAAGTCTGTCTTGTTGGTGTAACAAAGCAATTGATTTTTATGTTTTCTAATTCTGACTTTATACTCATATTAGTTCCACTAGTTTTTTAGTCGAGAACCTTGGAGTTTTTGGGAGAAGAGATAGATAAATCATAACAATTTGTTTTATTTTTTTAGTTGTAGTAAAATTTACATAACATAAAATTTGCTATCTTAACCATTAAAATTTCTTATCACTTCATTCACAAGCATTTATTCACTTTGCATGTGTAGCACATATCCTATATAATAAGAGAGGAATATGCTAATTATCTGTTATGCCCTGAGGCGTAACGACCAACCACATAAAGACCAGATCACAGATCTGCAGGAGAGTGGGGCAGCGAACTACTAGCGGGAAGCCAAGAGCTACAGGAGGGGGCAGGGCAGCAAGCTATGATGGGGGAAGGGGAGAGGGGGGGGAGGTGGAGGGGGGAGCTACAGGAGGGTGGGGCAGTGGGCTGAGAGCTACAGGAGCGACTTACTGGTGCACAGATTCATGCGCAGGGCTACTAGTGGTTTACATAATAGATGAATAGATGTTAGCCATTTTCTTTTTTAAAATCCTCACTTGAGGATATATGTTTTATTGGTGAGAGAGAGAGAGAGATCCATATCCATATGCACCCTGACTGGGAATCGAACCCCCCACCTTTCCATGTGTGGGACAATGCTCTAACCAACTGAGCCACAGTGGCCAGGGCAAGTGTTAGCCATTTTAAAGTATAGTTCAGTAGTGTTAAGTATATTCATGTTGTGCAATGGCTCTCCAGAACTTTTTGTTCTTGTAAGACTGAAACTATACTCATGGAGAGGAAACTGTTCTATAAGGTCACTTCTGCAGGATCCACCAACTAGATCCAGGCCAGAACAGAGATTGAGTCCTGTAAATCCTCTCAGAGACTGTCTGAGAGACCCCTCCCTTAAGCCCCAGGTGTGCTGGTTTCTGGAACAGGCCCTTGGCCTTCCCAGGGCAAGAATGCAAGGCATTTTCCCCTTATCCATCCTTCCCGGTTCCATATAATTGTTTAGTGCCTGCCATGCAGCATGGAAGATATCCATACAGTCTTGTCACTCAAGATGCATCTAGTAGGTAAGTTCCCTTAGTAAACTTTTGATGTAATGATGGAGTTGTCAGCCTCTTTCTTTGGTCTCTTGGCCTGGGAAGTTTTATGAACAATACCCATTAAACAACTTCCCATTTCTTCCCTTCCTCCAGACTCTGGCAACCACCATTCTACTTTCTGTTTCTATGCATTTGATGGGTTTAGTTACCTCATATACTTTAGGTGTTCCCTCATCTGTGGGAGAGACTTTTCAAGGCCTCCAGTGGATGCCTTGAAATTGCAGATAGTACTGAACTTTATATAGACTATGTTTTTTCTTATACGTACATATCTGTGATACAGTTTAATTTATAAATTAGCACAGTAAGAGATCAACTATAAAAACTAATAATAAAGTAAAACAATTGTAACAATATGCTGTAATGAAGTTTTGTGAATGGCTTTGGGGTCATTATTAAGTAAAATAAGGGTTAAGTGAACACAAGCACTGCAATACTGTAAAAGGTGAATATGCTGAAGGAATATGATGAAGGAATGCTTCATGTCCTGGGTGGGGGAGGGGGGGAGGGGGGACGGGACGGATGGGACTGGATGGCATGAGATTTCATCACTGTACTCAGAATGAAATACAGTTTAAAACTTATGAAATGTTTATTTCTGGAATTTTTCATTTTGTGTTTTCAGTTCTTGGTTGACCACGGGTAACTGAAACTGTGGAAATTGAAACCATATGTAAGGGGCAACCACTGGAATCATACAGTATTTGTCTATTTGTGACTGGTTTATTTCACTTAGCATAATATCCTCAAGATTCATTCATGTTGTAAGAAAATAGGAAGCAATTTGTGTTTTATTTTCTAATGTTAAAAACCTGCTTAAAAATGGGCAAAAGACTGGAGTACACATTTCTCCAAAGAAGATACACAAGTGGCCAATAAGCACATGAAAAGACACTCAACATCACTTATCATTAGGGAAATAAAAATCAAAACTACAATGAGGTACTACTTCATACCATTAGAATGTCTACTATTAAACAAACAAGATAAAAAAAACAACAGAGTTACCATATGATCTAGCCATCACACTTCTGGACATACACCCAAAAGAATTGAAAGTAGGGTCTCATGGTGTACATATTTGTAAACCCATGTTCATAGCAGCATTACTCACAATAGCCAAAAAGTGGAAGCAACCAAAGTGTCCATTGACATTTGAACAGATAAGCAAATATACGTACAACAGAATATTATTTAGCCTTAAAAAGGAGACTCTGCCATGTTACAACATGAATGAATCTTGTGGGTGTGTCGGAGGTATGGTCAATTTGCATATTTGTCTATTATTAGATAGGATTTGTAGTCCATGAAAATTATGAGAGGGTAAGTAATAATAGGCATCCTAGCATAATGCTGTACTACTTTTGGATAAATTCTGTGAAAAGTGAAATTGAAATGTGTTAAAAGATGAAATGGAAGCATGTGAAACTTCCAAATGTTAAATCACAGTTTGTTCATAGCCTTTTTAAGCAGTTAAGCAAAATGACAAGTCATGGTGTTATTAGATTCCATTAGCTACATTTAAAAGAATATCCTAGTCAACTAACATTGGGTGGATGAAAAGAAGAAAGGGAGAAAGGAAGAAAAAGAAATGTGTATAGACATTGAATCATTATTTGTAATATGGAAAAATGAGGGGGGAAATCCCTAAATAGTCACACAAAGGGACTGACTAATTATGGCATATTCATGCAATAAAATACTATTCAGCTATTAACTCAAAAATAATTTTTTATGTGTAGTGATATCAAAAGATTGACAAGTCATTATGTGTGAGTGAATACATATGTATATTTTTTAAAAATCTCTGAATGATATGTATATTTTTAAAAATCACAGACAATTTTTTAAAGAAACTGGTAGCATTGCCTGTGGTGGGGAAGAACCAGGTAGTGGCACCAGTGGTGAGAGGGATGTTTTAATGTTTACCCTTTGTTATCTTTTGAATTTTGAACCACTGGCTATTATTTATTTTTAAAAATAAATTATATTTAAATTTAAGGTGAAATGTAAAAAAAAAAAATATTAAGTGTAATGGTTTTGTTTTTAAGGTATCAGCATTCATAAATTCCCATGATTTTGTGCTTTGCAGCTACTTAAACTTGTAATGAAAATTTTAGATGTCAACTTAAAAATGGGTGAGAAGTACATTATTTTTTAGAAAAATGTTTTGCACGACCAAAAGAATTTGAAAAGCACTGTTCTAGTTTACTTTTTGAACACACTGCATCAGAGTCTCCTGAGATCATGTTAAAAATGTAAATTACTGTGTCCCACAGGGAATGATAATGTGCATGATAACAGCTGACATTTATATAGCTCTGTGTGCCAGAGCTAGTGAAAGTGCCACGTTTATTTCTACGAAACGTGTCAATAATGTTTGTCTTTCCCCGAGGGCATGGCAAAGCTCCTTCCCTGTGGCTTGCTGCCTGGTTTTCAGTGGCTATAACTGCAACTAAGGTTACAAAGGACATAGCCAATTCCCTCAAGCCTGAGCCTGCTCAGAACTTGTGTCCCTCCCTTCCCCTGCCTGTGGAACCAGCCTGTCTATGTAGGTTCTTAGGGAAGACACTTCCGGTCTCTCTCCTTCAATCCTCCACACCTCTTTCCCCTCCTCACTCAAGCTCAGATCAGCTGTAGGGTGTTTGAGGGAGAGTGTCAGAACATCCATGTCTGTACCAGGAACAAAGGCAGTCTGTCCTGTTGTGCTGTGCATGGGGAACCGACTGGCTTCTGTCTGGGGCATGAGCTGGTCTTCCAAACATGAGCCTGGTCTCTGGGTCAGCAAGATAGGAGTGTAGTTTCTGCCTTACTTCATTTCTGAAGTTTATTAAGGGTCAGAAATAAGTCTCTTGTTGTAGAGTTCAATGTTGTTTTAAAAAAATAGATGTGAATGGTAACAAGCCTGGTAGGATATTCTCCTATATAATAAAAGGCTAATATGCAAATTGACCAAACAGTGGAACGACCGGTCACTATGACACGCACTTACCACCAGGGGGCAGATGCTCAACGCAGGAGCTGCCCCCTGGTGGTCAGTGCACTCCCACAGGGGGAGCGCCGCTCAGCCAGAAGCTGGGCTCACAGCTGGTGAATGCAGCAGTGGTGGTGGGAGCCTCTCCCACCTCTGCGGCAGTGCTAAGGATGTCCGACTGACATCCTAAGCCATCAGTCGGACATCACCTGAGGGCTCCTGGACTGCGAGAGGGCACAGGCCTGGCTGAGGGACCACCCTCCCCCCTGAGTGCACGAATTTCGTGTACCGGGTCTCTAGTCTACACTAATAAAAGAGAAACATGCAAATTAACCATCACTCTGCCACGCCCACAAGCCACGCCCACAAGCCAATCAGGAGTGAGTATGCAAATTAACCCAACCAAGATGGCAGCTGGCCACAGAGCAAGCAGGAGGCTTGGGTTTCCCCAGTGATGGAGGAAGCCAAGATTTCTGCCTGCTCTGGCCGGCCCTGGCCTTCGCTCAAGGCTACAAAGTTTCAATTATAGAAGATAAATAAACCCCAGATCCCAGGGCCTCCGCTTGGGTCACAGGGGGGCATGGCCAGCCTGCAAACCACCACAGGCCCCTTGCCCAGGCCGCCCCACGCCCCAAGGGAACCCCCACCCTGATCTGGGACACCCTTCAGGGCAAACCAGCTGGCCCCCACCCATGCACCAGGCCTCTATCCTATCTAATAAAAGAGTAATATGCAGATTGACCGTCACTCCAACACACAAGATCAAGATAGCTGCCCCCATGTGGTCAAAGATCCTGCCCCCATGTGGACACAAGATGGCCAGCAGGGGAGGGCAGTTGGGAGGGACCAGACCTGCAAGGGAGGGCAGTTGTGGGCGATCAAGCCTGCAGAGGAGGGCAGTTAGGGGTGATCAGGCTGGCAGAGGAGGGAAGTTGGGGACAAACAGGCTGGCAGGGGAGCAGTTAGACATCAATCAGGCTGGAAGGGGAGTGGATACGGGATAATCAGGCTGGCAGGCAGAAGTGGTTAGGGGCAATCAGGAAGGCAGGCAGGTGAGCAGTTGGGAGCCAGCAGTCCTGGATTGTGCCCATTTAGGGCAGTCGGACATCCCTCGAGGGGTCCCAGATTGGAGAGGGTGCAGGCTGGGCTGAGGGACACCCCCCCCTCCGTGCATGAATTTTGTGCACCGGGCCTCTAGTTTAAAATATATTTATGTTGATTTCAGAGAGGACAGGAGAGGAGAGAGAGATAGAAAAACATCAATGATGAGAGAAAATCATTGATCAGCTGCCTCATGCATGTCCCCCACTGGAGATCGAACCAGTAACCCGGGCATGTGCCCTTACCTGGAATCAAACTGCAACCTCCTGGTTCATAGGTCAACGCTCAACCACTGAACCAGCCTGCTATTATTTTTAACTAGAGGCCCGGTGCATGAAATTCATGCACGGGGTCGGGGGTGTGTGTGTCCTTCAGCCCAGCCTGCACCCTCTCGAATCTGGGACCCCTCGAGGGCAGTCGGACATCCCTCTCACAATCCAGAACTGCTGTCTCCCAACTGCTTGCCTGCCTGCCTTCCTGATTGCCCCTAACCGCTTCTGCCTGCCAGCCTGATCACCCCTAACCACTCTCCTGACAGCCTGATTGATGCCTAACTGCTCCCCTGCCAGCCCAATTGCCCCTAACTGCCCTTCCCTGCAGGCTTGATCGCCCCCAACTGCCCTCCCTTGCAGGCCTGATCCCTCCCAACTGCCCTCTCCTGCTGGCCATCTTGTGGCAGCCATCTTTGACCACATGGGGGCAGCCATCTTGTGTGTTGGAGTGATGGTTAATTTGCATATTACTCTTTTATTAGATAGGATAGAGGCCTGGTGCACAGGTGGGGGCCAGCTGATTTGCCCCGAAGGGTGTCCTGGATCAGGGTGGGGGTTCCCTTGGGACATGGGGCAGCCTGGGCAAGGGCCCTGTGATGGTTTTCAGGCTGGCCACGCCCCCCAGCGACACAAGCGGAGGCCCTGGTATCTGGGATTTATTTATCTTCTATAATTGAAACTTTGTAGCCTTGAGTGGAGGCCTGGGCTCACCAGGGTGTGCAGAAAGCTTGGCTTCCTCCATTGCTGGGGAAACCTAAGCCTCCTGCTCGCTCCGTGGCCGCAGCCATCTTGGTTGGGTTAATTTGCATACTTGCTCCTGATTGGCTGGTGGGCATGGTTTGTGGGTGTAGCAGAGTGGTGGTTAATTTGCATATTACTCTTTTATTAGATAGGATAATAATATATAAATTACATCTAACTGAAATTTAACATTTCTTTCCATTATGAATGTAGGACAAAAAACCTCAGTAACTTAATAAAGTCTATGACCTTGTCAGAAGTCACAGATATTATCACATCATAGGTAGTGGTAGTGTTCATCACCATGTCACATTGAAATTATGTTAGCAGTTAGACCTGCCACTAGATCTTGTTATTTAATGTATTAAGAAGGGGGTACATGTGGTACTGTATCACATAAAAAATATTTTGATAGCTCAGTTGGTCTCTATAATCTATTGTATTTTACTTTTATACATTTAAAAATATTATTTTGAGAAGGGGTCAGTAGACATTTCCAACTTCTATGGCACAAAAAGATAAAAGAATCCCTGATGGGCAACATTGTAGGCCAATGTAGGATGTTGTTTGATGTTAGCCTTTGTGCTGAGAGTGAAATGGGGGCACTGTTAGGGAATTTTGACATGTTTATTCTTGTGTCTGGAAAGCTCACTCTGGCTGCTGTTTAACTAGAGGTTGGGGATGAGATGGGGGTGGGAAGGTGTGGGGATAGGTGGACCCACGGTCATAGTTATTAGGAGATTATTATGGTGATCCAGGAAGAGATTGTACTTGCTCAAGAAATGGTTGGCTTGGACTATGGTTGTAACAACGGAGGCAGTAAAAAATAATCAGATTCTGGATTTATTTTGAAAGTAGAACTGACATCGGAGGAAGTGGAGTTCTTGGAGTGCTGCAAGGAAAATAATTTCCTGAGGCCCCCATAGTAGGAGGGGGTTTTGTGGAAAACTTTATTAATGATGTAAAATTAAGGGGCTTCTTCTCTAAGGCCCCATCTCTATTTGTCTCGCCATGGCAGAAGTCCAATCTTGTCTTCAGCAGGGCCAGAATTAAGGCCACTTACCAGAATTTCTGCCATATTAAACTCCAGACCAGTCCAGCAACTAGCTAGCTTAGCTTGTGTTCCCAGCTGAATTCCTTGCATGTGAGGTCCAGATAGCCATGGGCCATAGGGCTGCTTAAGGCCACATGGCTATGGAGAGAGAACAGGCAAGTGCAAGGAAGAGTGTGGATCACGGAGCAAGAGAGAGAAAGAGCAAGAGAGCGCGAACTATTTGTCTAGGGATTAACTTTCCAAGATTTTATGTATTTCTGATAGGTCCACACCCTCACCAATCGATTGTTCCCCAGGCTAGACTGACAAGCAAGCACGTTCCCTACATCACCCCAACTTCACTGCTCATGTGCCCATATCCCCCTTTGTTCGATCCTTTTCCCCAGTGATCTGCAGGGAATGGACCAGTGGTTCCCTGGGGAGCATGAAGCTGTAACTTCCTGGTGAAGCTGTCCAGATAACCATGCTAACAATGTCTGACTTTGCTTTGCTTTATTTCCTTTATTAATATTAACTAGCTAATGACAATGATAAGAGTCGATCAGGATTTCCTGATAGATTGGATGTGGGGGAGAACAGTCAGGGATAATGTCTATCACATGTGTAGGACCACAATCAGGCCATCAGGCATTGTTTCTGGTCTGTGAAACTTGAGGTGTGATTTGACTTGCACAAGAAATGTTAGCAGGCACTTGGGTGTATGAGTGTGGATTTAGGGAAGAGGGTCTCTCAGCTGTAGATATACATTAGGGAGTCATTTATTTGCACATATAAAAGTTGGTTTTTAAACCTCTGAGTCTAGATGAAATGCTGAGTATAGATGGAGAAGAAGAACCAGGACTAACCCTGGCGAACTCCAAGAGGAAGAGATTGAGGTGAAGAGGAGGCAGCAGCAAAGTAAACTGAGAAAGAGCATCCAGTGAGGTAGCAGGAAAACCAAGAGATTGTGGAGTCTGGATTCTACGTTAAAAAGGTGCATCTAGGAGGGAGGGACTGTGTCAAATTGTAGAGCAGGTAAAGTAAGGTCTGAGAATCAATCATTGAATTTATTTATTTTTGTTAATCCTCACCCAAATATATTTTTTCCTTTGATTTTTAGAGAGAGTGGAAGGGAGACAGAGACAGAAACATTGATGTGAGAGAGATACAGCAATTGGTTGCCTCCCGAACTTGCCCCTACCGAGACTGGGGATTAAACTTGCAACCCAGGCATATGCCTTTGACCAGGGATTGAACCCGTGACCCTTCGGTGCCAGGGACAACTGTCTAATCATTGAGCCACAATGGCCAGGGTTGACCATTGAATTTAGAAGTGGGGAGTATATTGGAGGATACTGGTGGAGGGGGTTGGGGCAAAAGTCTAATTTGGAATGACTTTGAGAATGACAGTTGGAAACAGTATATGGACAATTGTTTTTGAGAAATTTTATTGCAAAGGAACAAAATTGGGGTAGTAGTTAGTGGGATCAAAAGAAAGGTTCATTTGCCCTCACTTCCTTCCACTCTCTAAAAATCAATGGAAAAAAATAGGTTCCTTTCGTTCTAATTAAGATGGGAAAAGTGTTACTATTTTTTTATGTCAGAGACAAGGTTCCAGCAGAAAGGGGAAATTTGATGTAGGAAGAAGGGAGACTACCTGGACTGATCTCTTTAGGACTGTGAGCAGCTTGGAGATGTTGTGGACTGGCAGAGGGGTTGGCTTTGATTGGAGCATGGAAAGTCATCTCTGGTAATAGATTCAAGGGTGGAGAACGTGGATATCAGTGCTGGGAGGTGGGCAGATGTGGAAGTTCTTCTGGCTGTTTCAGTTTTGTCAATGGAGTAGTAAGCAAAGCTATCAGTTAAGAATGAAGATGAAACAATAATAATAGTAATAATAGCTGAGAATACACAGGATGTCCCCCCAGAATGTATATATACTTTAATAGCTGATAGCTCAATTTTGAAAATGAAATGTGTTTTAATAAACACTGCCTTTATAATTATTCAAAGTGTGTGTATACATTTTTGGGGGACACCCTATATATTATATACCTATATGCAAGGTACTGCTCTAAGCACTGTACAAATATTAGATCTCAATTTTACAACAACCTTGTTATATAGGAATCATCATTATCTCCATTTACAGATGACGAAACAGAGACACAGGAGGTCAACAAACACAATCCAGACCCTACTGTGCATAAGTGGCAGAGCTAGGATTCGAACCAGGCCTCCTGGGTCCAGAGTCTGCTCTCAATCATGATGATACCAATTGCCAAATTCACCTTCTAAAACAGGTGTAGGGAATGACTTGAAATTCAAAAAATCTAGGAGTTTTTATCATAGCAACATAAATTTATATTAAGTGAACTAGTAGCCCATTTGCACGAAGATTCATGCAATAGACCTTCATTCACCTGGCTGCCTGCACCAGTTTTCTGCCGGCACCGGGGACCCAGGCCTTGGCTGTGGCCACCGCCTTCTGCCTTCTTTCAGGGTCGGGGCTTGGCCCCGGGCGGTGGCCTTGGGCACGCAGCATCCCTGCTACCGATCGCAGGAGCCGGCCCCCAGTGGTTTCCTGGATCGGTGCAGGCTCCCCGCTGGTGCCCAAGGCCGGGAAAGCCTCGGGTGGCTTTCCCGGCCTTGGGCTCCGCCACACCCCAACTTCCCTGCAATGGTTTCCTGGTGGGCGTGGTTGGTGGGCGTGGCTTGGTTGGTGGGCGTGGCTTTGGGCGTAGCGAAGGTGCGGTCAATTTGCATATTTGTCTATTATAAGGTAAGCTTATATTAAGCAAATGATGTTATAAATATCCAAATGGCCCTTGGCAGAAAAATGTTTCCCCACCCCTGTTCTAAAAGGTAGTACCCATTTCTCTTAACCAGTGACCCTCAGTGTCCTACAAAATGGAATACTCTAGTGCCTACCTCCGAGGATTAGAGAAAGTAAACTGCTTAGCACAATGCCTGGTTCATAGGAGATACTCAATAAATGTAATGCTAACAGTAATTCTAACTGCAGTAATTTTTTGTTGTTGATTATGTTGACAGTTCATGATTTACTGCCTTTTAGACAACACTAGATTTCTTGATTTAAAATTGTTTTTCACATAGAGGGACAAAATAGTATGTTATGCTTTATTAATATTTCTTTAATGACTGGCAGGGTTGAGCATTTGTTCGTATGTTTATAAGACATGGAAACAGTGACACTGACTTTGTGTTTGTGTGATATCTGTTACCATAGTAACTAAGGCAGTGAGCTGTAAAGGGAGTGTGTGGTTTTCATGAGCCCGGCCCCAGTTTACGCCTTCTGAGAGCCAGAGATTGGAGCAGCCTGAGGCGGTATGATCTGATGGCTGGATGCATCTGGTGCTCGTTCAGCTGTGGCTTCTTTATTGTGGCAGCTGTGAATGTGGCTCCGGGAGTCGCCTTCGTGAAGTGTGGCGCGTGATGACAACTGGAAGAAGGGGAAAAGTAAATGTGGCTACAGATGCAGGAGTATAGGAACGGCCACGTGGAAAACACCTGTGGATGTTTGGGGAAGAGTTGGTGCCTGGAGCAGTGAATTTCAGGAAACCACTAATTGGGGCAGGTCCTCTGGAGAGGACAGGGCCTGAGTCAGACCTGGTCTAGGAAATGTGAGTCTCTCAGGAAGTCCATGTCCTCAGGCTATGCCAGCAGCAGGTACTCCACATGCCAGCTCCTTCCCGCAGGGGATGAGGAAAGCGTAGGTTGGTGTATCAGGATGTTTGTTGTCCTCTAGAATGAATACTTACTGAGCTGGGATAGTATGGTGCAGATATTAAGAGTATATTCTATAGACAAGCTTTCTGGGTTCAAATCTGGTCTGTGTTCCTTATCTGTGTGAGCATGGGAAAGTACTTCACTTCTCTGTGTCTTGGTTTCTTATCTCTAATCTGGAGTAGCAATAACAACACTTCCCACATACAATTTTTATGAGAATTCAATGAGTTAATAACTTATTTTATCTAACGTACGATGCACATTTTCCACATTTGAAATTCTGGCATGTTTTACATTTTAGAATTATAATTATTTTCTAAGCCCCGTATCCTTGTACTGTGAGAGTTCTTTAAAGCAAAACAAACCCCAAATAAGAAGGCAGAAGATATATCCACAAAGAGTCACATGAACTTTTGGTCCTTTGGGGCTTGAGGGCTGTATTGTGTGACTTTCCTTATGGCACTTACCATGGACCTCTCAGGTCCAGCCCCGGCCACACCCTCTGCTTTCCTATCAGACCCATGGATAATCTATTTCAAATCCTGGCCTCTCCTCCCTTCCTGTGCTATTCTTTTCCCTTCCAGTCAGCTAATGCTCTGTCCACATCCTAGACCTTGTACTTACTCAAGAGAGCTTTAACTTTGAAGTGATAAGTTATAGCACCCAGTTTCTGTCCATCATCCTATCATTCCAGCTTTCTCCCCGAGTCCTCCGAAAACACAGATCCCTTTTTTCCCTCGGGCTTGACTCCAAGCATCTTTCTCCATGGCTACCAACGGTTCTGTCTTCACTTCCTTCTTATGACATTGATTCTGTGATCTACGTATCCCTTCAGGGACATTCTTCATGATGCTCTTCCTTTCTTTACCCCATCACCACCCATAGCAGCCACCTGACAAAGCCCTGGCCCTGCAGATATCCAAACCTCTGTCCCCTACCTGTGTCTGAACGGAAGAAGCTATTGGAGAAAATGGCACAACTGTCCAGGATCTGCCGCTATGACTTTTGGTCACTAATTTCTAGTGGGCCCTGCTCACTGCCCTCCCCGCAACTCCCCACTCCTGATCCTAATATGTGTTCCTAGCCTGTACTGTTGTTCGGTTTGCAGCAGCTGCTTTTTCAAATAACGTTCTACTGCTTCAGGACTTCTAGTTCTTTTCCTGTTTGAACAGTTGACCTCACTTAACAGCTTTAAAGAGGCTGCGAAGTATGGTGGGAAGTGGATTGGAAGTGGTCAGGACACCTGCACGCCGCCGAACAGTCATGTGACCTTGTTCTCCTCTTGTAGTCAGAACGTGTGTTTCCCCTGGGTGGCGATCGGAGATTCTCTACTCGGTAAAGCAGTTACTAGTAAGGGATTTTATTTGGGTATTCGTTTCTGCCTGTGTTCTTTGAGGGAGGGGTGCTGGACTAAGTGACTTCTAAGACTCTATCTTTAAGGTTCTTTGATTTTATGATTTAAGTTTTATATATGGTTGTTGTTGTTTTTTCAAACCAGCTTTAATCTTCAGATAGAGACTAGTTCTGATAATGCTATTTCTTAAGGAAAACAGGAACGGTCTCACT
This sequence comes from Eptesicus fuscus, assembly GCF_027574615.1. NCBI lineage: Eukaryota > Metazoa > Chordata > Mammalia > Chiroptera > Vespertilionidae > Eptesicus > Eptesicus fuscus. The sequence continues at coordinate 72,398,558 of NC_072477.1, read as the reverse complement.
TATCATAGGAACCTGTAAGGCACGTTACCTTTCGATATGACAAACCGATTCTTTCTCTATTTTATTATTTTTGAACTAGTGAAATGACTTCTTATGGTTTGGCCCATCGTTTATTTTATCAATAGGAAGGAGGAGAGACTTAAGAGTGTCTTGTTTCTGTAATAGCTAAGCTTTGCCTTGAACCTCAGCCTGGGGCTTCAGAGGAAGAAGGATATGCTTCCGGACCGGGTTCTACTCCAAAGGGTGGGTAGGGCGTGTGGGCCAGCAGGGCCTGGGGCTTTGCTGCCAGACCAAACTGAAGGTCTCTGTGAAATGAGCTGATATCCTTCACATGCTGCCAGATGCTGCCATTTCTAAAACAATAATCTGGCTGGTTAAGTTGGGGGTTTTCTGGTAAAATGAGATTTCCTCAAAGAGCTTGCCTGGGTTTTTCTTGTTTGTTTGTTTGTTTGTTTGTTTGTTTTGTTTTCCCATCTGAAGTCCCTTCTATATATTCCCAGTATTTGAACGTTATTTCTGGATTCTGAAATTTTAGAGAAACTGCGGTGGGGCAAGAAGAACTCAATTCCTGTGCATAAGCTCTTGGCTCAATGCAGTTAGCCTTTGTGGCCTCGTCAGCGTGGGTAGAGGAGAGCTTGGAGGTAACGAATGGAGGAGCAGGCTTTTTACAGCCTAGGCAAGTGCATCACTTCCACCTCGCAGACACCGTTGTTTGAGGATAACACTGCTGCTTGGCTCTATGTCAGAATCACCCGGACAGTTACAAACCCCAGTGCCTGGCATGCATCTCACACCCATTAAATCTGTCTCTGGGCTGGGGTCCATGCACGGTTTTTAAGCCTCGCCAGGTGATTCTAATATGTAACCAAGGTTGAGAAACACTGAATAAAGCCTTTATAGGGGAGGATTAAATTGGTTGGCTGGTGGAGAAGTCTTGGCTTTCAGAAGGGAGCTATTGTGTCTCCAGTTTAACTGCGCTGATTTTGACTTTCGTAACACAGTAGCAAGATCCGAGGTGGCCAGCTGCACAGGACTGATTTTTCAGAAGTGTTTTTACAACCTTTGAGTAGCAACTGTGTTTTGCCTGTGAGTGAGTGTACACTTCTTTCACATGCTCTATCAGTAATGTTCCTCACTCTGTACCGGAATGGAAAGTGGGAGATGTGTACATTTGGGAGATGTGTGTTGTTTCCATTTCATTTGGTGCCTTATTCTTTCTGTTCATTTGGAAAATTAGATAATCGACTTCCTCGTAGCTGTTTCCGTGAGAAATTGTCTTAAAAAAAAAAGAAAAAATCAGATTACATGGGGGGAAATAAAGCTAAAACTACCATGTTAAAACTAAAACATCAGATTTTAGTGACGACGTTACACTGAAATGTGTAGAAGCAGTATTTGGGGGATGACTGTTTCTGTCTGTGTGCACACAGTCTTCAGTTTCTATAAATTGAAATGGCCCATTGTACAGTTTCCACTAAGAGTGCTAAGAGATCTTAGATTAGGGTTGCCAGATAAAACACAGGATGTCCAGTTTAATGTGCACTTCAGATAAACAATGAATAATTACTTAGTATAAGTACATCCCCTATATTGCATGAGGCCTACTTATACTAAAGAAGTATCTGTTGTTTATCTGAAGTTCACATTTAACTGAGTATCCTGTAATTTTATTTTCTGAGTCTGGCAACCTTGTGGAGGTTGGACCAGAGGGCCAGAGAAATGTTCATTTTTTTCTGAGCTGGATCTCCTTGGTGTGACCTTACCTCTCACCATATTCCTACTGAGAAGCTACTAAGCTTTCCATCTCAAATGCTCGCTGTGCTGGCTTTTCTATATGTCTAATAGGTCTTCTCATCTTGGTATTAGGATTGAGAAATGGCAGATTTAAAAGGAGACACACACACACACACACACACACACACACACACACACACCAATTCTTAAATTCTGAATGGTATAAGTAATGTGAGTTAAGACCTTACATTTACATGGCTTTCCATCCAAAGCTCTCACTTTTTTGTTATTTTCCCCTGTATGTCTAATAGCTTTTCTTATATTTGATAGGAAGAGACTTAAAATAGCCACAAAAGTCAGTTCTTAAATTCTGCATGGTAGAAGTAATGCAAGTTAAGACCTTATAGTTAATAGGCACCAAGCCGGAGGCAGGTGCAATGTTTTCATTTGGAGTACTTTTCCACCATGTGGGAGACACAAGTGTCCAATCTCCCTTAGAAACCTGTGCAGGTGGCCTGGCCTCCTGGGTACTTGTCTGGCCTGGTTTACTAGAAAATTCCACTCTCATTCGAGTTAAAGCTGGCTGGCTTTCACCTGCCTCTCCAGAGACTGCCCTTCACCCCCTTCCTGAAGTTCATTTTCTCGGCTTCAAATAAAGGGCTCTGTCAGTTACTGAGTCCAGGCACCTTCTACAGAGCAGGGAACTTCTCCCAAAGTTTTCAGTCAAGTCAACTAATGCTTATATGTTTTGTTTCCTTTTTTTTTGTTTTTTTTTTTTTTTATTAGGATTTTGTATATTCATTCTGTTGGAGGTAGATAATTTGCCTCACTAACTATAAAGCTAAACCTAGTCTTATGTAAAAAAAAAAAATCTATATGTGAAATTTTGGGCATGTCATTACCATTTATAGAAGAGAATCCTGAATACTTTCAAACTAATAGAAAAATAACAAAGTGAATGTACACTTGTATATTAGTCATCTATATTTAAACAGTTTGCCATATTTTCTTCAGACTTTTAAAGCCAGTGGCTGAGTCCCCCTTTTAAATCCCTCTTAATTCAATTCCTCTGCTTGTCTCCCCAGAGATAGCCACTTTCCCAAGGTTTGTGTGGGGTTCACCACCAGGCAGAACTTGGGGTGGTGCCATTCACAATCAACCTATGTGCCCCTAGGCAATGCATAGCATGGGTTTCCTAGACCCTGTACAAATGGTATTGTTGCAGGAGGACTGGGTGGGTGGAATCCCTTCGTTGGAGTGGGAGTGGGGTTCTTGGAGTTCCGCTGGAATAAGAATTTGTGAAGGCCCCATGGGAGGATGAGATGTTGTAGAAAGCTTTATTTGTGTGGAATTATATCCCTCGGGTTCAAATGTCCCATGTCCCTTAAACCAGGCCTGAAGAAGGTGCAGCTGGGCGTTTAGTAGAGCTAAAAGCAGGGCCAGTGTCCAGAGTTTCCATTCCAGAGTGGAGTCGAGTCTGATGTAGCATCAGGCTAGATTTAGTCCATTTGTCCATTGTGTGGGTGAGTGCAGGGGAGCGTGCCCGTCAGGTAGAAATGGGCCGTTAAGAGCCTGTGAGTGTGTGAGTGAGCTGGAGAAACCCACTCAGATGTGCCAGCCCTGCTGGACAGGTCATTAGTGAATGCCCATCACTCTAGGCTAGGAAATGGTTTCTGGGACCACAAGCAGATTAACAATAAAAAAATAAATAAGAAATGGGGGGAGGGGAGGGAAACTTGCATCAAGACTTTTCTGTCTTATTAAAATTAGTCAGAATGCGTTATGCTTTCTTCACTATAATGAAGGGATCACAGCTAGGGTTTTTGGTCCTAAGGCATTCTGCTTCTGCACCGTGAACACTTGCAATGTTATATGATGATGATATGATAACAATGGAGACAGAACATTCAAAACATTTTTTTAATAAGGGATACATCGAATACACTTTCAAAATGATGTCGCCGAAACCGGTTTGGCTCAGTGGATAGAGCGTTGGCCTGTGGACTGAAGGGTCCCAGGTTCGATTCCGGTCAAGGGCATGTACCTTGGTTGCGGGCACATCTCCAGTAGGAGGTGTGCAGGAGGCAGCTGATCGATGTTTCTCTCTCATCGATGTTTCTAACTCTCTATCCCTCTCCCTTCCTCTCTGTAAAAAAATCAATAAAATATATTTAAAAAAAAAAAAAAAAAGAGAGAGAGAGAGAGAGAGAGAGAACTGTCTTTGTTCAGGAGTTAAGGATCTCAGATTCCAGGCCCTTGCCATGGCCACGCCTTTTCTGGCCACTGACTCCCTCCCAGGTGTGACTGACAGGTAAGCATCTCCCCATGTCACCCAGACTTACTGGGCATGTGTCTATTGCCCAGTCCCTTCCCCCGGTGATCTGTGAGGAACAGACTTGGAGAATGTTACTGCAGCTTCTTGGCAAAACTGTATAAATGCATGACTATATTATCTACTCTCCCCTTTGCTCCCTTCCTGTTAAATAATAACCATGTTATTATAATGGTATCAGTATCACCATTTAAATTTTGACAATCATATCATTGTAAATAATACCAGTTTTGTCTCTTCCTTTCCAGTTTTTACATCTCATTTCTCTTCATATTGCATTGTTCCAGACTTCTAGTATATCCTTACATATAAAAACCCAGGGTCCAAAATGACCGAAGGCTCGACCAAACACTGGAAGTCAGTCCTGCAGTCAGTGCTGGGTCGGCAACCCAGCAGTGCTGTTGGTGCGGGCGCAGCGACCCAGCACTGACTGCCGAGGGGGCTGCGGATCAGGCCCGGAGAGAGGCCCAGAGAGAGAGGCAGGGTCTGATCTGCAGCCTCCATGGCAGCTGTTGATCAACCGTTGTCTCTCTCTTTCTCTCTGGGCTTCGCCAGCAGCCACCACGCCTCTGTTTCTCTCTGGGCCTCCATAGGGGTTGCTGATTAGCCCTGTGTCTCTGATCAGGCCTGGAGATAGACCTGGAGATGCTGACTGGCATAGAAACTGACCAATCAGAACCAAATCTGGGTGAGCTGTGAGGAGCCAATGGCTGCCTAGGAGGCAGAGCTTTTGACACTGACTGGCATAGAAACCGACCAATCAGAACCAAATCTGGATGAACTGTAAGGAACCATTGGCTGCCTAGGAGGCAAAGTTTTTGACACTGACTGGCATAGAAACCGACCAATCAGAACCAAATCTGGGTGAACTGTGAGGAGCCAATGGCTGCATAGGAGGTGGAGCTTTTGACACTGACTGGCATAGAAACTGACCAATCAGAACCAAATTGGCCGGTAGGAAGGGCAGTTGGGGGCAACCAGGCTGGCAGGGGAGGGCAGTTGGGGGCGAGATCAGGCTAGCAGGGGAGGGCAGTTAGGGGTGAGATCAGGCCAGCAGGAGAGGGCAGGTAGGGGCAATCAGGCAGGCAGGCAGAGGCAGTTAGGGATGATCAGACAGGCAGTCAGGTGAGTGGTTAGGAGCCAGCGGTCCCAGATTGCCACAGGGATCGGGCCTAAACTGACAGTTGGACATCCCCCAAGGGGTCCCTGATTGGAGAGGGTGCAGGCTGGGTTGAGGGAACCCCCGCTCCATGCACGAATTTCGTGCATCGGGCCACTAGTAGGAAAATAAGAACGATGGTGGGCATTCTTAATCTTGTTTCCTGAAGTTTCACTATTACATTTGAAGTTTGCTGAAATTTTTTGATCAATAGTTGTGAATCTGCTTTCCTTCTATTCTAAGTTAGCTAAGAGTTGTTTTTTAAATATCAAGAATGAGTATTGAGCTTATGAAGACTTTTTTCTTTATCATTTGTATCATTTTGAGACAATGGTTTTCCTCTCTTAGTATATTAATATGGTATATATCATCAATACAATTTTCAGATAATATATATCAAATCTTGCATTCTTAGAATAAACTCTGCATAGTTGTATGGTTTGTTTACTTTCACAAACTTCTTATTTAGATTTGCTAGTTTTAGTTTTTTCTCATTTACAGTCTATTCTTTTGTTTTTGAAATCACATTATAGAAAAAGAACATCATCTGTATGATAATATTACTTTGAAATATTTTTTTTGACAGACAACTATTTAGTTTTTATTTCATAATCATAAACTTAACTCTGCAATCTAGCTAGACTTGGAGGGGGTAAGGAAATTATGGGACCCAATAAACTGTGGCAAGAGCACAAAGATTATAGAACATTCCAAACAAATCAGGTGAAGGGGTGCTCTCCTTAGCTACAGAAGGAATGGTCTGGTGGTTAAGATAAAACACAAGTCAAATTTATTAGAGTTGTCCACAGTCAGCAGTGGTGATCTTCTTGCTGGTCTTGCCATTCCTGGACCCAAAGCATTCCATGGCTGTCACAATATTTATGCCTTCTTTCACCTGGCGAAGACCACATGCTTGCCATTCAACCATCAGTCTTGGCAGCGCAGATGAAAAACTAGGAACCGTTTGTGTTAGGGCCAGCATTTGCCATGGACACAATGCCAGGACCTGTATGTTTCAGGATGAAGTACTCATCCTCAAATTTCTCCCCATAGATGGACTTGCCACTTGTGCTATTTTGGCGTGTGAAGTCATCACCCTGACACATAAATCCCAGAATAATTCTGTGAAAGCAAGAACCTTTATAACCAAATCCTTTCTCCCCAGTGCTCAGAGCATGCGAGTTTTCTGCTGTCTTTGGAACTTTGTCTGCAAACAGCTCAAATGACACGTGGCCCAAGGGCTCGCTGTCGACGGTGATGTCGAAGAACACGGTGGGGTTCACCATGGCTGGTCACGGCAGCTCTGGGGTGGCGGCATCTGCTAAGCAATTACTTTGAAATCTTTTGATGAATTGTTCCAATGAATCATCAATATTTTGCAAATATATGCTCCTGAAAAGGATGCATGTTGTCACTGGTTGGGTCCTGAGATATATATAATCAAGATTGTTAATCGTGTTAATCACTGTTTTCATTTGCTTGATCTATCAATTTCTAATAGAGTGGTACTACTTATCTCCTGTTGATTTACTTGTTAATTTTGTTATATTTTTGTCAGTTTTTACTTCATATATTTTAAGGCTAAGATGTTAGTTGAATTTAAGTTCATGATTATACCCACCAGCTAAGTTAAGAAATAAACATTAGAAATACATTTAAAATTTCCTATGTGCCCTCTACCTTCACCTTAGGTGAACTTATTTATTAGTCCTATGTACTTCTTAATACTTAGGTGTAAAATCCCCCAAAAATATATAATATGGTTATGTGTTTGAAATGGCATCCTGCTGTGTGTGTCTTGCAGCAACTTTTTTTTTCAAGATTATTTGTTTGATTACCTGTGTTGAATTAGAGCTATAGCTCTAATTCATTCATTTCAATGCATCACTTTGAGTGAATATGTCACTCAATATTTGCTTATCTATATAGCTGTTGATGAAAATTTAAGTTTATTCCTATTTTTTATGGTTTGAAACAATGTGTCCATAAGTGCCCTTTTAAACCCTTGTGTTCATGTGTAAATAAATCCCTCACTAGGGCTAAAGTTTAGAGTAGAATTTCTGGTTTTATTTATGTACACCTTTAAACTTATTAGATATTTTAAAAATGATCTTTAAAGTGGTTCTAAACAACACTCCTATCAACAGTGTGTGAAATTCTCAATCCCACTCTTTCTCACCAGCAAATAGTGTTAGCAGACTTTTTTTTTTTTGCAAGCATTTCTTTTTATTAACAAAAGATATTAAAACAGTCAAATTCAAATGAACTCCCCAGACTTTTTAATATTTGCAAATTTGATAGGTCTGAAGTGGCATCCACTGTAGTTTTAATTGCATTATCCTGAGGACCAGTGAAGTTGCATATCTTTTTATATGTTTACTAGAGACCCGGTGCATGAAATTTGTGCACGGGGGTGGGGGGTGTCCCTCAGCCCAACCTGCACCCTCTCCAATCTGGGACCCCTCGAGGGATGTCTGATTGCCCATTTAGGCCCGATCCCGGACTATCCAGGACGGTTGGCTCCCATCTGCTCGCCTGCCTGCCTGCCTGATTGCCCCTAACTTCTTCTGCCTGCCAGCCTGATCAGTGCCTAACTGCTCCCCTGCCGGCCCGATCCCCCGCAACTGCCCTCCCCTGCAGGCCTGGTCACCCCTAACTGCCATCCCCTGCTGGCCTGGTCACCCCCAACTGCCCTCCCCTGTAGGCCTGGTCGCCCCCAACTGCCCTCCCCTGCAGGCCTGGTTGCCCCTAGCTTCCCTCCCCTGCCGGCCCAGTCATCCCTAACTGCCCTCCCCTGCCAGCCTGGTCCCCTCTAACTACCCTCCCATGCAGGCCTGATCCCCCCCAACTGCCCTCCCCTGCTGGCCTGATTGCCCACAACTGCCCTCCCCTGCTGGCCTGATCGCCCACAACTGCCCTCCCCTGCTGGCCATCTTGTAGTGGCCATCTTGTGTCCACATGGGGGCAGCCATCTTGTGTGTTGAAGTGATGGTCAATTTGCATATTACCGCTTTATTATATAGGATTAGCCATTTATAATTTATTTTGCATTAATGTACTATCCTTTTGCTCATTTTTAAAATAAATCTTTATTGTTCAGATTATTACAATTGTTCCTCTTTTTTCCCTCCATAGCTCCCCTCCACCTGATTCCCCCCCCCACCCCACCCCCTTACCCCCCACTACTGTCCTCATCCATAGGTGTAAGATTTTTGTCCAATCACTTCCCGCACCCCTCACACCTCCTTCCCCCTGAGAATTGTCAGTCCATTCCCTTTCTATGACCCTGATTCTATTATATTCACCAGTTTATTCTGTTCATCAGATTTTTTATTGACTTGATTTTTAGATTCACTTGTTGATAGATATGTATTTGTTGTCACTTGGTTGTTCATAATATTTATCTTTACCTTTTTCTTCTTTTTCCTCTTCTTAAAGAATACCCTTCAGCATTTCATATAATCCTGGTTTGTTGGTGATGAACTCCTTTAGCTTTTTATTTATTTATTTTTAAAACATATTTTATTGATTTTTTTACAGAGAGAAAGGGAGAGGGATAGAGAGAAACATTTATGAGAGAGAAACATCGATCAGCTGCCTCCTGCACACCCCCCACTGGGGATATGCCCGCAACCAAGGTACATGCCCTTGGCCGGAACCAAACCTGGGACCCTTGAGTCTGCAGGCCGACGCTCCATTCACTGAGCCAAACCAGTCAGGGCCTTTAGCTTTTTCTTGTCTGTGAAGCTCTTTATCTGACCTTCAATTCTTAAAGATAGCTTTGCTGGGTAGAGTAATCTTGGTTGTAGGTTATTGCTATTCATCACTTTGAATATTTCTTGCCACTCCCTTCTTGCCTGCATAGTTTCTGTTGAGAAATCAGCTGACAGTCATATGGGTACTCCCTTGTAGGTGACTAACTGTTTTTCTCTTGCTGCTTTCAAGATTCTCTCTTTGTCTTTTGCCCTTGGCATTTTAATTATGATGTGTCTTGGTGTGGTCCTCTTTGGATTCCTTTTGTTTGGGGTTCTCTGCGCTTCCTGGACTTGTAAGTCTATTTCTTTCACCAGGTAGGAGTTTTCTGTCATTATTTCTTCTAATAGCTTTTCAATATTTTGCTCTCTCTCTTCTTCTGGCACCCCCATAATTCGGATGTTGGTACACTTGAAGTTGTCCCAGAGGCTCCTTACACTATCTTCATATTTTTGGATTCTTTCTTCTTTTTGTTTTTCTGGTTGGGTGTTTTTTGCTTCCTCATATTTCAAATCTTTGGTTTGATTCTTGGGGTCCTCTAGTCTACTGTTGGATTTCTGTATATTATTCTTTATTTCAGACAGTGTATGCTTAATTTCTGACTGGTCCTTTTCCATTTTTTTTTTTTTTTTGGCATTCTCATTAAGATCCTTAAAGGTCTCACTAAGTTCCTCAGAGGTCTCACTAAGTTTCTCAGCAGTTTCTAGAAGATTCTTGAGTAACTTTATAACTGTGGTTTTGAACTCTATATCCAGTAGTTTGCTTTCCTCCATTTCTTTCATTGGTGACATGTTTCTTTGTCTCCTCATTTTGGCTGCTTCCCTGTGTTGATGGAGTGGCTTTGTGTGGTAGGTGACCTACAGGGCCCAGTGGCTCAGCCTCCCCAATCACCTGAGGTGGACACTCTTGGTGCACACCTTTGTGGGCTGTGTGCACAGTCTTGTTGTAGTTAAGCCTTGATTGCTGTTGGTACACTGGGAGGAATTGACCTCCAGGCCAATTGGCTGTGAGGATCAACTGTGTCTATAATGGAAGAACTGCTGTGCTGGAGACACCCTATGGGGCAGGATTTGCTTCAGTAGGGCTTTGGTGCTCACTGAGTCTGCCTCTTGAGTGTTTCACTTATGTATGTGAGGAGTTGAAATCTGGTGTTGTCTCACACTGACTTCTAGGTGCACTGGTTCCTGGATCTCCAACGAGGTGCAAGTCAGGTACTGTCTGAGGCCACCCAGCAGGAGCTACAGGGAGATCTGCAGATTTTTCCTCTTTGCTTGGGTTTTGGAAGTTTTGGAGCTGTCTTACCCAGTTGCAATTTATTAGGTTAAGCTGCGAAAGGGCAGGCCATTCATATGCAAAAGCCGCTGCACACAGATTGGGCGGGTTTGTAAATTGGGTGGGGCGGTGTCTCAGGGAATCACTAGGGCATGGCAACCAGCAATGGCTGCCAGTCAGCCGTCTCTGCATCTCCGCTTTTCCACGTCTCTGCGTTTCCGTGTCCCCACATTTTTGCGTCCCCGCGTCTAGCGTCCCAGCGCAGTAAACAATGATTCCTGTGCGCACCTCTGTGAGAAAGCCACCCTCACTTTCCGACCCAATGCTAGACAGTACAGTTTCTCCCCGTAGGAGTCTGGGTCCCCAGAGTCTCGCTGGAAACTGGAGTTCAGAGCAGTCGGGAGCTTGTATCTCCTTCCCGATTGAAAAAACAGCGCACTCAGTTGCCAGCCTGATTCGCCCGCCTTTGTAACTCTGCTTTTCTGAGACTTTGCACCTCCTACACAGTCTCAATGAGCTTCTTTCTTTTCTTCTAGTTGTAGAACTTCTATTCCACCAGCTTTCCCGTGGTTCTGGGTGATAGTCGTTTTGTCTTTTAGTTGTAGTTTTGGTGTGGTTGTGAGAGGCAGCATGTACAGGTGTATACCTTATGCCGCCATCTTGATTTTTCCCTGCTCATTTTTATATTGATTGCTTTTCAAAAGTTTTTTATAGTACTTGATTGTTCTTAAAACTAATCTTTTGTTGGTCATATGCTTTGCAAATGTCTTCTCCATTTATGTATGTGGCTTATTACTTTTTATTAAAAAAAGCTTTTTAAAAAAATTATTGATTTCTTGATTTCAGAGAGGAAGAGTAAGACAGAGTTAGAAACATCAATGATGAGAATTATTGCTCTGCTGCCTCCTGCACACCCCACACTGGGGATCGAGCCCATAATCTAGGCATGTGCCCTGACCAGGAATTGAACCATGGCCTCCTGGTTCATAGGTTGACACTCAACCATTGAGTCACACTGGCTGGGCTGTGGCTTATCACTTTCTAAGATATCTTTTAATATACTGAATTTTGGTAATTTTAATATAGTTGGGTTTAAAAAATGTTTTCCTTGCCCTGGTTCAATGGTTAGAGCATAGGCCTGCAAACTGAAGGGTCCTGGGTTCAATTCCTGGTCAAGGACATGTACCTGGGTTGCAGTTCATCCCTGCCTTGGTTGACTGGCAACTGATGGATGTGTCTCTCAAGTCAATGTTTCTCTCTCTCTCCACCTCCCCTCCCTTCCTTCCACTCTAGCTAAGAAGCAATGAAAAAAAAAAATCCTCAATGAGGATTAACAACAACAAAGTCTTCCTTTATTTTTTAAAAAACACCTTACTTAAGAAATCTAATGTTCTGGCCCTGGCCAAGTAGCTCAGCTGGTTAGAACATTGTCCCAGTATGCCAAGGTTGCAGATTCACTCCCCGATCAGAGCACATACAAGAATCAACCAGTGAATGCACAGATACGTGGAACAACCAATTGAGCAATTGAGCTCTCTCTCTCTCTCTCTTCCTCTTTCTTTCTCTAAAATCAATTAAAAAGAAAAGAAATCTAATGTTCTTCCAAGGTTTTTTCTGTTAAGCTTTCACAGTTAGATTTTTAATCTCCTGGGATTGATTCTTTTTAAAGTATGAATATTTTTCTTAAATCTGGATTAAAATAATAGTCTATCCCTGTCCCCCCCTCCCCCCAGACTTCAGTGCAATCTGAGATCACACAGTCAGTTTCCATATGTGCATGTCTCTTTTTTATAGACTTCCTTTTCTTCTATTTCATGGTCTACTCTGTTATCCCTATACCAATGCCAGTTTCTTAATTATGATTTGTCCGTATTCTCCTTTTCTTATTCCTGCTACATTTCTATTATTCTTCAGCGTTTTCTTTTATTCACACATCCTTTCCTTGACTGTGCTAGAGTTTATTCAGCTCTTGAGTTTTGCATTTCAATGACTATATTTTACATTTCTAATATTTCTAAATTTTATAGTCATCCACTATTGTTTTATTTTGTTTTCACAGTATGCTGTTCCTGTCATTATTATTTATAATGGTTGTTATCCTTTTATCTTTGTAAGGATTCTAAATATTACTAAAATATTTCAGTTTTTAACATTTAAAATTTGTTTTATGTGATTTTCTGTCTCAGTTGTTTTTGTTGTCTGTCTTGACATCTAGGTTCCTTCAAGTCTATTGGAAGTTTGGCTTGAAGGTTCATGACATGTAGGATGCTTTAAAAAAAAAGATGTCTCCTCTTCCCCTTTACACTGGTCTGTTTTGCATTAGCTTCCACTGGTCCTTGCAAGACCCCCAGCCCAGAAGGTGGTCTTACAGTGGTGTTTGGGGTTCCCAGCCCACGGTGTTGATGTGGATGTTGCAGATCTCATCGCTGGGGACAGGAATGGACAGGGCCTGGAGATGGCTCTTAATCTCTGTCTATAGCTTCCTGTTTAAGCCCCCAGGTAGTAGTTGACAGCAACTTCTATCTTCCCTCTACCATCTGGGAATCCCACTGTGTCCTTTTTCCTAAGCCACAAGCCTGGCCCTGGTTTCCTGCCCCACAGGGTCTCTCTCAGCCCCTGTTCTCTGCAGTAACCTAACTCCAGGCCACCTGACTGCCTCTGGAACTGGGGAGCAGCAGGCCCAGAGCTTCCAGCCCAGAGCACCCCTTTGCTGCTTTGTTCCATTGCTGTTTCTTAGAAATGTTATTCTGTTTGGTACTCGCCCATGACTTTAAACTTTCTTGCTTCATATTTTAGATTTTATCGCTATGCAGACTTAGGAGGGAATGAAAAAGGGTGAACCTATAACAACTGGAAGTCTATTGGGTCACTTTTAATTTTGGAAATGTGGTTGTAAATATCCCCTACTGGTTCTAATTTTTCTCATATAACTACCATATCCATACTAGTTTATCCTTCATATCAAATAAAAACGTTCATTTCATAGCTGTGATGCACCCTCATCTCTCCCTACCTGCCCGCCCCTGCCAACTCCAAGTGTTACTGTGCCATTTGGTAGCAAGTTTTGTTTAAATATGAAGTATTGTGTCTGCCACCTAGTGGCAGGCATTGGGTAAACTAAATGTTTTTCTGACAAGTTTTGTGCCTCTATAGGTGTTTTGTGGCTTTTATTTATTTTATTTAGTTTTACTTTTTTTTTTCTTTCCCAATTGCAGTCTACATTAAATATTATTTTGTATTAGTTTTCAGGTGTACAGCATAGTGGTTAGACAATCATATACTTTACTGCATACATAAAACTACATAGATAGAAAAGGGAATATACGTTTATCTGAGCTTGTGTCCCTAGAGTTCTAAACTTCTTGGCATCCCTATTTTAACAGACTAGAAAATAAATGTAAGAGGAGAAGCAAAATGAAAAGATAGGTTATCGAAGTGTTGGCAGCTAGAAGTTGATTTAATGACTGTTTTCTCCATGGTAAGCTGTCCATCAAATTATGTTTGGCCTTTAATACTTACCTGGGGAATCCAGGTAAAAATCAAAGAGACATAGCCATGAACTTGCTGACTTTTGTATATATTTCATACCAGCATCCTAGTACATAAAGACTCAATTATTGTTCTGAGATAATTTTTTGACATAAATGATATAAATATGTTGCTCTTTCCCTGCTTCATTTATCCTCTTCTCCTGAGCCCTGTCTGTCTGTATTGGTTGGTGAGACTCCATTCCAGTTATTTTAAACCTCCAAAATGGTCTGATCTTCCAAAGTAAACCCAGCTAGACACTTAACAAATGTATTCATCAGCTATTGCTGCAATAATGCTGTGTAGCAAACTATGCTAAAACCCAATAGCTTTCAATAACTACCACCCTAACTCATTATTCTGTAATCTTTATTCTTTCATCATTTTTCTTGTGGACTCCCAAAATGAGTATTCTACAAGTGAGGGCATTAGCTTCCTGCTTCTACGTGCTGCCCAGGCATCATATTGCATCATCCTTGTCAGGAATGGGGATGTGTTTTCTTGCCAGCTGTCACACTGGGGCTGTTGGTAAAAGTATTTATTTGTTTAAGGAGGAGATGAATCAATATTTCCTGGGTGTTAGCGTTGTGATGATCTCCTTTATCAAGCTGTTAATTAGTCATAACCATATCTGTCACACCCTTACAGGCACAGTTTACACAAAATTAATCATTTCAAAATATATTCTCTGTAATTTCTATTTAGAATGTAGATGTTGTTCCTAAGGGGCATCAGTTTTACAAGAAGGTTGGTTTAGCTAACCTTCCTTTGCATACTTTGTAGAAACTGAGAATTGATTAGGGTTTAGCTATTGATCATCATATGGTTTAGGACTCAACATTTATATGACTCACATTTACTAAATTGCCCTCTTATTTTATGAATCTAGAGGCTCTTTTGTGCCTATGTAATACTCTTTATTTGATATATGATAATAACCAGAGCAATCTTATTTCTTATATTGTAATGTTAAAGTATGCATAAAATGGCATAAAACACAGAGGTTAAAAAAATAACTTTTCGTTGAATGCCTATGTGACACCACCTTGCTCAATCTATCATGACCTAACTCAATTTCTCTTCTCCTGGGTACCACTTATCCTGACTTTTGTTAATATTATTTTCTTTTCTTTTATAGTTGCTTTTCATTTATGTGTACCTAGGATTAGAATTGTTGGGTAGGGAGTAGGCGTATTTTTCAATTTATTAGAAAAAGCCCAACATTTTCCATAGGGATTGTACCAATTTGCACTTGTGTATGAGAGTTCCCATTGCTCCACATCTTCACCGACACTCAGTTTTGGCCTTAAATATTTCTAATGAGAATGGGCACATTTTAATTTATTTATACATTATTTGTATGTCCTATTGACATTTTCTATAATTTTGTAGGAATTATTGATATATATGTGTATGTGTGTGTGTGTATATATATATATACATATATATATATATATGTACACACACACACACACAAATACATATATATATACACACACATATATTTATTTATAGTATTATTTGTTTCAAGTACTGGTACATTCTCCTTCTCTGTGGCTTGCCTTTTCTTTCTCTTATGGTGTATTTTTATGAAATAAAAATTGTTCTTAATTTTAATGTAATGAAATTTATTATTTTTCTTAATATGTAATGCAGTTTGAATCAAATTCTTCTCTAGCCTGAGGTTTTAAAAAATCATGCTATATTATCTTCTAAAACAATGATGGTTTTGTTTTTTATAATTTAGCTCTTAAACAACTTAGAATAGATTATTATATGGTGTAAATTTGGAGTCCATTTTCATGTTTTTCCATGTAAATATTTATTTTTCCCAACTCATAGTTAATGAAAAGATAATTATTATTGCAAACAAATATCTCCCATGCTACTCTGTCATATACCAAGTGACCATAGATTCGTGGTTTATGTTTGGGCTCTCTAGTCTATTCTTTTAGTCTATTTGTTATCCCTGTGTTAGTACCACACCACTTTAATTATATGGTGATCATTAAAAATAATTTGTATTAGGTGGTCTTACCTTTTATTTATATTTTTAAGATTATTTTTGCTCTTTTTTTTTTTTTTTTGCACTTCTGTGCTTCAACTGGTATTTAGATTGATCTCCTCAATTTCAAACAAAACAAAAACTATTAGAAATGTTGAATGGGATTGCACTGAATCCATAGATCAATTTGAGAAAATCAATATCTTTACAATATTGAGTTTTACCAAAAATGGCTTGCCCACTACCTGTCTATATTTTCCTCTGTAATATATTTCAATATAGCATTTCTGATTTCTCATGAGGTCTTACATATTTTTGTTAAGGTTCTTTTTAAGTATGTTGTCCTAAGCAGGAGCACTGTAAATGTTATCTTAAGTTTTATTTTTTATACTCTTGCTGGTATCAGAATTTTTATATACAGATTTTAAATCAAGCAACCCTACTAAACTCACATATTAAATCTAATATTCTAGAGAATCCTGGAATTTTCTAAATATACAATTATAGTGAATAATAGTTTTATTTTCCCCTTTCTATATATGTACATACATATACATGTGTATGCCATGTGTTCATGAGCATATTTGTTTTCTTTTTTCTTGTCCTACTGCACCTGATAGTTCCCTTAGGAAAACAAAGAATAAAAGTGTAGTAACATGTATTTTTGTGTTATGCTGAATCTCCTAGGAAAAATATTTAAAAGTGTAATATTTGATATAGATTTAAAAAATTAATATACGATAGAATTCACTTTTTTTCTTTTTGGTGTACAGTTCTCTAATTTTTAACCCATGTATAGATTCATGTAACCACCATCATAGTCAGGATAGAAAATAGTCATATCACCCAAATGGCCCTTTTTGTGCTAACTTTATATCCTATCTAATAAAAGAGTAATATGCAAATTAACCACCACTCTGCTACACCCATAAGCCACGCCTACCAGCCAATCAGAGCAAGTATGCAAATTAACCCCAACCAAGATGGCTGTGGCCACGGAGTGAGCAGGAGGGAGGCTTGGGTTTCCCTGGCGATGGAGGAAGCCAAGCTTTCCACACACCCTGGCAGGCCCAGGCCTCCACTCAAGGGTACAAAGTTTCAATTATAGAAGATAAATAAATTCCAAAAGAAATGGCAGTAGCCACAGAGCTGCAGAGAGCAGGAGGCTAGGGTTGCCCCCGGCAATGGAGGAAGCCAAGTTTCTGTAGCCCTGGCCGGCCCAGGCCTCCACTTAAGGCTACAAAGTTTCAATTATAGAAGATAAATGAATTCCAACAGAAATAGCTGCAGCCACTGAGCAAGCAGGAGGCTTGGCTCCGCTAAAGGCTACAAAGTTTCAATTGTAGAAGATAAATAAACCCCAGATACCAAGGTCTCCACTTGGGTTGCCAGGGGGCGTGGCCGGCTTGCAAACCACCACAGGCCCCTTGCCCAGGCTCTAGTGTGTATGTATGTGTATGTGTATGTATGTGTATATATATATATATATATATATATATATATATATATACACACACACACACATATATATACACATATATGTATATATGTATATATATATATGTATATATGTATATATATACATACACACACATACACACACACACACACACACACACACACACTGCCCTCCCCTGCAGGCCTGGTCACCCCTAACTGCCCTCCCCTGCAGACCAGGTCCCCCCAACTGCTCTCCCCTGCAGGCCTGGGTCCCCTCCAACTGCCCTTCCCTGCAGGCCCGGTTACCCCCAACTTCCCTCCTCTGCCAGCCTGGTCACCCCTAACTCCCCTCCCTTGCAGGCCTGGTCTCCCCCAACTGCTCTCCACTGCAGGCCTGGGTCCCCCAAAACTGCCCTTGCCTGCATGCCCGGTCCCCCCCAACTTCCCTCCTCTGCCGGCCTGGTCCCTCCCAACTGCCTTCCCCTGCTGGCCATCTTGTGGTGGCCATCTTGTGTCCACATGGGGGCAAGATCTTTGACCACATGGGGGCAGCAATCTTGTATGTTGGAGTGATGGTCAATCTGCATATTACTCTTTTATTAGATAGGATAGAGGCCTGGTGCATGGGTGGGGGCTGGCTGGTTTGCCCTGAAGGATGTCCCGGATCAGGGTGGGGGTTCCCTTGGGGCGTGGGGCAGCCTGGGCGAGGGGCCTGGGGTGGTTTGCAAGCCGGCCACGCCCCCTGGCGACCCAAGTGGAGGCCCTGGTATCTGGGGTTTATTTATCTTCTATAATTGAAACTTTGTAGCCTGGAGCAGAGCCAAGCCTTCTGCTTGCTCCGTGGCAGCAGCCATTTCTGTTGGGATTTATGATTCTTCTATAATTGAAACTTTGTAGCCTTAAGCGGAGGCCTGGGCAGGCCAGGGTGTGCAGAAAGCTTGGCTTCCTCCCTTGCCGGGGGCAACCCAAGCCTCCTGCTCTTTCCAGCTCTGTGGCTGCCACCATTTCTGTTTGGATTTGTTTACCTTCTATAATTGAAACTTTGTAGCCTTGAGTGGAGGCCTAGGCCGGCAAGGGCAGGTGGAAAGCTTGGCTTCCTCCATTGCCTGGGAAACCCAAGCCTCCCTCCTGCTCTCTGTGGCTGTAGCCATCTTGGTTGGGTTTATTTGCATATTCACTCCTGATTGGCTGGTGGGCGTGGCTTATGGGTGTAGCGGAGTGATGGTTAATTTGCATATTACTCTTTTATTATATAGGATATATATACTAGAGGCCCGGGGCACGAAAAATTGTGCACTGGTAGGGTCCCTAGGCCTGGCCAGTGATCAGGGCCAATCGAGGCCTTCTAGCTGCTGGCTGCGACCTTCCTTCTGGCTGCCGGCCGGGGCCTCCCTTCCCTAGCTGCTGGCTGCCAGCCAGGGCCTTCCTTCATTCTACGCCGCCCCTCTGGTTGTCAGCGCACATCATAGCGAGCAATCGAACTCCCAGTCTCCTGGTCAAACTCCCGAGGGGACAATTTGCATATTAGGCTTTTATATATATAGATATATTTTTATTGATTTCAGAGAGAAAAGGAGAGGGAGAGAGAGATAGAAGCATCAACGATGAGAGAGAATCATCAATTGGCTGCCTCCTACACACCCCACACTGGGGATCAAGCCCACAACCTGGGCATGTGCCCTGACTGGGAATCGAACAGTGACCTCCTGGTTCATAGGTTGTTGCTCAACCACTGAACCATTCCACCAGGCTTACTCTTTATTTAAAAAAATATATTATATATATACTAGAGGCCCTGTGCACGAAATTCGTGCATGGAGGGGGCGTTCCCTCAGCTCTGCCTGCACCCTCTGCAATTCGGGACCCCTACACCTTTTTCTTATCTAGCTAACCTCTTCACATTTAAAATAAATTAACTGAAATATCACCTACTCTAGGAGATCCTCTTTGAACAAATGTCTTTACAATTTGTATTAAGTATTTTCATAGTATACCATTCTTTTTCTTTAACAGCTACTTAGAGTGGATGCAATGTGGTTTTCATTCTTGCATCTGAATTTTTTCTTCTTGCTCTTGTAATAGCAAAGCTTATCCAATTTACATTTGCCCTTCAAGGGCTTATATTTGGTTCAGTTTCTAGTTGGCTCCCTGCTTTTTTTTTAAGCAATAAATTTGGGTTGTGATAGTAAGCCTCACTTGTTATCAAGCCTGTAGGTCTCTTTATCTGAATATTTCTATAATACCTATCACTTTAGCATACCAGAGATTGTGTTCATTTATAGAAAATAATAATAAATGTCACCTGATCATTTGATCTTCTAGTAATATTTTATAGCAAGATGTATTATTCTAGTAATTTAACTATTACAAAACTGAGGCATACAGAAATAAATTACATTGAACAATAAATAATGACTCAAATATCAAAGTATGGTACACTTAGGGCCTCCCTTGTCCTATGCCTCAGATATCATAGCATAGTACACAGTTCACATGGAACTCAGCTTCCTTTAAAATAGGAAGGGATGCCATACTCATAAAGCAGCTACTTCCACACATATTTTTTTAATTTAATTCATAGCTCATACTCTTTGTACTAATTATTGGAAAATCATCCTAGCAATTGCCTCTGTTCCTCTCTGTATTGTTGCCTTACATTCTGATGTTATTACTGCGCTTTTATCATCCACTCACTCTAATAAGATTGTGAATTTTTTAAGGGCAGAGATCATGACTTGAGCTTGTGTTTCTCTGTCATGGTGTCTAGATAAATACTCAAATGCCATCCAGTCCAAATGACTGTGATGAGAGAGGCCCACTGTTGCTGGAGACCTCTGATTTTTATTTAAGGGCCTCACTTGTTCTGTGCCTTTACAGAGGGGTGAGTAGGGGCTGAGGGAATTTGAGAAAACCCAGACAGAATTCTCCTCCTAAAAGATTTTGCTAAGCTGGCCACCGGACCATCGGGCATTTGTCCAATTAAAACCCAGACACACAGCAATAACAAAGGCACTGGTCTCCTACTGCTAATGCATGCGGATCAAACCCCAGCCTGCAGGAACTCACCCTTGCAGTCAGGACCAGGCCACTGGGTAGACCTGGGCTGGTGCTCCTAACTCTGGGGAGAGGAAGACTTCCCGTGGCTGCAGGCTAGAGGCCTCAGACTCCACACCACCCGCCCCAACAGGTCCCTAGCACAGGTTGGTCAGCGGAGTGGCTTCTTAGCCTGGGATTACAGGGCGGCTTGGCCAGGCTCTGCTGGCCTGTTCACCCATGATCACGGGTCAGCTAAGCCTGGCCTGTTCACCTGTAATCGCCCCATGATCACAGGGTGGCTTGGACCCAGGCTCTTCACCCCATAATCGGGGGGCGGCTTGGACCCGGGCTCTTCGCCCCGTGATCGTGGGGTGGCTTGGACCCAGGCTCTTTGCCCCGTAATCACGGGGCGTCTTGGACCTGGGGTCTTCGCCCCGTGATCATGGGGCAGCTTGGACCCGGGCTCTTCATCCCATGATCGCGGGGCGGCTCTGCCTGTCTTGTTCCCCACGTGATCGCAGGGCCACTCGGCCTGGCCTGTTCGCCCCGTGATCGCAGGGCGGCTCGGCCTGGCCTGTTCGCCCCATGATCGTGGGGCGGCTTGGACCCGGGTTCTTCACCCCGTGACCGCGGGGCGGCTCAGCCTGGCCTGTTCTCCCCATGATTGTGGGGCGGCTCAGCCTGGCCTGTTTGCCCCATGATCGCAGGGCAGCTTAGACCCGAGCAAGGCAGCATCGGGCGCCGCCTGCCCGGGTCCAAGCCGCCTGATGCTGCCTGCTCGGGTCCCCATCTCATCTTGGATCTGCCGGCGACTTCCGGCGCTGCCCCCCACTGCCTGCCCAGGTCTCTGACTGCAGCTTGGATCCCATCAGCCACATAGGGCCTCTGCCTGCGCCGCCTGCATATGCATATTTACCCACCATCTTTGCTGAGTTAATTTGCATATCACTCCTGATTGGCTGTGAGCGTAGCAGAGGTATGATCAATTATCATTTTTCTCTTTTATTAGTGTAGATTTTTTTATTTCAGAGAGAGAGAGAGAGCGCTAGAAACATCAATGATAACAGAGAATTATTGATCAGCTGCCTCCTGCACAACCCCTGCTGGGGATCGAGTCCGAAACCCAGGCTTGTGCCCTGACCAGGAATCAAACCATGACCTCCTGGTTCATGAGTTGATGCTCAACCACTGAGTCACACTGGCTGTGCCGTGCTGACTCTTTATAGTCAAACCTTCCCTCATCTCTAACCTCTAATCACTTCTTCTCTGACCTGTTTTCATCCCTATGGTTTTGTCTCATCCAGAATGTCATATAAATTGAATTAAACAATAGTTAGCCTTCTGAGACTGACTTCCTTCACTCTACATAATGCCTTTGAGATTCACCTATGTTGATATATGTATTAATAGTTCATTCCTTATTATTGCTGAGTGGTATTCCATTCTATCGATATACCACAGCTTGTTTATACATTCACTCATTGAATTATGTGTATCTTCTGGCTCTGTAACTTACTCAGTTTCTTCCTTTTTAATGAGGAAAATGTACCCACATCATAGGATTATTGTGTGGATGAAATGAGTTAATACATGTGAAGTGCTTAGGTAACACCTGGTACATTGTAAGTGCTCAGTAAATATAATTCATTATTATTGTCCCCAATATTAGTAAAGATTTTGAGGTAGAAAAAAAGTTGATAAGTTCAAGGAATAGTAAGAAAGCCAGCGTGCCTGGAGTGTGCTGAGCAAGGAAAAGACAGGAAGAGGTATGTGGGAATCAGGTTCCAAAGGGCCTTATGGGCTGTAGGAGGGATCTGGTTCGTTCCTTTAACAGATCATTCAGGCTGCTGTGAGGAGAATGGGTTTTGGTGGTGGTAAGAGAGAGCAGATAACCTTTTCAGGTTACTTCAGTGGTCCAGGGAAAAGATGCTGGTGGCTTGGACCATAGTGGTGGTTGTGGGATGGTAGAAGTGGTTTGATTCGGGGCATAGTATGGATGTAGAAACCTCAAAATTTGCTGGTGGATTCCCAGCCCAGTAGACCACGTTCCTCATAAGAGCAGTGGAATGACTAGTCATAATTATCAACAGACACACTCCTCTCCGTTATGGCTTTACCAAAGATTTCCCGCATCCACTTTGGAACTGAAACCTAGCCTTTCATTCTGAAATTCACTTGAAGAAATAGCCTGTCTTTTCATACATCTTGAAATGACATCTAACTGACGTTTTTCTTATTCATACTCACAACCCAGACCCATTTGTAAAAAACTGGCTTATGCCACAAAAACGTTTTCTCACAGCATTTTGCTCTGTGGTTCTCTGCAGCCTGCATAGTTCTGTGACCCCACATACTTAGCCGTATTGCTGGGAATCAAGTTGTCATAGCTGCTTCATGCTTAGCCAGGGAATGGTCGTTTTAGTGGTTGGCTGCAGTTCCTGTGTACACTTGGGACTTATTGTTGGAATAAACATTATTAGACTCAGACTAAAATTGGACCAGGATTTTATTTTTGTCCTCCTTTCAACTTCAACTTACCCTACATTCTATTCTCTCACCCAAATGACAAATGGTCCTGACTTTCTGAAGTTGATCTAAAGATTAAAATCAGCCCTGGGTGCTTGCTTAGCCTTGCATTCAAATGGAGATTTTGAGGGTGGGGGGAGTGAATGGGGGAGTTAAAAATTGAATTCTCTGATCTCACATAGAAAGTTTTATTTCCTGTGTGTCTGTTCTTAACACATCTGTATTTGTTCTCTGTGGGGCCTTAGCTTCCAACTCCTCCTTAAAGACAAACCCTGACCCAGTCTTTATCTGGAACACTCATCAAGCTTTTTTTTTTTAACCCTATCCTATCTGCCTAATTTGGAGCTTATGATAATTCAAAGTTTGCTAAATGGAAGGAAATCTTCCTTTTATCCTGAGCTCCTTGTCCTGTCTTGTCTCAGTTTGCAACATCTCTTGTCAAAGGAATATCAAATTGTGGCATTTATTTACTCCAATTTGTGTGTGTGTGTGTGTGTGTGTGTGTGTGTGTTGTTGTTGTTGTTGTTTTTTCAGTCAGTTTACTTGTAGAAGCACCTCTGGAATCTTGGAGATGCTCACTTGAAATTTTGTATATCATTTTGTGCTTCTTTGTAATTGGCTTCTTTTGTGATCTTGCAGAATATCAAGCTGCTATTTTACACTTGAAGAGGGAGCACAAAGAAGAAATTGAAAACCTACAGGTATGTCTCTTTGATTCTATTGAACTGGTTGCTGAGGCTGATTCTTAGTTTCCTCATGTGCTGAAGTAAACATGTCCCCTTTGAAGGCATATTTACCTGGACAGCACCTGCAGCTTGCACCTGCCAGTGGGCACTGAGTCTGTCCTGGGGATGAAAGCCTTGGACTCTGTTTTTAATATAATTCAATTCTTATTTTTAAAAAATACCACAAATGCATTAGCATGGAGAAAGAATTTGGGGAAAATGATGGGCTTATTTGTAAAGCAGGAAAGATGATGGTGTATTTAGCCTTTTGTGGTTTATAAGAAGTATTGTTGGAATAAAATAAATAGTTATTTTTTGTAGGCACAGTGTAAATCATTTTGTTTGGCTTACTTCCATTCATGTGTTTGTATTTGTCTGCCTGTTAGCACATGCCTGCGATATGATGTCATGCAGATTAAGGCATTAAGGAAGTGAGCCTAGTAGGAGGAAGAGTTGTGTTGAGTTGTGTGTCCCCAGGGAGTGCTTGGAAATGGCTGACTTGATCCTCTTTGGCGAAGTTCAGAAAGACTGAAGCATCATTTCCTCCCACCATGTAATTGTCAACCCCTTATTTTTGGTGTTTGCTTGCTGTGCCTGTAACAGGAAGTTTCAGAGTCTTAATTTCAAATAAGTGAATATCGAATCAGGCACCGATTCTAGCTCACTGATGACTGGGTGGACTCCGTCCCTCAGGAGAGGACAGTAGCAAACTTTAAATAAAACTTGGTGCTTAGTGTTAACTGATTACTTGCTAATTCAATAACATAGTGGATCAGATATTCTCCTTTTCAGTAAGTGATAATGCACTTTTACAATAACTGAGACAACGTGTTAGAATATACATGAAGCCATTGCAAGTTGCAAAAAGATCATTAAGTTGTATGGTGTATAAATTCACGCCACCCCCATCCAGCTGGGTCTAAGTAGTTTGGAAGAGGGAATGAGTCTATTTCACAAAGAAATAAAAAGGTGGAAAAGTACCTCAAGTCTCCTAAGGGAAAAAGAGAGGCGGAGGCCCTTATCTCCTTTGTTGCAAAATGCTCTACAGAGACCTCTCTTTCTTTATCTGTGTTCTGATGTGCAAAAGATTCTCAGTTGTCTCTGAGGAGCTGAACTGGGATTAATTTAAGAAACAGGTTGCTTACTCGAGTAGGTACAGAGCGGTTCTGTGAGCAGAAAATTTATGTAACAGCTTGGTTTTAAAAGTTAACACTAGCTTTCCACAGGCTGTAGACCAGCCCTGTTGAGGACTTTGACCGCTAAATAATATTCATAGCAATAGCAGGCGCTTACAGTTTTTGAGTTCTTACTTTGTGCTGGTCATTGTTTTAGACATTACATACATTAGTTTGTGTCATCTCCATAAAAGTCCTATAATCTTCCATCTCAAATGAAGGGAAGGTTGGAGAAGGGAAAGAGAAGAGTAAATGGAAAAGAAAAAAGTATATTGGAATTGTGATCTCTATTTAAAATAAAATCAGAACAAGGTATGACTGGCAAGAGTAAAGGTTAAAAATGTTTCTAATTATATCTTAAGTGTTAAGTATCTCTGAAAGAATTATCTGCTCTTTAAATGCTATTTCCAGTAAACTATAAAGAATATTTTTGTCCCATATTTGTGATTTATAACCAATTGCTGAAATCATATACCTGTGATTTATACCTAATTGCCATGGCATACCACTGTCACCAGGGCAGGGCCTGGTGCCCAGTCTGTACAGCTAACTGTAGTCCAGAACTGTTTTAGCAGTCACAGATAACCCTCAACAGGAAACTGGCAACTCATGTTCTAGTTTTTATTGGCAAACAACATTTTAAAGATTGAATTAGTAATAAATATTTTAAAATATGCAGGGATTTCTAGCTGTTTTTTTGTTTGTTTGTTTGTTTGTTTGTTCGTTTTAAAGGAAAATATGTCAGCAGTGGGCTTATTTTCCTGTACGTCTTCAACCTGCAGGGTTGAATAGTAGGTATCCACTTCAACTGGTACACTTGTTCTCTGGTTTGCCACTGTCCCGCTCTGGGCCATTTCACTGGCCTGGCTCCTTTAAGCTTTCATTAACCCCTGTTCTCTGGGAGATGTTGAAAATATAGTAACTAGATTGGCAGCAACACAACCAGTCCGCACAGAAGCTGCTCATAAAACTGACAGTAACCTGGCCTGGCTGTCCTCGTGGTCACTCCCGGAATATCACCTCACCTGCTTTAGTCTACAAAGCAACGAAGTCACAGGACTTGTGGAAGGCAATGAATGGGTGGGAGGACTGCTGTGGCGATGTTCATTTCTTAGTATGTGATTTCCATTGGCAGCCTTCAATTGCCTGTTAGAGTTTCTTTCTCCACTTACAGCTCATGGCCAAGCCAGCGTGTTTTAGGACTTCTTCAGCATGCCCTTCTAGAATAAGAAAGATTTCGTGGGTAAAGGACAAGGGAAACGTGATTAATTATGTGACCAAATACAAGAATTGATATGTATCACATTTAATTTTTTTGAAAGTTTTCAGAGAGTTTAAAGAAACAACATGATTCAATAAACAGAGACCCTAAATTCAGAGAACCTTAATTGTTCAATTCTCTGACCTGCAAAAGGGATTCTTACCAACTACAATAATTTGGTTGGAGGTTGACATTTTTAGCCCCGAGTCCCAAGTCTTGTAAGTGGGAGAGTATGGAGTTCCAATTCGCATGCCTGCCATTGCGGAGTGCTGTACTATAGAGAGGACACAGGGCTTGGGCTTGGTAACAGTTTTTCAAGATGTGTAGCAACTAACATACAGATTCCCCTTATCAAAAACATAGGTTTGTTGATTATGTGAATGAATCCATTTCAGGAGTCTTATGTTTGTATTTTTTCTACACTAAGTCAATGCACTTGGCTGACTTTTCTATTAAAATCTCTGGTAGGAGAGTGGTGGCAGGTTGAACTGCCACAACCTTCATGGCGGGGTTCAGGTTCTGAAGGAGGGGCTGACGCACAAATGAAAATACCATATAAGAAATATGAATTTAGAAGGCATTGGGGCCAGGTGGAGCCTCTTTCTTGAAGAGACACACCAAAACTAGGTCCCATCTGCTTTTATTCAGTTTTAGATACATATCTTGCCCTCAGTAAAGCACAGCAAACAGGTAGCAGACCGACCGTCTCTAAGGTCAATAAAGTTCAGTAAAGATCAGTAAGGTCCAGTAAACATTTACTTGGAGCCTATCAGGTCAAGAGATTGCTTCGAGCCACTACTATCTCAACACCAACAGTCGGTGCTTAGTGTCAGCCCTGCTAACGCTCAGGGTCCATTGGCCTTCCGCGTTCCTTGGTGCACTCTCATGACAGTATTGGCAAGCGGTGTCTTCCCGCATTGAACATTGCCTGTGGCTTCCCTATTTCGTGTCATTGATAAATAGCCACAGCAAAATTATTTAATTTTGTCCAAGTGTGCCCTTTCTTTAGCAAACTGTACCTTGAGAATTTACCATCACTTACTTCATGATCCTGGGCATCATCTGGTTCATTTTTCACTTTTAGATAATTCTATGTTACTGACTTTAATTTTGAAAAGTTACCACTTACCTTTACAGGTTTTCACTTATTTGAGAAGTTTTGCCTGTGGTAGCCATTGCACTAGTTCATGATGACTGGGTAAAAACATAGTTCATGACTACTGGGTAGAAACATACTTTAAATCTGCCCTTCCAAAGCATATGATAAAACTAAATCTTTCATGCTACAAATAAAGAGTTATTTCTGAGAGCTTGCTTAGGAGCCAGGTTTGAAAACCACCATCACGGCTGTTGTACAGGTTGTGTGACTGTAAAGCTGTGATTTTATTTTATGCATGATGAGAATGTGAAAGAACTCAGGTCTTTGAGTCAGGGCTCAGTTCAGCTCCTTGCACTGTGACATTAAGAAATGAATCAACTTCTCTGGGACTTAGTTTTCTCAGTTTTCACATCTGTATAATAATACTCATGCTGATGATGATAATGTCCTTCTAGGATTGTTCGGCACAGGGTACACCCAATGGTACTGGTTATGTATTATTTCTCATTCCTTTTCTCTGCGCAGATCTCCTTATGATTAAGCAACTTGAGTTTAGAGTGATCCTCGGGCTCTCTTGGTTGAGGACTTCCTTGGGACATTTGACTTATTCTTTTAGGGTGATTTTTCCATGATCTTTCAGCTGTTCTTCTGCCTATGTGCTCTCTATCAGGGTAGTCTACGCCAGGTTTCCCGAAGCTCATTCCACTGAACTGGGAGCCTCTGAAATGCTTCTTGACAAAAAGATTTCATGGTTGTATAAGTTTGAGAAATATCTGGTTCTCCTATTGGGACTTTACCATGTATAGAGAAAAACTACAAGAAAGAAAATTGTATAACTTGTTTCCCACATAATTCTTTTCCCCCCAAATAACCTATGTTTTGGAATACTGTTCTAAGTTGATTTATATAATCTTATCATCTCAATGTAAGATTTAAGTTAAGTTCTTGAAGTGGTTTCAGCATCATTTTCATGCCAACAAGGCCCCGCACCCTGGGGGAGCAGTGGTGTTTGTCTCTACATCTCTTAAAAGTACCTACCAAAGTGCTTGGCATATAGATGACATGCAAATATTTCTTATATAACAACTTGTGATGGAAAAATAATAGAACTGAACTTTTTTTAAAAACAATTTTACTTCGTTATTATTATTTTTATTGATTTCAGAAAGGAAGGGCGAGGGAGAGGGAGCGTAGGATGGGTAGGGCTTCTTTGGCTCTCTGCTTGCTCAACTTTGAAAGTTGAAAAATAACCTGCATACCCCTTGTCTGGCTTTGAGCAGCTTTGGATAATTTAAGAATATTGGTTTTTGACCAGTACTTTAAGCAGTTTGGAAATAGGTGCCATGGAAATGACAGATTGTTTTTATCTGTTTTTAACTAATGTTCTTTGGGTTGTGGGATAGAAGACAAAGGACTAGCCAACAGTGACATTTCCTTTAGAGGAACCTTTTCCTTGTACCCCATTCATCATAACCATAGCCCTAAACTGAGGGAAAGTTTGCTGAGCGTTGGCCTCTGGCAGGCCCTGCTCATTGTGCAATGCAGTCACACTTCTAATATGGTAACTCTCTCTGTGAAACGATCCAGGGATGAATGCCAAACTGGAAATTAACTTACCCTGTACCTTGCTGTCCCCAAGAGAACCAAATGGTATGTTGGCCTCCATGAAGAGAAACTTATAGGTTTCCTTACTTTTCTCTCTCTCAAACCGCTCCACTGGTTACACATTGCT
Source organism: Eptesicus fuscus (assembly GCF_027574615.1). Lineage (NCBI taxonomy): Eukaryota > Metazoa > Chordata > Mammalia > Chiroptera > Vespertilionidae > Eptesicus > Eptesicus fuscus. The sequence goes on along the minus strand of NC_072477.1, from coordinate 72,369,781 downwards.
GTCGCTGAAACAAAATTGAGTGCAGACTACACTTAGGCTAATACAGCTTAAATTAATAGAGACATAAATCCTGAGCCTTTTCCATTTATTATGTTCTTTGTTATCAACACAATACATTTAAATCTGTTAATTCCTGGAGATTACTGCAATGGAAAAGGAGTAATTTATAGAACAATAAACAAAACTTTCACAAAGATGAAATATAATGATTTCATCAAACCCTTATGGTATTCCCCTAAGTGCTGATATTAGTATAATTCATTACTGAGATGCCAAAAAGAAGGAAAGAAAATTAAATGTTGAGAAATGTTTTAATTCATTGTTTCATTGTGCGTGTATAATACAATATTATGAGTTTAGTAGACTTGCTGGTTCACTGGTGTTGAGATGCCTTTTAGACCACTGGATACCTCGAAGCCTGTAGATATCTTTGGAGTCGAATTTTCATGAAAAACACAAAGCAGTTAATTCCCTGGCAGACTTAGCCCAGGGGCCCTTTGTTTCAGCCTTCAGGGTGCTATCTTGCCCCATGTGAGTCAGACAGTATGTCAAGCCATGCTTGCTAATGGAGGGAAGCTGGTTGTAGAACAAAGAATATGTGTATTACTCATTTGTGTCATGGAAGCTGATGCAGGTTGTGTATGCCCCCTTCATGCACCACCTGCCCCAATCATCTTTGCTGAGTCTTAAACTCTAAACATGAGCCACTTGTGTGGGCCAAGATAATTTTCCTTTTTGCAATAGTTTTTGTTTTTTTACTTTAGGTGACAGGCTGATATTGCAGCCGGTGACCTTCCGAGTGGTATCCTTTGCTTTCTTGACTCTTCATAAAGGAGGAAGGGAGGTATGTTAGCACCTGTGGGGGTGCTTCCTTCGCTCCAGACTTGTTTTGCCTCACCCAATAATTCTGTGAGTTTTCTATAATCATGTACCATTGGGTGAATAATAGGTTCTTCAGCTATAAATTAAGAGTGTAGGACTAGGTGGTCTAAGTTTCCTTCCACTTCTGAAGTTCTATTACTGTGGACTGGGCAGAGTGGTTCCATGTGTCTGCCTCAGCTCAATCTAAAAGACTTGGAGGTTCCCGTGTCCCACATTACCTGCAACAGTGCTAGGCAACTGGTCAAAATATAATGAACTAGAGGCCCGGTGCACGAAATTTGTGCATAGGGGGGGGGTCCCCTCAGCCCGACCTGCACCCTCTCCAATCAGGGGATGTCCTACTGACAGCTTAGGCCCGCTCCCCATGGGGAGCAGGCTTAAGCCGCTGTCTGGCCTCCCTCTGCAGGAGGCGACTGGGCTGATTAGGGGAAGGCACTGCCCCCATCACCCTGCTGCTGCTGCCACTGCCGGCCGCCACAGCTGCCAAGGTGTTTTCATCAACACGGATTCCAGTCCCTTCACCACGAAAAAATGACAACTTTCTTAAGGCATTTTCAAGATGTCCCTTTCATAGGATATGACATTTCTTTCTTTCTTTTTTTTTAAATCCTCACCTGAGGATATTTTTCCATTGATTTTTAGAGAGTGTGAAAATGAGAGGGAAAGACAGAGAGAAACATCAATGTGAGAGGGACACTTCAATTGGTTGCCTCCTGCATGAGCCCTGACCTGGGCCCTGGCCAGGGAGGAGCCTGTAACCTAGGTACATTCCCTTGACCAGAATCAAACCCAGACCCTGTGGTTGGCAGGCCGAGGCTCTATCTACTGAGCCAAACCAGCTAGGGCAGGATATGACATTTCTTAACCCCTCCAGCAGCAGACCTTTGTTTTTTCCTCCAGGAGTGAGGTGGAAAAACCCTAGATCACCTTCTTGGATTCTTATTACTCAAGTTACCAAGAACACTGCAAGTGGCGTAATAGGAGCTTAGCCAATGAGCGGTCAGAAAAGGTGTTTCCTCTGAAGCTCACGTGAAGAGGCGGTACTGCCAGCGCGCCCTGCTTGCAGGCCCTATTCTCTGTGGGCAGGCCCTGCTCTCTGCTCTCTGCAGGTCTGCCTGCTCGCCACCACCATGGATGGCAGGCAGGCCCCACTCTCTGCTTTTTGCGGGCCCTGCTCCACCTTGCTGTCTGTGGGCCTGCTCACAGCCGTGGCAGCTGGCAGGCCCTGCTCCGCCCTGCTCTCTGCGGGTCTGCTCGCCACAGCGCCAGTTGGCAGGCCCTGCTCTTTGCAGGCCTGTGCCATCCGTGGCTTGCCTCGCCATGCAGCAGTCCCTCCCACCCACCTGCACAAGTTACCTCCTGAGTGGTCATGACTGTTACGGCATCCCGGCTAATTTGCATAATACACACACACACACACACACACACACACACACACACACACACACACACACACTAGAGGCCTGGTGCACGAAATTCGTGCATGGGGGGGTGTCCCTTAGCCCAGCCCACACACTCTCCAATCTGGGACCCCTCAAGGGATGTCCAACTGCCTATTTAGGCCTGATCCCAGCATCGGGCCTAAACGGGCAGTCAGACATCCCTCTCACAATCCAGGACTGCTGGCTCCCAACCACTCGCCTGCCTGCCTGCCTGATTGCCCCTAGCCACTTCTGCCTGCCATCCTGATCACACCCTAACCACTCCCCTGCCAGTCTGATCGATGTCTAACTGCTCCCCTGCCAGCCCAATTGCCCCTAACTGCCCTCCCCTACTGGCCTGGTCACCCCTAACTGCCCTCCCTTGCTGGCCTGGTCACCCCTAACTGCCCTCCCCTGCCAGCCTTCTTGTCCCCAACTGCCCACCCCTGCAGGCCTGATCCCCCCAACTGCCCTCCCCTGCAGGCCTGGTCCCCCCCAACTGCCCTCCCCTGCAGGCCTTGTCCCTCCCAACTGCCCTCCCCTGCAGGCCTGGTACCCCCCAACTACCCTCCCCTGCTGGTCTGATCACTCACAACTGCCCTCCCCTGCTGGCCTTCTTGTGGTGGCCATCTTGTGTCCACATTGGGGCAGCCATCTTTGACTACATGGTGGCGGCCATCTTGTGTGTTGGAGTGGCGGTCAATTTGCATATTACCTCTTTATTATATAGGATGGTTGCTGAGTGTTCTGAGTGGATATTGTTAGAAATGCCTTCATGATTCACAGTATTTTGGTAGAAGCTATTTTTGAGGTAGTGTTAGGAGAGCCACAGAGCTCTTAAATTTGTGACACCATCAAGCACAACCCCCCAAAAGTTTATTTTATCAGCTCAGTGTTATTTAAAATGTCATCTTTGATGGATTTTAATGAGCATGTATGTTCTAACTTTCCCACATTCCCTGTTGTCTAATATCCAGGCCCCTTTCCCTGTTTGTGTTGATTGCCTGCCCTGTAGCCATCTGAGTTGGTGACTCTGGTTTGGAGCATAGAAAAGCTGGGTAAAAATGTCCACATCTACTTTTTCCATAGTGTCATGAGTACCAAGCAAAAGTCTCCTGGGCTTTTAGACTTTTGTGTACTTTGCATTTCTTTTCCTTTCCTTTTTTTCTTTCCATTCTACTGTCTTTTCTTGGAAGGGCTGTTGATGGGAGAGTGAGGGCAGCAGTGTTGAAAGGGTGCGTGAAAAATGTGTTCTTAGTTTAAAAAATTGGGTGTGGTCTATGTTACAGGACATTTTTAGGAAGGGGTGGGAAGAAAGGATTTGATTTCTAGAGTTTAAATGCTGAGTGCCCTTTGCTTTCTGACTTGATTGGAGATGATTATAAACATAGTTGTATGTGGAGAACGAAGGAACAACACAGCCAGGCACAGTACTCGGTGCTTCATGGGCACAATTTCTAATCCATGGAGAGACTCAGAGACGTGAAGTGCTATCCTGAGTTTTCACAGCTGGTCAGTGTGATGGCAAGATTTACTCACCAGGTCTGTCTGGTGTCTAAACCTGCTCCGTTTCCACTGTCACCTTGTCAACTGGTTTGATTCATTTTCTCCAGTATAATGATTTTTTCTAATTTTTTATTTACCAGCTTCCTCTTATTCTGTGGCAAGGATGTTTATAGAGCATCCCCCATTGTTATCCTATACAAGCTCCTTGTTTGATAAAACAACAACAACAAAATCCTACAATGGGGACATTTGTGTGGTGCTGGGAAAGGGAAAATAGCAACAGAGTCTTCTTATTTCAATGGTTTCAGAAATGACAAGCTCTTCTTCCCTTCCTCCTACATAAGCACAGGAGAAAAGAGCAGATAGAAGATTGCTTTTCACCTTCATTTCTTACAACTGGTCCTGAGCCCAGTTTGAGGAAGAGCCTCTAGTATTTGTCACCATAATTTTGATATTTGTCTGTGTTCATCTTAAAGATTTGAAACCTGAGTCTCAGAGAAATCAATTTCTGAGACCATAAATTAAGTAAGAAAACACTGGGGCAAAACTTCTTTCATTGATTTCTTCAATTTAAACATGGGGTTTCTCAGCTGTTTTTAAATCTTATTTTCTCCAACAGAGCTCCCAGTATTACTGATTCCTTAAGCACAGGTATATGTGGTTGTCCCCTCTGCTGTCACTTATTTGTAGAGTGTGCCAATGCATGATAAATGGCACCTGTTGCCTGTTCTAATAAGTCCAACCTGATGAGTTTTAGAATCCGTAGTGTGAATTTATTGTGTCTTTGTGTGTACACACAGGTATGCATGTGTATGCTTTGACCGTTTCACAGCAACTCTGTGTCCTAGCTAGCTCTGAGTCCTAGTGGTATTTATTGATCACCTACTATGTGCCAGAATTAAATGAGGATCAAATGAATTACTATGCCAACCCTATGAGGTGGCACTCTTGACTTCTGCACTCAACTGCCTATGGAAGTTTCTACATCTTGAAGGTCCTTGCCTAGAGTATTCATGACATGACCTTATTTCTTGGATCTGTCATTGGGTAGAATATTGGTCCTTAAAAGTTATGGACTTCAGGAGAAGAATATGTTAAAGAATAAATCTATATATTGAAGTCATCTAGTCATTCATTGAAAGAAATTCAGCATAACTCTAGGCAGATCAGCTGAGTAGAAACACAGATGTGAAATCTTCCTTGAGTTTGAATTCTGTCTCCACTATCTGCTGGATGTGTGGTCTTGAACTAATTATTTAAACCTTTCTGAGTTTCAGATTCTCCTCTGAAAAGTGGTTGTGATAATATCTTAACTTGGTGGATAGGACACTGATTGCAGGTGTTGTGATCGTTAAGTATGGGACCGGAAGTACAATGGCAAGTGGTAGATGTCCAATAAGTGGTAACTATTGCGTTTATTCTGAGGAGCAGCAGGTTTCATTTACTTTAAGTCAGTGGCTGTTGAGTATTTTATGGTGGCAAAGTTCTCCCAGAATAAACCATGTACCTATATAAAAGAAAACATTCTGTGATTAATGTACACTTAATGTTTCAAAGAGCATTGCTTTTAATATTTTTGTTATAACAGTGTTATCTCATTTTTATTACTGCTGCCATGATTTTATGAAGAAAATATCTGAATATGTAAAAACACCCCAATAGTTATAGCATAGATTTGGGGGGCCCTGAGGAAGATGTTGCATTTGCATTTCAAAATTGTTTTTGCTATGAAGATTAACTTTCTAAAGTATAATACTATATAATAAAAGCCTAATATGCTAAGTTGACTGGTCAGCCGTTCAACCAATCAAAGTGTAATATACTAATGATATGATAAGGCCACTCAACCACTCGCTATGATGTGCACTGACCACCAGGGGGCAGACGCTCCTACCGGTAGGTTAGCTTGCTGCTGGGGGGCTGATCGGGACTGAGCGAGATGGGCCGGTCACACCCTGGAGCCCTTCTGCGGTCCCTCCCTGGCTGGCCAACCTCCCGCGTCCCTCCCCAGCCCTGATGGTGCACCAATGGGGTCCCTCGGCCTGGCCTGCACCCACTCACAATCCAGGACCCCTCAGGGGATGTCAGAGAGCCAGTTTTGGCCTGATCCCACAGTCCAGGCCGAGGGACCCCACTGGTGCATGAATTTGTGCACTGGGCCTCTAGTTTTATATGCTAACTGTGCTTTTTATTGTTTATCTTTTATGTAATCAAATACTAATTGAGCATCTGTCAAATATAAGAGATGTGCTAGAGAATAAAACATCACTGAATAATGATGATAGCAATAGCAGCTAACACTTACTGCCTATTACTATATATACCAGACACCATACTCAGCACATACCCTGGATTCTGACTCAGAAATTACCGTTTAATTAGGAGAATAGAATTTGTACTAGGCTGAGAAGCAATAACTAAATGACAACTTAAACTAAGGCAGCTTAAACTAAGTTTTTAATAATAGCTAATATTAGGACCTATGCTAATGTGACTATTAGTATCTAGAATTTATCTGCTTTCAGTGTGTTTTGTGAATTTAAGATCTTTCATCTCAACTAAGATTTGTGAAGTCTCAGATTTTAGTGACTGCCATAAATGAGTGGCAGTTTCTTTTACTGTCTCTGGAAACTGCTGTAGGTATCTCTGTAAAAACGGTTTATGCTTGTTTTGTTTTAATACTCTGTATGGTATGACCTCTACCTGTTTCAAATAGATATAACACATATAATTGAAAGTATCAATTGTGACAGGTATATTGCATCATGTGTCCCTTTGTGTGATAGGTAATCTGGGTATTTTACAATTATTTTAGAAGCCATTTCCCAGTCTCACCACTGGAGGTCAGCTTGACCCCTTTTCTCTTAAAACTCAAGTAGATTTTCTTTTGATGATTGAAACAGCATTCCAATTCAGAGCTTTGCTCAAAACACATGAGAAATAAAATTTCCCTTAGCTTATTTAACAGAACAGCATTCACATATATGTGCATATTGGTCTTCACTCATAGGCATAATGCTTAATGTACTTACAGAAGCAATATGTGATGTGTTTATGCATACACACACACACACACACACATACACATACACACACACACACACATACACTATATGACAAAAGACAAAGAGCTACCTAAAAACAGTGCCTAATGAAATTGGTTATCTGTCTTTCATCTAAGAATGAAGTCATCAAAAGGAAATTAGAGGTCTCTCTATCATTCATTCATTCATTCATTCACTATATATTAAGTACTGGGTGTCAGGCCCTGTACCACCGTAGATGCTGGAGGGAGCAGAACAGACATGGTCCTTACTTTCTGGTCCTTGTAGTCCAGTCAGAGACACAGATATTAATAAAACAGCTACTCAATAAATATAATCAGATGAGTGCTTTGGAGAAATATATAGAACGAGATGCTATGATAGGCTATAATGTAGATTTGGAAGGTCAGGGGAGGATAATTTTTAGGAATGGCATTTAAGCTGAGGTCCAAAGGGTGACTAGGAGCATGGCTGGTTTGAAGGACTGCAGAGAGACAGTGTGACTGGAGCAGTAAGTGACAAGTAGGAGGAAGGCTGGGGTGAACCTCTGGAATAGCATTCTTCAGACTTGTTAGGCTGCATCTCAGAATAAAAAACGCATTTCATATTGAAACCCAGATTACATGTGTATGTGTGTCTATATGAGAAATAATAATTTTATTAAAAAGAATTTGTTTAATCTGATCTCCTGGTATGTTCAACTCTCTTTAAAAAAAAAAAAAAGCTGTGATAAAGCATAAGGTGGTTTGCTATCCAACTTATGGTTCATGGACTGCAGCTTGAAAAACACTGAAGTGGAGGAGGGCCAGAGGCTAGATTCTGGAGGGGTTTGTTGGTCTTTTTAAGGCTTCCCAATTTCATCCTCAGAACAATGAGAATCTGCTAATTCTGAGCAGAGGACTGTGTGACATAAATAGATTTGGGTTTTCAAAAGATCCCCCTGACTGACCTATACCTGCTGCAAATACATAGATATAATCACAATTTGAAGTATTAATTGGAAGAACAAATTAATGGTTTTTTCCATTTTTTATGGAGTTTATCCATCTGAAATTGCTGATATTTGACCTATTTTAACTGATAAAATAGAAATTTCGTATGGCTTACTCTAATATAGTCACTATATGGCTTACTCTAATAAAGTTAGAAGATATAGGATTATTATATTGTATGGATACAGACACAGGAAAATGATTAGACTATTAGGAAAGGAAGTGAATTAAATATCTCAGTTACATTCCTTTCATATATTTTCACAAACAAATGTCTCTGACTACTTCCTTTACTTCCCTCACAGATACCAGTTTTTTTAGATAAATGAAATTTGAAAACTAACATATTAAATAACCTGGGGGTCTTTTATTATTTAAATTTTATTTTCAGTTAGTCCTGCTATAAATTTATGAATGTTACCCCGATCATATTTTTTCCTACTTAAAACTTGTATTATAGTTTCCAACCACATGATCTTCTAACCCTCTGAAATAATGAAACTGTAATTCTTTTTACGCACAAAAGGGTTTTTTTTTTTTTTGTATTTTATTTTCAGCACATAAAATAACATGGATTCTAATGGTGATGACTGTAATAGAGTATCATTATTTTTGTATGAAATTCCCACTTTGCAGAGTAGTGGCTCAATCTTGAAGCTTGATTGCCAAAAGCAAATGGAAACTCCTTTCCTTTTGCTATAAAACAATGGTGGACGGGCCCAGAAACAAGGAGGGGAGAAAACAAGATTGCATTACAAATCTGGCACATCAGCCGCACTAGTAAAATCAAATCCAATGTTGTTTTATGACTCTGAATTTATGTGAGTGCCCAGGATCAAAGGGCTCGAATCCCACTGGACTACAGGGTCCATAGTTCATGGCAAAAACTCATCAAAAAGAACATTTTAGTCGTTTAAGCTTTTCATTTTAATCAGCCCCAGCAATAAAAGAGCCTTTAGGTGTCCAAAAACATTTTGCAAGATCAAGAGGTGGTTCTCTCGCTCTTGGAGGCGGCTTTCTTATTGGATCCATATAATGCCTGTGGCCTCAGAGTGTCAAAGGGCCACTGCCTCCACATTGTTTGCCCTTGTGGGATGGTTTCTTTTGGTTCTTCTGACTGTGTATTATGTGATAATAAATTATGGTGTCTGACGGAAGGACCATAAAATTTTCACACAATCTATCAAGCGATTGCAGCCATTTAGCGTTTGGTCTCTGACAGCAAGCCAGTACTTTGTAATGTTTAGACAGAAACAGTCTACCGCGGCCTCTTGACAAGTGTCTGGAGAGAGCCCTGCGCATGAGAAAGCAGCACGAGGCTTCAGCGTCAGACCCAGCCTTGAGGCGTTGCCCTGACACTTGGTGTGATTGTGGTTTCAGACAGTCCACAACGTGGGGATCCTACCTTCACCAACAGAGTACAGAGTCCAGATTATGTAGTGAAATATTTGTGAAGTTACCATCCAGCAGTAAGAACAGATGTGCACTAGGTGTAGATTAGGCCTGGAGCCAGCGGAGCCACAGGAGATCTGTGTAGGTGAAGGGGAGAGCTGCCCAGGCAGGAACAAATTGATAAGAAAATGTCCTTGAGAAGGTGGAGGAGGGTGAGATCAGGGACTCTGGAGGCTAAATTAGCTGAGTGAAAAAGGGAGCATTTATTTTAAGATAAGAAGGCAAAAGTTTAAAAATGAGTGCCTTTGATTATAGGCTATTGACACCTTCATTTCTTTGCCTCGATTTTGTTTTTTGGTTGTTGTTTTTTTTAATCCTCTCCCGAGGATATTTTTTTCCCATTGATATTTAGAGAGAGTGGAAGGGAGAGGGAGAGACAGAGAGAAACAGCGATGTGAGAGAAACACATCAATTGGTTGCCTCCTGCACGCCCCTGACTAGGACCAGGAGCCTGCAACCGAGGTACATGCCCTTCACTGGAATTGAACCCAGGACCCTTCAATCCTCAGACCGATGTTCTATCCACTGAGCCAAACCGGCCAGGGCTCTTTGCCTCGTTTTTAACTTTGGCCCCCTGCATAGAAAAAGAAACTCAAACAGCGAATATTTGTCCACCAGAGCTCCTTGATGCCATCCCCTGCCACCCTTTCTGCACATTTTCTCATCCCTTGCTCTCTTTTTGGCAGGTACCTTCCCCCATTTCTAATGATAAATTCAGCCATCCTTTACTTTGAAATCCCTTCACTTGACCACTCTGCTTCTTAGAGCTTCCGTCTCTCCTCTCACTGGTAAAGTTCTCAAACCTTAGTTCCATGCAGATGATTCTCGCACCACTTGCTGTCTGTTATCACTGTTCTGAAACAGCTGAGACCACACATGCAGTAATTATGAACTCTTTTGGTCCCTACCACTCTTCATTGATTCTAGAGTGTCAGTGTTAAAATCTCCCTGGACACCTGAGACACTGAATTCTCCTGTGCTTCCTCCTCTGAGTGTCTCTACATCTTACCTGCTGTCACTCAGTTCTAACTCTGCAGCACCCCCAACTGTGACTCTCCAAAAGGTGGCCTATAGTTACCTCACTTTCTATGCATTGTCTCTTGGAGATTTCATTTACTGCTGTGTAAAGGCTTTTCAGACCTAATTATTTGGATTCAAGTTTTCCTGAGTTCCAGCTCCAGGGAAATTCTAGTTTTTTTTTTCTAGAAAACCTACACTGGGAAATGTTTTCAGTATCACAATTTTAAAATTTCCAAATCAGATTATCAAAAATTCTTATAATACCCAGGGTTGAAAGGACTTGTCTGCCTATGACTTGCCCCCACCACCCACCCACTATAAACACAAATACAAACCATCTATTTTCTTAGCTGCCCTATACATTTAATGTTCCGCTTTTCTCTTAAAAGCAAAAGTCCTGGCCAAAAATCTCAGGTGCTTCTTTGGCAACTCCTAGCCCCTCACCTTCTACATCCAGTTGATTGCTAAATTATGCTAATTTTAGCACCCTGGTCCCTTATATCCACTTGTTCCTTGGCACCCTGTGCTTTCATCCTAAATGTAGCCCTTCTCATAGCTTGCCTGAATTCCAGCCATGTTATAAATGACTTAGAGATCATTGTTCCTCTCTTAAACATCTTTGGTGGCTCACTATTGCCTATCAGGTGAAGTTCAAAGTCTTTCGCATGGCATTTAAAACCTTCTAAAATCCGATTCAAATGTATGACTAGTTTTCTCTTCCACTAGTTGCCTATGCTTTCCCATCACTCTGCCTTTTTCTCCCACTTGGATTGCTCACAGTCTGCTCACCTTTTGCCAATCCTTTGTGGCCTGGCAAGGGTTCATCCTCAGACGTGAAACTATCTCTGATTGCCCAGGGCTTCCTCTTCTGAAACCTCAGGCTCTTCATACCTGACCCAGGCACATAGCGGACTCTCCGAATCATGAAAGCAGCGGTGTTGCCCCTTCCTTCCACCCCCAGTGCTGAGCACAAGAGGGACATAAACCTTCCGTAAATAGCACACCGTTGAGTCTACCGTCACAGTAACGCACGCATTAATGCATAAATCAACCGCTGGTTGGTTTCCCTTTTTATTCCTCTGTAATGGAAACTGGGTTTAAACCAAAGTGATTTTACAGGCAGTATTCTTCAGTACAAACTATACAAAGAAAACTATGTTCCCGGAAGGTTTTTCAAAGACATCTTTTTTACAGTTTATGTTTTTCTTCGGGGAGAATGGTGTTTATTGTTTCTCATTGTCTTAGATGCACATTTATCACATGTTGCCTGTTTAGACAGCTTCTGATGAGGGGTCATTTGTATTCGTTTAGGTTAAAGCAACATGGACTCATTTGAATTTGTGGTAACTTGTTAACCCTTGCATTCTATAGGTGGGGAGTGGAAGGCTGAAAGAGCTGATCTTAGAATGGAGCTTAATGGTTCTCAAACCTCTCTTCCTCAGTGCCCTTGAGGGAAGCAGCATGCCTCCAACAGGACAGGGGTCTTTATAGTCGAGGAAGGCGACCACCCGTTGAGGTTCACCTCTGGTTACTATACTCATTAGCAGTAATAGAGCCCAAGAATCTGTGGGCAGCTGACAGCAGTACCATGACTGGAAGTCGGGATTTGTCCCAATCCAGTGTTTCATCACTTAAGCCATATGGAGATGGTTCTGCCAAAAGCAGAGAAAGTGTTACCAGCAATTAAGTGATGGGCAGAGAAGCTGCCATGCAGCCCTTAATGGCGGGCAGTCCTGAGTACATGCTATCTGAGGTTTCAAATGACATGTTTAAAACCACAGTCTTCAGCCACACGAACAAAATTAAACATGGTTCTTTTAGGAATGCACAGATCAATTGGAGGAAAATAGGGCTACCTCTTCCAAACGTTTAATTCATTTCCAACTTTGTTGATTTTTAAGGTCAGACGATTGTCTAATACTTTTTTTCCTTCTTTCCTCACTTTTTATCTCTGCAAGATTAAAAATGGCTTCCAGGGTTTATAAATAGGAGTTTGAGAGATTATGTCATAATTCTCAGACAAGGTTTTCTAGATTTGTGAGATATGGATCAGTGTCCAGACTGACTCTGTTCTATTGTGACTTAGACTCCACCATTGGATTCCCACAGCTTCACTCACTCCCTGCTCATTAGCAAACTGATTACCTAGTGTGTGTGTGTGTGTGTGTGTGTGTGTGTGTGTGTGTGTGTGTGTATTTCTAAGTGGAGAAACAGAGAGGCTGCCAGCTGTCAGAAATACCTCTTGGGGCAATTTTACATCCCCTACCCCAAACCTACAACCAAGCACCACCCTTAACAAAGGACTGTTACTGAGAAGTTATGAATGTTTTGAGGGGATTTTGCATAGCACCCCTTCCCTCCCCCCGCAAATCAGCCTTAAAACCAATCATACCCAGAAACAAAAAGACTAATGTTTTCTTCTTCGTGAGCCCCAATGTTTAGTGCTGGGCTCATCAGCGTTTTCTCCACTGGTACATCATGTTTGGATTGCACTGTATACTTTTATTCTTACCTGTGCTATGTTGATATGAAAATCTGAAAACACATGAAAGAAAAATATAAAAAAGAAAGTGACTTGGAAGAAAATTGGCATTTGCTTTTATATTTGGCAGCCACAGTTGAGGTTGGGGTATGTTTAACAAAGTAAATCTGGACCAAGAAAAATGATCTTCATGCCAATCTTTATAAAAATCAAAATTCCTTTCTTTCAGACACCTCAGCCATTCTAATCTGTTTCATATGTGTATTAATACTGTATTCAAGGGCATGCGATTGGAATGCCTTCTGCTCTGGGCAGTGTGGGAAAGGTGATGGTCCAACACTGAGATTCCTAGTAATCTAAATATTTAGAGTGTAAGTAGGTTGTAATTATTTAGAATAGACGACTGGCGTGGGTACTTGAGTCAGTTCATTTAGATTACTAGGGTGCATGGCACGACCTGGCACCTCTGAGCTCTTGTAGCTGACAGGCCCAGAACATGAGAAAGCAGCGCATTGATGATATGAAATGCTACAGTGGTTATGTAGTGATATAGACGTTTTATAGCTGGCCCTGCATTTCATTAACCTGTATATTTAGTTAATAACTTTTGAATGCCTTCTGAAGAAATTATATATGAGTTTTCAGGTAATAGTGCCCCTGTCTTTTCACATTATTAATATGTGTAGCCGTAATATTTAAAATGGAAATATTGCCGGGGAGAAAAAAAATTACAGCCAGCCATAACCCTCTGTCAAACTAAATTTAAACTTTGCATAGAATAGTTAAACATTAATTTTGAAACTATTTCATGAATTATGCTCTCTGTTTGGTCAGTTAGGAAAGAAGAATACTGATTTAAATTCATATATTTCTATTTCTGGAAGAAGTAAAATAATGTAATTCTTATAATAATTATCCTTTCAAAAAACACAAATTATGGTGATGAATATCAATCAAAAGTAATACACTAGATTAACCCAAGGGGAGGTGGGGTGATGGAGGAAAACAAGAATGTGGTTTGTCTATATTCCAGGAGAAAAGAATTAAGTCAAAATGAGATCTGGCTCTTTCCAAGTTCTTCTGTGTGCATCATACTTGAGTGTAATTTCACATGCATCTCTATGTTCCAAGTATCATTAAACATCTAGTAATCAGAACAAATGTTCTGCCAAATTCCATTTATTTTCTTAACTGTTTAAGGCATTGAGCACCCCAGATTTATAAATATATAATTAAAATCCTCATTAAAAAAAAATAAACCTAGATGGGGGATTTACATTTTTCTTAATCTATGTTTACACAAAGTAAGAGATCTGTTTTTAAATATTACTTCAGATCTTTGTGAGCTCGAATAAATCAGCATGATACTTTGTCAAAATTGTTTCTAAAAAAACATGGGTATTGATGCCCTGTAGTCAGGAAGTTTCAGAATTCTCTTGATGCTCAAAAAGAACATTATTCTGTTTCCCTGTGTTTTCAAGACTATGAGCTTAGGTGCTGTGGATGGACTTTATCACTTTTGTGCTGTCAGACCACATGCATCCTGAGTTGCAGATATTTCAAATGAAGCAAGCACAGCTCTGGAAATACCTGTGCCTCTTCTCAGAGGGGTGTATAACCGGAGATGTTTGATAAGCTTTATTGTTACATACAGAAACTCGAAAAGAGCCTAGCCATGGTGAAGAGTAAACCTGTCACCCATATTATCGTGGGTGCAGTTTGAAAGTTCTTTTTGTTGATCCAGGCATTTATATGACCCCTGTTCTAATCATTTTGGTGTCTGTCCCAGCAAAAGAAAATTGGAAACTAACTCATAACACTTGGAAGCACATGGAATAAAACATGTCTGTGGGTTCCCCAATTATTTCGAAATGGAAATGTATTGGGAACTATAAAAATTCTTACCAATAAAAGATTGTGTATTCACAATGATGACATTATGAATGTCTTTGGAGTAGAAGGTTTATTTTGACTAATTTGGGGTCCGTCCATTTGTCATCTCTCATTTAGGCCCGGAGCATATTGTAAAGTAATCAGGCCTGGAGGTCCACCGAGTGAAACAAACTTACCAGGTCTGAATGGAGCTGGGCCTGCATCTTTGGGCTTATGAGTGCTGGAATTGCATGAGACTTGTTGGAAAGAATGTGGTCTCCAACAGCTATGTACTTATGAGCTAGAACCTCACTGAGGGCTAATAGCAGTCATCATATAGATTAGAGGCTTTTTAATCATACATGTAACAGGGCTTACATGGGTGTTATTCAGAATTTCTGCCCCATTCTCTTCCTTTTGCTATGAATGCAATAGTCATAGGCACAATAGCTTTAGTGACTTCTACAGGTTGGCTAAGGGCATGACTATCTGAGTGCCTGCTACACACCAGACACTACTCATGGTTCCGGAATGCTCAGTGAGCGAGGGAGACAAAATCGTGAGTCCTTATAAAACTGATCTGTTTAGAAGGTGAAGGAGGAAGAGAAGCTAGCACAGTAGTAGGCAGAATAACCACCAAGGTAGAAGGAGAACCAGAGAAAGCAAAAGAGGCCACCTTCAAGTTCAGCTGCAGAGTCCCATCAAATTGGGTAACTCGGGAAGTTATTAGTGATTTTCGTCAGCATTTTTCAGTATAATGGTGGCGATCTAAATCAGGTGTTTGAAAAATTACACAAAGCGTATAGTAAAGATACAAAGACGTATATGATTGGCTAGCCACTGTACAACTGAAACAAATACAAAATAATATTGAATGTAAACTGAAATTTTTCTTTATTTTATAAAAAGATGCAAAGACGGTAGGTAGTTGAAAATCTTTGAGAGTAACATTTGTAAGTAAATATAATGGGAGATTTTTATCTTGGGGTTGGGGTGGCAGCATTAGGCAAGTGTTCTGCTTTTTTGTGAGGAGTGGGTAGATGTGAAAAGAAAGGACTTGAGCACTTTTTAGGTAGCTGTAAAAAGGCAAGAGAGGTACCTATTAATGAATGTGTAAAAATTGCATGAGAAGAATCTTGACATAAACATCAATGTACCTTGTACATAAGAGGTACCATAGCTTTTGTTTTAGGATACAATGCTAGTCTATTTTAATGTGCATTCTCAGGCATATGGATCCTATTTAATGCAATTTATTTAGAAGAAATGTTCATTTTTGTTTAAACCACATTGTTTTCACTCATTTTAAAAATACATATAAACCTATACATAGGAGACATATGGGTTGCGCTAGTAGCTTCCGACTGACAATACACTATAAACTCAACTAGTTGCTGTTAGTTGTACCCAATCCTACCTAATAATAGACAACTATGCAAATTGACCATACCTCCAACACGCCCACAAGCCACGCCCACCATCCAATCAGAGCGAGTATGCAAATTGACACAACCAAGATGGCTACAGCCACAGAGAGCAAAGTTTCCTAGGTAACAGAGGAAGCCAAGCTTTCCGCCTGCCCTTGCCAGGCCTAAGCCTCTACTCAAGCTACAAAGTTTCAATTATAGAAGGTAAACAAATTCAAACAGAAATGGCGGCAGAATGGAGCTTGAGAGAGCAGGCCAACGTTGCTGGCGGCAACAGGGGAAGCAAAGCTTTCCGCACACCCTGGCCGGGCCCACCCGCTTAAGGCTACAAAGTTTCAATTATAACCCCAACACAAATGGCTGCCTGCCGCGGAGGGAGCCCCAGGCTTGGCTCTGCTCCAGGCTACAAAGTTTCAGTTGTAGAAGGAAAATAAATTCCAGATACCAGGGCCTCTGCTTGGGTTGCCAGGGGGCGTGGCCAGTCTGCAAACCACCCCAGGCCCCTCCCTCAGGCCGCCCCATGCCCCAAGGGAACCCCCACCTGATCAGGGACAACCTTCAGGGCAAACCAGCTGGTCCCCACCCCTGTACCAGGTCTCTATCCTATCTAATAAAATATGCAGATTGCTCATCACTGCAACACACAATATAGCTGCCCCATGTGGTCAAAGATCCTGCCCCCATGTGGACACAAGATGGCCACCACAAGATGGCCAGCAGGAGAGGGCAGTTGGGAGGCACCCGGCCTGCAAGGGAGGGCAGTTGAGAGGGACCAGGCCTGCAAGGGAGGGCAGTTGGAGGTGATCAACCCTGCAGGAGAGGGCAGTTAGGAGTGACCAGGCCGGCAGAGGAGGGAAGTTGGGGGCAAACAGGCTGGCAGCAGAGTGGTTAGGGGGTGATCAGGCTGGCAGGCAGAAGCGGTTAGGGACAATCAGGAAGGCAGGCAGGCAAGCAGTTGGGAGCCAGCAGTCCTGGGTTGTGAGAGGGATGTCCGACTGCCCGTTTAGGCCTGATCCCAGTTGGACATCCCTCGAGGGGTCCCAGATTGGAGAGGGTACAGGCTGGGCTGAGGGACAATCCCCCTCCGTGCACGAATTTCGTGCACCGGGCCTCTAGTATTATATAATCTCTGAGTGTTTTTCAGTTAGAGTTTCTTAATTTTTTCTGACTACATTATTCTGAATTCCTTTCACTTCCCATGAAATACAGATTAGGAAACAGTACAGGTAATGTTATCCTCATTTTACAGACTAGAGAGAACTTGAAGCTTATCATACTGGTGGGATGATAGACCTTGGCATTTTGGAGACCCTGTAAGTAGAGAAAGAACCTGTTCTAATTGCACTGTGGAACAGACTTTATAGGTGGTATCTCTAAGGGAAAAAAAATTATCAATCCAAGGTGTACTTTTAACTGAGTACTTTTTTTTTTAACTGGCTTAGGAAAAATATTAGTAACTCTTCAAGTTGGCCTAGGAATAGAAGATGTGAGGTCCCTTTTCTTTACAGAACAGAAAATTAGGACCTTGTATTCTTGAAAGAGCTTATTGATCAATTACTTTGAGAAAATCAGATCAATTATAAACAATGTGATAGAAAATAGACCAGGAGAAAGAGGAAGAAATGAGACATCACTGTGTTAAAGGCAGTGTAACATCCTGCCTTACACTATGAACTTTCAGTAGTCACTCACTCCCTGGCAATGTGAGAATGACACTGAATGTGGCAGTACCATCTTAGGTAATTACCACTAACCCCCTTTTCCCTGATCTAGAGAGAGAGAGCTCTGGAAATTGGGCCACAGAAGTAAAAATACTATAGCCTTGGTGAGAAAGGTTCAACTTTTATCTTAGGGAATTTGGACATTTGTGTCTCTTTATGACATAGGTACTTCTTTAGACACTTTGGGACTACAGGTTAAATATCCTTTTAAAATAACATTAAAACTAAGTGTTTGCAGAACTGCCAAACACCTCCATGGATCCCTAGGAAACTGGTTTGTAAGCTTCCTAATCTTTTTCTGACCTGTTTGCTTTACAGATGAAGAAAATAACCAGAGATAAGAAGCAAATTTAAGATCATACAGCAGTCTAATGCTGAACTAAATTGAGGCACTCTGACCATGATTTTAGTGTTTTTCCCATTATTGGACCCAGCCTCTCCAATTATAGTAGAAAATATTTCTCCTTGGGTCTGTTACTTAGAGAATGAAGACTATGCTCAATTTTGTGAGCCCCTTTTTTGGCATTTCACCTTATGTCTTGTATAATGAGGGCTCCTTTTGGCTGGGGTGAGCAATTTTGGGATATTTAAGACATTTCTCCTCCTAGGTTCCTCTAAGGAGGCATCTTAGGCCAGAGCCCAGATCTTAATGAAAAACACATAAACCCTTTTGTTTGTTTTCCCTGTCGATTACCCTATAATTTAAAACCCACTCAATGGCAGATTTATCAAGTGACTAATCCCTGGGAAAGCTCGAAGTGGCAAAGAGAAGGTGGTTGTGGCCTAGGTACACGTCATTGGTCATTTGTTCAAATATTAACGTAGGAAGCTAAATATTCCTTGCTTACTCATGAGATTATATTCAGGGAGGTTAGTTATGAGAGTTTGGGCCTGGAGTGTCTCTACTGGAGAAGGAAGGCAACACAGACAACCTGGGATATCTTTGCTGCACAAATTGACCATCTTTGGTTTTCTTCAGTTGTCAATGAAAAAGTTATGTCTGAATAATAACAATCTATAATAATAAAAGTATAATATGCAAATCGACTGAACGGCCAAACAGCAGAACAACTGTCCAGATGACCTTCCGGACGAAGCCAGGGCTGCGAGGGCTTACTCTTGCACGAATTTTGTGCATCGGGCCTCTAGTAATAATAATAATAATAATAATAATGTAAGATCCACATAGCTCAGCTGTGTTGAAAATGAAAAATAATTCACAACTATCTCTTTTCAGCTAGTAATTCTCAAAGTGTGGATGGTTTCTTTTTTTCTTAATTTTTTAATTTATTGATCTATTGAGAGAGGGAAGGAAGGAAGGAAGGAAGGAAGGAAGGAAGGAAGGAAGGAAGGAAGGAAGGAAGGAAGGGGAGGGGAGGAAGGAAAGTAGGGAAGGAAGGAGGGAAGAGTGAGTTGTCATTCCACCCACCCATGCATTCACTGGTTTACTCCTACACACACCCTGAATGGGGATTGAACAAACAACCAACAATCAAGATAATGATCCAAACAACCGAGCTACACAGCCAGAGCAGATTTCTTTTTAATTTTTATTAAATTTATTGGGATAACATTGGTTTGTAACATTATACAAATTTCAGGTTTGCAACTTTATAAAATGACATCTGTATACTCCATTGTGTGCTTACCACCCAAAGCCTAGTCTCCTTCCATCACCAAATATTTGATCCCCTTTACCCTCTGTCCTCCCCTCACTCCTTCCCCGCCAGTAACCACCATTCTGTTGTCTGTGTCTATTGGTTTTGGATTTTTGTGTGTGTGTATGTTTGTTTTGTTTGTTCATTTGTTGTTCTTGTTTTATTTTTCACATATGAATAAAATCATACAGTTCTTGTCTTTAATTTTTTTTCACAAGATTTGCTGTATTGTAGATGCTCATTAAAGCTTGTTTGAATATTAGATGGTAGAGAGACCACAGTCTTATCTCACTTTGCTATAATGAAGACTTCTTTACAGCCTATTGAGTTTAACAACACCACTATGAAGAGTAAGCTCATAAGTAGGAAATTTATCACAATCATTCTGTCTCCTGAGCCTCTACTCACTGCCAGAGTGCTGTAATTGGTAAAGATAAGGAAAATGTTTTTCTAATCAGCAATCCTAGAGTCTTATGCAGAAGTTTCATCTTTACTTTTAATATTATAAAGAATTCAACAAGTGATCCCTCCTTACTTGCTCCAATTGGACATTGCTATTCAAGTGACCTAATACCATTTTTAATTTCTTACCGCTTTTCAATTAAAAAATACAAAGTTGGGAGTATGTGAGGTAAACATAATTGAGGGATCCATTTCATAGTTTCCAAAGTGATACTATTGTACAAATGGGCATTGGCCATAGTAAGGTATCCTTTCATAGAAATGTATGAGCCGAGCCCTGGCCAGTGTGGCTTAGTTGGATGGGCATTGTCCTGTGAACTGCAAGGTTCCGAGTTCAATTCCAGGTCAGGACACACACCCAAGTTGGGGGCTCGATCCCCGGTAGGGGATGTGTGGGAGGCAGCCAATCGATGTTCAGCTCTGATATTGATGATTCTTTCTCTCTCTCCCTCTTCCTACCCCTCTCTCTAAAAATCAATAATAATAAAAGAAGAAATGCATGAAGCGGAAAGAAATATTAAAGTAATTGTTCTAATTACTTGAATTGCCTCAGTTTGTCTGTTTTAAGGATCAGGATTTACCACCTGTTGCTTCTAAGGTCATATGTACTCTGGAATGGGTCGTATATACCTCATTCTTCTAACTGTAGTTTCAGTAGTGATAATAATAATGCAACATAAAATTCCAAGTCCTCTCTCTTAATAGAGAAGGACTTAGTATGTTGGCTCATTGCCTAGAAATGTAGTCTTGGGTTTGCTCATTAGTTATAGAATTACTCTTTGGAAAAATGAAGTCTGAAAATCATTTCCATGGATATCCCCAGGTATACCCATTCTGTGACCCACACAATATTTAGTGAGTCTAATAACTTAAAAAAATAAATTGTTACCAGAATCTCCCATGAATAATGATTTCTTTTTTTTTTTTTTCACAAAAAGCGCTCTTGGCTACAGTGGTTCTTTATTTTGTGTCGCAGGTAGGAACTTCACTCCACATTTCAAAGATTTTTTGTTTGTGTATTTTTCTTCCCCACTACTTCCTTGGATGACTGTACATAATTATATTTGTTTACTTTTGAAGTATATTCCTGAATACTTGTAATAACTATCATATTGCAAAAATAATTTACAGTTTCCATCTGTACTGCATACTGAACTACTGGTGTGTTTTCAGAGCACCTCAATGAGTCTGTTTGGCCTTGTGTGTACTTTTGCATTCATAATGAGTGTTGGGATTCTTTATTTATATTAGTTAGATAATACTGTGCTTAAGTCCTGATGCAACTTTCATGAGCAGAGCTGATTTTTAGGAAGTTTTTTTTATATATATTTTTATTGATTTCAGAGAGGAAGAGGGAGGGAGAGATAGAAACATCAATGATGAGAGACAATCATTGATCAACTGCCTTCTGCATGCCCCCTACTGAGCCCACAATCCGGGCATGTGCCCTTACCAGGAACTGAACCATGACCTCCTGGTTTATAGGTTGACGCTCAACCACTGAGCCACATTGGCCGGGCCGGGCAAGTCTTGATAGAAAGATACAATGAAGTCTTGGGTGTAGAGATAGCATTTTATAACCAGACTAGTGGCCCGGTGCATGAAATTCGTGCATGGGGGGTGGGTTTCCTCAGCCCAGCCTGCACCCTCTCCAATCTGGGACCCCTCGAAGGATGTCCTACTGCCGGTTTACAGGGATCAGGCCTAAACCGGCAGTCAGACATCCCTCTCACAATCGGGGACTGCTGGCTCCAGCCGCTCACCTGCCTGCCTGCCTGCCTGATTGCCCCTAACCACTCTGCCTGCCAGCCTGCTCTCCCCAAAATGCCCCCCACCAGCCAGATCACCCCCAATTGCCCCCCGTGCCAGCCTGCTCACCCCCAACTGCCCCCCCCTGCTGGCCTGCTCACCCCCACCTCCCCTCTCCACTGGCCTGCTTACCCCCAACTGCCCCCCTGCTGGCCTGCTCACTCCAAACTGCCCCCCCCCCACGCTGTCCTGATCACCTCCAACTGATCCCCACTGAGGCCGGCTCACCCCCAACTGGTCCCTCTGCTGGTCTGCTTACCCCCAGCTGGTCTGCTCCCCCACGCTGTCCTGATCACCTCCAACTGACCCCCACTGACAGCCAGCTCACCCCCAACTGGCCCCCCTGCTGGTCTGCTTACTCCCATCCTGGCCTGATCACCCCCCTGGCGACCCAAGGTCCCAGCCCCTCCTTTTTTTTCTTTTTTTTTTTTTTTCAGTGCCTCCTTGAGCGGAGGCCAGGGCCAGCTGGAAGCAAGTATCTAGGATTTATTTATCTTCTATAATTGAAACTTTGTAGCCTTGAGCAGAGGCCAGGGCCGGCCAGGGCAGGTGGAAAGCTTGGCTTCCTCCATTGCCAGGGCAATCCAAGCCTCCTGCTTGCTCCAGCTCTGTGGCTGGCTGCCATCTTGGTTGGGTTAATTTGCATACTCACTCCTGATTGGCTGGTGGGCGTGGCTTGTGGGTGTAGCAGAGTGATGGTTAATTTGCATGTTTCTCTTTTATTAGTGTAGATTAGTGTTAAGTAATGAAACCTTTCATTTTAGATACTAATAAAATGAAGATTACAGGAAGTGGGAAAGAATTGATTAAGTGCAAGTAGCTAATGACTGGAGTAATGGAGCAGAATCTAGATCTGTTGACCCTCAGGCAGTGTTGCCCTCCCACTTGACTGGGAACCAGAAACCTTCAGATCTATTTACTCAATGACTCCAGTTCTTTTCCAGAAGGATGTAGGGCATCTATTTTAAAGAAAGCATCTTTAATGAGAAAGTATCTCCATTTTTGTGCTAGCAGTCTGACTTCCTAAATAGTACTATTGAACAGGGAGGGTTACTGATGACTCAGGATCTCGATTAGGTGAAAAGAGCACTAGACTAGGGTAAAAGGTCAGACTTTGAGTCTATCTCATTGGCAATTTACTTAATTTCTTTCTGCCTCCCTTCATCTAGGAAGCAGCTACAACACCAGCATTCTTATAGGATATTGCCATAATTATATGCATTAATATAATACAAATGCATTGCAAGGCATAGGTAGTATGTAATGTTGCCAGTCAATAATTATGAATTATTTTAGCCACTGTCATTTGATATCAATTCAAAATGGTAAAGTGGAAAGAGCATGAATTTTCATACCTGATCAGGATTCAAATTCCTTTCTCGCTGTACAAGTTATGTTCTTATACAAGTTAACACATCGTCCAGAACATCTGTCTGCTTTACAGAGTTGCAAGGACTAAATGAAGGCGCCCAGTGCAGTGTCCACACACTCACTCCATGTTGGTTTCACTTCCCTCACTATCAGGACTGGCCATCAGCGTGCAGATAATTACTGGAGATAGCACTGCTTTTCCACCTGTGTGGTTTAACTTGGACTCTTGAGCACTGTGTGGATTGGGTTTTACTCCTGAGTCAATTCAAGTGCTGTTTCATCTCTTGTTTGCTCTTTATCCCTTCTTTTCTTGCCCTTTTCCTCTATGTCTTTATCCCTCCTAGCAAGTTCCAATTACAGAGATGTGTCAGATGTGTGTCATGTTTCCGAGTGTCCCCGGGATGGCCTCCTAGTTATAACACAATGTGATCTATTTCTGATAAGGAAAAAAATGTATTGATCACAGTTAATTAAAACCAGGTATTGTTAACTTGTGGGATTTTCATCAAACCCAATGCCGTTATTTTCATTAATTGAGACTTTTGTTTTTACAGTAGGAAGTGTCAGTTAAGCAGGGGGTTTTTGAAGTCTATGCAACCTTTATGAGCAGAACAGAAAAGTCAGGATGCCCACATGCAAAGCCATAGAGCCTTCATCTTCTTGCCTTACCTAAGAAGTATGTAAGAATGGAATCCCTTCCCTTCAAGGCATTTCATGTTCTCCAGCCCCATTTTCCTTCCCTTCCCTCACTTACACTGTTTTTCTGAAGCTGTGAATTTTCATTGTACTTCTGAGCAGTCTCAGGAATTGTTCTGCTTTTCCCACCCTAAGAATGTCATATTTGGAAGAGTACCTGGAAAAGGTTGACTTACTCAAGTTGTATAGCAGATAACCTGAATTTTATGGGCCCTGGCAGCACCCTTAGGAGAGAATGTTCGTAACAACAGAATGCTAATGGATGATTTTTCCACAGTGCTTGGCACTTTGATGATATCTTTCATCAGTGGGCACTTTTCTTTTTGACAGACACATTTGTGGGGACCAGACAAGCTAAAGTCTCCCTCTGTTGCTTGGGTTTCAGTACAATGTGTTCCTTTGATGATATCTCTGAGCAGTGGTAATGTGGAGGATATTAAAAAATAATGAGGATTTGGTAGGGGAAGGGAGGACCAGCCCCCAAGGAGGGCTGGGGAAATTGCCTAGAGCCCAATTTCTAATCAGATTAGAATCACAAACGTGGTTCAATTCTACTGGATAGTTTATTATATTTATGAGAACAGTCTTTAAACTTACTGTAGAGAGAACACTTATCTGCATGAAGTATTTCGAATTGTTAAAATTAAATATGGTCAACATCAACTTTTAGAGATACCTGCACTTTTTAAGAAGCCTAGATGTTTTATCTGAATTTTCTAGGCAATAACAACTATGGAATCTCATCATTTATGCTGTGCATGGGGTGACAAAGAGGAAGGCAACAACCTGTCTCTCTATTTAAAATTTTTTGGAGCCCTAACCGGTTTGGCTCAGTGGATAGATCGTTGGTCTGAAGACTGAAAGGTCCCAGGTTTGATTCCGGTCAAGGGCATGTACCTTGGTTGCGGGCACATCCCCAGTAGGAGGTGTGCAGGAGGCAGCTGATCAATGTTTCTAACTTTCTATCCATCTCCTTTCCTCTCTGTAAAAACATCAATAAAATATATTTTTAAAAAATAATAAAATAAAATATTTTGGAGCTTCAAGTCTAGTTTGGTGGGCAGTACAAAGGCACAAGAAAGTCTTAATATTGAAAGCTAAAGAAATAATTCCATCCCATAAGCATTTATGGATCACTAACCAGCGAAGCAGTGTGCACTGTTCTGGAAGTTCAAACACAAATAAGATATGGTCCCCAACTGCCTGGAGCTTTAAGATTTGCAAAGAAGATAAACATAAATGACTCTAATGTAATGTGAACCTAGCAAGTTCTTTGGCAACAAAATCAAAGGGAAACTTTTGTCAGGAAGAATTAAGAAAAGCTTAAGCCAGAAGGTTCAGTTGAGATGGACTGAATTGTCCTTGGAGCTTTCATGGGGTGGAAATGGAGAGGAAGGGTGTTTTAAGTAGGGGGAAGAGCATGCATGAAAGCATACAGATGTGGGAGTTGATCATATGTTTATATCTGTAATGGTGCAACATAGGGAAAGTATAGAGAAGTATCTGGAGAAGTAAGCAGAGGGCAGGTTTTGAAGAGCCATGTAAAGCATTTAGGCTTATGTGCTATGGAGAATAACTGTCCTCAGTATTGGTGATGG
Source organism: Eptesicus fuscus (assembly GCF_027574615.1). Classification (NCBI taxonomy): domain Eukaryota; kingdom Metazoa; phylum Chordata; class Mammalia; order Chiroptera; family Vespertilionidae; genus Eptesicus; species Eptesicus fuscus. The sequence goes on along the minus strand of NC_072477.1, from coordinate 72,344,368 downwards.
AGGGATTCTCCCCTTATGGGGACATGTCAGAATCAGGAAGGGACGTTTTCAAGTAACACAAGTTACTTTGGAGATTCTGAAATGACCCAAGTAAAAGTCATCACCAAAAATAATCCACTGATATTCTGGTGGTATACTCTCTCCGCTGAGTTTGGAGCACAATTAAGAACATTTACTGTTGGTTTTAACTCTGGCCGCCCATTGGAACTTCTAGGGGAGCTCTAAGGACACTATCTCAGACCAATTGAATGATGATATGTGAGGATGGTACTGCCTATCAGCGGGTTTTTTTTACAAAGCTGTCTAATGGGAGCCAGTACATTAAACATAAAAATAGTGCCAGTGAAGGAAAAGGAAGATTGAAACAGAATGGCTTAATTGGGTCTACTCTTGGAAAGATTGTGAATTTGAATCTTGTTTAGAAGGCGATGGGTGTAGGTTAATCGATTATTGCAGGTGGAAAGAAGATGTGATTAAACATGAAAAAAAGAGAAGCAATCAAGTTAAGAGTAAGAGAGGTAGATAGACTGAATGAAGTCTGGTAGATAAAACTTGGGGAAAACTGGAAAAATGTGAAACCTCAGCACCTATGTCCTTTCAACTTATATATTGAGATGAATGCAGAAAAACAGATTTTTAGCAGAGAGGATCAGGGAGAGGGAAACCCATGTTTTATATGTCCTAAAGAGCATTTCTCTGAAAGTGAATGGAAGGTTTCTTTTGTCTTCTGTGTACAAACACTATGTTCGATATGAAAGTAGAGGACACTGAAAAGAGAGTTGGCAGGGTTTAAAAGCATTATGTTCCCTTGACCCAGCCTTAGCTATAATTTTGGCTGTAAGAATCTGGGTTTGACATTTCATAAAGATTCCCGGGATCCCAGGCAAACATTATCCAGCAGTACATGCTTATCCAACAGAAAGTTCTACTCTGTGTTTGATTCACAAATCATTAACAGTCCTTCTAGCTATGGCTCTAGTCACAGGATGGGAAACAGCACATGGTTTCCATGTGCAAAGTAGAAGTGGCACTTCACAGGAAGTAGAGTGAAAAATGGGGTTAAAAACTAGCTTTCCCAAAGGCTCGACTCATGGTGTGCATGGACTTGAGATTCTTCATTTGTAGCAGAGCCAGGCACAATTTGCAATAATTGATAGGATATGGACAGATACAGAATGAATGAGGTGCTTATTACTTTAATCACTTTGAATTGCTGTGTCATGCTGAGCTTCTGAACACAACCAACACAAAATCAGAATGATCAAAGGGGTTGTGAAACAGGGAAGGGCAAAGGTAAGTTGTTTCTTTTTGTGGGCCATTTAAAATTTAATGGTCAGAAGGGTTTCTTACTATAAGCTCAGCATATTGATATGGAGTACATGGAAATTCAATATTTCCTCCTTATTTGGTAATTATTCCTATCAGTGAATACAGTTTGTAAGGAAGCCATTCGTGGGATCTGTGCTTGGTAATCTGTCCCCTTACCTTGGGTGTTTTCGGCAGAGGGGAACTGAGAGAGGGCACCATTTGCAAAGGCTCAGATGCATGAAAGGGCATGGTCCCTGGAGAGGCAAGATGTTATGTAACATTGGATTCCAGGACACATCTGGGAGAGGGGCAGGAGCCCAAAGTGGATAAAGTTGGTAGAAAACAGATGGGAAGAGCTTTGTGTGTTCATGCGAAAGGGTTTTCAGTGTCAGTCTGAGAGTAATGGCCAATTATTGAAAGGGTTTTAAGAAATAAAGATCTGCTTTTTTTTTTTTTTTTTTCATCCTTCTAGAACCAATGTAGCCAAACTTGGATGGGGGATGGGAAAATGAATTAGGTGGCTCTTGCCATTGTCCAGGTAAAGAAAAGTTGAGGCAGTGGGATGGGAGGAAAGGGATGAATCAGAGAAATTAATGTAACTAATAGATAACATGTTGGGAATGGAAGAGAACAAGGAACTCAGCATGGCATCAGGCTTCTGGATGTGATGATTGGGAGGATAAGGGTGCTATTAACTGCAAGGAGGGATTTCAGAGGGGGGATAACTTGAGGTTTAGCAATGATGACTTCATTTTCAGATGTATTGAGTCTGAGATGGCCAATTAAATATGCAGGTAGACCAGACTAGAGGATAGCTGGAATTACAGTTTGAAGGTAACAATTTGGAAGTTACACTTTATAATGAGTGTCATTTTATATGAGTATGCAAGATGACCCTGAGGATTGTGTCATTTGAGAAAAGATAAAATGGCATGGTGGATGCCTGATGAACAGCATGAAAGGAATGAATGGAGGAAGAGGAGTCCACAGATTGACTGGAGAGAACACAGCAGTGGGAGGAAAATGGGGGTGCGTCAAGAGGGTATATTGGAAGTTTAGGGAAGGAGAGAGAATTTCAAGGCATGGGCAGTGGTCAACTTTAATGATGCAGCCCAAAGGTCTAGAGGACTTAAAAAGTGCTGACCAAATGTAACACTCAAATTATGTGGTTTCAATAAGACAGTTGGCACAGAAGCCAATTATAATTGGTTGAAAGGAAGATGGGTGAGAAAATAGATAAAGGAAGAGTTTTGTGGTTTATTTTACAAAAAAACTCTGCTGTGACTAGAAAGAGATAGAGTAGAAAGAAAGGATGACATCTAGAAGGGTAAAGAAGGATTTAGATCTCTTTACTTTTGCTTTATATGGATAGAACATGGAGCTGGGGAGCATGCCAAGAGTCAAAAGCAAGTTGATATGGCCACTGTTCTTTTATCTATGTCATAGCAAGGCGATAGCAATAATGATAACATAGCACCTACTATGTTCCAACTCCTCTATACGTTGTTTTACACATATTAACTCATCTGCTTCTCATAACTGCCTTATGAGGTGAATTCTGTTATCATCCCCATTTTACTTATGAGAAAACTGAGGTACAGAGAGGTAAAATAATCTGTGCAATTTGTACTCTGCCCTCTACACTAAGCAAACGCATTCCAGGACCACAAATCTGTATTTAGCTGTGTACCTCAGCTTCAGCAGATTCAAAAGATGGTTGGTTGGATGGAAAGCTAGAGAGGTGGGCACCAGGGCCTTTGGTATAGTTACAGGCCAGCTATGAGATAAAGGGAAAGTTTCTCTGTGAGCATGTCCTTACAAGTTTTTCATATTATTAAGAAGATGAAGATTGAGTAAAATTATTGGTCCATCAATATTATTTGTCACTTAACCTCCTTGGAGGAAAGTTAGTTGAGAATAACAACCAAGAGTTATTTTGTTGTGGCCAAACTGAACTATTCATTAAAATGAAATGGTAGCAAGTAATTCAGGATGGGAATCAGTCTTGGGCTCTGGGTGGAGGTGGGCAAGGGAGGGAGATGGAGAGGGAGATGGCATAAGATGTTGAAACAAAGATTATCTTGATCACATAGTTGAGTGAAGCTTGAAATTACTTCCAGGCATTTGGTAGTGGAACTCATGAAAGATCGGCTAAGCGATTGTATTTGTAGGACATTGTTTATACTGACTAAGCGTTTCCTCATTTGGTGCCCATCACTCCACAAAGGTGGTATGATTTGGAAATTTCAAAGAATTAGAGGTCTGTTCATCTCTTACTATAATATTGTCATGAGCAACAGTAGTTAACAGTACCATTTATTCAGAACTTACTATATTTTAGGTATAATGCCTGTTGCTTTATAGGAAGTATCTCCTTTTATCTTTATAAAAACCCTAGAGGTGGTTCACTATTACCCTCACTTTACATTTGAGGAAGTTCAGGCTTGAAAACACAAAGTTACCTGCCCAAGAACATAGAGCTAGCCAGTGACTAAGCAGACGTGAACCAGGTAGCATGAATCCAGAACTCAGGTACTAACTTCTCTGTGTTAGACAGGAAATACGTGGTGCCCCGAACTGGACAATTCTTTCTGAGTTGGATTGGGGCTGCCATGTCCACATATGAGAAAGTCAGCTTCAGAAAAGCCTTGTCTCTAATTCTATTGACCTTGGTTGTGGGCATAGTTACTAGGGGGTTGACTCATGGGAGGAAGGTGAACCTAGCAAAAATACAGTAAGACGTGTCTTAATGAAAGTAGGAAATCTTCCTGTGTCTTAATCTTTTCTGACTAGGCAGTTAAAAATATTTCTTTACCTTTTCAATGCAAAATGGATCTATCCTTGTATACACTTTGGTGTTGTAGATATTTGGGGGCTTAAATTAGAGTGAAGACAGTTTTGTTAGACACAGGAAGGCTCTTGGGACAGTGACTGAATATAACTGTGGCAGTGGTTTTTATCCATCTCTTCAGTACTGCGTACGTGCTGTGCAGGCTGCTGGGATACAGAAATTAAGGCACTGTCCCTGATTTCATCTCGTGGAGTTTACAATTGGATGGGTAGGCAGAAATTAAATAAATTCACTGGGAATATTTAATTACTCTTAATTAGATCTCTGAAACTCTAAATAAAATTGTAAATTTGACTGCTTCCCAGTTAACTATAATAGGTTAACTGGAAATAGATTAGTTAATACTGGGATTATGCCAGGTCTGTGCTAATAAGTATAAAACCATAGACTCAAGGCATTGAAATAACTGAAAATATAAAAGTATTAAAAAGACTGTCATAAGTATAGTTTAAAATGCTGGGTATATAGAAGAGAAAAATAGCAAATAGTTATTTCTATGCATTTATATTGCTTATTTATTACTATATTGTGAATGATTATGAAAGATACAAATACTTATGAGCAGCTTTGTTATGGAAACTTTTAAAGAAAATACACATAGATCATAGCTTCTTCTTGCACCTTTTGTTTCTGCTCTGTTGACCGGGAAACCCCATAGAACAGACATTCTGAGGAAGACTGTGAGAACAGCAGCTCCAAGGATCTCCAAATCTAATTTTTTCTTAAAATGTTCTTTTTCCAAACCAAATCCAAAAGTAATAAAAGATGTAGTCATGCATGTTCAGACCTTTATTAAAAATTTTGTCTTGCATTTGATATTAAAACCGGGTGAAAGTTCTTAGATGACAGTTTTACTTTAAACCTTAATCCATGATAATTATTCCCCATGAGTTCATACTGGATGAAATTCTGCCTCTACTCCAACTGTTTAAGTCCTTGGAAAATTCATAAAGTGAAATTTACACCCCATTGGATTCTCAAAAGGACGTCTGTGTATTGCCCCACGTTTCTGTGAGCTGTGCTTGGGTGGCACAGGGAAGGTATTGCATTTTTTAATTTCTGATATTTGTTTTGATAAACGCTTTCCTTTCTTTCCCACTGCTATCTCTCCAGGTTCAGTTTCAACTTCAGGCCTTTCACATCCGGGGTGAGCATGCAGTGATAACAGCGAGACTAGAAGAAACCATCGAAAATCTCAAACACGAGATAGAGCACGGATGGCGAGGAGGATGTGAAGAGATGAGAGATGTGTGTATCTCCACCAACGATGACTGCCCTCCCAAGACCTACAGAAATGTGTGCATCCAGACAGACAGAGAGACTTTCCTCAAACCCTGTGAAGGGGAAGGCAAGACAACCAGAAGTAACCAAATAATACCCAAAAAGCTGAACATCTCCTCTTTGAGCCAACTCTCCCCCCCAAATGACAGCAAAGACATCCTTGCACCACTTCAGTCTATGGAATGCATCTCACCGAGCCAGGAGAAGGCATCGCCTCTCCCCCTAGCTCCCCCACCACCAGCAGTCATCCCTCCCCCTCCTCCCCTACCACCTGGGCTTGGACCTTTGCCACCAGCACCTCTGCCACCACCTGTGAGTGCAGGGCCACCACCACCTCCGCCACCTCCTCTGCCTCCAAGCGCTGGACTTCCCCCACCTCCTCCCCCACCACCACTTCCTAGCTTACCCGTTCTGCCCAGCAGTGGGGGGCCTCCTCCTGCTCCAACACCCCCAGGACTTGTGCCCCCACCTCCTCCTGGCCTCTTCTTTGGAGTCGGCCCTTCTTCTAGCCAATGTCCTCGGAAGCCAGCCATTGAGCCCAGTTGTCCCATGAAGCCTCTGTATTGGACTAGAATACAAATAAGTGATAAGAGGTAAGCTCAACCACCCCCCCAGCCCATTTTCAGCTTGTGAATTCCCAGACTTTTGCACAAGTGATGTTTCATCCTTACCAGTTTAATTTCTATATGTGCAGTGCAGCACTCATTCTCAAGTGTGGTACAGTGAATGCCTTGGAGTGTTTTGGGGAGATGGTGTGTCCCCACCACATCTTGTCTGTATTCTCTATGGTTTGCCGCTGAGAGAAACAATGTGTTCAGGGTCAGATCCCTCTCTACGATAAACATTCCACTTTACAGACTAGAGAAGAACTCAGGCCTTAGCTAGAACCTTCTCCAACATTCCTACAATTAGTGAGTAATCGCAAAGACATTGAGCTGGAATCTATACTGTAGATTCACTGAAGATTTTTTAAATATCTGTCTTGTCTTTAGATAGTATCATCAACCATATGATCTGGTTACTAATAGGTATGTGTAATTTTTCAATTTTTTTATTACAAGAACAAGACATACCTAAGTCATTAGTTCTTCAGGTCAGAGAATAGAAACACTCTACTTAAACTCTGGTTCCCCTAACCGCTCAGCGCCCTCATCTCTTATACCTTGCTACCCATCAGAGAAAGTGCCAGTGTGTGAATAGCTAAAGAGCACCTTCCAGTTGTATAGCTTGTTAAACTGGGTCTGTAATTTGAATGGGATTTCTTCTGCCTTATTTTGGAACCTGTTGAGAGGATAATGAGAGATGCTGAGTTGCTTTTTTAAGTTAAGTTTTGTTGTGCTTTTAAATTTATCTTTATTGTTAAAAGCATTAAAGGTGTCCCCTTTGTTTGTTTGTTTGTTTGTTTTTGCCCCCATTGACCCCCTCTAACCAGCATCTGCCCCTCCCAGGCCTTCACTCTATTGTCTATGTCCATGGGCTATGTATATGTCCATGTAAGTTCCCCCGTTAATCACTCCCTTTCCATCCATCCTCTCACCCCTGCCTTCCCTCTGAAATTCGTCAATCCTATTCCATGCTTCTAAGTCTCTGGTTGTATTTTGTTCATCAGTTTATTTTCTTCATTAGTTTCCACATATAAGTGAGATTATGTGATACTTGTCTTTCTCTGACTGGCTTATTTCACTTAGCATAATACTCTCCAGGTCCATCCATGCTCTTGCAAATGGTAAGAGTTCTTTATTTTTTACAGCCACATAGTATTCCACTTTGTAAATGCACCACTGCTTTTTTATCCACTCCTCTGCTGATGGCACTTGGGCTGTTTTTGAAATTATTCACAAATCCAGATACAATGGTGAATTTTTCTATTTATATAACATTTTACTTAGAAAAGGCAGGATATTGAAGAAGGTAACATATAATTCACAATTATAAAATAATTGGAAATCAATATAGGAGGAGTGGGAATACTAAGCATATGGTGAACTAAGTTGATTAAGTACTTCATATTGGCCCCTTTCTTCTCACCAAAAATTAAGGGCCAAGAGTTTATGTGGGGAAAACCCTGATACTTTTTTTTAATGTTGATGCTTTATAATTTTCCAGGTGATGGTGAAAAAAACATGAGATGACCCTGAAATAGCTTCTACCATTAGCTAAAGTACTAGTATTCCCCTTTTCCGATTCAAGACTCAGATGACCTTTCCTAAGAAATAATTTCCTGGAATATTTATTTGGAGTTGTGTTCCCTTATTAGTGTCCTGAAATTAATGTGCAGCCCTTCCTGGGTGATGAATCCCACCTGTTCAGACAGCACACATTGCTGTCCACACCTGTGTCTCACACCTGTGCCCACACTTCATTCTGCATAAGACTTTCAGAGAAACCACTATCATGACTGCAGCAGGGGTATTACAGTGCTGCTAGGTGCTATGGGCCCTTTATCAGGGTTCAAGATGGGACAAAATCAAGCTGCGGGTAATCATTATTGGTGTTTTTCCTTCCTTATGTACTTGGCCATTTTGAGAAAGAAAACAATTGAATGTTCAAGCTCTTATCAGTTTTTACCATAAGTTTAGGGCTTCAGTTTTGAGCCTAATGAAAAGTGGATGAATGTATTGACTTCCCTGACCCAGGACATCAGGAGAGCCCTACTAGGTGAACTTGTCAGCTTGAGCCTGACTTTGGGGGAGCAGGAGGCTTCCCACTGTGATGTGTGAAGACTGGGACATGGCACTTACTGCTGCATCAGATATTTCATCTCTCTTATTATGGCAAGAGTTTTTGTTCCTCAGAGCATGACTACTTCTTTTATTTTATCTTTGAAATATATATATATTTTTTATTTTGAGAGAGAAAGAGAGAGAGAGGTGAAAGAGAAACATCGATTGGTTGCCTCCCATTTTCACCCTGAATGGGCACTGAATCCGAAACCTGAATGTGTGCCCTGACCAGGAATCAAACTAGAGACCTTTTGGTGCATGGGACAGTGCTCCAACCAACTGAGCCACAATGGCCAGGGCCGACTACTTCTTTTAAACTAAAATGGTCTAAAGATTCTGTGTAGTATTTATTTATGGAAAAAAGTAAAATTATTTGGGATGTGTTCTTTCAAAGGGGCTGAAATGGTATTTTAATATTTTATATAACTGGATGTACACATGAAAAGTTTTGGTCTTGCCAAAACCGGTTTGGCTCAGTGGATAGAGTGTCCGTCTGCAGACTGAAAGGTCCCAGGTTCGATTCCAGTCAAGGGCATGTACCTTGGTTGCAGGCACATCCCCGGTAGGGGGTGTGCAGGAGGCAGCTGGTCAATGTTTCTCTCTCATCGATGTTTCTAGCTCTCTATCCCTCTCCCTTCCTCTCTGTAAAAAATCAATAAGATATATTTGGGGGAAAAAAAAGTTTTGGTCTTGCTCTACTAGGGAACTGGGAGTAAAATATGAATTTTTCCCATGTTATATATACACGGCCTCTCATCCACCTAGATTGCTTTTCACTACTAATGAGAACTGATTTTTAACTCTTGCCATTTTGCTTTTTTAAAAAAATCTATTTTCCTATTTCTAGAAAAGGGAAGAGACATTTAGTTAACGAAAAAGAAATCCTCATTTATCTACTTTTTCAGCTTCCTGATAAATATCTATCTTCCTAGTATCTTTTCCTTCCTCTCTTCACTTTCCCCTCCTCCTCCTTCCCCCTTCTCGATTTCCCATCCCCACTTTTTTTTCTTCCTTTCTCCTTCTGCCTCCCTCTTCCTCTTCTTTTGAGCTAAAACTATAAGTTTAGTGGTCAGATAAGAGTTGACCATGAGAGCAGATGGTCCATTGTAAGTGAGTTCTTGTCACTGCCCCATGAAATGCCAGTTACCGCCAACTCACTGAGAGGTGGTATTTCAGAATTTCTTTATTCATTATTGGAAATGTATTTTCCCATAGAAATAAGTTGTAAATGGCAACGAAGCGCTCAGCCTGACCACCAGACCCAATTTGCTTCAGATCATGAGGTATAGCACTAGTTGTACTGGCCCGAGCTCAGTGCTTGGAGCTGGGCCAAGCAGTACAGGTAGAGAAGTGATGGGGGTGAGTCTGAATAATCTGCCTTACACATCAGATCACCTCCCTCCAAGCATCCTCTCCCCAGCTTCCCAGAACTTTTGTGAGCTCCAAACCAGCAACCCTAAGATCCCCCTTCCTGAGTGCAGCTGAGATAAACACCAATTGAAGTTGAGTGACAGAGGTGGGGCCTGAGGAAGGAGCATGTAGATGGATGTACTTCATTGAAAATGTTCTAGCCCGTGGGTGATGATTTCACAGGAATTTATTATACTGTTATATGTTATAACTCACATATATCACATAAATGCTCTTAAATGGCTCAAATGTTATATTGCAAAAATTATAATTTAACAAGTGGAGAGAAATGAATGTATCCAGAACCAAAATGTCATATTTCATGGGAAAGGCAGACATGTAGCAAAATGTGAACACAGATCTGAAAAGCAATTTTGAATGTGAAAATCATCTTTTAGTATCAAAAAATTGTATGAGCTACTTTATATAATAATAGATCTTTTAGTTTCCATTGATTGAGAAAATATATATTGAAACAAAAGATATTATGGATAATAACATCTACATATGTTTGAAAAACAAACATGTAAATGAGATATATTTTTTTCTATTTGTGTGCATTAAAAGTATTTAAAAATAAGATTAAAAACTAAGTTAAGAAAGCAGACATTTGGGAGAAAATGTGTTCTGACTGAAGGGAGTCTGGATCTTAACCCATCCATCAGCTCTCAGAGGCAGATCTTCTGTATCTGATTTTCCATATCTTCGTCTCTTTCTTTGTTTCAAAACTAAGGTGACCCTGTTTTTTGAAGACAAAGCAAAACAGTCTCCCCATGGCTGCTTTAGTTGAAATCCCAGTGAGGGCCATTTTTATTATTTGGATTTTTCCCCCCAATATATTTTTATTGATTTTAGAGAGGGAGAGAGAGATACAAACATCAATGATGAAAGAGAATCATCGAATCATCTGGCTGCCTCCTGCAGGCCCCACACGGGATCGAGCCTGCAATCCAGGCATGTGCGCTGACCTGGAATGGAACTGTGACCTCCTTGTTCATAGGTTGATGCTCAAACACTGAGCCATAATAATTTTTATTATTAATACTGTTGTTGGAGTGTGGTATTATAAATCTAAATGAGCAAGCCTATTCACATATTACAGGTCCTACACATAGTTCACCAGAAAACCATATTTAAAACCAGTAGAAGAAATCCAAAGAGAGGCTAAATCTTTACCTTAGTACTTCATTTTCATTCTGTGTAAGAATTATCCCATCACTGTCTCAAGATTGGTTATCCCTCAGCCTTTATTTGATGCCCATGTTTATCCACCACGGAAATGCTACAGACTGAGGGAGAAGCAGCTAATAGTATGAACCCCAGGATTTCTGGTCCCACAAAGATTCTCTCTCTAGATCTCTCTATGATTATATCTAATGACCATTCTGTTTTGGAAATGTGTATTTGCTTTAATGGTCTATATTATATTTTGACTTTTAAAAAATGTGTTTTGCCCTGGCTGGTTTGGCTCAGTGGATAGAGAGTCAGCCTGTGGCCTGAAAGGTCCCGGGTTCGATTCTGATCAAGGGCACATGCCAATGTTGCAGATTCAATCCCCAGTGTGGGGCATGCAGGAGGCAGCTGATCAATGATTCTCTCTCATCATTTCATCATTGATGTTTCTATCTCTCACTCTCTCTTCCTCTCTGAAATCAATAAAAATTTTAAAAAATATGTTTTGCAAAAAGCTTTTCTCTGAGCTCTATTAGGGATGTGTGTGCATATGTATGTGTATGTATGTATATATTTTTGTTAATCCTCACACAAAGATATTTTTCCATTGATTTTTTAGAGAGAGTGGAAGGGACGGGGAGAGACAGAGAGAGAGAAACATCAATATGAGAGAGACACATTGAGCGGTTGCCCCCCAAACTCGCCCTGACCTGGGGCTGGAAATCGAGCCTGCAACCAAAGTATGTGCCCTTGACCAGAATCAAACCCAAGACCCTTCAGTCCAGGAGCCGATGCTCTATCCACTGAGCCAAACCAGCTAAGGCTGTGTGTATTTTTTTTTTTTTAATTAAGAGCTCTATTAACAGGTGCTTACAGTTTGTTGACTTTTTCTTAATCCAGTTGTAAACTTTCATTATTTTTTTAATGAGTTAAAAAATGAATTAGAGATTGTGTTTATTCTTTTCTCTTATCATTTTCTCTTTTAAGCCAAAGTGCTACACCAACCTTATGGGACTCCTTAGAAGAACCTGATATTCGGGATCCTAGTGAATTTGAGTATTTATTCTCCAAAGACACAACTCAGCAGAAGAAAAAACCGCTGTCAGAGACCTATGAGAAAAAAAACAAGGTCAAAAAGGTACTGCGTGATTATCATAATCATTGTAATCATATATAAATAACATACATGGGAATTCGTTATGTGCTGCTGGTTTCCTTTCCTTGCTTTCAAAAAAAAGTTTTGGAAGATTTCATGTCACAGATGACATAAAGGAGCCAAAAGTTTGAGCATGTGTGCTTGCTATTTCAGTCACAGCTCCTGAACTTTTAAGCAATTTCCTTAATTTAATCTGAACGCTTTTTTAGCCATTAATCCTATTGAAAAAAATATGGCTATTTAAATTTAATTAATAAAATTAGATAAAATAATCAATTCAGTCCTTCAGTGGCACTAGCCGCTTTTCAGTTTTGTTCTGTGGCTAGTGGTTACCATATAGCATAGATATAAAACATTTCGGTCATTACAGAAAGTTCTACTGACTAGCACTATCCAAGCATCTGGGATATGTTGGTGAAAAAAAAACACACCCAACGATTCTTGCTCTTTGGAGCTTATATTAACAATCAATATTAAAAACAAAAATTAGATCACATAACCATGATTTAAGGAGGATGGACTTTGGCATGGTGGCAATGAGGCTATAGCTTTAAATAGAGGGTTAGGGTATAGTCCTCATTGAGAAAGGTGCCTTCTGAGCAAAGATTTGAGGACTTGAAATCTGAGGCTCCCAGTCATCCCATCAGAGAAAAGGTTTAAGATCCGCAAGTATCAGATAGATGTGAAGTTGAATTTCAAACGGGGCCATGCACTGGCTATGTGACCTAAGTCAAAAGTCTTCCACCCTGTGCCTCCGTCCCCTAACCATGACATGAGATGGCATCTGCTCCTATTATTATTCTAATTATTAAATAAGAATATATGTATATATATCATGCTTAGCATTGTGCCTAGCACACTGTCGGCAGTCAGCAAATGATGGCTACTCTCATTTTGCTTCTGTTGCTGCCACTGCTGTTATTTCTCTGCATAAATGTTTTTTTTGTATGGAGTTCATTCTTTTTTCTCCTAAGTGTTTTGATAATAGCCTAGAGGGTGTTGAGCAACAGTAAAGTACTTGGTTCTGATATTGATTTTTTTTTTATTTTAATCCTCACCTGAGGATATTTTTCCACTGATATTTAGGGTAAGTGGAAGGGAGGGAGAGAAGGAGGAGGGAAGAGAGAGGAGAGAGAGGGGGGATGAGAGGGAGAGAAACATCAATGTGAGAGAGACACACATTGATTGATTACCTCCTGCACTCACCCCAATCCCACCCGACTGGGACCAGGAATCAAATTTGCAACACAGGTACATAACCTTGACCAGGAATCAAATCCATGACCTTTGATGTATGGGCCAACACTCTAACCATTGAGCAACACAGGCCAGGGCTCTGCTATTGATTTGCCATGTGAGCGTGGGTAGGTTTTCTTCTCTAGATCATTTTTTCCCTTTTCTATAAAAGAGGACTAATAATATCTGAGTCCACATGACTCACCAGGATGTTGTGAAATTTAAATCTAAGAGGGTTTGAGGAACTGTTTTGAAAAGTTTGTAATATTGAATCATATTATCATCAACTCTTCATTCTTAAATTATACAGTTGGGTTCATCCCCTGGTTCACATCTCAGGTAACACTGTGATTATGAAATCAGCTGTGCCTTACAGGGGAAAAATGGCAAAAGTCTGAGTGCAGTTTTCTGTTAATGAAAGATTTCCCCACTGAGTTGAATCATGAATGAAAACCATAATCAAAGTTTTTCACCTCTTAAATCCATTGTAATGGTGTTTTTATGAGAAAACAGTGTGATCCTGACAATAATTAAATTTCACAACAAACCTTTTGAGAAAACATATTGCAGCCCTGGCCAGTGTGGCTCAGTTGGTTGGAGCATTGTCTCATACACAAAAGGATGGTGGGTTTGTTTCCTGGTCAGGGCACATGCCTGGGTTACGGGTTCGATCCCCAGTCAGGGTGAGTGTGGGGGAGGGGCAGCTAATCAGTGTGTCTCACATCAATGTCTCTCTCTCTCGCTCTCTCTCTCCCTTTGTTCCTTCCTCCCTTTATCCCTCCCTCTCTCCCTTCCATACCCCCTCTCTAAATAAAATGAAAAATAAAAGAAATAAAAAGAAATATTGCATGGGACAATTTGAATTTTTCTACTAAAACAATTCGTTCCAGGCAAGAAGTCAACTGATATACTATAAAATGTATTCCCATGCAGTTAGATTTGTGTGGGATGGAAATAAGTGTGCTTTATAGGCCGGCTGGCTTTTCAAATGCTATCTACAGAAACAGAAGACTAGATTCTATACAACACACAAAAGAAGAACCTCTGTATTCCAGAAGCTCACCTCAATTTGCCACTTCCAGGAAGTTGCCTCTGACTAACCAGGAACTCTGCTAAATGCATTCTTACTCATTATCATATTAAATTTAATTTTGTTCTCTGTTTCCTCCCAGATTGCTATTCTTTTGTTTCTCTCTTTGGATGCTTGGTAACATGTTGTTATTATTTCTGTTTTGGCAAATGAGTATTTTTAAAACATCAAAGCGTTTGGTTGGTTGTTCTTATTTGTTATCTCATAATTGTTTGCCTGTTCAACAAAGGATTTTCACTAAGCCAGTTAGTACTTGATGTGTTTATTTTGTTTCACTGTCTGAGGAGGAAAATACCCTTCATTTGAACTCTTTAATCTTTCTGAACAGTGAGGTTGCTGTTAACCATATAATCGGCACCTGTGTAGTTTCCACTTTTTTCTTTAAGTAGAGCCAAGAATATAGGTCTAGTGGGCTAGATGGTCTTGAGGCTGCTTGAAGTTTTAGTGAACTTTGAGCTGAGATTTTAAGTTTTAAGGAAAATAACAAGCTGAATCAAAGCCAGAAAACTCTAAACCTGCCTCCTGTAGGCCTTCCTTCCATGCCTGTGGTCAGATTTCCAGCATCAAGTTGGATCCCTTGGTCTCTTCCAAGAGTCAGATATTTGTTTTCTTTAATCTTAAAATGAAAGTGAATTTTGGAGGTGGTGAGCAACTGAGGGGTTTCAGCATTGGAGGCTAACTTCGTCTGCTTAAGCACAGAATGGTTAACAAGATGACCAGGAGGACACTTGCCAAATAGGTCTTTTCTAAGGACTAACGTGGAGTATATGTTGGAGATAAAAAGAGCCAGCATTCTGAATCTTGACTGTGAGCTTAGCCGGCACTGAGACGTACATGTGAACATCTCTTAAATGGATCCAGTCTTCATCTCTCTCCACAGACCACATTCCTAGTTCAGAAATAACTGTCAAGATTCCGCTGAACACAGATACTAGTACTAGTTTCTAGTTTCATCTTCTGTACTAGCATTTGATGTTCCCATCAGTGGCACTGGTTTAAATTAAACAGATACACATATCCTTAAATTGGGCATGTATCCTGTTCTATACCATAGCGTCTAAGAATTAGAAGGAACCTTCCCAATCATCTCACTGAGTACCCTCATCTGGCACATGAGAAACTGGCCTAGGAAGACGAAGTGGCTTCTAGGGTTTGCACACTTTTACTGGGGCGACACTGATAATGATGAGCCCTTGAGAGGATGTACGAGAGCCGCAGCATGTTCATTGCCCCTTTATTTACACAGTAATTGGCCACATTGGTGATGGTAACAACACTTACTGAGATGAATGATTTGATGTTTATAAACAAGATTAGCTGTTATTAAAATCATCAAAAAATATAGCTTACACTTGTGTAAATTGAAAATATTTCCTACATTGTAAAAATTATCCAGTTTTCTTCAGAGTCTTTCAATAGGAAGCCAAATCTTTGAATTAAAAGATGTTTTGCATTTAACTCTAACAGTGAAATATGTAGATAGGGAGCTGTTTCCCTTTGACTCTACCAATATTTTAAATATTAACTGTAAATAAATATTAACCATGACAGACTTGTTTTGGATAGTAAGGCATGTGCCAGTGTCACTTGTGGCACCAGTCCATTCTGCCAGGACAGACAGAGCCACCACCAAACTGAGAGCCAGGGATCAAAACATCAGCCCTTGTTTGCACTACCAGAGCATAGTACTGTCTCCTACTTATTGCTCTGTGATATCCTTCAGAGCAAGTATTTAATTGTCACACACTACTTCCTTCTCTATAAAATAAGGCATAACAACTCTTTACAGGGTTGTTATGAGGGTAAAGTGAAATCATGATTATGAAAGTGCTTTAAGTATTCTCTAGAACTATGTGTTACTCTCTTAGTTTACAAACTAATATGAAAGCTTTGCAGATACATTTTTGAACATTGTTGATTCCCACAAGGTTGTTGAAGACCTTAAAACATTAGTATGTCCATTCTTGAAACTGTTTGCAAAGGGTAATCTCCACGCCATTTCTGTTTTTCAATATTTATAGAATTCCACAACTTTCTCTAAATGACACATACAGACATCTAATGGTTCGCCCTACATTGGTTTATATAGTCTCTCTGCACTGTAAAATAAGTTTCCACTGTCAATATGCCTCTATTTATACTGCCTCTAAGCTACATTTGTTCCTGGGAAAGACAGGTCAGCACCTTGACAAGGAGCCAGAAATCTGCCTTCATTGTCTGAGATTCTTTCTCCTGGTGCCTGTCAAGGAAGTAGCTACTCTGATAAACTCTCTCCAGTTGCTTTTTAAACTTGCCCAACAACTTTCAGAGAATCAGCATGACCTGCCAATATTATTCTTCTCTTGAAATGTCACCATCTCACTTTGAATTATAATCTCTGTGCTCATTCCCTCCCCTGTAAGATACGTGAGATCATTCCTCTCCCTCGTTTTTGATAGCTATTTCTTAAGAATAATGAACTAATGGCTTTTCCCTGAGCTCTTGGGGGTGGGGGTGTGAGTCGGGTGGGGAGTGGTGGGGATGGCTCAGCAGACACTAGTCTGTTGAAAAGTCCTGGAGCCAAAAGCCATCAGTTGTAATTTGGTCACTTTGGCGAGGATCTTAGCTGTAATTCTCGAATCCCAGACTTGGTGTCTCAGTTGAGTGGGGAGAGAAGGGTGGACGGAGAACGTTGTTTGGAAGCCTGAACATAAATTTATAGGGTTTCATAACCTGTTGCCTTCCAAGTTTATATAATTTTAGCTTTTGTGTACAAAAATAATTTCTCAAAAATAAATAAAAAAAAATAAAGGAAGATGAGCATACAAAAGGAAAAAAAAAATAATAATAATTTCTCCAGCTGCCTGGGTAAGGTATGTGCATTATTTTCCCCTCCAGGAATTGGGGTGAGTTTGTAACCCCCTTTATATTTCTCATGTGTTGAAAAAATGAGCAGTGGAGTTAGGGGTTATCATCTATAGAAATGAGTGAAATAACTTGCGTGTGTGTTGATTATTGCACCAATATATGACCTGGAGGTCATTAGTGCTATGTCCAGATTCCTTGAGTGACACCTGGGATGATTGGGGCTGTCCTGTTTTTCAGCTTAAAGGCCCCTCACTGGCTAAATCTATTAAAAGCAAACAGGAGCTGACAGGCACTAGTTTACAAAAATTCTGCCTTGTAAATTTTATTTGGAAATAAGATGGCCCAAGAAGTTAAGTTGTACTTTTACTTTATTTACTTATTGGGGGTGGGGTGGGGGAAAGGTGGTTAGAACTTGTCAAGTGTGGATATCAATGATTCTTTCAGAATGTAGACTCTGAATATTATTCTTGGAGTTCAGCTATGTTTCTCCTGTTGGCTGTTAAACAGTAACTTAATCTGGACTTGCACCTCAAACCAGCTGCAGTGTCATTAGGATGCTCATTACCTACCCCAAACCACCAGAGGGCACCTTAGAATGCTGAGATATAAGCTAACCTAGCTTCTTTCCCGGAGCACTGAGAAGGGGAACCTACCAGAGAGTAACTGCCCCTCTGCACCCTCTTTAGTCTCGTTAAATCGCTTTATTGTGGACCATGGGGCCAAATTTCACAGCAAATTATCCACAGACAGTATTGGGAGCCAAATGCATATTAGAAAGGCTTGTAGGTATTAGTAGAACAGAAATCATTAGTAGACATAGTTCCAGTGTTTAGAATGAATGACTGCAATATAAAAATTTATGAAGTTTTAGACTTAGCCCCTTTGGGTCTAATTCTGGAATCACCTACACACACACACACACACACACACACACACACACACACATGCTTTTTAAATCTTCAATATCTAAAGGGAGTGAAGATTTATTTCAATACGGATTTGGGGTTATCTAATTGGAAAACAAAGATGAATGATTGGATATTACAAGATAGTCTGTGAGAGAACTATTATAAATATTTGTATTTTGAAAAAGTATTTATCCTTCCCGCCTAGTTAAGGAACATTTTGAAGTCTTTCCTGCATTTTCCTGGACCGCGTTCATTTCTGGTTAACACAGGCCCCTTTCCAAGGCTAGTGCTGGGCGGTGGTTTGAGGGCTAGTGCTGATGCTGGCACCTTGGTCCCAGCAGTGACTGCTCTGGCCTCCAGTCTAAGCTCAGCAGTATGTGAGAAGATAACAGAATAGGCAAAGATCTTATATGTGTGTCTAAGTCACAAACCCGGGCCACAGCGATGCTTTCTCAACTGAACGCATGCTTTGGAAGTGCACACATCACCAATATACACAGCCTCTGCCCATGCACATGTTCTCACAGGTACATGCTTAACATGGGCAGAGAGAAGTCTTAATACCCTTGCATTCATGTAGTATCATTTAGGTGAAGATTTCAATCCTATCTAATAATAGACAAATATGCAAATTGACCGTACCTCTGACATACCCACAAGCCACGCCACAAACCACGCCCACCATCCAATCAGAGCAAGTATGCAAATTAACCCAAACCAAGATGGCTACAGCCACAGAGAGCAAGGTTTCCTAGGTAACAGAGGAAGCCAAGCTTTCCGCCTGCCATTGCAGGCCTAAGCCTCCACTCAAGCTACAAAGTTTCAATTATAGAAGATAAACAAATTCAAACAAATGGCGGCAGAATGGAGCTTGAGAGAGCAGGGCAGGGTTGCCGCCATCAACAGGGGAAGCAAAGCTTTCTGCACACCCTGGCCGGGCCCACCTGCTTAAGGCAACAAAGTTTCAATTATAACCCCAACACAAATGGCTGCCAGCTTCGGAGGGAGCCCCAGGCTTGGCTCTGCTCCAGGCTACAAAGTTTCAGTTGTAGAAGGAAAATAAATTCCAGATACCAGGGCCTCTGCTTGGGTTGCCAGGGGGCGTGGCCGGCCTGCAAACCACCACAAGCCCCTCGCTCAGGTCGCCCCACACCCCAAGGGAACCCCCACCTGATCCGGGACACCCTTCAGGGCAAACCAGCTGGCCCCCACCCCTGTACCAGGCCTCTATCCTATCTAAAAAAAGAGTAATATGCAGATTGATCATCACTGCAACACACAATATAGCTGCCCCCATGTGGTCAAAGATCCTGCCCCCATGTGGACACAAGATGGCCACCACAAGATGGCCAGCAGGAGAGGGCAGTTGTGAGGCACCCGGCCTGCAAGGGAGGGCAGTTGAGAGGGACCAGGCCTACAAGGGAGGGCAGTTGGAGGTGATCAACCCTGCAGGAGAGGGCAGTTAGGGGTGACCAGGCTGGCAGAGGAGGGAAGTTGGGGGCAAACAGGCTGGCAGCAGAGTGATTAGGGGGTGATCAGGCTGGCAGGCAGAAGTGGTTAGGGGCAATCAGGAAGGCAGGCAGGCAAGCAGTTGGGAGCCAGCAGTCCTGGATTGTGAGAGGGATGTCTGACTGCCCGTTTAGGGATCCGACTGCCCACCGGGATCGGGCCTAGACGGGCTGTCGGACATCCCTCGAGAGGTCCCATATTGGAGAGGGTACAGGCTGGGCTGAGGGACAACCCACCTCCATGCACGAATTTCGTGCACCAGGCCTCTAGTAGTAATAATAATAATAGTTAATGCTAAGTAAGTGGGTTTTAGGTAAGTGCTTGGCATGTATTAACCCTTTGCACTCGCTTGCTTTTTTCTCGATTCCTTTATTCTACTCAGGATTTAATTTTTTAAATACCCCAGATTTTACAAAGCATGGCAGTAGAATAAAAAACTGGAGTTTCTTTTCATACAAACTTATTTATTTGGATTTTTTTTATATTTCAAATTATTGACACATTCAATAACCGTCACATTCGACATCCGAGTGCAAAAGGTTAATTTATTTAATCATCACAAGAACCCAGTAAGGTGAGTACTATTATTATTTCCATTTTGTAGGTGAGGGAGGAAGCTGGAGCCAAGAGGGGTTATGTAACTTGCCCAACATCACACAGCTCTTAAGTGGTAAGGCAGTGAGTCTGGCAACAGCCCCAGAGCCTGTGCTCTTAGTTACCTGACACATGGGCTTTTGGTGTGGATGTAGCTACAAGTCCTGACTTTACATTCTCTTGGAGAGTCTGAATTTTGTTCTCTGGTCTTTGTTCAGGGACAGAAGCGCACTGGCTTTGCTGTCAGCAGACCTGCTTTCCACTTCTGGCTCTGCCCTTAACCAACCATTGAATCTTGGGCAAGTCCCCTCAATTTTCTGGTCTCAGATCTCTTATCTATCAAAAGATGAGAACTTTAATTAGATGAATCCCAACAATCCGGTCATTACTTCCACTTGCAAATGGGGACACTTAAGACCCACCAGCTTTTGTTTAGCTTATTGGAGGGCAGACGGACAAGGCATTCACGTGTGATCCCACATCTCAGCACTCGGCTCCAGGCACAGTCCCATAGACCAGGCTGCCTGACACCTCGGGCACCATGTGGTGTGGGCCCTGAGTATGTGGGAGGCAGCTCAGGAATAAGTGTTAGCATTTTAACCCCCCAGTCTTGAGACATACATGTATTGGAGCATGATTTCAAAGTAAACCAGGCTTGTGTGTGTGCTGGGGTACTGGAAACATGCTGGGGAAGCTGCAGGGGAAAGGCGCCGGAGATCTTGTCGGGAAGGTAACCAGTAGTTAACCGTTGTTGTGTGTCCGGTCACGTAGACTGTCCGGCCTTAGTTTCCGTAACTGTCCTGGTGTCTGAGATGGATGTTTTGAAAGATTCTTTCCGGATGCAACATACAAGATCATCTCTGTATGTGGAGGCCTTCACACATACATTTTAAAGCTGAGTGTATGAGTAGAATAAAACCGTGAATTTGGACCTTGCTTTGTCAGTGAATAACAGGGGATTTACTACAAACCAGCCTTTCAACCATGGTCTTTCTTCTCTCAAAGATGCAACATTTCCCTCCTTATACTCGTCTCTACTTAACAAGAATGCACTGGGCAGTGGCAGCCCTTGGTTGAGCTGGCCAGCCCCCGACCTGGCTTGAGTGGTCCTTTTCCATTTTCCCCTCCGTCTCTCAGTTTTCAGGGTCCCAAGGCCAAGCCAGGAGTTCAGGCTACACCAGACAAAGCCGTCACAGGCTCCTTAGGACAGTCTGGCTTGGCTCCAATACTCTGGCCACACTTTCAATTTTTGATAACATACCTTTTGGCCAGAGCTTGAATCATGTGGGCCTGGCCTGATTTCTCTCCAGCTGAGGCTAATTTGCATGGCTGTAAACACGGGCCTTACAAAGCTCACCAACTGTGATAAAAGCAAAGGAAACCTGAGACCACTGGAAACTCCAAAATCCGCCTTCAGTATCTGAGCCTGACTCTGAGTCACGCCTCAGCCCAGGAGGCTGCCAGCACGGGCACGCAGCAGCTAAAGAAATGTTATTCTGATTGATCTGATTAGGGCAGCAAGGTTAGCCATGGTCAATTTACAAAGACAGTATGAGAAGAAATCATGTGTGCAGCCATGTTATGGGTCAGTGAGGTCCCTGCCAAAAGTTATGAAAAGCCACAGCTCTGCCAGCACCATTATCAGATCTCCTCAGTGGGGTACAAATGGGATTGGAGGGTTAGGGGCCCCTCCACTGGAATGAATGACAAAGAGGATTGGGCAGAGAAGAGTTAGTGAATCCTGCTTGCTTCCAGCTGGATTCCTTAGTTGCCAAGCCCCTTATAAGTGAGCGGGAGAGGCTGAGAGTTCCCCAGTTAAAGGGCGAGGGGGGCTGCCCTGAGCTCCTCGTTGCAATGGAAAGGAGAGCTTGGAAAGACTAGTTTGAAGAGGCCATGAGGCTCTAGATTGACCCACAGAGAGCAGCCAGATGGAACCTATTGGGCATTTTGATCCCTTCCTTCACCAGAAGAGTGGTTTAATTGGGATCTGGCTCCAGGCCCTGGTTACTAAAGAACCTGAGTTTTAGTGTTTTCATTTTCATTAATTAACTTTTATGCTAGGTACCTTATTAGTCACATTAGGCATTTTGCATGTGCAAAATACCCTAGGAGGTGAGAAGGGGTCTTTAAAAATAGTATAGAGCTGCAAGTACCAGGGGGTTAATTCATGACCTAATTATCACATCACTTTTTACTCTCTTGAAGACTCTCTTGTACAACTTCCTTAGTTTACAACAAGCACAAAAACTTTTAAACTTTGTTTTTCAAATGGTTATTGCATTCATATTGATGCTGAGGATTTTTGGATCCTCCACTCTGGGTGTGGTTCTCTTCCTCCCTGTTCAATTCAGGAACATAAATGTTACTTATAACACTAGGATAAGGTACATTAATTAACAAAGAAAGATTTATTTAAGATGAAGCCAACTGAAAGCCTCATTGCTTGAGCTGGGGCTCATTATAAATAGTTCACTTTGTACTACAATCATCTTACTAATGGAAAAACTGAGACATTGCGAGTGTTGATTAGAGAAGAATGTGATTCACAATGCAGCAGCAAAAGGCCTAAAGCATATGATGTTGGGAATGATTTAGTAAGACATCGGAGAAACTGGGCCATGTGATGCTTTTGTTGTGCATTACATATACTCTCCCGGGTGTGGAGATATCTGAACAATTCAGCCCTGTAGGAGACAGCCCTTCAGTTGCCACCAAAGAAAGGGATGAGCCACGGAGGCTGACAGAGAAAATAGGACTCAGACTAGCACAGGGAGTTCATGCCTATCACCTACCATTGTGATGTTTCCCTCAGAGCCACCAGGAAGCCAGTGATGGGGCTGTAGTAGAGGCCTAAGCTCCAGGTCTCTGACCAGCTGCTTCTGTTATCAGTGGGGAGCTCTCTGTGTCCCTACCTGTTTCGGGGGAGGTGGGCCTCTTGCGATGTCACAAGAAAAGGAATTTTCTGAGACTTGCATTAGAGAATGAGTGGCATTTATTTGCATGGAATTAAACCTCTGAGTTTCCAAGGTCCCTTCTACCTCTGTCCCACCATGAAAGAAGTATAGTTGTGTCCTTAGCAGAGCTAGATTAAAGCCATTGTCCAAAGTTTCTGTTCCATATTTGCACAGTCCAATCCAGCATCAGGCTAGCTTAGCTTATATTCCCAGCTGCAATCCATCAGTCCATTGCATGTGGGGTCCACATGGCTGTGGGCTATGCAGCTTCTGGCCACATGGATGTGGAGGGAACATGAGCAAGAACACAGCCAGAAGAACAAGAGAGTAAGAGAACGAACTCCTTTGTCTGGGGATTTTAATTTAACCTTCTAAGATTTTGGTACTTGCAGTGGCCCCATCCCCTCTAGCCAATTATCTGTTTCCAGCTTAGACTGACAAGCACCTTCCCTATGTCCCCCCTACTTCAGTCTTACTTCACTGAGCATGCATTCATCTCCCCTTTTGTTGGGCAACTCTTTCCCCAGTGATTCCCCCAGTGATTTGCAGGGAATGGTTTTGTGAGGAGTGCAAAATCACAGTTGTCTGGTGAAGCTGCCCTGATGACCATGCTTTTAATGTCTAGCCTCTCTTTTGCTCTTTTCCTGTTATTAATAACTAGCAAATTATAATGCTTCTAAAGGCCTGGTGCACGAATTTGTGCACAGGTGGGGTCCCTTGGCCTGGCCGGTGATCGGGGCCAATCAGGGCCGCTGGAGGTTGGCTGGGGGGAGGGGCTGGGCTGCAAGAGGTTGGCTGTGGAAGTGCACTGACCACCAAGGGGCAGCTCCTGCATTGAGCATCTTCCCCCTGGTGGTCAATGCGATCATAGCGACTGGTTGACTGGTCGTTCGGTTGTTCGTTCAGTTGCTTAGGCTTTTATATATATAGATTGCTTCCTTCAACACTCCCATGCACTGAGAGCCACACTATTCTAAGTATAGAAGGTGGTAGTGTGGTTCAACAGCAATTTCCAGAAACCACACAGGCCTTTTTCTTGCTAAGTCATCCCTTTATCCATGGGGCAATTCCCTTCATCTCTCTGACTCCTCTGTACAGTTCCATCATCTACAAAGTGAGAATAATAATAGTGCCGACTTCCAAGGGTGATTATGAGAATTAAAATGATCTGTGTAATGTGTTTAGCTTTGTGCCTGATACAGAAATGTTTGCTGCTGCCACCATACCATCACCATCATCATCATCATTACAATCAGGAGTAGGAAGGAATAAGACTGAAGAAAAATCCTCATGTCACCCAGAAAGGAGAACAGAAGGTTAGGTTCCAATCAGAAGCCTCATTTCTCATTCAGAAATGGTTCCTCAGCCCCAGAGAGCTACATGATCTTTGTTTTATCTTATCATTTCTCTGTGTGTTACTCAGACACACTGTGTAATTAAAGCAAATTAATTTAAGCTCCATGCTCAGAGATGACAGTCCTCAAGATGTGTCAAAGAAAACAATGTAATAGAGCAAAATTATAGTAAAACTAGTGACCCGGTGCACGGGTTCGTGCACATTGAAAGGAAATTAATTAGAAGGTGGCCAGCAGGGCAGGACAAGATGGGCCTGACACTCTCTGGAGCCAACCTCCCCCCCCCCCCCACTGTCTGTGGAGTGAGCAGAGTCCCTCCGGCAGGTGGGGTCCCTTGGCCCGGCCTGCGAGGATCGGGCCGAAACCAGCTCTCCGACATCCCCCAAGGGGTCCTGGAATACCAGGTGTCCCGGTTAATAATGCGAATTTTTTTCAATAAATGGAGTTACACATATGTTGATATATATATGTGATTTGATATGTATGCTATTTTGTTTTGACAACAAGATTCAAAACTTTATATGTCAGATTTTTTGAAGGTGTTAACATAATAGATATTTTTACACTTAAAAATGTTGAATTTCATGCAAAAAAAAAAGAGTATTTGTAGGAAGTTTTAATTCATTACTTTATTTTGAAGAAAAGGTGCTGCTAAAAGTTATTGTATACTTTGGGAAGCTATAATGAACATGCTCCATCTCAAGACACTTGTGAACGCTGGTTTAAATGCTTTAAAAGTGTTGATTTCAATGTGAAAGACAAAGAACATCCAGGTCAACCAAAAAAGTTTGAAGACCAACTATTACAAGCATTATTGGATGAAGATGCATGTCAAACTCAAAAAATACTTGCAGAAAGATTAAATGTTGCTCAGTAAACAATTTCCAATCGTTTACAAGCAATGGAAAGATTTTAAAGGAAGGAAAATGGGTGCCACATCAACTGAATGAAAAACAAAAGGAAAACCGAAAAGTCATCAGTAAAATGTTGCTTCAACAACACGAAAGAAAGTCTTTTTTGCATCAAATTGTGACTGACGATGAAAAGTGGATTTATTTTGAGAATCCCAAAAGCAAAAAATCATGGGTTGATCCAGGTCAACCATCAACATCGACTGCAAGGCCAAATCGCTTCAGAAAGAAGACAATGCTCTGCGTTTGGTGGGATCAGGAAGGTGTGCTGTACTATGACCTTCTAAAACCAGGTGAAACCATTAATACTGATCGCTACCAACAACAAATAATCAATTTGAACCACGCTTCAATCATAAAATGACCAGAATGTGCCAGAAGACATGGCAAAGTAATTTTGCTTCATGATAATGCACCATCACACACTTCAAAACCAGTTAACGACACGTTAAAAGATCTTGCCTGGGAAGTATTAACCCACCCGCCTTGTTCACCAGACCTTGCTCCTTCAGATTACCACTTATTCCGATCGATGGCACATGCACTTTCTGAGCAGCACTTCAAAACATACAAAGAAGTGGAAAATTGGGTCTCTAAATGATTTTCCTCAAAATAAGAAAAGTTCTATTGGGGCGATAGCCACAAATTACCTGAAAGATGGAGGAAATGTGTAACTAGCGATGGACATTACTTTGAATAAAGCACTTTTGATGTTTCTCTTGAAATTATCGTGTTTTCTTTGATTACAAAATCTGCATTATTAACCGGTACACCTGGTATGAGAGGGCACTCTGCAAAGTTGCTGTAGTACAGGGTGTGGAATGCAAATGCAAGTGTGCAGTAAACCAGATTTGGGCCGACAGTGCCCCAACAACAACATAACCCACGGCTGAATTTGGAATCACATGGCCCCGCAAGGAATCGGGCTCCCTCTTCTCTGGTTCCGGGGTGCGTCACCCAAGAACCGCACTGCTAAGTCACTGCAGCTCGGCAGCTCCTGCGTTGAGTGTCTGGCACCTGGTGGTCAGTGCGTGTCATAGCAACTGTTTGGATGGTGGGACACTTAGCATATTAGACTTTTATATATTTATATATATATATAGATTTGTTTCCATTTTCTAGTACTTTTTTTTTTTTTTTTTTTTGCTTTGTAATCTGTATGGTACATGTTTACGTGTGCCACTGTTAGCAGCCAACATATGTAAGGTGGCCTCCTAGGTCCTCTTAAAATGTGATAGGCTATAAATAAATAAATACAACATGTTTAGAATGGAGGATTTAGATGATGATGAAACTCTTAAACTGTGATATTTTAGGATGGTTTCTATATTAACAACAAAATAGGCCCAATTAACTATTATGCTTTACTAATTTTTGCCAACATAATACATGAATATAATTTAAAAGTCAAGTAGTATTAAAATACTTTAAAAAAGCAAAGGTTCTACAAATCTCAGCAAATTTTAAGCAGTTTTTTAATACAGATCACATCCTCTGATCAAAATGAAATTAATTTAGGAATCCTATACCAATGACAAAACTACAATCTAAATATGTCCATAACAAAAACCTCTTTACCTCTTAAAATCTACACTTTCACCTGTAAATAACTCATGGATCAAGAAAGAAATTGTGATGAGATTCCAAAAACACTTATAAATACTCAAAAAATACTGGTTATCAAGACTCCTAGAATATAGCTAAAATGGATGGTCATAAGTAATTATATTAGAAAATAAGGTCAAAAATAAATTAAGTTACAAAATTAATAACTAGAAAAAGAAAAACAAACCAAGGAAATATTAGGTTGCACAACAAGAAAAGTTATTTTTGTAGGTCAGATGTGAGCACCCACTCCCACCTTGACTCACCAGAGGTACCAGTTTTCAAATCTCTTACCTGTTTCTCTGGTATATACTATCTATTGCTTCTATAGTTTTTTATACTTACTGTGGAATTCCTATTTTGATAGACAAGACTTTTTGTATTTCAGAATTATATTTTAATTTATAAAAGCTCATTTAACTTTTTTTAAAAAGAATACAATTTTCTGAGTCTAAATATTATACTTTCTTTATATTTTCTTTTGTTTACTACTTTCTGTTTCTTCTTCTAAGTTCCATTTATATATATTGGTCTCCGAATTTTAGTTAGAGGATTTCTTCAAATAGTTAGTGATGCTTGGCTGCTGTTTTATGTATAAGATTGGGATGTGATGATCCTGGATGGAAGCTCAATGTAATTGGACAAGTTTTGCCCATTGATGGATCTCAGGGTGGGGCAAACTGTTGCAGACCAGCTGTTTCATTTACCACTCCTTCTGCGCCCCCCCCCCCGCACCCCCGCCCCACCACCACCAAATGATAAGCTCTTAGCTCTTAGCCAATCCATTTTTCCAGACAGAACTTCTCCAGGCCCCTGACTGGGGCTGGGAGTGGGTGCAGCCTTACTGCTAGCATTCTGAGGGAAGCCTAGAAAGGATGTAGAATTTTGATAATCATTCCATTCTAGCACAAGACCTCAACCCTATCCAAGTGTGCTTGATGTCCGTGCGTCTGTCTGGTTGATTTTCTCTAGAAACTATACTTTCTGATCATGATAGCTGGGATTTTACATCTGGCACCTAATTGCACCATAGACTAACTTTGTGTGTGTGTGTTTTTTTAATCCTCACCCTGAGGATATGTTTTTATTGATTTTAGAAAGAGAAGAAGGGATAGAAGAGAGAGAGAGAAAGAGAGAGAGAGGGGTCAATGAGAGACAGAAATGTTGATAGAGATTGCTTCCCTCTGTAAGCACCCTAACTGGAGATCAAACCTGCAACCTGGGTATTTGCCTTGACTGGGAATTGAACCTGGGACCCTCAGTGCATGGGATGATGCTCTACTAACTGAGCTGCACTGGCCAGGGTGCACCATAGTCTAACTTTTTTTTTTTAAAGAATATTTTATTTTATTTTAATTTTTAAAAATTTCTTTATTGATTAAGGTATCACATATTTGTCCTCGTCCCCCCATTCCCATCCCACACCCCTCCCCACACATGCCCCCACCCCTAACTTTTAAATAACCCCCTTATATTTAGCCACCACCTCACCCTTACCTTTTTCCGAGCACATGATGACTCTAATTTGCACATGTCCAAGGTTCTGCCTTCCTCTGCACAAAATTAGGTTTGTTCTTTCATCACTCTGCATGAAACGTACTACAACTACTTCTGCCTTCCCATTTTCTGTTTTGAAACTACAGAGGTCTAGGAGTTCACTAAAGATAGATTTTGTGTTTCTGATCCTCAGCCTTATCATTTGTGTAGATTATTTTATAGGAGAAAAGGAAGTGAAAAGGCCTTTACTCTGCTAGCTTAACACTCAAAGTAGTTTTGCTTTTCACATCTTAGAGGCCATTGCCTTGTTGCAACATGTGCATCCTTGCTGGAATGAGATGCATTTCAAGGGGAAGGATATAGGACTAGTAGTCAGACACCTGAGTGGCTCTGGACAAATTACCTACAGTGTGTTTGTGGCATTCGTATCAGAAGGTCACTCATCCGTATGAGAGAACCTCTAGGTACACATCTTCATGATTCCAGTCAGGATGGGTGAAAGGGCTGGCTCACTTTTCATGGGTGATGGTGAGTAAATATTTTGGATCATTGTTATTCATTCACATGGATGACTGAGGGATAGAATATAATGTGTGCTGAGTTTCCATGATGGATGTGCTGTGAGAGTAAGGAGGATGGTAGAGACTAATTATAGGGGAAATGTGCTGGGTTATACACCGTAAGCCCTAACAGAATCTTGTAGCAATTTAAAAATATGTATGTATAGAGAGTGCTCTTTCATCTTCCCTCTCTTCCTAACATTTCCTGGAATAGTCATTTTATGTTTATGGAAGGAACTCAGTGAATCTACCAGAGCAATGTGTTACTTATGTCAACTGCTGTTAGCCAGAAAGTTAACAGAGTAGAATGACTTCAGTTATAAATAGTGTATTTTACAGCAATGGCTGCAAATTAAGACTATACGTGTGGTGAGGTGGTTCTAGGTGAAGTATGTCCGTAAAAGGAAAAAGTAAAGTAGTGGATCTTTAGAGAAGGAAGTGTTTCCTTTTGAGTTTTGTCACAGATTTTGCTGTCCAGTGACCCAAGGCCCTGGAGCTAGGAGTGCCCACTGTCAGAAGCTCTTCACCTTCTAAGCAGGAGTGGGAAAGAGCCAGGTAATTTGCATCATGATACACTCTAAATCAAAGGCCATCCATCATTTCTGATATCTTGAATGCAATGATTATCATATCAAAGACATACGATGACATTGAAGATAATAACTTTTCTGTTGTCCATTATCTCTAAGCAGCTTGGAGTAATTATTAGCATGTGTTCTTTCCAAAAGCCTAACACTTTACATTTTGGAGAGAAAAGCCCTATTTTAGCCATCAGGAATATATACGAGACTGGGTTCAATGTCTGAACATTAAATGAGAAATTATATAGATGAGACAAGAAGTCCAAAGGTCTTATAAACTTCGTTATTTAGAATCTTTAGGAGGGCAATGTGGTTATCTGTGTACCTGGGATTGTACTTATCTAAGAAAGCCTTCCTCCTGGACTGAACACATAGCTTTAAGAAAAGACTCTATGGAGATTGATAGAGAAGGGGAAACATTTTCAGTTAGTTAACCAAAAAAGCTCTGGGAATCGGGGATTATATAAACATACATACATACATATCAGGCATTGCACTAAGTGCCAGTGCTAGTAAACAAAATAATACATTCAAGTGTGGTCACCTGGATGTTCAAAGTGTGGTCTACAGACCAAAAGCAAAAGCAGCACTTTAATGGAAATATAAGAATCTCAGGCCCTGTATTAGTTTTCAAGGGCTGTCTCAACAAACTGGGTGAGTAAAAATAACAGAAATGTATTCTCTTACAGTTCTGTAGACTGAAAGTCTGAAATCAAGGTATTGGCAGAGCCATGCTCCCTCTGAAACCAGTAGGGGAATCCTACTCTCTTCCTATCTTCCTGTGGTTTGCTGGCAATCTTTGTCATTCCTTGACATGTACCTGCATAACTTCAGTCTCTGCCTTCATCATCACTTGTCATTCTTCCTCTATGGCTCTGTGTCTTTACATGACCATCTTCTTGTAAGGACATCAGTCATATTGGATTAGGGCCCCACGTGACTCCAGTATGACCTCATCTTAACTAATTACATTTGCAATGACCCTGTTTCCAAATAATGTCACATGCTGTGGTACTAGAGGTTAGGACTTGAACATATGTTTTTTAGGACT
Organism: Eptesicus fuscus; assembly: GCF_027574615.1. Classification (NCBI taxonomy): domain Eukaryota; kingdom Metazoa; phylum Chordata; class Mammalia; order Chiroptera; family Vespertilionidae; genus Eptesicus; species Eptesicus fuscus. Next base: position 72,313,768 of record NC_072477.1, on the reverse strand, counting down.
GCAATTCAATCTAAAACAGGCCCCATCCCATTCCTAGTGAATGAGAACCTATATTTTTTTAATATGTCTTTTCTTAATTGATTTCAGAGAGAGGAAGGAAGTGGGAGAGAGGGATAGAAGCATCAATGATGAGAGAGAATCATTGATTAGCTGTTTCCTGTACACCCCCTACCGGGGATTGAGCCCACAACCCGGGCATGTGCCCTGACCCAGAATCAAACTGTGACCTCCTGGTTCACAAGTTGATGCTCAACCACACTGAGCCACACTGGCTGGGCAAGAATCTGGGTTTTCAATGAGGTCCCTGGTAATTCACATGCACACAAAACTTCTTAAGGGCATCCCACAAATTCTTGATTGCTTTATACCAGTGGTCGGCAAACTCATTAGTCAACAGAGCCAAATATCAACAGTACAACGATTAAAATTTCTTTTGAGAGCCGAAAACCGACTTCTGCGCACGGGCCATGAAGATTCAATCGCACTGTATGTGCGCGCCCGCACATGGTATTTTGTGGAAGAGCCACACTCAAGGGCCAAAGAGCTGCATGTGGCTCGCGAGCCGCAGTTTGCCGACCACTGCTTTATACTATAGGCAACTTTCTAGTGCCTCTACCAAACTTTTCTAAGGACTTTGCCTAAGATGTATGTAGGATGAGGACATTTCTCATGCAATTTAGGAATGATCAAGAAAAAGCTTTCTCCTCAATGCTGGTCGAGAAGGGAAGTGGAGGGACATTTCATCTACCAGTCATTGACAGCCATGCAGATTGATTGTTGGGGCAAGAGGAATGGAAAGAAGAGTAGTAAAACAAACTTACATACCTGTGGCCTCTGCTATATCATGAATGGTAAGCCTCTGAATTCTCATTCCTCCTGAAGCAGAGAATAAGTAAATTATGTTCCCTGCTGTTAAAAGTTGAATTACATATATGGAATACATTCCTGGCCTTGGAGTTGAATCATGATAATTGGAGGCCACCTGAAGGCACAGAATTAAATTTTTCTGTCCCAAACAGAGGTCCTAGTTTCTCTCATTTTCTTAATATTCACACCATCAGTTTGAAAAGTAGAGTCTTGGACAGTTGGCCTGTGTTTTGTTTTGTTTTAGTTTTATGTTTTACCATAAGTTAGATCTCTCATAGTCCTTCTGTTTCCTTCTTCACTTTCTTTCTACTCTGTAGCCCTCTAGCCAGTTGCTTCCCACCAGGTTAATGGTCAGTGGTTTAGAATTGTTTCATGACTATTACAGGCAAGCACTCTTTAAGGGGCCTTGAGCTCTAAGGAATAACAGGATGATGTTTTTCATCTGTATCTTTGTGTGACGGTAGCTTTGGCATTGTCTGAAGACAGAGCAATGAATGAACTGATGTCTCCTGGTCATATTCTCTCCTAAGTCTCTTATCAGTGAGAAAACACATGTGATTTTGGTTTGGAGTTTGTTTCATGCATGGTACAAAAACTCCAAAACCACCAGAATTACCTCCTGCCCACATTCCAACTCTCCTCCATCCCACAGTACCCTCTACCCCCTGCCCAGCCACAGCCTTCACCTGCTATGGCCTTCTCTCCGTTTGCTTTCTGCACAGAATCCACTAGCCTGAAAACCAATAAAAGGGTTTTTGTGTCTCATCAGTAAAGGAATGGGATGCCAAATATGTTCTCAGACTCAGGACAGGGTGACAATTTGCCTTTTCACATTTCTTGGTGAAAAGCCTAAATCCTTAAAGTAAACTTCACATGAGCAGTTTTATGTGTCCCCAAAAATAAGGCCCTGGAAGAGATTCAGACTTAGCAGCCTGACAGAACAGTGCAGCTCAGTGTGCCTCGAAACATTTAGTGGGACAGCTAATCAGGCTGCGTGTGGAGAGCTTATTTTAGTGACATTATTCAGGCCCGTCGACGGAGGCTGCTACCCAGAAGCATACCCTGCCACGATGGCCCTCAGCAGTGAGGGCTTGTTTGTACCATGTCAGGTGACATTTCATAACGTGGCCCCATGGAGCCAGCCATCCAGCTCCTCTGGGTGTGGTGCCAGAGAGTGGCAGAGGGGAGAATACGGGACAGGGGAGCAAGGAAGCTGAGTCAGCACTTATTTTCCTGGGCACCTGCCAAGAAACAGTTAAATGTTTCCAAGGAAGCGCTCACTCTCCCTGAGGAGAGACAGTGAGATGACTGCCAGCTCTGGTCCTGCTGTAACTCTCCAGCTGGCTCTCAGCTCCTGGGCCTGGCTGGGAGCAGTAGTCACTTATCTGTCTCATCTCTAGTCACCGCAGCACTAGAAATGGAGGGAGGGCACAAGAATAGCTGCAGCTATGAAGTGGGGCTGTGTCAGTTGCATCCTCTCATCATGTTTTGTGTTTTGGTGGTGTTGTTTTTTTAACATAAGGCCTGTGTCTATTGGCTGCCATGATGTTTTTTGTTTGTTTGTTTGTTTGTTTGTTTTTATATAAGGTCTGCACCTATTCGCTACCATGCCTCATGGCCTTGCACCATCTTATGTCACTTCTTGAAACTTCCTTCCCCTGGGAAATTCTCACTCTTTTTTTCCAAATTAGATGTTTATTACATAAAAATAAGAATTTCTAATTTGGTGGTATGTGAATGGGTGACAATTAAATGACAGTAAAATTAAACCTAGATCACCCCTTGATTTACCCTACCTCATCCCCAGAAAATACTGCCTTCCAATCCAGCCAAAGTCAGACCCCATACTGATTTAAATGTATGAGGTAGAGGTATCCAGAGTAAGTTATCAGCTTGATCATCTGAGCTGGTAGTCCTTAGGATGGACTAGTGTCCACATCGTTGTCTACGTCTCTACAGGATTCTACCTGCCTTCAAGTCCACAAGAATGCCTTCAAGATAAATGCCACAGTCATTATGAGAGCACCTTGATCCCTTTGGAATCCAGTGACTTAGAAATGCAAAGGCTCACTGCTAATGAGATGGGCTGGCTTGTCATCAGTAGCACATGTGCTTTAATCCAGCCTCTTAAAGTCTGTAATTTTGCCAAGTAGTGGCATTCAGTGAGTGTTGATATGAAGCATACGCAAAAGATATTGCCAGTCTGAAGGCAAATATAGAAATAGTGTTTTTTTAGAATTTTCCTTTGGAGAGTCAGGTTGTCTACCCTCTGTATATTTTCCACTGTGGCAGTCAATCTCTCTGAGAAAGGCAAACCATGTACTTATTTGTTCTTTAATATTGAAAATGTTCTACATTTGGATGGGTATATATATATATATATATATATATATATATATATATATATATATATATATATACCATTGTCATAAAAGCTAATATCTGCTCATATGTGGATCCTTTATTTGTTTGCTCTTCATTGAGGGAGGGTGATTTGGACAGGAAAGAAGCAACATGCCCTTATTTGCCTTCAGTGCCTAGGAAAAGTTTATTGGTGATAACTCATGTGGCTGTATTTATTTAGGCCTGGAGCCTATTCTCCAGGTTCTATGATAAAACCGACTTTGTTGGAGATGGAAATCCTGGAACTGAAAATGAGAAAAGTCACAGTGAGGACTAAGCCAAAGAAGAGAATACCTACTTGATCTGGTGTAGGTTCGAGAGTGTTTGGTGTCCAGTGAGGGTGGAGGTATAGAGTCATCTTTATTTCCAGCTAGGAAGGCTCTCTGGAAGAAGAAGGCTTATATGATTATCTTCATTTTGTAGCTGTGCCAAACGCACTCACTGAGCAAGCTTCCAGCATTCATGGCATGTTCAGACCGTGTATTTTTATTTTTACTTCTGGCCATGTCTTCCAAACTCAGGCACAAGCTGGAGATATATATGGGTTTTATGTAGATGAGAAAGTCCCACTGGACCTGGCAGGAATTATTTCTCAGTCTGTCTGGCAAGACTTTTCTAGCTGAGTAGTCAGGGTGTGGTTTTCCAGTGCAGCAAATCTTTCTTCCCATTTCTGTCTTAATTCTTATTCAAAGAGGCAGGTTTTTCAAACAATCCACACATGTAAGAAATAATAATAATTTGGATACACTGGCTCAAGGTGCAGGTTTAGACAGTGTGGGGTGTGGGTCTGCTTTCCCACCTCTGGCAGGCATTTTGAGAGTTCCTTCTGCGTTATAATAGTACGCATGTGTGACATGCCCTAATCCTAGCATGCAGCGGAGGTCTGGAAAGGCTTGGCCTTAAACTAGGCATGTCTAATAGGGTTTAACGCAACCTGTGAATTTGCCCCTGCACAAGGTCATCTTGTAGGCCAGTGGAATGCTGCACAAATTGCATTCTCCTGCAGACTGTAATTATACCTGGGAGAAGGCCTTGTGCTGCCAAGTTCAGCTGACTCCAGATAGGACCAAGATAAACTGAAGGCTTACTAACGTTTCTCAAACATGAATTTTTAAGGATTTGATATAAAGCATCTCTTGTTAAAAAAAAAAAAAAAAAAAAGATGGTCTTGAGGTTTATGAAGGAGCTTTGTGTTGGAGATGGTGAGACTGGCTATTGTCTGGCTTCCCTGGGAGCAGAAAAAGGTTGACATGGAAGCAGGAGGAATTTGAGTCAGAAAAAAATAAAATGCTTTGGTGCCAAAAGTTACTTAATTCTAGAAAATGATTTTGAGGATTAAACAAATCAAGCATATGCATATGAGGACAAAGAATGAAAAATGGGTATGGGAGTAATCTTGGTATAGGAATAGCATGAGAAGTTTAGGTTATGTTTACAGTTAGCTGAGGTAGGACTGTGTTTTGTTTGTTTGGTGATAGAAAATGGCTATAAATTTGTGTGCCTTGTATGAAATATACTGTAATAATTTCTTTTAAAAATTATATTTTTACTGATTTCATAGAGTAAGGGAGAAGGAGAGAGAGATAGAAACATCAATGATGAGGGCGAATCATTGATCGGCTGCCTCCTGCAAGCCCCTCACTAGGGATCGAGCCCACAACCCTGGCATGTGCCCTGATCGGGAATTGAACCAGTGACCTCCTGGTTCCTGGGTGGACACTCAACCACTGAGCCATGCCAGCCAGGCTACCTGTAGTAATATTTAAATTTAAAAGTATGAACATTCTTCCTAAGTAAAGCCCATCCTTAAATATCTGGGCTTTTGGACCAATCCAGAGGCAGAAGAATAAGATAGGCAACATTTGAGGGTTTCTTTAATGCTAAGGGTTAAATGATTCCAAAATCCACTTTAACCAGAGTATACATTGGATAGCAAACTTTTACACGTACTCATGCTCTCCCATAAAGTTTTGCTGTATCTTCCTGAGTAGCCTGGAGTGTCCCCTTTTTTCCAAGAACACACGTGGAGAGAAGTCACGTTGGGAGCCTCAAGGCATAACTTTGTCTACTGGATCTACATATACTTGGAAAAGCATTCATTTAAAATGCGTATTATAAAGTTGTGGAGTAATAGTCAGGACTCCTACCAATATCCAACAATCAAACATGGTGGACTGACCCCACGGTCTTCCATGGGGTGAAAGCCTCTCCTGCTGGCTGATCTTAGTGCCTAGAGGAGCCTTCACCCTGGAGGCCTTGAAGAATGGATATAGCCTTTATACGTGGATATCCAGAATGTGAGTTACAGAGCTTATCGCTCAACTCTCCTTTGAAAGGAGGTTTTCTGAAGGTGAGACCTGGCCTTTTGTTTCAGGAAAAAGGCACTGAATATAACACTCTGGGACCTGCTTCCAAAGTATCCAGGGAAGTCTGTGCCTGAAATAGCCATCTCATTCATAATCCCACCTTTCAATGAGTCCTGGAATTTTTAGGGATCATATACCTAATAATAATTAGAAATTTCTTTTGTTATCAGAGCTCTGTAAATAACTTCCTTGTATCAAACTTATTTATATGTTTCCCTTTAAACTAGTCTTTGAGCTCCCATTGAATGAGTTTGTATACATATTCATACACTCATATACATGCATACACATATACTATTTTTAATCTTTGCATACCTCACGGCACACTGACAGGAGTCGACATTTGGTGAATGCTGTTGAATTGGACTGACTGCATTTTAGCATTGGTGGGATGATGAGTCAGGGCAGCCTAGGAGCAGGAGGCTGATCACTGATCTCTTGACTTTTCTCTTAATAACCAGTCACCAGACTATGATGCCAGTCACTATAGCTGGCCAAGAGGCCATGAAGCTCAGCACACTAAAGAGAAAAGCCAGAGGGGAGACCTGCATTGTTTTATGGCTGCAGTTCTTAGTTTTATTTGTATTTCTACTTAAGATTATTATATTGCTGGGAACCTTTGACTTGGGCCAGATGACTTTTAAAAACTGTTGAAGTAGCACCGGATAATAATGACCAGAATGCTGAAAGAATGGTTTGGTGCTGATTAATTAAATTTTTTAATTCCTAAATGGTTGGATATATCTTTTATATTTAAAATGTTGTGCCGGCCAGAATGGCTCAGTGGTTGAACCTCAACCTATGAACCAGGAGGTCACAGTTCAATTCCCGATCAGGGCACATGCCTGGATTGTGGGCTCCATCTCCAGTACTCCAGTAGGGAGGCAATTGATCAATGATTCTCTCTCATCATTGACATTTCTATTTCTCCCTCTCCCTTCCTCTCTGAAATATAATAAAAAATATCCCTTCTAATAAAAGAGTAATATGCAAATTAACCATTACTCTGCTATACCCACAAGCCACACCCACCAGCCAATCAGGAGCGAGTATGCAAATTAACCCAACCAAGATGGCTGTGGCCATGGAAGGAGCAGGAGGCTTGGGTTTCCCCGGCAATGGAGGAAGCCAAGCTTTCTGCAGACCCTGGCTGGCCCAGGCCTCCACTCAAGGCTACAAAGTTACAATTATAGAAGATAAATAAATCCCAACAAAAATGGCAGCAGCCACGGAGCTGGAGAGAGCAGGAGGCTTGAGTTGCCCCTGGCAATGTTGGAAGCCAAACTCCCTCAGCCCCGGCCTGCCTTGGTCTCCACTCAAGGCTACAAAGTTTCAATTATAGAAGATAAATAAATCTCAGATACCAGGGCCTCTGCTTGGGTTTCCAGGGGGTGTGACCGGCCTGCAAAGCACCACAGGCCCCTTGCCCAGGCTGCCCCACACCCCAAGGGAACCCCCACCCTGATCCGGGACACCCTTCAGGGCAAACCACCTGGCCCCTACCTATGCACCAGGCCTCTATCCTATCTAATAAAAGAGTAATATGCAAACTGACCATCACTCCAACACACAAGATGGCTGTCCCCATGTGGACACAAGATGGCTGCCATAAGATGGCCAGCAGGGAAGGGCATTTAGGAGGGACCAGGCCTGCAAGGGAGGGCAGTTGGGGGTGATCAAGCCTGCAGGGGAGGGCAGTTAAGGGTGACCAGGCCGGCAGACAAGGGAAGTTGGGGGCAACCAGGTCTGCAGGGAAAGGCAGTTGGGGGGGACCCAGGCCTGAAGGGGAGAGCAGTTTGGGGGGACCAGGCCCGCAGGGGAGGCAGTTAGGGGTGACCAAGCCTGCAGGGGAGGGCAGTTAGGGGCAAACAGGCTGGCAGGGGAGCAGTTACGCATCAATCAGGCTGGCAGGAGAGTGGTTAGGGGGTGATCAGGCTGGCAGGCAGAAGCGGTTAGGGGCAATCAGGAAGACAGGCAGGTGAGCAGTTGGGAGCCAGCAGTCCTGGATTGTGAGAGGGATGTCCGACTGCCCGTTTAGGCCCGATCCCGGTGGGCCTAAACGGGCAGTCGGACATCCCTCGAGGGGTCCCAGATTGGAGATGGTACAGGCTGGGCTGAGGGACACCCCCCCTCTCCGTGCACGAATTTTGTGTAACGGGCCTCTAGTTGTTAATAAGATTATAGGCTTCAGGTGTATTTTTCTATGATACATGATCTGTATATTGCATTGTGTGCTCACCACCCAAAATTGTATCCCCTTTACCTATTGCTACCTTCACCCCCTTCCCTCTTGTAACCACCATACTATTTTCTGTGTCTATGAGTTTTTGTTTATTTTTCTTGTTTATTCATTTGTTGTTCTCAGTTTTATATACCACGTATGAGTGAAATCATATGAACTATGTTCTTATTTAATTTTTTTGCACTGTACCAGCTTAAGAGAATTAGTAATAGGAAAACAGCAAAAAATTATACGAAAACAATTCACAAGAACATGTGACCAAGAACCAAATGCCTAACCTTACCATTAAATAATTAAAAATGCAGATTATTGATAAAAAAAACACCTTTTTATCTATCATATTGGCCAACATTTTTAAAATTTATAATACCCACAGTGGGTGAGGGAACAGGAAAATGGTCACTCTCATACACTTGGTAGGAGTGTAAATTGATGCCAGCTATTTCAGAAAACTCATAAGGTTTTTGGTTCAGCTAAAAGTAGCATTCTCTCTAAACGTCTGCCGTGCCAAGTCATCAGACAAAATTGCAAGGACGACTGACTGTGGTGACACCCTTTCCAAAGTTCAGCCTGATTGAGCAATGAGGTGGGGATGGATTTGCTGGTTTCCTAATGACAGATGATCTCAATCTCTCAGTCTCTCTTTTTCTCAGTTCTCTTGAGGTTGCTCTCTTGCCTTCTTTTAATTAGTTAATAGAAAAACTAGCATTTGAACTCTGTCTTCTCTGTAGGTAGACTGCATTACCCTGGTTTTCAGAACTCTTAACTGGATAGCTAGGGGAATGTTTATTTGAAGGAATCTTTCCTACCCAGTTGTGATCTTGTCATACATTTGATTCTCATACCTTCCTCCTTGACATTGATATACATGCCATGGCCAAGGTTGTATCAGTCACTATCCTGGACATTTAAGGATAAATCTAGTCAATTCCCATAGCCTTTCTTCTTTTGAATTTGCAATTAGCTCAAGTGATGGTTTTATTTACCTTTTTGATTCTTTTCAGCAATTTTTAAAAAAATCACTAAGCTCTACAGACTTGGACAGACCGTCATCTCCCACCCCCAGAGTCTAGAGTGGTTAAATATTTATTTAAAATGTATGTGGGTTTTTTAAATTTGGTACTGGACTTTTAAATAGCATTTCACTTTAAATTTGTATTCTTGAAGAAAAAGCCAGACTTTGCACTTTTAAAGGAGATATTTGATTATACATAATCTCTTCCTCCTCTGCTTTTGCTTTTATATACAAATAAATAAACAATACCAAGTTTATTCTTCATTTATTTTATACTTCTTGAAATTCTGTATGCCCCAGAATTTTTCTCTAAGGCTAAGGTTGAAATTATTAAACACATTAGACTGAAAAATCAGATTTTCTTTTTATCTTGATGAAAACTTGGTATTTACTATATTTTAGTTCTGATAGTTATATAAAAGTAGCCATTCTGAGCAGAGAAATGAAAAACACAGGGCTAATACTTTCAACAATAAAGATTTTTTAAATAGAAAGAAAGAAAAGAAAAGGGCTGGCAATAAGGAAAGAAAAGACAAAGGTCTGGCAATAATTGATTCAGGATTGATCAATCGATAGGTAATTAGACAATTTACACAATTAGACAATCTTGGTTGGAACAAATTCATGGTATCTCTTACTGTTCAACCAGCAAACAATTCAGCTAGTATAGTACTAATATACAAGCAGGTGCTAGTTACTGTTTAATCTTGTCTTCACTATATTTTGGTAAGTTTATATGTACCTTGGTGGGAGAGGAAGCATAGCTATTTAGTTTGTATTTTACCCAAGAAAGTGCCTTAAAAAAAAAAAAAAACCACAAGAATTGGTGATGTTTTGAGTGCATGTCATATTGATTTTTGTAGCCATGTCCCTTGGGAAAAAAGATAACCTTTTCCCCTTAGTGACCACTGTGTGATATGTTATTAGGAACTTATTTGGCTTACTAGGATTAGAGGAAACAAAACTATGAGGAACTCTCTATGGAATAGTCATAAAGGTTGAAATAATTGGCAGTGAGCTATTTGGAGTTTCTTTAAAAAAATTGTAAAAGTTTTGATATGCATATATCCTATCTAATAAAAGAGTAATATGCAAATTGACTGTCATTCCAACACAAGATGGCCACCCCCAGTGGTCAAAGATGGCTGCCTCCATGTGGACACAAGATGGCTGCCACAAGATGGCCTGCAGGGGAGGGAAGTTGTGGGTGATCAGGCCAGCAGGGGAGGGCAGTTGGGGGAGACCAGGCCAGCAGGGGAAGGCCATTGGGAGGGACCAGGCCTGCAAAGCGAGGACAGTTGGGGGTGACCCAGGCCTGCAGGGGAGGGCAGTTGGGGGGACCCAGGCCTGTAGGGGAGGGCAGTTGGGGGGGACCAGGCCTGCAGGAGAGGGCAGTTGGGGGGACCCAGGCCTGCAGGGGAGGGCAGTTGGGGATGACCAGGCTGGCAGGTGAGGGCAGTTAGGGGTGACCAGGCCAGCAGGGGCGGGCAGTTAGGGACAATTGGGCTGGCAGGAGAGCAGTTAGGCGTCGATCAGGGTGGCAAGGGAGTGGTTAGGGTGTGATCAGGCTGGCAGGCAGAAATGGTTAGGGGCAATCACTCAGGCAGGCAGGCGAGTGGTTGGGAACCAGCAGCCCTGGATTGTGAGAGGGATGTCCAACTGCCTGTTTAGGCCCGATCTGGGCCTCTAGTATTATTATAAAGGAACAAACTTAAATAATTTAATATTAAAGCTTTATGTGCAAAGTATTATCTTGCTTATATTATTAATAACACAAATATGAAGCAATCTAACTCTCCAAAACAGGGAAAATTTATTTAAATAATTTATGTCAAGAACTTTATTAGGTGCTTTACACACATTGTCATTTAATTTCTAGGATAAATGTACAAGCTAAGTTGGTTAGCCCTGCTTCATGATGAAGTTGAATACCTAGTAGTTAAGTCAATTTTCTGAGGTCATATCACTGGTAAACTGCTCAGTCAAGATCACAGTGATCTTTCCCCTAAACAACTCAGCAGATAACACAGCCAAGAATGGAGGCTATGAAGAGACTTAAAAAGTAGCAACATGAAGCCCAGTGTGAATCAGTTGGTTGGGCGTCCTCCTGTACACCCAGGAAGTTGCTGGTTCGATTCCCAGTCAAGGGCACATGCCCAAAGTTGTGGGCTCAATCCCCAGTAGGGGTTATGCAGGAAGCAGCCAATCAATGCTGCACTCTCACATCAATGTTTCACTCTCTCTTTTTCCCTATCCCTTCCTCTCTCGAAAAAAAAAAACAACCATTTTTTTAAAAAGCAGCAACATGAAAATATGCCAATGATAAGTTAAGAAGTTATATATAAAATTGCCATATATTACAATTACAACTTAGTTAAGATGAGTTTGAATAAAAGATTAGAGAACAATATTATAAAGATTTTTCCCTCTTTTTAAAAACATCTTTATTGAGGTATAATTCATACACCATACAATTTATCTATTTAAAGTATACAATTCAGTGTTTTTTAGTATATTCACAGGTATGTGCAACCATCACCATAATAAATTTTAAAACATTTTCATCACCCTCAAAAGAACCTTGAACCCTTTAGCTGTTGACTCCACTTTCCCCAACACGCCCAGCCCTAGGCAATCACTAATCTATTTTGTGTCTCTATTATACATTTGCCGCTTCTGGACATTTCTTATAAGTGGAAATCATATAATATCGCCTTTGGGACTGGTTTCTTTCCTTTAGCATGATATTTTCACGTTCATCCATGTTGTGGCATGAGTCATCACTTTATCTTTGAATAATATCTCCTTGTTTAGATATACCAGTATTATAAAGATTTTGTGTGCTTGTATTAGATTGGTGGAATTTGGCATGGTGTTTTGTTTTTTTTCTTTATTTTCTGAAATATCTTTAGTGTGGATAAGTTACTTTTAAATTAAATGGTTATTAAAATAGAGTAACTATAGTGTCCATTTAGTTCAACAATCAGAGTATCTAAAAATCTTAATTTTTTTTATATACTTCCTAAAGATTGCATGGTCATTTGAGCTTGTGTTAATTTTATGTTTAAATTCCAGATCATCAAGTTATTGGATGGAAAACGATCTCAAACTGTGGGAATCTTGATATCTAGTTTGCATTTAGAAATGAAGGATATCCAGCAGGGTAAGTCTTCTCTATAATTTTTCCCAAAAATTTTAATTTTTTTCAGCATTTTAATGTGAAAGATTTCAAACATATACAAAATTAGGATGCCATAGTGAATCCCATGTGCCCACTGTCCAGCTACAAAACAATCAGCTTATTCTTATTTCATCTGAAACACTCTTTCTCCACCAACTAGATTATTATGAAGCAAAACTCAGACATAATGCATTTGTTAAAAATGTTAGTACATGGCTAAAAGATAAGGACATTTTTCAAGCACAACTCCAGTGCCATTATCATGTACTTAAAAACATTTATAGTGATTTCTCAAGATCATCAAATATGTAGTAGTTCTAATTTCCCTGATTGTCTGTATACTCACTAATTCATCCTTTTGTTTATAGTTAGTTTGATTGAGGATCCAAACAAATTTTATGCATTGCCTTTGATGTGTCTCTCAGGTTTCTTTTGATCTAAAAGTTTCTACCATCCATCTTTTTTTTTTCTCTCTTTGTAATTAATATTTTGACGAAACCATGTCATTTTGTCCTGTGGAGTTTCCCACAAGATTTGCTGATTGTATTGCCATGTTTTTATTACATTCTTCTGTCCCCTGTGGTTCCTGTAAACTGTTAGTTTGCTCTAGATACTTAACCTGAATGGGGGGAAAATACTTTATAGATACTATTGAATATTCTATCAAGAAGTACATCATATCTGGTCATCTCTTTATGATGTTAGTGAGCACTAATGATCTTTACCTAGATTCATTATTTTATTAGAAGTTTTAAAAATAATAATATACAAATTCCATCATTTCTTCATTACTTGGGACACTATTCTGGAGAAACACTTTTTCTATTTTTTTTTTGTCTTTCTTTTTTTTTTGTAATAAAAGGTATTGGGGTAACGTTAGTTAAGAGGGCCATATAGTTTTCATGTGTACATTTCTATGATACACAGTCTGTATATTGCATTGTGTTTCCACCACCCAAAGTCAAATAATCTTCTGTCACCATACATTTGGTTCCCTTTACCCTTTACCATGCCCCTCCCCCTTCCCAGTGCTAACCACCATATTGTTGTCTGTGTCTGAGTTTCAGTTTTATATCCCACATATGAGTATAATCATATGGTTCTTAGCTTTTTCTGACTTATTTTGCTTAAGATAATATTCTCAAGGACCTTGAAACTCATTGATTTATCTACTTGTTCTGTTATTGTTTGTTAATCCCTTCTTTTTTTCAAATGACACTATTTCAATTTGGTTGTCTTTGGCTCAGTTTGAAATGAGACATTTAAAGAGGAAATTTTACCTGTATATATTTTTCTTAGTAAAAAAGTTGACCCAAAGCGATTTTGCCTTTTGAAATCTTCATCTTGCATTAAAATAATACTCCCCTTTCTTAGTAATCAATTAAATGTAAATTTTTTTTTGTTATTGTTGTTGTTAATCCTCACACAAGGATATTTTTCCATGGCTTTGTAGAGAGTGGAAAGGAGGGAGGGAGTGAGAGAGAGAGAGAGAGAGAGAGAGAGAGAGAGAGAGAGAGAAATATCAGTGAGAGAGAGACTTGGTTGCTTTCCGCAGGTGCCCGACCAGGGCCAGGCATCGAGCCTGCAACCCAGGTACATGCCCTTGACAGGGAATCAAACCTGAGACCCTTTGGTGTGCAGGCTGGCACTAACCACTTAACTACACCAACCAGGGCTATAAATCGTTATTTTAACATGTCACTGAGAATATTTTCTGAGTAGTAATACAGTCTCTTGTAGACACTTTTAGTAGAATTTAGCATGAGTGTAGCAGTGGAGACACTCTCAAACCACACTACCCAGGTTTCAGTCCGAGTTACTTCAAAGTTATTTTGCTTTGGTAGCCAGCAGAAGACTCCCATGGGTCTTGAACTAAAAAATGCTTATGATACTTTCACACACTACTCTTCCTCTCAAAGGAGCTTTGTTAAGGTCTTAACATTTTGCTTTATTGCAAACATTAAAAATTCCACATAAAACTAAAAAGTTTTCAGAGTATTCAAATAAGCTGTATAGGTCCAACTGGTGTGGCTCAGTAGTTGAGCATCGACCTATGAACCAGGAGGTCAGGGTTCAATTCCCATTTGGGGCACATGCCTGGGTTGCAGGCTCAATCCCCAGTAGGGGGCATGCAGAAGGCAGCTAATCAATGATTCTCTCATCACTGATGTTTCTATCTCTCCCTCTTCCTTCTTCTCTGAAATCAATAAAAATATATTCAAATATGCTGTCTATTTTTAGTATTTAAGCTTAAGAGTAGAACTAAATACATAACTATGACTATTAAACATCCAAAGATGTTGGAGTAATTGATTTAAATTAGAGGCAGAGGATGGCTAGAAAAAAGTCCGCCATCAGAATTAGAAAGGAATTCTTTAGTAACTTTAGGCATTAGGTCTTCTAGAAAAACTGAGTTTTGGGTAAATTCAAACCAAGAAATTATGATGCTAGGACAAAGGAAAAGTGCAAAAATAAAACAAAACAGAAAAATATCAGCAGGGAAGTGTATAGTCTTATGTCCAGGATCCTAACATTTTTGATGTGGTCATTGAAATTAGAAAACAGTCCTTCCAGGTTCAGTGGCAGAGTCTTGTCCTAAACAACATCACTCTTCAGAAGCCTGGGGAAGCCAAGCATGCGTGGTCTCACCACCAGGGTGCAGAGCACTATGGATATGAGCTTTCCCACTGGCAACAGCACCTTAGACTGTATTCAGTCCTTTCTCAGCATGTCCTGTTGTAGGACAGCAGGTTGCCATGTGGGTAAGATTCACTCCAGCCATGTGGTAGCCCACTCACCAACTCAGGACCATAAGCCTTGTGTTATTGAATGCCCATTGTGAGTCATGTAAGAGACCTTTCCAATATTCTACTCTGGACAAGAACTTGCTTATGAAAAGCATCAGTGAACTAACATTTGAGCATTAGAAACATCATTTGTAGCATTGCAGACTTCTGGGACGCGTGGGCGCCATTTTACTTTCCTCCTGCTCCAGGCACCTCTGAAATCCACCACAGAGTTGGCTCCTAAGCTCCATTTCATGTCTTCATTTAGTAATGCACTCCAGATGAATACGGCACTATAACCTGAGCTTAATTTTTCTTTAGAGTCATTTGACTGACACTGGCATCTGAAGGTCACTTAGGAGCTGGGCTATGTCAGTTACATTTCATTCTGAGTCCATGTCTGGTTGTGAATGGAATGCACTTGGCCTTGTATTGTCATCCTGATGAAAGGACTCCCTGTACTGACGTTGGCCTAAAACATTTGTTTTAATGTGGGGTGTGTGGCTGCAGTGAGATCTGATTGGGGCAGGCCCGCTGGCAGCCAGGCAAGGTCGCACAGCACGACAACTGTGGTAAAATGACCATAGTTCAGAGATTGTTCTTCAGCCTCCTGGTCATGTATTCATCTTTCCACTGCACAAATGCACTAACTTTCACTTTTCAAACTCATAAGGCTCTAAGATATAAGCCGTACAGCCAGTGTGTTCACTTAGAGAATTTTTCTTTATCGTGATGAAAATATTTGTCATATCTGTTCATCATCACCTTCATGTCAGTTGTCTCCTCTGGGCATTATATATTGTTTATGCCTTCTTCCCCTTTGCTGAGATTACAGGTTGGTCACCTAGATAATAGTTTGGGGTATTTCAGTCCACAATTACCTCCCACAGATGGGTGATCCAGTTTTTACTGATTCAAGTCTTAAAAAGAAACCTTGTTCTCCTCGTTTGTAGGGTGGACATTTCTCCAATGTCCACTAGATGCTGGCTGTAGTGTGTACTCAAGAAGTGCAATTTGGGGCTCTATACCTCAAGGTCTTAAAGCTGCAAGTAGGGAGCCAGTGTCTCTTCCATTATGTCATGTTCCATTTTTTTGCTAAGAATTTCTCTGCTAATTAAGCATTGTTTACTGGTACAACTAATTGGGCTAATGTATCATATGTAAAAGTCATTCAATAAATGTTTTTTTAATTTAATTTTATTGAATAAAGAAATTGAACCTTAGATGGAATCTGAATGTCATGTATTCCATTAGTGCATTTGGACAAAACTTCCTTTCTTCCCTACCTCCGTTCCTCCCTCCCTCCCTCCCTTCCTCCCTTCTTCCTTCTTTCAGTAAACATGTTTTGAAGCCAGCTCTGTATCAGGTACCATGATGACCACAATACAAGATCCAGACTCTAAGATTCTCAAGAGTTCACAGGATGGTGAGAGAGATGTAAAAAGCAGCCCAAGATTACCAGAGTTGCCCATGAAATAACAAAGCAATGTCTTGTCTCCTCCTGTAAAACTTCAGATAAGTCTTAGAGGGTGAAACGATGGTCATCACACACAGAAGGAGCCTTTCCAATGGAAAGGAGGCATGTGTAAAGGAGGCCCAGCTTGAGTGTATAGATTACGTGTGACTGTTTCAGGGCACAGGGCTAGAAAGGCATAGCATCCAGCACAGGAAGGGCTCTGAGTCTCATCACACAGAACTTGGACATTATCCCATCAGTAACAGGGAGACAGCATGGAAGATGGGCAGAGCTGTGATCTGACTTTGAGTGCAGAAATACCTTTCAGGCTAGGGAAGACTGGTCTCCAGGGCCTGCCATGCTCTGGCCACAGAGCGCATCGCCTACTGCAGCTGACTGTGCTTGCTTCCCTCTCACTGCCCTCTCACCACAGTGGTCCTCTCATTCCTTAAAAGGGCATATCCATTCCTTCCTCTGAGTCTTTGAAGGCACAGCACATTTCAAATGAACAGCACTGCCCATTCGCTCTGGTTCAAATACTTTTCCAGACCTCCCCTCCCTAATTTAAGTCACCCTGAGTTAATTCTCTCCTAGTCTACACAGCACTTAATAGTTTTTTGTTCATCTACTTATGTTCTCATTTATGTTCCTCTCCAGAATATACTCTCCAAGAGGGAGCTTGCTCACTGGTGTCCCTGGCACCTTGTACTGTGCCAGGCACCTGGGTGATCATCAAGTGTCTGTTGAATGAGTACAAAAAAAAAAAAAAAAGTACTGAAAGTGGATAAATCTGTTAGAAAGGGTTTGGGATTTAATTTTTATTTTTTGTTAATCCTCACCCGAGGATTTTTTTGCCATTGATTTTTAGAGAGAGTGAAAGGGAGGGGGAGAGAGAGAGAATCATCGGTGTGAGAGAGACATATCGATTGATTGCTTCCTTCATGTACCCCGACAAGGGCCAGGGATCGAGCCTGCAACCCAGGCATGTGCCCTTGACTAGGAATTGAACCTGAGGCCCTTCAGCACAGGGGCTGACACTCTAACCATTGAGCACACCGGCCAGGGTTGGGATTGGGATTTTTGAGATAAATGATAAAAGCCAGAACTAAGATTGTGTCTGTAGAAATTTAGAGGAGGAGACACTATATAAGGGATATTTGGAGAGAGAATTGCTAATTAGTCCTATCAGATGCAAGCATTGTTGAAGAAATCTTATATGAACCTTGGATTTCTGGCCTTAACAAGCATGTGTATAATGATGTTGAAAACATAAACTGGAACTAGAGGAGAAAAAGCCTGGGTAGAAGCAGAAAGGTCAATTTTGTTTTGGATTATTTGAATCTGAAATTACTGGATATATTTAAGCTGAAATATTCAAAGAGCATCTGAACATTCTGGCCTAATGCTAAGGAGATAGAGCTAGGTTAGAAATACAACATCCCCAGAAAGGTAATGGCCCCATCTGTTTCTCTCTACCCAAGATGGAATTGGCCAAATCCAGTACTGCCTGCAGTTTAAAGCCCTGCATGGCTAAGGCAGAATCTTAGTCACGGAGGAAGAGTGGTTTCAGGAGACTGACCGTAATGCCCACAGCGCTTGTATGTGGTCCAGGAGAGGCTCTAAATAAGTGATTTACTTCATCCATCCACTAAACTGGATGACTTGCATTTAAAAGCATTTTGGCATCCTTGGGCACAGTTACTGCCTGCATGATTGCAAATTAGTGTTTTCATTCCACGTTAGTGATTTCCTCTTATTCTTCTCCCAGGGGGATGGAAAATTGCTGTTGACTATTCTTGATATAAACCTCTGTATGCATTGCAACAGTCTGGGTGCCAGAAACCTCCTGGCACTCATTTGGAAATTTCCCGTACACTCAGAATTTATATTTATAACATTTAATCTAACATCAAAATAAAACATTTTTCAGTTTAGTTTCTTCTAGCCCAGAATCTCAGTTTGGGAGTGCAGCAGCATGAAAGATTATATTTCTATTTCAAATGTAAATTTTAAATTAAAGTGTAAGAGGATGCCAGTTAGTTATATGCCCAGAGTCTGAATCTCAGATCTGAGAATGCCTACTGGACTTTGCTCACTTTTGCCTAATAATTTCTAGAAATATCTGTCAAGGTTTATGCTAGTTGTCTAAAACATAATTAATTTTTTAATCCTCACCCCATGATATGTTTTTATTGATTTTTAGAGAGAGAGAAAAAACATCGATGTGAGAAACACATCTGTTGCCTCTCATATGTGCCCCGACCAAGGATGGAACGTGCAAACGTTTTGTGGACAGGATAACACTCCAACCATCTGAGCCGCCCTGCCAGGGCTAAACAGAATTAATTTAACCAGGCATCGGAAATTCACCATGATTGTCTAGGACTTTCCTGAGGAACATTGAGATTCTAGCCTAAAAGACCCTATTCTCAAAGGCAGTTGGTCTCCTAAATTTATACTGTGTACCCATATTAATACAAAGTTTGGGAGCCTGATCCTCAGGGCATGTTTTCTAAAACATGTACATCATGTAAATGTATGTCAGAACTAATATTGACACTTTGAAACATATGCAAAAATATTAATTAAAACGAGATTAATAATAATTTAAATATCTTGCTAATTTTGATGGCTTTGGGTTCTCATTAGCTAATATCTCAAGGCTCAATATATAAGTAGGGGGAGGCTCATTCTTAACAATAGTGGACTTAAACCCAGATTTCAAACAGTCCCTTGATAAATTCTGTTATGACTTACGGAGGTCAGAGTCTTGGCAAATCTGATTCGAGTGTCCTTGCTTTTAATTCATTCCATGGCTGATGAAGAACTTGTACTAACAATCAAAGTGTCTGCTCTGTCATTTTCTTATTGTTGATGGATTATCTTCAATCTGGGGTTTCTCTCCAGGAACCTTTTGAAGCCAACTTGTTTGTTTTGTCAAATTTAGTTAAAACCAGATTTTAGAATCAGAAACCTTTATTGAATTGCCTCCCTCCCCCATCACAATATGTTTGAAAGTAAAAGAACACGTGAGGATGCACGTACGAAGGCCTTTGCCCACCCAAGGTGACATGCAATCATGACCTGCAGACATACTGAATGAAGCTGCCAGGGTCAATCAACTTATTGGATATCGGCAGAGCTCCATTTTTAAAAAATCTTTAGATAAATACAAACAGTAGTTCTAATGCTGCCCTTTCCTCTCCCACCTTTCTCATCCTCCCACTGAGTCTAAAACACCTGAGGAGCCGGGGTCCGCCCACCTCTTTTTGAACCACTGTACATTCCTTCACTGCGAGCTGCATCCAGAGAGCAGAGGGTGGCCGTTCTTTGTACTTTACCTTCAGGCACTGGCTGAGACCATCCAATCTGCCTGGAATGTAATTTTGGCTTGAAAGAACCAGAACTAATGGAAGAACAGAAGCAGCTTAACCCAAACTGTTTCTCATTCCACTGCCCTACAGAGAAGAGAGAGAGGAAGGAGGGGGAAGTGGTGTGACTTCTATGCCGTAGCCCTTCTTTGAGGTTTGAACCATGGACAATTTTAATTGCACCTATAAAATGGCACCTTGGGCACCTCCAGGAATATAGTACATGCCTGGACTTGGGCAAGAATTGGGGTTTTTACTTTATAACATTGAGTGATTTTGAGGTTTTGGAAGAGATTCAATAAGTGTCCCTTTGGGGGTTGTTTCTTCCACCTTCCGGCCAGCTCCTGCTCACTGTGCCCTTTACACTTGCCTCCTGTCTCCATCAAAGCCCCAAATAAGGTCTATATGGACTAAGGTAGCACCAGCAGGCATTCCGCAGTGTCGATAAGATTGTGACGTATATTCCCTGTGTAATTCTTGTTCTTTGTGGGTCTGAAGGCAACTTTTGTGTTTCTTCATTCTTGGTGCTTCTGCTT
Source organism: Eptesicus fuscus (assembly GCF_027574615.1). Classification (NCBI taxonomy): domain Eukaryota; kingdom Metazoa; phylum Chordata; class Mammalia; order Chiroptera; family Vespertilionidae; genus Eptesicus; species Eptesicus fuscus. The sequence goes on along the minus strand of NC_072477.1, from coordinate 72,293,545 downwards.
CCCTTCTTAGTTCTGGCATGCAGTGTCAAGTTGCAATTATTAATATATTTTCAAGAAAATAAGTCTTCCTATTATGTTTTATTTTTACATTTATATTTTGTTTTATTTTAAGATAATGACTTTTCAAGTTCCAGATTTCTCCTTTTTAGGATTTTTTTTTTTTTTGCTATGACTTCATAGCAAAATTGCAATACTGATTATTTTGAATAACTGCAAATAGCTAAACAGATTGAATTTTGATCATATTATCCCACATATTGAGACAGCATATTCAAATTGAATTAAGTGTTAGTGATAACTGAATAAGGAAGTTATGGTTGTGAAGCATATGTAAGTGAAGTTCCTGTGGCAGGGGCCATATGTGGCCCCCTCTGGGAGACTGCTGGGTAACGCAAAGCCCGGCGCTGCCATTTTCCAAGGCCTCTGTGGAGACGTTGTGGGTAGTTAGTTGGTTAACTGAGTTGTCTGTGTGGTGGTTTTTCAGGTGGTGAAGGTTTTAGGTGGAGTGACCATTTATTGGCTAACACTTTTGAAGGGATGAAGAAGTATACTCTAGTTTAGCAAATGTGTTTATGGAACCGAGCTTTGGAAACCAAGCTGTGTGATTTCGTGCCTTGGCATCGTCATCTGTAAAACTAGGGACCACACCAGCATCTGTTTTATACGCTTAAATATAAAACAGAGCAATACCTGGCACATAGGAAGCTCCCCATAAACTGGCTAATAATTTATTAAGCATTAATCCCCCCAGTAAGGTTTGCCTACTGTCCCCACCTTCTGGTGGAGTGGACAGAGATCTTTTTGAGCTGCTTAATAGTGGGTGCCCTCAGCATTCATCTGGTTATCTGTGCAGAGCGAGGCTTCATGCGTATCTGTCTGCACAGGCGTGCCTGGTGCCGATGGGAGGTGCAGCGTAGTGGCCAGTGGGGAAAAAGTGAGACACTGTGAGGAAAGGTTATGAGAGAGCTATGACATTGTGAAGAGGCGTGGTTATAGAGTCCTTCAGTGGGGGCAGGTTCTGTGCAGCCCCTGTCCTAACCCACCTCCATGCTCCTCCCTTCTTTTCACTTTTGCCCAGTTTTGTCATGAACTTGGTCTTTCCTCTCAGCAATGGGCTGTTGTTGTTGGGAGTGAGACTTTGGGAGATGTTTCTGCTTTGCCTTTCCTCATCTCAGACTCTCCACTGCCTCCTTCCACGCTCCCACACCCTTGCCTTTTCCTTGGTAGAGGTCACAGGGATTAGTTTGTGGTAGTTTTCAGGGACAGGTTACCTGAGAGTTTTAAAAACCCACAACCTCTTATTTTACTTTCCACATTCTGGTCCCTTTTCCTTACAAATTGAGTATTTATCAAGTCCTAAAAATATTAGTAATTTGGGCAAAAACAGCTAAGTATTAGGTATATTGGCTATTTGGAAGTTAACAATATTAACAAAATAATTTCTATTCATACAATCAAATAATCCTATTAATCTTTGGTTTCCTGGGCTGACAACAAAGCTACTCCATTTGCAACTGATTATTAAAATCCCCCTTTGTGTAAGGTAGCCTGTCAACTACTTCAGGAAATACAAAGAAGAATAAAGCAGGCTACATAGAGCTTATGTTTAAAGCCAACATTTCCAAACCTGGTAAACTGACCCAGTCTTATCTGTTGGTGACATCTTCTACACCTTGGATGACAAGATTCCCCTTGGCTAATCTCCAACTAGGACGTGTGCCTTCCTCCCTCAGTCTCCCCTGTTTCTTGCCCAGAGGTGCTCCTTCAATCAAAAAGATCAGCTCCTACCCGGCTGGTGTGGCTCAGTGGTTGAGCATCAACCTATGAACCAGGAGGTCACGGTTCGATACCCTGTCAGGGCATATGCCTGGGTTTCAGGCTCCATTGCCAGTGTAGGGCATGCAGGAGGCAGCGGATCAATGAGTCTCTCTCATCATTGATGTTTCTATCTCTTTCTCCCTTTCCCATCTACTTTGAAATCAATAAAACAATATATATTTTTAAATCAGCTCCTGTGAGTAACTGCTTGTTTTTTTACTAATTAGAAGCCCTTCAAACAGCGAGCAGCCATCCTTTGTTTATTTGGACAAGGTGCGCTCAGGGATAGAACAGTGTTCAGGGTTAAAAGTGGTTGCAGGGCTTAGAATTCCTGCGTGTTCTTTCTGCTTACCCTGGTCTGTGCAAAGCTGTCTGCAAACGGGAGGGGGAATTTACCTCTTGTGTGAGACCCTGACCCTGTGCATGTGCCCAGAGCAGGCGCATAGTTTTTATGTGCGCCTGTTAGTTTGAATTTGTGATACTGATCTGCTTTTTGTCCCTGCTGACGGTTATTATATCTTAATGGGCGAAACACGACTCTAATGATCCTTGTGTATATAATTCTTGGAGTACAGAGCAGGCACCAGAGGACCACATAAAAATGTTTGCCTCAATTTCCCTGCAAAAAAGGAGCCCAGAAACCAGACTTGACCAAGTAACAGATTTTTAAAGGTAAAGGAACCCAATAAAATTACCAGCTTTTCACAGCGTGTGTCTACTTCCTTTCGGCATATTGTGAGGTGTAGGTGAAATATTCTAGCTGAACTGACAGTGTGAGTCAGAATAACTAAGGAGAGAGGGAGATAAAAGTAAAACCCACCAGCAATGATTGATATTGCAGTAGCAATGAGTTGTTGGGGTCTCCCCTTTGTGGATTTGACACTTCACCTTTCTGACACCATCTGCAGGCGTGTTGGTATAATGAGCCCTGTACAGAAGGGAACAAAAGCTAGAATTACTTGGAATTACTGTATCAGGGCTTTGAGGCGTGCATAGAATTGTGTAAGCTGAGATTTGCTTATTCAACTTACAAGATAAAAGGTGTGTATGGGTGCATGAGTGTGTGAGTCTGTGTGTGAGGGAAAGGCAGACAGAGCAAGAGAGACAGAGTGTGTTTTTAAAGTAGAAAATGGATGGCACTACCTGATCCTAGGTAACTCCAAAAATATTTTAATGATTGATTTCTTTTGACATCATAACAATCAGTTAACTAATTAAGTGGGTTTGTGTAATGCTTATAAATGTGATGGTAAGTGTCTTCAAGAGTTAATTCTCTAATACACTGCCCCAGAATTTTGGGGAATAGAATGATCAAGTATTGATTCTGTCCTTATGTAGGAATTTAAACTGTTTTGGTGAATAGGAGGCACAATTATGGACATGCAAGACAGTTCTCCTAGAACTGTGGTCAGCAAACTGTGGCTCGCGAGCCACATGTGGCTCCTTGGCCCCTTGAGTGTGGCTCTTCCACAAAATACCATGGCCTAGGCGAGTCTGTTTTGAAGAAGTGGCATTAGAAGAAGTTTAAGTTTAAAAAATGTGGCTCTCAAAATAAATTTCAATCGTTGTACTGTTGATATTTGGCTCTGTTGACTAATGAGTTTGCCGACCACTGACCTAGAAGAACTGGGACTTAAGCTTTTTTGTTTTGTTTTGTTTTTCACTTTTTAGACATTTGGCCAATAACCTAACTCCCTCCCCTGGCCACTGTGTAGGATAGAAATAATAGAGATAATTTAATTTCCTTAAGCTCATGTGCTCCACCCACAGATCTCTTCATAGTGCTCCTTCCACTTGTGGATTTTATTTTACTTTTACTTTTAAGATCCTTACATGGAAGATGAGAAGCTCCAGTGGAGTACTTGGTGCTGGCCCTAAATTGCTCTATCATCCACTCTTCCTTCACCAGTCATTTCCTCTCTCCCATTCCTTCCCTAGGACCTGGGGGTGGTGGTAGAGGTGAGGAGATCACCTGGGATGTCCAGCTCTTAAGTTCCTTTGCCTATTTCTGTGGGAGGCCCAAAGCTCTTCCCCCAAGTCTAGGCATAAAGCCTCTGAGTGGTTTATACTCCAGTTTCCTCAGTCCAGAGCTAGCTAGTGATACAACTCTGTATGCTCTCTTAGTCTTTCTCCTCTGTTCCTGTTCTTTCTGTCCATAGTACTCAGGTTTTTGCTCCCTTTGGCCACTGGAAGAGGTTTGAAACCAGTGGTTCCAAATTTTGATGTGTCTTATCCTATATAATAAAAGGCTAGTATGCAAATTGTCCCTTGGGAATTCGACCAGCTGGGAGTTTGACCACTCGATATGACGGGTGGTGATCACCAGGAGGCGGCACAGAATGAAGAAAGGCCCTGGCCAGCAGCTAGCAACCAGGGGAAGAAGGCCCCGTTCGGCCCTGATCGCCGACCAGGCCTAGGGACCCTACCTGTGCACTAATTTTGTGCAGTGGGCCTCTAGTATATTATAAGTTTATCCAATTTATTCCCCCACTTGTAACTGCTCAGTGCTTCCTTGCAATATATTAGGTGCACTGCAGGCTCCTCATCATAGCATTCAGAATCCCACAAGCTCTTTCTCCAGACTAGGTTGGAATCTTACCTCCTTAGTCCAGTTAATTGATGCTTTCTTCAAGCCAAAATTGAACTACCTGCCATTGCCTGCAAGTTCCATTAGCCTGTCTGCATCTGCTTTTTCCATTGGGAATGTCCCACATCCTTCCAGTCAATGCTCACTGGCCATGGCTTGGGAAGAATTTGGCTTAATTAATGGTGATTAATAAATGGATGTTTCAGGTGTCTTCCTGAAGCCATATAACAGTTGAATATTTACTGGTAACCTTTTCCCTAAGATGATACTGCTATTTTAAAAGTTTTTGAAGGTCAAGAATGAAGGGAAAAATATTTTTCTTAAAATATGAGAAAATTCACTTGTTATACTTAGTTATGTTTTGGTATGGAATATTTGGTCAAGCGATGCACCTATACTAGGGGCATAATTATGCAACTGTACTAACTAAACCTTGATTTTTGTTTTGTTTTGTTTTGTTAGTTCTCAATGGAGGATATTTTTTTCCATTGATTTTTAGAGAGAGTGGGAGGGAGAGAGAGAGAGAGAGAGTGGAGAGAGAGAGAGAGAGAGAGAGATCAGTGTGAGAGAGAGAATCGATTGGTTGCCTCCCTCACACATTCCAGCCGGGGCTGGGTTTAGAACCTGCAACCCAGGTATGTGCATGGGCTGACACTCTAACCACTGAGCAACCCTGGACAGGGCTAAACCTTGATTTTTTAAGAGGGATAAATGGGGGTGGGCAAACCACCTTAATTCAGATACATTCCCATACTATTTTACCTGTCAACATCTTATCCCTTTCTAACGAACTATGTTTTCTTTTTCAAGACCCCATGCTCTCTTTATCAAGAAACTTTGATGCCTGTTTCAGTTGGTTGAACATGGTCCCATGCACTGAGGTCACCAATTCAATTCCTGGTAGGGCACTTGCCTGGGGTTGTGGGCTCAGTCCCCATGAGGGAGTATGCAGGAGTCAGCCACTTGATGTTTCCTTCGCTCATTGGATATTCTCTCTCTCCCTCTTCCATACTCTCTCTCTCAAATCAATTTTTTAAAATATCTAATAACAAAGAAAAGAAAAGAAACTTTGACATTTAGCAGAAGGACTCACTCTTTGGGATTCCTGTAGCATCTTTCCCATCCACAAATGTTTACTTTATTCCTATTACACCCCAGGTATTCTGCTGGGAGCTGGGTTTATCAAGATGCATAGAACGATCCCTGACTACAGGGGCATACCATTCAATGGGAGAGGAAACTGTTATGCAACATACCATAATACAGGTTCTTAAAATAAAAATAGAGTACAATACCATGGAAGAGGCAAAGAGTGAGGACTTAAGGATCCCAAGGTCAAGAGGATCCTTCCAGGGCAGAAAACCTTTCACCAGGGCCTTGGATGATGAGGGTGGGAAAGGCAGAAACTGTGGAGCTGGGGAGCTGTCCAATCTGGCTGGAGCACAGTGTACATGGGAGAAATGGAAGTGGTAGGAGATGAGACTGGAAGTGTAGTTTGGGGGCAGGAAGTGGGTGGGCTTAAAAATAAGGCCATAAAGCTTGGATTTCACCCAATATTTAAAGGAAAGACATCCAAGGTATTTTAAACATCAAAGTAAAATTTTGAGACCCGTGTTTTCAAAAAATAGCTTTGGTGGTATGATGAAGGGTATATTAGTGAGAAAGATGGTAACTAGAGATAAAATTAGGTTAGCATTCTGAATGGACCCAAAGGCATCTTATATTAACCTTCAGATATTTGATACATTATTTTTTGTAGTGTTATCTGTGCATATGCCTTTTCTATTAATAGTGCTTTTTAAAGTTGAACCTCCTACCTTAAACACTCAAGAATTCTGGAAAGTTTGTGTATAGCAAACAACTCAGTAGTTGTCTTCTTTCTCTAATTCTTTCCAGATGTTAGAGCAAATAAGGCATTAACAAACATTAAAACACATGAACAATGTGTATATTTAAAATCATAATAGTCATAGTTCATAGATACCACCTTGAGTTTATATGCTCTATGTGCAATGTCAAGCATACACATTACCTCCCTTAATATTTTCAGTAAGTGGTATTACTTGTTTATAGGTATTACGTTTTATGGGTATATGTTTTATATGTTTGAGGTTGACAGTTTAACCTGCCATGATCACATAGTGAGGATGTCTTGATCCCTCCATGATAATCATCTTGGTCTTTTTCTGTACCCTATGCTTGTTTCTTCACCAGAAAAAAGAAATTTCCTTTTGCAGTTACTTCTCCCTGGAATGCTCTTCTCCCAGACATTTGAAGAACTGACCCCTTCAGTGGGTAGCTAAAATTTGACCTCATCAAAGAAGCCTTCATCAATCATTCTATCTAATGTCACTCATTTCTCTATTTTACTTTCTTCATAGTGTATCACTATCTGAAACGATTTACTTGGGTTTTTTTTCCTTCCACAAAGCTAGAGTATAAATGTCAAGAGGTCAAGTGTTTTGAATATCTTATACACTTTTGATATATATAATCACAGCATTTTAGAACATTTTCTAGAACTTAGTACACATTCAACAAATGTTTACTCAAGGGATGGGTGAATGAGCAACCAAATGTCTCCAGAGCCCATGATTGTGCTTCTGCCCCGTGCTCGCTAGATGTGTTCTTTCTGCCACCAGGCCCACTGGAGAGGCACTGGCTGACCATGAAACCCGCCAATGGTGTATCTGGGACCCATACTGTTCACTTTAAAAAAAAACATTTTTATTGATTTCAGAGAGGAAGGGAGAAGAGAGAGATAGAAACATCAATGATGAGAATCATTGATCAGCTGCCTCCTGCACACCACCTGCTGGGGATTGAGCCTGCAACCAAGGTACATGCCCTTGACCAGAATTGAACCTGTGACCTCTCAGTCTGTGGGCGACGCTCTAATCACTGAGCCAAACCAGCTAGGGCCTAATTAACTTTTAAAACCAAATATTTACTCTCTAAGAAAAGAAACCCGCAGATATTCTCTTTCTCATTAGTTAAGGGTTCTCAATTATAACTACACTTATATAGTTCATATATAGTAACTAGGATGTATGATTAGAAGTGAACATTTCTGATAAATTATTTAGAATTTCACCTTTTCTCATTGCATTCCTGTTGGCTGATTTTTGTAGGAGAATGTTGGAATTGACATTTAAAAAACAAAACATTGTTCGGGGCCAGTTTCTGTTTTTTAAATCAACATATTAAAAATACCTAGTCTACCTAATAAATTAGTGAATTCATATTATCTCCATGTACAAAGAACAGTGCTGGGAGGGTAAATTCTTTCTCAAACTACATTTTCCTTTGTGGTTTCAGATTGGCCTTTTCAGAAGGGTAATTTTTCTTTGTCTTGGTAGAATCTGAGATGACTGACTTTGTCTCTAGCATGCTGACCTCTTCTTTTCTCACTAGCCCATGTATCTAGGAATAGCTTGCTGATTAAACTCCTAAGTTAGAGAAAGGTGGCCTGTGAAGGAATTTTAAGTACATTTCTCGGTGTCCTGTGAAGTTACATGATCTTAGCTGAGTTAATTAACTTTGTTAAAATTGTATAAAGGGATTCATATGATTCTAAATTACAGAAGAAGCAAAGCAATTTGAAAGCAACCTGCCCTTTACCTTGATCCCTACCTTCTCTGAAAACCATGGTGTAATGCCAATGAATAGAATAATGGTTGATGGGCAGAATTTTAAGGCATTCTAAATATCACTGGTTGGTTTAATAAAATTAATTAGCCTGCCACAGAGAAAATTTACTAGCGTGCTGGTTAATTTCACAATGTAAAGTCAGAGAAGGGAGGTGGGGTTGAGGGAACAAACCTTATTAGTTTTGAATAATTATTTAAAGATGTGGAGCAGCCTATTTCAAACACTTTGATTGCCAAATGCATTAAGGCTTTAAATTCAGTGTTTGTATCCTGGTATATATGGGAAGGAATCTCTCTAGATGAAATCATAAGCATATCAGTTAACAGCTAAGTGACTTATTTAAGATGCAGAACAACAAGCAGAATCCTAATAAAACCATGGGAATGAAAATTTGCCTTAAGACCAACTCTTGGGAGGTTTCCATAATCTTAATTTGCCATTGATGCAATTATTGCTCTTTCTTGTCTTTTTAATCCAAACAAGATGTTTGCAGTGGCCATGGAAAGGTGCCTGAAATCACATGGCTGAATTCATTTAATTTGCCAACATTGTCCTTTTTCTCTCTTTCTTCCTGGTAATGGGCAAGAGTCAGTTCTGGTGCATTAGGTACTAAATCTCTTCAATTACCAGCCGGGAAGAAAGATTTAAAATTGTGCTTTAAACCTACAAACTGATTTAGTTTTAAATCACATACACTTCTCCCGTGGAGTCTAAATTAAACTGCAGAAAGGACACCGAGCTCAAGAAATTGAACTGGGCGGGGCCAGGGCTCAGGCCAGCAATAGCAGCCAACCATTTTGGTTTCTTTCCCCAAAGTGCAAAGGGAAAGAGACAGGACATGCTGAAAGACACACCTTGTATGAGAAAGGGCAATATTGTATTGCTTGGGAGCTAGGCACAGAATGAATGTTAGCATGGGGGAGTCTAATCAAAGCTGTTACTCTTTTTTCTCCCTTTTTGGGTGCTCGGCAGCCATTTTCAACGTGGATGATTCTGTGGTTGATCTGGAGACCCTGGCGGCCTTATATGAAAATGTGAGTATCAAAGCCATTCCGAGCAGGAGTTTCCATATTTCCATGTCTTTACTAACTAACTAACTAACTAACTAACTAAATAAATAAATAAATAAATAAATAAATAAATAAATAAAATGTTAAGGTCTAACAATAATGGTTATAAGTGACTCCCTCCTGAAAAATTGCTGAGCCATTCATTCATGTTCTTCGGTGGTGAGCATTTTGAGATAACATGGATGAGGTGAAGGCACAGAGATGCAAGCTCAAATAAGAGCAGACATGAGAAAAGCACAAGGTTCCTCACCCCCACTGTGGTATCTGAGTTAGTAGATCACTTTGCACACCAGCAAGGGAGGGTGGCTCAAGGTGGAGTCCACTTCTGTGCCATGGAACTCAGCCCTGTAGCCTGCTATCAGAATTAACGAAGGTAAGCTACTGACTCAATGTTGGTGTACACCAGTGTCTTCCTATGAGGAATGGAAATGCTAATACCAACTAGGAGGATTACTTTTAGTCCAAATGAACTGACGGTATTGAATGTGGGAGTAGCATAGGATGGTGAGTGTGTGTTCTGGATTTAGAATCAGACAGGTTTAGCTCTATCATTGACTGCTGAGCAACTTTGGGCCATTTAAATTCCTTAAGCCTGTCTGCTTATCAGTGTAACTAGAATTCTAATGTGCTCTACCTGATTTTTATGAGCATTAAAAGATAATTCAATATATGTAGCAGTAGCAATGTATTTTGAAAACAAACAGCACTATACACATATACGGTCTTTAAATTTGGGTTGTATGTGGAAATAACGAGCACAATTACAGGTTCTCTGGACAGTTCACTAGACATTTTTACATCCTTTACATGTATCAAGAGTTGTCTAGTACTACTGGGTGGGAACTTCTCATGTTTCCATCAGTAAGGCTCTCATTAAAAGACAAGAAGGTGCACAAATACGAGGCCATCAGGAGCTGACATTGCATTTGTGAGAGAGATTGCGAGTCAGGCCCTCTACCAGGTATTTCGTGGCTTCGTGGAATCACCTATATAATGAGGATAAGCGATTGTATTAAAGGACTTTGCAGAAGGCAAAGTGCCTTCCTAATGCTTTTTGTTGTTACCCTGGGCTCAGACCTGTATACATGGTCAGTACTTGTTAGCTCACAGTAGAGGTAAGCTGCATCCAACTGAAATAGTTGGATACATTGAGAAAGTGTGCAACTAAATGCCAAAATAAGCAGTATAGACAAGGAATGCTTAAAATTTTTAGAAAAAGAGAAGGTGGTGACTAGAAAAAAAAGTCAGGAGCCTACATAAGTTAGGAGGGCTATTGAGAGTCAGGAAGCAAATGCTAAGGACAACTTGACCCTTATCTGCTTATGGGCAAACAGAGAGAGGATTCAAAGGCAGCAGCCCAATGTCCTGGCTTCTATAATCAGCTGATGTCACTTGTTATGACCATTTGCATTAGCCAGGGGTTCTCAAACGTTCAAATGCACCAGAATCACTTGGGAGGCTTGCTGGATCCCACCCCTGGAGCTTCTTAAGTCTAGGGTAGGGCCAAAATTTTGCATTTCTAACTAGTGACAGGTGGTACTGATGCTGCTGGTCCAAAGACCACACTTTGAGACACATTGCTTTAGACCAGCAATTTTCAACCAGTGTACCATGGCACACTGGTATACTGCAAGAATTTATTAAACATGCAATACCTGACTATTTAGTCAGGGGCACTGACCTCTATTTCCTTAGATTGTCAAGGAAAAAAAAAATGACAACAGCCAACACAACAATAGCCATCTGGTTTGAGTGAATCAAAATTATACCTATTGCTTTTTGTCAGATTGGCAAAAAATATATTTTTTTTGGTGTGCAGTAGAATTTTAGTAATTAGTTTATACGTGCCACGAGATGAATTATTGCTTGATTCTCAGTGCTCATTATTTTGTGTGTGTTTTGTTCTGTTTCTTTTGTAACACAGAGAGCCCAAGAGGATGAATTGGTTAAAATAAGAAAGTATTATGAGACATCCAAAGAAGAAGAATTGAAGCTGCTGGATAAACCTGAGCAGTAAGAAGGCTTGAAAGCTTTTCTGTTGGGCCCCAGTGCAGCCCCTCTCTCCCTGCCTCCCAGCTCTGAACAGTCACCTCTAAATTGTGCAGTGAGCTAAGTCTCAGCTCTACCATGCCTCTGACCTATTGCATGTAGCAGAATGACATGCCTGCTGGGAAAAGCACCGGGGAGATTTGTGCTGCTGGATAGAATATTTCTCAACCTCTCTCCCCACCCTCATGACTCCCCTTTCTTGTTCTAGCAACTTATTAATTCCTCCTAGACTAAACATTCTGGCCAAAAGGGTAACTGAGGAAGGAAGAAGTCATTGCTCTGTTTAAGGTTTTGCTGATGCAGTTGAGAAGATATGTCAGAGCACAGCACTGAATTTTATTTTCCTAAGTGGTATATCCAGTAAATGTAGCCTGAGTGTGTCAGCTTTCCCCCAGATTTCTCCACCTGCTCTGCCCAGTTTAGATGTGACTTTTTCATCTTCTCTTGGAGTGTGCTTTTCTCTCCACTCACTCTCTAGAGTTTTTTGCTCTATAGTTTGGGGTGTCTGTCCACACCCTTTGAAAACCCAGAACTCTAATGTGTAACTGAGTGACTCTTGTCCTTGGCTGGGCTCTTAGGTCTGCAAACCAGAGAGACACTTCTGCGGCTCTGCAGCCCCCAGGTCCCACCCAGGACTCAAAGTCCAAACTCTGTGCACATGTGGGTCCAGAGCAGACACAGGGCTCCTTTGCCTGGTGCTGTTTTGAGTGCTTCATGTCCAATTCAGGCCGCCCCTCTCAGCCTGGAGGTGAGGCAAGGGTGGGAAACAAAGAGACAAGTGATCAAGTTTAGGCTAACAAGTCAGCCCTGGAGGCATCTGAGGTTCGGTGGCTGGTACAGAAACCTTCCTGCCTTGCCCTTGGGTCCTTTAGAACAGCGGTCGCCAACCTTTCGACCTCACGGACCACCGGTTGGCAACCGCTGCTCTGGAATGCACCTCTCCCCTTGGATGCCTGGGCTGAGTAGGGGATTTCTAGGGTTATTCAGTTATTAACAAACCTTCACGATAATTTTGGGAACCTTAGGTGAATTGTTCTCACATGCAGCATAGGTCAGGATGCCCGGCCCCAGTTAGTTCATGAAGCCTAGTAATAGTGTGACTCAATGCAAATAGAGTTCCACTGCCCTTCTGTTCCACCAGCTTGAGCCATCCTCTTTACCAACCCCCACTGCTGGGGAATTCTGTGGTCCACTCTCAAATCATATTTCCTAATACAATAAACTAATCCCCACTAACGAGCTGATCACTGAAAAGTAAGTGACTAATAATGGAATATTTGGACACTGACAAGGCCATGGGGAGTATTTGAAGACTGTCTTAGTCAGCTTGGGCTGCTATTACAAAATACCCTAAACTGGTTGACAGATAAACAACAGGAATTTATTTCTCACAGTTCTAGAGGCTGGAAGTCTAAGATCAGGATGCCAGGATAGGACTGCTGACTTCTCTTTGTATCCTCACATGGTCGAAAGCAAAGCGAGGAACTGAGCTCTTGTGTTTCTGGGCCTTAATTGCACTCATGCGGGGCCTCTCATCACTGGGGGCACAAATATTTAGTCCCTAACAAGGACAAGCATTTGGTTAGGGCCAACTATACCACCTTGAGCAATGATACTCTAAGCCTAGAGTTGTCACAGACTTTTCCTGTAGGGAGCCAGAGAGTAATTATTTTAGGCTTTGTGGGCCATACGATCTGTTGGAACTATTCAAGCCTGCTGTTGTAGTGCAAAAGCAACCACAGGCAATGCATAAACAAACGGGTGTGACTATGTCCCAATAAAATTGTATTTATGCACACTGAAATTTGAACTTTACGTATTTTACATGTCATGAAATGTTACCCTTCTACTGATGTTTTTTAGTTGATGGGCCATACAAAACACGTGGTGGGCTGAATTTGGCTGTGGGCTGCAATTTTCAACACCTGCTCTAAGCTATGGGTATGGCCGACCCAGTGAAATGAATAGTTGGTTTTTGTTACTGGGAGTATTTCCCTTTTCCTTTTGTGTTAATGCCTTTCTAGCATTATTTTTTAAGGTTAATTGCCAGGACACAATAATGGTGGCAGGTAATTAACATATAACTTTTTTTTGAGATTTTTAAATTGATTTTTAGAGAGAGAAGAGGGAGAGAGGAGAGAGACACATCAATCAGCTACTTCCTGCACACACGCCAGTGGGGATCCCAGGCATGTGCCCTGACCTGGAATTGAACCAGTGATCCCTCAATTCCTGGAACGAGGCCTAACCAACTGAGCCACACCAGCCAGGGCTACATATAACTTATTATTCCTTCTTTCTCTCCTGATGATTTGGCTAGAAGCCCATTTTGAAAAGTTTGTAACGTCACTGTAACAGCTTCCTGGACATGCTAAGGTGTGACTGACAGCAAAGAGGCCTGTGTGTTGTCCTGGTAAGGTGATGTGCCTGGGCTCAGTTGCTGGAGGGAAAGGCGCAGAGATGGGGAGTTCAGGCCTGAGTGAATGCCACCTTTGCTTTCTGTCTCCTGCACAGTACAGCGTTTGTTTGATCTATGCCAGAGTTTGATTTTCTGGCAACTCCTTTGCCATTAACTCCAAGTTAGTTGACTCTACGCATGTTGTGCATACTGGAAAATATGAAGTCTCGGCTTTACAATTTCCTAAGAACTGTGTGATGCCCGGTCCTATAAATCATAGCATGGAGAGGCTGGCCTCATTACTCACCTCATCAGCTTTCTTGCACCCCAGTGCCAGGTTTAGAAAGCCATTTCCCATAAAGGTGTCATCTGCCTGGGACCAGGTTGAGAGCTGCTCCCTTCAGAGATGGCCTTTGACTCTTTACACTCTACCTTGGGGTGGTGAGGTGAGGTGAGGTGAGGTGAGGTGAGGTGAGGTGAGGTGAGGTGAGGTGAGGTGAGGTGAGATTTGGCTTTGATTAGGCCTGATGCAAGCTTTCTGTGGCCGAGTGAGGACACTGTATCGGGATGCTCCACTAGGGCCCACAGGTGCCTTGGGAAGATACATGGATTCTGAAACAAGGCTCTGAGAGTGGAGTCCTCTATGGAAGAACACAGGTTACAACATGAAATGATGCTGTGTACACAGCCCTGTGTGCACGCACACACACCTGAGATAATACCATTCGGGGGATTAGGGGATGATAAACCAAATGTTAGGTCCTTAAAACCAATGGCCACATTACCTCATCCCACCTGTCAGCTGAGTTGCTCCTGTGGATGAGTAACCCACACGATGTGAGGTGTAGCGCTTCTCTCCTATATACAGGCTGAAAGTGTAGCTCTTCCTGGGAAAATAAGCATAACCTGGGGAAAGAAAAGCTCCTTGGGGCGGGTGGGTATGTAGTTCTATCTATTACTGGCACTAGGGTATAAAGTTAAACAAGTCCAAAGGAAATCAATCTATAAATATTCTTAAGTACCAAGACCCAAAGTCCAAAACTCAGAGTTCTTATGGGTAGCGAATAAAACACAATTGGGGGATAAGATATTTATCAGACACTTGCTTCATAGCCATTGAGGTTACTTAGACTTCTGATATTTTCCCAGGTAAATGGGAAAGTAGTATGGTGTGATTTCTGAAGGCTTTGCATGGCTATTTTTGGACAGAATGTGACATAAAATCATCTCCCCCCTCCCCAAATTTGCTTTCCCATTATATCACATCTTTACATTCCACCAGGTATCCAAGTGAAAAATTTACAAGTCATTGTGGACACTACTCAGAATCCTTTGGGATTGGTCAGTGACTCTGGTTCTTGCTGCCTTAGTAGCTTTCTCATGCATTTGCCCTCTCTGTTCACACTGCAGGCCCTCCTGCCTTCCCTCTTAGAATATTGCAACTGCGGTTGTATAGGTCTTCCAGCCTCAGATCTGCTATCACCACCAATCAATCAGTCACCGGCCAACCCAGGGTCATCGTGATTTTCTAAAACAAAAAGCTGAAATGGTCACTCCTCTATTTAAAACACTACATTCATTTAGAAAAAGTTTAAACTCTTTAGAACACCATGCCCCATTTTAGCATCTGACTCCTCCTCACCTCCCCCACAAATATCATGCAAACCATCTAGGCTCTGCACAGCACCAGAGAGAGCTCCAAGGAACCTTGGCTGACCCGGTCCCTCAGTGCTCTGACTTTGTGCCCTGTGTGTGGCTTCCGTAGCTCCTGTGATAGCCCCATCACTGAGAGCACTTTGTCACATTCCATGGTAATGTTGGTTTATTTCTCAGGCTATCAAGAAGGTACCGTGTATTAAGTAAAATTCTGTCCTTGCATGGTGCCTGACACACTGTAAATGCTTCACACGCATCTGAGAACAGACCGAAATCAGTCTTGGTGACTGATGCTCTGGTATTTTCTGTGATGCATTCCCTACAGTTCTATCCAAAAATGTAAAATTCTTGAACTTCCCTTCCCCCTCCAACTCTGGATATGTGTCAGACCCTTCTCCATGCACAGCACATTGGCTCTGAGAGTCTGTCGGCCTTCCTAGTGCTAGCCCGGATCCCAGGGAGCCTTAATCCCAGACTGCCTTGCAGCTCTACTTTGCTCTGTCCTGTGCAACGTAAGTTGGTGAGCCTATGGGCTTGTCTCCTCATATTGGTCCCGATCCTCCTGTTATGAAACTAGCTATAAGTAATTGTTCATGCACCATACTCTCCTTTTCATCTGTGTGTCCTTCTTGCTGAGGTGAGGTGTTGAGCCGTATATTCTCTTACACAGTCTCTGTAAATGCTTCACTCCTGTGTTCATTTACTCTAGGAAGTGTGCACACGCTGGGGATCAGGTCCTGCTTGGGAATAGAGTCTCAGGGTCACATTTGGAAGATGAAGGAATGCAGGGCACTCCCTTGAGGTAGCTCTCAGCAGCATCTGAGTAAATAAATTCCCTGAGTCACCACAGTACCAAATGCCCCTGTCACACAAGCTTTTTACTACTCATATTGGTGAAAACTGGTCATACCCCTAATTCCAGTTATAAATAAATCAGTGGTTTAATACTAATTTTATAAAGAAACAATTTATATAAACATGTAATTTCTTCATCTTGTCCTAATCAGAAATCGTATGGGTTTTATATCCATTCCATGGTTTTCATAATAATACATTACAGAAATTTAAAGCACAGGTGTGATTTCTTTATGCATATTCTTTACCTCATCTCAGTATCATTTAAAAACAAAAAAGAAGAGGAGCCCTGGCTGGTGCGGTTCGGTTGATTGTTGTTCTGTGCACCGAGGGGTCTCTGGTTCAATTCCCGTTTGGGGCACATGGCCAGGTTGTGGCTTAGAACCCTGGTGGGAGGCGTGTAGGGGGCAGCCAATAGATGTCTCGCTCTGGCCTTGAGGTTTTTCTCTCTCTGCCCCTCTTCCTTCCTCTCTCTCTAAAAGTCAGTAAAAAATCTTAAAAAACAACAAGAAGAGTGGCTTAGAAGATTGAATATAGGAAATCCACTCAAGAAACAAATTTTAAAAAGAAGATATTACCTGGTTGTGGGATAAATAAGAAAAACAGCTGATAATTAGGATCTTATTAACACCCAGCACTCCCTAAAATAAAGTAAAAGAGGCACCGAGTATTTGCTAAGGGAATTTCATTGGGAATGGAAAGAAGGAGGCCCCAGCTTCGCAAGCATTCTTGGGCAGAGATTGCAAAATGTCAAAGTAGTGATGTTATGAGTTGACCGAGGCTTTCAGAAATATCAGGTAATAATCATTTCAACCCCAAAATGAATTTAATTGCTGTTAGTGGATTCTCTCCTTTTCTGAGTTCACGTCCAACTCTTTCCACCCGTTTAGTTTTATGCCCCTTCCTCTGGTGGTTGGCCGGGAGAGTATGTAGTTCTTCCAACTTAATTTTGCAAAGGGCACCAGTGCCCAACTGCTCAGACAGTGAGCTTTTGTGTGTAGGTTAGTACTCGCCTTTAGCTTTAAGATCTGCCTTGCCACAGTTTTTAAGCAGCTTTAGATTGTGTCCACTTAATGAGTGCTGCTTTGTTCCAAGCACTGATCTCTGAGCTCTGTTTAAATAAGTAAGTTGATGTGGAAGAGTAAACAAATATCTGTAGAATAGGGACATTATCGACTATTATCTAATTTATTAAGCAAAAATCTCACTTCAGTAAGAGATTCTGTATCACTTGTCTCCAGTCCTCACTTTACTCAGCCTGTATAAATATATCCTTAGAGAATGCTGCATTATACAGCAAGTATATTGTATATATTTTCTCATGCACTAAAGACTAACACTTCTCATTTGGCAATTTATATACCAGGCATTTATTTTTTAACTATGTGTTTTATTGATTTCAGAGAGGAAGGGAAAGAGTGATAGAAACATCAATGATGAGAAAGAATCATTGATTGGCTACCACCTACATACCCCACACTGGGGATCAAGCCCACAACCCAGGCATGTGCCCTGACTGGGAATCGAACCATGACATCCTGGTTCATAGGTCGATGTTCAACCACTGAGCTATGCTGGCTGGCCACTATGCATTTATTTACTACCATAAAAACACATTTTTTAAAAAAGTGGCTTTGTTATCCACAGTAGAACACATCACCTTAGAGTTGCTTAAGTTAGCCTGGTACCTTTTAAATTTGTTAAATTAATTAATTGTCAAATAAGGAATGCTCTCATGATGGATCTTTTCAAGCTGTCTTTTTACTTTCCTTGTGATTTTTATACGAAGCTAGATGATTCCTTCTTAATTTTTACAGATTTTTACATGAGTTAGCCCAGATCCCTAATTTTGCTGAGCGTGCCCAGTGCATCATCTTCAGATCTGTCTTTTCCGAAGGCATCACCTCCTTGCATCGAAAGGTAGAGATCATCACACGAGCTTCTAAGGTATGTTGCTGTCTAATTTAAAAAGACAACTTTGTCCTTATTAGGGGTAAAGGAGGAAGCTGGGAGTGGGAGAGTCCCTTTGCCAAACTTTTTGGGTTTAAGATTGTGTGTTTTTCTAAGTGTAGCTGTGACTATTATCCTGCCTAAGTGTGAGTATGTGTGTGCATGCAGATGAAGTGCGAGGGAGAGGGAGAGAGAAAAGGAGAGAAGGGGGGAAAAATGGATTTCTTCTCAAATATTCCAAACACCTTCCAATGTACATACTGGCCATTTAACACCAACCCAAATAGTATAGTTTATTTTTTACTCGACTGTCTGGATTATAAAAGAGGTTTTGCCTCAGACCCATGAATTTGATCATCTGAAATGTGCTACATAGTGAAATAAAAAGATTCTAGAGATTTGTTAAAGGAAACAAATGATTATGATAATGAATGATGAGCAAATAAATTTTTGTTGGCTTTACCACATTGGTATTCATTATAAAGTTAAATTCTAGCACTTGGCTTTTTCTCCCAATGACCCATGTCCTTAAGAACACTCTCCACACATATGTAGCTTTTAGTTTAATACTTAGTTACTTATCTGAAGGCATTATTTTTTCTTTCTAAAATATAAGAGATTTCAATAAGGAAAGCATATATACCAAAGTATAATGTATACCCTTTAATAGTGCCCAAAGAGTCAGGAGCAGAAGTCAGCCTAGAGCTGCATTTGGCTTTCTTTTCCCTAAAATAAAAGAAAATAAAGCCAACTAAGACTATAGAGAAAGGGGAAAAGTATCTATTTGGAAGTTTGCACTTGAAGTAAAGGAGAGAGAGAGAGAGAGAGAGAGAGAGAGAGAGAGAGAGAGAGAGAACAAATGAAATAGGGAGCGAAGAAAACTCTAAGCAGCTTGAAATGATAGCAGTGAATAGACATATCAGCAAACACTTAATACAGGTAGCCTCTGGCCTTGAACTACATGATTGTAGTTCACCTCTGAGGGTTAGAACCACAAATGAGGAAGAATTGACTTGTTATTATAACTACCCTACACTTTACTGTTTACATAGATAATAGTCCAAAAACAGATCCTCAAATGATATTAAACCGCTTTCTACTTGTAAGTCATCGAATGTGAAGCCTAGCTATAACAGCTCTCTTTCCTCAATTTATAAATACTTTCAAGTATTTACAAAATAAAACTGGCTCAAATGGAAATATAAGTACTAATATTTAACCCACACAGATTGTCATTCATTGAAAGGATAGGAAATGGTGACTCGTAATGTATTTTTTAAAAGACACTTATGGGTTTAAAGTGTATTTTCCATCTTGCTAACTGTTAATTCTGTTGGTAACATGCCACCAAACAGCCTATTGGGTACTCAGTAAATATTTGTTGAATGGACATAGTTATATTTGGAGTTCAGCTGCATAATAATTGGTGTTTGTCATTACAGGGCTTGCTGCACATGAAGAGTGTGAAGGATATTTTAGCTCTCATTCTGGCTTTTGGAAATTATATGAATGGAGGAAATAGGACTCGGGGACAAGCAGATGGATACAGCTTAGAAATTCTGCCCAAACTCAAGGATGTCAAAAGTCGGGTATTTATTTGTTTTGTAATAAATGTCTATGATCTGCCATTATTTTCCTTCTATCCCTTTAATTTAAAAAAAAAAAAAAAGAAAGCATATTTCTGATTGTTCCATTTATCTCCATCCTCCCCATAACAATATACTTTTCCTTTGCTTTCTTTTGACTTTGGAATAAAATAGCTTTTTGTTTTTAATGTTTGATCTTATTTTGATGTCAAAATTCCCACTACATATTTGTTTGCTCTAAAATGCAGTTAGAAAAAATAAATAAATAAATAAAATGCAGTTAGATGTTGAATTGCAGTGAGAGAGTAAAACAGATAGCATATGATATTAGCCATAGCACAAGGCTTGAATTTATTGTTGGCCACTAGTAATTTATTCATTCCTGTGAATGGACCAATGTTGAATCATCAGTTGAGCTGAGCTTTTGACTTACTCTTTTGCCCACAACAATCAGGCTGGAGGTTACTGTCAAACTCTCTGAGCCTGATTATCATTTGGCTCCACACCCCTGCAGAGCCACCTCTTTAGAAACAACCAGCCATACCTAGGCATCCTATGGGGGGGCAGTGGGAGTGGAGGGAGGGGAAACACAGAGGCAAATTAGAATTAGATCCATGTGAACAAGACTCAAAGGCTGCCTTGTGGGAGGGCCTGGCCTCCCAGGGTCATAAAGTGGCATGGCATTCCTTTTAAGCTGTCCTGATTGTTTTTCACACCATTAAGAACACACATCTTTTGAAAGGTGGGAAGGGAGGGATGGTTTTCTGTTCTAGTCCCTGATTCCCTTTAGCACTCCCCTGCCCACTCCTGTCTTGGCTTTATGCCAGAAAATATAGAGACTGTGTTTTATTTATTTATTTTGTTTGTTTGTTTGTTTGTTTTAGCCATGACCTCAGAGGTCTTATGGATTATTTGTGGGGTTTTTTTTACTCCACAAAGAGCAGTATAGTGTCATTTCTTTGCATGGATGCCATAAAAAATGGATGCGACAAGGAGGAGAGAGAGAAATCTTGCTGGTCTCAGAATTAGGACCAGGTATCACAAACTAAAAGTGTTAAGGTCATAAACTGAGATTTTTGGCTCTCAGCTGTATAATGCAGCAGAGTCTCGTGTGAATGATTTTCATTTAAGCTTCTCTTTTAAACCTAGGATAATGGGATTAATCTGGTGGACTATGTCGTGAAATACTACCTGCGTTACTATGATCAGGTAAGAAATGGCATTATGTGGAAAACTACACAAATGGGGCTTCAACTCTTACACATTGTTGGCATTCAGCAATCGGATGATGGATGGATGGATGGATGGATTTCAAGTCCAACATAGAATCTGAGAGCTAGCCAGCCTCCTTGGTTTATAGATGGAAACACTGAAGCCAAGAGTGTTTCATGGACTCTTGTGAAGAGAAGCTCTATTTGGTGCTACAGGTCTACTGACTCTCACTCCGCTGTGTGACACAGCTTCGGAGAGACCCCCAGTATCCCGGTACCTTCTGACCAGGTTGCCAGGGCCTTTGTGAAGTCTATAGCCATTCAGTAAGTGGTTATATTTGAAACTAGATTCTGGGATGCAGACCAAAATTTAGGAAATTAATATTCAGTAATGCCCAATACATTCTCAGTAATGTTCATCGGGAACAAGTTGCAGATGTGGAATTTGAAATCCCTCCTCTTTGCTTAAATTACATTTGCAATTAGAAATAACATTTTCTGTGAGAATCTACCTGAGCATAATTTTCTGTATTTTATTCCTCCTCATTAAATTGAGAACAAGGAGTCCTAGCTTTGAGAAGAAAGAGGTACTGTTGTAAGATGTTGAGAAATCTAGCAATCAAGATGAATGGAAAAAGTCTCCGGAAAATGTTGTCAGGACTCCTGCTTAACTATCCATGGGAGCAGAGCTTTTCCTAGGTACTGAGGGGAGGAAAGTAAAGATGCCAGAGCCTTAGTTTTAAGAGGCCTACAATTTCATCCAGATGACCAGCTAAGCACTGATGAGGTTTATAGTTCCCTTTCTTGCCCTCCTGGTGGGTTTATCTAACTGTTCTCAATATATCTACAACCAGGATTCTCATCCCACCCCACCCCTCAACTTCTCCCCTGTTTCTATTAAAGATACTATAATTTTGGTCATTTAGACATGAAATTGTGCTTCTCTTTGGTTGATCTCTGTCCTTCAATTCAAATGTTTTTATCGTGTTCTTCCCTGGTTTCTATCCTAAATGACCCCAGCCCATTCAGGCTTTAAGATAACTCACCTAGGGAATTTCGATTGCTTCCCGGCTGGCCTCCCCACCATTCTAGTCTATCCCATGGCCTGTGGCCTGATTACATTTTATAGTTCTGATCATTTTACATCACTTTTTTACTCTAAAACAAAATGGCTCCCCTTTTTCAAGTGAATTAAGACTCTATCCAATTTAATGCCAGTGTTTTACAACCAGATTTATTACTTTTCCTCTGTGCACATTCTATGCTTCAACTCAAGACTTGATGTTTTCCAAACACACCCTGTGCTTTCTTCCTGATGTGTTTTTACATCTGATGTTCTCCCTAATTGGAACTATTCTTGTCACTAGCCTTTTTATAAAACTTCTCTTTTTTCTTATGAATATCTCTTAAAATACCTTTTTGGGAAAAAAGCTTCCACTAATATAAATATATATATTGAGCTCTTCAAAATCAATAAGCAAAAATCAATTCATTCCTTCTCATTTTTAAAAAAAGTGGCAAAACAGACTGCAGGTAACCACATAAAACAAACAGAGGATATAAATTGCCAACTATATGTATAGAATTAGCAATCTATACTGATCCAGCCTTTCTCGGGTCTGTCTTGTATGGTTGATTGAGTTCCTATCTGTTTAAGATCTATAGGTCAAATGAGACCCTTATCTGGTTTGCTCTGGATTCACCGAGCTATATATCCATAATGGGTACCTTGAAAAAATTTCATATCATGTGCTTGTCAAGCTGTTTGCCCAGAGAGCTATGCCTGCTTACAGGGGACCCCTTTTCCTAATTCAGATATGCTGTATGG
Source organism: Eptesicus fuscus (assembly GCF_027574615.1). Lineage (NCBI taxonomy): Eukaryota > Metazoa > Chordata > Mammalia > Chiroptera > Vespertilionidae > Eptesicus > Eptesicus fuscus. Next base: position 72,270,886 of record NC_072477.1, on the reverse strand, counting down.
GCTAGTGAGACTTTGACCTTTCTGTATCTGAAACCCTATGAATATGTGTAATATTATACATATTTCTAGGGGTTTTTATCCTTAGGAAAAAATAAGGACATGTATCACTATTTTATTTGAAATAATTTGTAGTAGCAAAATATCACAGAATTTTTTAGTAGGTGTCAAAAGGTAGAAACTATGGTCAAATAAATTATGCTAGGGTCATAAAATGGAATACGCTACTATGGAAAGTGTCTAAGAGAATGTTTACTGGCATTGGAAAATGCTCTTGATCTACTTTTAAATTACAAATGTGTTTAGAATAATATATACTGTAATCTCCCCAATATGTAAATATAAATACACACAAACACACAGAAATACCTGGAAGGATATATATTAAAATGTTTGATTATTTCTGGATAGTAGATTTGTAAGAGATTTTTACTTTCTTCTTCCTTTTAATTACTAAACCTAATGAACATGTGTCACTTTTGTAAAAGAAGAAAAAGATATAATAAAAAATACTGCAATCTTACATGACCCTTCTTCCAAGAGGGCTTTGCTCAGTTCGTTGTCTTTTACTTGTTTTAAGCCCAAGAACACTTTGTTTGTATGACTCACTTAAAATATGTTTTCTGCCTCATCTACCGATATCAATGAGCAATTACCATTGCCCTGGTATTGCTTCCTGAGATCCAGAACTCATTATCTCTTTCTAGTGTCTGTAATGTAGGTGCCTGATAAATATTTGCTGAGTTGTATATTCTGCAAATATTGACAAGAATGTAATAAGAGGCATCTGTAAAGAATTAGGTATGAGGAGGTGAAAGCTATTTTCCGGTAGAGTGGGGAGGTATATTGCTTCAGGCAATATGTACGTACCGCAAGTTCTGGCAGCAGGGACCGGTGAGGCAGAAACATTCTGAGAGGTGACTTTTCTAATCCCAAATTGACGTGAGCAGATATACCTCCTGGTGTCTGATTCAACCAAGTCAGATGCATTGTAGGAAGACTGAGATTTGCCTATGATATATGGCTCGTTGAAGAAAGACAAACCCAATGAAATCAGCTTTCCAGAGGAAAATCTTACCGTAAGAATAGTTTCAACCTTGGAATGGTCCAGCTTAGGAAAAACAAGAAGTCAACATTCGTGTGGTCCTCCCCTAGTTTTCACTGTGCAAAATGCATTTCACTCAACAAGAGCGTAGAATTTTGTGATTTATTAAACGATCCTCTCCCTTTAGGAGCATATGTGATGATTTCTGTGGTTAGTAGTGATGAGCAATTAGCTGAAGAAAGGTGACTTCTGTTCCAGGCTTTCTTCCACTCATGCCAGGTTTTGGGTCCAAGTCTAGGTCTGTGAAGTTTAAAGAAACCCATCTAGAGCCATGCCTTTTGAACTCTAATTGAGCAAATTTCACAAGAACTACTACCAGGCTGATTGGCTCAGCAGCATTTTCTCAATTAAAAAAAGAAAAATGAAGCCGGACTGAGTTTGATAAAAAGTTTTGGAAAATAGAAAGAGATATTATTCATGAGTCCTTCCAGTGTAGATCACCATGGAGTTTTGTGGCAAGCGTCTTAGATGTCGTTCCATCTTGGCACTCAGACTAGATACTGCTTCCATGGTCGTAAAAGTAGTCAAATAAGTATAGGAAGATGAAAAAAAGTGCATTGATCATGTAAAATATTGTCCTATGCAAATGAGGAGAACTGCCCTCTTTTAGCATCCCAAGTAAAGCTAAAGGTCTTAAAGAAAGGGGAAGAGTCAAGGGAATTCCTGAAACCACAAGAAAATATGAAGGTAAGTTAGATGTCTCCTGCTGAAGGCACAGATTTCCCAGAGTAGTGTTTTGTAGCTCCTCTGTGATGTTTCCAAACAGAATTTATTGAGAGGCCAGAGGTTACAGTCTATATGGAGACCAAGGCACAGTTCCTGCCTTCCTGTCTAGTAGGGAAGACGTACAAACTAACAGGAAATTTGTAAATTAATGTTGGTAAGTGCTGTGAGAATGGTAAATACGAGGGGCTCTTGGAAACACCAAGAGTTGGTTGCTGGGACTTAGGGGGAATCTTTGAGGAAGTGATATCTGTTTTGAGATTTGAAGGATGAGTATGAATAAGGAAGTATGAGGACGTTCTGGGGAAGGGTTGGAAAGGGACAGTTTCATAGAAAAGTTGTAAAAAAGCCTAGAGGCAAGAGACCATGACCTGTCCTATTATTTTATGAAAGTTTGGGGAAGGGAGTTAGAAATAGGGGGAAGGTAGAAATAAGGCTGGAGATGTAGACAGAGGCCAGATCATAAAGTGCCTTGTAAAGCAGTTTTAGAGTCTGGAACCAGTCCTAATAGCAGTAGGAAAAATGGAATGTGAAGGAAAGCTGGCAAAGTAGCCTGTGTGGAGAGACCTGAGGATTGTCTGAGATGTGCAAGATACGAAGCTACATTAAACAACCCAGGAAGAAGCCAGATAGACTGGAAAAGAAATTTGAGGCTCAGCTTATCTCTCAATGTGCCTGATGAACGTTTTGTCCCTCAAGATGTTTCTCAGCTCAGGCGGTCTCTGAGGGATAGTTGTGGTACTTGTCAAAAACTATACCCAGTCATGTCCACATTAAATATGTGGTAAGAGTAGCCAAACAACATTTGGAAAATTTTTACAAATATGTGAAGAATTCAATATCCCCCCCCCCCCCCACACACACACACACATGTGTGCATGCGTGCTTTAAGGTGCAGAGGAAGGTAGGTAAAGGTGTAAGGCAAGGTGATTGTTTCTCCCATTGCAGTGCTGCCTTACTCAGTACCTTCTGATTCACACCCATTGACATACCTCAACGATGAGTTCTCTAATTGCTACCATGTGCAACCCAAACAGGGACTTTTATTTAAATACTTTCATGTGTTCCTCCTATATCCTTTTCCATGGACATAGAGTGCCCAAGATCAGGACATACCTGACAATTTTCTCTTTTATTCATGAGGCAAAATGGAACTTCACCCATGCCATAGCCAATCTAAATGCCAGTATGAACAAAAAGATGTTGTGAAAGACAACAAAGCACTTCAAAGTAACCAGTCCAAACTGAGGAACCCCAGAGGAATGTTGCTGCGATGTTTATTCAAACATTCAACAAGAAATGCTTTGGAATTCCAACTGAAAGTGACAATTGGGAAGTATAATGTGCTTTTCTCCACCATATCTTTTAGGAAGCAGGAACAGAAAAGAGCGTTTTCCCCCTGCCTGAACCACAAGATTTCTTTCTGGCTTCCCAAGTCAAGTTTGAAGACCTCATCAAAGACTTGAGAAAACTGAAGAGGCAGCTGGAAGGTAACAGGAACTGTTCTGTTATGATAATAGCTAAGAGTTTTTAAAAATGATCTAAGAGGATTATTTGTGTGTGGCTCATGGAATGGAACGGGTGTAGAGCTCAGCTAAGGTATGCTACAACCCCCACGAAGCGTTCCATCTCTAGGCACTTTTGGAGGCACTGGGCTTACATATATCTCTCTCTTTTACTAGTGTTAGTACTTGTTATATCTGCATCTTGTTTTATCCATGTTTCCCAACAAATAATAGATATAATTTTAATAATAATAATATTAACAGCCCAAACCCTTTACTGGATGCTTACTGTGGTCTCATATAATTCTTATAACAAATCTAATAAGCAGGAACTACACTAACTTTCTTTTTACAGATAAGAAAAAATGAGGCTTGGAGAAGTTATGTTCACACAGGCAGTGCAAAACAGATTTACTGAATTCTATCTGATTAAAACTCATGCATTTTCTAAACAAGTTTATTATGCTGCCTTCTCTCTCTCCAGCTCCCTTTTCCATCCCCGCTCCCATGCCCTCTCCTTCTTCTTGTCATACACACACAAGCGCGCATGCACACACATGTTCCTATATATTTGGTTTATATATGTGAGTCTAATAAGGATGGCAAGACATTCTATTTTCATTTATTTTACATTTTTTAATTATTCAAAACAAGATTCTGAAAGCCCTTTGGGCTTTTTTAAAAGGTGAAAATATGCTTCTCTTGGGCAGGAATTTTCCTTTGGCATTTCGAGAGTCTTGTGTTTTCACTGTGGAGACATCTCCTTGTCCAAGAATATAAATACTTGCGCTGGAGCTTTAGTAGCTCCAACTGAAGAGCTCTGTGGAGGATTTAGGGAGCGTGCTAATGTGGAAATGGAGCCCAGAGTGCCAAAAGGCGAGCTTGAGGAAATGAAGAGCTTGAACCAGGAATATTTTTACACTAAGACATAAAATAAACATTCAAAAAATGTTTATTGTGAAAGAGTGCTCAGAAACCCAAGTCTTAGACAGAGAACAGCTTGGACTGGAAGTGAAGGGGCAAGGTCTGCTCGGAGTGGCAGGGAAAACCATTTGTTTTTACTTTGGGCATAAACTTGCTTAAATAAGGACAGTGGTTACAAGTGAATATTTTTACCTTGTAAATTATTTTTAAAGGAACATGTGGACTTTTTTCCCCTCTTGTTGATGTGGTTGAGAGCGTGAATTCAACCAAATGAATGCTTTGTTCAGGAATGCAATATGTGGACTTGTGGTTATTCTATTCCCTTTCCTAAAAAAAATAAAAAATAAAAATGACAGTTTTGTTCTTGTCTAACATGAGGAGCTTGATTCTTACTTGAGTAAAGCAGAGTAAGCCATCATGGAGCTGTTTCCTCTGTCCCTCTCCAGGGATGGAATTAGGACCCAGGCCAGTCCCCAGGATGGCTGCAGGTGAGCCGTGGCAGTGAAGACCCATGTTTGTTCACTCCTTGGCTGTCCCTGAAGGCCCATCCCCCCAGCTCATGGCCCCTTTAACAGCCTGGGCCTGCTCACTCCTCTTGTCTTTTGAACAGAAGCCTGATCTGCGTGTGATCTTTCCTCCTCCCCGGCCTTCCTTCCAGGGACTTCCTCTTTCAGGCATCCTGGTTCGGCACCTCCCTTGGACTCCCGTGTGTTTGATGATAAGTAACAAAGGGATGAGAAGAGTGAATTAGGAAGACAGTGGACAGGCAGGGGTTCCCCAAAGCTCCCCACTTTGGTATATCTTATTTTCTCTAAGGAAATCCTAGCTGTCATTGCAGATCTCAGTACTCAACTGACACTTTTCTCAGTCAATTTTAAGGAGATATCAAACTTCTGCAGCTGGAGGGGCTGCCCTAGGGAGGAAAACGGATCATCACAGTTGTTTTTCTTCTTTGTATTGGACTTCACCAAGGAAGTACCATAAAGGCGACTGAGGGAACTAGGACTCCCCCACACACATTGAATATTTAAACAAAAAAATCCCTGCTAATCTTTAGGGATGCCAGTGTTTTTAACACATGAAAGGTACCTAGTAAATATTTAAAGAAAATACAGACCGTTGGTTCTCTAATGAATTTCTTTTTCTTCTAAATACCATCTGGCAAGATGGCCAGAGTCGTGGCGGTCCGTTTCATCTCCCGTCCCCATTCAGGTTTCACCGCCTTTTCCATAAGGCCTTGGTGTGAGCCTAGATTGAATGTTTAATTGAAGAGGACATAATTTTCACACATACAGCAAAGATTTGATGAGGCTTTGAGGTTTATTGTAGCCATTAAAATGTCGTGGCTGCTGGCAAAACCCCAGAAAATGTCTAAAGCTAAACCAGATGTGATTAGCAAATTTCAAGAAGTCTCAGGCCCCGGTTCTCCAGGCAGTCATGGCCCGTTAGAAGAAATTTGTTTTGAGTAGCCTGAACCACACCTTAACAATAGGATGAGAATGAAACTAGGATTGTTGGCTATACAAATGTCACTGATTTAAGTAGAGGTTTTCAATAAGCACCTTTCATAGAGACAAGAACTTTGAATAGCACTCATGTCGGTAAACACAGCAAGGAATTGATGATAATAGTATCAACTTCAGTTTATTGCATTATGCAATAATAATACATTATTATTATCTATCAGGTGCTTTGCATATATTATTTCTTGAATCCTTACAATGACCCTCTGAAGCAGATATTATTACTGATCTCTCATAAGAGGAGGAAACTGAAGTTTATGGTGCTCACGTAACGTGCTAAATTACTTCACAGATGACGACCTAGCCACATTTTAAAACTAGATGTGACTTTAAGCCATGTACTCATGACATATCCTGCCAATGGCCCAGCAGTCTCCATACCTTATCATAGATCAAAACAAAAAGGCATATATATAATCAAGGCATAAAGACTCATAAAAATACAGAAAGAACATCACTGAACATGTGCATGAGTACAACTGTATCTACTCATACTCCTGGAACCATATAAGGAAACCCTTAGGTTGGGAATAGAAGGGGGAGGACCTGTGGGAGAGATGGGTTATAAAAGTGAATAGACACAGTATTGCATAAGATTAAGACCTCAGGCTTTGGAATAAGATGCGTTTTTTACTGGTTTGGTGAAAGTAAGATCTTGTCAAGTAACAACCATAGAGTGTATTAATTTCTCACTCACAAAATGGGGCAATTATAGTACATACATCATAGGAGGTCATGAATGCACACTGCCTTAGTAAGGAAAGCTTCAATAAAGCTGACTGGGGGTATGTGAGTACCTCTTACTGGAATATGCACAACTTATAGAATCAGGCCCATAATGTTGGTCAGCCAGCTGGCTGTTTGTGGAGAATTGAATTTCCAGAACAGTTGTACACTCTTCTCTGCATTGTGGAGACGGAACCAAGTTCTTGGTGCTTGGGAACATGTTCCATATTTTGTTCACTGTTCTACATCCCTTAATGAGATGATAATTTTGATTTTCCTGATACTGTGATGTTATAAGTAATAGTTGGGGAAAATCCAGCAAGCAGTAGGAATAGTTGCTCTCTTTCGTATTCGTCGACCTTGCTGGCCAAAATTCTAAAGGTATGATTATCGACCTATGTGGTAGTAGACAGAATAATGGCTCCCAAAGGTGTCCAAACCTTAAGCCTGGAATCTGTGAACATGCTACCTTACATGGCAAAAAGGGACTTTGCTGACATTGAGATGGGGAGATTACCCTGGACTAGCCAAGTGCACCTAATCTAATCACATGGATCTTTAAAAGTTGGGAACTTTCCTTGTCGGTGGTCAGCAGGAGGTAGTACAGTAGAATGATCAGAGAGATGCGATGTTGCTGGCTTTGAAGATGGAGAAAGTGGGCAATGAACCAAGGAATGCAGGAAGCCTCCAAAATTGGGAAAGGCAAGAAATAGATTCTCCCTAGAGCCTCCAGAGGGATTGCAGCCTGTCAACACCTTGATTTCAGCCCAGTGAGACCCAGGTTAGACTTCTAACATATGGAACTATAGGTAATATATTCGTATTGTTTTAAGACACTTAAGTTTGTGGCAATTTGTTATAGTAGCAATAGAAAACAAACACACCAAAGGTGTGTTTCTGATTGTGTCAGTTGATACCAGTCACACACCACATACACACACGTGCGCGCGCGCACACACACACACACACATACACCATTGCTGAGGCCACAGATTTGGGATTTCCCAGATACTAGTGCTCACCAGTACTGCAGAAAATGTGAATTAGTGCTTTCTAAAGAAAGAGTCGCTAGTCCGATAAACCTGGAAATGCTCTATCCTGAAATCACATCATAGGAATTCACAGTGCACATGAGTTTATTAAAGATTTTAGGACGTTCTGCAATTAAAAAAAAGAAGAACACACAAAAAAACCCACAATTTATCCCTCTTTAAAACAGCATTAAAACATGAAACATTGTGTGTATGTGTGTTTTGTGTGTTTTTTTCTTTCACTAAATACTTAGTAATATGTTGCAGTACATGCATTCTGTGAAATATAGCTTAAGAAGTGATGCTGACATCGCTATCAAGTTTTTAATATAAAGACACAACTATTTATTAAATCGTCATTCCTGGTTGACCTTAACAGGAGGAGCTGTGATAAACAATTATGCTCTTTGCCCATTAATGTTGCTCTTAATACTCCCTGACCATACTGTCCTTAGTTGTTATCCATGTAAACAGAGTGGGTCACATCCTCTTGGAAGTGTTGATGCCTGAAAGCCAAAATGAATAGCACTAGTGTTACTCAAAATTACCCTAGTGTCACCACTCCCAAATCCACATTTGTTTCACATCATCCTGCAATAGTATTTAATTATGAAAAATTCACTCTGGCTATGAAAGTAAGAAGGTTAATTAATTATTTTGTTGGAAGATAAGACAGGAACTCTTCAGATAGGTGTTGAAAAGTCATCCTATTCTGAAAAGTTTAAGAAGAAAAATAGCCCTGGCCGGGTAGCTCAGTTGATTAAAGCATTGTCCCTATACGCCAAGGTTGTGGATTTGATCCCTTGGCAGGGCACATAGAAGAATCAACCAATGAATGCATAAGTAAGTGGAACAACAAATCAATGTTTCTCTCTCTCTTAACTCAATTAAAAAATTATTTTTATAAAAATAAATTGTCATTAGCTAACAAAAGTTACTTAGTAACCCCTATCATTAAGGGTGGGCTACTTAACCAGCTAACTATGATCTAAATCTGCATTGGAAAGGATGCATTCTGAGCCCTGTTATTGCATATATAAATTGGGAAAATGGAATTAGCAGTTAACCCTCAGTGTAAGATATACAAACTTATCTGAGAATGTTGGCTGAGGTGCAAGTTTGTGTGTGTTTTAAGATCATTCCAATGATGTCTTTTTCCCTAAATATTTAAGACTATATATTTGAACATGTCCTTTCTGATGAACCATTTAGAAATATTTGGAAATACACTTATACATTTTTGGAAAGGCAAGAGTCTCTGTTGACTTTTTTGATATCTGTTACCACTCTATAAATGTTTACCTGATAAATGTTTATCCTAAAATGTTAACTCTTTTAAGCCTTTTTAAAGTGAGATGCTGTGTGAAATGCATAGGCTAGGCATTGAAAAATGCTAAAATTTTTATTTTATTTTAAGTTTGAATAGTAATAGTTCTAAACTAACTTTATATTGAAATACATCTGTAGGCATTTTCCATTCTGATGTCCTTATTTTAATGGAGTGACCAGATAAATCCTATATCATCCAGATGAGCCTCTGTTTGTATAATGCTAGTAACTAAACATTCTACTCAAAATTTAAATTATAGAAGGATATAAATTCATACATACATGAAAGTAACAGTTCAAGAAAGAGTGGTGGTTTTTGTTGTGGGGAGGGGTGGTGGTAGATTTTCTAAATTATAGTCAATGTGTTATCCAGATGAAGATGGCAGATTGAATTCATTCATTTAGCTCCACTACCTTCTAAAGGCTCACCAAAAATACAAAGATGTTATTTAGAATCATACAGTCAAAACCATTTTAATCAGTAAAAGAGGGGAAATTAGGGAGGAAACCACACACCTACACATGTAAAATCATGAAGTGAGAACATTTATACATTTCTCCTGGCCCTTGGCTAAGACTGGTGTAGTGGCAATAGTTTGACTATTAGGATATGCATATGAAATTTTTACAATTAAAATCAAGTTAAAAAACATAAGTTATAGCCCTGGCTAGTATGGCTCAGTTGGTTGGGTGTCATCCTGTGTACTGAAAGGTTGTTGGTTCGAATCCCAGTCAGGGCACATGCCCAGGTTGGGGCTCAATCACCAGTAGGAGGCGTGCAGGAGACAGCCTATTGATGTGCCATTCTCACATCAATGTTTCTCTCTCTCCTCCCTTCCTCTTCCTCTAAAAAAAATCAATTAAAAAAAATGTTAGCGAGTCCAGCATAGCTCAGTGGTTGAGTGTTGACCTATGAACCAGGAGGTAATGGTTTGATTCTCAGGGCACATGCCTGGGTTGCAGGCTCCATTCCCAGTAGAGGGTGTGCAGGAGGTAGTTGATCACTAATTCTTATCACTGATGTTTCTAAAATATATATATATTAATCTTTTTAAAAAAACACATAAGTTATAGTCAACTCTCAGTTATAGGCAGATAGAGTACTATGATTAAGGATTAGTCATAGTTTTTTCCATATTAATCTATTATTTGTAATGTTAATCACTATGAGCTATATTATTTACATGTTGGAAAATATTTCCTGTTTGAAACTACATGGTAAGCAATAGACTACCTGTTGTTTCTCCTGAAAGGTGGAAAGAGTCCTCTCTTTTGCCGTTTAGCTCACTTAACTGGGCAAATATTAGGTGTACCGGTTAATAATGCGGATTTTATAATCAAAGAAAACATGATAATTTCAAGAGAAACATCATAGTGCTTTATTCAAAGTAATGTCCATCGCTAGCTACACATTTACCCCATCTTTCAGGTAATTGTGGATACTGTCCCAATAGAACTTTTCTTGTTTTGAGGAAAACCATTCAGAGACCCAATTTTCCACTTCTTCATACGTTTTGAAGTGCTGCTCAGAAAGTGTGTGTGCAGCCGGGACCGGTTTGGCTCAGTGGATAGAGCGTCGGCCTGCGGACTCAAAGGTCCCAGGTTCGATTCCGGGCAAGGGCATGTACCTTGGTTGCGGGCACATCCCCGGTGGGGGGTGTGCAAGAGGCAGCTGATCGATGTTTCTCTCTCATCGATGTTTCTAACTCTCTATCCCTCTCTCTTCCTCTCTGTAAAAAAAATCAATAAAATATATTAAATCAGCATTAAAAAAAAAAAAAAAAGAAAGTGTGTGTGCCATTGATAGGAACAAGTAGTAATCTGAAGGAGCAAGGTCTAGTGAATACAGCAGGTGGACTAATACTTCCCAGTGTGTGATGGTGCATCATCATGAAGCAAAATTACTTTACCGTGTCTTCTGGCACATTCTGGTCATTTCACCATCAAAGCATGGTTCAAATTGATTATTTGTTGTCAGTAGTAATCAGTATTAATGGTTTCACCTGGCTTTAGAAGCTCATAATACACCACACCTTCCTGATCCCACCAAACGCAGAGCATTGTCTTCTTTCCGAAGCTATTTGGCCTTGCAGTCGATGTTGATGGTTGACCTGGATCAACCCATGATTTTGTGCATTTGGGATTCTCAAAATAAATCCACTTGTCATCACCAGTCACAGTTCGATACAAAAAATACTTTCTTTTGTGCTGTTGAAGCAACATTTTACTGATGACTTTTCGGTTTTCCATTTGTTTTTCGTTCAGTTGATGTGGCACCCATTTTCCTTCCTTTAAAATCTTTCCATTGCTTGTAAACAATTGGAAATGGTTTGCTGAGCAACGTTTAATCTTTCTGCAAGTTGTTTTTGAGTTTGCAAGAATCTTCATCCAATAATGCTTGTAATAGTTGGTCTTCAAACTTTTTTGGTTGACCTGGACGTTCTTTGTCTTTCACATCAAAATCATCATTTTGAAAGCGTTTAAACCAGCGCCACAACTATCTTGAGATGGAGCATGTTCACCATAAGCTTCCCAAAATATTCACAGCACTTTTTCTTCAAAATAAAGTAATGAATTAAAACTTCCCACAAATGCTCTCTTTTTTTGTATGAAATTTAACATTTTTAAGTGTAAAAATATCTATGATGTTAACACCTTCAGCAAATTTGACATATGAAGTTTTGAAGCTTGTTGTCAATACAACAACATAGCATACATATCAAATCGCATATATATCAACATATGTGTAACTCCATCTATGGGGTTTGACACTTTGAGCACTGATGGCATCTGCAAAGGATTCTGCCTGCAGAGCATTGGTGTCCCCATGGTGGAGGAAGGTAGAAAGGGCGGTTAGCAGAACATGCACTTCATCTTGCTCTTGACTGCTTTTGTGTGTGTGTTTTATTTTTAAATTTTCTCCTGAGGATATGTTTTGTTTTGTTTTTAATTGATTTTTAGAGAGAGAGAAAATAAGAAAAACATCACAGTGAGAGAGAAACATTGCCTCCCAAACACATTCCCTAACTGGGATCAGACTCGCAACCAAGGTATGTGTTTTGACCAGGATCTAACCTGCAACCTTTTGGTATACAAGATGATGCTCCAACCAACTGAACCACCCAGCCAGGGCCACTATCCAGATTTTGGTTCCAGTTTGCCTCTCCATCGGCCTCTTTGACTCTCTTTCCTGCAACCCTGTTGGCTTCTCCCCAGCCTAGAATCTATGTATCTGTCCAACACTTGGATGAAAGTGTGGCCTTGGTCGACTAAGTCAGTCAGTACTGCTGATCCCAAAACAGAATTTTTTAAAACGTATTTTTATTGATTTCAGAGAGGAAGAGAGAAAAACATCAATGATGAGAGAGAATCGTTGGTCAGTTGCCTCCTACAGGCCCCACGCCAGAGATGGAGCCCGCAACCCAGACATGTGCCCTGACCGGGACAACACTAGGGATCAAGCCCACAACCTGAGCATGTGCCCTGATAGGGAATCAAACCATGACCTCCTAGTTCAGTGGTCGGCAAACCGCAGCTCACAAGCCGCATGCGGCTCTTTGGCCCCTTGAGTGTGGCTCTTCCACAAAATACCACGGCCTGTGCGAGTCTATTTTGAAGAAGTGGCGTTAGAAGAAGTTTAAGTTTAAAAAATTTGGCTCTCAAAAGAAATTTCAATCGTTGTACTATTGATATTTGGCTCTGTTGACTAATGAGTTTGCTGACCACTGTCCTAGTTCATAGGTCAATGCTCATCCACTGAGCCATGCTGACAGGGCCAGAATTTAAAAAAATGATTGCCTATTGATATTATCTCAGGAAGCAAAGGAAACAATTTAAAGAAAGTCTGTAATGGCTGTTCCTTTGTATTTGCAATAAATATAGTCAGGGAACCTACTATGGAGCATGCAGTATAGGGTGCCCTCAGGGTTGCCAGATTTATTAAATCTGAGTTTCAGGTAAACAAAATTTTTTGAGCATCAGTGTGTCTCAGTATTGCATGGGACACACGTGCACTAAACAAATTATTTCTTGTTTATCTCAAATTCAAATTTAACTTGGTGTCCTGTCTTTTATCTGGCACATCTGTCCAGAATTTTGCAGCAATAAGAAAACCTACTAAAAGTTGGTTCACATTTTATTACCATTATGTGCTGACAATTCTAAATAATCTCTCATAAAATCCCTGCAAGGGTAGACAATGGATTGAGGTGCAATAAATATAAGGGTACAGTGCGTGTCCATTTCCACAATTACTAATGACAAGTTACCATTTAATGATCAATTACCAAATTTGCTTTCATCATTTCTATTTGTTAAAACTACTTCAAAACAAGTACTTCCTGCATTTTTACAGTAAAGAAGTTGAAGCAACTTTGCTACTAATGACAAAGTTGAGATTTGAAACAGGTTTATCTGATTACAAAGCGTATACTCTTTCCACTATATCATGCTTTAATCTTTTACTATTTGCAGACCCAACCCTCAGACACTAACAAATGATCTAGGATGATAAAGCTTGGAGAATAAGGTCCACTTAGTTCTCTAGTTCATCTTCTACAGGGAATACAAATAATCTTTGGATTAGAATTAGGCTTTTTCTTCTCTCTACCCATAACCATTCAACTAATCTACCTGTTGTAATCTCCATCATCCAGTGACCTGCCTGTCAATCTCTTTTGGTTTCGCCAACATACTCACTCTTCAGCTCTCTCTCTGACAATTATCCAGCCTGTGTTTTGTCCCTACATGTCCCGATGTGGTTAGTCAAACAAATAACAGAGTACTACACGGGTACTCCAAGGCAGCCCACATGGTTTTGACTTCCATATATGTAATTACATGGCTTCTGACATAGATATGAAAGTACAAGAACCTTCCAGGACTTGTGAACTCACACAGCTGAGCAGACCATTACTTCTGTGCTTGGAGCCAGCCCTGATTTGCAGGATGAATGACTTCTACCACCTAGTATGATCAGATGGTTTTCTCTCCATGAGAATATGCCTTCTTCAAGAGAAAAAGAAAAGAGAAACACTTTGGAAAACTCTGGGAGGACTTCTGAGAAGAGATGGCCAACTGAACACTCATTTGAATTGAACACTCTTGTGGGATTTCAGTTCCTCTTGAAAATTAGTAAAGCAAAAGTAGAGAGAGTTCTTTAAAAGCATGAACTCAAGAACACAGAACAAGAGAGAAAACCATGACCACAATATTTCTGTAGATGGACAAGTGATAAATGAATTAGCCAAACAAGAAAGCTGAATTCTATTCCAGGAGTGGAGAAAGGTGAGAAGCAATCCAATTTTTACCACCAGATTCATACACACCACAAACTCACACGTAAACTCGTACATATGCATTCATAAACATTCATATGTAAATAAATCAATAAAATCATTCAAGAAATTTTCCAAAAAAGATGGACACAAGTTCCTAATTTTAAAAGGCTCAGAGAATAAAACATCCATACCATTGTTAGAGCATTTCAGAATACTCGGACCAAAAAGAAAAGCTTTTTGGGGAAAGGAAGGGGTGAGATGTGGAAACAAAGTACACAGGGAGAATCAGCAAGGAGAATGGCTTCAAGCTTTGCAATAGAAACACTGGAAGCTAGAAATGGATCAGAGGGAAAATCATTCCTATTCCAGAATCTTACTCAGCCAAATTATTGATCAAATATGAGGGTAGAATAAAAATGTTTTCAGACATGTAAATTCTCAAAAAACACATCTCCCATGCAACCATCCTCAAGATGTTGCTAGAGAATGTGCTTTACCACCAAATGGGAAGACAAAGGTGACAGGAAATAAAAAATCCAGTGGAAAAGGGAGGTGAAGGGCTGCCCCACAGACATCGAGCTCAGGATGACAACCAGGCACGAAGAGCAAACATTCCAGATTAGATTAGGTCAGAAGAACCATGAAGAAGATTCTTGAGAAATATGCAGTCTCATGTATCTGAATGCTTTGACAGGATTTACACAACTAGTAACTTTGGAGTCCCTTTAGTGGTAAATGCATAGAAAGCAGAGCAAACTATGAATTAGGTAGTTTGGGCAGCAGTGTTTTAGAAAAGGCGAGTTAACCAGAATTTACATATATCAGCTGGGACTGGGAGTTGTTTTTGCAAAGTCATAAAAATGTCAACACTGAATACTAGTCTGAAAGTCACAGTGCTGCTATATTGTGAAGGACTCCGTGTGGTGGGTGTGACGGGAGATTGGGATCTGCTCTTTGTCTAGTGCACAGAATTCATTTATTTTTTTTTTAACTATGTGCATGTATGTAATAAATAAATATACAAAAAAATAAAACCCACAGCATTTGTGACAGTTTAGTTAAATTTCAACAGTGGAAGCTAGTGTGTGGAAAGGAGTACCGGCCTGAGACATAAGAGATACAGTTTAAAAAATTTAGTTCTGCCTGTTACTAACCACATGATAAGCCATGCAACTCTGACAAATCACTTAACCTCTGTGAGCCTGCCCAACCCCGAGGGATAGAGGAAGGGTCAGATGAACAGATGGCTGAGGAAGTACTTGCGAAGGTGAGGGAGGTATTACTTAATCTCATTCAGAGCCATGCAGTTTGCTCAATGTGTGCATATGGGTGAGTCCTAGAACGGAGAGGGGAAATTGATCCGTTAGGACAAGCCTGGCTAGTTTATCACCTTTTAGGAAGCTCCAGAAGACATGCCTTGAATGATTATTGACCGTGCCTAATCCATGGCTCTTTCCTCCTCCTAGCCCATTTGTCCACTGCCGTGGTGTGCTGAGTCTGAACTCTGCTGCGGACTGGATACATTAGCCAGAGTCCTGACCACGTTGCCATGGTGTTAAAAATATTTAGTTTTGCTAGCAAAGTTTTAGAAATAATAAAAGAAAAACTTTGATATGATTTATTTTTGTAAAATGATTTCAACAAAACAGACATAAGGAACTGGGGTAAGAGTTTCAGAAAGGCAGTGGATGTAAAATGTTGATTAGCGTGGTGACTTTTGATGCAAAGCATTCAATTAAGTGCAGCATGATGGGTAAAGGTCACACATTTCCCAAATGGAACGCCTTCAAAGCCAAGCTGTATGGAAAGGAGAGGGGACACGGAAACTGAAACCCGATTCACCCCTTTAATTAATGGAAGAAGTTTATGTTTTTCTTTGAAGCCACAATTGTGACATCTGTAGGTGGGAAGGATGAGTTATGTTGCCCTGGTTCCCTCCTCTCAGTTTTCACTTTATTTCTTACCCTTATTTATAAATCAACACAGTAAATAGAATTTATTTTGTCTTTTCTTTAATAAGAAACATAAAATATTGAAGTAAAGCTACTGTCATGGAAAAGCCTGAGTCACAATCCCTGAATTCAAATGCGTGCCTCGGAGGTTGTGTCACCCTTGGCCGGCAGTGTCATCCCCCACCTCTCAGTGTCCTTGTGTGAAACGGAGGGTATCCTGCCCACTCCGGATTATTTGAGAGGGGGATTGTATGAAGGAAGCCCCTTTGCAGAGTAGGAGCAAAAGGAAAACACTTACTCCTGACTCCCTTTGTGCCTTTATATCTGACATCCAGTCCATAAGCAAATCCTATTGACTCTTCCTTCAAAACACACTTTGAATCAGTTTCTTGCTCTCCACCTCCACGCATGGACCATCGCACCAGGTTCCTCACCAGTAGCCCTGCTTCCACGCTTGCCCTCCCTTTAATAGAGGCTCCATACACCGGACAGGTCAGGCCACTTTGTTGGTTCATATTCATTGCTCTTGGAATAAAATTCAGCTTCAAAACTTGTAGCCGTGCCTTATAAGTTTCTACACAGTTTGCCCATGTCCACCTTCCCTGTCTCCTCGCACGGAACCTCATCCCCTCCTGCCCACTAAACTCACAGGCCTTCTTTGGGTTCCCACCCAGTGAGCTTGTTTCTGCTTTAGGACCTTTTGGGCAGCTATTCCCTCTGCCTGGAATGTTCTTCATGTAGATATCTCCACGCCCTGGGCCTTCCCTGACACCCCAAACTTCAGCAGCAACTTCTAATAGTCTCTGTCTTTTATAGCCCACAGTTGTGATACTGTATTATTTTCTGTTTATTTATTTATTTGTAAATTTTCTCTCCCTCCCCTTCTCCAATGGATCCAATGACCTTTTTAGTGTTTATATTTACTATGTGTTGGTCAGTACCTGCCACATAGTTGCTGTTCAACCGATATTTGTTGAGTGGATGAATGAATGAGCAAATGAATAAATGGTAGAAAAGGCTAAGCTTACTGCAGGTAATTGCTGACCTTGCTATCAGAGAGAAATTAGATTGTTTCCTATGGGCAAAGATGTCAAATGAGCATAAACAGGTAGAAGGTTTAGGAAGACAGATTTTCAAAGCTGCCCAAAGGGACGACTGATGGCCTTGAGAGGTAGTGGGTGCCTCACCCACTTCTGCTTAGAAGACTGTGTTATGGTGGATGGGCAGCACAGGTAACAGTAAAGAGGGTAGTTGTGCTGGATGATTTTAAAAGTGCATTCCAACTCTGAGTTTCTAAGGTGATTATTATTACTGTGCTATTTCAGTGCATTCTACAGTCCTCCTTATGCAGTAAGGCTTATTGGGTTCTTCCCTGGACTTAGTTAAATAGAACAGCTGAAAATTCCTGGAATTCTGGTCATATACAGGGTCTAAAGTCAACTGTGAAATCTTATCAGGTTTGATCTCAGGTATTCTCTTTCTAAATGGCTCTCAAGGATCTTCTCTTAAATTAATCCATGCCTCAAAAACTAATGTTGATACCATCTAGAAGTAATCTTTGTAAGTAGAATTCTTATCCAATATGGTTGATTAATGGAACAAAGTTGGCCCAAATCAGAAATCATAGTAAATAATATAACATTCCTTAACCTTTAATCTAAAACAAGTTCAATATAGTAGCATTGATCTGTCTTTTGGTGCAGGGCTGAGGCCTTTTCTTGAATTATAGATATGTTGAATGGAGTTTTGTGGGTCTTCCCTACACACTCCACATTCATAATAGACCAGCTGTGGTTTCCTTTTGAATTTTTAAAGTGGAGTCATGGTTTTTGCAAATATCAACACAGAATCTTTCTAGATAGTTATAATTATTCTCAATCTTTTACATGTGTCTTCCCCATACCTTTTTTCCTTCCATTTTTATTTATTGATTTGAGAGAGAGAAAAGGAGGGAGGGAGGGAGGGAATGTGGGAGCCCCTTTCACGTCCTGCGTGTTTCAGGGTTCCCATTCAGGTCCAGTTTCTGGAGAAGGCCGCAATCAAAATGAAGAGACTGGAAAAGAGTTAATTTGGGTAGATGGGGGGCCAGGCGGGAGTCCACCTCTAGTGGGAGGACTACTCACTGCTCTGGCCTTTGCTATCCCTTTTATTGAGGTTCTGAGATACACCCATATCCTTTAGGCAGGAAATTCCAATAATAGACAATCAGCAAAAATTTACATATGATTAACAGGTGAGAGTTGCTTTAACTACCAATGTCTCAACTAAACAATGAGTGACTGGCTCTGACCATTCAGAGCGATTAAGGTTGACCAAAGCATTCCGGATTCCCTTTTTACATTTAACTTCCAATGTCTCAATGTTTGGTTTCCGGCAAGGGAAAGGGGAGAGAGAGAGAAAAGAGAGAGAGAGAAACATTGATTTGTTGTTCCACTTATTTATGCATTCATTGGTTGCTTCTTGTATGTGCTCTGATGAGGGGCTGAACCCCCAATGTTGGCATATCGGGATAATGCTCCAAATAACTGAGCTGCCCAGCTAGGGTGCTCACATCTTTATAAAAATGGGCTTTTAAAAATTTTTTCAGTTTGGAATAATTTTAGATTTATAGAAGTTGCAGAGGATAGTATAGAAAGTTTCTATATAGCCCCTATCCAGTTCCCCCATCAACATCTTACATTGTTGTGATATATTCATCAAAACTAAGGAACTGGCACTGATTCATTTCTGTTAATTAAACTTTCTAGAGTTTATTTGGGTTTCACCAGTGTTTCCATTAGTGCCCTGTCTTTGTTCCAGGATCCAACCCTTGAGTACCACATTGCTTTGAGTTGCCATGTCTCCTCAGTCTTCACTGATCTCTCACACCTGTACTTAACAGCAGTATTTTAACTTTTTCCACTTGTTTAGAAATAGCACACTGCTCTTGATAAGGATTCTACTCAACTGTGGGAAGAATTTCCCAGGAAAACCAGAGAGAAGCCTTCTAGCTGCAAACTTTCAGCATACTGTAGAAGGAATAGAAAATACAAGTAGGCCCTGGCTGGTATGGCTCAGTTGGTTGGGCATCAGCCTGTGCACCAGGAGGTTTCAATTTGATTCCTGGTCAAGAGCACATGCCATCTAGAGTTTCAGGCTTGATCCCCTGTGGAGGGTGTGGAGGAGGCAGCCAATCAATGTTATGATTTCATATCAATGTTTCTCTCTCTCCCTCTCCCTTCCTCTCTCTAAAAATCAATAAGCTTTTAAAAATATTTTTAAAAACTACAAGTAGAAGCAATGGAAAATAGCATAAATTTGGCAAGTTGTTGGCAAGAGTATCTTCTATATGTCCCATTCAAAAAAAGAAAAAGTACTAATGTAATTATAATGGTGATAGCATACCTGTATGTAGAACTTCATTCTTTGAAGTGGGTAAGGCAGGCATATATAGTGGAGAAAACAGGTCTCCAACATAGGAAGCAATATGGCTGGGATTACCCAATTTGGGTCTTTTGATTGCCAAGCCTATGTTACTATAAATTTGTGTGGGGTCAAGATATTTTCTTCAAGGCATAGCTGGTTTTGCTCATTGGTTAGAACATTGTCCCTCAGACTAAAAGTTCCCAGGTTTGATTCCAGTCAAGGGTACATACCTCAGTTGCAGGCTCGATCCCCGGCCCCAGTCAGTGTGTGTGCAGGAGGCAACCAACTGATGTGTCTCTTTCACATCGATGTTTCTCTCTCTCTGTCTCTCCCCTCTCTTCCACTCTGTCTAAAAATCAATGGAAAAAATATCCTTCCTAACAACAACAAAAAAGATATTTTCTTCACAGTAATAGATTTGTGGGTGGTTTTGTGAATATCAAAATATTTTCTTGCCCCAAAAAATTGTGTATCTTGGACCCCAGGGAGGATTCACACGTCACAAATGGAGTCTTTGTGTGTCAGACTACCAAATGAAGGAAGTTAGAGGGAGACCTGTTAAGCCCAGCAAAGAGGATTGGAGTTTTGCCAACATCTTTATTTCTCTCAGATTTCTTGGCTGCAGCATTGCTTTTAGATGGATAGAGGTCATGGACTGTAACTCTACTTTTTAAGTACCTGTTGAAAGGTCATTGACCTACCTGGGATCAGCAGGCCTAGTTCTGGTCTCCTCTGTGCCATTGAATAACCTGACCTTCTCCTACCCTTCACCTAACCTCTTCAGCCTTCTATTTTTCCATTTAAAATGAAGGGGTCCCAGTGGTGATGCTTGGTGACTTTTAGCTTTCATTGCCTTGTTCCTTAACTTTTGCAGAGCACTTTCATAGATACTCCAGTGGTTCCTGGCACTTCCCTGTAGATGGTTCGAGAGTAGGAAGCAGGACAGCACAAGTCCAGTGGGTGGGACATCCCTAAGTTCAGACTTTACTCTTCTCACCTCCAAATAGGGATGATAGCAGGACCAATCTCAGAGGGTTCTTCTGAGGAATAAAATGAGACACATAAAGCAGGCTGAGGTTCGAGACACCCTTGACCATTAAGAGCCATTTGTTTTTAATCATACAAGTTGAGAACTTGGTATAGTTTTCAGGAAATCATTGAGTACAGAGATAAAAGGCAGCTGAATTTATGTATAGTTCAGTGTAGATGACCAGTAACTTTCCCGGTGCCATAATGCACAGAAAGGGGAAAGCCCAGGGAAAATCTAGAATGGCTGATGTACTCAAACTGCTCATTTACTGTGTTTTAAAACTGCTTTTCTTGACTATTTTTGATGGTCTTTAATAAGACCATCAAATCTCCACGTATCCGAAAAAATCTCCAAAATACCAGGAGGACCTTGTTTGACCTTTTCAATCAGTTTATTTGTTCAGCAAATATTTATTCAAAGCTCTGAGTTAGCTGCTAATTTTAAATAAACTCGCTGACATATTAAGTCATTTGTAAACCCATTTTAAGCGCAAGTGTTGCCCTCGTTTTCTAGGGGAGAAATGTATTCCTATTTTCTCTTCTGATCTCTCTTCTGACAGGAGCAGTAATCTGTGTCTAAGAACAGCGATTAAACCTGCTGCCTGTGTGATAGGTGGGAAGGTGAGCAGAGTTTTGTGAACTCTGCAGATTCACAAAATAATTGCAAAACCCTTTCTGATGGTGATAGTGTAAAGATAACGAACAAATATTTTGCTACCTCCTGTTCGAGCAACTGTATCTTGGAATTAAAAATACCTCGTGAGGTTTTTTGTTGTTGTTGTTTATTTATTTTTTAATCCTGGGCACACCTCTCTTTATCCCCCTACCCAAAATTGAGTGTTTTAAGTAGGGCTTGTGTTTTTAAAATGAAGTGTATTATTTTTCTTCCTTAAAGTGTTATAAAATTAATTGGGAATCATACTCAATGACATGTTCAAGTCAGTGACATGGAGTAGAAATAAAAAGGCAGCTAATCTAATAGGAATAATTAAACAACTGGGCAAGTTGCTTGAGGTCCTATCACAAGTACCTGACTCATCTTGAAGACCGGGACAAGTTCCTGGGGCTCCCCCGGCCAGCAGCACACAGCTTTGCTGGGCCTCCCTTGCCTTTAACTTTTATCACTTGTGCTCATTAACATCAGGGCTAACGACATTAGGGCGTTTAATAAGCATTTCAGAATCTGTTATACCTAGCCTCCCCGCTGGGGGAGAACTTGCCCTTTCCTCTAAGCATCCCCATCCTTCCTAAAACTTTTACACATGGTCAAGTGGCATGGAACCATATAGTAGCCTCCTGTTACAAACCTCACCACCTCACCTTCTCTAACCTGGCAGGCCCCGGGATGCAGATGACCGGGGCTGCTGGACCAGTAACTTTCCCTGTGCCATAACTCAACAGAGAGGCAGATCGATGACAGGGTTACAGGAGAGTGGGGCTTTAAATAGCCAAGGTCAGTGTCTGGAGATTTCCCGTTAATAACACTAACAGCATCCCGCCAGCGAGATTCCTGGCCACTTTGTTACCCACGCCAAACTAGTTCTGATTTTCAACATTATTTTCAAATGCATCTAAGAAATCCCAACTCCCAGCGAATTGACAGTGCAGCCCGCTTTATATGAAGCTTTGTTTATAGGCCACAGTTCTCCCGACAGATTTACAAGTGTCTGTGGAGTTTTAAAAGACGATTGCTTAACAGGCATTAAGTGAGACACATAGAACTGTGTAAATATTTTAGCTGGAATGGGGGATTTTTTAAAATGTCTGAGCCAAATATTGCATTAAATCTGAAGACAGTGGCAAACTGATTAACAGTAGTTGCCAGCTTCGTGCTTCGCCAGTGATTCCTGTCGCCAAGATTAGACACCAGAATTCATCCACCAGTTTCGGTGGTGTGTTGTGAAATAACTTTCCATCCTTTTCCTTTCTCTCTCCTCCTTAGGCCACTCCATCTTTTCTCTTTTACTTCTTCATCTTTTATTTAGATGTAAACACTTTCCAGAGTAGACAATTACAGTTAATGTGACTGACCAGCAAAGGCTGAAACAAGAACATGGGCCCCGACAGAGGTCAGAGACACAGCGGAAGGCTAGCAGCTGCGCTGCTTGAGCGACATGCAAACAGGTTGCTTTTTGGTAATGGGCTTATGTATCTCAATCACTGGTCTCTTTTTAGCCAGCTGTTGCACTGCTGGAAGGAAATAATTCCCAAATCAGCATTGCTACCTCTTCCACTTACTGATTTCCTTGGATCATATAATAGTAGGCAGGCTTGTCACCTTCAAGATTTACATGGATGAGGAAATTCGTCACTTAATTTTAGTAAAAACTGCCATGCAATAAGCACTTCGGCTCCAGAGGAAGTCTTTTTCATTTAAGCATTCCCAATAGAAAACCACTCTCCTGGTTTGAGCAATGGATAGGATGTATTGCTTGACCTCTTAATATCATTTCTATGAGAATGAGGCATCTTAGCCAATAGGGCCTTGCTCTCTCTACCTTTGCTGATTCCATCAGCAACCTCTTAATTTTCACCCATTGATTTTTACTAAAAGTACTTCTTAAAGTAATGCTCACTTGGTTGCCCCAAAATGTAGGCTCTTATCTGTTCTTCACAAAATGGATTGAATTGTAATCATGTGTCCAGATCTTTATTTGATACTAGAGGCCCGGTGCATGAAATTCATGCACGGGGGGCAGGGGGGGGGGGGTGTGTGCCCACAACCAAGGTACATGCCCTTGACCTGGGACCCATCAGCCCGCTCTCCGCTGACCTCGTGGTTCTGCCTTGCTTGCTCTGCTCGCTCGTGGGAGCGCCCATGGCCCCGTCCACAGGAGCCTTGGGGGTCTACATGGCCAGGGGTGCCTCTGACCCGTGTGTCTGCTCGCTCGCCCGTTAGGACTCTTCCGCAGGAGCCGCAGGGGAGTCCACCGGCCGTGGAAGCCTCCGTGGGCCCGGCTGCGTGGTGTACTCGATGTGAGAGCCCTCAGGGCATATCCGAGAGCCCTCAGGGCATGTCCTGCTGACGGCTTAGGCCCGCTCCCTGTGGTTCTCTGCTCTCTGCGGGGCTTGCCTGCTCCACACCATAGCAATGGGCAAGCTGGGTGCTGCCTGCAGCTGCGCTTGTCTGCTCCCGGGTCGCTGCGGCAACAGCCAAGCAGGCCCTGCTGGGTACTGCCTGCAGGCCCACTTGCCTGTTGTGGGTCGCCAGCAGCTACGGCCAAGCAGGCCCTGCTGTCTGCTGTCAAGCTGCGCCGCTGGACCCACCCCCAGGCCCACCCTGAGGTTGCCTGTCCAGCCCTGCCTGGCTCCCAGGGCCCCACAGCAGCTGCGGCCACTGGGGTCTGGCCCTGCCTCCCGCTTTGGCCCTTGAAGCAGCCTCGGCAGCTGCTGACCAGGCCCTCCCCCAGTGCAGGTGCATGGAGGCAGGTCCAGGCGGTGGTGGCCGCCGCCAACGGAGAGACCCCTCAGCATTAGCGGGTTGGAGCGGTGGTGGCAGTGGTGGCGCCCCGACCCGCGAACACTGATGGAGGCGGGGGCAGGTCTGGGCGCTGCCACCACCGCCGGAGAGACCCCTCAGCATTAGCGGGTTGGAGCGGTGGTGGCAGTGGTGGCGCCCCGACCCGCGAACACTGATGGAGGCGGGGGCAGGTCTGGGCGCTGCCACCACCGCCGGAGAGACCCCTCAGCGTTGCGGGTCTGGGGGGGCGCCACCACCACTGCCACCGCTCCGACCCGCGAACGCTGAGGGGTCTCCCCTCAGCGGCGAAGGATCCGGCCATTGAGAGGCGTAGGGATCCCCCCCCCCCCCTGCTTCTCCCAATGGCTGGATAGGCCGAGTCCTGTCCCCCAGCCTCCCGCTGCCCAATCGTGGGCGTAGCGGAGTGATGGTTATTTGCATATTACTCTATTATTAGATAGGATTGTTGATCCACAGGTCTGAGTATCTTAAAATTATACATTTCTAAGTATATAAATGTATATGTATTTTTATTGTTGAGGGTATTACAGATGTCCCCCTTTTTCCCACTCCATCCTGCTCCCACACAACCCCAGGCCTTCACCGCACTATTCCCCATGGAATAAGCCAGTCAGAGAAAAACAAATATCACATGATCTCACTTATATGTGCAATCTAATGAACAAAATTAACTGATTAACAAATAGGTCCAGAGGCATGGAAACATGCCACAGACTGACAGATCTCAGAGGGAAGGGGTTCCGAGAAGAGATGAACCAAAGAACTTATATGCATATATGTATATGGTTTTTTTTTAAATCTGAGCATTTGATATAAATTTTAAATCTACCTGTAGACCTTCCCAAAATTCAGATAGCTCCACTGGTATTGACAGTGTACATTCAAATTAAATGTCACTCCTAAGACCTTTCAAAAAGGCCACTTTCAGGGACAGGCTTCAAACCTAGTCTTTCCCTGTAGTTAACCCTAGATTATCTTGCATCCACTTTTGTATGTCTTCGCCTTTGAGTAAATTACCTCATTGCATGGATGGTCATCTCTGTGTTTGCCGTTCTAGAGTGTGCTCACTTCAGTGCAAGGACCACAGGTCCCATGTACAGTGACAGGCACAGTTCCGGCTTGTATGTAGCTAGCCACCTCTGCAAAGCAGTAGGGACACCACAGTTATATATTCAAAATTGCTCTCCTTTGTTTTCCTCATTTTGGTACAATCCATGTTATACCAAAAGCAGTGTGTATCAAGATCTCTAAAAGTGTTTTTCTATTTTACCCATAATTCCACTTCTGAAATCTATCCTAAAGAAGTAATCTTAAACTCAGAATAAGAGTTTTTTGGGCACTGATATTACTTAAAGCCTGAATGATTCACTGTAAGAATAAAGTAGAAAGGACTCTACTATTCAAGTCCAGGGGAATTTTTAAGTGAACTAGGACACTTACACTGGGTGAAATTTTATATGGCTGTTAAATACAATGCTTGTGAATTTTGTGAAATAATATGAGAAAGTGTGCATGATATGATTAATAGAAAGAATAAGGCACACAAATTTCTGTATCAAGTGGAAGTGTATAAAAAAAATAACATATAAAGGCAACTCCTATCAAATTATGGAGGGTGTGTGTAATGCGGAGGCTGAGACACTAAAAAACAGGTACCAGAGTATGAAATGGCAACTGTCCTAGTCATGGAATCATGAATTATTTGTTTCCTGCTACTTTTTATAAATGCTTTTTGCGTTTCTTTGTGTTACCTTCATAATACTTTTCAGAAATTAATGCTGTTCTCCTCCCGAAGATGCACAGGAACTTCATGTTTGGAGCTACCTGCCCACGGCTTCCTATTATATAGTCTACCCAGAATCAGAATCCACAGGAATGTTCCCTTTAACACAACTTTTCTGTCTATTGTTTGAGATCCAGCCTTTCCAAACAGGTCTCAGAAATAAATTTGTACTAAAGTGTTAATAAATTCTTCTTTGCTAATATTTTTATTTTTAACATATATATGTATTTCTAAGGAGATCTTCTGGAGTTAGCGTCTTTTGATCAAGGGAATGCTTCTGATGATGACGATTTTCATGCAACCAACGAAGGATGTTTTTAAATAAATAGATGGATTGCTTAGCACCCTATAAATCAAATCATTCCCAATCCATCTGTATTTAGGCCTAGTCATGAGTAGGTGATTAATGAATATTTTTCATGCTAATGTTTCGCAGACCAAGGCTGCGTCTATAACCACATAATCATCACAGTGGAAATTCTGATTCAGCTGTGATGTTTGATAGGAGGGATCTTTGAATAGTGCTTTAGATGATTCCGTGCAAAGGCTGTAGTCGGTGGCCCTGCTTTGCAAGTCTTTCCAAAAGTCCTAAAGCATGCTGGCATGTCCTCATTTGGCCCTGTCACTTCTGCTTAAATTTTTTCATGGAGAATGCTCATGATCATGGGACGTTAAGGTGAATTTCCTCGTAGGCAGCTTCCCTCTGTGAAGTGAATCAGCGTCATGGGATTCCCCTGAGCTCAAGCTCCCTGGTGGGTTTATTTTTACACAACATTCCTCTGGGGAAAGGGGCACCCACTCTTGATTGGAGGAACCCCAGAGAACATCTTCTTGGGTAGAAGGATGTTCCTCATTTTGCTCTTCTTTCTCTGGCTTAACTTTTTAAACAAACGGCTGTAGAATCTGTCTCCACTTACCTTTCCCATCTCCGATTTGGTTTCCTCCCTCCATCCCTCGCTCCCCAAAATTACTCCTGAGATGACCAGTGACTTCCATGCCGCTAGAATCAGTGGTCACTTTTCTGTCTTCCACTTGATCTTTCAACAGTATTGCACAGAACTGACTGCTCTTTCTTTCTTGAAATATGGGCTTCCTCTCAGATCATGTGATTCCATACTTCCACTTTCTCATTCCCTACCCTTTTCTGGTCTCTCCTCCGCTGCTTGCACGCCTTAGGGTTTGTCCTGAAAACCCTTCTCTTCTTTGGCTACATTCTTTCCCTACCAATTCATCTATTTTTGTGGCTTTAAATACCAATTTTATGCATGTGAGTTTCTGATATGTTTTTCTAGCCCAGCCATGCAGCCTAAACTGTAGACTTTTGTATATAATGAGTGTCTAATTGGCATCTCAAACTTAACATGTCCTAAATATCTCTTGATTTTTCCCCTCAAACTTACTCATGGCTTCCTTCTTTACTCTGATCAAGTATCTACTCAAATATCTTCAGAGGGGAACTTTTCCTGATCATGTTATTTAAAATTATATAAGCCTCCTACTTCTGTGGCCTTAACTGACCTCTCTTCCCTAATCAGAGTAGTTCCAATCCCTTTGAATCCAGTTCCTTTGAGTCCAGTTCCTTGAATCTTGTTCCTTTGAATCAAAATCTAGACACAGGAAACTGTAAACCTGGGAAAGGAAGAAGGTCCATGTCTTGAGTTCCAGTCATACTATTACCATTTAACTTATCCCAACAGACCTATGCATTTCTATAATTCTTTACTCAGTATATTTCCTCTTTTTTGAAATTACTCCCCACTTTTTTTTTATTCCCTTGTCTGGCTGGCTAACTCCTCTTTGACCTTTGCAATTCAACTTATGTTATCTTTTCTGGAGAACCTTCCCTGTCCACCACCCAATCTCAATCTGAATTGGAAGCCCCTACCCAGAATCCCATGACATCACAATATAGTACTGAAATGCCTGAGAATTTGTTGATTTCCTTGTCTCTCTGTGACTAGACACTTAAGAATATTTTTAGAGGAGAGATGACCAACAGATCTGGTTAAATATTTTTCCCCAACATTTAGCACAGTGGCATAGTTCAGATATTCAATAAATTCTTTGAATGTATGACTGTTTGTGTAACCCATATATATGCATTGTAGGGCTAGAAACCAACCTATTTCCTATTAGCTAAGAATAATTTATGCCAAAATCCAATCTCTGTAGAAAAATAAAACTATCCACAAGATTTGAAGGAAAAAGGATTAGAGGGGTGCATAGGAGAAGGTACCTCTGCCTCCTTGTGAGGTATGTTTGTTCTGCCCTAGTTCCAAACTCAGTGAAAAGGTAAGCCCCTCATTTGGTGTTCGCAGCCCACATTCACTCACAGCAAGCACTGTGAGTTCAGGAGGCTTTGCTAAAGCAGTGGAGATGCCCCAGAGGCCATCCTTCTCCAAATCAATTATTCTTCTCTCTTGCTACCCTTTTCTCTCTGTGTCCATCTCTTCCCCTGAAAGAGATCAAAATTCTTCTTCATCTGTTATGAAAGACAACATCCCATTTCCCTGAAGTCAGAATATTGGATAACACTCAAGTCCTCATTTGGGGATGGTGGGATGCTTGACTCCAAGAATTTAGCAGATTTTTATTTCCAGTAATGACTATTCCCTTTCTAAGAATTTGGAATCTAGGGACATAAGTCACAAATAAAAATGATTTCACATATGTTAGCAGAATGTAAATGAGAAGGGTAGGTGAATGGGAAGCATGAAAAGAGATGCGGTTCTCCCTACCTGGGCTTAGTTCTCATGCTGGGATATGGGTGTCACCCTGAGGAATTTAGGAAAGTTTGGTGGTTCAAGGCAACTGGAATGCCTGAGAATTTCTGTAAAATCAATTTCAAACTCTACTTTTGGAGTATGATCTGAAGAGGATTGGGGCCCTCAGTTCTTCAGTAGTTTTTTGCATCTATTTTTGAGAGACCAAAAGCAGAGTACTTCACCTGTCCCAAGCCAGAGGTTTTGCAGCATCTCTAAAAGGAAAATTGAAGATACATTTGCCAGTTCCTGAAGATAGATGTAGAGTGAGATAATTACTTTTGTTCCTGTTGTTTTTGTTTTGCTCCCTCCGCCCCCGCCCCCTTGAATTTGGATAAACAGTGATCAGGAAGGATTTCACACAATCTCCAAATGCATAGCTCAGAGCATGAATTCAGCAAATACATGTGCTTGGGAAGTCTAATTCCAAACTTCTCTTCACAGCAAGTGAGAAACAGATGGCAGTGGTGTGCAAGGAGTCTCCAAAGCAGTACCTCCAACCTTTCAAGGACAAACTAGAGGAATTCTTCCAGAAAGGTAGGAAGCCCTGAAACATCCTTCATTCTACAATTTTTCTTTGGGGCCTCCTGCCCCATGCATCCTGGCTGACCACCGACAGGTTCAGTGATTCCATGAGTCCATCTTCCCATGGTGGTTACACACTCACTAAATGTATATGGAGTTGTCCTATAATTTTCATATCATCTTTCAAATCTGTTTTCATGTTGTAAATTTTAACATTACTTTTGTTTTTCTAAACTTTGGGAAGGAGACTTTGTCTTTGTCTCTTCATGGAACCCAAGAGGATCCTTAGAACATATTAACTGACAAATGATGTCCATGCCAAGTATATGCAGTCAGGCATTTCAGATTCACAGTCAGCCTGGACAGGTGGATAGTGATTATCTTCCTGGTTTTATGAGTGTAGCAATTTGGGAGCTTGTATTGTAAAATTTCCATTACTTTTCAGGAAAGAACATTGGGGCCAGGTGAATGTCACATCCAATCACTTGACACCCATCAGCCCTTCAGGGTTGGTAGATGGGAGTGATATGCACAAAACCCAGTACTTATTTAGAAAGCTTATCAAGTTGTGCTTCTTCCTCCATGATTTTGGCAGGAATAGGGAATTTTTGTTGATCATTGTTAGTGAATGTGTAAGTTTAATGCATTTTGGATATTTCCTATTCTAATTTCTCAAATTCAGCTTAATTAAGATGTGAAACAAAAATAAGTGTGGGGCATAACTTTCAGTAAGCCCCAGGAATGTAATATACAGCATGGTTACTGTAGTTAATACTACTTTATTGTATATTTGAAAGTTGCTGAGTAGATCTTAATAGTTCTCATCGCCAGAAAAAAAAAATTATAACTGTCGGGTAATAGATGTTGACTAGTCTTGTTATGATGATCATTTCACAATATATACATATATTGAATCATTATGTTGTACGCCTGAAACTAATATAATGTTATATGCCAATTACATTTCAATAAGGAAAAAAAATAAGTGTGGTGCAGTTGAGGGAGCTTTTGTGTTTGCTAGAAAGCCAGGGAAAATCCATGTAGGGACATTTGGGGATATATCATTGTGCTGTTTCTATTTGTTAATAAGGTCACATGATACCACACCATCAAGAAAGACCATTACAGGGCGAATCCATATCGTATGGACAGACAACGTTGGGGGTTGGCAGGGAAACTCAGTCCATGATTCAGAGGAACTCCATTTCCGCTGCTCCCTTGGTGCAGATATCGCTTCCCCTCCTCCTGGGTGAGAGCGTGTTTGTGCTGAAGGGGACGTCGGAGCTCTCCCTGGGACACTGCTGAACCTCACATTGATGGAAGTGATGTTGTCAGGCAAAGTGCCATGAGAGCAAACAGTGATACTAACACTTATGTGTCCTGTGACCTATCAAAGTAGATGTATTGCTTTATGACTATGTAAATATAACCTCAAGGGGCTGAAGAAAAGCATGAAATACTTCCCTTTGCTGACCCCCAATTAAGAATTTCTGCTTTTGACATGTATGGACTTCACTTGAAAGGCGGCTCATGTGTACTTAGATTCCATTTTTATTTTTAATTGCTATTATCCAATAACTGGAATATTGTGCAATATTTGTATTTGGGTATTATCTGCCTATGTGCTATAGTGGCCTTACTTTTTTCTCCTTAAGCCAGCTTGACTCTTAAAACTTAAATTGTGAGTTTTATTTTTATTTTTTGCTAGAAAAAGATAAATATGAAAATATTTGGACCCTTGAATATCTTCTTTGGTGCCTTGGGAAAGGAATTTGCAAATTCCTTTTGGGGTTCTGTGTTAGTGTCTTTCCTACTAGGTTTTTCAAGAAACATCTGGCCTGTTCTGAGAGGAAACTGACTTGAGGCAAAGTGGGCCTTATGTCAGAGAGGTAAGGATATGGCCACAGAATGGTCTTCTAAGAAAACCCTAGAAAAGTGGTTCTCAACCCTGGCTGCACACTAGAATCACCTGGGGGAAATTTTTTAAATTTTGGCATGCAGGCCAAACCCTAGACCTACCAGCAGTATCTCTAGGGGTGGGGCCAGGCCTCAGGATTTTTACCCCCCTGATGATTCCAGTGTGCAGCCCAGGGTGAAAACCACTACCGTCTAGCTTGATTATTCAGAGTTTGCTATCCGTTAGGGACTGCGATAAATTCTGGGAATATTGAGATGAATCATACACTTCTTGCTGTCTCCCAAGGACTGTCTTGTTGCGGAAAGATCTAATTGAATAAAGGAGTCAGCTCTTCTTTAACCAACATAGTGAAGGGGATATGGGAAGGACATTAAGAATAACCTCAAATCATAGTTAAAAACAAAATCAGCCAAAACAAAGCACAAAAAGATTCTAAAGGAAAACTACCATCCTATAAAGAATTTTAAAATATATAAGTAAATACTTCACGAATCTTAAACATGTCTAGTATTTTGTGATGAAAAGAGCCACTCTTGAAACAGCCTGTTACTGTTATCTCATTACTTAATTGAGTTGGTCAAAATCAATGTAGAATTGTACTGTCCAATACAAATGGCAGGCTCTAGCCACATGCAGCTGTTGAGCAATGGAAATGAGGCTAATCCAATTTAAGATGTGTGTAAGGCTAAAACACATAGCAGATTTTAAAGACTTGGTGCAAAAAAAAACCACACATTTCATTTCTGATTCTTGTGTTGGTGATATGATAAAATTATAATATTTTAAATATATTGGGTTAAAAACATAAAATGCTAGTATAATTTACCTGTTTCTTTTAATTTTTAAGCATGGCCATCAAAAACTTAAAATTCTATATATGGCTCACATTATATTTCTATTGGAAAGTGCTAGTCTAGAAGACATGGTCCCTTGACCTTTCTCATCTTATTCCTTCACTCTCCTCTTCACTTTTTTATTCTACCTTCTTCAGTGTGAATCCTAGGTTGTGGGAATGCAGTTTTATAAGCTAGCCCCTCCCCACTTTTGCTCTGGGTCGAGCCTTTGTGTGGCTCTCAGATGAGGTGCTTAACTGAAAAATATGCCAGCATGCACTTCACCTGACTTCTCCTCTGTAATTCAGGAGTGAGTGGGGCTTGGCCAAGTTGCAGGATATACAAATGGAATATTTTTTTTTGCTTCTATGGAGTTCTAACTAGCAGTCCCTTTTCTTATGTTGATATTTCACTGATTCATAGAAAATATAGGGTTTTCCATGCATAATAATTATGCATTATTCACCCTGAATAATAAAAATTTAATGGCAGTTATCATATAGTTTAAGTATAGTATCTCATCTAATATGCCATTCATTGTAAGAAACATTATGACAAGTATTACTAAGAAAGAAAAGTTGCTGGCAATTAAACCTCGATGTGTCATAGATTGTATGATGTATTGTAATATCATAAGTGCTAAAATATGAAACTTTTTTCAATTTTGAAGTTGATGTAACGCGGTTAATTAGACATATAGAATTAGAGAGGATGGATGCCTAACACTTCTAGGTAAGTCAGGGAAGACTTTTAGCAATGCCAGTGATAGCTAAGCTAACATTTGGTGAGTGCTTCTGTATGCCAGACACTATGGGAGATCTTCTTTCCTATTAGTCCTCATAGCAATCCTCTGAAGTAAACACTATTATCTTCCTGTTGTACAGATGAATAAATTGAGGATGAGGAATTCTCAGCCGACAAATTCTGGAGGGTATTCCAGGCAGAGGAAAACATTGCGAATCTCAGGATGAAATACATGACATGTTTGGTAAATGGCAATTGACTTGGTGTAGCTAGATCACAGGGCACATGGGAAGAACACAAGACCAAAAGGGTGAGGAGAGTCACAATATGAATGCGAACTTTGTCTTACAAGCAACAGACAACCTTTGAAAAATAGTATCTGTGGGGGTGACAAGGTCATCTTTGTTTTGTTTTGGTATGTGAGATCATGTTGCTTTTTTGTTGTTAAAAATGCATAAGTGCAATATAGGGAGAAACCAAGATGGCGGCATAGGTAAACACCTGAACTGCTGCCTCACACAACAATTTCAAAACTACAACTAAAAGACAAAATGGACATCATCCAGAACCACAGGAAGGCTGGCTGAGTGGAAATTCTACAACTAGAAGGGAAGAGAAAAGCACACTGAGACTCACAGGAGCTGCGGAAGGCAGAGGTTCAGAGGCGCGCGCGGAAGAGGCCTGGCAACTGAGTACACGGCTGGCTTTCTCAATCAGGAGGGAGACAAAAGCTCCCAACTGCTCTGAACTCCAGTTCTGGGCGAGACTCCGGGGACCCAGACTCATACGGGGAGAAACTGGACTGTCTGGCAGCGGGCGAAACTCGAGGGCAGCTTTCTCTCAGAGGTGCTTGCAGCGATTACTGTGGGACACTGAGACCCAGGGGCCTCTCAGGGCAGGGCTGACAGGAAGCCATTGCTGTTTTGCTCCACCCTGAGATCCTGCCCCATGAAGCTATTGCTGTTTGCCACCAAGCTGAGTGCAGAGGCTTTTGCATATGAATGGCCTGATCCTTTGAATTCTAAACTTACCTAACAAACTGCAGCTGAGTCAGTGAGACCCAGAACATCCAAAAGAAGGCCCAAGGCCTCGCAGCAGCTTGCATTGCTTCACAGCTGGGCCTCATCTGGGCACCTCCAAAACCCAAACAAAGAAGAGGAATCTGCAGATCTCTCCATAGCTCCTGCTAGATGGCCTCAGGCAGAGGCTAAATTAGCACCTCCTTGGAGATCCAAGAACCAGTATACCCAGGGGTCACAGTGGGACCATCCAGATTACAACTCCTCATAAGGGACACACTCAGGGGGCAGACTCAGTGAGCACCAAAGCCCCACTGAAGCAAGTCTTGCCTCATAAGGGTGTCTCCAGCACAGAAGTTCTCCCATTGTAGACACAGCTGATCCTCACAACCAATTGGCCTGGAGGTCAATTCCTCCCAGTGATACCAACAACAATCAAGGCTTAACTACAACAAGACTGTGCCCACAGCCCACAAAGGGGTGCACCAAGAGTGTCTACCTCAGGTAACTGGGGAGGCTGAGCCACTGGGCCCTATAGGACACCTAGCACACAAAGCTACTCTATCAACTCAGGGAAGCAGCCAAAATGAGGAGACAAAGAAACAGGTCACAAATGAAAGAAATTGAGGAAAGCAAATGACTGGATATAGAGTTCAAAACCACGGTTATAAGGTTTTTCAAGAATTTTCTAGAAAAGGCCAATAAATTTAGTGAGACCGTGAGGATATGAAAAAGGAACAACTAGAAATTAAGCATACACTGACTGAAATAAAAAATAATATACAGAGATCCAACAGCAGACTAGAGGATCGCAAGAATCAAGTCAAAGATTTGAAATACAAAGAAGCAAAAAACACCCAACTGGAAAAGCAAAAAGAAAAAAAGAATCCAAAAATATGAAGATAGTGTAAGGAGCCTCTGGGACAACTTCAAGCATACCAACATCCGAATTATGGGGGTGTCAGAAGAAGAGAGAGAGCAAGATACTGAAAACCTATTTAAAGAAATAATGACAGAAAACTTCCCCCACCTGGTGAAAGAAATAGATTTACAAGTCCAGGAAGCACACAGAACCCCAAACAAAAGGAATCCAAAGAGGACCACACCAAGGCAAATGCCAAGGGCAAAAGACAAAGAGAGAATATTAAAAGCAGCAAGAGAAAAACAGTTAGTTACCTACAAGGAAGCACCCATACGACTGTCAGCTGATTTCTCAACAGAAAATATGCAGGCCAGACGGGAGTGGCAAGAAATATTCAAAGTGATGAATAGCAAGAACCTACAACCAAGATTACTCTACCTAGCAAAGCTATCATTCAGAATTGAAGGTCAGATAAAGAGCTTCACAGATAAGAAAAAGCTAAAGGAGTTCATCACCGCCAAACCAGTATTATATGAAATGCTGAAAGGTATTCTAGAAGGAGGAGGAGGAGGAGGAGGAGAGAAGGAAAAGGAGAAAGAGAAGGAGAAGGGAAGGAGAAGGAGAAGGAGAAGGAAAAGGAGAAGGAGAAGGAGAAGGGGAGGAGAAGAAGAAGAAGGTGAAGTTAAAAATTATGAACAATAAATACATATCTATCAACAAGTGAATCTAAAAATCAAGTGAATAAAAAATCTGAAGAACAGAATAAACTGGTGAATATAATAGAATCAGGGCCATAGAAAGGGAGTGGACTGACAATTCTCAGGGGGAAAAGGGTGTTGGGGGTGCGGGAAGAGACTGGATAAAAATCGTACACCTGTGGATGAGGACAGTGGGCGGGGGTAAGGGCAGAGGGTGGGGTGGGAACTGGGTAGAAGGGAGCTATGGGGGGGAAAAAGAGGAACAACTGTAATAATCTGAACAATAAAGATTTATTTTTTAAAAAATGAATAGTAGAAAAATAAGTAAGTGCAATATAAGAAATGCTTGGAATGGTAAAAGACTGGAAGCCAGTCCATCAAGCTCTTCTGAACAGTAGTCTAGGCAAGTGATGGTAAGAACTTGAGCAAAAGCAATCACAGTAAAAATGAGAAAGGAAGGGACATTTCTAAAGCTTTTAGTAGTTATAGGACTAGATAACTCATTGGCAGTACAAAAACTTCCAGAAAAAAATGGTGGGAGAAAAGGATAATTCCTTTTTCTTGCTTGAATAACTGGCTGGATACTGATGAGGAGGACCAGATTTGGGATGGGAAACAGTGCCATAAATGTGGACATCTTGATTTCATATACAGATGAGACACAGAGGTAGAGATGTTGGACTCATGGGAGTGCACTGAGTGAAACTTCAGAGGGTAGCAGGCATGAATGAGATAATACAAAGAATGCATATAGAATAAGAAGTTCCTCAAGAGTATCTGAGCATAGGATGGAATATAATAACTATAATTGAGAAAAGATACTTCTATACTTTCATAATATTTGGAAATTTGGCAGGAAGTGGCTACTTTTCTATTTAAGGGTCTTATCACTCATGAAGTCTTAAGCAATTGCGTTCTTTATGCCTGAGAAGTCGCATACAGACATTGTGACTCAGTTGATTCATGGTCAGACTAACTTTTACATGAGCTGCAATTCAGTTCTAACAATCATGATGATTTAATTTTTCTTCTGTAAATCATATCCTGTTTCCACACACAAGTGGGAGCGATGTGTTTATCCGATGTCTTTTATCATCATTCCCTACTCAAAATGTCCTTAAATAGTATTATTTGACAAAACTGGGGTACTTGTTCTTAATAATTTCATTTCCTGCGCAGAACCGAAAGCAGTTTTAATGGCACCACTTTTCAAGAGTTGCAATCTCAACAGCATCTGAGCACTTTTCCTTATAGGGTTTTCCTGTTCCACAGTACGCTCTTGTTGACCCCAGTTTACAGCTCAGCGCAGAGGAGCTCTGTGCAGGCATTATGTGAGTGCATGTTTTCCCACCCTCAGATCAAACATGCTCATAATGATATGGCCTTCCAAAATGTGATGCTCACATTAAATGTCCCCATAAACGTGGCAGGGATCCTGTAATTGAAAGAAGGCGCAGAGCAACTGATTAGGTCCCAGGTATAGATCTTGTAGGTGGTCTTTTCATGCTGTTAAATTGGTCATTTGTATTTATGGGTTTGGCAGGGAGGGCTGAAACCTAAACTGGTGCTAATACCAGCCCTCTCCTACACTTGGCCTTATCTCAGTCTCCATTAATTTTATGTGGCATCCATGAATGGAATCAAATCAAAACGAATTTGAATGAGCCATGCTTGTCCCGGTTAATCAAACTATTCTGTAAGGTTCTTTGGCCACCTGAGATTAGAGATACTCTAAATGTCAAGAAACTATTTTCTAGTAAAAAGTAAATAAATTTACAAAACTAAAAACAAATAAAACAAGAACTCCGATTTCCCACATTGAATGCAAAAAGAATGATCTCAATAGCCAAATACTCCATGAAAGCTGATACTAGGCCTATGTGTCCTACATTTCTCGTCCCAAATAACGAATGATCAGCCTTGGCCCACGAAAGGTGTTAATAATTATTTGTTAAATTAGTGAACAAACAGCCTGAGTCTTGCAAAGTTCCTGGAGGGTATTTGTTTTCCCTTGTGATTTTCCTACTTAGATTCTTTTAGAATTGGGAAATCATGCCAGAATCTGGTGAGATGCATTTTTTGGTCTATAATGAATGTCTGGATATCAAAACATCTATGTTATAGATATGCTTACAATCCATTCATATATACATATATATATATATATTGATATATATAGATATATAATTGATTTCAGAGAGTAAGGGAGAGAGATAGAAATATCAATGATGAGAGAGAATCATTGATCGGCTGCCTCTTGTACACCCCCTGTTGGGGATTTAGCCTGCAACGCAGGTATGTGCCCTGACCAGGAATTGAATTATGACCTCCTGGTTCATAGGTGGATGAGCCACATTGGCCGGGCTACAATTCAATAAATACTTAGCTCAGATTAGATTGACAAGGACCATAACTAAACCTCTAAACTATAGAATAAAAGCAGGTTATTAAATAATCTCTTCAACCCCCAAAATGTAGGAAGAAAACCATCTGAGTCATCATGTTCAAGTGATCTGGACAGTGTGACCTAGGAGAGGAAGTAATTCTTACATTCTTTAAAGAGCTTGTGGAAGGAAGGACTGTGGCTGCAGGAATGAACACTCTGTGTGGGCCAGACAGGACTCTCGTATTCCTCACTACTACTCAGAAAGGTACCAGCAGGGTGGCTTCACATCACATCAGATGGCCAAGAATTAAGATAATCTGTTGTGATCTCTTGGTCACTGAAGTAACAGAGGAGCAATCTTGGAAGATGGAGTAAGCTGTCTTATCAGAGGTTTATTATGTAGACTCTTATCAGAAAGAGTTAGTTTGAATTAGTTGTTTTTATTTGTTTTTCCCCCAGAAATTTCTGTAAAAAGCACATCCCACTGCCCCTCAGTAACCAGTTTTCTCTATCCCCTCTCTATCCCCATCTCTGCTCTCTTGTTTCTCTCCCAACCCCTCTCCCTTTTTATCTTTAATTTATTCAATTTTTCTTTTTGGACAAATATCCAATAAATTGTCTTTTGAATAACTCTAGTTCTCTTTTTTCTCTCCAATGAAAAGTTTGGCAAAAAGAACAAAAATGCCTAAATTATTTTTAAGTATGTATAATACTGACATAAATACCTGGAAAAGGTAGCCCCCCCCCCAAAAAAAAAAAAAAACCTACAGGTCAATCTCACTGTAGTTTATTTTTCTTTTAATTCTCAACTGAGGATATGCTATTTTGTTGATTTAAGAGAGAGAGGAAGGGAGAGGGAGAGAGAAAAAAACATCGATATGAGAAACATCAATCAGCTGCCTCTTGTACGTACCCCGACCCAGGATTGAACTCATTGTAGTTTTAAATTTTTTAAATAAAAAGTACATTTCACAACCAAATGGAGTTTATTCCCAGAACTTAAGGATAATATAATGTGATTTTATGAAGTCTATTAATATAATTCATCATTATTAATAGCCCTAACAAGAAAATTCAGATCTTTAGATGTAAACACCTCTTCAGATTTTTTTAAAAAAGGCACTTGACAAAATTCAATATCCATTCTTCATTTAAAAGCTCAATAAAACATTAAGTAACATCACTTTATATAATAAAAAATAAATATGTCACAGTCCCAAATTTATAACTCATATCATAAACAAAATCTACCTAATATGTAAGACCTCATGGACATCATTTTTAAAAAGACCAACATCCAATAGGAACAAATAATTTGTTTAAAAAGCATCTTTTAATATGTTTAAAAAGCATATCTCAAAATAGAAGTGCAAAATAAATTACATTGAAATTTCATTTTTCATCTATAATATTGGAAAAATTAAAAAGTTCGATAAACTATATTGGCAATGAAGTAGGGTAAACTTCACTGTTTATATTGCATGTGAAAGTGTGAATTATTATAATCTGTATGGAGGTCAATTTAGCAATATCTATTAAAGCTACAAATACATATGCCTTTGACTTGGCAATTCTGCTTATAAATGCATACCCTTATTTATGCTCCCACATGCAAAGTGATTCATGTATCATGTTACTTATTGTCACATTGTTTGTAACAGCAAGAGATTGGAGACAACCTAAGTGATCATCAATAATGGAATTGTCAAATTATGGTGCTTCCATATGATGGAATACTAAGCATCTGTTTTTAAAAAGAGAAAAGAATGAGTGAAGTCTTTACTATGTATTGACAGGGAAGAATCTCTAAGATGTATTGTAAGTGGAGAAAAGCAAGTGTCAGAAGAGTGGGTATATTATATTACCGTTTAAGTAAAGAAGAAGGGAAAAAATGGATATTAATGAAAATCTGAGGACAAATAAGAAACTAATCTAGGGCTGGTATTCTACTGGTGGTGCACAGACTTCCCATAAAACTTTTAATGAATTTGAACCTCTTCAAAATACTTAAAATATTTTTTAAAACAACTTGCTTTTCCCCCAACCCCAAAATTTAAATTTTTGCATTTAATTTTTTTCTTTCAAGACTGCCTCCTTTTCAGGCTTCCCCATTGTGATACCAATTGGAGTCCCTTCAACTACTGAATCTAGCCCTTTATGTTCAATTTCAAGGGAATGGAAATTAAACGTGCTCATTCACAAACTCTTTCCCTCCTTTGGGGGTGGGACTGGATCACAGAAGGAAATTTAAGGGCCTCTTGTATTTTCCTTCTCTTGTGAATGGCGAACCAGATCAATGAGATAGGACCTTGCTTTCTTTCATATGGTCCTCTTTCTCAACACCCCTCCACAACTGCTCTCGGCAATGGAGCCCTGCCAGCATGTGTGTGCATACACAGACATGCACGCACACACGTACATCATCATCTCCTCTTTGGATTCTTTACAACTATCATTGAGGTGTTAATCAGTGATTGATTGCAGTTGGTATCACATGACTCCTCTTTGAATTACTCAGTTATTGTAATTCCTTTCTGAGGAGTAGAAACATCCCCAGGTAAAGTAGGGGATGAAGCCAAGTGAGGCAGGCTTTTTCTTCTGTGTATAGAAAGTCATCCATTTGTGAATTTCTCTTTCCATATTGCACTGGCTTGTTTTGGAAGTAGACTAAGTTATGTTCCCCAGAAGCAGCGTTTTAGGAACTTCTAAAGTTTTATTCCTGATACTTAGCCATAATTGCATTATTTAATCTTCTTGTTATGACTGCATGTATACTTTTAGGTTAAATAGGGGTTTTTTTGTTTGTTTGTTTGTTTTTCACTCTTTAAGCATTCTGAATGTAGCAGAAAAAAAGCATTGTACTTGAAGTTAGGAGACCTGGGTTTGAACCCTAACTTCCCCACTGTAACTTCTTATGTGACTTTAGCAGGTTTTTATTTTCTTGTCTATAAAACGGAAATAGGAATATCTACTGCATAGTGTCATTATGAATATTAAATGAGACAAAATATATGTAAAACCATTGTATGAACTATATAAACCATTAATAATTAGTGCACAATTGTTACCTCATCGTCATCCTCCATGAGAAATATCAATGGGTTGAAAATTTCCCTTGAGTTTTCAGTTCAGACAGGGAGTTGGAAGGATGCCTCCCGACTTCAACAGTTGATGCACAGTGTGTCATTTAATCTTTGCAACAATCCTTTAAAGCTTATTTTGTAATTCCTAATTTTCTAGATGAGGAAACTGAGTCTGAGGATTTCAGTAACTTCTGCAAGGTCAGTGTGATCTCAATCTCAGTGTTGGTACTATGCCATCCTAGTAACTTGGAAAATCATTTATTTTTCTCTGTGTCTCAAGGCCTTGTGGGTAACTAGAAAGTTTTACTCTCACTATCTAAACAAGAAAAATGTGAGACTAGCAGACCTAGCCACCACAGCTTAACCCTAGGGACTCCCATTCCTAGAGTCCTGATGGAGACTTTGTACCACCTTCCCCAATAGTAACAACGGAGAAGTTTCATTTATACTCTGGAAATAATTGTGGTGACAAGTAGTTAAGTGTTTTATGGAATCAGTATTGAGCTCCGAATTCTTGCATAATAGTTGTTTTCATGATAAATTGCTTCATATAATCGTTGGCTCAGCCATCATTTCCTCTTTGGATTCTTTACAACTATCATCGAGGTTTTAATCAGTGATTGATTGCAATTGGTATCACATGACTTCTCTTTGAATTACTCAGTTATTGTCTTCTTCATGCTGGAAGAACTTAACACCTATACTGCCTTCTGGGAGTCATTTCACAGGATATGTATTATATAATACGTGGTGTTGCAGATAATGTCCAACTCTGGAAAGACCTCTTTATTCTTTCAAATAATACAAGTCTGTTGCTTCTGCTGAGTTCATTTCACTTTAGGAGAATTGTAGCAGCACCAGTAGGAGGCCAGGGCTGAGGGAGACAGT
Source organism: Eptesicus fuscus (assembly GCF_027574615.1). NCBI lineage: Eukaryota > Metazoa > Chordata > Mammalia > Chiroptera > Vespertilionidae > Eptesicus > Eptesicus fuscus. The sequence goes on along the minus strand of NC_072477.1, from coordinate 72,229,376 downwards.
GTTTGCGGAGCACTGAGCACGGAGCCTGGCACTAGATGTCAGTAGCTGCTGCTGCTATAGTCTGTCATTTTGTCAGTCTTATCAGATGGTGTAGAGGGTGGAGCTCAGAGAGTCAATCAGAAGTGTTCCTTTCCTGTGAATAGCTCTAGTTCTAAATTCAAATGGCAAATAATAAATAATTACAGTGCAAGATCTTAGAAAATCATGTTCATCTTGTTCATCTCCCTTAAAAGTATGCCAAATGCAGTTCATATAAGCTGGATTTCCCTAGGACCTGAAGCTGCCTTTTTGTAGATCATCATGTATGTAATTAGAGAAAAAATCGGGTAGGCAGATATGTATGGAGCTTTTCTAAAGCATAGTATTCTTCCACCATTAAAATATTTTATTTTGAAGTGTAATTTTTATTTCTATAGTTACATCTTAATGAAAGTGTTTACATAATTCCTTTAAAGGAGGCATGCCTTATGGATCTCGTGTCATGGCTACCCAAATCAACAATATTACCACCTAGTGGCTGCTGAGTTGAACTGCAAACACATGATCCTTGGGACCCACAGAGAGCGCCTTTTCTGACTAAATGTAATTAGAAATGACAGTAAACACCACTAGAGTAAATGACTTTAACTATCCTTGATAACTGTTAACTAGAACATTCAAGCTCTGCTTTCCTGCAGGTGGGAGAATGATGAGACTTTTGAAAGGTTTGCAGGCTGAAAACAGAATGTGGTCAATTCCTTAATCCTTGTATTAATTTTTTGGATTGAAAATAAATATAGCTGCCTTTCTCTACCAGTGTTTATATTTAAGTTTTCTTGATCTCTACTATTTCTCTCCTGAAAATTAAAAAAAAAAAGTGTATTTGAGCAGATCACAGCCTTTTTCAACAGGGATAAGCAATGAATGGTTTTTCACTATAGGAAATACGCAATGTCAGTTCACAGACAACCTTTCATAAACTTAGAAAAATCTGAGTGCTTGGCTTCTTAAAGTGCCAGTCCTTGGTAGCACATCCTCACTCCACCTCAAAGCTTGGCACGAGGACCTTTATTATTTACCACTTTCCCTCTCCTCCTAGCATCTACTGACTTGTTGACATTCAAATTATTCATTGAAATGAACAAACCATCTGCCTACTGAGCTCATCGCATCATCCCAGTTTCTTGCTGAAATAAATTAAATGTGGAGTGAGGAATTATAATAATTCTAGGGGAGTGTAATATATTCAATTTGGTAATGCAGAAATCCCCCCAAAAAATCTGTTTGAAATTGTTATTCTTCCCAGGAGGGCACTATATTCTTTCCTTAATATCTTTCCTTCAGTTTCACGATTCTAGGATTAAGCCTAATTGCTAACATAATATTATGTGCGTGATCATCTGCATTCTTAAACTTAAGCTTCCTCTGGCGTTGGTTCCCAGTTTGTAGTCATGGCTGTGGCATTAATTATAGTTGGTCTGAGCTTCATGTGGTGAAATAGGTTCCAACATGTTGACCACAATTGATGGAGCTCCATAGTCCTGGGTAAGATTCAAGGGATGGGTTTTGTGTCTCTTTCAAAGTGTTTCCTTAGTGTTCCTGTTGAGGTCTCCTGGGAGACTCTTGTGAAAAGAGGGCTGGCTTCAGAATTACACAAACCTGAGTTCAAATCCCTTTCCTAACAGTCTGACCTTGGGAAATTTACTTCATCTAAACAAGGCTAAGTTCTCTCATCTCAAGGCTAAGTTCTCTCATCTCAAAGATAAGAAATAATCACACTAATACCATAGGTTGTTTTGACAATCAAATCAGCTAGCAAATATCAGCCACCCAGTATACTACCTAACATGATCATAGGCATAAATATTTGTTCTCTGCCTTCCTTTGCCCTCCTCTTAATGTTCGCTTGTACTTTGGTGTGACTTACATTACTTAAGCAAAGTCAGATTTAGTTCCATCTAAGATATTTGTTGACCATGGGTCCTTCTTTTGCCATACTAGCATAGATCTAGATACTCAAACTATTAGTTACATGTTAATTAAGGTCTTAACTATGTTCTAGAGATTATGCTACTTGCTATTGATATAATAATGAGCAAGATGAACACAGTCTTTGCCCCTGGGATTTTTATTTGCCAGTAGAGGTTATAGCCTGTTGGTATAAGGAATCCCTGGAGTATATTCTGGTATATGTTGCTACATAACCAACTTAGTATTTTGAAACAACAATTTATTACTATCTCTTACGGTTCTATGAGTCAACTAGACTCAACTAGGTTTTCTAAGAGGTTGGAGTCAGAAGGTGGCTGCATTTGGAATTGTCTGAAAACTTCTTGATACACATATACAGATCCTGGCTGGGCATCTCCTAATCTGTGTAGTCTCTCCACATGGCTTGGGCTTCCCCACAGCATGGTGGATGTGGGGTATTAGATTTCTTACCAATGGCTGCCTCTTTCCAAAGCAAATGCCACCCCCCTCCACAGAAGGAAGCAGAAACTTCTAATCCTCTTAAGGGCGAGAGATAAAACATGGTGTCACTTTTGGTCAAAGAAGTCACAAGCCAGCCAAGTTTCAATGGAGTGGAGGAACAGACTCCACCTCTCAGTGGAGAGCAGTGCATATGTACAGGGAAGGCAAGATTGATGGTGGCCATCTGGAGGCAGCCTACCACAGAGCATAACTGGTTGTCCCTCCGTTAATATCTAGACTCTTACCTTGTAGGTTCTGGCTTTACCTGACTTAGTCCATCAGGATTTGTGAAGCTGACCATGAGTGCTTGCCCTAGGCAGTGGGGTCCATGTTGTCTTTAGGGATCAGATAAATAGCAAATGTGTTTGCTCTGGTCCTTAAAACTTCTTCAGGACAGAGAGTGTTTCCAGGGAATGAGTTTTCATCATTCTCCTCAATCTCTCTCTAAAGAAAAGTCCTTATTTGTCTGTTTCTACATGGAAAGAAACACCTCAAAAAGAGTAGCCTCACAGATCCACCCTACTTTAGCGCAGGAGAACCAAGCATCAGCCAGGGTATTTTTTTCTGGAACTTAATATAATGGCCCATTTGCTGCGGTTTCTACTCCATTCCTTTCAAGATATTCTCCTTGGAGTTGAACCCCTAACAACTCAACACTTTGTGCAGGAGTCATGATGAAGACATACTTCTCTCCTCTTTCCAGGGACAAATGGCCTTAAATAACCTTATAATCTTCTCATTTTAAATATGGTTCGTGTGCTTAAAAAAAAAAAAAAAAAAGCACACAAGTCAACTTTCCCAACACCAGCAGGAGAGAAAAATGAAAGTTTAAGCTGCAACAAACATTCTTCTTGTCAGTATAAATAACTGATTTAAGGTCTGGATTTTACTATTTTTACAACTTTCAAATGATGAAATTATCAGAAATTTGACAAAATTAGGAATGTTTCCTTTCTGCAGTCTGGCCTTTAATAAAACTGTCCACTCAAAAACCCGTAAGTTCTGAGTGCCTTTTCAGTGGGTTCTGACCTGTTGTCTGGTCCTTCAATGGCCAGGTTAGTAATGCTTGCCTTGACGAGCTGAAGACCTAGCTGTGCTCCACTGTCAGAAAAGCATTTTACTTTAATATGAATCATAAAATTGAGGGGGCCCCCCCCAAGAAGGCAAGAAATGTGTGGGTGTGTTTTTTTAGGGATTTTTTTGTTTGTTTTTTTAAAATCTTTATTGTTGAAAGCATTACATAAATACGTCCCTCCCATTGACCTCTTCTAGACTGCCCTGCTCTAGGCCTTCACCACCCTATTGTCTATGTCCATGGGGTATGCATATATGCATACAAGTTCTTTGGTTGATCTCTTCCCACCCAGCTATCTTCCCCCACCTTTCCTCTGAGATTCTGCCTTCTTTTCCATGCTTCTTTGTCTTTGGATCAGTTTTATTCACTAGATTCCACATATGAGTGAGATTATGTGATACTTGTCTTTCTCTGGCTGGCTTATTTTGCTTAGCATAATACTCTTCCGGTCCCTCCATGCTGTCTCAAAGGATAAGATATCCTTTCTCTCTTTTTTTTACTGCTGCATAGTATTCCATGGTATACTAGTAAATGTACCACAGCTTTTTTTATACACTCTTCTACTGATGGGCACTTGGGTTGTTTCCAGATCTTCACTATTGTAAATTGTGCCACTATGAACATAGGGGTACATACATTCTTTCTGATTGGTGCTTCAGGTTTCTTAGGATATATTCCTAGAAGTGAGATCAATGGATCAAATGGCAGTTCCATGTTTAATTGTTTTAGGAAACTCTACACTGTTTTCAATAATGGCTGCACCAGTCTTCATTCCCACCAGAGGAATGATTTAAAAGCAGATTTCTGAAGACTCTTCTTAGCTACAGCAGCCTGGTCATGTGGAATCAGGATATATCCTTTGTACTTATACGAGCTCTTTCTGTGTTTATCAAGATTGTTGTAGCTGAAAGTCTTAACTATGAGCTGCTGAATAACAGAGAAAATAGGTATCACCAATTGCACTATGCATAGATACACTTTAAAATGCTTTCTGGTTGGGATGGGGCCAAGGGAGGGTCGATAGAATATATAGATTTAAGAGCTACTTCTATAGAGCATTGAAAATAATTGTTTTTCAGGTGCTAATTTATCTCCCAGTTTTCTGTTCCTGGAAATATAGATAAGAAATCAGAATCTGGAATCTATATAAAAGTTCATGAGTTTTGATTATATGTTCCAGGTGGATTGATTTGAAATACCATATGTCTTAATTTAAAATAATGACGTTGTTCCCTTGGATTTATGTAACTTCTTTTCAGGGACACACTACATTTACTCTGAGATTATAGAATATCGTGTGTGTGTGTGTGTGTGTCTGTGTGTCAATATGTAATTTTTTTCTCAAAAAATATTAAATGGACAACATCCAAGAAGCATCTAAGGAGCAGCAAGCTAGAAAAGTGGCCTAGATTGTTTCCCACAAACTGTGATTATCCAAACTCCACTAAGATCAATGAGCTGTCAGGGAAAAGGAAGAAAAAAAATTCCAGCAAATGTATCTGAAGTAATGGCCAAAGGGATAGAGAAACCACTGGATGGCTCAACTGTGATAAATGGGGGTGGTTTGTTTGTTTTTGAATTTTGTTCCTCTGTGTAAGTTCCTCTTTGAGCAACAGTTTCTGTGTAATAGAAACCTTTTGTACTGTGTGACACTCCTGTCTGTGTGTGTCTTCCAAAGATTGGGGGTAGTGGAGGTAGAGTGAGGAGTCATCTTTTCTTTTTAAACAACTATTGCTCATGCTGCTCTGGACTTCACCACTTGTGCGCATTTCCTATCCAGCAACTACAGTTGTCCAGAATTACAGTCCACTTACTGCTCTGTATGACGGGCCATGTGAACCCTGCAAACTTCCTCTTGTGTCAGTACCTTTCTCGTACATTCCACCTCCCTCCTGGGCCCTATTCCTGCCATCCCAAGCCTTGCTCTACTGCCCCAATGACTGCTCTCCCCGCAAGCAGCCATCTTTGCCATTGTGCTAAGTGAACTAACCAAGTCTCCGGGATCCCTGTAATTTGACAGCACATGGAATCCCACGTGATCTGAAATGCCTTTCAAACAGCTACTATCCTTTTGAAGTGGTTTTCATCATTTGCACACAACTATCTGCACAGATTAGAGGCTGAAGCCATGCTGTTGACTCCTTAGTAGTCTTTTAAGGTGCTGATACCAAATGCTCCCAGTCTTCTACTACTGATCTGGGGAAAAGGGAGCTCCCACCAGCTAGATTTCCAAATGGTATCACAGCTCCTCCTGAGAATACGATAATCCTCAAGGTGACCTAGTCCTCAGCTCTCTCCAAAAAAAAAGGTATCTCTTCCTTTTTCCAGCTTTTCTCTACCGCCCCCCCACCCCCACCCCGCTTCCACAGTTGCTCCAGTAGGAGAGCCTGAGCTGCAGGGACACTCACCTGGGGCTGGGGCACAGTGATAAGCGGAAAGCTGAAGTTATGGGTGAAGGATGCGCCAGGCTGGGACTGCTGAGTTTTGCTCACAACCTCAGGCTGCCATTTACCCCATGTTTTGATTCCAGGGTTTGGTGCTCCTCCCTGGGCAGATTGGTCCCTTCTCAGGTTTGATCAACCCTAGTTTACTACTTTCTAATATGTAGTGCCCTAAATGCTCAGAGGGCAAAACCTGAAATGTATTTGGTTTACTTACCAACATAGGTCTCCCTCCTCTTGAGTAGAGTCTTCAGTATACCTGCAGTAAGTTCTGGATAACTAGAAGTAATCATTTTTTTTGTTGCTTCGTACTTCATGGCTATATTTCTGCACATTAACACAATAACTGTGGGCTGGGCAATACAGAGATAGCTTTTTATTTTTTAAGCCCATTCTCATTTTGAGGAAAAATAGGTCTTCAAGAGAGTCCTCTCAGTTCTGTTTCCAGAACTCATCGCCAGGCATTACTGACTTCCACGGTCAGCCAAGGGCGTAACTGAGAAGTCTGGATCTCTTATCTCAAGAAACCAACCTTCTGATGTAGACAAAGAAAAAATACATAAGCTGAGGAATTGCTAATAGTCATTAAAAACCATGGCCATTTTTTGGCTGGTGTCTCTCCACATGTCGTGTCCTGCCATGGAATCTGGAGGCTTCCAGTCCTTGTCCTCAAGTAGCTCACATTGTAGTTTAGGCGACAATGTGGTAAGCAGTTGTGCAGTGCAGCAAATGCTAAGTGTCAACTGAAGTCCAAAAGAGCCAAGAAGTTCACTTCATTTGTCTTAGCTGCAGAAGCCTTGGAAGTGAGCTTGGTGTTGACACTCCCCTGTTTAACCTTGCATCTGAATATCACAAAATTTCTGACCTAAGGGCGTGGGGCTATAGGTGGATAGGATGCAGAAAGCCGTGGACCTAATGCTACTTAGGGAAAGCTAGCTGTTCAAACCAGTCTTTGCTCAGGTCACTGGTTTCTGCTTTGATCTGGAGTCTTATTCCCAGGAGAATTCTGCCTGCTCCTCTTCTATCACATGTAACAGGCTCCCCCCACTCCCCCCAAGTTTGGTCCAATTTCAAGGGAAATGAACTGTTTGTCCAGTCACCATCTCTGGGGTGTGTAAACAAGCGGATGGGCAATTAGTGGCTCTGTCAGGGCCTTGGCCCACCGCTCTGCTTGCACAAATGGAGACTCATCACTCATCTTTTGGACTATAGTCTTGCAAGCATGAGATAATGGGGGCTGCTTGGCTTTCAAGATTTCTTCATGCTGTTTAGATTCCAGTCTTCGTGTCAAAATCCTGTTGTTCAAGCATTTTTGGCACCAGCAACCACTGCCACTCAGCTCACTTTGGGGGGAAAATAATTTAGATTCTTTGCCTTGATTCTTTTTCTCATTAAACCTTTTTTTTTTTTTTTTTTTTTTAATGAGCAGGAAATAGGACTGAGACATAGAGATCTGTAGGTAATATCTTTCCTTAATTAGCCAAATGCTGACAAGAGAGGTCACTCAGTTGAAGCAGCTGTATGTTGTACACACGGATGGGGGCCGGGCTGGGCTGGAGTCTCCGGGGCTGCTCCGCCGTGGCCCTGTCAAACATGCAGTCCGCTCACTCACGACCCCAGGACTGCTGTCGTTGGTTTGCGTGAGCATTCATCCTGGCCTGTGTGTTTCTTCTTGGATTCAAAATGCCTAGAGGCTCTGTGGAGTGTTTCCCCCTGTTTGTCTCTCCTTGAGGTACACTGAAATCAGACCCCAGTCCCGGCTCTCAGTGTAAGCTGATGGCATGGCGTTTCCTTTGTTCTTTCTTCAGACGTTGGCTTCACCTCTTCAAGTTTTTTTTTTTTTCCTTTTTCTCCTTCTGCTTTTAATTTTCTTGTCCCTCTTACCTCTGTTTTCTCTGCCTTCTTTCATAGCTTTCTGTTTTCTCTCTGCTGCCCCCTCCCCCACTTAGGTTTTTGGTTTCTTGTGACATGCTCTCCAGATTCATTCTTATTCAGAAATCATTATAGTTGCCCATGGCATTCCAGTCATTTTGGTCCTGTCTTTTTTTCCTCACCACTTTCCCTCTTGCATTCATTCCTTTCCCAGCCATCCTCTTCCACCTCCTAGAACCTGTGTCATGGCACATACATGAGGCAAGAGCACCCGGTGACCCTTTCAGCATGACAGCTGTGGGAATGGTCACCCTTTCCCCATTTTGCCCTAGGGCAGGCATCTGTTGATGGGTAGGGAAGCAGCAGAGAGCACATTCAGTTCTCTGTGACCCATCACAACTATTTTTTTTATCAGTTGTTCATTCAGCATTTTTAGGCTCTCTACTGTGTGGGAGGCCCTGAGGAGGTTTCCAAACCAAACTGACTTTCCCACTTCACCCTCTCACCTTCACACATCTGCTTTCCCCTGGTAAATGGAACTGCCTTTCTTTAAGATGCTCAAGCCAAAAATTGTGGAAACTGGCACCTTTTTTAAAAAAAATCTTCATAACCAATCCATCAGCAAATCTTATCACTGTTCCTTCAAAATATATCCAGAATCCAACAATTCCTCTTTGTATCCCTTGCTACTACACTGATTTCAAGCTATCGTTTCTCACTTGTACTGTTGGAATATCTTCTAACTGGTCTTTCTGCATCTAGCCTTGCCCCTCAAATCCTTTTAAAATTAATGTAAGATTGGGTTATTAATTTTCTTAAGACATTCCAAACACTCTCCATTTCAATCATCATAAAACTGAAAGTCCTTATAACCTACAAGTCTCTGACTCCAACGACCTCACTGTCTTCAATTTTTACCTCTCCTTTGCCTTGTTCTCTCCATCATCCTTAGCCTTCCTGCTGATATCCAAGCCTCTCCAGCATATTCCCACTGCAGGAAGTATACTGTCCCTTCTTCTGGTCAGAATCTGCTTTCCCCAGATACTACATGGCTTGTTCCCAAGCTTCATTCTGGTCCTTGCTGAAATATAAAAGAGAACATCCTGATAAAATAACACCTCTACAGACTCTAGTCTTCTCTTCCCATTTTCCTGCTTTATATAGCTTCTTACCGATCTCCATCAGACATACCATATATTCATTTCATTGTTTTCCGTCTGCTCCCGTAAAATGTATGTTTCTCAAGGTCAGGAATTCTGTTCTACTCCCTGTTTACAGTGTCTATAGACACTCTGAATATTTTCAAATTCAGGAACAAAAACAGCACCTTTGAGGACATGCATAAAAGGTATACCATGTACCTCAGAGGTAAGAGAAATCAGGAATTAAGGTGGATTGTGAGCTGATTATTGATGTATAGAATGTAAAAAATATTCCAAGGGAATTGAATTGACTCCATGGAAGACATACAAAGTGGAGCATTTTATACCCAGTGTCCCAGCTGTCCAGGAGGATAAAGCAGGAAGTGAGGCAATTCTAGCTGTGCTCCTGACCACTCTGATCTAAGTGCATTTGTCTTGCATAAATCGGACTTCTGATCAGCCAGTGTTAGACCCATAAGAAGGTAACTAGATGGCAGGCTACTGATAGAACTGGGAGGTGTTCTTGGCACAACCACAGAATTGCTTTGGGGGGAGTGTGAAGAAGACAGAGAGAAAGTAGATGTAGAAAGGCAGTGAAGGTTGAATCAACCGGTAGTGGCAGTTTGTAAGTCAAATGGATATACTTCTAAAAACTAAAAATTTTTTGATGATACTCTACATCTGGATCAATCAGGAGCCTTCCATCTCTCTAAGTCCTACCCATTCTTTAAATGCTACATTGAATGCTTCTTTTCACACTGGGCTTTCCTTCCATTGAACCCCGTTGGCACTTTACTTCTCCAGGCCTTTGTCTTTATTGATAAAATTGAAGGTATTGGGACCGCAAAGGTCCCATCTGGCTTCACCATTCTACATATCTACAAGTAATAGGAAATAAAGTTGGAAAATTTTGAAAAGTAGGAAGAGCTGGAAAAATATGTATAAACTGTGAGAGTTTAGAGAGTCTAGAATTCTAGGCCAAAAGGTTTGTATTTTATTCTATATGTAATAGGGAACCATTGACGATTTGAGCAGGAAAATCATGTGATAAAGCCTGTGGAATAAAAAGATGATACTGGAGCCCTAGCCGGTTTGGCTCAGTGGATAGAGTGTTGGCCTATGGACTGAAAGGTCCCAGATTCGCTTCTGGTCAAGGGCACATGCCCAGGTTGCAGGCTTAATCTCCTGTGGGGGTGTACAGAAAGCAGCCAATCAGTGATTCTCATCATAGATGTTTCTCTTTCTCCCTCTCCCTTCCTCTCTGAAATCAATAAAATATATATATATTTTTAAAAAAGATGATACTGGAGGCAGGAAGGACAATGACTTTAAGTGATCATTTAAGAAGACATACAGTAATATTAGGAAAAGGTGATGAAGATCTGAGGTAGAGTACATTTTTATGGGGAAAGATATGAGAAGTTGAATATGGGTGACATTACAGAGGCCAGGTCTCCCGGATTTAGGCATCTGATTGAATGCAAGCTCCATGAAGACAGAAAACACCTCAGTTGTGTTCACTGATGTATGCCCAGTGCCTGTCACATAATGGGTGCACACTAAGTGTTTGCTGATGGATGAATAAGAGTAATTAGGTGTAGGAGAGTAGGAATTGAAGGTGATAGCAAGGCTCCGAGCTTCAGTGATGGAAGGAATAGATTGCCACTAAAAGAAAAGGTGAACACTTGAAGGTGAACATGTATTGAAAAGCTTGACTTTACTCTGGAACATTCTGGGAATATACCTGAACCATGTGTCCATAGGTGAGGAATACTTGAGTCTAGCAGTCAGCGATTGGTGCACCATTATGAGATTGAAAATAGAGAAAGAGAAGAGGAAGAAGAAAGCACTGAAGAGAGTGGAGGTGGGCTATGTTGGGTAGTATACCAAAGAGATAGAAAAAGATCTGAAATAGGAGAAGACTTAAGAAAGTACAAGCACTAAAGCTAAGGGAGGAGAATTCCAAGGAGCTGCTATCAGCAGTGTTAAATATTGCAGAGGTTGAAGAAAATGAGTATCGAATGTCACCATAAGCCAAATTATACACTTTGACAGTGGATACAGGCGATAAGAAGTGGCCCTGGGGTCACAAACTTGCCAGTGCAATAGTGAGAGTAGAGTGAGGAGGCTTCTGACCTCTGGGCTCAGGAGTCAGCATTCAAATCGCATCATTCTTTAATGGTTCCATAGCCATTCATTCCCATGAATCCTGGTCAACCATATGTTTGCATTTCAGACCCAAGCTTGCCAGAAGACTGTCTTCTACTTGTACAGAGAAATAAATCTTAACACATATTTTTACAACAGTAAAGCATTTGTCTACTGTGACGTTATTATCAAGCCTTGGGGGGAAAACATGAAAGTTGCCATTCTGATTCAGTATGTTAGTGCACTCTTATGAGGGCTTAGGAGAGGAACTGGGAAGACACAAAGGTTCTGGAGCATAGCCCTGCATTGTGGACATCGGCTGCACCCTCTCCCTGTCCCCAGAACACCTTATCACAGCAGTACCTGCATGGTGTCTGCTCTTCTTGTGTTGCTTAAATGAAGCCCTTTGCCTTGTCATCAGGATTTCTGTGGTGGATAGAAGCTTAAGACTTTCTTGATGATTAAGCGTATAATAAAGAGGCCAAGGGAGATGTGCTCAAATCATGGGATATCATCTTCACTGAATGAGGCCCATCTCCCATTCACCAAGTGCAAAGTTTGTGAGATGTATACAGTTTAGGTAGAAAAATATGAAGAACTTGGTTCTGGGGAGAGAGCATCTGGGCATTTTAGTCTTGAAATCAAAGAGAAAAAGAAAAGGAGTTGCTGAAGTAAAGCTAAGTTAGAATGTGAGTTACTGTTGCTATGAATTACAATGAATAGAACCAGTGAAATAGGAGAAGATGCAAACATTACTATATTCCTAAAAGAAATGAAAATGGCAGTGGGCAGGACAGCACATACAAAGCTGTGGGGGTTTTTTTTTAATTTTATTTCTATGAGTTCACAAGTTTTACTTTCCTCCTTCCCCCTTTGCACCAGACAGGCATTTACCACTGGGAATCCTCCTTGTCTGTGTCCCAAGGTTATCCGAACACCAAGGTCACACTTAAGAAGAAAAGGTTATCAATTCAGGGGAATTGAAAAAGGATTCCCATGGAATTACCCATAACATCTATTTTAAAACAAAACCCTTGCAAACCATCACATCACGGAAATCACAGGCCATGGTGAGAAAACTGCCAAGTTCTTTTGAGGTTGCAACTTAGACCACACCAAAAAAAAAAATGTGTCTGCATCTCCAAGTGTCTGGTTTGGAAGTTGGAAGAATAGCGCATTCGATCAGGCTTCCTCACAGAATATCCAGTCCTTTCCCCACTTCCGGTGGCAAAAACCTGGTTGGTGGTCCGCGCCAGGAAGGAAAGTGATATATCAATTTGGAAGAGGAAAATAATTCTATGTTTACTTTTTGGAGTCATGATTTAGAAGAAAATAAACTCAAGTAAGGGATGCCTGTTATTTAAAGTCAGCCCATTTTCATTGTGTCTGAATGATCATGCTATCCCTCGTGCCTGAGCATCTGTGATTGTGTAGTCAGGACTGATGTGCGTCCCTGGCAGGCTGGGTGCCACTGTCTCCTCTAGTCCTGCTGTCTCCTCGAGTCTCTCCCAGCAGCTGTGTGCTTTTAGGAAGTAAGGGACTGGATCCCCTGATTGCAACTGCTTCCAAACCAACCCTGCAGAATTCAAATTCACACGTTGTCACAAAGGTGATGCCTTTGCCAACAGTGCCGAAAAGCACAAGGCCAACTGCACGGCAATTATTTTTATGGCAAAGCTTTGAATTTTGGGGGTATCATACTGTTAGCATTTGAAGGATTTAAATGAGTGAAAGCCTCAAACTTCTCTATCAATGACTATGAAACACCCGGTTCTGAAGTTAACCAGGTGATCAGTACTGATTAGTCCCACCACCACCACCACCACCACCACCACCACCGTTTAACTTTGATTCCCATTTTCAGGATTAGTAGAAATAAGAAAAAGACAGAAAAGTGTTCGTTCTGAGAAGATGCTATCTAGATTACCTTTATCTGCTCACTTCTCGATGATTCTCCTTTTCTTGAGCTAAGAAATGGCTGAAAATAATAATGGTGGGAGTGAGAGAGGACTAGGGTTTCAGCCACATTTGGGGGAGAAGAGGAATTAGCTGAGTAGACTTGAGCAACAGCAATTGGGTTTCTTTGCTTGGGGTAATTAGTATTAATCTTAATTTGGGACTTTAGCTTGTTGGTTTGTTTGTGTTTTTTGTTTTATATATCTTTTTTTTTTCTTCCTTGAGGCAAACTTGAAAAGAAAAGGCAAAGGAGTAGAGTTCACATAGGAGGAGAAACATATGTATATATGCGTAAGGTCTTACTACCTCAATTTGCTACTATAAAATCCCAAGGGAGACCACATTCTGTTCCAAAGCCATGTGGGAGGAGGAGATTGTGTCCAATGAGTTAGGCAGTTTCATCAGCTTGTTGGTTAAGGGACAGAAAGAATACTGAGCTGGACTCAAGATCATGGTTGATATGACAAATACAATTTTTCCAATTTTCTTGGAGAAAAAATGTTCAAGGAGAGAGAGCTCAACATTCAAGGGCTTAATTTATTTTCATTATAATATGGCAAAGTAGGCATGCTGGGATCTGGGCTTATCTAACCAGAGGTAGTGAGGAACAAGTAGAACAGGGTTAAGAATAAACCCCAGAAGGTTCTGAGAATCAGGAAAAAATGGGGAGGGTCAGAGTAGAGATTATAGAGTGTCTCAAAAATCTGCTACAATGTGAGAAGTGTCTGCCTGGGCTTATGAAGGAGCCCAAGAAAATGAAAAAGAAGTTTAAAAAATCATAATTAAATGAAGATATCCACATTTCTTTCCCTACAGATTGAACTTTAACTTTATTTAGGCTTTAATATGTTTAAAACCTAAGATTATTTGCCAAAAGTAACAACAACATAAAAAAGGCAGTAGGTTTTTCATGTTACACTGAGAAGTATGAAAATACCACTTCCCGGTAACTTCCATGAAGGAGGTCTGGAGACCTTCCAAAAAGATATTCTCAGATACATCATCAGATTGGAGAGAAATATTGAGACTCATTAACTCCTTTTGCCTAGCTGTTATTACAAAGCAAAGCCCTTTACACTTTTGGATCGATGACATGGGTGGCAAACTATTCCTTGGGCTATTGCTCCATCTTGTCAATGGTCTAATTTGGAGGAATATTGGACGAGCTGGGTCAGAAGGCTCCCCTTCTCTGCCCTTGGCTTCCAAGACTGTGTTTGTTGCTAATTGGCTTTCTGTGGGTCTGCTTCTCCTCCGTATGGGATGCATCTCACTTACCTAGGCAAGCGCCTTCCAAAGCAACCACAGCTTCAAAGGACATTCCCGTCATCCAGTCCCTTCCCCCATCAGTGAAACTGACTGAAGACCAAAATCATTTTTCTCTCACTGTCTTTCCTACTCATCCTCTAAGAGAAGAATTAGAGCAGGATTGCTCTAGAAGAGGTAGCAGCCATTTAGAGGGACTGCATCTTAAAATATGACCATAAGAGATGAGGAGATTAGAAAGCTAGCATACAGTGGACATTCAATAAATGATGGAGGGAGAGGAGAGAGAAGAGATAGTAAGACACTGTTCTGGAATGAGGACAGATTTGGGGCAAAACAATCTGTCCCTTGCTTTTCTCCCATCGACAAATCTAAGAGTAAGTTGCCTTTCCTGCTGTCTCCCACACCCCCCACACCCCAAAACAGAAAGCATCCCATGCTCGGGTAGCCCTGGAACAGAGCTGAGAGTTGGATTATAGAGGCTTTGGCACATGCCTTTACACATCATCAAGCCTTGAATTATTGGCATTTTCTAACACTACTTGAGTCATCATCTCAGAAAGGTCTTCCCTTTGCTTTACACATATTCCCAGCATCATCTCAACAGTCACCACATTAAAACCCCTCTCCACACCGAAGCACAGTGGTCTGCCAAGGAAAGTTAGGGACACCATGGAAGAACAAGAGTTCCTTTGCAAATTGCTGCTACCTCAGAAGAAAAGCTGAGGCATGCATAGAGTATTCTATTTTACACACCACAAACAGACAAACAACCCCCAGATTGGGAACCCAGAGTTGACAAAAGCACTAACTCCATTGGGCTTTGAGAAGGGGCAATGTTTTTTCATATTTCTCCTCTGCTACCATTATTTACATAACAAATCGCTGCAGACTACAATCATGTCAGATGTTGGAAATAAACTCTTTGGGACATAGCTATTTTTAAACAACCCATAGTTATAGGGATGTTGCAAAAACATGCAAAGGCTGAGTTTGTTTTAAGTCGTAAGTGGTCACAGGAACTCTGTTAGGCTGGTGCTAACCTATGGAACAGAATAGCTTTTCTCAGCAAAGCCTGCAGCCCTCAGGGATGATGATAATTTTGAGAGTTGCAAAAGTTCAAATCTACCCTAGATTGAAGCCCAGCATTTCCAGGCAGGTACACAGAAATCCCTGATGATGCCATTTTTCCCACTTTGAAAAGCATTGAGCTTCTCCTACAAGTATATTCGCAATATGTCCCCATCGAAGGCTTTTATTCCAGACACCAGAAACAAGCATCCCTTCTCTACCTGCCTTCCTCACCCCAGGGAAGCAGAAGTTAGTGATACGAATGCTGCATTCTTGGGGTTTATTTGCATGAGTGGATTATTTGCGTCACTCTCTGAAAGGTTATATTCATGGTCTCTGTTCTACTTGTCTAAGCTTGCTGCTCCCACAAAAGATTTTTCCTCCAGTCTAGGGAGTCTCCTTGTTGACTCCCTGACCCCTACAACACACACACACACCACTCATCCCTCCAGCCCGTCCTCAAACCTCACCTTTTCTATAGAAACTCCCAAGCTCCTATGGTATTTATTCTTTATTATTAAGAATAATAAAAATAGTATGAGCTAACATTTATTTAATGTTCTCGGCCAGGTTTGATATTTAGTCTCACTTAGTCTCATTTTAAAAAGATCGTGAGGCAGGGCTATTACTATTTCTATTTTACAAATGAGGAAATTGAACTCAGACAGGATATATTTGTTTGATGTCAAAGGAAGGCCCCAGTGAGAGTAACTTAAGAATTCAGTGTAGGATTTTCATGGTTTGGACTAGAGTTGTTGAGCAAGTTGAGAGAGAGAATAGAAGTGAGGGGTATTTGGGTGGCATAACCTCTCAGAGAGGCAGGGTTTTCCTTAGACATACCCCTGTGAATATTCTGTTCCCCGTGTTATTAATATAATTGTCACTCCTGTCTCCTCTATGGCTCTTCCTCCAGTTTTTAAACATTTGAGGTGTTAGCTAATAAAAGAGGGAAAGTGTCTATTTTGCTCACTTTCGAATGCTGCTTGGTATGCAGTGGGAGCTCAGTAAACACACGAATTTGTCCAGAAAAGGAAAGGAACATTTAAAGCGCTTCTTCCTCATTTAAATCATAAATGGAATGAAATGTATCTGGAGATTTAAAAAGGAATATCAAAGTCTCCCTACCACTGTGTATTCAAAAGAAGAAGGTCAGGAATGAGATCAGTGTAACCAATGAAGAATGGAAGACAGACAGTGAGTCAATTGGGTCTACCCTCCTGATGGCTTAAAAAGGGGGGGGGTGGAATCTATTGTTATCTAATAGTCAATGTCTAGTCAAATGCAAGGATTGTGAGATTTTCTTTATCTCTTGACATTTTTTAGACAGCCCATATTTCCTGATAATTTTGGGGCCTTCTGGGTTCCTTGAAATTGTGTACAATCTAAATGTAGGATCATGTATTACCCAGAGAAATGTAGAAATTCCCTTCACTTGTCCAAATGATTTTTTAACTGAACTTTGTTTTTAAACAAAGGAGACATTAAAATGAGTTGCAGATAAAAGTAATCTTATTCAGTTATTTATTTCTCCTTTACATTTAGCATAAGGTCTCTAAATAAGTACATAATTTGGATTCAGTACCTCCTAACTTTGTCCCATGGGAGAAACGTGTCCCTGTTCTTCATTTCTGCATGAGTATTTGTCTAAATCTTTTCTTCCTTCCCCCAACTGAGTTCGCTGAAGGGTTATATTCATGGTCAGAGTTGTATCTAGATGTGGAACATTGTTTTATATGCCAGCAACAGGAGAGTCATAACTGTTTTCATCACTTATGGATCCTAGACTTTAAATGGAGGAAAGGGTGTTTTACATGGATTGGCAGGGATCTGGGGATCCTTATTGCTTTCAAAAGCTGAGACAGTAGGCCCAGTTTATAATAAACTAAATAAGGTGTCTTGGAATGTGATTGCATCCATCTACTTCCAGCTCATGCAATAGAGGCGCAGAGAGCCAATCCCAGGAGACTGGCCTCCGAGGAAGGTGTGGGCAGCTGATCTGACTTGCACCACTCTGCCTCAGCAGCCACGGATGGAGCCCTTAATATTAATGAAAGTGTAAACTGGAAGAAATCTTTCATTCTGAGAAAACCATCCCCGACTATCCTGGGGCCTGGATTATTCTAAAAACAAAGGAGACATTAAAATGAGTTGCAGATAAAAGTAATCTTATTCAGTTATTTATTTCTCCTTTACATTTAGCATAAGGTCTCTAAATAAGTACATAATTTGGATTCAGTACCTCCTAACTTTGTCCCATGGGAGAAACGTGTCCCAAAGTACATAATTTGGATTCAGTACCTCCTAACTTTGTCCCATGGGAGAAATACAGCTAACAGCTGGAAATGAGAAGATGCCTTCTCCAGTCCTCCTGGTTTCTCACTATGTAGAGCCCTAAGCTTTACAGAACTTCTGCCTAAGTGTCTATTTTTAACATAAGAAGAAGGTTTGATTAGTTTCATGAGTTGTTGTATAGCCTTAGACTAGATATTGCATAACACATTTTATTCGTGGGTATTTGGCTAGTTGCATCCATATTAAGTTAGAGTAGACCTTGAGGAAGCAGAGAGGACATTTTCTCCAATTTGGCTGGAGTTTTGCTGTCCCAATTCCATGTTCTTACAAATTGGGTTTTGAGTTTGTGACCAAATGGCTAGCTGTTGCTACAGGAAAGCAATTATTAACATATTTGCATCCACCAAGACCTTTCCTTTAAAGGAGGACAAAGCATCGATATGTGGCACATGCATAAAGGTGACAGCAGATAAAGAGGTTTGCCTTAGGTCATCTTCCAAGAAATACTGTGTTTTACCTATCTCTCTGTTTACTGGAAATGCCATAAAGTAAAATAGGGGAGGAATTCTGAAATCCTTAAAACACATTGAAATTACTAAAAGGTCTCTTTATTTGTTAACATTCCTAGTCATCAGAGAGCGTGCTTTCTTTCCCCAATAATTTTATTAGGTTGCTAAAAAAAAATTGTGGTTTTCTTAGAAGGGAGCATGAGCCAAGTGGTAGGCCTAAATCCCTCCTTTAATCTGAGAATCGTGACACCATTGTAACCACAAATATTTATTTTTCATTCTCAGAGGAGATGGGTAGCCTCTTTGGATCATCCTCTGCAGAATGCAATAGATGCTGTGCAGAACTGTTATCCAAATTGTTAGGTCTTACCAGCAGACTAAACTCCATTCTCGGTTTCAAAAGCCAAGTGTGGAAAGAAAATTCTACATGAAAAAAAGATAAGTCAGCCCGGCCAGTGTGGCTCAGTAGTTGAGTGTTGGCCCATGAACCAGGAGGTCACGGTTCTATTCCCGGTTAGGAAACATGCCCGGGTTGTTGGCTCTTCAGTAAGGAGCATGCAGGAGGCAGCCAGTCAATGATTCTCTCTCATCATTGATGTTGTATCTCTCTCTCCCTCTTCCTTTCTCTCTCTGCGATCAATAGAAACATTTTTTTAAAAAGATAAGACCACTTTTTTTATTGCCTTCATTACTTTAGATAATTGAAATTGTCTTTGGATAACTTTCAGTGATCAAAATTTACCAAATTTAGAGTAAGAATTTCTGACTTTCTTCAGGGAGGCAGTGAATGCACAATAGAAAGGCTGAAGCCTACTGGGTTTATCATTCTGCACCCTAATTTTCACTTCAGTTGTTCCAAAATCTACCCATATTGATACATCTGGATCTAATTCTTTAGCTGCTATTGGTTATTCCATTGTGTGAATAAGCCATGTTTTTCTTTATCTCTACACCTTTTCCTTGCTATCATTAAGTTAGTCACATCAGTCTGGAACTCCACTGTAATGGAGAGCCAGTAATCTGTATATCCTTTCTTCTTCATTGGGAAAATAAACAAGACAATTATGTGACATGACTAAAACTCTTTTATCATGAAGTGGTACAAGCATTAAAACTAATTCTACTTTCTTGTACTTTGATTTCCATAGAGAAGAACATGATTCCTCAAGTTTGTTTTTTTTTTCTACTTAAATAATGCAATAGTGATAGTGCATATGTGGAAGTGATGGGAATGCACAGTTATATCATTGTGATTAGCTGGGCTGTAAACCATAAACTCAGCCCAAAATAATGCTGCTAAGACAAGACAATCATTTTGCTGCTCATAAATGATCATTTAAGCTGTTGAGTGGATGAAGTCCAGAATTCTCCTTGGTCCCTCGATGGACAGTAACACTCTTGAACCATAATTTTCCATTTTTCTTCTTGGAAAGACTGACTATAGGCCACTCAGTAAAATGAACCTTGGAAATAAGACTTCTGTCTCACACCATCTATCCACGAAAGAGAGCTATAAAAATAAACACACACCCAGAACCTAATGGAGACATGGCAACCAGCCTGAGGAAAATGTGAGCCCTTCACCCTCTCTTTTAATTCCCTTTCAGTTTTATTTAGTTTCAGGTCAAGGTGAATGCATCAGTTGTAGGCAGACATTTGCATTTTCTGAACTTGTTTATCTAGAAAGTAGTTGAAAGAGATAAGAATGAATACCTTTGGAAAGAGCCAGGGAAGGGCATACAGAATAGTATTTCCATAGTTTATTGCTATCTGGAAACTGCCTAGAACATTTTAATGAACTCGGTATTATATCCCCTAGCGTTCTAATGGAAGGTAGGTCTCTTTCGGTTTCTACACAAAATTTCAAAGTGAACTCATGGATGGGCATGACTTAGAAATGGAGCAAAGCGTTGGAGTTCCGTGTCAAGAAGTCTGGGCTCGACAGTGGGTTAGGGAGACTGTCCAGAGGCCACCCTTGTTTCTCTGTCTGCTTCCCTGTTTCTCAGGAAAATGGTCTGTGCTGCCCTAGGATCCCTTCGTCCTGTTTTTGGTCTCTTTTTACTAAATCTTTCTGCTTGGTTGGTTGGCATCAACTCTTTCCATCCGTTTCTGAGCATACGCTCTTGGTCTGTTTACTTTTTAAAAAAATTTAATATCAGATAAACATTTTTTTCCTAAGGAATTCAACTTTGATCTTGTTCAGTAGCTTCACCATTGAGATACAGCCTCGCAGGCTGAAGTGAGCTGGCCCTCGGAGCCCTCCATTCTCCTCAGAGTGCCTTTTCTCCAGTGCACTGCAGGGCACTTACTGTTCTACCACCTCATTTGTACTCCCACTATCCTTGTGAAGAAAACAGTTATCAGGCCTCTTGACATATGAGGGAAGGGATGCTCTAAGAGACAGTTCTTTCCAGGGACTGTCTGCTAAGTCAGTGATGGATTTAGACATCCAGAGGGAGAGTGAATCCCTGGGGTCTCTCTTTGAGTTCTTTCTGACTACTATTTTGAACTTGTTTCCATCATTCTGGTTTAGTTATCCAAATAGACCTTATCCATGATTTCCTTGGCCTCTCGTTATTACCAATTCTTTTGTGTGTATTTTTTAAACCTCTCAAGACTACTTACTCTAAACAACATCACCTAAGTTGATTTCACATGTCAGCTCTAATACAATGTGAAAAAAAAAGATTACTGAGAACCTAATTGCAACCATTCATTTCTCATGTATAGGCCCATAATGTGTCAGATACTATGCCAAGTCAAGGTGGGAGGCAGTTCCCTGGCATACAGACCTTTCGGCCTACCCTGGAGAGCCAGTCCAAACAGATAATTGCATAGTAGAGCAACTGCAACACAGAGACTAACAGAAAATTTATTCAGCCAGTGTGGAGAGCCTACAGTGTGTCAAGTTCTGTGTAGGCACAGTTTATGTAGTTGTGAATAAAGTAGACAAACTCATAATTAACAAGAGAAAGAGACAAAAAAAAAAAAAAAAGCTGGTTTGGCTCAGTGGACAGAGTGTTGGCCTGCAGACTGAAGGGTCCTAGGTTTGATTCCAGTCAAGGGCACATTCCCAGGTTGCAGGCTTTATCCCCAGTAGGGGGTATGCAGGAGGCAGCCAGTCAATGATTCTCTGTCATCATTGATATTTCTCTCTCTCTCTCCATCTCCCTTCCTCTCTGAAATCAATAAAAGTATTTTTTAAAGAAACCTACAGTGATGACATTTAGGCCAGGGAAGGTTTTACTCTTGGGAAATGTAGGAAGAAAAACACCACAAGCAGAAGGAATATCACAGGTGGCAGCCCTGAGCTGGGTAAGAGGTTGGCATACTGAGAAACTAACATGGGCTAACACAGCTGGAACTAGGGCAAGCTGCCAATGCAGAACCCTGAAGGCCTGCAGGAATTTGTATTTTATTTAGTATTCAGTGGGGAGCCTCAGACGAGTTGCTAAAATAAAAGTAACATGACTATATTTATGTTTTTAAAGATTATTCTGATTGCTATGTAGAAAATAAATGTAAGAGGGGGCAAGAGAAAATACAAGGAGATTACTGAAATTACTTGGGTGAAAAACAAAAGCTCTTTGGACGAGGGTTGTGGAAAATCAGTTGGAAAATATGGATGGCCCTAACTGGTTTGGTTCAGTGGATAGAGTGGCCCTTGAACCGAATATCCCAGGTTCAATTTTGGTCAAGGGCACATAAATAGATTGCTGGCTTGATTCTCAGCCTACTCGGGGCATGTGCTGGAGCCAACCAATCGATGTGTCTCTCACCTTGATGTGTCTCTATCTCTGTCTCTGCCCTTCCCTTCTACTCTCTCTAAAAATAAATGGAAAAATATCCTCGGGTGAGGATTAACCAAAAAAGAAAGAAAAATATTGATGAATTCAAGATATATTTTGGAATTAGAAAAGACAAGGATTTGATAACAATTTGACCTTGTATTTGAAGCAAAGAGAGGAACCAAAAATAATTCCCAAATTTTTATCATCTTAGTGAATGGTGATGCCATTCACTGAACTATGGAAGCGCCTGGAAGGAACAGGTGTGTGTTGTGGTGGGGGAGTCAGGGATAATTTGAATTCCAGGCTGGCTATTCAGGTCATGGTGTCCTGCAGGACATGAGAAATGCAACTCTGTTGTTGAGATATTGGAGTCCACAATATACACTTCAGATTCATCAGCAGAAGAATGGTAGTTGTATGTGTAGGTAATTACATAAAGATAAAGGAGGAGGAAAGAGCCAAGAGATAGCCTTGGAAGCTAAATATATTTCGAGTGCAAGAGGAGGAAGAAGAAAAGCCAGTGGAGGGAATCAAGAAGTGATTAGAATGGTTGGGATATTGACCAGTATTAAACATGCACCTATCTGGCTTGCTTGGGTAAATACTTTGCCTTTCATGATAATTTTAACAAAGCACTGTTTCTGAAAATGTGTGATAAACTATAAATCATTATCTATATGCAACTAATGCATCAATAACATGTGGTTTATTTAGAACTAAGGGAACCATGTAAGAATCTGAACCTCTGCCAATCACTGTTGGACTCCTGACCCTGCTCAAGAAGACTTGCACTTCATGGCATGCAGGAAATGGGTCATGTCCCTTTTCAAATGGTGCTCACATTTACTTAATGATATCCTATCTAATAAAGAGGGAATGTGCTAATTGACCCTCACGCCATTGCAAAGATGGCAGTGCCCACAGCCAATAAGGAGGGAATGTGCTAATTGACCCTCATGCCATTGCAAAGATGGCAGTGCCCACAGCCAATAAGGAGGGAATATGCTAATTGACTGTCCTGCCCTCAAAGATGGCGGTGCCCTCAGCCAATAAGGAGGGAATATGCTAATTTACTGCCCCGCCCTCAGAGATGGCAGCGCCCACAGCCATTAAGGAGGGAATATGGTAATTGACTGCCCCACCAGCAAAGATGGCAGTGCCCACAGCCACAAGATGGTGGCGCCCAGTCCCTTCAGCCCCCAGCCTCCCAGGGCCAGCCCGAAGCACAGGCAAGCCTTGGATGGTGGCTGCCCAGCTGCCCAGGGCCAGCCCGAGGCACAGGCAAGCCTCAGATGGCTGCTGCCCAGCCACCCAGGGCCACTCGAGGCTCAGGTAACCAGGGCTGGCTGAGGCTTGCGCTGCCGGCAGTAGCAGCAGCGGAGGTATGATGGGACATCGCCTTCCCCTGATCGCTGGGTTGCCTCCTGCCCCTGAGGGCTCCCGGACTGTGAGAGGGGGCAGGCCGGGCTGAGGGCCCCCCACTCCAGTGGCCTCTAGTAACTAATAATACAGTAGCCAAGGATTTTTAAAAATTCCTTCCTTACCCAACCCTGCTCTCACTTCTACCTCCAATCCTCCCCATGGCTGCAGTATGGTATTTGTTGGTGATTTCATGTGCTGCATCCCCAACCCCTTGTTCTCCAAATGTGTGTGGCTTCTAGCACTTAAATGAAATCTTATTTCTTCACAGATGCCATTTTATAGAACTGTAAAAAGGGAAGCACATGGCTTTGGCAGGGGCACACAGCTCCAGTATGGCCTTCCACTGTTTTTGCAGGAGGATGTTACAGCTCCGGGCTCTGTGCATTCTCCCTTGAGTTCAGGGAAGCCCGTTCTGTGAAGCACGCTTTGCAAATGTGAGTGTTACCTGTGCAGCGTGTGTGACTAGACTCCAGTATGAATTGGAACAATGTGTGTTTCAGAGGCTTTGTTTCCATTTAGCTCCTTTAAAATGGATTTTTAAGTGGTTAATTACAATTATTTACACCCCACACCAGTACTTATGATAATAGTAAAATTGCTACTTTGGCAATTTATTTGGTTTTAAAATCTAAGAAAAGTATGCATAAGGTATCTTATCATAAATTATGGAGAAGGCATATAAAATGTTGAGGTTTGAATTTAAGCAGTTGCTTGCAGTGACCGCTCTTGGGGGACTTTTCTTATTCTGCAAAGGCAGCCCCTTTGGCCACCCCTGGAGTAGACAACCACAATGGGAAGCATCTATCTCTGAGACACGGTCAAGAATGGGGCTTTTGGGGGTAGAGTCAGAGCAGTGCCTTGGGTAACTGCTGATGTCTGAGGATATGAGGGAACATGCTGCCTAGTTAAACATTCTGTCCCTCATCTACTCTCTCCAAAACAACTAGGATACAAGCTGCCATATAACTCTCACTCCTGCATCCAATGGTGAAGCTCAACTAAAAAGATTGGTTCCCGCTCCAGAATCAATAGTTGAGGAAAGCCAGCAAACTCAACAGGCAGAAGAACTTACACCTGAGAAAATGCACTTGTAGACAGAACAGGTCTTCAGATCATATGTGTTTTATAATCTCAGCGAATTACAAAAGGGCACCACCCCATAAAAAAAGAAGCCAGTGTAGAACATAGAAATGAGATTTGGGTTAGATAACATTTTTTTTTTTTAATGCATGAATTCACAGCATGGTAACGTAGACAACACAGAAAATCCAATTAGAGAATTGAAAGATAGTTCAAGTCAAGGGACTTATTCTAGAATAGAGCATAAAGTGAAAACTATATGGACAGTGTGGAGAAAGGTTGAGATCTAGAAAATGTTTTTAGAAATTGACTCTAATTAATGCAAGTTAAAAGAAGAGAGGATGAAATACTCAAAGAAACAATATGAGATTGTTTCCTATAATGGAAGAAAGCATCTTTTTTTGAAAGAGCTCTTTAGGGCAACAAGAGATAAATGCACAGTTTTAATTCTTTATAATCAACTTTGAGAAACAAGGATTTAGAAAAAGTGAGCTAAACAATAAACTTCTCAACAACAGCACTGGATGCACAATAACAATAAAGCAATAAATTTAAAATTCTAACAAAATAATTTTGGAGCTGGAATTCTATATTTAGTTAAAATCATCATCAGATTGAAGAAAAGTGAGTTTTTGAGACATACAGAGCCTAGTACTTTACTGTCCATACATCCACTCTTGAAGTTGCAGTCCTTCAATGAGAAAGAGAATCCAGGAAGAAGTGGAATGACAAAAAGTACAATGAGCAAAAATATCATAAAATGGTGATTAAATATTAATTACACAAAATTTATTTTGGGTAATCTGAAAGTAAAATTGTGGATGATATCAACATGAGATGTGCACAGAATGTGGCCAGGAGATTTGGCAGAGGGAGAAAGAAAAATCAGGCCACCTGTACTGTTCAGATACTCAGGATCACAGACATTGGGTTATGGGTGTTGAAATTTAAATGTATTCACCAATCAAAAAGTTAAAATTAATCATTTTAAAGCCAGTAAAGGAAAAGGAAAACAAATACAACTTGGTGAAGCCAACAAAGTTCAGGAAAGGGAGAAAGGAAAATAGACTGGTAAGTGAAAGTACAAAAATAAATATAAGGGAGATAAGTTCAAATACATCTGTAATCCCAGTGAACACAAAGGATCAACTCAACTCAAGAGCTGAAAGCACTAGCCATAGTAATGAGAAGGAAAAAGAAATGGCATGTTTACATATGAGAGAGGAAACAAACTTGTGGTTATTTGCATACTCTGATTATCTTTTAGAAAACCAGTGCTCTTCCAGTAGTGCTTATCCATTTCCAAAAAAAAGGAGTCTTGCTCCACACAATTCCAAAGGATAAATCAACTAAATATAAAAAGATGAATAAAAACAAGATATATAGAAGAAAATATGGGATATGTTTGTGCACTTGGGAATAGCAAAGGCCTTTATTTTTTCTTTTTATTTTTTTAAATTTTTTTTCCATCACCATTGACCCCCTCGTATACCAAGGCCTCTTTTTTTTTTCAAGTGAATTAAAAAAGCAAAAGATATGAAGAAAGTACTTATTACTTTGACTACTTCAAAATTAAATGTATAAGTAAAAGACATTGCAAAGTCAAAAGGCGAGCAAAAGCATGACAAAAGATGTTTGCAATACATATAGTAAGGATTTGTTCCAACATCTATGTGATTTGCACAAATTAAAGTTTGACAATAGCACTTACTGGTTGGGAATATAACGTGGTACTCTAACAGTGGAGGATTATTGGACGGTCTCAACTAAAATGAAAACCATGCATACCTGGTGAGCAAGCACATTTTCTTCTCTATATCTGACTTACAAACACTTTACACATTTGCACAAGGACACTCAACAGTCCTGGGAGGATATTCTTCAAACCAATAACAGTAGCCAGGACTCAGGAGAGGATGAGCATGTGTGTTGGGGGAAATGAAGGGTGCGGTACAGACAGCTATCAGAGAGAACATCTGTAATGTTTAATATTTTTATGAGGAGAATGAGTATTACCTAAAGTAATTAAAAAGTAATTCTTCAAAATCTTTGAGTGGGAGTTTATTTTCAGTGTTCAGAATTAAAGGCTCCGCCATGGCAGTTACAAGATAAAGTAGCCTGCGTGTTAACAATACCAAGTTCCAGGTGAGCCCAGTATTTCTGCGGTCACGAATCTCTGTCCCAGTGCTCACTGTCTACAACAGGTGGCGTGTTTACCTGAGGGTGGGATTTATACATGCCCTTCGCATTGTGTGGATGAATTCTGGTTGGGAATTGTCTGCATTTATTGTTAGGTGTACCCATTTTAAATATTCAAACGTGTAATTTTTTGTTTGTTTGTTTAATGCTGATTTGGTTGGACTTATTATTTAGTTCACCATTGAGGATGGCAGAATCCTTAAAAGTACATCAAAGACAGGTTATTCTTTCCAATCCTGTTTCAAGTGTGTGGAAAATGGTAGGTTATGAACTTAAATGTTTAATTTCATTATATAAATGGCATTAAGCCAACCATAAAATAATTGCCAATGGTAACTGCATTGTTTCAACTGAGCTTTTATTCATGACTGTGAGTCATTTTTCCTTCTCAAAATGAGAAGTAGGGTCGGTTCTTTTTGTTTTTTGTTTGTTTTTGCTTTGTTTTGTTTCTTTAATTAGGTCCTAAGTACCCAACTTTTGACCATATTTTCCGTCTGCTTTAGAAATTTATTTTTTCTATCAGTTGCTATATTTCTTTAGGAAACGTCTTTAATTTTTTTTTTTTTAAGGAAGGAACAAAGCTAGCAAAGAAACAGATGTGTCCCATATAAAATATGCAATAAATCTTGTCCCACAAATTCTTTGCTCTGAACTTTCTGACAGAAACTGTCAAATAGCCACTTTAATTCAGGTATAAAATGTTCACTCCGTGTCATGGCGCCAACCGCCATATGCCAGAATAAAGTTAGTGACCAGCCATAAAAACAGCAGCATAAGCACCTTTGAAATGGTACAAGTCATCGTGGGTGAGAACGAGCCATATAAATCCATGGGGAATTAATCTGGGCTTTGCTACTATCCTGCTGTGCATTTACAATGAGCTTCTACTCCCACACAGCAAAAGTGGTAATACTTTTAAAAGGAACGAGAGAATGAGAGAGCCGTGTGTCCACCTAATGAGCTTGTGGGAGGGGAGGAGGGGGCTCATGGATCAGAAAGCAATAGCTTTTCCTCCCCCTCCTCCCAGCTCTGGAATCCCCTTGAAGAGGGCAGATCCTAGCCTCCATTGAACATGTGGGGTTCTTCTTCAGCTCCCATTGCCTGGCTTCGCAGATCATGTGAAACCAATCTCCCCAAAGCACAATCACAAGAAATGACTTCAGCTTCATAAATCATTGTTATCATCCCACAGGAGGAGGTAATGCTATGGTTTTTCTCCAGTAAAACATTTCGGGCCTCTGGTTTCATGAGTTGGGTTTTTTTGTTTTTTTTCTTACCAAAATCAGCTTCATGCCATTTGCACAATTAACTTCAGGACCTGCTCCCACTTACTTAGTATTCAAACATTTCCACTTCTCTCAGATTTTAAGGGAGACCTATTTCCTATCAGGTGTGTGTGGCTTGTCATGCGCTCAGAGGCCACACACTTGCTTTCAAACATATACTGACCCTCAATATTTTTCTATTCGAGGTATTTTTTATCCTGTATTTTTCAAATACAGAACAAGTATATTAGGTTTAAACATAGTGGGCAGATATTTTAACTTACTTTGCAGCATTAGAGACAACTTAAATACTTGTAGTCATCTAAAACATTTCTCTACTAAGCCACAAAAAAAGGAAGACTAAAGGGTAAAGCAATGAGTTATTTTCAAGTTGAATCAAAAGATTAAAGTCTGCTAATTATACTTGATAATATTTTAATAGTACTTTCTAACCAAACATTTCTCTCCTGCAAAGTCTCTTCTAAGAAATACTGTCAAAAGTTTGAAATGCTATCTTAGGTTTCTATAAAATTATTTTGTTTTATTTGAATAGGTTCCATACCCACTTTGGAATAAAAGCTTCTTTTTCAACAATTATTGTCAAGAATTATAAATTAAATTATAAATTATCTCTAAAAGTATTCTTAAAGATTGACCTATGCCTTGACATGTTAAATGAAAAAGCAAGAAACTGATCATATATTCATTATGACCTCAACTATGTAAAAAAAACAAGTGAGTATGTGATTATAAATATACAGCTCCATTTATGAAAATGAATCAAAATATTAATATATGCCATCACTTAAGAAAGGGCATACACTAGTTTTATTTTTTATTTATTTTTTCTCAAATATTCCAATGTTATACAATAAGGATTTATTACTTTTGGAATTACATATATTTTGAAAATATAAGGATTTATTTTTTTTAAAAAAAAGAGGATAATTGTTGAAAGGTAACTCTAGAGGAGCCGCTTGAATTCTGTTAAACCCACCATCAGCACTTTCACCTTTGCAGTCTTAGAAGCAGCGTGGTCAGTTTTAAAACCAAGTCTCATTCGTTGTTATCTTTTACTGACTCTGATTAGGATCACTGTGCTAACAGTCTTTCTGCATAACTTCTACCTGTGGAACAAATTAAATTGTCTTTAATGTGGAAAATATTTTCTGTAGCATCTTCTTTGGGAATCCCAGTTCTCCCAGAAGTTTTCTTTTCTTGGAAATACCGCCCAAGAAACAGAGTATTACCTACCTTCCCTGCACCTAGATTCTTGGTAACATCACAACTACTGAAGTTAGGGGAATTCTTGGTTACCATCTCTAGGGGGCCAATTTAAGTCCCCAGCTATGACAAATTCTTGACAATATGAAAGAAAAGTAGACAAAGTATTTTAATGTTCAAAGCAATAGCAGATGTCAGGAAAGCTAGACTTTTTTTTTTTTTTTTTTTTCAGTTACCGTGGCTCTGTAAATCAGTTTCCTAGTAAATAAACTAAGCCTCTGCCAGGGTTCTAAAAGACTGGTTTAAGGGTAGCAATGGGTGTTTTGTGATTAGTAACTGGACATTCTAGTGGCCCATTCATTCGTGTTCATCACTAACATCTGAACACTTATAGAGAGAGCTTCAGTTATTTAACAAATGTCTTATGAACAAAGATGTCAGAGGTTTAATATAAATAAACCTAGACGAAGAAGAAATCTCCTTTGTAAAGGTATGGGTGCCATATTATATTTTATCTGATATATGAGTATGGCTCCTCCCCCTCTTTGTTTTTGATTAGTTAAGATCAATCTTAAGCTATTAAGATCTCTGACCATGCATAACCGCTTTTTATCTGAGTTTTAGTCTTTAAAATATGATTAAAACCATTCTTCATATTGAATATATTTCTGGACAATTTATAAAAATATGTGGATAGTTACTTTATAGAGATCGTAGAATTTCGCATTTGTGTGTATATATGGAAAGTATAAATAAAGGACTTCAGGACTTGAGTGCTGTATAGGTGACTATATGTTTAAATTTAACTTAGTCATTCAAATGCTTGTTTTTCACTTATGACTTCTCTAATTTTCGACTGTGCAATGATATGACAATTTTATCATCTTTAAGCAGGAATCTATAAAGAATAATAATGTGATGTAGGGAAAACTAGACTGAAGTAAGGGGACAAGTTCTGTCCTTTTCTGCCAAAACCAGTTGTATGCCTTCAGGCAAGTCACTTATTTTCAGTGGGCTCTGCTGCCGCTTCCAACAGCAGCGATCGTTTTGTTTACTTTTTATATTAAATTATGTGAATTCTTAAAAAATAAAATTAAAAACATATGAAAAACAAAAATGCTATTAAAGAGAGATAGAGCAACTATAATATTTTGTTATAACTTCTGCTGTTTTTAAATATAGATGTATCATTTATTTCTGTAATATAAATTTTAATGTAATTTTAGTCATACCATATCTACTGCTTTATGTTCTAAATTTTTGTACTTTGAGCTATGTCATAGCATCTCCCCATAATATCATTTGAAAGCATAATTTTAGCATTTGGATCTAGTACATTTGCTTCAGGTCTTGGGGAGTTTATTGTAGGAGTACACATTACTAAGGAAAAACAGGAGACTCAGTTATTCAGACAAACCTCATGGGAACCCAAGAACAGTGGAACGGGCAAACGTCATTGGCTGACTAAGATTTGCTCGGGTGGTGGTGGCAGTAACGATTGTAGTAATTACATTTACTGAGCTAATGTGCCAGGTGCAATGAATGAGCACCTTACAGACATCTCATTTAATTACAACACTTGTCTGATTTAGATCTTATTATTACCTCCATTTGTAGATCAGCAAACTCAGTCTTAGACAAGCTAAACAACGTGTCCAAGGCCAACAGCTAGAAATTAATGGAGCAATTTGAAGCTTTGGCCCTGTCATCATCCACAATATAGAACCCATGTGTGCATTGAAATGATTGAATGATCTATGTAACTCCCTTAGCATATTATCTGTCACACACTCAATGTTCAGTGAATGTCCATCGTAATCATCATCATCACTACCGCCACTACCAACTTACTATTTTAATCAGTTGTATTAAACTGTTTCCTAAGCAACTGATCAGCCAGTAGATTAACTCTCCTTGGATCCCATTAGCTGAGGCTGGTGGGCTGAAGTGGTCACACATGGTTCAGTACACTATTCTATTATCATAAATCTAATATTTTTTTAATTCAGTCCCCTATTGTTTAACTTAGCTCATTTATAGATTGAGAAGCTTATACAAGGGAATTTCTTTCATTTCTTCTAGCTCCAAAGTTCTCAAGTGTAAGGTTTGATCTATAAGGTATAGATGAGCAAGATAAGGTACAAAAGAATCAAGTGTTGGCTCTAAATAACATGGATGGTCATCAGAGGCAATTATGGGAAACCCAACGAAGCCGATTGGTGAACATTATTTTCTAATTTTTAATGTGATGCTTAAAGAAAGATTTGTTGAAAATCAAGTACTAAAAAGCTCTGAAATAAAATAAATAAATAAATAAAAATAAATAAATAAATAAGGCCCTTGCTTGTAAAGAGCACCACTTTAAATAAGAAAGAAAAAAGTGAGCATGGATCCTGTTACCACTTTGCTCATGAACCTGCCCTCAGATTCAAACTAGCATTGTGTAGTCATTCTCACCAATTAATGGAGCAATAAGTTATTGATTTATTAATACTAAGTTTATGGCCTCAAGTGCTAAGCATTTGAAATACAAAGTTTAAAAAAAAAAATACAGTCCATGCCTTCCAGAAATGATACACCTTTAGGCTAGTGTTAATGCCAAAATAGGATAAAGGTGTGTGGGAAAGGAGCCCTTCGTCCAGTATTGGTATACCTGCAATTTATCACCAAATGGTCATTGATAGTCTCATGACTCTGAACACCATGGTCTTTGAAATTTCAGCAAGGTTCTTTATGGAACAAAATGTGGGCAGCCCACTTTTACAAATCTAGCTTCTTTGCAATTCCTAATATTTCCTAAATGATGATTCATTGGGTGCCTGCTCCCTGAATGATGAAGCTGCGGACAGAGTTCACTATTCCTCCATGACCCCTGCAAAAATTCTAAAGCCTGGTAGGAGGGCTGAGCCTTCCCACTGGGAATGAGATGGCAGTGAGACACGGTAGACACCACAGGAAACAGGATTTATTTGTCATTCTTCTTTAGACAAAATCATATTTATAAATACGTTTCTCTAGAAGTACCTATTTAAAAAATGACTAAGAAAAACCATTTTTACAAAGACATGTCACTTCTATTAATGTTGATAAGTTAAAGGTCTATATGGGCCTAGAGGAGGAGATACATGGAGAATTTCAGGCCCTGTTTGAGACTGCAACCACCTGACTCCCATTAATGTTAATGAGCCTCTCACCGGATCATTCTAAAATTTTACCCCCATGGTCTGTTTTAAAGCATCAAGAGTCAGGAAATTTAGAGTGAAAGCTGAAATTCCATCTTGGCACTTTCTCTCTGATGTATATACTTTTATAGAAAATGTGCACTACAGTGCTGCTCCAAGGTACCATCTTAGTATTTGCAAATTCTGGAGAAAAACACTGCCTTCTCTTCTCACCCCCCCCCCCCCCACCTCCCAGGAAGCAGCAGGGGGCATTGGAAAGTATATTGCACTGGTCGGCAAACTCATTAGTCAACAGAGCCAAATATCAACAGTACAACAATTGAAATTTCTTTTGAGAGCCGAAAACCGACTTCTGCGCATGGGCCACGAAGTTTCAATCGCAATGTCCATGCGTGCCCGCATGTGGTATTTTGTGGAAGAGCCACACTCAAGGGGCCAAAGAGCCACATGTGGTTCGCGAGCCGCAGTTTGCCAACCACTGGTATATTGGATTGTGAGTCAAAAGACCTGGATTCTGACACTATCAGTGTGACCCAGGAAAATCCCTTTCTTGGATATCCATTTTCTCAGTTTTATAAAATCAAATTGTTGGACTAGGCTATAACAGGCCATAGATTATACTGTCTTACCAACTTTCTGAAGTAATGTATCTGTATCACCTTGAAGCCAAAAATTGCTGTGTACAGATAGTTACACAGCATTGCGGGACTTCACCAGACTACCAGAAGCAAAAGTGAAAAGGTAGTAGAATAATAGCAGCTAATTAAATGGTTTCCTTCAAGAAAAATGAGCAGAATTCCTCATAAAGTCTAAAAGTTGAGGGCTGTGTCGTTATTGTGACTGGCTGAAAAACTTACCTATGGAGGCAAAAGTCTCATCTAAGGTGAAGGTATATTGAAAAAAAGGAGTCATACAGCTTTTACAGAGAGCTGACTCAT
Source organism: Eptesicus fuscus (assembly GCF_027574615.1). Lineage (NCBI taxonomy): Eukaryota > Metazoa > Chordata > Mammalia > Chiroptera > Vespertilionidae > Eptesicus > Eptesicus fuscus. The sequence goes on along the minus strand of NC_072477.1, from coordinate 72,196,055 downwards.
GAGTCATTCATAAATAGCAGATAAATTTGCTTCACTTACATTCCAGTCATACTTATAATCTGGTTACTTCCTAGAATCGTGAACAGAAAAAATGTTTGCTTTTGCAATGGTTACTATAGAGAAAAACCAGATGCATAGTCTGATGACAACTTAGAGTTACATTGTAGTCTCTTAAACTGTATTCATCACCAACACCAATAATGATTATAGTCATCAGGGAATATTAAAGAATAGTATATTTCTTTCTATTATGTAATCATAGAGATTTTTTAAATTCAAATTATTATAGCAATAAGATATTTTATGAGGTATTGAATATTATCATGCCTTGGTTTAGAAATTTAAAAAAATGTAATGAACAAAATCATAAGTCATTTGTAAGCTTGATTGCATCAGGAATTATTTCAATCTTTTATGAAAGAATTAAGCCCTATTATTGCCTTACAACCACCATTGTGTGTGAAGAATTGACATCTCCCTGTGCATCTAGAATGGTACTGCTTATGTGCACTTGGGGAAGAGACAGAGAATAGCTGTTCAAATCAGTTTTCAAGTTGTGCATTTCAGAAGAACTTTGGTTGAGAAAGACCCAGGTGCCCAAGTTAGGTGATACCAGCATTTTGCCTTTCTTTGATGCCCATAAAAATATTCAGGTTCATTTATAAAGGGCAACTGAAAATGGCAGATAAAAATGATGAAAAAGATGAGACCTGGAAAGTCTGATTGAACACAAGAGGATCTTGTCTCAAACATCAGCCTGAGAGTTAGATTAGATGACTCTCAAGACTCCTTTTATCTGGGTGCCTTTGATTTTATGACTCTAAAGACCTCTTTAAAGTCTTCTAATACAATGTTTTCTACTTGGTACTTTCATCAAAAGGCTACGTTTTCTGGTCCACTTTAGCCTTAGACAGGTGACCTGGAAATCAACTTATACCCATATTTTGGAAATTTTGATATCATGCCTTTACATAACCTCATACCAATTTATACAGCAAATCTCACAAATGGCCTCTAATGCTCTTCAGATTTACTGTCCAGCTAGACATTTGCAAATGTAAACTCTATGACAAGATCAGCAATGATCTTTCTTCTGACTTAATGACAACAAGAAAAACTAATACAATAAGAAGACGAGCTGGGAGGATATCATCCTCCGTGGGTGAGCATACCAAGAGAAAAAGATGCAAGGGTATGACCTCTCCAAAACCCAGTGGATCCACATATTCCTATTTCCCCTCTCACATCAATGCTAAAAAGGCATCCCTGTTTCCATCGTCAGTGCTGTTGCCTGTGTTGGTGAAAGCATTCTTTTCTCCTGGAAAGAGCATGACGGAGCGATTTGTAAGGAATGAAAAATGACTGCCGTGTTCTCATCAGATGGATACCACATGAGGGGGAGTGAGGTCCCTTTGTTTCCTTGTTAGCATCACCTGGCTCCTCTATTTGGAGAGCTGTAATAAAAACAGCTTCTTTACTGTGTGTCCTGTTGGTTTATACCAGCCCTGTCAGGTCTATAAACCATGGTATATTAAAGTGTAATAGACTGTGTAAAGAATACTTGGAAGATATTCCAACCTCGATCCCTTCCCCTCATTTCACAATTTACTGCCTCCCAGATAGGTATCCGTAAATATGACTTAATCATGTTTGGCATAAACCCCCACTTTCTTTGAAGAGTGACCTCCTCCTTCAGCCACTTTCAAGTACATGAATGCCACCTTTTTGAGGATAAAATTTGGATATTTTAGTTATTCATCATTTAGATGATGAATAGTCTTAGTCTGAATATTTTCTGGAAGTTTAATTTTATTTATAAAAACTTTACTTTTTTATAATTACTATATGAGGTTTTCAGTCGTGAGTACGCAAAACACAGGGCTTATTCTTATATTCTTATTAATTAATTATTGTATTATTTTCCATATGAACAATTGTAAGCCTACTTTTGCCCTGTGCTGTATTTTAAAAATTCAGTCTGAACCAGATGAAATGCAAAGATTAATGTTATTTGCGTCTAGAACATATCAATCTAAACAGTATGTCAATCTGAAACAGGATATTGCAGGATGAAAACGAATACTCTCTGCTGGACTCCTTTCTATTTTGTTGCAAAAAGAAAATGGGAGATTAGACATTGCTGTGCCCGCGAATGGGCTCTGGTGCCCCAGTGGGAGATAATGAGCAGGGACGGGGTTCTGTGCGTGTGGGTCCCTTGCCGTCAGTTTATCCATTTGTCAAGTAAGTGGAGGACCTACTCAGTGTTAGTTGAGAGAAACACTGAAATGAATTTTGGCTGCTGCCCTCAAGAAGCATGGAGTCTAGTAGGATGAGCCACCTGCCAGCAGATGGTGTTGGTCCACGTCCCACGGATGTGAGCACAGGGACGCTGGAGTTCCCCAGAAAGAACGGCTCTTCGTGAGCAGAGGCCCACGCGGAGCTCTTCACAGAGGAGGTGACTCTAAATCTTGGGTTTGAAGAAAGAAAAGACTTTTACAATAGGGGTGTTTGGGAAGGAGAAAGGCAAGGGGCAAGAGATATTCCAAGTACAGGAAGGAATGGGCCCAAAATACAGGCGTAAAAAAAGCAGGTGGAGTGCCAGGAGCATGGAGGGTTTAATGGGAAGTAGCAGGAGCCAGGTTGTGAAGGGCTTACTGTGCATTGTATGTTCTTCATCTGCACAGAGGAGGCGCTAGTCAACACATTATCCAAGTAGTGGCATGATCCAGTGTGCCTTCTTTTTGCTGTTGTTCAATTATAGTTGGCACACAATATTACATTTCACGTATACAACTAGTGATTGGACACTTACATACTTCATGAAGTGATCACCCACTAAGTCTAGTACCCATCTGACACCATACTAAATATACTACAATATTATTGACTATATTCCCTAGGCTGTACTTTGCATCCTCATGACTTTTATAAACTGGAATTTGTACTTCTTACCTTTTTCACCCATTTCCTCAACCCCCCATCTCATCTGGCAACCATCAGTCTGTTTTCTGTATCTCTGAGTTTGTTTCTGTTTTGCTTGTTAATTTGTTTTTTAGATTCCACACAGAAGTGAAATCATATGGTATTTGTCTTCCTCTAACTGACTTATTTTCTTAGCATGGACCTCTAGGTCCATACATGTTGTTGCAAATGGCAAGATTTCATTCTTTTTACTAAATAATATTCCATAGTATATATGCACCACCTCTTCTTTATCTATCAATGGATACCTAGGGTGCTTCCCTCTCTTGGCCATTATAAATAATGCTGCAGTGAACATAGGGCTACTTAGTATTTTCAAATCAGTGTTTTGGATTTCTTCAGATAAATACCCAGAAATAAAGATGACTGGGTCATATGGTAGGTCTTTTTTAAAGTCTTTGTGAAACCTTCATATGTTTTTCATAGTGGCTGCACTTTACAATCCCACCAACAGTGTACAATTTTTTGATTGGGTCTGGTTTTTTTTTAAGTTAACTTGTATGAGTACATTATATATTTTGAGTATTAACCTCTTATCGATATATCATTGGTCAATGTCTTCTCCCATTCAGTAGGTTGCCTTTTTGCTTTTATTATCTTTACCCTAGGAGACATATCCAGAAAAAACTGCTAAGACCAATGCCAAAGAGTTTATTGCCTGTGTTTTCTTATAGAAGTTTTATGGTTTCAGGTCTTACATTGGTCTTTAATCCATTTTTTTTGTTTATTTTTGTATATGGTAAAAAAAGATTGGTCTAGTTTCCTTTTTTTTGCATGTATCTGTTCAGTTTCCTCAGCACCATTAATTGAAGAAACTGTTGTTATTTCATTGTATACTAGAGGCCCAGTGCACGAATTCGTGCACTGGTGGGGTCCCATGGCCTGGCCAGCAATCGGGGCCAATTGGAGCTGTCTCACTCGGTCCTGATTGGGGCTTATCGGGGCCAGATAGCCAGGGAGAGGGACCGCAGGAGGTTGGCTGTGGGAGCACACTGACTACCAGGGGGAAGCTCCTGCATTGAGCATCTGCCCCCTGATGGTCAGTGCACATCATAGCAACTGGTTGACCAGTCGTTCGGTCATAACGGTCGTTTAGGCTTTTATATATATAGACTAGAGGCCCAGTGCACGAAATTTGTGCACGGGACAGGGGGTCCCTCAGCCCGACCTGCACCCTCTGCAATCTGGGAGCCCTCAGGGGATGTCCTACTGACGTCTCAGTCTGGCCTCCCTCTGCAGGAGGCGACCGGGCTGATCAAGGGAAGGCGCTGCCCCCATCACCCTGCTGCTGCAGCCACTGCTGGCCGCCACAGCTGCCAAGGTGTTTTCATCAACACAGACTCCAGTCCCTTCACCATGAAAAAATGACAATGCTCTTTAGGCATTTTCAAGATGTCTCTTTCATAAGATATGACAGTTTTTTTGTTGTTGTTTTTTATCCTCACCTGAGGATATTTTTTCATTGATTTTTAGAGAGTGTGGAAGAGAGAGGGAAAGACAGAGAGAAACATCAATGTGAGAGGGACACTTTGATTGGTTGCCTCCTGCATGAGCCCTGATCTGGGCCCCAGCCAGGGAGGAGCCTGCAACCTAGGTACATGCCCTTGACCAGAATCAAACCCGGACCCTGCGTTTGGCAGGCTGAGGCTCTATCCACTGAGCCAAACCGACTAGGGCAGGATATGACATTTCTTAGCCCCTCCAGCAGCAGACCTTTGTTTTTTCCTCCAGGAGTGAGGTGGAAAAACCCTAGATCACCTTCTTGGATTCTCATTACCCAAGTTACCAAGAACACTGCAAATGGCATACAGGGAGCTTAGCCAATGAGCGGTCAGAAAAGGAGTTTCCTCTGCAGCTCACGTGCAGAGGCGGGACTGCCGGCATGCCCCAGCGAGCAGGCAGGCCCACCCTGCTCCCCACTCTCTGCAGGCGGGCCTGCCTGCTCCCCGCTCTCTGAGGGCAGGCCTTCCTGCTTGCCACAGCTGCGCCCCAGCAGGCAGGCCCTCCCTGCTCCCCGCTCTCTGTGGGCCCTGCTCCACCCTGCTGCACGTGCAGCCTCCTCCTGAGCCGGTCGTGACTGTTACGGCGTCCCAGCTAATTGTATATTACCTCTCTCGATAGATAGATAGATAGATAGATAGATAGATAGATAGATAGATAGATAGATAGATTAGGGGCCCAGTGCATGAATTCGTGAACCTTGAAAGGAACTGTGGGCCACGAGGCTGCGGTGGGCACAGAGGCAGGTCTCGATCCATCCTCCACGCCCCCACTTGGCCCTGCCTGCTACAGCTCCCGGTCCCCCGTCTTCCAGCAGCCCCGCTCCCACCACCACCACACCCACGCACTGATGGCACCAGCCCCGCTTGCACCTGCTGACAGCACGAAGCAATTGGGGTTGGCAGTGCCAGTAGTGGGTGTGAGTGGGGCCGGCGCCAGCAGCAGGTGCAAGCAGCAGCTACTGCCCTGATCACCCCTCAGGAGCAAGGGGATGTGGAGAAGCCCTCAGGGGCAATTGGGGCCAGCAGCCACTGCTCGCACCCACTGACAGCGCCAAGCAATCAGGACCAGCACCGGGCACCAGCAGCAGGTGCAAGTGGCGGCTCTGGCGCCAGCTGCAGATGTGAGCAGGGCCGTTGCTGGCAGTGGGTGCGAGAGACGGCTCCTGTTCCCAAATGCCCCTGAGGAGCAGGGGGAGGTGGAGAAGCCCTCAAGGGCGATTTGGGTTAGCAGCAGCTCCGGCACCAACAGTAGGTGAGCGTGCCCGGTGGGACCACGGCGTGCGGGAGCAAAGAATTTTAAGTAACCACTAGAGGCTCACCCCAATGATAGAGACCAGCACCCCGCCTTTGTCTGGCACCCCCACTCACCTGCCCCACCATCCCACCGCAGCCAATGCCTGCCATGTTCCGTGCTCTGCCGCCTGCTGCCAACACCCGCCATGTTCCGCACATGCCCCCTGGAGGTCAGCACATGTCATAGATGTGTTGTTCTGTCGTTTGGTTGTTCCACCATTTGGTCTATTTGCATATTAGGGTTTTATATATATAGATTCTCGCCTCCTAATAAATTAATTGACCATAAAAGTATAGGTTTATTTCTGTGCTCTCTATTCTGTTCTATTGATCTATATGTTTGTTTTTTGCCAGTACTGTGCTCTTTTGATTACTTTAGCCTAGTAATATAGTTTGCTGTTAGATAGTGTGATACCTCCAACTTTGTTCTTTTTTCTCAAGATTGCTTTGGCTAGCCCTGGCCAGTATGGCTCAGTTGGTTGGGCATTATCCCATGCACCAAAGGGTTGCCAGTTTGGGACACATGCCTGGGTTGTGGGCTCCATCCCTAGTGGGAGGCATGCAGGAGGCATCCAGTCAATATTTCACTCTCACATCAATGTTTCTTTTCCTCTCCTACTCTCCCTAAAAATTATTTTTTTTTAAACTTGTGATTTTCTTTTTTTTTTTTTAATATATTTTATTGATTTTTTACAGAGAGGAAGGGAGAGGGATAGAGAGTTAGAAACGTCGATGAGAGAGAAACATCGACCAGCTGCCTCCTGCACATCCCCCACTGGAGATGTGCCTGCAACCAATGTACATGCCCTTGACCGGAATCGAACCTGGGATCCTTCAGTCCGCAGACCGACGCTCTATCCACTGAGCCAAACCGGTTTCGGCTAAAAATTATTTTTTAAAAATTTATTTTAAAAAAATAGATTGCTGCCATGATCATTGTTGCTCAGTGGTTAGAGCATTGGCCCCTGCTCCAAAGGGCCACGAGTTCGATTCCTGGGTCAAGGGCACATACATGGATTGCAGGTTTGATCTCTATAACATCAATTTTTTTCCTCTCTCTCACCCCCTCTCTCTTCTTCTCCCCTTCCTCCCTCCCTCTACTCTTTCTAAAACTCAATGGAAAAAAATATCCTCAGGTGAGGATTAACCAAAAAAAATTGCTTTGGCTATTTGAGGTTTTTAATGGTCCTATATAAATTTTAGGATTAATTTTTATAGTTATGTGAAAAATGCCATTGGTATTCTGATAAGGATTGCAGTCAGTTTGCCTTTTTAAGTTGACAATTTAGTGTCAATAGAGAAAACTGGATTTATTGTGCCATGCAGGGAACCTATAATAGGTCACTATATAGAATCTAGAGCTTAAAGGAGGAATCTTTGCTCCTTACCTTTTAGAAACAGACTCATGCATCATTATCTTTCATTTAATATTGGAAAGTGATTGATTAAATCAGATCTGAGATTGTATAACTCAATGGTCATTAAGTGGGAAAAAGAATTAGGTGAGAATAATCATAAGCACCTGTCCCCTCACACCTACACCCCTCACCCCCCCCCAAAAAAAAAAATTATAAATCAGTTACTCTCACTCCTGAGGACTGAATAAAACAAGATGGGATGGGACAGGGCACACGCTTCTGTGGAAAAGCCTTAGCAGCCATGGTAGGAACACTGGCTTTGTGAGTGAACGGGAAAACTGAGGTTTTAAACAGAGGACACCTAACTTGAAACTGATCACTAGCAAAATTATCGTCCACTGAGTGTGGCTGTGGACATTCTTAAGAAAGAACGGAGCATTATGGTTGAAATATTGTATTATTCATACCAAAGACAGAGAGCCAGAATAGTGATTCCTAGCATTTGCTTCCAGTCAATCAGTAATCAATAGCTGCTGCTTTTGAGGGCCTAGCATGTAGGTTATTCAGTACATTAACCTCTCATGTTCAGCACATCCAATAGTCACAACCACCTTGCAAGGTAGATCTTATTACTCCAGTTTTATGGTTAAGGCGCAATGGAATTAAGTGACTTCCCCAAGGTCTTTCAGTTAATAAATGGCACAGCAGAAATTCAGCCCGTGTCCACCTGACACAAAGCCCACGCTGTGCCCACTAGCCTACACCTGCATTTAACTCCGTCAAAGCAGCTGTCCAACTGGAAGCTTGAACCCCCTCTAGCCTCAGCATGCAGTGGAACCATCAGAGATCTGACTGCAGAGATTCTGATGCAGCCGAGCACTGTTCCCTTTGCGTGTGGCTCTCATAACTATGTGGGAGGTAGGAATTAACATCTTCATTTTACAGCAGAGAAAACTGGAACAGGGGATATACATGCAACTTGTCCATGACACTTGAATGGCGGAGCTGGGCTTAAAACTTGGCATTTAGCTATCTTGAGTTCTGGATTGCATTCCTTGGGCCTACAACCATTGAATAAAAAGGGCCTTTTCTGCTTTACTTGGTAGGCCACAGTACTTATGAATTTCAGAATTGTTTTTATGGGGAAATTTTATGATAATTAATGAGACAGTGGCTATGAAATTAATCAGGAAACAAAGTTCCAAGGCACTGAAAGTTTACGCAAAAGCAAATGTTCTTTGTTCAGTAAAGGCTGCATTAAATAAAACCCACATTAATGTTTCTTAAACAATCAAAAAAAAAACCTTCTAAAGAAGCCATGTTGCTTTCTCTCTGTGACATGGAATTATGAAAAATAATCGATGTTCTTTATTGGAGGAAATGAAAGTGGAAGAAAAGCAACATAGTTCTACCAATGACAGAACATGTATCGTATGCTGTAGGTAGGTCATCAAGCAAACTTACCACTCAGTGTTCTCTGAGCACTTCCAGACATTCACATCACCACAGTATATGCTCAGCCTTCATAAAGAAGTTCGGAAGACAGAATTGATGTTAAGCAAAAATTCTCATTTTTAGTACTCTGTACTCTGATTTTTTCCTTTATTTCTTTAGTCTTAAACTGTGAGACTATCTGCATTCTAAGCAGCTTCTTTAGTACCCCAACTTGGAAAACAATTACATTTAACTCATTGCAGACAATGAGACACCTTTTTGTGAAAGAAAAAGGAGAAAGAAGAGCAAGGTTGGGGATGCGTGTTATTTCTGTCTCCCTTGGTGTAGTGTCAGTATCTGACAACTTCTCCAAACTTCTAATAAGTCTGCCCTCCCCCCGACCACACAAGTAGTACCAAGTTTATACTGAAAAAGAAGCACCTATATACTACTGTCCATGTGACTATGTAGGATAGAAGTCTAGGTAAATCCCACACAGAGATCAGGGCCACTGCTAGCCAAAGTTGTAGGTTAGGACAGTTTTTATCTAAGACTTATTATCTTCAATTAAACATTGTCCCTTTTTTGTGCCCACTACCTTTGTAGCATGATCTGGCTGCCCAGGTACCCCTTAATGCAGTAACCCACATAGAGTCTCCTTTTATAGGCAACAATTCGTGCTCTAGATTTTTTTTTTTTTTTTTGCTACCCTTTATCAAAAATTGCTCACACCTGATCTTATTCTCTTAGGTTTAATTGTCTATCTTCCCTAGCCAGAAAGAAAGTTCTCTAGGGACCTTTGCCAGAAAGAAAGTTCTCTAGGGACCTTAGTATGCCTTTTTTCAGTGGGGGATCCCAAGCACCCATCTGGCACGCAGAAGAAAGAACACACCCACCTATGCCATATATCAGAAGCTACTGAAGGCTTAAGTGAGAGCTTGCAGGGTGAGATATGGCCAACAGGAATGTACTCTTTGTCCTACCGAGTGCTTGAAACTTTTTTTCCTAAGTGGAGAACATCCATTTAAAAATCTTAGCTTCTGTGAAAAAGATAGAAATCTGGTAACACTGGCAAGTGCCTTTCCTCCCTTGAATGGGGCATAGCCTTCCCATGTCCCTATCACTCCCTCTGGCTTCCCTAGACTGAAACTGTATCAGTTCCAATATTGAGAAGCTAAGGGTCAAATTTTAGAATATCAGCATATTGCACTTGGCCTGTAGCTGCCCTATTTATTGGAGATATTAGAATTTGTGTATGTGACTCCAGTCTTTAAATATTTTCCTTACAGGTAATGTCTTTTTGTTCTGTCTGAAGACTTTAAAATGTATAATAACATGGTTAGGAATGTCACACATTGTGGCAGGAGAAGTATTTTAGGCTGGGAGACCTTCCAGGTCACACCATGGACTGGGGCTACTATTTCTTTTTTTTTTTTTTTTAATATATTTTATTGATTTTTTACAGAGAGGAAGAGAGAGGGATAGAGAGTTAGAAACATCGATGAGAGAAACATCGATCAGCTGCCTCTTGCACACCCCCCACTGGGGATGTGCCCGCAACCAAGGTACATGCCCTTGACCGGAATCAAACCCGGGACCCTTGAGTCCGCAGGCCGACGCTCTATCCACTGAGCCAAACCGGTTTCGGCTACTATTTCTTTCTATGCATAGACCTTTTGCTTGGGAAAAATTGAGATTTCTAGATTCTTCCCATTTTCTTGAGGGCTCTTTTCCCCAAAACCCTCAGAGGTTGTACTATATGCATTGCCTCTTAGTAATACCTCTTTTTGTATTTGAATGCCATTCCCCCTCCCCACCCCCCCCCCCGCCACCCCAGATTGCCATATTCATAGAGCCATTGCAAGTGCTTATCTAATGCTTAATTCAGTTTGGGGAGCGTATTTCTTGTCACTAAATGTATATGCAATGACGGCTTGACCATAGTCTACTTAACACAGCATGGGAGCATCCAGTTAGAGACCATTGGTGATGGCGAACAGCAAAGGTGTCCAGGAAGACCACTTAGGCCTCGGAAGAATTTTCCTCTTGTTTGACCAGGCACATAATTAAGAATCACTGGATAAGAACAAACCACTAGGTTGTTTCACATTTGGGGGAACTTGGTGTCACCTATGAGAAACATAGGTCACTTCTCTGTATCTGATTGGCTAAGATTGCTGCTGGGAGAGTGGGGGGAAATTATATCACAACAGCTGCCCATAACTATGGCTTTACCTAAAATGGTGTAGTTATCAAAGCCAAATCATCCTATATAATAAAAGGCTAATATGCAAATTGACCGAAAGGCAGAATTACCGGTCACTATGATGCGAACTGACCACCAGGGGGCAGACACTCAGTGCAGGAGCTTCCCCCTGGTGGTCAGTGTGCTCCCACAGGGTGAGCACCACTCAGCCAGAAGCCGGGCTCACAGCTGGCGAGCGCAGCTGTGGGAGCAGACCTAAGCCATCAGTCAGACATCCCCCAAAGGCTCCTGGACTGTGAGAGGGCACAGGCCAGGCTGAGGGACACACCCCCTCCCCGAATGCACAAATTTTATGCACCGAGCCTCTAGTGTCAATATAAAAAGAAATTATTTTTGTTAGCTAAAATGTACTGGACTTAGAGAATATAGTATACAACTATATCCTCACAACCTTCTTTAGCCTATGTTAATATTCTAAATATAATGCTTTATGTTTATGAATCCTAGTATATCTCTTTTTAAGCAACTATATTCAACATACACATTTGTTTAAAGAGTAGTTTATGATTTTGAGAGAGAAAGGAAGGGAAAGAGAGAAACATCCATGTGAGAGAGGAACATCCATCAGCTGCCTCCTGCATACCCCCTACTGGGGATTGAGCCCATAACCCGGGCACATGCACTGACCAAGAATCAAACCAGCAACCTCTCGGTGCACAGGATGATGCCCAACCAACTGAGCCACACCAGCCAGGGTCAATATACACATTTTTAAGCTACAATAAGTGATTTAATATGTAGGCACTTTCCATGTTTAAGGCACAACAAAAAACAAGCCAGGTGAAGTTGCTTCTTTCCTGCAGCTTACATGCAGTTGTCGTATAATAAACAAATGAGCAAATGAATAAGTGCATCAGGTAGATAATGGCTATGGGGGAAAAGGAGGTAGGGGAGGGGAGGATGCATGGCAAGGGATGATCTTTTATTGAACGAGGTCAGGGAAGGTGATATTTGAGCTGAAACCTATTGGGGTAAGGGAGCCAGTCATGCAGAGACTGTGGGCAGGGTGTCCCAGGGAGGTGGAAAGGCAAGTGCAAAGATCCTAGTGCATGTGTTCAGTGTGCTCAAGCATCAGCAAGGTGGCCAGCCAGCCTGGAAAGGAATGAGCATGGAAAAGAAGAGGTAATGTCACAGCCCTAGCCGGTTTGGCTCAGTGGATAGAGCATTGGCCTGTGGACCCAAGGGTCCCGGGTTTGATTCCTGTCAAGGGCACATCCCTCGGTTGCAGGCTCCTCCCTGGCCCGGGCCCTCGTCAGGGCACATGCAGGAGGCAACCAATCTTTGTGTTTCTCTCATATTGATGTTCTCTCTGTCTTTCCTTCTCTCTGCCACTATCTCTAAAAAAAATCAATGGAAAAATATCCTCAGGTGAGGATTAAAAAAAAAAAAACTTAAAAAAAAAAGAAATAATGTCACAGAGGAGGAGCCGGGAAGCAGACTTGCAGGGCCTTCTGGGACATTGTGAAGACTTTAAACGGTTATGTCAAGGATGACAGCAAGTTGTTGGAAGATTTTAAGCATGGGAGTAACTTAATAACATTTACATTTTAAAATCAATGGTGAGTCTTAGCTGGGTGACTCAGTTGCTTGGAGCATTGTCCCATACACCAAAAGGTTGCAGTTTTGATGCCCGGTCAGGACACATCCCTAGGTTGTGGGTTCGATCCCCAGTTAGGGCAAATATGGGAGGCAATCGATCAATGTTTCTCTCACACATCGATGTCAGAGCATGGGTTCCTAATCTTTAAATTCAGAATTGTATCTCAGTATCACTGATTTCTTTAGTAATCTTAAGTATTTTTTCAATGCATTTAAAAACATTATTCTGAGAAAGGGAATCATAGGCCTCCCCAGATTGTCAAAGGGGCCTGTGAGTGTAGAGTGTGCAAAGATTCAATTAATTTGTTTGAATCTGAGCAGAACTGCAAATGGTGCTGGGTTTATAATGTTTGGGAGAGAAGGGGAAGTGCCGAGCACAGGCCAAGGCTCACAAAGAGGCCAACCATAGCCAGGTGACCACATGTTCCATCCTGGCCAGGATTGTCCCGATGTATGACTTTGTCCAGGAGCAATTATTACTGTCACCTCCTTTCACTCTCACAGGTGTCCCAGTAAGAACATAAATTAAATGCCCCCCACCCCTTGCTGCTAGCTATAGCTGTTATCAAGAAAGCAATGCTGTCTAGCCAGAATGGCTCAGTTGGTTGAGCATGATGAGTGTTGTCCCTGTCGTATGCACCAAAAGGTTCCCGGTCCTCAGGCCACATACCTGGGCTGGCAACCAATCAGTGTTTCTCTCTCACATCTCTCTCTCTCTCTCTCTCTCTCTCTCTCTCTCTCTCTCTTTCTCTCTCTCTCTTTTCCTCTCTCTAAGCACATCCTCAGTTGAGGATTTTAAGAAAAAGAATGCAGTGGTGATAAATGTAGTGAATTGAGTGCCTTTTCCACTACGTGTGGTAGGAGCTGCCAACCCCTGAATTTGGGCTTATTTCTATAATAAATAGGTATAATCAAAGTTAGAATATTATGCAAAAAATATGATGGAAGAAAATATTGCTTTAATCATAATTATTTCTCTTTCACAGCCAAAAAAGAGCATAAAATGGAAGAAAGTCACTTGGAGAATGCACAGAAAAGGTAAGCAGCTCTAACTTGGCCCCAGCTCTTTCTTTGACTAACCATTTTATTATTATTATTATTAATTATCATTATTAAGTACATTCCACATTGCTGTGCAACCATAAGCACCATGTATATCCTGAAATTTTCATTTTCTTCAAAGGCAACTCTGGACCCATTAAAATCTAACTCCCCCATTTCCTTCCCCCAGCCCTTGGCACCCACCATTCTAATATCTGTCTCTGTGACTTTGACTGCTCTAGTGACCTCATGTAAGTGGACTCGTACAGTACTTCTCCTTTTGTGACTGGCTCGTTTCATTCGCATAATGTCTGACCATTCTTTTGGCCCCATTTGTGAAAACTATGCTTCCACGAACAATAACAGTCTGTGGAGAGCGGGAGTGAAAGCACTGTGACAGGACTTGGGGATTTTCTTCCTCAAGAAGCAAGAGATTTTTTTAAAAAGCAGGAGATCATTCGGAAGTGGAAGTGACTCGCCTGCCTCACGTCATGACGCTATTTCCATCTCTTTGCCTCTCCTCCATCACTCTGCTCCTGAACCACTTCCTGGGAGTCAGGAACAACGTGCTCCTTCTCAGTGTTACAACTAGATTCAACCAGTTATTGCAAACACCTAAGAGACTTACTGTGTCTTTCCTCGGAGCCTAGAGGACATTGTGGGGAGGAGGGAATGACCTCTATATGGAAAACTCCCGCAGAATTGGTCAGAGACCTCAGAGGTCTCCTATTCAAGCTCTCCCCTACTTCTTGCCTCTGGTTTGCTCTTCTCTCTCTCAATGGCCATCAGAGTGGGAGAGGCCAATAATCACCGGCTGTGGCCCCCAGAGGGGCTTTCTTCTTATCAGGTTAGTCAGTGTGGCTGTCTCTCCCTCTTAGAGGAGGAATGGGAATATACTGAGGCATTCTCATATTCAGCACAGAAAACTGAGATAAATTTTACTGGTACAATTCTAAAAGTACTAGAAAATTAAATAAGAGGTAAGAGCAGGAAGAGGCACATACAGAAAAACGGGCTTTACAAATACGTGAGGAGAGGAGTTCACTAAATGCAAATGAACAAACTCTACAAATGAGCCCTTTTCCTCCCGGGGGCTCTGAAAGACTGAACCGTGCCGTCTGTTCTGCTTTGACAAGGCCCACATCCTGCCCTGCTCTCCCCTGTATTCGATAATAAAGTTAAAATGCAGATGAGAGCGAGGTTAAGGCAAACCCTGCATTTTCCTAAGTGCAGACATATTCTTGAATCGTGACTTTATCTTCACATGATCATCTTTGACAATGAAGACAGTCACCTGGCTGTGTGTGTGGATTTCTGTGCCCCTTTATTGGCCTTATCCCTACAGGAAGCTTCCTGTCCTCCGTGGGTCAAAGTACTATGTCTGTGAGACAGAAATAATCAGCATGCATAAAAGAGACCCTCAACTAGGGCACATGAGTATCAGGCCAAACAGAAATTCAGCTTCTGGGGTGCATGTCATTTCTAATACTTCTTCAGGATTCCTGCGTAAGGAACAGGGGGCCCACCTTCGAGGAGCCGAAGCTGCTGCTGTGCATTAGCCATGCTGAGGGGGGCCATAAATTCTGGTTGTCAGCGTTTTCCGTGACTTTGTGGTGAAGGTAGTCTAGCTTTCATGTCATACATGAAATATGTCCGATCCCATCTTTAATGTAGAAACCACAGTTGTTTGGTTACCCTCTTTAAGGAGGTTGGTGGTCAGTGTTGCAATATTCGTGTGAGATTTAGGAAATTCTTATGTTTTATTCTCAAGAGAAACAATTTACTCTGAGGCGAAGGAATATTTGCTTTTCCTAAGCAGTTTCTGAAGGCACGCATGTAAAACAGTAAGTGGATGTGTTCCGCTCTGGCCTCCCAACGCTGCAAAAGGAAAACCGTTCAGTTGGCCCCGGGCTCTTTGATAGAATCACTGTCTGCACTTTAAAAACGTTTAGCTGAATTGTAAAGATACAAATCAGAGGAGGAATGGTAGCAGGGAGAAAAGGAGTCAGGGAAGAGTTTAGAGTGAAGTCAAGAAGTTATGTGAAACATGATCAGAAATCCATCCACTTTTTAAAAATCGAAAGCTAATTTAGAGTCATCTGCTGGCAAATAAACGTTTCAGAAAGCATGATTGCCCCTTTGTCTGTTGGAGAAAATTCTCCTGGCTGCTTAGGCTCGATAATTTTCATGCCCAAATTTCAGAAGGTTTGCAATCATCAGTCTTCTGTGAGTCAAAATTGAATTTGAAAGGAAGAGAGTTTTGTTTGGAAGGACAGTAGCCTAGACTCTTATCAAGTAGCTGTAGGTTCATAGACCAGCTTTCAGCTGTTCCTTGAGCAAAGGAAGAGCACGGGATTCAAACAAGGCGCACCTCGGAGCAGCTGCTCCCCGTCACGGCTGCGGTGCCAAGGCCAGGCCATGCTCTGCGACTCTGTTTACTTTGGTTCTTCTCAAGAGGCTCGCTTGCCTTCTTAGTTCCCAAAGCACATCGCGGGGAAATGCTGAAGTTCTGCCTTTCCTTTATTTTTCGCCCCCTCTGAGGGTGAGTAAGCAGCACCTCACAGCTCCCAGGGGAGAGGGGGAGGTACATGGTTAGCTTCAGTTCAGAGTCGGGGAAAGCGAGGCCTCAGGATGACGGCATGCTTTCCTCAAGCTCTGCGATAGCCCCCAAACAGAGCTGCCATTCTCTGCAACTGCACCAGTGCGTGCACCGCCTTGGTCTTGCCCTCGAGACTCCCAATAAGGCTCGAGGTGTGGGGTGACCCGAGAAGCCCGGACTGGGGCTCTGTGCTCTTCACTGTGTCCTGCTGGGCTGTAGGAAGACCGTTTGTTCCCCTAAAGGCTCACCATGGAAGACTTTCTCCTCTCTATTAATGCACAAAGAAAAATGTTTCTGTATAGAAGGTGAGCATCTTGGAAGAGAAGAAAATAATGATGCGCTTTGCTGGGGGTAACACGCGTTATGGAAGATACAGGGACAACTGTGTCTAAAGTGGAAATGGGGGGAAAACTGTTGTATTTCTTGAATGCCCAGGTCAGCCAGCATGAGCCACAGGGAGGGAGGGAGGAAAAAGCATTTCCCTGAGAATCAGGAGGCCCAAGATTAGCCCAACGCTGCCAATAAAAAGGGACATTCAGTCTTTCCAGGTCTTTGTTTCCTCATCTGTAAAATGAGAACATT
The DNA here is from genome assembly GCF_027574615.1 of Eptesicus fuscus. Taxonomy (NCBI): domain Eukaryota; kingdom Metazoa; phylum Chordata; class Mammalia; order Chiroptera; family Vespertilionidae; genus Eptesicus; species Eptesicus fuscus. Next base: position 72,179,399 of record NC_072477.1, on the reverse strand, counting down.
GGACAAGTTGACATGTAATTCTCTTCTGATTCAAAAGCCCCAGCACTCCGTAAGAAAACCATGGCCGCTTCCTATAGCTCACAAAACTCTCTACAATGCATTTCCATGCTACATTAATATAATTTTCAGTTTGAATGAAATAGAACTATATGCCATAGAGTGTGCTTTGGTGTTATCAGTATTCTGCTTGCCACAAAATGGGTCCCGCCTGGGTGAAAGTGGACATTGCTACTTCCTTCCATTGCTGGTTTTGCGCCAAAATATGCATGTTTGGTATTATAAGAGAGTCCCTTAAGAAATTACTGCAGTTGTTGCCTTTCTCCACTTATACACTTCCAGTCTTTTAATAACTGGGAGCCAAAATTCCCTGACCAGTAGTTTAATTTGCATTAAAAACAGATTTATTATTTACAGAAGCACAAAGAATTTATGGGACTCAGAGCTGCAGCCCCAGCTTGGATCTCGCCTAATCATAGCCATGGAATCAATTAACAGTTCATCTGTGAACTGTGGTAAAATCTTATGAGATACATATTGGCCAATAACTGAGAACGAGATGAAAGTATGCTCCGTAATAGTAACGGGGCTTCAGGGTTTTACAATCGCCATTGAATAGAGTTCCATTAGGAACTCAGTATTCAGGATGGCCACAAAAAAATGCTGTGTCTGAACAGATGATAGAGCATTGAGTAGTAATAAACCTGGCCAGCCATTCCTGCTTTGATTAGTTTCCAACACCCTAGAAAAGGGAGCCATTTATTTAAGTGTTCTTGCTCATGGCAAATGAGCTTGTGAGGCTTGGGGTGGGTGGGGGTGGCTGGGTAGAAAGATTGAGTGCAGAGCTATAAATTGCTGCAAAGCTAGTGCCTCCAAGAAGGGCTGCTTGGGAGGCCCGGCTAGTCTGGTGTGAGAGTCCATGGGGTAGGTCAGGAGGCTCTTAGTGATATCTGGGAATCTACTTTGCAAAACCTGGACCAGATTGGAGATCATTTATTAAGATCAAAGATGATTTTCCATCCAAACCTTGCTATGCCCTCAACTGTACATATACTTTTGTGCATTTGGTGGTCTGTATTCTTGTATCATATAAAGCTTTAAAAATGTAGCCTTCTTAAAGATCATAGAGGCTCAGTCTCTTATTTTACCCTTGAGAAAATTGAGTCTGATGCTGAGTGATTGGCCCCAGGTTACAACGCCAGAGGGTACCAGAATAGGAGAGAACAGTCTTGATTTTCCATGAAACACTCAACAGGTTAATTATTCCCACTGGGCTCTCTAACTGACCACTGCTTAATGCCACAGAGTCAATATGCCAGCAGTGTTCCCCGTCATCATTAGACTTCAAGTGAAGAGCGGGTACATGACATAGGTTGGAGATGAAGAACCAAACTCAAAAAGTTTTACCTATATACCCCCTGGACTTACACATGCTGGATTTTACATGGATAAGATATGTCTGGGAGTATCCCCAGTCAAATGGAATTTCTTAGAAAATGGATTTGAGCAAATGGGTAATGGAGACAGAGAGTGGAGAAGTGGGAAACCGCCCCCCGTGTTCCCCCACCACCCTAATGGTGTTGACAGTTTCTCACCCTCTCCCTCACTCTGTTTTCCCCTCCTGCCTGTTGCAGTTTTGAAACGACAGTGGGATATTTTGGGATGAAGCCAAAGTCTGGTGAGAAGGAGATCACTCCAAACTACGTGTTTATGGTGTGGTACGAGTTCTGCAGTGACTTCAAGACGATTTGGAAACGGGAGAGTAAAAACATATCTAAAGAAAGGTAAGTTCCGACAGAGTCACAAATACCCCCTCTGGGAGTCCAGCAAACTGCCTTCTCAGACCTAGCACAGCGCGCACATTTCACACGCGTCAGTGTTGTCTTTCAGGCCAAGTGGCCATGAGGAAGGATTATTGCCTCAGGGCTCCTAGGGCAATTCGGGGGAGGCTTGCTGTCCGCACAAGCAGATACCCTCACGTGGTCCGATAAGTTACACTTTCTTAACCCCTTCCAATTACTAGCTAGTAAATGAAAGGGGAGCTGTGCTAATTTGCAACAGATTGCTTCTCTGTGTATTTTCATGTTGGCCCAGGCTAAATGAGGCAGCCTTGCTGTCGCAGACAGTACAGACAAATAAAAGTGAATGCTTTTCCCATTAATATACTGAACTTGCATCAAAGGGAAATCTCTGAGACTCGGGCCACACTTAACACAGTGTTGAAGGCCCGCTCTGGATTTACAGCGCCACTTCTGACTCCCCGTATCCTGCTGGGGACATCAAACTGCCTGCCGCTCAGCCTCATTGCAGCCTCCTGATTTTATTAGTTGGGGGTAGAAGGAAAACCTCGGCTCTGAATGCAGGGAGGTGTGTGTGTGTGTGTGTGTGTGTGTGTGTGTGTGTGTGTGTTCATTCTTAGAAAGAGAGCATTTCTGCTTGATCACTGTTTTGATCAGGTTGCCACTGTTCTACAGAGGGTGTCACAGATTTAAACTTCAAACAGGTCTTGCTACTACCCCTGCAGAACAGATGCATAAGAGTGTCACTCAAAGTAGAGTGGAAGGAGACAAAAAAAAACTTCTACCAATTAAGGGAAATGATTTATTTAATCAAAGCATCTATATCTCACTAAAATTGAGACCTAAAATTCCTAAGTTCAGTACTTTTGTTCTCTACTTTGTAATCAGAGAAAAGGCATATGCATAATATATCTACACACACACAATACACTAATATATTTCACCTTAAAAAAGCTATTTTTAAAAGTGATCAAAAGTTAGAGATTTTTGACCCAGTATTGCTGAGTATCTAAATATTTTCTTCTTTCAAAAGCCTGCTTTCTTTCTAAGGAAGTCAAAGAGCTTTAAAAATGTTTATCAACGTATCTTTCCACCATTGCCTCTTTGGGAACATGGGAATTAACGTTAGTACATCCATTATATGGAGAAGCGGAAGCAGAGAAATAGTTAAGTGACATTTTAAAGAAAAAGATCATTGATAATAACATGAAAAAAAATTCTAAGAACCTTGACACCCACCTCATTTGCTCTTGCCCTGCAGCCGCTTATTTAACCCTTTTAGCTTCCAAGGAATAAATTCTGTTTTGTGAGCTTCATAGGAAAGTGGTAGCGCCAAGCTCCTCTCCCTCCCCACGCCCACACCTGACAGCCAGGAAACCAGCAGTGAGCTCTGAATGTGTGGCCTCACACATGTTGTGCCTCACATGTTGAGCATAGTCCTTACTAAATGTGTCCTTGAGGTTGGAGCCCTAAAATGGCCGAAAAACCAAAAACAACTGAGAGGGTAATTGATTGCTTTTCGTTGTAATAATCTTCAGTCAAAATATGCAAATGTGTTCTAACTTAAGAAGTTTCTTTCCCCTGTCACTGAAGTTAGACCAGATAAATGGTGGGTCTGCAGGGGTGGTGGCTGGCGTCCTTTAAAATGATGTGTCCTCTGACTCCTAGCTGTAGGCATTTGCAGCACCGCTTCCTGGGTGCAGCTGGTGAATTGCCCACTTCACACTCTGTAAACCAACACCTTCCAAGGGTCATGACTTCACAGGCCCCTCTCCAGTTCTTCTCACTGAGCGATTCCAGGGGTCTCTTCATTCCAGCCGCGCTGTGCGAGATGGATCACCGAGGTTTCCAACCTAAACAGCAGCATCTCTGAATGTTAACGAGGCCTCATAAAATATTCTTGGAAGCAGCTTGTTTACAAAAATCTATTTGCTAAGAGATGTTAGCACATTATGTTTATTACTGCTCAGGCATTTAAACAAATTGATTAATATCCCGGATTTTCTTGTGAAGTGACGATTTTTTTATAATTGTCCTCTGTCTGCTAAAGATTTTAGATTTTAAACGGTTGGAATCCCATATTACTCTGGTAAAATAAGTAAATTAACTTGAATTCTATTGTAATTAAAATAAGAAACAATATTACTTTGTTTGATACCTAATTAATGATGTTTGATATTATCATTTTTTATTATTTAATTCCCAGAAATCCAATAAATCCCAACAACACTAAATGTCACGAGGTAACATAACATAGTACAAAGTCATCCTCAGAAGAAAAATTCAAATGAAAACCTGATGGCTTGTATGTATAAGGAAAAAGAAAACTGGTTCGGATCGCATCAGGAGAAATTGCACCCACTTGATTTTTAGATATATTTGAAGCCCAACTAAAACCCCAGATATTGGGGGAAATGAAGGGTCAATAATAGTGTTTTTAAATGGACAGAATCACTTCAAAATGGAATGGAAGTATTGAAACTACCTTGAGCCACTTGAGGTCAATTTCAGGTGGTGGAGATGCTTTACCTCTTGCTCTGCTTAGTATGCTTTCCATGAAAACACATTCATTAGCCTGATGCACAATTGCATTGATGCGGCTCCATGTCAGGGTAACAACTGTCCATTGTGAGACCCAGCACAACCTCTAAACACACAAATGACTATAAAAGTGCCCATTGTTCTTGTGCCTTGTGAGCGATATGGTTTACCTGCAGATTAACTATACCCAGGAAAAGAGCAAGCTACTTTATGATGGTATATTGATGGCATTTAGCTTTCCTTGTCATTTAAGCCAATATTAGGCAACATAGGAAACGTCTGTGTCCAGGCACAAATGCATAATGCACCACCCCTAGATCTTCTTTCTGTCACCCACCCAGTTCTCATGCAGCCCCTAGTCTTGGAACTCATCCTCCAGTGAAATGTACCAGGCCCTTCCCTTACCCCTTATGAGTACAGGCAGCGTGTGCTCAGTGGTGTGAAAAAGACCTTTAGATAGAGAGTTAGAAACCAGCATTCTAACGCCATTATTTTGCTACACAATATTTGGCCAGTCACTTATTATTTCTTGGGGGACCCAACGACATATCACATCTGTAAAGTGGATAGGTTGGGAGGAAGCAGCAACTAAATGTACACCATGATCTCTTCTAGCTTGAAATCTCTCTAAATCTACAAACTACTTTTCTACTATTCCAAAAACTGTGTTTCATTTCGGAATTACTCTTTACCTTTAGTCTTGAGCTCATTAGGGACTCCATTGGAAGATATTTCAAGCCAACGTCTTGCAGTGAGTCGGGGAGGTTTGGGGAGGAAGAATTTTCATTGCCCTCTTGGAATTGGTGAATGTCTACAGCTACCTTGTCTTATGCCCCAGTTCTTCCCCTAAAATACTGATGTTGGCCTTAAAGACCACATTTTTTTATGAAAGTGTACATACAAAAAAAATAATTTCCTCTGCTCATCTGTATCCAACATTGCACTTATGGCTTATTAAAGTTCCTCATGATTTTTATTCTCAGAAACAGCTTTGCCTCAATTGTACCTTCTCATGCACTTTTGTGCCTCTTGATATGCAAACATTCCATGGATATTTGTAATGCACATCTCTTCCACCTATTAAGTCAGCAGATTATTCAAGCACATGCATAATTGGAAGGAACCAACCTAATTTTTGCTGCTATGTTTATTACTATGCTTTACTCATTTTCTACTTTTTCTTTTTTCTGTTTAATTACTCTGGGATATAGGACCCTTCCTTATGAAATGTTCTACTATTTAGGATATCCTAAGACTACTCCCCTCATATGACCACACATGCATACATAGCGGCCACAAACCACTACCACCCACAAAATGAGCTATGAATTTGCCAAAAGGTAAAGAAGTCCCCGAGGAGTCATGACTCCAGGAATAAAGTCTTGGCAAATAATTCACCCCGAGCCAAAGCAAACTTTCAAAGTGCCATTTAAAAAACCCATAATGGGTGAGTAATGAGTGAATAAGGAGCTTGGTGAATTTTATGTGAAATGCAAATAAGAAATTTTATTATACACATAGCTATAATTTACACCATTGTTTTTTTTTTAGTTTAGCTAAATACCAACAGGGTTTTGTTGTAACTATATCATTTGCAGCTATTATGGTTAATTATGTAACTGCCATTCCCTTGACAGCAGATGGTTCAGAGCTGCTGTGGGGTTACCCCAAAAGCTGTTCTCAGAGCTCTCTGTTGCTCAGGTCACTTTAGAAGCAGGAGTTGGGGACTTAGAGAGACCATCACTCAGCCCACAAAGGGGCAATTGATTGCAGTGTAGACGATGTAGGAATTCTTCTCTTCAGATGAGGAAGTTTTCCTGGAAATAATTCCATGAACTAACATTTTTATTTATTGAAATCTGCTTTCCTGCTGACATGCAAACATGATCATTACAGTAACTTCTCACAACTTAACTTTCTCTTCCCTGGCCCTCTCTTATGTGGTTAAATGGTTTGTGTACACTTAACTGCTCAGAAGCTTCATATTTCAAGGGACCCCTTTAATAATACAAATCACCCTCTGGTTGATGGCAAAACTTTGAATTTCCCCAAGTCACATTTGAAGGCAGCTCTGTACAAATCCACAAACAGTAAATGTCCCAAAGAGCTAACTTATAAACAAAATTACCATAATCATGAAAAATAAAACTGCTTATTTCCCAAGCAATAAATTTAAAATTACTTCTGCAAAATTAAAACTATGCTATGAATAAGGAGAGGAGATGGTAGACTTTAAAATGATAAGAATGAAAATCATTGATTTTTAAAAAACTCAAACACCTCTTTGGAGTCCCTTTCCTATGGAAACTATTGTTCTCTCTTGCTCTCCTTTTCCTTTTGGCTTCTTAAAAGAAGAGTTTATGTTAATGTCTTCACTTCTTTTTCCTTAGCATATGCTCATTCTTTCCTGTATCATTAAGGACAAAGCCTCAGTTGCCATAACAAAGACCAAAATAAATGTTGCTTAAATGAGAAAATTTTGCCCTAGCCGGTTTGGCTCAGTGGATAGAGCATCGGCCTGCAGACTGAAGGGTCCCAGGTTCAGTTCTGGCCAAGGGCACATGCCTGGGTTGTGGGCTCAATCCCCAGTAGGGGGTATGCAGGAGGCAGCCGATCAATGATTCTCTCTCATCATTGATGTTTCTATTCCTCTCTCCCTTCCTCTCTGAAATCAATAAAGAAATATATATATTTTTTTAAATGAGAAAATTTTGTTATTGTAAATCCTCACCTGAGGATATTTTTCCATTGATTTTTAGAGAGAGAGAGAGAGAGAGAGAGCGAGAGAGAGCGAAACATCGATGTTAGAGAGTCACATTGATTGGTTGCCTCCCGCACGTGTCCTGACCGTTGGGGATCAAGCCTGCAACCAACGTATGTGGCCTTGACTGGAATGGAACCCGAGACTCTTCAGTCCAACACTCTAACCAGTGAGCCAAATCCAATAGGGCTTAAACAAGAAATATTTAATTTACTTTTGCATAATAATTTGAGTGTAAGTTGCTTGAATGTCAGGGTCTCAGATTCCTTCTGTCCTGTGGCAGCCATCATTAAGATGAGGTCCTTACTGACAAAGTTGAAAATGGCTCACATCCCGTCCACCAGCACCATTAATGCTAAGTTCCTGCCAGTAGGAAGGGGAGGGCACACCCTTTACTTTTAAACATGTGGCTTGGAAGATACACACATTTCATTGGGCAAAACATAGTCTCATGGCCGTACACAAGAAAGACCAGGAAATGTAGGTTTATCTGGGAGCCATGTGCCCAGCTAAAGACTCATGGTTTCTATTACTAGAGGCAGCAGGATAAAAAGGATGTTGAGACCATTAGGAGACTTTGCCACCTTTCTTAATTGTGAAGTCAAATAGCTTTTTCTAACTCCTTACCACTACCAGCTTTTGACTCTGATGATAGTTTCTTCCATCTTGAAATGCCCCATGGCTCTCATAGTATTCTGAGTATGTTTTTGGGAAGGTGGTCACTCTCTTTTATCTCCATTAACTCCTCTTTTCCTTCTATACCTTAAGTAGCCTTCCCCCAGGATTCAGATCTTAGTGTTCCTCTTCTCTGCTGGATACCCTCTCCCCAGCTAGTCCCAATGATTTTCACAGCTCCATCTATCACTTCTTTGCGAAGGCCTCCTGAGTCTTCTTACCCAGAGCCAACCTCTTAGTTCTAATTCTCAGACCCAAGTCTCCTAAATTACACCAGACCTTCCCATAGGATGCCCAACCTTCACCTGCAGTTCAGTACATCCCAGTAAGAATTTATTCTGTCCCCTCAGAGGCCTACTCTTCTTGAGTCCCCTAACTTTCAACTGCACCACTATCTTCCTAGTAGCAAGAGACAGGCTAGAAACCTGAATCATTTTTAATGCTATAAGATTCACTTCCCACCAGTTGCTGATTTTTCAGTTTTGCCTCCTCAGTTGATATTCTGCTTTACCCTGCTTTTACAGTGGCTTTGCCCTAATCCATCTCTCACCTGGATTATTAAAACATCCTCCTACCTGTTCTCTCTGCCTATAGTTTTTCTATTTCCTCTTCAGTATTCTTTTGTATCCAGTTGTCTTTCTACAACCTAAGTTAGATCACATCTATTTCTTCAAACATGTTCTGTTGTTTTCTATTACTAATGAAATAAAGGGAAGAGAATTAGCCATATATGTATAAGGTTGGTACTTATATTCATTAACTTGTTGGGTCCTTGAAAGAACAGCCCTGAAAAGGTGTATTGCACCCTAGCTGGTATGGCTCAGTGGATAGAGCATCAGCCTGCAGACTGAAGGGTCCTGAGTTTTATTCCAGTCAAGGGCACATGCCAGGGGTTGTGAGCTCGATCCCTGGTAGGGGACCTGCAGGAGGCAGCCGATTGATGATTCTCTCTCATCATTGATGTTTCTATCGCTCTCTCCCTCTCTCTTCCTCTCTCTTCCTTTCTGAAATCAATAAAAATATATATTTTTAAAAATTATTTTTAAAAGGGTGTATTGCTATTTCATAGGTAAGCACAGGAGAGAGTAAACGATTTGCCAATGTTACAGTTTTACCAGTGAGCAACAGTATGGGGGAAAGGACTTAGGTCTTATTTGACACTAAAGCCTGAGCTCTTTCAAGTTTTCCACTTTCCCTCCAAAATTAGAGCATGAGCCTCCAAAAAATTTCCCTTAATTCACTTTTCAATCTCATTTTCTATATCCTCAGCCCGCATGTAAAACTCACTGTTTCTCACACCTGCACATTCTCTCCGTGAATTCTCTTTGGATAATTTCTTTACATTGCACTGTCCTGGTTATTTCCTGTTGGTCAAAATATTGTCATCCTTTAAGGACTACCTCCAAAACCAGCTCTTCTAGAAATTTTCTGAGTTGCCTCTAAGTAGAACTACCCTTTCTTCTGGTCTCTGACAACATACTTTTCTTCCATCTTTCATTGCAACTTGTTGGTTGTGGTTTTTTTTTTTTAACAATTGTGTGTATTTTCCCACCTGTTCAATAGAAACCCATTCCTTGTTCTGTCTTCCATGGTGCATTCTTCAGCACAGAGTTTAGTAATTGTTTATTGATGTAGAAAGGACTTCACAGCATAGAACAAAGTGATTTAAAGTGTGCGTGGAAGATCCTCGGCAGTGCAAGAGTTTGAAGGAGGAAGTGACCCCAAAGCAACGTGAAAGCCAGGGAGGGTCTTAGAAAAATGTTTAGTCACACACAGGACCAGCCGAGGCAGAAAATTGTCGGGGGGATTCAGGAGCCACGGGGGGAATGTTGGAGATCAGTGGCTTGCAAATGTGGCATATCTGCCAAATCTCTTGGAGAGCCTTGTGCAAATGTACACAAACTTAATTATAATCCCAGGGTAAGCTTTGTAGGTGGGAGGGAGAAGGATACCTCCCCAGCAGATCTTGCGACATTCTCAGTCAAGTTTAGGAACTGCTGCACTTAGGTGATCTTGAAGGTCTCTTCCCACCCTGATTTACTGTGATTTTAGATAGGAAATGAGCTGGGCATTGACAGAACTGATGAATTCAGCTACTTAGAGAAGAAAGGAGTAAGAACATTCTTCGAGATCACAAGGCAAAGGCCTGGACTTGAGAGGCTCAACACACGTTTTGGTAGAATGACAGAGTGAGATTTGTGGGGCCAGCCTAACTGCTGGGTCTTCTGTTTCCCTCTCTGCGTGCTCAGTCTACATCAGCCTCACCTGCATTTGCATTTTGCATTTCCACAATATAAATTTGCAGCTTAATCAGCTTGATTTAAACAGATTCTTTTAAAAGACCTATTACTAGTATGTTTTAACTGCTGTACAAGCTATGAAACCCTATTCTGGAAGAATTTAATCTAGTGATCACATACTGTCTCCTTCATGAAGTTTTACCCAATCTCTGTGAGCTGACTTTCCTCCAAAATTCTGTCTCTTCAATTTTAGCACCAGTGATTTCTTTTTCATTCTTTTAGTTACAGGCAATTCCTCCCTTAAATAAATCATAAGCCCTAGAAGACCATGGCAAAGTCTTCTACTTCATTTTCTCTGTAGCACCTTTTATGTCCTTACTCATAGTAGGTGCTCAATTAACATTTGTTGAACAAATAAACAATCACTGTGATTTCTTTTGCCATGTTGAAATTGATTACAGAATTTTCTGTCTGCTGCTGATAGATGAGAGATCTTATTTATTTGGATTTTGGTGGTCGAATTCCCCAAATACATCCCATATGGGTTGCTTTTTTCCAAGGATTTAAAATCTTAAGAGCTTTGTTAAAAAGAATAGACATGTTCCGGACAAGAAAGATTAGTCAATGGAGTAAAACAATCACCTTCTCTGTTCTTGACTGTATTACTTTCAATTTGTCTTAAAAAAAGAAAGTGAAGATCCTTGGGGTTCATGGCTGTGCCAAGCCTCAAACCTCTTTGGAGCTCAAATAAGAACCTTAGAGAGCATCTGTCTGCACTCTATTTCCCTAGCTTGGCAGACAGCAGTGGAAACCCAAAGTAAGTCTCCTTCATTCAGCTAGAATATTTCTAAATTGCTTATCTGTGGGCCTCCTGACAGCTCCTGCCTTGGGCATAGACTAGATGGAATAGGGGTCTGCCCGGGAAGTATGATTTAAGGGGCGCCAGAAAGGCTGCCTGCTCCACATAATCTCCCCTGTTCCCTCACCCTTTTGTTTTAGTCACTGCGCAAAGAGCCTCTGATCAGCTCTCGTTGTTTGGTGAGACTTGGTAGGTGGTGCAGATTTCAAAATCAAAGAGGGGGGAGTTGGCGTCTACGAGCACATGCATGTCTTCATTATCAGGATTGGAAAGGCCCTCCAAAGACTAACCGTGCATTGCAATTAAATGTGCAGATTTATGACACAGGGCCGCCTTCGGTTTCCAATCTGTCTCCCAGACACCTACCTCTCCCTGAACAAGGAAATGCAATGCTGTTACCTTTCACTCCGCACCTAAATCGCCGGGCGGCTCAGGGTGTTTCGTCTACCAAGTGCAGAGTGATTGGCTTTAACTGATCATGCATTCCAGGGCAAGTCCAGGGACCCCCCACCTCCCCACTTCCACTCCCCTGTGGCCTGGGGGAGAGGCTCTGCAAACGGAAGCGGCTTTTGTTCTGCCATTAATCATTTGCAGTCAAAATGTGTTTGGGTGCTACGAGTGATAGCCCGCTAAAACCATGAAGTGGCTGATTGTGTAGCTGGTGAAATTTGGTCTGTAAGAAGACTTTTTTTCCTTGTAAATAGAAAAGTCTCTTAAGAATGAGGTAGGGAAATGGTCAAATTTAGGAAGTAGAAGTGGTGGGCTGATTTATGATGGACTAACTTTTAGAGACTAGATTCTGATGTGTAAGGAACTAAGTCTTTTCATCTACCGTAAGACCTGCTGGTGAGGCCAACCTGGGGAGAAACACGGGGGTAGTGGGGTAGTCGGGGTCAGGGGTCAGACTCTGAAGAGAGAATGAGCATAGGAGAGTGTGTGTCCGTTCAAGTCTGTGGTCCTGTTGGTGTGTCTGAGATACATGATTATGGGTTTACTCATTATTTCATATTGTTATGGCTCTTTTTTCCATTTTATTTTAAACATGATTATGGGTTTACTCATTATTTCATATTGTTATGGCTCTTTTTTCCATTTTATTTTCTTACCCTTTGGAAACATAAACTAGTCAATAATGTTTTCATCAGCTGCTGTAATGAGAAAGAAATTACTCTTTACATTGAGGAATTAAGGAGTTTGGCCCTCGTGTTGTTTGTGTTTTACTGACAGTCAAGACTGACTGATTTCATTCTCTTTCATAACTATTATCCATGTGTAATAGTCATATCAAAAATTCAGCAATAGCCCTAGCCGGTTTGGCTTAGTGGATAGAGCATCAGCCTTTGGACTGAAGGGTCCTGGGTTGGATTCTGGTCAGGGGCACATACCCAGGTTGCAGGATCAATCCCCAGTAGGGGGCATGCAAGAGGCAGTAAATCAATGATTCTCTCTCATCATTGATCTTTCTTTCTCTCTCTCTCTCTCTCTCTCTCTCTCTCTCTCTCTCTCTCTCTCTCCCTTTCTCTCCCTTCCTTTCTGAAATCAATAAAAAATATATTTTTTTAAAAAGAATTCAGCAATACCTAGTGAAGGAGTTTTTGTCCAGGAGGATAGAAATCAGGGAGGTTCCACAGCCCCTGGCAGGTGTCCATGATTGCACTTAGTAATTTAGAACTAAAGCTGGGCAGGAGCCCCTTTTCCCCTGGCTATGGAGAAACAAGCTGACTCAGTGAACTGAGGATAGTTCCTAGTGGAGAGTTGAGGATTATCAAAAGGCCCCAAACAAACCCCAGAGAGCACACACAGCCTTATTTCTGATGTTCAGGTTACCAGGCAGTGGCTGGAGCATGGCCTAAGTCCTTCTAAAAGCACAACATTCAAAACCACTCTATAATGTTAATGCCTCATGTAAACCTCATGAGGAAAAGACCAAGATGTGACCCTCCTTTTTGGCTCTCTTGGCAGTACCCTGGCTGTCAGCAAGAACAGGCATCTTACGAAAGGCGGCCGAAGGGCAGCCAAGAAGAAAGTGGTTGATCCATTTTCTAAGAAAGATTGGTGTGATGTGAAAGCACCAGCTCTATTCTATACAAAAGATAGAAAAACACTAGTCACGAGAACTCAAGGAACCAAAATCGCATCTAATGGTCTCAAGGGTTGTGTTTTTGGAGTGAGCCTCGCTGATCTGCAGAATGATGAAGTTGCATTTAGAACATTCAGACTAATTACTGAGGATGTTCAGGGCAAAAACTACCTAATTTCCATGGCAAGGATCTTACCCATGACAAAAGGTGCTCCATGGTCAAAACATGGCAGCGCATGATTGAAGCTCATGTTGATGTCAAGACAACCGATGTCAAGACAACCAGTTATTTGCTTTATCTATTTTCCCGGTTATTTGCTTTATCTATTTTATCTATCTATCTAAAAAACTGCAACCATCAGATCCGGAAGTCCTCTTGTGCTCAGCATCAGCAGGTCCGCCAAGTCCTGAACAAGATGATGGAAATCATGACCCGAGAGGTGCAGGCAAATGACTTGAAAGAAGTGGTCAATAAACTGATTCCAGAGAGCGCTGGGAGAGACATAGAAAAACCCTACCATTCTATTTCTCTGCTCCATGATGTCTTGTTAGAAAAGTCAAAATGCTGGAGAAGCCCAAGTTTGACTTGGAAAACTCATGGAGCTTCCTGGTGAAGGCAGCAGTTCGGGAAAAGCTACTGAGGATGGATGAGACAGGTGCTAAAGTTGAATGAGCTGATGGATATGAGGCCCTAGTCCAATAGTCTGTTTAAAATTCAGATATTTAATGGAGACAAATAAAAAATACTATTTGTAGGGGAGGAGGAAGATATTAACCTCAAACTTTGCCATCTAAAGTGGCATAAATCATATGTATTGAACTTTTTTAATTAAGTAAGGCACTTCCACACCTTTCCAAAGTCTCTTTGTATGGTATTCTTTGTTCCTCAGCCTGACGCTACTTACTTCAAGGCTGCAAGGAGATCATGGCAAAGAGTAAATAGCCAGTTGGTATTTCATCTTTGCAGCTTCTTATACCTCTTCTGGGACTATTTTTCCTAAAGGGAGACCATAAAGATGTCATCATTTGCTGTTAGAAGAAGCTCTTTCATCATGATTGGTAAAGCCAACCCACATTGGGTAGTCAGACTGGCAAGTTATTTTACAAGTGCAATCTGCAGTAGGTACCAATGCCTTTTCCATCCCACCAAAACCTTATCCACCATTCAAAGGGTCCAAGGCCAGAATTTACTGGGCCAGCAACAGAGGCATGTTTTTCTCATGTTTCCTTGATGATCATGCTTCTCCATGTATTTTAAAATAGTCACCAGAATGAAGAGTTTTTGTCCTTGTTAGAGAGATTCAGATGAACATGTCTGAATTTTAGGATTAGTCTAGTGGTATAGTGGTCGGGACCTTCACTTTTATGATCCTGCTTTTTAGAAAACTTTTTAGGCATTCTCTGTGGCATGCTGGCTTGGAGGCCCACTACTACAAATGCTGGTGCACAGAGCCTGCCTTTCCCGCTTCTAGACTATTTTAATCTCCTCTCTTCAGTGATGAGGGATATTAAGTCTTCTCTAAAGAGATTCACATTATGGCTGGTCCAATTTCATGTTTTTACCACCATGCATTTCATGAACTGTATTCCCTGCAATGCCTTTATCCACCAATGTGACTTTCGGTGTCGGGTCATGCAGTGATTCATGTTTTTAGATCACACAGTACCTGATGTCTGATAGTTTCCTCTTTGAGGCTGGTAGCACTATAGGCAAAAACTTCTGTACTTGGTCCTGTTGTCTGCATTACAAAAGTGAATGATGTATTAACAGGTATGCCTTGGCAATATTACCAGATTGTATATTTCTCTACTTGCTAAAATGAATTAATTATCCATTATCATTTAAGAGAATTTCTAATAAATATCACCAACAGCGGTTTAGAATAGTATTTTTTTCATTTTTTAAAAAATTATCACCTGAGGATATGTTTTTATTGATTTTAGAGAGAGAGGAGGGGGGGAGAGAGAGGAAGAGAGAGAGAAATACGGATCAGTTGCTTCCCGTACACACCTTGACTGGGGATTGAACCCACACCTTTTTATTTTTGGTGTATGGGATGACGCTCCAACCAATTGAGCCACCTGGTGAGGTGCTTTTTTTTTTCCACTTTTAAAAGACTTAATTTTTTTTAGAGAAGTTTTAGGTTTATAACCAAATTGAGAATGAAGTACAAAGATTTTCCATGTATGCCCTGTCCCCACATATGAATAACCTTCCCCATTATCAACATTACTCATCAGAATGGTACCTTTAAAAAAATAAAAACAAAGATGAACCCAGTGTCCATAGTTTATCTTATGGTTCATTCTTGGTGTTTGGACAAATGTATGATGACTCTTATCTACCATTATTATATCATACTGAGTATTTTCTCTGCCCTAAAGATCCTCTGTGCTCTGCCTAGTCATGTCTCCCTGGTGCTCCACAACCACTGATCTTATTATTGTCTTCATCATTTTGCCTTTTCCATAACATTGATTCATTTTTAAACACTAAAATTAACTCCACTGTTTAGAGTATATGCCCCCACCCTGAGCCATGATTTGAGATAGATAAGTTATGTCCAGATACCAACTAGTTGCCTATGTGATATTTTCATTAAAAATATGACATGGCCTCATACTTAAGAGTTATTCAGAAGTTAATAGGCTAACAGTTTTGTTACAATTCAGAAAGCTATTCAGAATGGGAACAAAAGGAAAAGGAAAAGAGGAGATGACCCCTCCACCTGCCCGGCGCCCCCCCCCCCCCCGCCCCACCCCCCCCCACCACACACACACAAAAAAAAAAGAAAAGAGAGAGAGAGAGAATTGTAGTCACAGAATTAAATTTGGAGGAAACTTGGGCAGGATGCAATCAGATGGATCCATTTCATTTTTATTCCAGGGTTATTATAAAAAAGAAGCAAATAGAAATTGAAAAGTACATTAAGATCACAATCAGGAAGATCATGCAAAATTCCAAGCAAAACCATAAAGAAAATGAACCATAATGAAATGTGAGGTCATTCCTGTCTTTATAAATGGGAAGTAAGAGGATGTCCCTATGGGCACTTACTTTTCCCCACATTTCAGCTTATATGAATCCATCCCCAGAGGGCCTGTCTGTAAGTATTTGCCAAAGACTTTTGATCTCTCAGCATTAGAACATATCTGGAAAGTAAGGAGCAGGGAAGAGTGGTAGAACTGGCCATGTTTCTGATTTTTAAACATGTGATATTTTACTAGAGCCCAAAATCTCAAATCTAGTGGTTCTGGCTGTCAGAAGAATCATCCTTTCAAAACACATTGTCTTCTATATATATCTATAATAATAAAAGCGTAATGTGCTAATTAGACTGGACAGCCAAATGACCTTCCAGATGTCATTCCAGATGAAGCCGCAGTGGCAGGGGCCAAGGCAGAGGCAGTTAGGGGTAATCAGGCAGGCAGGCAAGCAGTTAGGTACAATCAGGCAGGCAGGCAAGTGGTTAGGGGCGATCAGGCAGGTAGGCAGAGGGGTTAGGGGCGATCAGGCAGTCAGGCAGGTGAACAGTTAGGAGCCAGTGGTCCGGGATTGCGAGAGGGATGTCCAACTGCCGGTTTAGGCCGAATTGGGCCTAAACCAGCAGTCGGACATCTCCTGAGGGGTCCCGGATTGTGAGAAAATGCAGGCACGGCTGAGGGACCCCCCTTACCCCCATGCAAGAATTTTGTGCACCGGGCCTCTAGTATATATATTTTTTATTTATTTCAGAGAGGAAGGGAAAGGGAGAGGGAGAGGGAGAGAGAGAGAGAAACATCAATGATGAGAGCGAATCATTGATCGGCTGCCTCCTGCATGCCCCCTCCTGGGGATCAAGCCCACAACCTGGGCATGTGACCTTGATTGGAATCAACCCAGGACCCTTCAATCCACAGGCCCATGCTCTATCCACTAAGCCAAACCAGCTAGGGCAAAACACATTGTCTTCTTAAATTGGTTGTCCACCTCCACGATATCTCTGAATAGTTCTTTAGGAAAAGGACTTCTATTGGCTATCATTCTCCTAAAGACAAAGCTGTTTATTTTTTTTCTTCCCCCTGAGGGGTTTCTATGGGTTCTATTGAATTCCATGCACAAGGGTTTTCCAACTTTTTATTTTAAAAAAACACACAAACAAAAACCAGCAGAGCTCTTTTTGTCCAAATGAAAACATGCAAGAAGCCCCAATATATAAAACAGATAAAATAAAGCTTTTCTGGTGAAGCAGGGCTTGCAGATGTTAGGGGTCTAGAAGGTCCCCTAACTCTTCCTCCTCTCCCTGAAACATCTTTGTTGAACGTTAAGGCTCTTTCGAAGACAGTTTGAAAACATTGCTCTAAAATGTTGGTTTTTCCAATAGTGACAAGGAGTATAAAAGAGTCTAAACACTCTATCTACCTCACCTTCTCAATAATTTCATGTATCTCTTGATTGGTTGGTGTGGTTCATTCCTATGGTGAAAAATTACAGCACTTCTCTTATATAAACTTCATGCTGATTTCAGTATATTCTGCCTTGTGCACCATGAATCAATGAAACACTGAATGTCAAAAGAACAAAGACATTGTACTTCTTCAGTCTTACATGGCTGCATTCTGAATTGGTTTGATTTAGCTGTGGGCATATAAATCTGGCCTGTAGAAAGCCCACAATATGCCCAGTGTTACGACCTCTCAGATGAAGTTGTAGTCCTGGGGTGCCTAGCCTCTAAGTGGAAAGGCCTGCTACTCTTCAGGATGCAGTTCACTTAGGTGCCACATGATCCCAGCTATTTGATAAAGAAAAAGTATGACTTTTTGCCCTTGGCTAGTGTGGCTTGGTTAGTTGAGTGTTGTCCCATGCCCTGAGAGGTCCCGGTTCAATTCCCCATCCGGGCACATGCCTGAGATCCCAGTAGGGGGCCTTCAAGAGGCAGCTGATTGATGTTTCTCTTTCTCATTGATGTTTCTCTCTCTCTGCCCCTCTTCCTTCATCTCTCTGAAATCAATTTAAAAATATATTAGAAAAGAAAAAGTATGATTTTATACATTTTCTAGCTATTTTCATCATTAGGATGGGACTAGTGTCTCTTGTAGCTTTCTACTTTCTAATTGGGAACAAAATTCCCTCTCCAGGTACTTTTCCTATGAAACCAAGGCTACAAATCACTGCCACAGAGTGAGGGTTAAGTGGGAACATCAGAAAGCATGCATCACTGTCTCATCTCACTCCGTGTCTTTCCTCAGTAGACTTTGGCAACAAATGAAATTTACTGAAGCCCTCAATAACTCTGTAGGGATCATATGCAGTATAAAAAAAAAAGAAAAGAAGAAAGATGGGGTTTTCAGAATTCTGTTTTACTGAGGCATTTATGAATTAAGAATAGTAATTTTCTTTCTAACTTATTTTCTTTATGTATCTATTTTTCGAAGGGGGATGCCATATAAGGTTTGAAACCAAAATTAGAATTTGCCTATAACCTATCTGAGCCTTAGTGTCTTTGTGGGCAAAGTAATGTGGCGACTTTTAGACATTCTGGAATATAAGTTGACATGTATAAACAGCACATTTGGGTGGCCTCGAGCACCCTTTCTGTTTCCTTATTAGGACTCAATCAGCTAATCAGTAACTGGAACTAGACCTTTATTTTATTTTATTTTTTAGTAGAGGAAGACCAAACTTTATTGAAACTGCTTGCTTACAAAATATGTTGCACTATACCCAAATATGTCAACATAAATATCCAATCTGTTTTTTTATTATTTTTTAATAAATCTTTATTGTTCAGATTATTACAATTGTTCCTCTTTTTTCCCCCCATAGCTCCCCTCCACCCAGTTCCCACCCCACCCTCTGCCCTTACCCCCAACCCCCACTGTCCTCATCCATAGGTGTACGATTTTTGTCCAGTCTCTTCCCGCACCCCCTACACCCCTTTCCCCCCGAGAATTGTCAGTCCACTCCCTTTCTATGCCCCTGATTCTATTATATTCACCAGTTTATTCTGTTCATTAGATTTTTTATTCACTTGATTTTTAGATTCACTTGTTGATAGATATGTATTTGTTGTTCATAATTTTTATCTTTACCTTTTTCTTCTTCTTTCTCTTCTTAAAGCATACCTTTCAGCATTTCATATAATACTGGTTTGGCGGTGATGAACTCCTTTAGCTTTTTCTTATCTGTGAAGCTCTTTATCTGATCTTCAATTCTGAATGATAGCTTTGCTGGGTAGAGTAATCTTGGTTATAGGTTCTTGCTATTCATCACTTTGAATATTTCTTGCCACTCCCGTCTGGCCTGCATAGTTTCTGTTGAGAAATCAGCTGACAATTTTATGGGTGCTCCCTTGTAGATAACTGTTTTTCTCTTGCTGCTTTTAATATTCTCTCTTTGTCTTTTGCTCTTTTCACCAGGTGGGGGAAGTTTTCTGTCATTATTTCTTCAAATAGGTTTTCAGTATCTTGTTCTCTCTCTTCTTCTGGCACCCCCATAATTCAGATGTTGGTATGCTTGAAGTTGTCCCAGAGGCTCCTTACACTATCTTCATATTTTTGAATTCTTTTTTCTTTTTGCTTTTCCTGTTGGGTGTTTTTTGCTTCTTTGTATTTCAAATCTTTGACTTGATTCTTGCGATCCTCTAGTCTGCTGTTGGATCTCTGTATATTATTTTTTATTTCAGTCAGTGTATGCTTAATTTCTAGTTGCTCCTTTTTCATATCCTCAACGGTCTCGCTAAATTTATCGGCCTTTCCTAGAAAATTCTTGAAAAACCTTATAACCGTGGTTTTAAACTCTATATCCAGTCATTTGCTTTCCTTCATTTCTGTCATTTGTGACCTGTTTCTTTGTCTCCTCATTTTGGCTGCTTCCCTGAGTTGATAGAGTGGCTTTGTGTGCTAGGTGTCCTATAGGGCCCAGTGGCTCAGCCTCCCCAGTTACCTGAGGTGGACACTCTTGGTGCACCCCTTTGTGGGCTGTGTGCACAGTCTTGTTGTAGTTAAGCCTAGATTGTTATTGGTATCACTGGGAGGAATTGACCTACAGGCCAATTGGCTGTGAGGATCAGCTGTGTCTATGATGGGAGAAGTGTGCTGGAGACACCCTTATGAGGCAAGACTTGCTTCAGTGGGGCTTTGGTGCTCACTGAGTCTGCCCCCTGAGTGTCTCCCTTATGGATCTGAGGAGTTGTAATCTGGATGGTCCTACTCTGATCCCTGGGTGCACTGGTTCTTGGATCTCCAAGGAGGTGCTAATTTAGCCTCTGCCTGAGGCCACCCAGCAGGAGCTACAGAGAGATCTGCAGATTCTTCTTCTCTGTTTGGGTTTTGGAGGTGCCCAGATGAGGCCCAGCTGTGAAGCAATGCAAGCTGCTGTGGGGCCTTGGGCCTTCTTTTGGATGTTCTGGGTCTCACTGACTCAGCTGCAGTTTGTTAGGTAAGTTTAGGTTTCAAAGGACCAGGCCATTCATATGCAAAAGCCTCTGTGCACAGCTGGGATGGGGCGGAGTCTCAGGGTGGAGCAAACAGCAATGGCTTCCCATCAGCCCTGCCCTAAGAGGCCCCCGGGTCTCAGTGTTCCATGGTAATCGCTGCAAGCACCTCTGAGAGAAAGCCGCCCTTGAGTTCTGCCCGAAGCCAGACAGTCCAGTTTCTCTCCCTATGAGTCTGGGTCCCAGAGTCTCGCCCAGAACTGGAGTTCAGAGCAGTCGGGAGCTTGTGTCTCCCTCCCGCTTAAAAAAGACAGCCGCGGACTCAGTTGCCAGCCCTCTCTGCGTGCGTGCCTCCGTACCTCTGCCTTTACTTCCGCAGCTCCTCTGAGTCTCCGTGTGCTTTTCTCTTCCCTTCTAGTTGTAGAATTTCCACTTATCCAGCCTTCCTGTGGTTCTGGATGATGTCCGTTTTGTCTTTTAGTTGTAGTTTTGAAGTTGTTTTGCGAGGCAGCAAGTTCAGGTGTTTACCTATGCCGCCATCTTGGTTTTTCCCTGGAACTAGACTTTTAAATGTTTTTACTTTTGTTCCCCAAGGATAGATGGCATGGATAGTCATTCTACTACTCTAGGTATTTACTAAACATTTATACTTTTTTTAAGGTAGGGAAGAAAAACTGTCAATGCAAGTCATTCATTTGTTACTTAGATATCTGCTAATAACTGATTTGTGTGCAGCGCAGTGCTAAGGGTAGGAACAGGGAGGAGACCAGATATGCATAAGGTGTGATCATTGTCCTCAAGTGTTCCCAGTGGTGTAAAGGAAATAAGACACCTAGGCAGTCCTTAGATGAAAAGTCCTAAGTGCCTTCAGAGAGGCACAAAGTGCCCTTTCACTTGAGAAAAGAGCAGTTACTTCTGGCTAAGAGAGATGAAGGAAGCTTTCATGACTTGGGCACTTAAGCTGGGAAGAGAAGAATGGGAGGAATTTGAGCACATGGAAATGAGTAAGGAAGTCATTGAGGGAACAGTAAGAGCAAGATGCAGAGGTGAGAAAAGCCTTGTACAAGGAATGGTGAGTGGTTTGCTTGGGACAGGAAGCCACAGGGAGGTGAAGGAAAATAATCATATTTGGTAAGTACAGGCAGTCCTCAGATTACATTAGACTCGACGTACATTGTTTCATGATTACATCCCCATCTCCCATTTATTCATAAAAACAAAAAAAAGTTCCGTCATTTCGACGTATGTACATATGTGCTTTATGTTTTTTATTATTTATTTACCACAAGTAAAGGTCAGGAATTGTTACCTTTCTTTTAAATTTGTTTTACTGTTTCACTTCATTACTGCTGTGTATGTGCTCCATGTGAGTGACGTAGGTGCTTATGTAGGTGGGTTCCAACTTACAGCGAAAATCATGTTACATCGCGCCGTAGGAACAGATCTCCGACGTAACCCAAGGACCTACGTAATCATATACCAGTATATTTTTTAATTTTCACAGTGATTGTATTACTGAGGTGCGGTATTATGCCCACTTTTAGCACGCGAGAAAATTTAAATCTCAAAGGGTTTAAGTGATTTGTCTAAGGACAATATAAAACCAGACCTGGGTCTTTAAAGGTAAAACAGACAAGTAAACTAAGTTTAGAAAGTGGGTGAGCTTTGATTGCGAGCATAAGGAATTGAATCGTATACTATCTAGTTCAAAGAGCAGCAAACCACGGCCCATAGGCCAAATCCATCTCACCACCAGTTTCTCTAAATAGTTTATTAGAACACACAGCATTGCTGTTCATACATGTATTTCTTATGGCTCTTTCACACCATAGCAGCAGAGTAGCTGCAGAGACCATATGAACCACAAAGCCTGGAATATTTACTATCTGGCCCTTTTCAGAAAACCTTTGTTATTCTGGCTACAGTATGGGAGTCATTGAAAGTTTTCAAACAGAGAAGTGACATTTTTAGAGTTATGCATTATTTTATTAATATATTTTTATTGATTTCAGAGAGGAAGGGAAAGGGAGAGAGAAATGGAAACATCAGTGATGAGAGAGAATCATTGACCAGCTGATTCCTGCACACCCCCTAATGGGGACCAAGCCTGCAACCTGGGCATGTGCCCAGACTGGGAATTGAACCATGACCTCCTGGTCCATAGGTCGATGCTCAACCACTGAGCCATGCTGGCTGAGTGAGTTATGCATTATTAATTGAGAGCATGTCCATCGGCAGGAGGATGGATTGGAAGACCCTTTTAGTGGTCTGCACTCCTGGAGTATCACAGTAGCCTTCCAGTAAGTCTCCCAGCCCAAACCTCAAAGCTTAGAGAGTCCAGGAAGGCAGCAAAAATGGGCAAAGTGTGCAGAGTATAGGAAAACCAACTGTGCAAAAGGCTGACGGATAGCATGGCTGACAGTCACAGGGCTGCGGGGGTGGCAGAGAGTGGCAGGAAGTGCCAGGAACTGAGAGGTTGCAGCACAGAAATGCCATTGGATGTTGCTGAACCTTCCAGTTTTATGAGGTCAGAGCTGCGAATTCTTACATGAAAGCTCTGCATTTACAAATGTTAGCAAGTGAACTTAAATGTATATAAGCCCTCTGAGGTGGAGCACACAGCAGACCTCCAGCTAGCAGTCTTCTCCCACATGATTACCAGAACACTGACTCCAAGTACATGTAATGCTGTCAACGACAGCAGCTGCTGGAGTTTCTGCAGCAAGTGTAGGACACTTTGCCCACCATTTTTGTAGAACATTCTCAAGCAATAGAGATAGGTAGGTAGGTAGGTAGGTAGATAGATAGATAGGTAGATAGATAGATAGATAGATAGATAGATAGATAGATAGATAGATAGATAGATAGATAGATAGATGATAGATAGATAGATAGATAGATAGATAGACAGATAGACAGACAGACCATCAATCTCTAGTGAGGTCAAAGCAGTTTTTAAGATCTACCTCTGTGTTCTGCCCTTCCAGTGTTCAAAATCTAGCTAGATTGTCATGATATTAAGCATTTGTTTCTTATCATAGATATGATACAAAAGCAGCTGGGAAACAGCCTTGCCCTCGAAAAAAATGACGTGGACTCTATTGTTAACAACATACAGAGAATCTAGTGAAAATTTGCTGGTTTGCATTTCGAAGCATCAGTTTTGAGCATTGGTGATGTTGTAGTCAGGTGACATTAAGGAACTTTATATTTTAATGGATCTTTTTTAAATATTTTTTTTATTGATTTCAGAGTGGAAGAGAGAGGGGGAGAGATTGAAACATCAATGATGAGAGAGAATCATTGGCTGCCTCCTGCCCGCCCCCTGCTGGGGATCGAGCCCTCCACCCGGGCATGTGCCCTTGACTGGAATTGAACCTGGGACCCTTTAGTCCACAGGCCTACTCTCTATCCATTGAGCAAAACTGGCTAGAGCTGTTTTAATGGATCTTAATGGACTTGCATGTTTTCCCCATAACCATTCTTGATGTCTGAATTCTTACAGTTTAGAGCAGGCGTCCTCAAACTACGGCCCGCAGGCCACATGCGGGTGTTTTTGCCGTTTTGTTTTTTCACTTCAAAATAAGATATGTGCAGTGTGCATAGGAATTTGTTCATAGTTTTTTTTAAACTATAGTCCGGCCCTCCAACGGTCTGAGGGACAGTGAACTGGCCCCCTGTTTAAAAAGTTTGAGGACCCCTGGTTTAGAGGTTAGCCACTTATAATCCTTTATTCACCTATTTATTCAGTATTCATTGATCATCTACTATATGCCAGGTGCTGTACAAGATGCTGAGGAAAGAAAGACAATGAAGTTGTACCCCCTGCCTTTGAGGACCTACAGTCTAGTGTACAAGGCAGGTGCCTAGGAATGATCACAGCACAGTCAGATAAATGAACCTCAGAGGGAGGTGTCAACTCGAGCCAACCAAATTTACCTTTCTTCATGTAATAAATGTCCCCTGGGAAAGAGAGTTGAAAAGTGTCCCCCTTTGTTAATAAAAATGACTGTAAATGTCCTATAAAGTCTTAGGTGGGTTCAGCTGCACAAGGTGTGGGGTAACTTACGGGAAAATGTTCATGACAATGACGGGGCGTGAAGCCTGCGGGCCCTGTGCAACTGCACAGGGTTGCAATGCCTATGCAGCCTCGTGAGCTCAACGTTGTCAAGAAATTCCAGTGAACAGTATTTTAGGAAAGTAAAGGATTTTTTTTTTTTTTTTGCAATTCTGTTCTCTAGGTCTCCATTCATTTATGGCATGTATATGCATGCCAGCTATTGTCTCAAGGCCCAGGGACACAGCAGTAAAAATGATAGCCATCACTGCCTTTGTGTCCCTATGGTCTGGCCGAGAGTTTTGTATGTGATCGTTTTCATTACCTGGTCCAATTATGTCTTCACTACATCATGGTAAAAATATTTAAATGGCCAGCGAGTCTCACTTTTTCTTTGTATTTTTAGACATACAGCATCAATAGGAAATATAATTTTTAAGTGTATAAACATAAATTTTCTATAAGAAACAAATGTAATTTTAGTTATCAGAAAAACAAGGTTAATATGAAAAAATATATACTTAATCCCAAGTTCAGTAATATATGAAATGTAACTTTTACTTATAGTAATTACCTCTCTGAAACTTAGAAAAAATATAAGGCAATAGATGCAACCTTTGTTTTGAAATGTAAATAGTTTCTCTTATTTGTTTGGTTGAGGGATTTTTCTCATACCTGTACCAAAGTTTAGCTTCTAGAAAGGACTTTTAGAATCAGAGTAATTGAGGTGAGTTCTTTGGTTTGCTAAGTCTCAGGATAATAGCAATAGCTGGTTTGCTTTCAGGATACAAATACTTAGCTAATAGCTGCACCTGTTTAATTTGTAGTCAGAAACTATTGCCACGCATTCTGCCGCAGTTTCTCCATTTCTATGATGGAAGATTCCATAATGGTTATCCTTTACTGAACACTTACCATATATATACCAGACATACTAGATGTTTTACATATCAATTCATGTAATTCTCATAATTATACCTTGTGGTTGATATTTTTTAATTTAAATTCTACTGTTGAAAGTATTACATATGTCTCCTTTATCCCACATTGACCCCTCCCTACCTGCTCCCGCCCCCCAGCACATGCTCTCACCTCCCTACTGTCTATGCCCATTGGTTATGCTTATATGCATGCATACAAGTCCTTTGGTTGATGTCTCCTTTTTCTCCCATTGACACCCCCCCACCACCATCCCCTGCCATCCCTCTGAGGTTTGACCGTTGGTTCGATGCTTCTATGTCTCTGTATCTATTTTTGTTCATCAGTTTATGTTGTTTATTCTATTCCACAAATGAGTGAAATCATGTGATATTTATCTTTCTCCAACTGGCTTATTTCTCTTAGCATAATGCTATCCAGGTTCATCCATGCTGTTGCAGATGGTAAGAGTTCTTTCTTTTTTACAGCAGCATAGTATCCCATTGTGTAGATGTACCACAGTTTTTTAGTCCACTCATCTGCTGATGGGCACTTAGGCTGTTTCCAAATCTTAGCTATGGTAAATTGTGCTGCTATGAACATAGGGGTGCATATATCCTTTCTGATTGGTGTTTCTGATTTATAGGATATATTCTTAGAAGTGGGATTACTGGGTCAAATGGAAGTTCCATTTTTATTTTTTTGAGGAAACTCCATACTATTTTCCACAGTGGCTGCACCAGTCTGCATTCCCACCAGCAGTGCACAAGGGTTCCTTTTTCTCCACATCCTCACCAGCACTTGTTGTTTGTTGATTTGTTGATGCTAGCCATTCTGACAGGTGTGAGATGGTATCTCATTGTTGTTTTGATTTGCATCTCTCGGATGATCAGTGACTTTGAGCATGTTTTCATATGTCTCTTGGCCTTCTGTATGTCCACTTTCAAAAAGTGTCTATTTAGGTCCTTTGCTCATTTTTTAATTGCATTGTTTATTTTCCTTTTGTTAAGTTGTATAAGGTCCCTATAAATTTTGGAGATTAAACCCTTATCAGATGTAACATTGGCAAATATGTTCTCCCATGCAGTGGGCTTTCTTGTTGTTTTGTTGATGGTTTCTTTTGCTATGCAGAAGCTTTTTATTTTGATGTAGTCCCATGTGTTTATTTTCTCCTTAGTTTCAATTGTCCTAGGAGAGTGGTTGGCAAACTCATTAGTCAACAGAGCCAAATATCAACAGTACGATTGAAATTTCTTTTGAGAGCTAAATTTTTTAAACTTAAACTTCTTCTAACGCCACTTCTTCAAAATAGACTCACCCAGGCCGTGGTATTTTGTGGAAGAGCCACACTCAAGGGGCCAAAGAGCCGTATGTGGCTCGCGAGCCGCAGTTTGCCGACCACGGTCCTAGGAGATGTGTCGGTAAAGATATTGCTATGAAATATGTCTGATATTTTGCTGCCTATGGATTCTTCTAAGATTTTTATGGTTTCCCATCTTACATTTAAGTCCTTTATCCATTTTGAGTTTATTTTTGTGTATGGTGTAAGTTGGTGGTCTAGTTTCATCTTTTTGCATGCATCTGTCCAATTTTCCCAACACCATTTATTGAAGAGACTGTCTTGACCCCATTGTATGCTCTTGCTTCCTTTGTCAAATATTAATTGAGCATAATGGCTTGGGTCGATTTCTGGGTTCTCTGTTCCATTGGTCTATATATCTGTTCTTGTGCCAGTACCAGGCAGTTTTGAGAAAAGTGGCTTTGTAATACAGCTTGATATCTGGTATTGTGATCCCTCCAATTTTGTTCTTCTTTCTCAGTAATTCTGTGGCTATTCGGGGACTATTTTTATTCCATACTAGAGGCCCGGTGCATGAAATTCATGCATGGCGGGGGAGGGGGGGAGTTGTCCCTAAGCCCAGCCTGCACCCTCTCCAATCTGGGACCCCCTCAGGGGATATCCGACTGCCGGCTTAGGCCTGATCCCTAAACCAGCAGTCAGACATCTCTCTCACAATCTGGGACTGCTGGCTCCCAACTGCTTGCCTGCCTACCTGCCTGCCTGCCTGATCACCCCCTAACTGCTCCTCTGCCAGCCTGATCACCCCCAACTGGCCTCCCCTGCCAGCCCAGTCAGCCCCAACTGCCCTCCCCTGTAGGCCCAGTCACCCCCAACTGCCCACCCCCTGCCAGCCATCTTGTGGTGGCCATCTTGTGACAATGTGGGGGCTGCCATCTTGTGACAACAAGGAGGCAGCCATCTTGTGATGACATGAGGGCACAAGGGCCACCTAGGCTTTTATTAGTATAGGTAAATTTTTGGAGAGTTTGTTCTTGGTCTGTGAAATATGCCATTGATATTTTAATGGAGATTGTATTGAATCTATAGATTGTTTTGGGTAGTATGGACATTTTAATGATGTTACCTTGTGGTTGATATTAACCTCAATTTCATAGTTAAGGAAACTGAAATTTACAAAAGTTGATTATTTGCTCCAAGTCTTCTAATAACTGGCAGAGTTAGAATTAGAATCAAAGCTAGCAGATGCTGAAGCTACTTGCCCCAAGTTTTGCCTTCTCCCAATCTGTGTGATTTTCAAGAGTGCCCTGTGAAAGGGAGACATAGTCACTGAATGAAAATATTAGGAGAAGAGCAGGATGGGGTCACTGAGGTCAGAATTGCCTTGGGAGGGTGGGTATGGGTGACTGCCTGGGGCCTGCACAACAGCCAGGACCAGTAGGAAAAGGTTTGCAGTTGAGACAGGGCTTTAGGTTGGCTCTCATCCCCGTGCCTCTACCTGGCCAATGTGGAGGGAGGTTGCAGTGCTGCCGAAGGGTGTGGAAGCTGGAAAAGGCAATGCTGACAGGAGGGTGGTAGAAGACCAACTCTGAAAGAAGAGACCAGAATTCAAAGGTGTAAAGGAACTACTAAAGCAAAAGGTGGCCAGAAAAAATTCCCTAAATGTTAGGGGGCCAAGAAATGGTAATTCCAAACCACTCCGTTGGAATTGGGATTCGAGGGTCACTAATAGGTGATCTCTTTGAAAGCCATCTTTGCTGGAGAGAAGCCAAGAAGAGTAGATGCTCCAATCTGTGGCCTCACAACACCATCGTCGTGATTTGCAAATCCCTTAATAGCCAGAGTCTCCAATTCAGTCTGACCTGCCTGGGTTTGCTCCTTTTAGTGCATTCTTTTCTTTTGGGGGGATAGTCATGGTTATTGCTGCAAATGGAAAAGTTTAGTAGGCATTGTGGTGTATACACTCAGACCTATGTCAGTGATGGGAAGTGCCCATTCTCAGGGCAGCTTTGCAGATGTAGTTCTTCATGGGTTTTGTAAATCATTGCTCATCTTTGTCTCATTTATATTTCTTTCCTGGTGTACAAGTCAGCATATTGAATTCATTGTAACTAACTTGAGCATGTGGACTGAGAGGTTAGATTAGATTAAGCAAATGTTTTAAGTAAATTGTGTAAAATTAGCTAATAAAGAGCTAAGACACTCAGCCACTTCTTCAATAGCAAGTATGTGATTAATGTTGAGCAAGATATTTTTATTTAATTCCCTGAAGAAAAAGCAGGGTTTTTTTTCTTTTAAAAAAACTTCAATTACAATTGACATTCAATATTGTATTAGTTTCAGGTGCACAATATAGCAATTACACATTTATATAACTTACAAAGTGATCCCCCCATAAGTTTTGCACATACCTGACACTATGTATAGTTATTGCAATATTATTGACTATATTCCCTAAACTGTACTTTACACCCCCATGACTGGTTTTATAATTGCCAATTTGTACTTCTTAATCCCTTCACCTTTTTCACCCATCCCCACAACC
Source organism: Eptesicus fuscus (assembly GCF_027574615.1). Taxonomy (NCBI): domain Eukaryota; kingdom Metazoa; phylum Chordata; class Mammalia; order Chiroptera; family Vespertilionidae; genus Eptesicus; species Eptesicus fuscus. The sequence goes on along the minus strand of NC_072477.1, from coordinate 72,150,212 downwards.
CCCGTCCCATCTGGCAACCAGTAGTTTATTCTCTATATCTGTGAGTTTGTTTTTGTTTTGTTTGTTTATTTATTTTGTTTTTTAGAGTCCACATATAAATGAAATCATATGGTATTTGTCTTTCTCTGTCTGACATTTCATTTAGCATAATACCCTGTAGGTCCACTCATGTCATCACAAATGGTGAAATTTCGTTCTTTTTTATGGCCAAGTAATGTTCCATTGTACATATATGTACCACCTTTTCTTTATCCATTCATCATTTGATTGGAGCATTTAATCCATTTACATTTAAAGTAATTATTAATAGGTATGTAGTTATTGACATTTTATTAATTGTTTTTTATTGTTTTGGTAGTTCTCTGTTTCTATTCTCTTGCTCTCCTTTCTTGTATGTTGATTACTTTCTTTGTTGTGTTTGGATTTATTTTATTTACTAGGGGCCCAGTGCATGAATTCATGCACCTTGAAATGAACTGTGGGCCGTGAGGCTGCAGTGGGCACAGGGGCGGGTCTCAGCCCATCCTCCGTGCCCCCACCAGGCTCCTCCTACCATGGCCCCTGGTCCCCTGTCTGCCCGCAGCCCAACTCCTGCCGCCGCCGCTCCCGCGCGCTAATGGCACTGGCCCCACTCACACCTGCTGATGACACAGAGCGATTGGGGCCAGCACCAGCAGCAACTGCAAGAGGGACCGGTGCCGTCAGCGGGTGTGAGCAGTGGCTGCTGCCCCGATCACCCCTCAGGAGCAGGGGGAGGTGGAGAATCCCTCAGGGGCAATCAGGGCCGGCAGCCGCTGCTTGCACTCACTGATGGCGCCAAGAGATTGGGGCCAGTGCCAGGGGCCGGCAGTGGAGCCAGCGCTGGCAGCAGGTGCAAGTGCAGGGCAGAACCACAGCACACAGGAGCAAAGAATTTTCAGTACCCACCAGAGGCTCGCCCCATGACAGCAACTGGCACCCCACCTTGGTCTGACATCCCCGCTTACCTGCTCCACCATCTCGCCGTGGCCGACGCCCACCATGTTCCACGCGCGCCCCTGGTGGTCAGCTCACGTCATAGAGACCAGTTATCTGGTTGTTCCATTGGTCTGTCTATTTGCATATTAGCCTTTTATTATATAGGCTTTCTTGTAGATTTTTGGTTTGTGGTTACCATGTGCTGCATATATAGGAAGCTATGTGTATAGTAGTCTATTTTAAGTTGATGGTCACTTAAGTTCAAATACATTCTAAAATCACTACCATTTTTACTCACCCCCTCCCCATTTATATTTTTTATCATTATATTTTGCTTCTTTTGTGTGTTTTTGTGTATCCCTTAATTTACTGTTGGAATTATACATGATCTTTCTACTTTTGCCTTTTAACCTGTGTACTAGCTTTAGTGTTGGTTGATCCACTTCTTTTCTGATATTTGTCTTCGTCAGTAAAAATATTTTTCTTTACAATATTTTCTTATTTATATTTTTTTTCTTCTTCTTGGAGCAGTCCCTTTAACATTTCTTATAATACTGATTGGTGGAGATAAACTCCTTCAGCTTTTTCTTATTTGGGAAGCTCTTTATCTCTCCCTTGCTGGATAGAGTAATGTTGGTTGTAGGTCCTTGCTTTTCATCAGCATGTTCATTTTTCAAAGAGTCTGTGAGTTGGTGGGTTTTTGAATATTTCGTATTTTTTAAATATTTTTGAGAAAAAAATTTTAAAAAGAAACATAGAAAAAATAACACAGCACCCATATTCCCACCACCTGGAATTATCTCTTCACATTTACCAAGTATTATTTAAGAGTCTTTAATTTAAAAATAATGAGGCATTATAAAAATTTAATTGTACTATTCTATACACTACCTCCCAAAGCCATTATCTTCTTCCATTTTTTCTAGTAATAATCTCCATCATGAAACTAATGTATCTTTCCAGTCTGTATGTAAATATAGATAGATGTTTATATGTATGTTTACACACATACACAGGCATCTGTGAACAATACTGTTTTGTGGGTTCCATTTATAAACATACACAATGTAGCATATTGCATGCACAGACAATAGTATGGAATATGTATTGAGTGATTGCAATGTGCCTGGAGCTGTACTATTTCCATCCTTTCAATGTCTATATGTAGTAGGCTGTTGTTATCTCCTTTTTAGCAAATCAAGGTGCACAGAGAGGTCACTTGTCCAGGGTGAAACAGCTAGTAAGTGGTGACACTCAGAATTAATCCCATAGCCAGGCTCTGGAGCCTGAGCACTTGGCCATCATGCTACATGGCCTCCTCACTGTGTCACTCTGCAGAATGCTTCACTCTCTCAATATCAGAAGCTTCACTCTCTCAATATCTTGTTTCTGATATCTGTAATTAGGGTTTTTATTAAATTTATTGGGTTGACATTTGTTAAAAAGAATATATAGGTTTCAAGTCTACAATTCTATGATACGTCTTTTGTATATTGCATGATGTGTCTACCACCCAATCTCAAATCTTCTTCCATCACCATATATTTGACCCCCTTTATCCTTTACTACTCCCAACTCCCTTCTTTCTAGTAACCACCATACTGTTATCTGTGTATGTGAGTTTTTGTTTTGTTTGTTTTTCTTATTTGTTTATCTGTTGCTTTCAGTTTTATATCCCACATATGAGTGAAATCATATGTTTCTTAACTTTTTCTGTCTGACTTATTTTGCTTAGCAGATACTCTCAAGATCTATGCATGTTGTCACAAATAGAAGTTTTTTATCTTTTCTTATGGCTGAGTAATATCCCATTGTAAATGCAGGGGTGGGCAAATGTAGGTTAAATTGCCAGCCATCATTAAAAGGTAAATCACAAGTAAAGATACAAAATAATAACAATAATAAGAAGAAGAAAACAAATAAATAAACAATAAATAAATAATACAAGAATATTTATTTGCATACTCACAGCTATAAACCTATGTTTGCCCCTCCTCCCCTATGTACCACATCTTCTTTATCAATCATCAATCAAAGGAAACTGGTTATTTCCATGTCTTGGCCACTGTAAATATTGCTTCAATGAACTTAGGGATGCAAATAAATGTACTCAAATTTTTTAGGCAGATCCACAGAAGAGAGGTCACTAGAACACATGGTAACTCTATCCTTAATTTTTTGTGGAGCCTCCATACTGTTTTCCATAGTGGCTGAGAACCTGAACATATTTCTCCCATGTAATTGTTGATAATACATTCTGTCAATAAAAATAGATGTAGTTCACAGTTATCCCATATTCCATTAAATGAATGTAATTTTTTAAAATCAGTATTGCATGGTGATCAAGACCTATAAAATAGGGATAGTGAAAGTTCCTATATCACAAGGTTATCATGAGAAATAAATGGTGTAATTCAAATAAACCAGGTAGAACTGTACTTGGCAATGAATGTTCGCTGTTATTTACTACTAGGGGCCCAGTGCACGAATTCGTGCACCTTGATAGAAACTGTAGGCTGTGAGACTGCGGTGGGCACAGGAGTGGGTCTTGGCTCATCCTCTGTGCCCCCGCCCGGCCCCTCCCACCACGGGCCCAGTCCCCTGTCTGCCAGCAGCCCCGCTCCCGTCGCCACCACCCCCACGCACTGATGGCGCCAGCCCGCTTGCACCCACTGAAGGCACGGAACAATTGGGGTAGGTGCCAGCAGCGGGTGCAAGCGGGGCCAGTGCTGTCAGCAGGTGTGAGTGGCAGCTGCTGCCCCGATCGCCCCTCAGGAAGAGGGGGAGGTGGAAAAGCCCTCAGGGGTGAGCAGCGCCGGTGCCAGCAGCAGGTGCAAGCACCAGGCAGGACCGCAGTGTGTGGGAACAAAGAATTTTCAGTAACCACCAGAGGCTCGCCCCAATGACAGCAGCAGGCGCCCTGCCTTGGTCTGGCGCCCCGCCTTGGTCTGGCGCCCCGCCTTGTTCTGGTGCCCCACCTTGTCCTGCTCCACCATCCCACCACGGCCGACACCTAACAGGTTCCGCACTCTACCACCTGCTGCTGACACCCGCCATGTTCAGCATGTGCCTCCTGGTGGTCAGCACACATCATAGCGACCAGTTGTTCAGTTGTTCTGTCATTTGGTCTATTTGCATATTAGGGTTTTACATATATAGATTATCATCCATCTATCACCCCACTGAACCTAATAATTAGGTTTCCAATTTCTCATTATTGCACATATTCCCACAGTGAAAGCTCTGTGTCTGTATAAAAGTTTCTTTGGGGTATCTCCCTAGAAGAGAAATTGATGGCTCATAGGGTATGCATGTTTGCAGTTTTACTTGATTTTCCAAAGTCAGCTATACCAATTTACACTTCCCAGTGCAGTTTGTCAGTTCTCATTCCCCCACATCTTCAGTAACAGTTGATATTGTCTGGATCCCCAGCCTCTGGCTTTGCTAACCCACTTTCTGTCTCTGGATTTGCCTATCCTGGACATTTCACATTAATGGAATTATGTAATTTGTGGATTTTTGTAATTGCCTTTTTTCACTTACCTTAATGATTTTGAGGTTCATCTCCTTTGTAGCATGTATCAGAATTTCATTCCTTCTTATGGTCTATTAATAGTTCATTACATGGATATACCACATTTTGTCTATCCATTTTTCAGCCCATGGAAATTTGGGTTGTTTCTACTCTTGGGTATTATAAATAATGTTGCTATTAACATTCATATGCAAGTGTTTGTATACGGATATATATTTTTATTTTCTTGCCTATACATATATTTATATACTTAGCAGTGGAATTACAGAGTCATATGGTAACTATGCTTAACATTTTGAAAAACTGCCTAAATGACTGTGCCATTCTACAATCCCATAAGCAATGCATCAGTGTTCCAATTCCTCTAAGTCCTTGCCTCCAACACGTGTTATTGTCTTCCTTTTTCATTCTAGCCATCCTAACAAATGTAAAAAAGCATTTCCCTAATGACTAAAAATGTTGTATTTTATTCATGTGCTTATTGGCTATTTGTATGTTTTCTTTGGAGCAATGTCTATTCAAATCCTTTGCCTATTTTTTAATTGGGCAATTTGTTCTTCTGAGTTGTAAGTGTTCTTCATGTATTCTCAATACAAGTCCTTTGTCAGATATATGATTTATAGATATTTTCTCCCATTCTTTGGGTTGTTTTTCACTTTCTTGATGTCAATTGGTGAATTTTCATATTTTTCGTTTTCATGTTTCCTGAAAACTTCAGTTTTCAAAATTGTGTCCATATTGTCTGCTGAGTGGATGGATCACAAGTCAGATAGCCTTGACATGCACATGGAGAATAAATTAACTGCATCTAATTTTCTGTAGATTAAAAACTCCTGCATTGGACATAAAAGTACAGACTTTCCAAAGCCATCTAGGTGAGCCCCTCAGACAGGGAAGGTAATTTACATTTGATAACACAGAAGATATACCTTGACACCTAATTAGAATCCTATCTAATAAAAAGTAATATGCAAATTGACCGTACCTCTGCTACGCCCATAAGCCATGCCCACCAGCCAATCAGGAGCGAGTATGCAAATTAACCCAACCAAGATGGCTGTGACCACGGAGCGAGCAGGAAGCTTGGGTTTCCCTGGCAATGGAAGAAGCCAAGTTTTCTGCCCACTCTGGCCTGTGCTCAAGGCTACAAAGTTTCAATTATAGAAGATAAATAAATCCCAACAAAAATGGCTGCAGCCACGGAGCGAGCAGGAGGCTTGAGTTTCCCCGGCGATGGAGGAAGCCAAACTTCCTGGCATGCCCTGGCCTGCACTCAAGGCTACAAAGTTTCAATTATAGAAGATAAATAAATCCCAGATACCAGTACCTCCGCTTGGGTGGCTGAGGGGGCGTGGCCTGCCTGCAAACCACCACAGGCCCCTTGCCCAGGCCGTCCCACACCCCAAGGGAACCCCACCCTGATCCGGGACACCCTTCAGGGCAAACCAGCCGGCCCCTACCCGTGCATCAGGCCTCTATCCTATCTAACCCTATCTAATAAAAGAGTTATATGCAAATTGACTATCACTCCAACACACAGGAAGGCTGCCCCCATGTGGTCAAAGATGACTGCCCCCTTGCCAAAACCGGTGTGGCTCAGTGGATAGAGTCAGCCTGCTGACTGAAAGGTCCCAGGTTCGATTCCCAAGGGCATGTACCTTGGTGGTGGGCACATCCCAGTGGGGGGTGTGCAGGAGGCAGCTGATCGGTTTCTCTCTCATCGATGTTTCTGGCTTTCTATCCCTCTCCCTTCCTCTCTGTAAAATACAATAAAATATAAAAAAAAAAAAAAAAAAAAAAAAAAAAAAAAAAAAAAAAGATGGCCGCCACAAGATGGCCAGCAGGGGAGGGCAGTTGGGTGGGACCAGCCCTACAAGGGAGGGCAGTTGTGGGTGATCAGGCCAGCAGGGGAGGGCAGTTGGGTGGGACCAGGTCTGCAGGGAAGGGCAGTTGCGGGGGACCCATGCCTGCATGGGAGGGCAGTTGGGGGGGACCAGGCCTGCAGGGAAGGGCAGTTGGGGGGGACCCAGGCCTGCAGGGGAGGGCAGTTGGGGGTGACCAAGGCCTGCAGGGGAGGACAGTTGGGGGGACCAGGCCTGCAGGGGAGGGCAGTTGGGAGTGGCCAGGCCTGCAGGGGAGGGTAGTTAGGGGCAATCAGGCTGGCAGGGGAGCAGTTAGGCATCAATCAGGCTGGCAGGGGAGTGGTTAGGGGGTGATCAGGCTGGCAGGCAGAAGCAGTTAGGGGCAATCAGGAAGGCAGGCAGGTGAGCAGTTGGGAGCCAGCAGTCCTGGATTGTACTGAGGGGTCCCAGATTGGAGAGGGTGCAGGCTGGGCTGAGGGACACACCCCCCTGTGCATGAATTTCATGCACCAGGCCTCTAGTTTAATAATGAAAAGCATTGAAACCATTCCTTATGTTTCAAAACTGTTGATTAACTCAACATCATTTGGATTTCTGTTTAACCTTATCTCTTCCTATTCCTTCTTTTCTTTTTTCCCCTCCTTCCTTTTCCTCCTCTCCCCTCCCCACTCCGTTTTAATTTCAGATTGAAAATGGCTCAGGAATCAGTCAGCAAGTTGACATCTGAGAAGAAAGTGGAGACAAAGAAAATCAATCCCACGGCCAGTTTGGTAAGATACATTTTTCAACATAACCTCAAGATTTTTCATTATAACTGATGTGCACCCAGGAGTGTGTCTGAATTTAAAGGACAAAACTCAGGGGAATGGCAGGTAGTATCCAGCTTCTCAGTTCCCACCCCAGAGTAATGTATAGAGGAGGGAGTGAGGAACAAAACAGCTTCATTGTTTACCATCAAACTCAACAAAGGTCATCCTATGTAATAAAACCTTAATATGCAAATCGACCGAATGGCAGAGCAACAGATATCTATGAGGTGCACTGACCACCAGGGGACAGACTTCCACAGGGGAGTGCACTCCCACAGGGGGAGCACCGCTCAGCCAGAAGCCGGGCTCATAGCTGGTGAGTGCAGCGGCAGTGGTGGGAGCCTCTCCTGCCTCTACAGCAGTCAGACATCCCCCAAGGGCTCCCGGACTGTGAGAGGGCACAGGCTGGGCTGAGGGACCCCAAGTGCACGAATCTCATGCACCGGGCCTTTAGTTTTCTAATAAATTGAACTGAGTCACTTGTCATTTCATACCCTTCCACTGCCCTCCCCCCACATACCGTGATTCCCCCTCCTCTCAAAGCACCTTTCTCCTGAAATGTTTAAGCATTTCACTCTCATCAATTTCTTTCCCCAGTTAAAGAAAGGGGCAGGCTTATCCTCTTTTGACCAGTAGAAAAACTGAGATGCAGAAAAGATACAGTCTACCTGTACCACTTCACAGATGGATAACAAAAACCAGGACCACACTCTGAGCCCCAGAAGTCCCTCCCTGTCCTAGAAACCAGCAGTCTGGTCCAGCTTCCTACCTGTGGGGGCAAGTCGTCCCCCAAGGTCATGTTTTCAGGGTGGATCACAATGAATCTCCACCTGTTTGTCACAGACAATAGTTGGAATAGCTAAATGGTTATGAACCCAAGGTGTCAGGGTTCAAATCCCATCTCAGCCACTTACTAGTTGTAAAACCTTAGTGAAGTTCTTTTGCTTCTCCCTCTTTTGTGAAAAGAGGGAAGTAAAATTATCTTTGCTTTAGGGTTATTTTGAGGAAGGTAGGAAGAGACATGTAAAGTGCCTAGCACATAATAAGAGCTCAGTAAGTGTTAGTTCTTTTCCTTGTTATCATGAATTTTGGCAACTTTGGTTGGTGCTGCAATGGGGAACAGCAGTGAGTAGAAAGTGGGAGTATCACTCTCCTCACTTTGATTTTCAGACCCTCCCTTCCCTGTGCCCTGACCTCAAACAGCTACTTGGTGTTATCCTTTTGTGTCACAAGTACTTTTTGCCAGCTGCTTCAACTGCTGTGGCAATCCAAGTGGAAGATAAGTTATAAAGTGAGATTAGTTCTGTTGATTGACTGTGGTGTCTCTCATAACCCCATCAGCAGCTAAATGAAATGTTGAGTGAGGTTGATGAGTGAGAAATAGAGAAGCCAGGGCCACACAGCTTGGCCAGCAAAGGCAGTGGTTAGTGCACAGAGCCCCTACCTGAGCCGACACATCCTCCATGCCCATTGACACTCTGTTCATTACACTCACTTGTAGGATTTCAGTGACAGTGGGCTCGTCCCTGATTTTTACCTTCTGTCTTCATCAGCCTCTTCCCCTTCCCCCAGGCCTCTTATTTGGATTTCTGTCCTAACTTTTATAGCCAAACCCATATCCAGGGGCAAAGAAAATGGACATAGCTCAACAGACCAGTAATTTCCAACCAGTGTGCCACAAGAATTTTTAAAACATACAATACCTGACTGTTTAGTCAGAGGTGCTGACCTTGTTTCCTTTAGATTGCCAGATTTTAAAAAATGACAACAGCCAACACAACAATAGCCAGCCAGTGTGAATGAATCAAAATTATACCCTTTTTTGTTGTTGTCAGGTTGGCAAAAAAGATAATATATTTTTTGGTGTGCTGAAGAGTTTTAGTAGTTAATTTATGTGTGCCATGAGATGAAAAAGGCTGAAAATCACTGCTTTAGACAAGAGACTCAGTGCTATTCTTTTGTAGGTGACCTCCACTATGAGCAAGCTCCCAATTGTGATCCTCAACTTGTTAGGGTTGTTTGTTTTGTTGTTTATTTTGGTAGAAATTAGGGAAGAGCTTGAAAACTGATTCCTGATTTAATTTCATAAGACAGGGATGGGATCCAAACTAGGGATGGCTGTTTAAAGTCATCAACATGCATTTACATCTAGACCAATATAATAATTCATTGTAACATCATATCCTCTGGATCACAAGCAGCTGAGGATCCACTCTCAAAGGGTGTCTCTCTGCCTCTGCTCTTCCCGAAGGAATGTACTTCTCCTGTTTCTCCTTTAGCCTTCTATTCTCCCATCCCTAAGAGCAGACACACCCATCACTATGCTTAATATATTTACTTCTCTAAAGCCCTAGACACAGTGAGGGCCTGTGTTTCTGTTTTGTGTTCTTGTTTGTGTTTACATCCTGCCAGCAGACTTCCACGTTCTTCCCCATGAGAAATTTGTCCCTGGGAGGGAAGCTCAGGGGAAACAAAGCAGAACATCTATGGCGAACGGGAGTTCCTGCCATTCTGCGTAGACCATATCTGATCATCTTCCAGTTTGACTTTTCGTATTTAGACTCCCTAGAAACTATTTCTTGATCATTCCATAATTCCATTAGTGGGCCAAGGTTAGGGATGGAAGGAGCCTTTGAGTAACACTACAAAACTAGGATTTTTATCACAGAACAACAACCTGGAATAGTAATGGTCAGTGTTTCAGATGGATATACTTGGTTTGCTAGCTGGTTATTATTTTGTTGGCTTGTTGGAGAGTAAGGGTGATAGGTTGGAAGGGGCTGGTAACTGAAGGTTTCAGGAAAGAAGGCTAGAAACACTCTTCTTTCTAGGGCATGTAGTACAACTCTAGAATTCTAAACCAAAATTTTAGAAACTTATCAAAATTTGAGGAAGTTGAAAAATTAGAAAAGGAATGATAATAAACTTGTGTGTTGATTTTTTTCTTAAACAACAGAAAGAAAGACTACGTCAAAAGGAAGCCAGTGTGACCACCAACTAAAAAAGAGACACTGAAGATGACAGCATGACTGAGTACCTTGCTTATCCTTTGCAACACCAGCGCTGCAGGAAGTTCTTGAAAGACATGTTACTAAATATTGCTTTTGCTCATGGCTTTGTGAGGTCATCTGCAGTGAGAACTCGTGCCTTCCCAAAGAAGTCCTGGTTAAGCCACAGAACCAATGACAAGCTGTGTAAGAGAACAGTGCAGGAGTATTTAATGATTGTTTCTGTAGACGTCCAAAGTCTTTGTTATAAGATCAGAACAAATCCCCAAGATTTTCCAAAAATTTTTAAAAGCAAAGATTCCAGGCTTTCTGACCCACTCTTGATATATGTAAATTTGTGACCAAAGAAGAGAGGGATCTTACGACAGTTGCCTTGAGAGAGTTCAAGCCTTTACACACTGCTGGTTTGATTATTGACCTTAATTTTGATCCCATTGCATCAAGATCCTGAAGTGTCTTTCTCGCCAAAAATGTTGACATTTACCCAAACTATTTTTAAAGAGGTCCAAGACTATGTATTTCCAAGAGGAGAGAAATGGTTATCTTATTGTTATTCATGTTATGGAAAGGAGAGGAAATGGGATTATACATGGTGGAGAAAGGGTTAAATAACCATAAACTTCATAAACCTGGAGAGCAAATTATGATACAGAGAGTTGACATCAGCCATTAAGCAATTAATTGTGGTTTCCTGGACCAGCATGGAGTCTCCATCCCAAATTCCGGAAGAAACAGTGATACCTGAGCAGGGAGACACTTGGGGTCAAAGCAGTTGCTTGGACAAGTGACCCAGTAACAGCACATTTCACCTTTCAGAACATTCGTGAACGGGCAATGTCTTGTTGATGTGCACCTGAGCTCTACGTCTTGTTCTGGGACTGTGTGCAGCCAGACCTTTCCCACCAACCCCAGGAGGCAGTTTTCAGACTGGACTGCAAATGTTACTTGCAGCCTTTTGTTCTGACCTTGACCCTTGATGGACTGGCAGGTGACAGAGGTCTTTGGTGTCTGAAAAATTAAGTTCAGAAAAGGTCTTTACACGCAAATGCAAAGAAGGTGTTCACATTAACGGAATATCATGTACGGGCAGCTTTTTCGGACCCTGGGAGCTGACATGACCACTGACCCTTGAGTCACAAGAGAAAGGAATCTACCTTGTGAGTAGAGAAAAGAGGGGACTGAGGGTGAATTGATAATAGGATCAAAGACTATCAGGTTTGGGCCTTGAAGGGAAAAAGGTCAAAGCTTTCTCCTCCAAATGGTGGAGCAACAACCTTAAAACCCTTCCCAATCCAGCTGCGGTGTGTGGCCTGACCCTTGTCCCATGATCTTCCCAGAACCTCTCAACTTCCAGGTGGCTGAATGTTTACCCAGGACATGCCTGCCAGGTATCAACCCCCTCAGGGACCCATAATAGATCCAGCTTATTAAAGTGGCACCATATCCTTCTATAATGCCCGTCTTGGGAATCAAGAATGCACAGTTAGGATCCAATCAAGTCTCTGAAGCCATATTCATGCAGGTGCTAACCACCTTTTCAAAAGAAAGGAATATGGTAGCATAGTTGGGTTGCTGTTGCTTTTTCCAGTTCAAAATAAAAGGATGAGACAAGCAAAATAGGAAAGCTGGTAAGAAACTTACATGACTAAAAGAAGTTACTTGTGAGCAAGAAGCTTTTTAGACTAGACTGTTTTCTTATATTTTTTCTTCCTTTTCACTTAACTGTGAAGAAAACCTAAGGAATTCATCAATTGAAAACAAATTTCGCTTACAGCCATCCTGGGCTCTGTGACATTCCTTTTGGTATTATCGTGCAAAAAAAAAAAAAAAAAAAGTGCCTGTTTTGCCTATGCCTTGGGAATCAACTTTGAGTTCAGTAAGCCCAACATATGCTTGGATCCATGTGTGTCCTTAGAGACCCGATGGGAGACAGCTGCCAGTGGCTTTCAGTGGAGTCGCCATCATCCACTTTAAGTCTTGAAGCGTGGTCTCATAGGAAAATCACTGAAGATAAGCAGGACTGTCACTTTGGCCACATAACCCAGCAGGGACCTGCTCTCAGGGAACCAATGGGGAGGAATAAGGAGTGGGAACATTTAATTTGAGAGTTAGACAAATGCAGCCCGAGGTGGGTTTTATCCTCATGGATAGACTAGAAATTGGCAGTAAAATACCTCTTTCTAAAGAGCAAAGTTTGCCTGCTGATGTTGGGGAAACAGTGATTTTGTAAGATTAGTCAAAGGCAATATGTTAGTATATTAAGACACCAGGGCAGGATCGCCATCATTTTCACCCAGTTTGAATCCTGCAGGGTGTATCCGGATACCCCCTCCCCAATCCACACACATGCTACAGGGTTGACATCACCTTCATTTCTAACTTAAGTTGATCATCAGTCAAGGTTCACAAGAGTTGTTCAAGGTAGGCCATCTAAAACAGCCTGCAGGCCTTAAAATGTTCCCTCTAAAATGCAGTTGAGATTGTGTTTACACACAGCAGGGGTCTCTAAACTTCTCATGGAGAGGAAATAGTTGGGGTACCACTAGAGCTTGAGCATTTCAGGCAAGCAGGACTTAAGTGGCTATTCTGAGCACAGTCCTCCCCGAACAAGAGGGAGAGTGGCCAGTACTGCTATTCTGCTTAACCAGACACTCACATCGGGCTTCCCAGTCAGACTCTAGGAAATCTTAGCTTGTGAATATCCTCTTCTCTTCTCACCAAGATTCATTACATCAGGGCACAGTTGATAGCAGTTCAGACTCTTGCATGAGTAACTGGCATCATCCCTCAAGCACACAAGTGTATCATATATTAAACCAGAGCATTATGTAACTATCTTAGGTAAAAATAAAAAAATAAAAACTCAGACCTGAGAGGTGTCAAAAATCAGGTTAGAAGGAGGTGTGCTCTATGGCTTTTAACCCAAGAAGAGGCAGCTTACCGGGGGAGAAAAAAGGGAAGAGTCTGGTCAAGCAGAAATTGATGATGGTGACTCCCCCACCGTCACAGGTGATGGACCTGCTGCCCATCCGTTGCCTTTTGAATACTTGAATTGACGTCCATGATGTCTCTTCAAATGCTTGCTGCAACAACCTAGGAATTACGGAGGAAGAATTTCCAAAATCTGAGAAGTAGGATAAGGAAACCTGGTGGTGCTATTACATCTGGAAATGTTGTAGCCTAAACAAACTGGCAACGTGGTTGAGGAATTGAATGTCAGATTGGATGCTGGTCTCCGACCTCCTGTTCTCCAAGTAGGGACAGTAGAAGCTGCACACCTGCTGAACCTCCCTTCGGCACCCCTTTGTCCATAAGTCCCGTGAGGAAAGGTGTTTTCTAAGTGAAAAGCTCATATGCTGCTGGTGGAGCAACTGGAGAAACTGAAGGAAGGAAAAGAGATTTTGGTGGTATTGGAAATCTCCCCAAAGATAGTCATGGTTCTTCCATGGGCTTGGAATTAGCAGAAGAGATGTAAGTGTATTTGTGCACATCTCTCCATAGATTGCACTCCTTGCAATGGGGGAGTTTTCATTTCAATTATTCTTGCTTTCTTGAGTGTTATGTTTTCTCATTTCTATTTCTCCTTCCTTGCCTGCTGTCATTCATGCAGATCACTGCCTGCAGCATCCCAGCAGTCAGCGGCTAGTCAGTGTGTGAGGGGGAATTAGCAAAACCGCAGTCTCTTTCCCAGTAACCAGGCTTTAACTTTGGCAAGGGAACCTCTTCACTCCTTGATCTAATAAGTTGGTCTATTTTGACACTCTCCCTTCCCCCAAACAAAGATAAAACCAATTTAGGGCTTTCTGTGTCAAGAAGAAATAAGTCAAAAAAATACAGCTTTTTCCCAAAAATATCAAATATACAATTTTATAAAGTAGTTTAAGTTGTCTTTAGGAATCACTAGGAAGAACTGTTGGATTTGAGTTTTATTTTTCTTTGATCCTGCCTGTTCTAATCAGAAAAAAAAAATCACAAATGAAATAAACAAAATGCCAAGAAATGGAAGGAAAAATAAAAAGCATCAGCAGGTTTGGCAATCTACAAATTAATTTATTGGTTTCTGAATTATAAAAAAAAAAAGAACAGACTGTGAAATTCAATGAGTTAATTTTTGAAAAAGCTATGTAGAAGGAGACGTGGCATGTTGTAGTAGAAATGCTAGACCATTTAACTTTCCTTACTCTGGATTTTCTTAAGAGCAGTTTATAAATGCATGGAATATCCAGAAGACCATGGCTATCACATTTCACATATTACATATTGTACCTTCAGAAACAATACCACTGAAGAGAGTGAATTCAATAAAGTCATGATCTTTCATTCATGTCAGCTACTTGGTCATCACAAAGAAATCTGCAGCATAAGAGAAAAAAATTTGAGTGGCCAACCTAATAGTATTTAGTAGGAATTGAAAAGTAGGAATCCTTTTCAGCCTCTCCAAAATGCAAATAACTTGTTGAATCTATGTCCATTTTCCAGCTGTACAGAGTAATAGTCCAGCTGCTTGGAACCTTCTCTGTAATTGGGGCAGAAGTCACTTAAAGAAAAGCACCTTCAGAAACAGGCCTAGGCATATCTGGCTCCTTTATGCTCACATATCAGTATGTACAACTACGTTAGCAATTGAACCCAGGCATGACTAGGCTCCATAACAGCTGTGTGGGACTGAGCGGCCCATTTTGTGTCATTTCTGCATACCCACCAGTTGTTGACACCTTGTTAGAAGCATTGAATGTTAGTTTCACAATTCCTCATTTCCTTCCCAAGGAATGGGCATTCTAACAAACCCTCCTCCAGATCAATGCTTTGCTGGGCAGTAGTGAATTCAAGAGGGTTTTAATATGTCCAACTTGAAGCCTATTGTGTGGTTGACAACTTACTTGAAAGCATAAAGATATTAAAATGGCAGCTAGCTCACTCTGTCTCTTAAGTCCCTGGGAAATTTCTACCAATGCAGAGATTAGGGAAGCAAATCAAGCCTCATTCAGTAGGTTAGCTGTCCTCAGATGGAGCGCATTGGATTCATTTCCCCTCTATCCCCAGCCCCTCTCGCAACCAGCCTGGTGGTTGTAACATAGAGGACCGTTTTCCTCTCATCCTTCCTTTCTCTGGTATGATGATTCACTTCAATCAGCAGTTCAAATGAACTCCAGACTTTATTGCATATTATATCTATGAAGTGCTTGTTCATGAATTTCTTCTCCACTCTATGATCTGGGGACGACTGACTTAATCTCAATTTTTATATGGAAGTGGTAGCTAAAGCCATTAATTTATTCTTCTAGGTTCCATCTATGTTTATATAATTTTCTGTTTGTTTTTTAATTTTCCCTCGATACTAAGAACCTCCAGTCTGCCTCTTTTTCTAAAAGCTGGAAGTTTTTAGATCCAGATACTTACTTCTATGGGCTTTTTAAAAAATGTTTTATGTGAAATTCTATAGCATTGGACTAGCAAAATGCAAATGAGCCCATAGTTTCCTGTAGAAATTCACCTCCAAAGAATTTGGCATTCTTCCCCATGGAGTAAACAGCCTGCTACCAGACCTAGGCTGTTTTGTAGGCTGAGCATTTCCCTTAATTCTGTCTGTACAGACACCAAGGCACCAAGGGGCTCTTTGTCTTTGAAACTATAAAAATGTCTAAGAAGATAGTGAATAACTCTTCCCCATAGTGTGAGCTGCCAACGCATTATGCTTAGCAATGAAGAAGTCAAGTGTTTTCAGGTGTGCATTCATGGTGGCTTGTCAACATCTTTGGCAAAGTTGTACCTACTGTGCTTTCTTGTTCTCTTTCAGGGCTAACTTCCCTTATTGTCTCATGGAACAACCGTAATTTTATTTACCAATCAATCAGCTTCCCAAATGAAAGCTATTCCCATAGAGCACCGAGTGTACAGGGAAATTACTCCCTCCCTCCCCACGACATGGATGATCAATGTGTTCAGAAATGAACTCTCTGAGAACTCTTGGGATGAACTTTGAATTCCAGGTCTCTTTCTGTGAGATATATAAAAATGGGTGTATAGCATACAAAAAGTGTACTACTCTTTCCAATAATAGACTAAAAAGATATTCAAAATCTTTACATTTTAGGTAGATTTAAGTAAACTGTAAATAGCTAATTTTTTTTCCTTGCTCCTTGGCAATTGGTCCCTAGCTATAGTCTTATTTCTTTACATCTGACCACCAAGACACAAAGAAGGTGGTCTCAGTCCCACTGAGATTCCACTCTGTGTAATCCTCCGAAAACATCCATTTCCTTTGGAAACAAATCCATGAGTGAGGGGGAAGTCTAGCAACAATTCTCCTGTCTGCCCAGGTTGACACACCCAGGATTTTTTAGTCTACCAGAGGAATAGGACTATTCCAAGTAATTACTTTTATAATTCTGCAGTTCTTCAATTTCTCAAAACACAAATAATATGACTCTACTGTTAGTCGAATATGTAATCTTCAAAGAATATGAGCATTTTAAAAAGGATTTATCTTTAAAGAAACAATCTGAGATAATTCTAAAAAGGCAGAAACTTTTAAAATGAGAAATGGAATAATTTTTAAGACTCTTTAGACAAAACATGTCTTTGATTCATTATAGTCTTTTCTCTCATTGAGTTTTAATTTAGACTACTGTGGGGAGCAGCGTGCCCCTGGAGTTTGATTTAGGGAATCGTGCTTTGGCCTGGAAAATCAGCGCTGGCCTGCACGCCCAGACCTAAGTGAAATCAGTCAGCATCCTAATAGGAATCAGGCCTAACAGAAATGTAAATTATCTCAAGTCCTTAAACGTTTAATTTTCTTAGCAACACCCTTTCTTAAAATGGACACTGCTTTCTTAAAATGCATTGGATCCATGTAGTCATGTGTGTTCATTCTACCTTGTGAGATTGCAAGCCATGGGCTGAGGGAGAACAGGTGACAGGGAAGAAGGAAACTTTGAACAAGGCCAGGGTGCGCTGTTTGGCTGATCATTGCATTGTTAGGGAGCTGGTCATTTTCTCCATGGTTGTACCAATGGCAACTTAAGGAATCTGTATTAGGCAAATGGGAGTCCCCAGTGTCTCATACTGGTCAGTACCCTAAGGAAACTGGCCTGTGCCTGCAGAAATAATGTCATTCAATTTCAGAGTCATTGCCAAGGGGTTGGTGGTCCAGGGATCTTTCTCTTTTCTCGGTGCCTGTCCAAAAGTCATTTTGACATCTAGCTTCATTTCTGTTTTCTCCTTTCAGTACGTCTGCTCTGGCCTCCCCTTTCTTCACACCCCACAGCTATTTTTTTCCTCACTTTACAGTTTCTCCAGGACCCAGCTCTTTTACCCCTTTGCCTCACAGACAGCCCAGTGTCTCCCTGAGCCCTCGCTCCCTCCTCTCACACCCAGTGCTCTGCTTCCCAGGCCTTTGGACAGGGCGCTCCTCTGTCACCAAGTGAGACACACTGCTATGACTGCCTCTTGTTAATGTCAGCATCACCTCATCACTTAGGCAAAGAGGGAAAAATCCATAAAAAGGATGGAAAATACATTTCTTTTTCATTTTAATTCTATTTTATTTTAAGAAGGTTAGGGGGAGGGTTGTTCTCCTCAACTTCTCATAGATTTTACTTTAAAACTGTCTAACTGGGACCATTCTTTTGATAAATTACCAATCAGTCCAGCTATGCTGCCTATGACTGAATTTTTGAAGCTCAAATAACTTCTCAGTGCTGTTGGACAAATTGACTTCAGTTTTGTACAAACATTTTGAATCATGGGCTTTTTATCGCCACTCCATTCTTACTACTCACGATTCAAACATCTCCATGCATCTGGATCAGACGTGGACAATTTGTGGTGGATTTCAGATCAACAGTAACTGTGACACTCTTGAAAGGGCCTAAAGAGAAAGTATAAGCACGTCTCAGAGAGTCAAATGTTCGACTTGCAAGTATGTTAGACCAATCTGTAGAAGTCATCTTAAAGGATTTTAAGCAATAATGAAGGCAGTTTGAGAAGTGAGGCGGCACTTTAAAGACATGAAACCTTACATGACATGGTCTTGGATATTTTTACTGTAATAAGCTAATTGGATTCAGGTATTTTTTTCCTTTAAATTTTTTAAAAATATATATTTCTCATTTGTTTGCCTATTTAATTTTGTCAGTGCTGGAAATGCTCGTTAGTTGAATTTGTAAATGTCACTTGCAACCAAATGAAGTATTTATTTTTAAAAAGAAAAGGTGAAGGAACCAATATTGATTGTACATAATGAAAATATGTGTGTGCGTATATATGTATATTTTCCTCCTTGACACTACTTGGTTACCACATCAAGTGTATTTTTGTACATAGTATATATTGGTTAGAAAAATGTAGATTGTCTACTCAAAGGATTCTATCTCTATGATAGGTTATATTTATTCTAATCTATTGATACCTCTGTTAATTTGTTTTAAGAGATAGAACTCTATTTTTTTGGAACTTGCAGAGAACTGCACTCATGGCTTCCGATGGTAAATATGCTAAGGGTATTTTAATAAATCTTGGTTTCATGTCTGTCTGGTGTGCAGTGCAGATTTATTTCCAGGAGGCATTTTGGAAAAGTTTTCCAACAGTACTCTACCTTAGAGAAACCAGTCACTTCTAACTTTCATTCCTGCCCAAGCTCCGCATTACTCCTGAGCTGCAAGAGCTGGGTCTGGTAGTAGGAATTGAATGACAGTAAACCTGTCATTCATATTTCCTTCTTTCTGCCCCATCCATCCCGCCAGCCATGGCAACCTGCCTCGGCATAAAAGGCTACCCCCAAACACACAAACCCAGCCAGGCATTGTCTCAGCTAAGCTGACCCAAAAGCAACCCTACCTAAACATGTATTACCCAAGAGGGGATGAGTGGGAGGAGAACCACAGGGATTGGTGACTTCAAGTTGTGGATTGGTAAACAATATACTAAGGAAAGAACAGAAATATAGTGGTATTGTAGTCCAGCGCTCAGCACAAGGTACAAATTCTTTTCAAGAAATGATATGACACTTGTAGGTATTTATGAACAAAAAAACTAAAATAATTCCAGCAGAATACACTTCTGTTTAAATAGAAGTGTGATTATTTTTAATTGATTAATCTGTTCACTCCAGAGTTCTAGAAGTTTGCTGAGATATGCCCCAGAGGCTATTGACATTTAAATAACAGACAGGATTATTATCTAGGGAGACATTTTATCACTAGAAAATCTTCTAAATTATAGTCATAGAGTTTCTTTAGACATTGGATAAAAGCTATTTCACAGAGTAAAAACTACAGAGGTTCAAGAGACTTCACACTTAGTGAACATATCAAAACTAGAATCCCGATCCTTTGACCCCTCAAGGCCAAAAGCCCCTCCCAGAGGCTCAACTCATTTACCACATTAAATTGTTGTCTTCTTCCATATTCCCTTATGGAGACATGTTCTAGAACTGTTGGTGGAAAATAAGGGACCCAATGATCCTAAGAGTTTGTAGAAACCATTATTAAAGTTGTGTTCTGAATTAGAGCTCCTAGGAGAGAGTGGAAGCCTGTGTATCCTAAGGACCTAGGAAATACATCAACCCAACCTTAGGAAAAGTCCTCTCTGGTTCCACCAAGGCTTACTCTCCTTTGCTGAGCATAGTGATACCTGTTGAATTTATAAGTATACATTTTTTTTGCCTATTCTTTAAATGACCTGTGTTTGCTGGTGGTCCAACTAATAGGCCTAAATTTTCTGAGGCTAAATATTCTACTTTGGACTTTGCCACTTTTCCCCTGGCTGTGCTGTATTCATTGAAATAGAAGACTTGAAAGTTGGCCTGCCTGCACTGACCCGGCCTGCATGGATGCCTGCATTGCTTTGGATGACTCTGAGTCAGTCTCCCCAAAGTAGCATTTGCTTCATGCCCATCATTGTGTGACGATGAATGGTAAGAGATGGTAACTATGTTACTTATCATTTGCTGCATAACAAAATACCCCCAAAACTAAGTGGATTAAATCAACAACAATCACTTCTTTTCCGTGGTTTTTATTAGTATGAGAAGAGCTCAAGAAGGCAGTTCTCACTTGGGATCTACAATGGCTGTAGTAATATGTCCATTGGGTCTGTAATCATCTGAAAGCTGGAATGCTTGAATAGGGCTGGGATGTGGCTGACTCACTTGGCTGCCACGTTGGTGCTGGCTCTAGGCTGGGGTCCTCAGTGCCTCTCCACCAGGCTGCTTGAGTGATCCAAGGTGAAACATTTATGCTTTTTTGACTAAGGCCCAGAACTCATACACAGTCACTTTCATCATATTCTATTAAGGACTAAAACATTCTTCAAGTACACACACACAAAAAAAACACCATAAAGATAGATAAATTTTACTATTTTAAAAGTAAGACCTCTCATCCAAAAGTATCTCTAAGGCACTGACCATGTAAAGATATTGGCAATATATATGCCTGATAAAGGACTCCCATCAGAATACAAAGAGAACTTTTAGTATAAATTCATACTAAAAGATCCCCAAATAATGTAATAAAAGAATCAACAAGGAACTACACAAAAAATATCCAAGTGGGCAATACATTTTTTAAAAGATACTCAACCTCATTACTGATCAGGGAAGTCCAAATTAAAATCACAATGAGATATCACTGATTACAGGGTGGAGTAAAAGTAGGTTTACATTTGTTTGTATGGAAAATAACACAATCATTAAAAAAAATATACAAGAATAAACTCTGTTTAGTGTACTCACAACTGTAAACCTACTTTTGCCCCACCCTGTATGCACCAAAATGGTTGCAATTAAAAAGACTGTCCATAGCCTAACTGGTTTGGCTCAGTGGATAGAGCGTTGGCCTGCAGACTGAAGGGTCCCAGGTTCGATTCCAGTCAAGGGCATGTACCTTGGTTGCGGGCACATCCCCAGTAGGGGGTGTGCAGGAGTCAGCTGATGTTTCTCTCTCATCGATGTTTCTAACTCTCTAGCCCTCTCCCTTCCTCTCTGTAAAAAAATTAATAAAGTATATTTAAAAAAAAAAAAGACTGTTATACCCAGCATTGGTAAGGATGCAGAACAAGGAAATTCTCATACTGTTGGAGAGAATGTAAACTGAGACAGCTACTTTAGAAAAATAGTTTGGCATTATCTACTAAAGCTGAGCAAACACTTCATGATCTAGCAATTTCCTTCAGAGAGAAATGCTCAACAGGAGTGCAAGCACTTCTGTACAAAGATACACATGCAACAATGTTTAAAGCAGCCTGATTCAGAATAGCCAAAATTGGAAATGAGTTAGATTTCCATCGAAAGTAGAATAAATAAAAAATATATTGTGATAGATATTCATATATTAGAATGTCATACAGTAATGAGGCCAAATGAATGACAGCTACAAATAACATAGATAAGTCTCATAAAAAAGATTTACTGCCCCACTGGTGTGACTCAGTGGTTGAGCATCAACCTATGAACCAGGAGGTCATGGTTGGATTTCTGGTCAGGGCACATGCCCAGGTTGGGAGCTCCATCCGCAGTAGGAGGTGTGCAAAGGCAGTTGATAGAGGATTCTCTCATCATTAATGTTTCTCTCTCTCTCTATCTCCCTCTCCCTTCTTCTCTAAAAACAATAAAAAAATTTTTTTTAATTTACTGAAACATAACATAATATTCCATATATTTCATTTATGTAAAATTCAAAAACAAAAATTATAATCTTTGCACATGCATACTGAGATGATAAAAACTATAGAGAAAAAGGACTATCATAAAAATTAGGATAATAGTCATTTTGGGGGAGAAAACATGATTGAGTAGGAGCATGACTGGATACATAATTTGACAGGCCAGTGCAAAACGAAAAATTATTCACAGATGATGAACAATTTCAAAACAGTGGCAGCAGAGCATTAAGCCGAGCGTGGAACCCTCCTAAACACAGGCTCCTGTCTCACAGCCATGAAGCCGCCCAGGTAGCACCCACAAAAGGCCTCCACAGCGCCAGCAATACTAGAAAGGTCTTTGTTTATTAATAACTCAATAAACTTTGTGTATTTTTCTGTCTGTGCATGATAAAGCATGATGAAGAAAGGAAATGTTTAAAAGGACCAATACAAAACAAAACACAGAAGCCACAAAGTCATTCCAACCCAGGGAGCCTCGGAGACTCATGCAGATCAGACTATGTGGCCAAAGATACACAAATAATTTGAAAAGCACTAAATTCTGCATTGGGCGGCTGAGTTCTTGTCACAACTCTGCTCTGTGACTTTAGGCCAGTCGCTGGACCCTTTAGGATCTTTCTTTATCAGTCTGCCAAATGTGCTCTCCCTCCTTCCTATCTCACAAGGTTAGAAGAATCAAAAGATATCAGATGGGGGAATAAGGACACATATGTAACACCGTAATCAATAAAGAAATTTTTAAAAGAAGTTATCAGAGTAGCACCTTAGAAAGAACAAGTTGCTGTGCATTATAAAACAGTAGGACTGGAATATTCCTAACACTTTTTCATTTTTAAGTATCCGCTACTATGTAGAGCAGATGATTTCCATTTAAGTGGGGTCCCCTGGCGCCCTTGCTCACGGTTTGCTCTGGGCGAGGCCAAGGGACAGCAATGGAATTTCCAGGCTCCTTTGCATTCCTGTGCACATTTGGATCCCGGGATTGGAAAGGCCACACTGAACTACCAATCTCAGCCCCTAGCCGTGATCTTTCCCTCATGCAGAATCCAAGGAAGCACCGCATTTCACTGCCAACAGCATCGTGCCACCTGCAGACCAGCCCTCATCACTGAGGGTACCCAATTGCATCTGCCAGACTGGGAGACAGAACTGCATGTCTGAACTGAAAACGGGGGCTCATTCTCTGCAACTGAGTACAAATTGAGGTTCTGGTATTTTGGAATAAAGTCCCATAGTCCCTGTACAGTTCTTTGTCAGGCCATCTAAAATAATTGGATCATACAGTTAAAACCTCTGTGGCATTCATTCAATACAATGGAGGTCTTTATTTAGCTGGGTTAAATTCTAAGGTTTTTGGAATAGGATGAACGTGCAGGGAAGAGGCGAGTGGGCCCCAGGTCTCAGTAAGCAGTCACTTTAAGAGACGACTACATGAAAGATGAACGAAGTCAGCCACATCCACAGTCCCATGACTGCTGAGAGTCTATCTCCATGTACACCTATTCCAATATCATGCTGTAATTGCTGGCGTCACAGATTTTTTTTTAAGTGCTTTTGCTACCATTTTGTCTGTAATGCTCTTGGGTATACAGACTGGGTCTTATATATTTTCTTCATATTTTTAAAAAATATCTAGAACTGTGCTTTGTGACCATGGACCACAGAGGACTAAGTATTAGGGAGACCTGGTTATTAGCCGTGCTGAGGGTCTGCTTTGGCTCCCAATCGCACAGCCTTTCCTGCCTAAGGTTTCTAAGAGCCTGTCTTGGGGCCATCCCCATCCGACTTAAAGCTTCGCTGTGGCCATTGTTCATATTTCATAACCATAAAGCAGGAAGAAGTGCATTTAGGGCCTAATACCTGATATCGAAGGAAATGATTGAAAACGAACTGGAAAATCTGATAGATGTATTGACTCAAAGGAGAGCCCCTGGGACTCCACTCCCACGGGAAAAATCAGCCTTTGCTGTTTTGTAATTCCTCACCTTCCCGAGTACTTTTGCAGCTGTCCTTCCTTCTGGGAGGAGTTCAGAGGGATTCTTGGGGAGAAGGAATCAGAATTTTGCTGTAATCACTTTGCAAACCCTTCTTACAGATAAAAACCCTTCTGGTCCTCCTGACTCACAGGCTGGGAGGCTGGGTGGGTTTTGTTAAGTGCACAGAGCTGGGGAGAAGGTGTCAGGAGATCTGGGTCCCAGTCTTGCCTTTGTCTCAGACTAGTAATGAGTCTTCCAAAAAGTCTTCATCCTTTAGCTCAACTTCCTCATCCTAAATATGCACAGTGTTGCCTGGCTGCCTCACAGGGTGATTATTGGGCTCAAATAAGATCTGACTGGGAAAGGCTTTTTAATCTAATAAAATGCTAGGTCAGTATGAGTTCACCTAATATTCCAGAAGAGAAAACAGAGATGAGTGGAAGCCATGCCTCCTCAAGGTCACAGAGCTTTAATGGAAACGCATTGAGCCTTGAGCCCCTGTTCCTGCCATCCTCTGGTGTTCCTCCCAGAACTCCTGCCTTCTTCGGGCAATTTGTCTGCATTTGATCTCCTTGAGGGAAGGAACTGGGCTAAATGTTTTCCCCATTTGATTGAGTGCCCAGTCACTACTGTTCACTTAATAGTAATTGAAAGTAAAAGATTCCCGAATGCCATGTAACTTCTGGCGGGTGAGGTTGGATTCAGACGTTTGCATCTCCACAGTCAACAGGACTGATGAACTCAAGCTCTGGGCCTCGGCTGACTGCCTCCCCCAGGCTGCGTACCAAGGGCAGGAATGAAACGCTAACTGGGGTGAAGGTCACGGAGGGCTTAGAAAAGGAAGGCATTCTGATTTAGGTTCCTTCGCTTACATTGGATTCTGCTGTAGCACTTTGCTGAGGGAGGTGGGGGTGTGCTGCAAAGAACTTTTCACAAATCTCGCTGGAACAGGAATGGGAAACTTCATTTTGGAGTAATACGACTGGAAACGAAAAAGTCCGTGCCCCCAAGTATCATCCCTGTTTCCTTGCAGAGAAGTATGCACAAGGCTCCGCTCTGCACTCCTCAAAAGCTACTGGCATTTTTTTTTTTTTTTTTTTGGCCTCCATTGAACCACCCCAGTTGCCTATATATAGCCCTGTCTTGTGTAAAGAATTTAAAAAGCATTAGAATGCAGAAATCAAAGAGACAATAAATTTAAAACCAATCTTATTGTCTGCAGCCTAAAGTGTTATTCAGATCAAAGGGGAGGGGACATCTGGCTTCTGGCTTGCTACAAAAGGCAGATCACGTTACCTACCAATCGCTAGATTCATCCGCCCTCTCAATCTTGAGGTCTAGAGAACATGGCTTTTTAGCTCTCAGCAAAGCATGTTGGGTGACTCAGTCAAACTTCCTGATACTTTTGAAATGAAACAAACTCCTCGGGATCATATAAATCTGTACTGATGAGTTCAACCCTGTGCCTCTCTGGTCATGTTGGAGGCCTTCATGAGCTCAAAGCCATGGTCGGGCTCTCATCATGTACCCCAGTCCACTGACCACTCCTATAACCCACTCCCCCAAAGCTAGAACTTTCTAGTTTGCAACGATAACTTCATAATTGAGGGTGCATGTACATGTCAGATTATTTTAATCTTTTCCCAAAATCAGTTCAAACTGAGTCACAGAATGTTTAGTTGAAAACTTACATGCTTCTTTTCCTCCATTTTGGTTATAAAAGCATAGATTTGCCTTACCATATATTTTTTGAACGAAAATTTAGTTATGCTCATTGTCTAGCAATTTAATGTATGTACAAATTCTATATACGATTCAGTTCTAAATTGCCAAGCAAAATCTCCATTCTGGCATAGATGAGGGAATTACAGCCATTTAAAGACCCTTATTAATATCCCAAACTAGGAATTATTTAGTCAGTACACGGCTGTGATTTCATTTGTTCTCTTGAGCAAGTAGCGCAAATGCAAGATGTTTGTGTGGGTTTTGTTTTTTTTTTCTTCAGGTTGTTTCAAAGGGGAATGATCAAAGAAGTAAGCACCACAATTAAGAACATTCTCCAGTTAGTAATGCCTCAACGCAACCCTCTCTCCCCTCACCAATTCCTTACCTCCAAAAGTCTGCAGAGGAATGCAGACAATGGCAATATGAACCTGCATTTAGGAAATCACCCAAAGCTGCCAGCAGCATTGTTTGATTAACATGGTTCACTCACTTTTCAATGTAATGGACATTTCTGCTGAAGGATCCACATAAATTCCTTGCTATTGCTCAGTCCCACTGGTACACCTCTCTTCCACCACAATTTCCTTCTACTGATTTTGGTTCTCCCCCTGTATTAAAGGCCCTCTGAAAACTCAAAAGCAAATCACCTACTACCTAACATTCTCTTCTCCTAACCTGTTCTCACCTAACCCACACTTTCAAGTGAAAGGTTCTCTGTCGGCCAAAAGTTAGAAAAAGAAAATCACCAAGAGATTTGACATGATCCTAGCCTGACGGTCTTCTCCAAAACACACGATTCTCTTCCATAATCTTACTTCGTTTTCCACTAAGTATGCTGTGTTGTTGCTGATGAAAGATTGTTGTTCACAAATACCAAGAATCTTAGGTGAGAGATAAGAATAAATGGGAATTTTTTGTTGTTGTTGTTGTTGTTGTTTTTTGTCATGACAGGGTCTCAGAGTAGAAGGATATTTGAAAGGTCTTCAGTTTCTGGAGGGAGTTGAAATTAAGATTTTTCCATCTAGTATTTTTTATCGAGATTAATGGTTCTTTAACTCTATTTGAGTAGTATCCAGTTTCCTTTGAATCATGGATGAACATAAGAAGTTAGATTTGGTATGGGTGTAGAATTCAAGTGTTGACTGTCTGGAAAAGAATGAAGAGTTGAAATGCTTAATAAAATATATATGAAGAATAGTCAATAATATTGTGACAACTATGTATGATGTCCAATGAGTACAAGACATACTGGGTGATCACTTCATAAGTATATAAATGTCTAATCACTAGTTGTATACCTGAAACTAATATAATATTAAATGTCAGGTATAATTGAAAAAAATCTTAATTAAAAAATAGAGAAAGAGGGAGAGATCAGCAGTGAAGAAATTAATCCTTCCAGCCTTGCTTCAAACAACCAGAAAGGCCAATTTTCAGTGCTGTGTAGCAGGGCAAGAAACCCAAATAACGTATCTTCTGTAACACTGTTTTCTTTACAAACTCAGCCTCTCTCTGAGGCTCAGTGCCATATCCCACAAACTTTTCTGGATGCCTTCCTGCTCTCAAAAAAGCCCTAGAGGTGGGGTTGTACCTAGCCTAACTAGTAGCTACTAAAAGAAAAGCTTAATGCTTCTCTTAATTAGAGTGTTAATAACATAAAATAGCCTAGGACTCTGAAAATGGTCAGGAATAACCCCAAACAGGCTCTGTTCGTTATGATCTGGCTACGTGTTTATTGTGGGTACAATGACAAAAATGCTATGTCTTTCCCTTTAGGGAGCCTAGGTTTTATTTTGATAGACATATAATTTTTCTCAGACTACTAAAAAGTGGACCTTTTTTTTCTAACACTGCCCTCTCCCATGTCTCCTGAAAGCACATCAATAAAGCCAAATTTGGGCAGAAGAGGGGGGAAAAATGAAGAGCAGAAATGAATGTCTAATAATTGAAAGCATCGTGGACCCCATTATGGTTTATGGCCTTATTTTAGGGGTCGGATGAGCACACTGTAAAGAATGTGGCACTAAATTTATTAGCATGGTTATCATCTTTCAGACAAGACATAAAGCTGAGGGGACCCACTTCTCCCATCACCTGCCATCACTATAGATCCCATGGCACCTTCTACAAGAAGAGTCGAGTTATCCTGGCCCCGGTCCAGATCCAACTATCTGATGACTTATATTTCCTTTGTAGTATGCCTGGGAGACATTACAGGGTCTTCCTCTTTGAAACTCAGCCACTACCATAAGAACGGCCAAAATGGGCTCCTGCAAAGGGATGTGGGAAAAAATTCTCACATCCCAGCATGTGGATCAAGTGAACAGAATGAGCAGCGTGGCCTGAAATAGGAAGCTGAGCTAGGTCATCAAAGTCTTCTTAGTTTCTTTCTAGTAGGTTCCTGACCCACACCCCACAACTGCACACTTACATTAAAAAACAAGTTCCAGTTTGTGAATTGGGCGCTCCAATGCTATACAAATTCTAGTTTTACTGAACTCCGTGTACTGCATCTTCCCCCTCAAATAAAAAGAAAAACTAGTTTTATTTTCTTTGACTTCTCCTTGTTACCCTTACACTTAATTCCAGAATCTTTCCCTGGAGGACTTGGTAGAAAGCAAATCACTAAAGTAAGATTGTGCAAGTCATTTTATGTCTCTGATTTCAGCTTGTTCACCTTTAAAATGAAGATCATTTAAAGACCTGTCCTGCCTTTCTTTAAAAATTAATGAGGATCAAATAGAATGTATACAAAAGTGCATTTTTTCCATTTTAAAGCACTCTACAAAATCAAGTTGTTACCAAGTAACAATGGGTATACATTTTTGTTGGACTCAGACAAATACACTATATAAATTAATCTGTTTTTTTCTTGTGAAACTCCACTAAAGTGAAAGTAAGGAATTTTAAAAGTATAAACATACAAGGATGAAGAGTAAGAAAAAAAAAAAGACAATAGCAATTGAGTGATTTCAGTAAATAGTTTCAGAGATGCAAGGGAGACAGAAGAGTGAACATTGACAGCACAAGGAAAGGAACTTTAAACTGAGTAAAAAAGTCCTGAGAATCGAGGCTCAGAGGCAAGTGCTGCAGAAGATACAGGTCACAGTGAGCTGCAGGGCTGAGCGCAGGAGACTGCATCCGAGTTTGTAAACAGGCCAGCAGAACCCCATGTCCCTTCTCCCTCCCGTAAGTCAGATGTGGCAGATTAATGGTGGCCCCACATTATTTGACATTTCTCTCATCCCCTCGCTTGACTGTAGCAGGTCTACATGGCTTTTACCAATTAACTATGGTAGAAGTGACACTATAGGTTTTCAGGCCCAGTCTTTTTTTAACCCCCTTCCTCCCAGGTTTATTGAAATATTGTTGACATATAACATTGTATTAGTTTAAGGTGTACAACATAGTGATGTGATATATGTAGCATTAATGAGTTTAGTTAATATCCAGCACCTCATATAGTGTTCAGTTTTCTTTCTTGTCATGAGAACTTTTCAGATATACTCTCTTAGCAGCTTCTTCACCCCACAGCCCCTCTTCTGGCAACCACCATTCTGTTCTCTGTTTCTATGAGTTCAACCTTTTTAGATTCTACATGTCAGCAGAAGCATACAGTATTTGTCTTTCTCGGACTTATTTCACTTAGCATAATGCCCTCAAGTTCCGTCCATGGTGTCACAAATGGCAGAGTTTTCTTCTTTTTCTTTTCAGGCCCAGTCTTGAGAAACTGGCAGCTTTTATCTTCTTCTTTTTCTTGGAACACTTACTCTTGGAATCCAACCACTGTGCTTTCAGAAGCCGAAGACATATGAAGAGACCACTTAAAACTAAGCTTCCCGCAGTAGCCAGCATCCACTGCCAGCCATGTGAGTGAGTCATTTGGGGCATTGACCCCTGTTGAACCTTCAGCAATGGCAGAAGAAACAGGCAAAAAGAATTGAAAAGGGTTGACCCTGAGAAATGAGGTGGAGGAGAGTCAGGTAGAAGAGATGGGACAAGAGACTGACGTTTTCATATAAGCCTCTCACATTTTTTTTCACCGGTGTTTACAAATTACTTTGATGTGGCCTCTTGCTCTCTGGGTGCCTACTCCAGGAACCTATCAGGGTGCCTCCTGTAATGTAGAGCGTAGAAAGCGGAACACTCGCACTTCCCAGACTCCCGTGAAGTTGTTTGTAAATTGCCCTAGATTCCAATGGGCAGTTACACCACACTAGACTTGCAGCAGAAGCAACCAACCTGAGTCAGCAACCATTCATAGGAATGCATAACTTCTGTCAGTCATGAAGAGGGAGTCACTGGGCTCTTGGGCATCTGGGTTGCAGTTTCTACATCTGTCTCTAGTGGCATAACTAAGGGGTGGTGGGCAAACCAGGGATGCTTTCCTACAATAGCACCATGGTGCGTAGGGCATTTTTTCCATGGCTAGTTTATTTCTGGACTCTATTATTCCTATGTAGCATTCAAACAAGATTCTTGCCCCACCCTCAGAGGGTCTGTGAGCTACCTAATCACTTTTAATACACCTCTTTCTGATCCAACAACCTAAAATATAGATTCTGTTTATTTGTAAGCAAAAACACTCACTGACATTTAATAAAAAGAAGAATTTTTAAAATCTGTGATAGTTTTTTTAGTAAACTAGTTTATAAATATAATTCAAGTGACAATTTCTTCTCCATGGCGAATGGCCCCTTCTATTCAAAGCATCGTTTGCTTTGCTCCTCCGGTATAAGTTTTCAAAAATGTAAGATTTAGAATCTTCAACTTTAAGAGTCTCTTCCTGGTCCTTTAAATGGAAAACTGCAAGGTGGAAAGTGCTGACTAGGCCCATCTTTTTAATTAAAAATTGAATCCAAAAATGTTTATCTATGAAGAGAATGCCTGAGTTTGAGGTTTGTAGAGGGAATGGGAAGGAATTGGAAGGCAGTATAGCCGGTCTCTTAGTAGCACTGAATGTTAACTTCTGTCTACTAAGTGGGGCTCTGGCCCCGCTGAAAGGTAAGTTCTCTCTGCTATGGGTTAAGGTCCTGCTTCTGTAGAACCAGTTTTGGTGCTACAGGTGATACAGATGCAGGACACTAAAAGTAGCTCTGCTTTGCCTGCATTCGATCATTAGCGATCAATTCACAGAGTAAAAGCAATAAATAATAACATCTAAAACTTTCTTAGTGACACAGGTATAGGGTTCTGTGGGTCTTAAGTGACATAAACCCAATGCAAACTAAGCCAAAGATTGAGTTTACTGATTGGTGTAACTAAGAGTGTGTTGATTTCATTTTATTTTTTAAGATATATTTTTATTGACTTCAGAGAGGAAGGGAGGGGGAAGAGAGAGAGATAGAAACATCAATGATGAGAGAGAATCATAGATCGGCTGCCTCCTGCATGCCCCATGCCGGGGATAGAGCCTGAAATCTGGGCATGTGTCCTGACTGGGAATCGAACTGTGACCTCCTGATTCATAGATCAACGCTCAAACACTGAGCCACTCTGGCCAGGCAAGGTGCGTTGATTTTTATATAGGACCACAAGTTCATTGATACTTCTCCCTGTAAGAGTTGAAGCCTAAAAATCCTCCTCTCAAACGTAGGCAAACTTAGTGACTTCCTCTGACAAATAGAATAAAGTGAAAGTAAAGTGTGATTTGGAAGACTAAGTCATAAAAGGTACTGTGGCTTCCTCCTTGCTTTCTCTTGGCTTACTCATGCTGGAGGAAGCCAGTTACCATGTTGTGAAGAAAAGTCCACAGTGTGAGGAATGAGGCCGCCAGCCAACAGCCATGTGAGTGAGCCCTACAAGTAGGGGATTCTCCAGCCTCAGTCAAGCCTTTAGATGACTGCAGACCCTGCTGATACCTTAACTGCAAACTCATGAGAGATTCTGAGCCAGATTTTGAGCATCCAATTTAGTCACTCCCAGATCCCTGTTAAAAAATGTGTGAAATGCTAAATGTTCTTATAAGCTGCTAAGTTTGGGCATAATTTGTTATAAAGTGATGTATAACTAATACAGAATGACCCAGAGATTGGCCTGATTCCCCATATAGCTTACTCCAGGGAAAAAATTCTTTCATTGAGATACTTACTCCTTATTTTGGCTCTGCTTTTTTGTGTATAGAGGCTTCATTCTTCAGACAATTTCATCCATATACCTGGAAAATATCACTATCATCAGATTTTGGTCTACAGGATTATTATAACTTGTGATCCTAGAAAAGCAAAAAGATCTTGTTTCTCCCAGTCTCCAAATTTAAATCTTAAGGAAGATTATTTTGCATCCAGGTTGTTTCAAGCCCATTTCTAAAATCAATCAAAATGGCCAAATGGAATGGGTCTTCTGATTTTCCGATGTGGTCTTATGTCAGCCCTATGCCTAAGGGAGAGCAAGGATGGAAGGCACAGTAATAAGTCTGGATGGCATCACATAAGGCAAGAGTTTCTCTAAAAAAAAATTTTTTTAAGAAAAAGAGGTGCAGAAGTAAAAAACAATAGGTATTTACTTCCCATATTTAACTTCTGCTATCACGGTGCATAGTAATAAATGTCTACATTCAAGGGGTCAGTATTGGCATTTGTGGGATGTCTGCAAGGTAGTGAAGTTCATTTGCAATGGACTAATGCTACATGTGCTAATGATAAATGAACAGAGGAGAAAAAGCAGCTTCAATTATAAATATAGAAGATGGTAAAATCCTTTTGTGAGCATCAGAATCTAAGCTTTGTTTTTTATGTTGAGGAACAAAATAATTGTTTAAAATACTTTAAAATATCCAATTAATTTAACCTTCTTCCCAGTAAACTTGTTGGTGAAACAGGAGACAGTGAACACTGATTGCTTGGTAATCACCACCCAGATCACAGGAAGGGGCTTAGGGCTACCTTAATGTAGACCTTCATCTTTTCTCACTTAATTCTAATATATAAAAACCCAGGGTCCGTAACATCCAAAATGACCAAAGTCTTGACTGACCGGAAGTCAGTGCTGGATTGCTGTGGCAACCAGCACTGACTGCCTGCTGCTGTGGGCTCTGTGACCAAGCACTGACTGCCGAGGGGGCTGCAGATCAGGCCCGGAGAGAGGCCTGGACAGAGAAGCAGGGTCTGATCTGTAGCCTCTGTGGCAGCTGTTGATCAGCACTTGTCTCTCTCTTTCTCTTAGGGGCCTGGACAGCAGTCCTGCCTCTCTTTCTCTCCCGGCCTCCCCTGGGGCTGCTGATCAGCCCCACCTCTCTAATCAGGCCCGTTGATAGGCCCAGAGATGCTGACTGGCATAGAAACAGACCAATCAGAACCAAATCTGGGTGAAGTGCAAGGAGCCAATGGCTGCCTAGGAGGTGGAGCTTTTGACGCTGACTGGCATAGAAACCGACCAATCAGAACCAAATCCTGGAAAGTGCAAGGAGCCAATGGCTGCCTAGGAGGCAGAGCTTTTGATGCTGACTGGCATAGAAACCAACCAATCAGAACCTGATCTGAGTGAACTGGGAAGGCATAACATAAGGAGGGGGCTGAGGAGGGGTTTTAAGGGCAACAGCTGCTTGGTGTAAGGTGTAAGAAAGTGGTTCAATTTTTTAATGACCAGTTTGGCA
This sequence comes from Eptesicus fuscus, assembly GCF_027574615.1. Taxonomy (NCBI): domain Eukaryota; kingdom Metazoa; phylum Chordata; class Mammalia; order Chiroptera; family Vespertilionidae; genus Eptesicus; species Eptesicus fuscus. The sequence goes on along the minus strand of NC_072477.1, from coordinate 72,117,082 downwards.
GTATAGTGCATATGGCTGGCTATCAGTCCAGATATAGGGATTATGTATTTTTGTCTGCCAAAAGCATCTCCTCCTGATTAAAAAGGCTTCCCCCCCCCCCCGCCCATTTAAGCAATCCTATCCTATATAATCTATCTATACTAATAAAAGGGTAATATGCTAATTAGACCGGGTCAACCGGCCATCTTCCAGATGTCTGACTTCCTTCTGGACAAAGCAATAGTGGTGGGGGCTGAAGCAGAGTCAGTTAGGGGGCGATCAGGCAGGCAGGCAGAGAGGTTAGGGGTGATCAGGCAGGCAGGCAGGTAAGTGGTTAGGAGCTAGCAGTCCCAGATTGTGAGAGGGATGTCCAACTGCCAGTTTAGGCCCGATCCCTGTGGTTAGACATCCCCCAAGGGGTCCCTGATTGGAGAGGGTGCAGGCTGGGCTGAGGGAATCCCCCCCCCACCCAGTGCACTAATTTCGTGCACCGGGCCACTAGTTGGCTTATAACCAGATTAAAGTGTGGAGTTTAGGGATGCACACTTTGATGATAAAACGATAAAGATATGCAAAGAAGAAATTATTATAAAAATTGAGAGTGGTTACTATTGAAGTGTGGAAAATGGTTAAAACAGAAGTGGATCATAGGAAGAACTGCTGGAGAGGCTGGAAAAAGTCCTAGTGGTTATTAAAAGGGTGTTTGCCTTGTAACAATTGTTTTCTGTAAGTTTTGAAATCAGGAAGGGTGAGCCCTCCAACTTTATACTTCTTTTTCAAGATTGTTTTGGCTATTCTGGGTCTCTTGCATTTTCATATAAAATTTAGGATTAGCTTGTCCGTTTCTTCAAAGAAACCAGTTAGGATTTTGATAGAGAATGTGTTGAATTTGAGTAACATTAAATCTTCTAATCCATGAACACAGAATATCTTTCTATTTCTTTAGGTGTTTAATATTTTTAAGAATGTTTTGTATTTTCAATGTACTAGTACATGTCTAGTACTTTCCTTATTAAATTTATCCCTGTGCATTTTATTCTTTATGATGCTATTGCAAATGGAATTATTTTCTTAATTTCAGTTTTAGGTTTTTCCTAAATAGAATACAATTAACTTTTGTATCTTGATCTTGTTGTGACCTTGATACGCTCATTTATTAGCTCTTCCTCTGGTCCAAATTGTTTGTGTCCTCTCCTTTCCTCAGTTCGTATGTTGAAATCCTAATCCCCATTGGTAATGGTATCAGTAGGCGGGACCTTTGGGAGGTGCTTAAATCAAGAAGGTGGAACCCTCATGAATGAGATTAGTTCCTTGTGAAAGAGGCTCCAGACCTGAAAGCAAGCTGTCACCTGGCCATGCTGACGCCTTGATCTGGTACTTCCAGCCTCTAAACCTGTGAGAAGTAATTGTTTGTTTTTAATAAGCTACCCAGTCTGTGGTATTTTGTTATAGCAGTGTGAATGGACCAAGACAGCTCTAATACTTCTTTTGTGGATTCCTTAGTATTCCTACATACTAGATTATGTCATCTGAAAATAGAAATAGTTTTACTTCTTCCTTTCCAATCTGGATGACTTCTTTTTTCCTTTCTTGCCAATTGCCCTGGCGAGAACCTCCAGTGCAATGTAGAAAAGAAGTGGTGAAAGCAGATACACTTAGGGGGAAAGCTTTCAGTCTTGCCCCCTTAAGTAATGTTAGCTGTGTGGGTTTTTCGTAGATGTCGTTTATTGGGTCTTTTATCAGAATTCCCTTATATTCCTAATGTGTTACGTGATTTTTATCATGAAAGGGTATTGGATTTTGTCAAGTGATTTTTCTGCATGATTGTGTGATGTTTGTCCTTTATTCTACTAACATGATGTATTACATTTATTGACGATTAACCCAACCTTACTTCCCAAGGGGGAAATCCCACTTAATCATGGTGTATAATCTTTTTTGTGTGCTGTTGAATTCAATTACCTAGTTTTGTTGAGAATTTTTGCATCTATATTCCTAAGGAATATTTGTCTGTAGTTTTATTTTGTAATGTATTTGTCTGGTATGGGTAGCAAAGTAATATTGATCTCATAGGATGAGATAGAAAGTGTTCCCTTCTCTTCCGTTTTTTGGAAGAGGTTGTAAACATTTGGTATTAATCCTTTAGATATTTGGTAAAATTCACCAGTGAAGCCATCTGGTCTCAGACTTTTCTTGTGGCAAGTTTTTTTTTATTGCTAATTCAACCTCTTTATTTGTGATAGTTCTATTCAAATATTTATTTCTTCTCAAGTAATTTTCATACTTTGTGTGTTTCTAGGTGTTATAGACACCAGCATAAACAGAATGGACCTTATTCAAAATTCGGCTCAGATGTCAAGACTGATGACACCACTACACACACCAAGAGTAAATTAAAGTTTTATGACTCACATAACAAGGTTTTCTGTGGGGAGCAGGGCAGGCCTCCCAACCTGGTCTGAGAACAGGGAAAGAAGACTGGCTGAATTTTTATGGTGGTTAAAGAGTGAGGCTAGGCTGAGGGTTTTCACATGCAGACAGGTTTGATCGTCTTGAATGGTTTGATCGTCTCATCAGTGCCAAATAAGGGAGAGCCTGGGCTTTCTTATCAGCTTGCCCAGATGTGGGGCAGGAGGGAATGAGAGAGGAGTGAGGCATAAAAGATGTTTGGAGTCAAACATGAAAAAATGGAATTAGACTTTTTGTTACATTAATAATATGTCCATTTCATCTAATTTGTTGGCATACAGTTGTTCATAGTATTCCCTTATAATCCCTGGTATTTTTGTAAGATTCATAGGAATGTTCCCTCTTTCACTTCTGATTTTAATAGAGTCCTCTTTCTCTCCTACCTCCCTCTCATTAGTCTAGGTAAAGGTGTCTCTCTTTTCTTCTGCCTGCTCTAATCTGCTGTTCGGTCCCTCTAGTAAAATTTTCATTTCAGTTATACTTTTAAGCTTCACAATTTCTATTTGTTTCTTTTTTTAAAAGTAATTTCTCTTATTTGTATTCAGGATTTGATGAAATTTCATTCTGCTATTTTCCTTAAGTTCCTTAGAATAGTTTTCTTTAGTTCTTGAATATCCAAAGAGTTGAGTTGGTCTTTGTCTAATAAGTCTGATGTCTGGACTTCCTAAGGGCAGTTCTTTTTTTCCTGTATGTGGGCCATGCTTTCTTGTTTCTTTGCATGACTCATAACTTTTTGTTGAAAACTGGATATTTTAAGTGATATAATATGGTAACTCTTGAAATCAGTCTCTCTTCCCCTCACCAGGATTTGTTGTTGCTGCTGGTGCTTGTTGTTTGTTTCTTTGCTTAGTGACTTTTCTGGACAAAGTCACTAAGCAAAGAAATATGGTTTAGTATTTCCAAGGGCAGGGAATTCACCATCACCATCTCATGGCAACTCACTGCTTTGCTGAATCACTCTCATCTTTAGAGAGCTCTTCCTGTACTGAGCCCAAAATCTTTCTCCCATTTTTCCCTTAAACACCTCAAAATAGAGCTATTATCATTTCTATGACAATTCTTCCACTATTTGAAGGCTTCTCATAACCCTTTCTAACTCTTCTTTCTAACTGCCATAGCCTGAGGTATCCATCTGACATCAAGCAGAATCTGGAAGGTCTAGGTGGAAGAAATAAATTCCTTTTGAGGTCACAGGATCTAATTGTTTTCCTATCTCCCTTCCCACAAGTGAAACCTTGCATCAACTCTACCCTATGAACACTTCCAGTTACACAGACACACAAGAGACAAAGAGAGAGAAGAGGTTCTATTTATTGCTCTTTGGGAAAGGTTATATGGAACATAATTTGGGTAAAATTACATTCTAGTTACAGATTCATAAAACTTTGCTTGAAACCAAATTAACTTTCATGATACTATCAAATCCCCTCTCCTCCTCATACACAGCAAAGTACCTTAATCATAGTCTATATAATCCTCTGTTGTTTTTAAATGATTAAAGCAGACATAATACACAATGCAGTTGATATTAAATATCTTGAGAATGACAAATCAATAGAACTACTTTCACTCTTAAGCATTAACTTGTCACTTATAAATGTTCTGCACACACATTTTTCCTTTTAGATTTTCTCCTTAAAAGGGCTTGTGAACTATTCATTATTATCCACTATTTGTACACACACATCATAAGTCTTCCAAAATAACACTTAAAATGATTCTTAATATTGCCTCATAAATGTTAACCTTTAAGGAACATTCAATTTAAAAAAATAAAAGCTCAGGTCTGGACTCTGTAATGCATGTTCAGATGTGTCAAGATCTTATTTCCCGCTGACCTGATAAAAGCCTCCGACAGCATACAATGTGCCCGCCTCTTCTTTGCTCAACTCAAAGGAAGTCAAATAAAGGAGAAAAAAATGCTTGAAATCACAGTGACCAAAGGATTTGAATTAATAATTACATTAAATAACCATAACTTTTTGTTTAACTATTCACATTCCACACAGTGGAAATTATCCTTTCCTCCAGATTTTTCACTTACATTTTAAACTTTGAAGAACTACAATAACAACAACAACAAAAACAACTTACAGACTTGCAGGATGTGTGTTTTTCTCATTCAATGCCAAGCACAAAGTGTACATCATAAAATTCATATTTGGTGTTTGGCACTATTTTAATAGGAAAGATCGAGATTGCAAATAGCTTGCCACTTAAAAAAAATTCTACTATAGTAATGAAAAAACATATCAGTACATCATCGGTGACTCCAATACACTATGTAACAGATATGGCACTTTTAATAAATGTTGGGAGACACACCGTACCTGTGCGAGTCTAATATAGGCACAGTAAGAAAAGCAGACGGTTCCCTCCTTGGCTAGGCTGTGTTTTTCAGGGCAGATTATCCCAGTGAAGTTCATTTTGAGGAAATTCTCTTTACTTAAGCCAAATTCAACTTACATGCAAGACGTGGTACAAGCTACTAAAAGAAGATTACTGCTGCCAACTTAAGTCATCTCTTTTAACACAACTGCATGCTTTTGGCACAGTTAAAACAAGAGAAATTCAGTGACGCTGGTTCTGAATGTCATTTTTCCTTTTGAGTATGGTTTTACATTTTCAGTTCTTTTCCCTTTCTCTTCCTTTCCCCCACCCTCAAAAATTCTGGCTTAGCATTTGCGTGCTTAATTAAATCCATTCTGTGGTTTATTGCTGGAGGATGTGAATGATAGAAAGATTTAGGGCAGGGGCATACAGTGTATAAGAAATGCACAAATTCACCTAGTGTAGTAGGATCATCAGTAGTGAGTTTAAAAGTTTTAAAATTAGACCCAACATTTTGGGTGTTCAAAATAACTTCTGCTGCAGAGTATGGTTCTTGTTTAGTTGTTAAATGGGATAACACTGAACCAAAACAAAAATAAAATAAAAACAGCCTCTTTAGTTACAATGGGCCTTTGAATGCTGGAGCCTTGATGGGCAACTGAAACACGAGTCTACAGTATTGGTTTCCCAGGTTACACATGACTTGGGTGGTGAGGCTGAGATGATACAAGACAAAAAAAAAAAAAGTGTTGGGGGGCGGGGTGCAGTTTACATATAAAACCTCAGGCTTGAAGGGAACAGGTTAGCCAAATCCCAAATGCAGTAAGGTTCACCCACACCACACTTTGGCCGTTACATAAATCTTAAGTAGCTATTGAGAAGTAGCTCAAGTTTAATTTTAATCAGAGGACAGCCTCTACCAGTATACACTGAAGAATTACAATGTTCCATGAATCCCACCAATGTTACCCTGACAGCTAATGAACCCAAATGCTCGGATTTCTTACCGGGGCTTCCCACTAGGCCCTCACAGGGCAAAGGAAGAAGGGGAGGTCCTGTCCCTCACATCTCCTCCCAGGCATTAAACTACTCCTTAGCCAGAAGCAACCTCCTTTACTTCCTCCCTCTCTCCTGCTCTCCTGCTCAAACTTCTCTCAATGGCTGCAACAGAAGATTCTTCCAGGTAGAATGGAGCAGGCCCTACACGCTCTCCTCTGAGCCTGGTTCCTCACTGTCGGGGCCACCCAGCAGAGGCAGACCCTTTGCAACCAGGCTGTGCCTCTCACAAGCATTACCCAGAAACAGTGAATTGGGAAAGAGGTGATCATAACCAAGCAAAGGGAATTAGTACCTCCTGCTTACGAGGTTTCTGTTCTCTTCTGGTCCCTATGTGGGGGGTGCTGAGCTACATCTATTGTCCGCCCGAGGGGCAAAGCAGGAAGGGGCGAAACTCAAAGTGGTCAGTACTCGTGTTTTAAGTTTGGAATTGGGCTCCAACGTTTCAGCAAATCAGAGTGACAGCCAACGTTAATGGTTTTATTTTCTGCAATTTCATTTCTCCCCTGTTCACTTGGGTTCTGTTAACTACCAGGAGAAAACTTGCTAACACAGGGGTCTCACTGTGTTTTGGGGCTGGCCTTCCAAGACCCTGCACATCTCCCTGATGAATGTTGCTGGGCCCAAGTGGTCCTTAAGTTCAACCCCTCCCTTCTCTCACTCCTCTGTCCTTCTTGCCCTTGTCCACACCAGCTCCCCTGGAGTCTGAAGGGTCTTCCAAAGATGGGAAATATTTACATCCATGGTCCAGTGAGTTCATTTAGAACCCTTGGCAAATTCGAGATTGGACTGAAACAGTCACTGAGATCCTACAAAGGGGTTGACTATGGAAGGGAGGAGGAAGGCAGGAAGCAAGCACAGGTTGAAATACCCCTCCCAAGTCTAATACAGCACGAACACAGGTCTCCTGCCCTCAGAGTGGCCTCTCCCATCAACATCCATTCTAAAGGGAGAGTCCCTAGGAAGGAACACGGAAGACAAAGGCAGAACCAGAGCTCAGACCTGCACCTTTGAAAATGCCGGGCGTGGGGTGGGCTTTCTGGGCCGTCCCCTGCGGAAGCAGATTCGTTTAGGTGATAGGAAGTGCCCTCCAGCAGAGACTACGTTTCCTCCGGTGTCTGCAGGCACCACGGCCACCCATGCACACGCATGCACGCAAACTACGCACTCGCAGGTGCCCGTCAGGAGGCAGCTGGTGGTTCTTCTTGTCTCTAGATTGAAGCCAAGTTCAAATCAGGTTGTTTTAGGTCTGGCTCTGGGACTACCTGGGGCTGCATCCCTAGGACAGGCGGGGTGTCCCGGCTTAATCCAAATCGATGGAGATGCAACGGCACTGCTTCACACGCGTCACCCTCTTCTTCTTGGTGGGTGGCTGTAGTTCGGGGCAGTTGAGTGTGACCATCATGGTGGTGAATTTCTTGGGCTTGCAGAAGGAGCAGGACTGGAAGGAGCCTTCCTCCTTCCGGATGTGCCTGGGGATGTAGAAGGAGTTGCACTGGCCGTAGCAGAAGCGGTTGATGATGGTGCGGCTGTTGCAGCCCTCCTCGTGGATGGTCTGCTTGAGCGGCTGGGTTTTGCACCAGTCTCGCTTCAGGTATTTGCGCTCCGTCACATGCAGGGCCTCCTGGCTGGACTCCAGCACCTCCTCCCCAGGCATGGCCGTGCCTCGCCCTTGGCCCCGCCCCCGGTTCCTGGAGCCAGGCTGCTGGGGAGACTGAGTTTGCTCTGAGTCATTGTGCTGGGCCTTGTCTGGTGGGGGGATGGCACCCTGGGACCCATTCTTTTTCCCTTCAGCAGCTGGCAGCAGGGTCCCCAAGAGGAGAAGCAGGGCCCCCACAGTGTAGGCGGTGCGGCTCATGCTAAAGGAAGGAAACACAGAGAGGGAAGACATGAAAAACAGAAAAGTTAATTCATTAAAATGTTAATATTGCCATGTGCTGCATAACAACATTTTGGTCAGTGACGGACCGCAGATACAAAAAGTGATCCTGGCCCTAGCCGGTTTGGCTCAGTGGACAGAGCGTCGGCCTGTGGACCAAAGGGTCCTGGGTTCGATTCCAGTCAAGAGCACATACCTCTGTTGCAGGCTCCTCTCTGGCCCCGGCCCCAGTCGGGGCTCCTGCAGGAGGCAACCAATCCATGTGTTTCTCTCACACCAATGTTTCTCTCTGTCTTTCCCTCTCTCTTCCACTCCCTCTAAAAATCAATGGAAAAGTGTCCTCGGGTGAGGACTAACAAAAGAAACAAACAAGAAGTGGTCCTGTAAGATTATAACGAAGCTAAAAAAAACTCCTATTGCCTGTGACATGGTATCCATTGTAACATTGTAGCACAAGGCATGACTCCCGTGTGGTAGTGATGCTGGTGTGAACACACCTACCGTGCTGCCAGTCATATATCAGTACAGCACATACAATTATGTACAGTTCATGAGACTTGATAGTGATGATAAACGACTATGTTACTGGCTTATGTATTTACCATACCAAATTTTTATTATTATTTTAGGATGCACTCTTTCTACTTATGAAAAAAGGTTTCTGTAAAACAGCCCATACGTCTTGTGTTTACCACATGTTTTGATTAAACCATTTTCTCTTGTGCTTGACTTAATCTTGTGTTTGTTTTATACAGCAACATACTATACAGGCTTGTACCCTAGAAGCAATAGGCTATACCCTATAGCCTGATGCACAGTAGCCTAGACTATCTAGGTCCATGGCTCACAGAGGACATCACCTACGGTATCCCGTGTTAGGCAGCACATGAAACAGCAGCTACTATGTCACCAGGCACTTGATAAACATTTAGGTAAAACACTTCACTCACTTTCCACAATATCTCTAGGAATTGGTACTATTATTCCTATTACCCTCCTGGCCATCAGGCCGCGAGGAAGCGTGCCCAAGGTCACACAGTGAATAAGTCGAGATCTGAACTCAGCCGGGGCCCTTCTCTTCGTCACAGGTGCTCCCGGAGGAACTGCTTCCTGGCTTCTGACACCAACTACGTTTGATTTGCATTGTGGTCACTTACCTGTATTCATTCCTGAACTTGACAATATTTAGTAAGTTCCTACTATTTCAATGCCAGATTACCTTGCGCCTCTTTGGGAAACTTATCTTGTTTTTCGCAAAAATAAATCAGCTTCACATGCCAGGCAAGTCTCCCAGTCTTTCCCTCTGACTAGCCTCAGTGCTCCCCGAGTTGTGCTTTGTTCAGCTGGTTGGGTGCTTATGATGTTCACCGTTTTCAGGCTTAGGAAGGTGACCGGTGGGGAGACCGGAAGGCACGGACGAGGGAGGATACTTCACAGGAAGGGTGCTGGACGAAAAGTTGAGGCTGAGTTTCTACTGGAATTCCTCGGGCACCAACTTGCTATCTGACCTGAGGAAAATCACTTTACTTTTCAATAAATGACTTCATTTAAGCTACGGTATATACCGCATCTCCCCAGATAGGCTATTCAGATCAGATCTGATGTAAAAGTGAAAGCAATTTGAGAACTAACCTAATGTATGATGGTACTGCAGACAGAATGAATTACTTTACCAGAAAGATCTCGTAATTCACAAAGACTCCTGGACCCCTCACTTATTCTCATTTTTAAACTGAATACAGATATTCATTATATCATTCTTTACACAAAGATATATATTTTTCTACTTTGAATGATGAAATGTGTCATTCACACGTGTGTGTGCAAGAGAACAGGTGTGTGCAAGTATTTGCATTAATAAATGCCATAGATGTGTTAAATAGATTGGTGACAGTGAATTATTGTGGGTGGGTCTGGATTTAGATAAAGATCAGAGAGGAAAATGGCATATGAACTATGACAAAAAATTAAATAAGGGGGGAGACAGAGGGAAAACTGACAAAGAGAATAAAACAGTAAAGCAAGGATGGAGAGAGAAAAAAATTAATGGAGTAAGGAATGTAAATTGGGAAAAGGAGCATTGATCTGAGGAAGGGTGTTCGGGAAGGGAGGGCAGACAGAGGAGAAAGAGGAGCAGGAGGAGCAGGAGGAGAGTACTTTTAAAAGGAAAGCGCAAGAGAGAAGCATCAGACTATTAGGATTCTCCTGGGACAGCTTCTCAAACCCGAACATGCATGTAGTCACCTGGGGACGGACGCTGTTAGAGTGCAGGGCTGCCTTTTAATGAGCTTTGAGTAGGAAGGCCTATAGCACTTGCAGCCACAGCGTACAGAGGGACGGGGGCATTTTCAGATTCACAGCCTCCCTCCTCAGGCCATCACACCAAATCTGACCTGAATCCTGAAACTTCCCCTGGCCTGCCCTGCCCTGGACTCATCACGGTTTTCTGAACTTAAGGACAAAGATGTGAAGCATCATTTCCCTGCTCTCTTCTGAACACTGGTGTTACCCAAGATCATCACGAAGTGCAATTTAACAGTAACCTTATCACAGCCCCCCCCAAGGAACTATCAGCTAGCGCAAGTACTTTTCAAAGACAAAGGCAATGTGGACTCTACATTCTCTACGGGACACCCCTGTCAGTAAACACCATGAAACCTGAAGGACACTGTCAAATTAAGATCATTAGATATTAAATCTAAAATATCCTTAAATGACTCATGGACACAGATAATAGGGTGCTGAAGGCCTGGGTCGGGGGCAGGCTGGGGGAGAAAGAGGGACATCTGTAATACTTTCAACAATAAAGAATTATTTAAAATAATAATAATAAATAAATAAATAAAAATATCCTTAAATGGCACCATCTTCCCAACATTAGCCTAATACTTTAAGGGCGCGTTCAAGTTTGGAGCTGATGATGTGACATTTAGCTCTCTGCTCTGACTGCAGACTCCCTGGCTTTTGTCAGTTTATGTTACAACATCCCTGTTCTTTAAACAGAGCCTTTTTTTGCCTCACCACCCAAAAAATTAATTTCCTTGTTTTGTCTTTTTAAAAAAATCACTCACGAGAAAAGTCCAGTTATAAAACAGGGCTGATTTTCTCCAGAGCCCAGGATAGCTGGAGCCAGGACCGTTCAGGCTCCTCCGCAAATGCTATAGAGTGAAACTGAAACGCTTTCACAAGTTTCTGCTATTTATTCAGCTCAGGGACAGGGTCTAAACTAAAACAGTCTCTGCCCATTTCAAAGAGGAGCATATAAGAGAGCTCCGGGCCTACACCCACTCTGTACCTCCTCCCTCCAGGATAATGCAGCCCTCCCAGAGCAAGGCCGGCACAGCCCACATCACAGAGGCCAGTTTGAGACTGACTGGGAATGTATGCTGACTGCATATGACAGGTTCACGTCATGAGGCCATCCCTCCCACAAACATCTGTCTAAAAATGTCTTCTTTTTTTTTTTTTCCTGCAGACCAACTTAGGCCCTTCTTTGTACTCGGCTTTTCCTTCTTGGCATTTTCACATCTGTAATTACGTAAATACCTAAACTGAGAGCCATAAGGGTTTACTTATCACCTTATCCTCGGCACCTGGCACACAGTAGGTGCTCTTAAATGAGTGATTATTACAGACCATGTTGATTTATAGAGTTTCCATTTCTTTTCATTTTAAAACGCCTTCCCACATACCAATGAGCAGTGCAGCCAACTGCAATCCTCTCATTCTCACCCTCAGTATAGCAAGCTCCTTACAGTCTAGGGAGCTTCTAGATACTTGCCTTCCTCTCTCTAGGAGAACCCCAAATAGCCACTACTTTTTACCTGATCCCAGGCGGAAGGCTATGGGTTTCATTTTCTAATTGAAGTCATTGTATTCACTATGGCAGAAACCAACAATCAAGCAGTAAACCCCAAATTAGTAAACTGTGGTTTTCAGTTTTAGTTTGGACAGACTTCCTGTTCCTATGGGAGCATGTGTACCCCATAAGCCAAAGGAATCTAGAATGGCAGGCTGGTGGTTTCTTTTAATAAGAAAAGTAAATTTGTCTCTAAATAAGATTTATTAGATGTGGAAAATATTATGAAGTGTTTTTTCATTTTTAAAAAGCCTATTCTTCAAAGGTCTTCAGTGCTAATTGTGAGGTTTTAAGAGTTCTTAAATCTTATTAACTAGCTGTTTGGAGAGGAGTGAAAACCAACTTCTGGAATCTCAATCAACAGAGACCTCTGCTTCTTAGAGGAGAGCAGTGCTCTGAAGGACTCCACATGAGTGAGCGTGAGGGGGATGAGAAGGGCAATGACTACTGGAACCAGGGCTCTGTCTAGTGATTGTGGCCAACCATCCAACCCACTCCCCCACCCCCCCCACCCCCCACGCCCCCCCCCCCGACACACACACCCCAACCTGGTCCTGAAGACTCAGTGAAGGATATAGGACTATTTTGCTTTTGAAATCCCATTTGTATGGCCACCAAATAATTAGCACTTTGTAAATATCCTAGACATGGAGGAAATCAAGAAGATGTAAATTCCTTGAGGACCATTCTTTTCCACATCAACAAGTGGAGTGCCCCATTATCAAAACTCAACCCAAATGCTAATCCAGATTTAGGTTCCTAGGAATTATCACCCATGTGCAACCATGAATTGCAAACATTTTTTGGTAATTTGCATTTACGAAATGACCCATTCACATCATTAAATTAAAGCTGTAACTCGGATCCAGACTGCATCATGACACCCACAAAAACCTCCCTTAATTTTCCTTTACAGACAATATTCTTTTAACCTTGCCTCTATGTCCCCTTAATGCATTTCTCCTCCAAGTAATGTGATCATATTGTCGTGGTGAGCTTTCTCTACTACTGTTCCCCACCAGCAAGACCCATCCCATCTTTTTTATTTTTTCCTTTATCACTGTCCTCCCCTCCAATCCACTTGTACCAGAGAATATAGGTATTCTCAAATCAGTTTAACCACCTCTGTCCTGAGTGGGACATGGTGATTTATTCCAGTCTTTACAAGACTAAGAGCACATAGTCTAATTCTGGGGAATCAAAAATGAAAATGCTATATGTGACTGTTTCTAATGTTCTTGGTGTCTTTGAAAAAGTTTAGGCTAGCTCCTTTCCGCCCTCTTCTTGCTATATGTCTCATTTTAGCGAACCAACCTGCTTATCACCAGTTAAATGGAGTGTTGAGTGGGAATTACAGTGAAGAGACAATGGTCAGCAAGCCAGCTGTCTGTGCCTCGATGTCTGATCAATTCCTTCTGATGAATAAAGTTTTAGAAAGACATTCAACAGGTATGGCATCAAATTATTCTCCCAGCATAAAAAATATGTATATATAACGGAACTGAAAGCAAATGCTCTAAGTGCAGGCCAGATTTTAGAATAATCTACTCCTTTATCTTAGGGTTAAATCTTTGAGAAGGGCAAAGTTTATTTTGATCTTTACTTTTTTAAAAAGTCAACTTTTAGAAATTAAATAGAAATTTTAAGAATATGCTGGGTTGATTTTTTTTTTTCAGTCAAGCTGTACCAAGAAGAAGAGTTGGTGGTTGGCAAACTAGTGGACCATAAAGTCTCAACCTGTACATGTTGCAAGTACCCTAACTATGACCTCCTGATTTTGAACCCCATTCAGGGGGTCCAACATTGCATAGGACAGGGAGAAGACCACCTGGTAGTTTCATGTCTCAGGAGCTCTAAGCTCATTGAAAATTTGTGTGTGTGTGTGTGTGTGTGTGTGTGTGTGTGTGTGTGAAGTTAATGATTGTATACAATTCTTACAGTCAACAGGAAATAAGTGTGAAAGGAATAAACATTAAATATTCACTGCGCAGCACTATGGACAGACAGCTAAGTTATAGGTTCTGTCTTGTGGTGAAAGATGTTGGTCCCTGTGTGAGTGTGATTTAGGATTTAATTTCAGAACCACCTTGTAAAATGGCCTGGTGCTGCAGAATGTTACTGCCTCTTCCAATGCCACCACTAATAAGAAAAGTCACCTATATTTTTAAACCCTTACTATGCCAGGTAGTATGCTAAATTTCGAGCAAATTTTATCATTTACTTTTCACAACAAAATATGAGATCGATAATATTGTGTTTGTTTTCCCAATCAGGGAGGTTAGGAATCTGTCCAAGGTTACACGGCTCCCAAGTAGGAGAGCCAAGGTTTGAGTCCAATTCTATCTAGCGCTCCAACACATGTCCTTAAGCGCTATTGTGTGGGCACCCACCACAGTATTTAACAAAGGACATATGGACTTGTTTCGCATGCAATAACGTTTGAAAAATACCTTAAACTCAAATGATGATCTCTTTTGTATCTTCATGCTCACTGTGGAGGAAATTTCTTGTCCCAGGAATTACTGTTGCACTTGGCATTTCTAAGAGCGTATGTTAAAATGAAGGAAAATTCCTTGCAGATGTATGACATGGGCTGGTACCACTCCACCTTCCATCGCAGGCTTGGGCTTACCGGTTCTTCACTCTCTGTTCTAGGACATGCTCCACAGCTTTGCCCTTGACAAGCATTTCTTGGATTGATATCACTTTTAATACTGAAACATTAAGACTGGGGAAGATAAGGCAGGCAGGCAGTTCTCATTCAGAGATGTGGGGACTTAATACGGTTCTATCCTTCCCTGTGTGAGCACTCACCTACAGACTGTCAGCCAACTTAAATTTCCTATAGATCATGAGTTGCCAAAACATTTCAGTCAAAATGAACTTTTAAGAAAATAAGAAATCTGTGAAATCACCAAGTTTACGAAAGACTTTAGTTTCTAAATGACCTGGGGGTTAAACACACATGCACACAGAGCAACTACAGATCTAAAGAACCCTTAAATAATTAGTGAACCATTGGAAAGTGCAATTTATCCAGTGATAGTAATCAAATTACTTACTGTTGTAGACTTGGGTGTGCCAGGGAGGAGATGATAATCTGTAGTTTTCTTAAGATCTCCCCCTCATTGCTTTGAAAAATCCACCCCTTCAAGTTCCTATGCCCCCCTCCTCCCCCTCCAAAAAAAAAAAAAAAGAAAGAAAAGAAAAAGAAAAAGAAAGAGGAGGGGGAGCTGGAAAGCCCTGGGGAGAAAGAAGACTCCTCACCCTGGGACGGGGTTATCTTAACCTCTTCTCCGCTATTTATTTAACTTGTGTGTACAGCCAGAGGGAGGCCACTACGCTGGGGTCCCGGGGACAGTTTAAATCCCTGATGACCCACTTAACACAATAGATTATTTTAATCGACTCTTGTCCTGGCACCATCTCGAAGGGGAACATAAACAGACCCGTACACCGCTGGGATCTGCTCTTTCCAGCAGGAGATCTAATTACCTACCAATGGTCGCCTCTCGGCCCTTGTTCCATTTCTTAAGAGATATTAACCCCTAACTTTGAGGCTATATTTCTGTCTAAAAGAGTCGGGCAGAAGGCGGCAACCGGGTTCGACCGGGAGCCCATTCAGGCCAGCTCCAAACGCACAGGAAGGACTTGATCGCAGAGCCTCGCTCCCCTCACGTTTGTCCCCCACCGTGCCCAGGGGCCGTCACTAGAGAAGGCGCAGAGGAACGCCAGGCTGGGGCGCCCCCAAGGCAGAGCTGGAATTTGAAGACAATGCCAAGCCGGAGTGGGGGCGCGCCTGTTCTCCCCAAGCCTAATGTCTACAATTAACGCTGGCTGATGAGGTGACAGCCCCGCAGCCCCTCCGCCCCTGGTCTTGCTCCCCGCGCTGCAGAGGGGTCAATGGGTGAGCGACGGGTGGGAGAGGTCGAGGGGCCACCTGGGCTTCCGAGCCGGAGACCAGCCTCCGCCGCCAGTCCCGCGTGGTCCGTCCACAGCGAGGTGCAGCGAGGCGAGGTGGGGGCCCCTAGAACACAAACTAAGGGGTACCCGCGGAAGTGGGAGCTGGCGGGTGGTCGCTGCCCGGTGCCTGCAAGTCAGAGGTTCCGTCGAGATGCGCACGGGACGGAAAGAAGCCTAAAACAAGGAACCGAGCGCCCACGAGCGCGCAGCCAGCACGTGGGCGTGTGAGCACCGATGAACCTCTGGCGTCCGCATCCGGGACCAAGTGTCCGACTCTGGCGCGAGTCAATCGCTGATTCTCCCGATCCTCCAGCCCAGGGCAGGCTCATCCACGGCACTCCCGACGGGTGCCCCGAGACCTGGAGCAGCCCGGCTCCCCGCCTCAAAAACTTGAACCCTCTCAGTTTAACTGGCCCCGCGGGCTGCTGCCGAGCTGCAGGTCCCCGCGGCTCCCCGCGGCTCCTGCTCACTGGCCCTCTGCTCCCGCACTCCGGCCGCGGGGATCTCCGCGCTCCCGCCGTGCAGGCGCACAGGAGAGCGTCAGCGGGGCTCCAGGAGAAGGAAACGGGACACGCTCTCGCTCGGGATAGCCTCTTTCCCAGCCTTTCCCCGCAGTCGGCGCACGGTGAGGTCTAGCAGCCAAGGCCTGGGCAGGAAAAACCCTGCGACAGCTTTTCAAGGTTCACCCCGGGGAACCGCGGGGCCTCGGCCCATCGGCACAGAGGGCTGCCGCGCGTCCACACCGAGCGGAACGCGGGAGTCGTTTTGGAAAGCCCTGCGCGCGCAGACACGCACCCCCCGCACACGCGCGCGCGCACACACACACACACACACACACACACACACACGCACACACACAGCCTGCCCGGCGCCTCGACGCTCACCTGTCAGTGCGGCGTGCAGACGCGGCCTGCGCTCTCGACGCGTGGCGCGGGGGGCAGCCGCGGCCCGAGCCGCCGGGCTCGGCGCGGGGGCAGCGGGACGGAGAGGAGCGCTCTCGCCGCACACTGGGTCGCCCGGTCCGCGGAGGGCGCACCGAGTGCGGGACATCGCGCCGTCTCCCGTTTAAATGCCGGCGGCCAAGCGCGGCGCCCGGGGCCGCGCCTCTCCATTGGCCAGGCGCCGCCGCCGCCGCCGCGGGACCCGCTATCCGCCCCCTTTCCCGGTACTGCCCCCGCCCCCGCACCCCTCCTGCTTCCCCGCGGGGTCCCCTCTCCGCCCGCCTCGCCTCTTTGTCTGCTCCCCCGCCCGGGCCGGCTGGGAGAGGTCACCCCAGGGAACCGCGCCTGGAATGCACAGCAAATCACATTTTCCGCTCCCGTTGGAGGGGGACGCGCGGGAGGAAATCCCCCGGCTCCCGGCCCCTCGTTCCTTCTCCGCCCCAGGCCCGGCTTTTCCCTCGCCAGCTCCGCTCGCCTGCGTCCGCCCCGCGACGGGCTCGGCCGCGGAGATGGCACCGCGAAGAGCAACATCTCCGAGGGATCGTGACGGATTCGGCGGTTCTTTCCCCGTGGAGGGGCCGGGAGTGCAGGGCGCTCAGGTTGAGCGGTCGCGCGGCTCCGCCCAAGGCCCCCAACTTCGAGGGCTCTGACCCCGGCGCCCCCGTTCACCCTGGCGGGCTCGTCGCCGCCGGCAGGAGCCTGTCGCCAACGGGACCCCGTCCTCTCCTCGCCACCGCGGGTTCTTTCAGCTCAGAAGCTGGCGGCCTGGGCTGTGAGTGTACAGGAAGGAATAACGGGGGAGAGGGGAGAGGAAGCCCAAAAGGACCCTCAAAAGCCAAGTTTTCCACTCCACAGCCGTTTAAAAAAAGGGAGGTAGTCGCTAGGAGAGGAGGTTTTGTGTGGCATCTTAAAGAGTGAATAAACCAGGAAAATAAAACGTCAGGCAAGGAAATAACTCCCCAGAAATTTAAGGCAAAACTTCTGTCTGTGAAAACCCGATGCCACAGTCTGTATTCCTGACTGAGAACCCGATGGATATTGGCGAACATACCAAGAGCATGTTTTTTCGAAAGATGAGCGAGCACTTTCATTTATTCTCTTAGCTTGAAAGCTGGTTCTTAAAAGAGGCCGTGCGTTTTGTGTGTGTCAGTCATAGCCCGTGTAAAAACCAGCCCGGCTGCGAGGTCTGTCTGCAGACCGCCTCCCTCAGACAGGTCAGATGGGGGGGAAAAAAAACACGTTTGTTATAGAAGGAAATTTGAGGGTTTCTGCACTGACTAAAGCAAAATAAACAAAACAATGAAACCCATCAAAAGGTACTTATGAAACCGTGGTGATTTAAGTACTTGGCTAAGAAAACAAAACAAAACCTCCAAACAACATGATTTTTTTTCCCCCTTCAGGCAGGCGGTGTGGGATGGGGGACAACACACCGTGAACACCTACTAGATACTGGAAGTCAGTTTTTCAAAATAAATGAAACAAGAAGGAAGTCTGCATTAATTCCGTATCTAGAGAACCTTCATCCTTTGAATGTTTTGTTCGTGCAAAGGGCAGTTTCTCCCCCATGAACTCAGTGCTGCACTTTTAAACGTTTTCGATACTTTTTTTGTTGTTAAATCATCTCGCGAGCCATAGTTTGTAGTTGCCTGAAGGACGTGAACATTCAACAGGACTTAACGACTTTCCCTGGTGGGGTTGGCTGCAGGAGAGGTAGGGAGTCAGAAATACACAAAATACTTAGGCAATTAACAGTTCAGCCAAGCCCACCACCAAGCTGTTCTCTCACTGTGTAAACTCTTCGTTCAAAGACCTCTTATTTTGCAAATTCACCAACTCTTTCTGATCTAAGAATTAATGCTTTAGTCACTTCCCCCCCCCCCCCAAGACTCATATAAGCTACCCCAAATAAAAATACAGGGACAGAGCTCACCTGCTGAATTGGAAGTAATTGCTTTGGAGCCCTGATACGGTGGCTCTGTGTATCTCAGTCGTTTATTACTCTGTATCTAGTAAATGTTGATCATCACTCTGACCCCTCTTCAGGAGACTTCTCAGAGCACACTGTTTACAATGGAAACATTCTGACCCCCCACCCCGACCCCTCTATCACATTTCACTGCATCATTTTTCTTCATTGCCACGGATCTCTCTCTGCCACTAGAATATAAGCTTCATGAGGGCGGAGATTTGTCTATCTTGATCATTCTGATTACACGATGCACACAGAATGCAGAGTGTCTAACACAAAATTAAGGTTCTGTAAGCAGTTGTGGATTGGGAACATTCAGCACATACCCACTAATTGGAGTAATCAACTGCGCCTGAATGCTGAGGACATAACCATCAGGAATGTGACCAACACAGGCCCTCACCTCACAGCTTATAGTCTACTGTGTTTGTAAATATTTATTTCAGTATCCAAGTTTTTTTTGCCTCATATTTGTGTTTCCACTGCTCTCAACCAGTCAATGCAAACCATTATCCAATCAGGATGAAGCATAAGAGTAAAAATTCTTCAGCCTTCTTTTATATACGTATATACATACATATAAATATATTTATTGATTTCAGAGAGGAAGGGAGAGGAGAGAGAGAAACATCAATGATGAGAGAGAACCATCCTGTATATCCCCTACTAGGGATTGAGCCCACAATCTGGGCATGTGCCCCTAACCAGAATGGAACCTGGAACCCTTCAGTCCACAGATCCACACTCTATCCACTGAGCCAAACTGGCCAGGGCTTCAGCCCTCTTTAATTACATAATTGAAACCAGTTCTCAGTAAGAGGGGAAAGAAATAGAATGACTCCATGTAGTCAAAGTTAACGTTTTAAATATGAGACCTAAACAATGATCAATAAATGATAAATTGCACTTACAGAAACTACTTTTAAATTACTTTAGGGCTGTTGTGAGATACGTAGATCCTGCTCAGCTATTGGTTTGTAAAAGGAAAGTACATTTCTCTCTCTTGCTCACCTCTCTGTAGAATGTGTCTTCATCCAATTCCCAAGATGCTAAGAGGGAACTACTCTCCAGATTTAGAGAAGAATCTTGAAGGCCTTTGTAGGGAAGTTTTTGCTGAGAGCTGCAAAAGCTGTATGTGGCCGTTCAACCTAATTGCAGAGGCTATGTATGCCATCTTGGTGTGGTTTTTTTTCCCCTTTAAGCACTATATTTTTTATTTCCTCCTAGATTTATTGAGGTATAATTGACAAAAGCTGTATATATTTAAGATCTACAACATGATGATTTGATATACATATACATTATGAAAGGATTACCACCATCAAAGTAATTAACACAACCATTACCTCACACAGATCCTCTCTTTTTGTGTATGGTGAGAACACTTGAGATCTACTCTCTTAGCAAATTTTAATACCACACTCTACTATGAACTATAACCAGGCACTACATTAGATCCTCAGGACTTATTGATCTTCTAACTGAAAGTTTGTACCTTTGACCACCATCTCCCCATTACCCCCACCTCCCAGCCCCTGGCAACCAACATTCTACTCTGTGCTTCTGTGAGTTTGACTGTTTTAGATTCCACATATTGAGTGAGGTCATACAGTATTTGTCTTTATCTGTCTGACTTGTTTCACTTTTAACAAAGTCCTCCAGTTCACCCATGTTATGTGAAATGGCAGGATTTCTTTCTTTTCTAAAACTGAAAAATATTCCATTGTGTGTGTATACTATATATTTATGTATGTGAGTGTATATATGTATATGTGTGTATATGTGTTTTTTTAGAATTTCATTGAATTTATTGAGGTGACATTGGTTAATAAAATTATATAGGTTTCAGGTATACATTTCTGTAATACATCATCTGTATATTGTATTGTGTGTGCACCATCCAAAGTAAAGTTTACACCCATCACCATTTACCAGCCTCCCCACTTATCCTCTTCTCCCTCCTCCCATCACTCTTTCCCTCTGCTAATCACTATACTGTTGTCTTTGTCTACAGGTTTTGTTTCATTCTTTTTTGCTTAATCCCTTCACATTTTCCACCCAACACCCCTCCCCGCTGACAGCTGTCAGTCTGTTCTCTGTATCTATGAGTCTGTTTCTATTTTGTTTGTTTATTTTGTTCATTAGATTCCACATATAAGTGAAATCATATGGTATTTGTCTTTCTCTGACTGGCTTATTTCACTTAACATAGGTCCATCCATGCTGTTGCAAAAGATAAGATTTCCTTCTTTTTTATGGCCGAGTACTATTCCATTGTGTAAATGTACCAAGCTTTTTTATTCACTCATCTACTAATGAGCACTTGGGCTGCTTCCAAATCTTGGCTATTGTAAATAATGCTGCAATGAACACAGGGGGACATATATTCTTTCAGACAAGTGTTTTGGATTTCTTCAGATATATTCCCAGAAGTGGAATGGCTGAGTCATAAGGCAGTTCCATTTTTAATTTTTTGAGGTAACTCTATACTGTTTTCCACAGTGGGTGCATCAATATGCATTCCCACCAACAACAGTTCATGAAGGTTCCCTTTTCTCCACATCCTCTCCAATACTTGTTTGTTGATTTGTTGATGGTGGCCATTCTGAGGGGTGTGAGGTAATATCTCATTGTGGCTTTAATTTGCACTTCTCTGATGATTAGTGATGTTGAGGTTCTTTTCATGTCAGTTAGCCATCTGTATGTCCTATTTGGAGAAGTATCTATTCAGATCCTTGGCCACTTTTTAATTGGATTGTTGTTGTTTTTGTATGTTGAGTTGTATAAAGTTTTTTAAAATTTTGTATATTAACATCTTATTAGATGTATCATTGGCAAATATGTTCTCCCATTCAGTGGTTTGTCTTTTCATTTTGTTGATAGTTTTCTTTGCTGTGCAAAAACTTTTTACTTTGATGTAGTCCCATTTGTTTACTTTTTCTTTTGTTTCCCTTGCCCGAGGAGATATATCAGAAAAAATATTGCTATGAGAAATGTCCTAGGTTTTACTGCCTATGTTTTCTTTTAGAGTTTTCCTGGTTTCAACTCTTACATTGAAATATTTAATCCATGTTGAGTTCCTTCTTGAACATAGTATAAGAAGGTGGTCTAGTTTCTTTTTTTTTCTTTCTTTATTTTTGCACATATATGTCCAATTTTTTAAACATTTATTGAATAGATTGTCTTTAGCCCATTGTATGTTCTTGTCTCCTTTGCCAAATATTAATTGGCCATAAAAGCATGTATTTATTTCTGGGCTCTCTATTCTGGCCCACTGATCTATACTAGTATGTCTGTTTTTATGTCAGCACCATGCTGTTTTGACTACTATGGTCTTGTACTATAGTTTGATATCAGGTAGAGTGATTACTCCAACATTGTTCTTCTTTATCAAGATTGCTGTTGCTTTCAGGGGCTTTGGTGGTTCCATATAATTTTTTTAAATAGTTGGTCTAGTTCTGTGTAATATAAAATTGGTATCTTGATAGGAGTTGCTGTGAAATCTAGATTGCTTTGGGTAGTATGGACATTTTAATGACATTAATTCTTCTTATCTATGAACATGGTATATGCTTCCACCTATTTGTATCTTCCTCAATTTCTTTTTTCAGTGTCCTATAATTTTCCAAGTATAGGTCTTTTACATCCTTGGTTAAATTTGTTTCTAGGTATTTTATTTTATTTTCTGATGCAATTATAAATGGGATTGTTTTCTTAGTTTCCCTTTCTGATAATTCATTATTGGTGTATAAAAATGTCTGATTTCTGGATATTTATTTTGTATTCTGCTAATTTACTGAATTCAATTATCAGTTTTAGCAGTTTTTTGGTGGAATCTTTAGGGTTCTCTATATACAGCATCATGTCATCTGCTATGTATGCCATCTTGTATTGGATGAAAGAAGAATAAAGCCTTTATTCATTTGGAAGTGATCTTGTATGCCCTTCCTAAAAAAATATATATGATAATGAATTTGACAATGTTTAAAGAAGATATTTGCAATTATCAAATAAAAATCAAATGATTCATGTCCAGAATGGAGTTTTCTTAAAATTAATAAGGAAAAAACTCCACAAATAACATAATAGGAACAAAAAGGTTGGCAAAGCACATGACTGGACACTTCACAAAAGAAGAAAACTGAATACCCAATAAACATAAAATGATGCTAGATTATACTATTAAATTGAGGGAATGCAAACTAAATAAGAAGATCCCCTTGCTTATATAGCAGGTTAGCAAAGATTTAAGTCTGCCAATATCCAGCATTGGAAAGGATACAGAGAAGCAGGTACTTAAATGCATCTCCATTGAGAGTATCAATTGGCATAACCATTCAAGGGAGTAATTTGTCAATAAGTGACAATTAAACATGCTCCTAGTATATCACCCAGCTATCCCACTTCTAGGTAAACACCATAGAAGAACTTGAGTGCACATATGAGAACTAGAAACTGCGTGAGCACTTCTATTACAGTATTGTTTATAACAATCTTGGTGTCAATCAACACAAAAAGGCAAAATAAATTGTTTTATTCATATAATGATGCTGTATAGCTACTAACAGGAATGGACTAGATTTTTATATTTTGACCTAGACCTAAAAAACATAATGATGTTTTAAGAAAAGCAGGAAGTTACAAAATGATACAAACAGTATGACACCATTATGTATATTTTATAATAAACATATAAAACAACAGTATAAATTGTTTATGAAAACATATGTGTTCATATAAATGTATAAATAGTGGATTGGAAACCAGACCTTAAGTGGTGTCCTCCAGAATGGAGTGGAGGAAGGGTGGATCAGGGATGGAAGACAAAGAGATTTTAACTTTATAATGCTTTAAAAATTTTTATTTTGAAAAATCTTGAAAGAAATATGACAGAATAATGACCATTTTAATTTCTAGGTGATGGTACATGGTTATTTGTTAGATATTCTCTTTACATATAATTTTTTAAATTTTCTCAAAATTAAAAAAGATGGAATCTGATCTTTTAATCAGAATTTCAAGTGACTTTGATCATCATTTGGGCACTGAGGATTTCTCCTTCCTGTGAGTCACCTATAACCAGTTCCAATTTCTAGGCAAGTTTTCAAAACACATACAAGCCCATATTACTGTTTATATATCTGCTGCTCTGTTGCTTTCTGAGCAGGGTCAGCTCCTGGCTACCCACCTTGCTCTCTGCACATAAGCAGGAAAACATTTGCCAGTTTGCCATAGATGAAGAATGCATGAACTTGACAATTCTGAGCAATGCTGCCAAGTACAGTTTATGAAAAGGCAAATCATACAGACCATTTTAATACAATTCCAACCTAATTCCATGCTAGTATTTACTGTGTACACTACATGTGCACTACAGTACGCAAAAGGCGACAGCATAAAAGTATGACATCGTCCTTCACAGTCAATATGTAGACATAGGGGAAAACACACTGAACTTGGAGTCAGAAAAATCAGAATAAATTTCTGACTCTTCCTTGTAGGAACCCTGGGTTAGATATTTAAACTCCCGGAGTCTAAATTCAATTATCTGTGTTATATGGATGGTAATACCTACCTCTGGGTGGGTGAGGGAAGTAAGTAAAATAAGCTTTGTGAAAGTGCCAGACACATGACACACACCTAGTAAGCAGCACTGTCTGCATAGATGGTAGAGTTTAGGTAGGAGCTCAAGCAAAGACAAGGAAAGTATAATGTCAGCATGGGTCATGTCTTATGTATCTTTATATTTACAGTGCATATTGCTGGATGCCACATAGTAGGCGATTGTTAGGCTATTAAATGAGTATTTGCATAGGAGAAAGGGAACAAGGGAGGGAGGGGGGAGGGAGACAGGAAGGAATAGGAAAGAATACTGGGGAGAGGAGAGGACAGGAGAAGAGGGGAGCAGGAGAAAATGAGAGGGGAGGGGAAAGGAGAGGAGAAGGGGAGGGGAGGGGAGGGGAGGAAAGGCATGATGCCATTCTAGTAAATGGCACAACAACTTCTATTTTTGGTAAAATCAGTCAATGGTATGAATACCTCACAGAGTGGTACAAGCAGAACAAAAACTCGTCTGGCTCTCTTTTGCCTGCATCATAAGAATCACTTTAACTAAAAGTTACAGTTCTTGGGTTGTTTTCACTGCAGTGACAGAACCTGAGAAAAAGAGACCAGAAGATGCCCAACCAAGTAGCAGGAGAAGCTGAAACTCCCATGCCCAGGACTGCTGGCAGAGACGTGGAGTGAGACAAGACAGAAAGGGCTAGGCAGAAATACCTTTCTCACCATTCACATGCCCAGTGCCAGAACTTAAAGGAACCTGCTGCAAATTCAGCTCCCATCATTGTCTACAGACTAGGTGACTTGGGAAGTCTGAAAAGTTTTGTTGTGTGAGGTTTTGTTTTTTTTGTTTTGTTTGTTTGTTTGTTTTTTGTCTTGAGCTCTTTGGCATGACCTCACGCTTGGAAAAAAGTTGGATGGGACTTTAATCAGTTATTGATTTTCTACTTTCCCTTAGGGCTTGAACTGCTGTGGTTCTTCATTTTCTCAATCTTTTTTAGGTATATTTTCCAAGAAAAGCTCATTCTACCTCAATTGTAAAATGCTGGGGCTCGGTGATCTGCTGAGAGAGCTCATTAAACTCAAAGTCTCAGGTGTTAGGCCATTGGCTATGGCTGCCCTGCCTCTTCTTCTTCCCATTGGCCTTACTGAATTCATTTCCAGCCTTTGTTCCCTTGAGATCTCTATTTACTAAGAACCATCTATACTAATACAAGGGTAATATGCTAATTAGACTGGGAGACCTTCCAGGAGACCTTCCGGACAAAGCCATGGTGGCGGGGCCGAGGCAGAAGTGGTTAGGGGCAATCAGGCCAGGAGGGGAGGGCAGTTGGGGGTGATCAGGCCGGCGGAGGGGAAGGCAGTTGGGGGCAAGCAGGCCGGCCACTTGGGGTTAAGCAGGCAGGCAGTGGGGGGACAGTTGGGGGCAATCAGGCCAGCAGGGGGTGGCAGTTGGGGGCGATCAGGCCGGCAGGGGGGGTGCAGTTGGGGGCAATCAGGCCGGTGGGGGGGAGGGGCAGTTGGGGGCAAGCAGGCCGGCAGGCAGAGTGGTTAGGGACGAGCAGGCAGGCAGGCAGGTGAGCAGTTAGGAGCCAGTAGTCCCGGATTGCGAGAGGGATGTCCGACTGCCGGTTTAGGCCCGATCCCTATCAGGCCTAAACCAGCAGTTGGGCATCCCCTGAGGGGTCCCAGATTGGAGAGGGTGCAGGCCGGGCTGAGGGACACCCCCACCACACCCCACCCCCGTGCATGAATTTCATGCACCAGGCCACTAGTGTTTTAAGATTTATCTTTTCATTATTTTGTTCTTTTTTAAAGCATAGAAACATCCAGGTAATTTCTGTCCAAAAAGTCACTGTACTGGTTTAGTACATCTTTTAAAAGATTTTATAACATTATAAATATACTAGAGGCCCAATGCATGAAGATTCATGCAAGAATAGGCCTTCCTTCCCCTGGCACCCAGGACCCGGACCTTTGCTCTGGCTGCCACCTTCCGCCTTAGCACGCTGCCCAGAGGCCAGGAGTGTCCCGGCTTGGCCGCCGCCATCTTTGTCATGTCAATTTGCATATTCCCTCCTTATTGGCTGTGGGTGCCACCATCTTTGTCATGAAGTGATAGTCAATTTGCATATTCTGTCTTTAGTAGATAGGACTAGAGGCCCAATGCATGAAATTTGTGCAAGAGTAGGTCTTCCTTCCCCGGCTGCCAGTGCTGGCTTCCCTCTGGCACCCAAGACCCGGGCTTCCCTCGCAGCCCTGGCTTCGTCCAGAAGGATGTCTGGTCTAATTAGCATATTATGCTTTTACTAGTGGACTCAGCCTGGCCTGCACCCTCTCCAATCTGGGACCCCTTGGGGGATGTCTGACTGCCGGTTTAGGCCCAATCCATGTGGCCCCCCCTGCTGGTCTGCTCACCCCCAACTGGCCCCCCCCTGATGGCCTGCTCACCCCCAACTGCCCCCCGCTGGCCTGATTGCCCCCAACTGCCCTCCCCTCCTGGCCTGATTGCCTCTAACCGCCTCTGCCTCGGTCCTGCCACCATGGCTTTGTTTGGAAGGACGTCCAGAATGTCTCCCGGAAGGTCTCCTGGTCTAATTAGCATATTAACCTTTTATTAGTATAGATTATTATAGATTATAAACTCATCATAGAAAACTTGAAAAATAAAGCAAATACAAAGAAAATAAAAATTTCCCATAATCCCACAACCCCCAAATAACCACTGTTTACATACACACACACACACACACACACACACACACCACAATTATACATATGTTGATTTCTTTCCAGTTGTATATAGTGTGTATGTGTGTGTGTGTGCATGCCTTAAAGTCAGTTTTTACTAACTACTTAATACATGGTGTGGGAAAAAATAGGTTCACAGTTGTTCTTGTGGAAAATCTACACTAATAAAAGAGAAAGATGCAAATTGACCATACCTTCGCGACACCCAATCAGGAGTGAGTATGCAAATTAACCCAACAAAGATGGCGGGTTAATTTGCATATGCAAGCGTCGAGCGGCCGGGGGCGGGACGCTTGTGTCGTTGCCATGGTGACGATGCAGGCATTCCACACCGCCCCAGCTGCTCCAGGCCTCTGGGCAGCGTGGGAAGGCGGAAAGGCGGTTCTGGCCAGAGCAAAGGCAGTGCTGGCAGCCAGGGGAAGGAAGGCCCATTCTTGCATGAATCTTCGTGCATCGGGCCTCTAGTAATACAATAATTAATAAATAATAATATAAGAATAAACTCTTTGTTTTGCATACTCATAACTGTAAATCTACTTTTGCCTCACCTTGTATGTATGTACCAAACAGTAGGCTTTACATACACTATCTAATTTAATCTTCACAACAGGCCTATGATGTCGCTATTATTATTTGTTCTTTTTAAAAGTGAAGAAGTTGATGTCCAGATTGGTTGTGTAACTATCTGAAGAGTGCACTGCTGTATGAGGCAGAGGAGGAATTTATGGCCAGCTGATAGAATCCATGTCCTCTCCACTGACCTTGTACACCGTACAGTGTTAGAAGTGATATTCAAACACATGATTACTCCACACAAAAAAACAAAACACCCATAATGCTAAGTGATTTAAATAATTAAATAGTTGGTATTGTTGAGAAAGTTGGTTGTAAAAATATGAACATATATATAAGAAATATGACTTTGGATTCTATATGACTTTACTTATAAAGAATTATGAACACATGGCCATTGAAAACTCAGATAAGCCCTGTTTTGTTTTATTTGCTTGTTTGTTTTTTAAATAAATCTTTATTGATTTCAGAGAGGAAGGGAGAGGGAGAGAGAGATAGAAACATCAATGATAAGAGAGAATCATCGATTGGCTGCCTCCTTCATGCCCCACACTGAGTATCGAGCCTGCACCCTGGGTATGTGCCCTGACTTGGAATCAAACCATGACCTTCTGGTTCATAGGTCCACACTCAACCACAGAGCTACGTCAGCCAGGCATAAGCCCTGTTTTGTATAAACACTGCGTTACTGCCATTGTAATTGTTACTAGTGACAGTGCCCAGTGTGTTGGGGTCTGCTCAGGGCACAGAAGCGTGGAGCCGACGGTGAGAAAGCCAGGTCAAGACCTGCTTTCCCTTCTGAGAACCAATGTGAGCTGGAGCCAGTGTATTTGGCTCACGAAGGGTCCAATTTCAATCTCTTTTAAATCTCCCTCCTTCTCCCCTCCTCCCCTCCCTAGCTCGAAGAGTGGATCATCTGGAATATGATTTCTCATTCCTTTTTAAAAGAAAGACAAAAAATGTAAACCGTGGGCTCCTCACTGCTTATGTCAGAGCAATACATGTGTGCTTTATATAAACTAGCCATTTATCTATTAATGTTTGTAAAGAGCTTTGTAGACACGAGGCATTTGGGACACACTCTCTAGAGAAATGTGGTACCTTTGGAAAGAGGATCAGAGAAGGAAGAAATCAATGGTGGGAGAAATGCCTTTGTACTCAATGGTAAGAGAATGTGGAGAGAAATCCCCACGACGAGCACGAGCTGCATGTTCCCCTGTGATGAAGGCTGTGGCAGGAGGAGAGAAACATTGCCAAGGAGACTTGGCAGCCTGGCCTGCACTGTTTGTTTCTATTGCTTTCACTTGTCTGTGTAACAAGAAAGAGAAAATAAAGAGGACATACTTTGGACCGGACAACATGGCAGCGTGTCCCCAGACACTGGCTTCCAGATGGTGTCCCGTGTGTCTCCCAGAGGCAGCAGGGTTCCCTGGGACTGGTCAGCCTGAGGATGAGGGTCTCTCAGGACTTCCCAGGGGCATATGTCTACCTGCCACCATGTTGTACGGAAATGCAGGGCTGAGCGAGGGACGGGCTCCTAAAGGCTGGAAAGTGTGGTTCTTGGCCACAGGGACATTGAGCCAAAGAAGGAAACCTTTCTGAGAAGAAATCATCATGATTCCTGAAGCAGCTACTCCGCTGGTCAGAGCAACCCATGGACATCCCTGAACAGATTAGCGTGTACTGTCCCTGGACAAAGCTCTGTGGCCACCTCGCACACCAGCAACCCCAAAAGCCTGCTTAGCCCAAACCTCAGGACACTGGCCTGAGCAACCTCCTGGTTCGTTTCCCATCTTCCTTGAAAGGAAGGAAGGAAGGGAAAGAGGGAGGGAGGGACCCAGGGAAGGGAAGAGATCGTTCCTTTTATTATGTTTTAATACATTTTTATTGGTTTAGAGGAAGAGAGAGGGAGATAAAGATAAAAATATCAATGATGAGAGAGAATCATTGATTAGCTGCCTCCTGTATGCCCCTATTGGGGATCGAGCCAGTAACCTGGGCATGTGCCCTGATTAGGAATTGAACCGTGACCTTCGGGTTCATAGGTCGATGCTCAACGACTCAGCCACACAGGTCAAGTGAGATCATTCCTTTTAAATAAGAAAGACAAGTTATTTCAGAAAACTACAGCTCCCCTTCCTTGGTACTTAAGCTTTAGCTCTGTAGGTCTAAGTGTCTATTCTAATAGCAGTTATTACTTATGTGAGCTCTGCGCTGTCAATCTAGGGAGAGAATCTTGTCACCAGGAAGAGGAATTTCAAAGTGAGAGTTTGCTGTTGATATGAGCATTTGATACAGATATTAAGTTGCACAAACACAGCACACGATATGCAAGGACAGGAGGCTGGGCTGCTAGTGTCTGCTCCTACCCCTGTGTTCAGTGTGTGACTGGCGGTCTCAGTGGAACTTAGTGCAAATCCGACCCTTGAGCCAAAGTGGACCACAAACTGGCCCCTGAGCACATCCCAGATCCCCCTTTCCATGCCTTTGCTCCGGCAGTGCCTTCCACCCTCCACTTAGAATTCTCTGTCCTCCTCTCTTCTTTTTATGTTCAGGGATTTTTATGTTCAGACCATCCTATGTGGTTACTTTCGGTCTCTGAGTGTGTAAGGCCCGCCATGCAGGCCTCCCATGAGCTTGTTCGGTTTAGTGTGCGGCCCCTTTTGTGTCCACAGTCCCAAGTGCTAGAGTTCATCCAAACCTGGTTGCTGGTGATGGCAGATCAGGTATTGAGCTTGTTCGAGTCATCCTCTTACTTCAAGGCTCCCTCTCAGACCATCAGCATTTTCTCTGCTTTTTTGTCATATTTTTCCTTTATTGCGGTCACATGTATACTTGACCGATCTTCTTCCATGGAAGGTAGACTGAGTGCCAGCACCAGGTCTTTCCTCATCCTTGAGTTCCCTCTGGGTCCAGCTCAGTGCCCTGAACAAAGAAGATGCTCACTCAGCACATGTCGGTTGAACAAAAAGCAAGGATTTCGCTTAAAATAAAGGAGGCTGAGTTGAATTGTAAAAGTGCTCCAAACCTCCTCATTATTTCCACTTCAGTCTTCTGTTTTATCCCATCACCTGTGGGAGCTGTGTCAGAACTACTATTGTTAAGAAACATCCAAAACTAGAGAGAATTTTTATTAGTTTATTTGAGCCAAACTGAGGACAATGTTCAGGAAGCAAAATATCAAAGGACTGGAAAATGTTCTGGAGAATGGCGGTTTTGCAGTCTATCTTATTCATGAGAATCAAAGGAGGAGGTGTAAAAAGGGTTACATGAGATCCACTGGTAGTACATTAAGGGGGTGGGAGAAAGCAAAGCAGGAAGTCTCTAGGATTGGATGAAAAGACACCTTTCTTTTACATTGGTGCCTACATGATAGTTAACAATGAACAGTACCCAAGGAATAAGATAACAGGGGTTCTATGGTTTCTGCTCTGGTGTAGAGTGTGCCCTGAGGATTCTGGAAAAGGAGATTATTCTGACATTTCAAAAGTGTGTTGTCTTGGATGCACAAAGACAGAAGACAAGCTCCTTTAAGGTAAAGAGTTGCCTTTTTCAAGAAAGCTACCTAGGATATGACTCACTTTTAGTTAGGGATTTTTATGTTCAGAGCATCCTATGTGGTTACTTTCAGTCTCTGAGTTTGCAAGGCCCGCCATGCAGGCCTCCCGTGAGCCTTTTCGGTTTAGTGTGCGGCCCCTTTTGTGTCCACAGTCCCAAGTGCTAGAGTTCACCTGGTTGCTGGTGATGGCAGATCAGGTATTGAGCTTGAGTCCATCCCATCTCTTCACTGCCAGCACCCCAGCCCAGTTCAAGGTCATTTCTCATCTGAAGGCCTGCAGTCGCCCCTTTCATTCTCTTCTCACTTCCACCGATGCTGACACACAGCTGCTGGAGCAAACTTTTGAAATCGCTTACCAGAGCAGGTCCTTCACTTGCCTAAAACCCTTCCCTCCTAGCTCTTACCAGACTTTTAAATTATTCACTTTGTTCATTTGCTTCGTTTTGTTGTCTCCTCCACATGCCTGTAAAATCTGTGGGCCCAGTTTCTAGCAAGGTGCTTGGAATCTGTAGGTGCTCCCAAGCATTGGTTGAATGAATAGATAAAAAGTGCAGAGTTGTTACCCTTCTCCTTCACATGGTAAGCCTCGCTCCGCCTCCCATGTTCCTTGTCCCAGCTTCTGGTTTCTGCTCTTTAGCTGGATCTCCCTGGAGAAATGAGCATGCGTGGCTCTAGAGTGAAGCCCTCCAGGGGAGCCTCAATCCGCAGCGTGGTTGTGGAATCAGAGAGCATGTCCCCACCCGCTGAGGGACAGCCAGTCCTGGTGGTGCAGCCTTAGGAACTTGCCTTGTGAAACCAATCATGAGACAACAATACAAAGACCCCAGAAAAGTCAGCTTTATGGCCTGCCAGATAGGATAGCAGCCACTCCGCTAAAAAAATATCATGGTAAAATGTCATGAGAAATTACTATTCACTCTTCCCCTTGTGTTTCTGGGAGACCTTAAAGATTTTTTTGTTGGCAGATATTTTTGTTTTCTTAGCCTGGCGAAATAGGGCACCAAAGAGGAAAGCCATACTGAATAAGAGAAGGAATATTTGCATATGTGGCCAGGAATGGTGCATGTTTTGCCACTGATTTTCTTTTTTATTCTTTTTTTTGAAACGGAGTCAAGTAACTAGCCAAGTAAATGTTCAGGGTATCAAAGCCTCTTCCTTCACTACTTATTGGTGGAGGCCCAAGTAGCTCATCCTAATTCATCCTGAGGAAACAGGGTGTAGCAACAGAATTTTACCATGATTATTGTGGCTTCTGAAAGCACAATTCCAAACCACAGGAGTATCCGATACTTCTTGGAGGAAGTGGGCTGGTCAGGAAGGTCTGGGGTCTTAGGAATAAATTCTGGTGGCGCCAGTTCTGGTAGAATTTTGTGAGATTATTTGTGTAGTTTTTCAGGCTACTCACACTGCAGTGGTGTTCTTTTTTTTCTACCACTTCTCTCCTGGTCTATTTTCACCCATTCTCATGCCATCTCTGATTGCAACAGTGGGCATTGTTCCCTCCAATTGACTGTGCATCCGGGAAATTTTTTTTTTTTTAATGTGATTTTCAGAGCTTGCTCCAGAGGACTGAATTAGAATTCCCCAAGCCTGGGCCCAAGAATCTGTATTTTTACAAAGCTCACCAGATGGTTCTGACCAGCAGCCAGGACTGAGAATCACTGGTGTAGTGGAAAGCTCAACCACCTAAGCAACTCAGACAAATCGACTCCTGGACTGTTGGGAAAGCAGAAGAAATGGCACCTACATCTCAGAGCTGCTGCAGCATTCGAGGGAATTTTGCATGTGATCCATCCCTCTGTGTATTTAATAGACCAAGTGAGTTAATATTCTGCTGGTGATCGAGAAGCTTCCCAGAGTCTTTTCTCTGAAATAGCGTTTAGCTTCCTCTTCTGTGTTTAATTCCTTATGAAACTTTATTTCTCCCTTTGTCAGTCACCAAGGATAAGGCCATATGTAGATGAATCACAAGACCATTATGCCATGTGTTCTAAGAGCCTTCCAAGTTCATTGCTGCAAGAAACGCTCATCGTTTAATGCATATTGTTTCTCGATATCTCTTTCCAAGCTGCCAGTGCAGTTTCCATTTCTGGGAAATTACATAGACATGTCTGGATCCAACTCTTTTATCTTTACATTTCCAACTGCTCTGTTTTCCTTCTTTCTTCCCATCAAATTCTCATATTTTGACAGTTTTAAGACCAGCTCTTCCTTGATCTTTTCCTTCCTATAATATATTGAATTGAAATGAGCCCATTCTCCTTGGTGTGTCTTCTCTCCAAACACAAAATACTCTGAAGTTCAGATTCTCTTTCTGTGAGTTGGTTAACATCACAAAAGTTTGTGGTTTTATCTATCATAAACAAGAGTGTTTCAAATGAACTCTGTCTCTTTTCTCCCAGGCATCTCAGAAAGGTTGAAACAATGTGAAGTAAATTTTTATTTTAAAAACAAGTTACTTATTGCCCTGGCTGGTGTGGCTCAGTTGATTGGGCATCGTCCTGTGCACCTAAAGGTGGCCGTTTCTTGGTAGGGGCAGGCTGATTCCTGGTGAGGGGGTGTGCAGGAGGCAGCCAATGGATGCTTCGCTCTTGCACCAATGTTTCTCTCCCTCTCCCTTCCTCTCTCTCTCAAAAAATCAATACAAAAAAAATTTTTAACTTACTTATTAAAAATAGTAATGATAAAATATATAAATTGGTTCAGTAGGAACAATTTGTAAAATGCTTTAACTTAAAAGGAAACACTTGTAGGCATCCAGAGTGAATCAGGAGGAAAACACTCCCACTTCTGGAAAAAGCTGTTTACACTTTTTGGTGTTGACAAAATGTATCCAAAAAAAGCCCCTTCTCTTATGATGTGAGGCGGGAGGCACACTCCGTGTGAGAGCGTCTGATCATACTTCACTGAGGAATGTGATGGTTTTGCTTGTGTGCCCAGTGGATCTGAGCATATTAACCAATATAGGGTTAGTTGCTGGCAATGTTTTGCATTGAACGCATCCATTTGCAAAAACAGAAGAAATACTGCACTCATATTTTCAATCCTCTTTATTAAAAAAATACTGCAATGTGGTTCGAGTTGTGAATCTATTGAGGACATCTTTGATGCATCAACAGTCAAGGCATATGTAAAAAGTGACTTGGAATGGTTCTCATGGGTTGTTGGCCGGGTGCAGAATAGAATGCTGGGCATCTCTTCATCCTCTTTCTGGCTCTTCCATTGACCCCTTTCACTTTCTAAGTTCATCTGCTTTTACAGTAAAAATAAATTCCTCTCTCATATGCCAGCCCCTCTCAGAGTTTTCTGGGGCATGATAAACTAATTGCAAGTAATCTGATTCTTAAAAAATAACTGGTGCCATCTAAACACGATGCATTATTCCCCACCAGACACTCTACATAGCAGTATCCAACCAGAAAGCTCCCAAAAACTGTGGAGGAGAAATAAGCTTAGAATCCAATCTCAAACTCAACGACGACAACAAAAAAGAGCCAGTTTAGTGAAAAAGAAAACACCTTCACCTTTACTGTTTTCATCCAGACCATTGTCCCTCTATAGCAAGCATGTCAAACTCACGGCCCGCTGGCCGCATGCCTCGTTTATTTGGCCCGTGTTAGCCTTTGAGTTTGACATGCTTACTTTAGAGGAAAAACAGTTCCCATGTCAGTACTGATGAGAAAGCTTGAGTTTGATGTACGTCTTTGCTGCAATCACTCACTATCTTTAGAACACACTTTCTTATATTATCAAACAGGAAGTTTGTAAAAAAAAAAAAAAAAGTCACCTTTAAAATCCCACAGTCTATCATTTGGCCACACTTTCTTCTATGAAGCTATTATAAAATAGTGAGTGGATGGCTAAACTGAGATCAGAACAATGGGCTCTACTTTTACCCTCGCCAGAGCATTCACCTTACCGGTGTTTTGGCTACTTCTATATTGAAAATACCAATTCCCTGATCATATTCTTTTGACAAAATGGAGGAGGAAAATATGATGTGGACTCCTTTCACTTCTAAGAATAACTGTTTATGAATGCTGGCTTAAAGAGCATATCTATTAATAATGACAGCTGACCGGAGACGCTCCGGGTTGCAGGGGGCCGGCCACAAGGAGGTCGGATCGGCATGCCGCCATAAACCCTCCCAGTCGCAGACTTCGAATGAGAGCAGCCTAGAAGATGAACTCTTCAGAAGAAAACACACACTCTAAAAAAAAAAAAAAAAAACAACCAGGCCCTTTTATTACATGAATGGCGTGGCCCAGCAGCCTTACCCAAGTTTCTGGTATCAGAATTCTGCCTATAATCCATTCTCTGTTCCTGGGCAGCATTCAGAAATGGAAATCTATATTTCTATGTTCAGTTGTGCCCAATGAGTATTCAAGCTTCCTCATACTCCACCCCCTTAGCCCACTACACCTAACTGAAGTCCTAAATCCCCTGTGTGTTATAATCCAGCAAAATTCTAGCACTACCGTGGCTATGGGGAAAAAATGAGAACCAAGAGGACTCAAACTGAACTTCAGCAGGTGCAACACAATGGATTTCACAGGATTCATGTGAAAGTAGGGGTGTGCTCGGTAGCCCTGATGAGGTCGAAGATGTTCCCCAGAGAAAATGCATGAAGAAGAAGTGGGAGAGAGGGACGGCTCCCCCCAGGGGAATGTTTCTTCTGCTACCTGGTTGGCTCAGTCTAATGAAGTCAATGAAGCCATCCAGTATGATGTGAGCTGGTGGTAGGATCCAGAGCTAGGGAAGTCCCTTGAGCAAATGCCCTTAGTAAACGAAGAGTCATCACCAGACCACACAACAAAGGGATCAAGGAAAAAGTCCAGGAACTGGAAGTTAAACCAAGGCAGGGGCGTATTCTTAAATTGAAAGATGGTTTTATTTGAACAAAAATGTTACCTTAAACATTGTGCCCCCGACGATTCAGACAACTGTGAGTTGGAAGATGAGCATGTGAGGTAGAATGGCTCTGTGAAGAAGTTAGAGTTCTAAAGGAAGGTTTTATCGTGAGGCATGCAGGGCAACCTGGTTGTCAGTGAGCTCTTTGTATCCCGGACTTGTCTGGCCCAGCAGCGGTAAGATCAACAACAATAAGTATGGTGAATATGAGAACATCCCTCTGATTAGCCTGTTGATGAGAAAGCAGGACTTTGAAATCATTTATGACCACCCAGGAGGGACTGGAGTCCATGACATTGTCTGAAGAATCATTGGAATGGAATGAAACAAATTACTGAGCTCCAGCTACAAAGAAGAGCTAAATGTTGCACCATCATGATGGGCTAGAACATGTGATGTCTTGATTTGAACTAATAAAGCTGTTATACCAACAAAGAAGACTTTGGCATGAATTATACGTTGTAAAAGTAAATAAATTGAACTGCAGGAAAAAAAAGATAGTTAACATTGAAGATCTTATCATATGTTAACACTGTGGTAAATACTTTAAATATTGGATATGGTCAACTGGCATACATTACCTATTCCCATCACTTTCTGTGTGCCTTCTTGTATTGAAGAGGCTGGAAAGCTAAAAATTAAATTAGCTGACTCTATGGAAACTGGAAACTAGGATTCTGGAAACAAAATAGAACACCAAACAGTGCACTCCCACAAGATTCTGAAGGTGGAAGAGAAAAGAGAAGAATTTTTTCTGCTTCAGTTTTGCCTACGAAAGGCAGTAGCTGCAGGCACTCAGCATTTCTGTGTCAAAATGATGACTTTGGAAGTGTCATGCATCAGTCCTAGCCGTGTGGTGGCAGTGGCACCCACCTCCTGACCTCTGGATCCCAGCTATGAACTGGTTAAGTCTAGCCATGGGTCCCCACCTCCTTCTCCTCCACATCTTCAAATAATTTAATGAGCACCCAATTCCTTGTATTATATCACTAGAGGCCCGGTGCACAAAATTCGTGCGGGGGGGGGGGGGTGTCCCTCAGCACAGCCTGCGCCCTCTCCAATCTGGGACCCCTTGAGGGATGTATGACTGCCCGTTTAGGCCCAATCCTACTGGGATCGAGCCTAAACAGACAGTCGGACATCCCTCTCACAATCCAGGACTGCTGGCTCCCAACTGCTCACCTGCCTGCCTTCCTGATTGCCCATAACCACTTCTGCCTGCCAGCCTGATCACCCCCTAACCACTACCCTGCCAGCCTGATTGATGCCTAACTGCTCCCCTGTAGGCCTGGTCACCCCTAAC
This sequence comes from Eptesicus fuscus, assembly GCF_027574615.1. Classification (NCBI taxonomy): domain Eukaryota; kingdom Metazoa; phylum Chordata; class Mammalia; order Chiroptera; family Vespertilionidae; genus Eptesicus; species Eptesicus fuscus. Next base: position 72,079,977 of record NC_072477.1, on the reverse strand, counting down.
TGCCCTCTCCTGCAGGCTTGATCGCCCCCAACTGCTCTCCCTTGCAGGCTTGTTCCCTCCCAACTGCCCTCCCCTGCTGGCCATCTTGTGGTGGCCATCTTGTGTCCACATGGGGGCAGCCATCTTTGACCACATGGGGGCAGCCATCTTGTGTTTTGGAGTGATGGTCAATTTGCATTATTACTTTTTTATTAGATAGGATAGAGGCTGGTGCATGGGTGGGGCCAGCTGGTTTGCCCTGAAGGGTGTCCTGGATCAGGGTGGAGTTCCCTTGGGGCATGGGGCAGCCTGGGCGAGGGTCCTGTGGTGGTTTGCAGGCCAGCCACACCCCCCAGCAACCCAAGTGGAGGCCCTGGTATCTGGGATTTATTTATCTTTTATAATTGAAACTTCATAGCCTTGAGCAGAGCCAAGCCTCCTGCTTACTCCGTGGCCGCAGCCATTTTTTTTGGGATTTATTTATCTTCTATAATTGAAACTTTGTAGCCTTGAGTGGAGGCCTAGGCAGGCCAGGGCTGCAGATGCTTGGCTTCCTCCATTGCCAGGGGCAACTCAAGCCTCCTGCTCTCTCCAGCTCCGTGGCTGCCACCATTTTTGTTGGGATTTATTTATCTTCTATAATTGAAACTTTGTAGCCTTGAGTGGAGGCCTGGGCCTGCCAGGGTGTGCAGAAAGCTTGGCTTCCTCCATTGCCAGGGAAACCCAAGCTTCCTGCTCGCTCTATGGCCGCAGCCATCTTGGTTGGGTTAATTTGCATACTCGCTCCTGATTGGCTGGTGGGCATGGCTTGTGGATGTAGTGGAGTGATGGTTAATTTGCATATTATCTTTTTATTAGATGGGATTTTCATCTAAAAATATCCAGAGTAAAGAACCTGTTTCTTGCACTGTAACCTGGCTAATTCTGACTTTGGCATCAAAGGTTTAATACAAGTGCTGTATTGCAGGGAATTTACTCTCACACCAATTTGATGAAGTAGATATTACCTTTCTCATTTGGCAAGTGAAAGAACTAAAATTCAGTGAAATGAAATAACTTGGTCCCATAGCTTGTAAGTAGCAGCACTCAAGGTCAAATGAAAATCTAATTAGAAAGTTTCTGTGCCTAAATGGTCTCTGCTGAACTGTGATGGTATAGGATCAAATACATAATAATTGTGCACAAATTGCTGAAAATTTGTTTATTTTGCTATAAACTACATAATGGAAGTCTGTGTCTTGTGCATCTTTGTATAAGACTCCCATGGCATGGCTCAGAATTTGGCACCTAAAATAGTTCTGTGATAAATTATCTCTGAAATAAAAAATGAATAATATTGTGATGAGTCCTAGCAAGGAAAGTGACTCCAGCAGATGAAAATTCATATGATGACCTACTTGGGGATGAGACACTATAGCTGCCAAATTGGTTTTATTAAGATGTTTCTCACCCTGCATGACTTTGTGTCTGCAATAACAAATATATTTTACAAAGCAATTACAAATATTTTTCTGTTTCCTGTGAATATATTTTTGGTTTACTAGTATGTTAAGAGAAATAGCTTATTGTTTGATGTAATTAATTTAATCAAACAATAGAACATTCAGTCTATGAGGATGGCCTTTTGAGTCTGTCTCATCCCATCCTCTAGCAGCTCTTTTCTAAAAGAGTATTTCTTAACAAATCATAAACCCAAATTCAAGGACACATTTCTTTTCGAATCTTTGCAAACACCTTGCCTTTGCTTACAGACTCCAGGAGCCAAGGTGTAATATCCATGATTCTCTTGCTAGTTTTCTCCATGGTTTCTTTTGTGCCCATTAGCAATCAAAATTTTTTCACTAGCCCTCGCCTGTTTGGCTAGTGGATAAAGCGTCAGCCCTCAGGCTGAAATGTTCTGGGTTTGATTCCGATGAAGGGCACGTACCTCGGTTGCAGGCTGGTTCCTGGTCTTGGTCTGGGCTCGTGCTGAAGGCAATCAATTGATGTGTTTCTCTCACATCCATGTTCCTCTCTCTGTGTCTCTCCCCCTCCACTCTCTCTAAAAATCAATGGAAAAATATCCTTGGGTGAGGCCTCGCGCACCTAGGTCCGGGTGAGGCCACGCGCCCCTGGGTCTGGGAGAGGCCACGCGCCCCCGGGTCTGGGTGAGGCCATGTGTCCCTGGATCCAGGTGAGGCCTCTCGCACCTAGGTCCGGGTGAGGCCACGCGCCCCTGGGTCTGGGTGAGGCCACGCGCCCCCGGGTCCGGGTGAGGCCATGTGTCCCTGGATCCGGGTGAGGCCTCGTGCACCTAGGTCCGGGTGAGGCCACGTGCCCCTGGGTCTGGGAGAGGCAACGCGCCCCCGGGTCCGGGTGAGGCCATGTGTCCCTGGATCCGGGTGAGGCCTCGTGCACCTAGGTCCGGGTGAGGCCTCGCGCGCCTGGGTCCGGGAGAGGCCACGCGCCCCTGGGTCTGGGAGAGGCCACGCGCCCCTGGGTCCGGGTGAGGCCTCGCGCACCTAGGTCCGGGTGAGGCCACGCGCCCCTGGGTCTGGGAGAGGCCACGCGCCCCTGGGTCCAGCCGAGACCAAACCAGAGGGAATCGGACCTACGTTACCACCATTTGTCCACCATCCAGAGCTGAGGGGTCAGTGCTGACATGTACACATAAGGAACTGGTGGACATTGAAATTGGGTCTCTAAAGAACTGTTGGTCCAGAAAGAAACTCACTACAGACTGATTCATTTGCCTGTCAGCATAACTATTATTGCTCGTCTCACATTCAGTTCTTATAAGTATATCTCTAGGGACACATGATCTCGCTCATCTAGGGGAAATGATGAACAACATAGACTGATGAACAAGAACAGAACCAGAAACAAGGAGGCATCGATGGGACTATCGGGCCTCAGAGGGAGGATAGGGGAGGTTGGGGGGCGGGGGGAGAGATCAACCAAAGGACTTGTGTGCATGCATATGAGCCTATCCAACGGTTAAGTTCAATAGGGGGTTGGGGCATCCGTGGGGACGGGTGTGGGATGGGAATGGAGGGATGAGGACAAATATGTGACACCTTAATCAATAAAGAAATTTAAAAAAAAAAGAAGAAAAATATCCTTGGGTAGTTTTTACCAAAAAAAAAAAATTTTTTTTCACTAAGTAGTTATAATTTTTAGTAGCCCCTGCCTTCTCACAGTGCTGGTGGCCACCAAATCTGCTATATTACACACATTTTCTTTTAATTGCCAAACCCATGTGTATTTAGGAGGAAATTTGATCCATATGTTTCTGATTCATCTACAATGAAGTCACCAAACTGGGGAGAACAGCCTGAAAGTTACAAAGTCTTGGTAGAGTCTCTTTTTCCTTTAGAAGCAGGTTGTGGAGAGCAAGTACCAGAATACTGCTGTGCTCAGGCTGCTGGTAAAAGCCAGTTCCCAGGAGGCTTCAGGGAATGTTACCTTTTCAAGATGTTAGCCTCTTTACATAGGTCTGCCTTTCAATGGATTTCGTGAATAATGAGCCTAAGCAAGCTTCCCATTGATTGGCCAATGTTTGCCAAGGTCTCTCTGTTCTAATTCCCAGGCTGTTGTCATAGCACTAGATATAGCTAAAGCCTGGCATATGCCGTGTGCCACCCACAAACCGACTGGATAGTCCTATGGTCAGAGGAGCACTGGCAGATGAAAGCCCATGGCCTAACCCCGTGGTTGGCAAACTGTGGCTTGTGAGCCACATGCGGCCCTTTGGCCCCTTGAGTGTGGCTGTTCCACAAAATACCACGGCCTGGGTGAGTCTATTTTGAAGAAGTGGCATTAGAAGAAGTTTAAGTTTAAAAAATTTGGCTCTCAAAAGAAATTTCAATCATTGTACTGTTGATATTTGGCTCTGTTGACTAATGAGTTTTCTGACCACTGGCCTAACCCAATGAGGAGTCTTCCCACAGATCTGCCCTCAGGGTAAGTAGAACCACTGCGTGGTCTAGTCTATTTCCCTAATAAATAGGTCATGTGGAGCCATCCTTGGAGTGCAGCAAATTGAAGAATTTGGCTGGAACTCTGTGCCTTGACACTTCCTGAACTGCCAACATTTAGGCAGTGCCTCAGGGAAAACAGGAGGAAGAGAGTTTTATTGGCTAGTTTTAAAAGGACCTGGGTATCATATACACAACTTCAAGTCAATCTGTGAACCCTACCAACATAAGAAATAATACCACCCTTTCTTCTTTACACATGGTCTAAGATGATGAGTCTTTCCTGGCCTCTTAAAACGTTCCATAATGTTCATTCATTCAGCAAGCAGTTAATTGCCTTTGTCAGACCCTAGGCAAGGTACCAGGATAGAAAGAGAAATGAGACACAGTCCATGGCCTGGAGCAACATATAACCCAGTAGAGCCAGGGAGACACATAAATGCATAAGCTTCGGGTACAGGGTTATCAGGAGAGTTAAGTTCAAGTCCCAACTCTGCCACTTACTAGTTGTGGAGTCTTGGTTAAGTCACATAACCTCTCAGCCTCAGTGGCTTTATCTAGTAGGGAGGGAGGATTAAATGGACCAGGTCTATAGCACCTGTTTTACACACATAGTAACTCTTATTTTTATGCCCTGTTCCAGGGACTGTACGGAAGTGTATGTGAGGTCCCACAGGAACACAGAGGAGGGTGATAAGAGAATCAGGGATACCTAATTTGGGGGGAAGAGTGACCTCTGACTGAACTGCATTGCTAGGTGAAAGTTGCTGGGAAGAATATCCACCCAATATGTTGGAGTTCCTTTTCTCCTGGAATTAACCTTAAATACTCCGACATAATGAGATGGAGATTGTACATGCACCCAGCACTGAGACCACCTGGCTTTACAGGTAGCTCTCAGGACTCACAGAACCTGGAATGTCTACGTGCCCTAAAATGTCTGCATTTCTCATTTCCTTGCCTCCTCCTCCTATTCTTTTTTATTTTTAATTGCATAGAACTCTTATTCCTGTTATTATATTTTATTTTTATTGATTTTAGAGAGGAAGGGAGGAGAGAGAGAGAGAAACATCAATGATGAGAGAGAATCATTGATCGGCTGCCTCCTACACAATAGGATCCCCTATTGAGGATCGAGCCCATAACCCAGGCACGTGCCCTTGACTGGAATCAAACCTGGGACCTTTCAGTCCCCAGGCTGACACTCTATCCACTGAGCAAAACTGGCTAGGGAGCCTCCTCCTATTCTTTCTCCTCCAGATTATGAACTTGAACAGCCTTTGGCCTGGTCTACACTGTCACCATTGACCTAAAATAGGAACTTGATAATGGCCCTTCCTACATGAAATCCTCTTGGGATTTCCCAGCCTTCAGGATAAAATCCACACACTTTCGTCTGGCCCACTCAGCTCTGGCTCTTCTTGACACGGTATCTGCCTTCTTTGCCGGACTTACCTCTTAGTTTTCCAATACGTGTTACCCTCTTGTTAAAACCATCACCAGACTGGGCACTTCCATGTCCTGCTCTCTCTCTCTCTCTCTCTCTCTCTCTCTCTCTCTCTCTCTCTCTCTCTCCATAGTTTTATACATGGATTCCTTTGCTTGAAACATTCTACCTTCCATTCTCCCTTCTGAGTATGAAAAACTTTTTAAGCCTCAGCTTGGGTGTGACCTTCTGGCTTCCTTTCCTGACCCACCCACCCTGGGTTAGGGGCTGAGTCCTCACTACACCTGCCCAGATTCTGCAGTGACTCCTGTCTCCCTGTCAGCCTCTCTGTACTGTGGGCTCCTTGGACTCATAAATCATTTGTCTCCCCCCCCCCCGTGGCTCAGTCCTGACTCATGCAGTGTTTGTGAGCGAATCACAGAACCTTAGAGAGAATATTCACTATCCTCCTACTTGTAGGCGCACAAATGCCCTCTGCAGAGGTTTAACTGGGTGCCCAGTGACAGGGCTACTTCAACTGCCAGCCTCTTCTGTGTGTAGGGGAGAGCGGAAGACCATCTGGAGTGGAGACAAAAATGAGTACTGTTCCTGGGAGAAGGGCCACTGGTTATTCTTGATGATCCAAGTACAGCATGGGAAGGTCCTAGTGTCCTCGCAAAAGATCTAACTAGAGCTGGTCTGTTTCTGAGTGATCCTTGGAGAGAGGGCTGGGGAGAGCGGAGGAGGCACGTGTTGGAGCAGCTCCACAGGACCCTGGAGCTGGATTATACTCTAGAAAGCAGCTCTAACTGGGAACTAAGCAAGTTTTAACTTCATAGCCCAATTCTGGAGCCCATGTCAGCTGTTTTGGAGCCCGAGTCTGGCCCCCGCTGGGTAAGTGTCTAGGCATTAGACAAGAAAAAGCTTCATTGACAAGACTGTGCAGTAGCAAGGAATGCCGAAGGTGGCTGCCCCGGCCCCAGTGATCCCAGCCCACCCTACCCCCAATTCAGCCTGATGAGGTCCCCTGGGGGCCTTTGATAATTGTTTATAGGGCCCATAAGTAAGAAGATTCTGGACCATCTGCCAGGTGTGTGCTTGAATGATGATTGAAAACATAAAAATTTATGGAGAGTTCACGCTGATTGCACAGCAATGAGGAGCCCAGTAGCCCGCCAGGAGCCCCTTGCAGTGTGATGCTCCAATGGGTGGGCTTTTCCCCTTGAGCAGATGTTCACTGACTCCCAGAACTGTCACTACAAAAGGGCTCCAGGTGAGGGTTAGCTGAGCAGGATGCTGTTCTTACTAGTAGGCGTCAGAGGAGGGGCAGTACCGATTTTGTTTTGCTTTGCTTTATTTTTGCAGTGATGAAATAATAGAGTCTAGAAATGGGGGCTTTCACAGATGTGGAATTAACCAGGCTCTGAACCAGAGCTGCTACAGCATCCAATCCAACCCCACCCAACATCCTAGGCCGCCATCATCTTCATTTTCCATTCCATCTGCCTCCTCTGAAACGTGGGTGTGGGCTTTCTGAGCTCTCACGCACCTGCGCCAAAGCAGGGACACCTTACAATCACCTGTGAGTCTGTGGCAGGTACAGAGAATTTCAAACAGAAGGAATTTAATATAAAATATTGGTTACACATGTGACGAAGGAGGCTACAGGGGCTAGTGAAATAACAGAGAGGAACAATATGGCAAGAGCCACGGCTTCCTTGAGCTGCAGGGACCAGGGAGGAGGCAGCGTGACTGGAGCCTGGAGCCTGGAGCCAGGCTCACCTGACAGAGACAGGAGCCTCAGAGATGCAGCTCCTGGGAATTACCTTGCTTTCTCCCATTCGCTCACCTTCCACTCTGCCTCGGTGACCTCACACTGAACCCAGCCAGGAGTCAGCTGACATGGGAGCCTGGGAAGCCCATTCTGCTGTTCAGAGACCAGGGGAGGGCAGGAGCGCGTCTGAAGGCAAACAGGACAAACACAGCGACCTCACCTCCTCCTGCTTCACCTCCACGCTTTTCCTCATGGTCACAAAAGATCTTTCTTGCCGAAACCGGTTTGGCTCAGTGGATAGAGCATCGGCCTGTGGACTGAAAGGTCCCAGGTTCGATTCTGGTCAAGGGCATGTACCTTGGTTGCGGGCACATCCCCAGTGGGGGTTGTGCAGGAGGCAGCTGATCGATGTTTCTAGCTCTCTATCCCTCTCCCTTCCTCTCTGTAAAAAATCAATAAAAGATATTAAAAAAAAACAAAAACCTAAAACATCTTTCTTTAGCCATTGTTCCTTCCTTTTCCTTCTGTCTAATCTTAGAGAAAGAGATGTCTTTGGTTTTCCTGAGAGCTGGAACTGGCATGAGATGTAACTGAAATACCTACAAAGCCCAGAACACATAGGGTAGACCCTCGCAGCCCCCCACATCTCCAGTGAGGGAACGGGAACTGTCTTTGGAAGCAGGTGGCGAGGGTGCTTCTGACATCAAGCTGTGGGCGGTGGAGACACTGCTTGCAGTAACTCTTGGGAAAATGCCTCCTGCTATGAAAAAGCTGCCAATACCTTTCTTGATTTTTATAAGCCCCAATAACAGACTCACATGTTAACTAAATACGGTCAAGCTATTTCTATTAGACGAGGCCCTGACATAAATGCGCACTTATTAAAATTAAATCAAGGATGATCTTTCTCGCTGAGTGCTTCCTCCCTTTTATAGACAAGGAAATTGAGGACAATGCTACCAAAGCCTGAAATTGTTGTCTGCATTAGAGTGAGGAGCTGTAAAAGGCACGGAAACCATCTCCCCAGTGAACTGATCCCTGCCAGCCGACCACTGAATTGCTCTTCTGCCCTGGGAGAGCTCGGCTGGAAGGAAAGTGCACACCTCTTCACAAGCAGGCAGCACAGGCTCCAGCACCAGAGTGGAGCTGGCCAACGTACTCAGTGCCCCTGGAGACACACTGAGACCAAGATGGTATGATCTGCTGCCCGAGGGTCTCAGCAGTGTCAGACTGGGTCGCTGATGCACCCCCAGAGCCCAACCCTGTGCCGGGCCCATGACAAAAACCCATTATTTACTTAATAAACAAAATAAGTCAAAATCAGAAGACCTTAGTCATTAGGTACTGTCTGTGCCACTTTCAGCTTTCCGTGGAAGCTCTGAGTCTCAGTCCCACCATCTGTAAAATGGGGATAATAATGCAGCCCCATTTGCTTCACAGTATTATTGTTAAGATTGGTTAAATTCATATTCATGAGTTTGTCCTAGTAAGCAAAGACATTGTTTTTATAATGCTCTAAATTAAAAAAAAAAAATTCCTATGCCAACACTTGCACACAACACACATTTATTAAGATGCAGCCAAGTGAGATGTGTCGGGCCCTCCTCCGAGTACAACCTTCTTTATTGGTGTGTAACAATGCCCACGGGCTGGGTGAGCGACATCATCAAAACCAAATGCCAGCTTTTTACAGACTTGGCCCAAACAGGGTAGCCAAAGCACCATTCCAAACGGCAAGAAATCTGACATTCCATTCACAGTCCTGCTTTCCATTGTGATTGACATACACACTTGCATTTTAATGCTCATTTCAGATCCTCATAAAAAAAAAAAAAAGCTTGTATTTGAATTTAGCAGAAAGCGGAGCTATCAGTGAAGGACAATGCAATAGCAAGGTAAAGCTGCTTTTCATCCACACTGGACTAAATTATAAGCATTTCGCCATTCACAGGGGCTCTAATAACATGTGCACATAAGCAATACCGAGGCCGGATGGCTGGTGTGGGTGTCCACCCAGCATCTTCACTTTACTCTGGGTCCTTATCCTCATCTGGAAAATGGGGGACCGACTTCTTTGCAACAACGTTGTCCAGTCTCTGTCCTTGTAGATATGGGTTGACACTCTGAAAAAATATATATATGGCTTGGTATTATACCTGAACATCGATACAGACACCTCACAAAATAGGTGAATGAGATCATCTCGAGTCTATTGGGTTAACTATAAGGTAACAAATAATTACTCCAGTGAACTAACCAACATCTCAGTGGGAGGAGAAACGTTGTCTGACAGATGTATCTAATTGTGTCTTTCACACAGCTATAAAGCCCTTATTGGATGCATTATGCCCCCTCCTTTTCTTGGCACAAAGATTTGGAATTAACCAGCGAATAGGCTCTCACTATTAACTTAGATACACAAGCCCATTATGAAAGAGAATTATTATTCTATGGCCTTAATAGGGGGAAGAGAGAATCTGAAATGCATTAAAGTATTTTACAAGATGAAGGTTCTAAAGATCACCAAGCAGGGCCAAGGTGAAATTCGATTTACAGACTAGTAACAGATCATCCTATAATGTTGACTCTTACATGCCAGCATTCTCCTAAAGAGGATTCAGCAGGGGGTCTGTAATCATTTCTGCCTTCCCTCAGTCAAATGGAAAAGCTGAAGAAAAAAAGGAGGAAGTCATGTGGAAGGCTCCATTATTTTTGACTCAAGACTCCATGGTCTGAAATCTCTTTTATCTGTTGGTATTCTGAATGAGTCAAGGTTTTTCCATTCCTTCTCTAATACATATTTTTTTGAGGTTTGGATTTGAATTAGGAATTGCAGCTTTACAACATAGCCTTTAGTAAGTAGAAAAAATTTCAAAAGTTGTGAAATATTGGTTATTGAAGTCACTTTCCAATAACTGAACAAAAATATTGGAAAGAAGCTGTAGTTGCAAATGATCAGCAATCCCGCTGCATACGAAGTCCCCAGGGATGAATGGGCAGAGTTCACAGGTCTGCTGTGACTTTTGAAGGGTGAGAAGACATTCTCCAAAGAGAAGGATTGGGACTGAGCTTAGTATTTGTAAACGTCCTTCCACATTCCAATGGGTAATGAAGCATGCAAATCCCACTCACCCTGAAAAAATGCATCACAAACCAGCTGATAATTTAAAAATATGTAATGTCCTCAGAGATCTGAAAAGTGACATGTCACAAAAGATGCTAGGAAGGCATCTTTAAAATATTTAAAATAACTAACATCTTTTCTATAACAAGAAGGTTGTCAACTAGAATGGCCTAGCCCAGTGGTCGGCAAACTCATTAGTCAACAGAGCCAAATATCAACAGTACAAAACGATTGAAATTTCTTTTTAAAGCCAAATTTTTTAAACTTAAACTTCTTCTAATGCCACTTCTTCAAAAGAGACTCGCCCAGGCCGTGGTATTTTGTGGAAGAGCCACACTCAAGGGGCCAAAGAGTCGCATGTGGCTCGCGAGCTGCTGTTTGCCGACCACTGACCTAGCCTATCCCAAGGAATTATATCAGGATCTTTGGTAGGTGGAGCAAATGTGAACTGAAAAGGCATATTCATATCATAAATCTCTTGAGTGATTTTTAGTAATAATATTTATTCTGAAAATTCTACTACATTAAAAAAGGATAGTAGATTTTTGTGTTTAATCAACAGTGGAATACAAGGTTGATAGCTCTTTACTAGTAAATAAAACAAATAGTTAACCTCAAATATTAGCAAGACTAGAGGCCTGGTGCATGAAAATTCATGCACTGGAGGGGGGGTCCCTCAGCCCAGCCTGCCCCCTCTCACAGTCTGGATGCCCTCAGGGGCAGGAGGTGACCTGGCGATCAGGGGAAGGTGATGACCCATCACATCTCTGCTGCTGCCACTGCCGGCAGCCCAAGCCTCAGCCGGCCCTGGTTACCTGAGCCTTGGGTGGCCCTGGGCAGCTGGGCAGCTGCCATCCGAGGCTTGCCTGCACCTCGGGCTGGCCCTGGGCAGCTGAGGGACTCCAGAGGCAGGTGTGCAGAGCAGCCGGGCCTGCCTGAGGGTGGGCCTGACCTTGCTGCATGCCTGCCGCCCCAGCAGGGCTAAGGGGACTGGGCACCACCATCTTGTGGCTGTGGGGGCCTCCATCTTTGAGGGTGGGGCAATCAATTAGCATATTCCCTCCTTATTGGCTGTGGATGCCGCCATCTTTGAGGGTGGGACAATCAATTAGCATATTCTCTCCTTATTGGCTGTAGGTGCCACCATCTTTGCAACGGTGTGAGGGTCAATTAGCATATTCCCTCTTTATTAGATAGGATACATCTTCAGAGTTAAAAAATTTGCTAAGTCATTTAAAGGTGAATTAACCTTTTATTCATGAAGCAAGTAGGAATTCAATTGAAAATTAGCAAGTATGGAACGTTTCATAAAACCACCTGGGGCTCCATTGTAACTTTGGGGAGAATCCTCTCGGTGAGGGAGTTTTATGGGAGATAGTCCTTCAGACCAGACCCAGAACATGGCAAAGATTGGAGGGAAGGGGAAGTAAATTAATGAAGAAGTAAAAGGAGCAATCAGTTGAACTTTGTTGATGAATGCTTAACTATTAGCATTGAATCCTAACTTAAGAGTAATTATAGCCGAAACCGGTTTGGCTCAGTGGATAGAGCGTCGGTCTGTGGACTGAAGGGTCCCAGGTTCGATTCCGATCAAGGGCATATACCTTGGTTGCGGGCACATCCCCAGTAGGGGGTGTGCAGGAGGCAGCTGGTCGATGTTTCTCTCTCATCGACATTTCTAGCTCTCTATCCCTCTCCCTTCCTCCCTATAAAAATCAATAAAATATATTTTTAAAAAAAGAGTAATTATAATAATGATACTTGGTTTTAATTATCCTTTGGAGAACTTAAGACACTTATAGATTTATCTTCAGCTTTGGGTGAGAGACTAGCCAGGTTACAAAGTGAGCATTATTCAGTTACACAACTGAAGAACCATTGGGATTGAATCCCTACTTTCCATGTCCTCTGGAAACCCACAGCAAATACTGAGCTTCATTTGAGAAAGACTTAATTTTTCCCAAAAGGAAGCCCCTAATTTCTATTGATTCATGCACTTGAGGTGGTAAAGTCTTCAGTCAAGATGGGAACACCATCTGAGGCATGATGACAGGGGAGGCAAGTTCTATTTCCCAACAGTCCTGAGAGGCTCACGGTTTATGGCATGAGCTTGGGTCTTTGTAGATGCCTGAGAATAGAAAGAACTTGATACCTCTGGGTCACAGCAACCCATATTTTCACAAATTCTAAGCCTTTCCTATGAGGAGGAAGTTGAGGCCAAAGTAAAACCTTTATAATATGTGTCCTAGCCAGAATTCTGATTTTGATAATCCTGGTCTCATCACTGAACCTAAATTGTGACCCACAGTCATTACTCAAGTCAGGGTAGAAGGAATGGTGAGCCAGGAAGTAGAGATAATTAAAGCTAAAGGCTAAGTTATTCATTTTGGGCCCATGATTGGTCTTATTTGGAAATGTCCTTGTTGTGCCATGGAGAGATATTCAAGCTATTTTGCTGGTAAATTATGTGTATTCTGAGCTGGAATAGAATTTCTTGATGTTCTCTCAAGCCCACATAACACCCTTCAGACCCTTCCTGCCACCATCTGCCACTGGACACTGTAATCATCTGAGAAAAACCCCTAATAACTCTTAACTCTCCCAAAGATCTGTTTCCAGACATCAAAACTGCATCTAGCATAGAAAATTGGCCATGGGATTTCTGTGTTTTGTCAGGTGGCATAGGGGTTTGGAAATCTCTGTTGCAGGGTCCTGAGAATTAATGCTGAGTTAAAAACCCCATTTCCCCACCCCCTAAGCACTCTGACTGGACTCGGCAAAACTCTCAGCATAGCTGCCGTGACCACTGTCCAGAGTCCCAAATTTCACCAGGATCCCAGCACTTACTATTCTAAATAATCAGTCAGTGGCCTTGGGTACATGGTTTGCTTTGTATATTTTAACAAAGTTGGTTACTCTCTGGCAGCACTTTGCTATGTAATACTAGGATTTTAACTTTTTCTCGTGCTGATCAGAGAATGGTGGCAGGTGGCCGGGCATTTCTGTGTAGGAAGGTTCCAGTGGATTAGCTGAATGGACAATGACCACTGATTAAATCACGGTGCCATCAAATTCGTGAGAAACCCAAAGCAAATTCAACCACTTTACACGAGGCAACACCATAGTGGCTCAGTATGACGCATCCAGACCAAAGTCCCGCCCTGGCAGCCCTGGGATGGTTGGTAGATTCAGAGGTCAGCAAACCAATATAATCGATCTAGTTGGTGATTACATCCATCTGGGTAGGCCAAGAAAAAAGGTATGTGGGAAGAATGAGGTTTGTTCTTCCCATCTTTTGTCCCCACATTCCTTCAGCATTGTTGCCTGGAGCATGCCTTTCATCACTTCCTTGTTCCTGTCTGGTGCGTTTATGTAACTGATGCAGGTATGTGAACCATCTCCCAGTGGCCTACAGACCCTCTGAGGAAAGACACATCGTCATGTACACCCAGGCAAGTTTCCTGTGAACAATGGAGGTGATGGAATCACCACAAAACCTGGCTGTGCACGAAAAACCGTGTCCGAATGCTTGAGAAAGCCATCCCAGAAACCAAGGCGGACTTTGTGGGCGTGGCCTGGTCACACGGACCCTGCTCTGCCCTCCCAGGACTGCTCCATCCCAACAACTGAAGGTTACCGCTTGTCAATGCCCCACTCAGAAACCTCCGGGCATCCCAGCCACCACCAGCCCGCTGTGCATTACCCTCCGCTTTCGTCTCTGTCCTGCCTTCATCTTCTCGTATAGGAGCTTCTTGTTCTAGAGTGGGAAGAAGAGACAACAAATACATGGGTGGATCAGATTTGGTGAGCCTCTATTTTAAAAGCAGCACTTGGTGTGTCCCCTGGATATTTGCATACCATCTTTTGGAAACAAAACTAGATGGAAAAAAAAAAAAAAAAAAAACTAGATGAAAGGAATGTCGCATCAGAAAGCTAGACCACGAGGGGGACGCTGGTGGTTGTGCGGCTCTGGATAAAGGTCTCTACAATGCCCCGAGGCACCTCCCTGTCATCAACATCCCATAAACGGGGAAATACGGCTCTCGAACACCCAAGCGCGTTGGAAGCCCATCTCCTCACTGTGAACAGCCTTGGTTCAAAACAAACGATGTTGTGTCACTTTACTTTTGGGTCTAACTCCCTTTTTATGAGCTGTACACATAAACTGTTCTCTAGAGCGGTGCCCGCCCATGAATAACAATCCTCTAGGTAAATAAATGGAACTCCGACTTCTGCAGCCTTTCCTCCCGTGGCCTTAGTCTGTGCACCCAGTCAAGACAATCGGAAAACCATTTGGTCTATAACAATTTTAATAGAGTGAGCCTTTTAAAAACTGCCAAAAAAAAAAAAACCTTCTTGGCAGAAGGAAAGTTATGTTGCGGGGGGTGCGGGGGAGGGGAACGGGATCTGTTACCACAGTTTGTATAAGTGTTTCCACATATTGCTGTATTTCAAACACACAGGGGCTGAAATGAGCTCTAGAATATCGGACACGTGCTCAACAGATTTCCCTTCTGTCGGGATCACAAAAGACAGACACGTAACCTGGAGGCACAAGGGGAGGAGGGAAGCTGGGGGGCTTTACTTGTGGGTTTTGGGTTTTTTTTTAAATCAGAAGGGAACTAAGGTATAAAAATGGTGATTCATCGTACTCTAAATAAAATACCCTGACATTGATTTTTTTTTTTTTTTTTTTAAGGAGATGACAGAGTTTTGGTAAGGAACAAGTTTATACAGCACTTGTATCCTCGGAACTGTCTGGAAAGAAAGAATTTTTTTATGGTGGATTTGGAAATGAAAATGACACATGCCAAGAATGAGCTTCGTAATTTTCATGTTCATTAAAATCTACCTCATCCGCAATTTACAATGCGTATTTCTTGCCCAACCTCAACTATGCAGGGAGGCCGCACCAGGGAGGGAGGGACCCCTCGCTGCCAAAGGCCATCCTGGCCATGGCCTCCATCTCATGCTCCCTTGGGGACTGATGAGTTTAATATCAGATGCAGTCTTGCCGTTTGCGACAGCATGGATGGACCTAGAGGGGATTGTGCTAAAGGAAATAAATCAGGCAAAGAAAGACTAATACCATATGATTTCACACATATGTGGAATATGAAAAAAAACTAAAATGAACAAATCATAAGCAAATTCATGGAGGCAAACAGCTGATTGGTGGTGACCAGAGGGAAAGGGGGGGTGGAGGGAGGGCAAATGGGTAAAGGGGGTCAGGGGGTCAAATGTACGGTGATGGATGGAAATTAGACTCTTGGTGGTGAGCACACTATAGTGTATACAATATTGAATTATAATGTTATATACCTGAAACTTATATCATGTTATAAACCAATGTTACCTCAACTTAAAATATACATATACATATACATATACATATACATATACATATACATATACATATAACAAATGTATATATGGAGGAAGGTGGAACATGGTCATTTACTGGAGGAATGAGTAATATTGCTATAAGGCTGTTGACCGGTGTGGCCTTTCTGGGATGTAACAATTCCTGATGCACAGAGAATATCCTGGGAGTTTGTGCCTGAGCTGGGGAAGGGGGCTGGGGCAAAGGGGTGAGGATAGGAGCTTCTTCATGTGCACTTCCGTGTGCAGCTGCCTGAGCAGGGGAGGGACTGTGCAGGGACCTGAGAGCTGGTGCCATCATATAAGATGGCCAATCAGTGTGGAGGAGCTCCACGGGGCCATGAGAGCCCTCATTCAAAAGGAAGTGCAAAAGGCTGGCAAGTCTTCCTCTCAGAGGTGGTCCCTGTGTTCCCCTAAGGACTGGGGTTAGGGTTAGCAGGATGGTGCTGTCTGACCTCTGCATGGAAGTGCTGGGGCGCTGCAATCAGCCCTGCTTTGTATGGATTCAAGGGCAGGGACTGGCAGGTATCGTGTGGGTAGCAGAAGTCTAAGAAGAAACCAGCCCCCTTTCCTGACACCCATTCCTTGTTGGTGGGTGGGGAGGGGCAAGTGGAGAGCCTGCTTCCCATGTGAGTAGCAGGTTCGAGTTCATAAAGAGGGCTTTCCATTGTGCCATCAAGATTTTGGACAACTGCCCAGATGTGGGTTTCAAATTCCATTCCTAAATGGAACCAGGGAGGCTTCTTGAAGGAATGTCTGTTTCCAGGGCTAGGGCAGGGAAAGCACAAGGATGAATGAATTTGGACTATCTAATTGGGCCAGAAAGTTAGGAAATGCTCAAAAAGAAAATGATGGGACATGTCAAAAGAAAGAAAAACCAGCATACAGAGACCCCCACTGGCTAAATCTAGGACAGTCTGTACACCAAAGTAAATAATGGGCATCAAATATTTAATATTGATATTAAATATACACAATTTTAAGTAAATAAACAAATCAAGGAAAACTCTTGCTTAGAGTAGAATGCCAACCAATAAATGCATAAAAATAATAGAGTAAGAAAATCACCATTAAAATTACCATAGTTATCACTGATTTTGGTGAGGGTCATTAATGGGTACTAAAATTGTTGGTTAAAAGTTTAATGGAGACAGAATATTTACACAGTCCCAAAGTATCCTTCCACAGGTTAATTATTAATTTCAAAAGGGAAACTGGTGATCTTACACTGGAGAAAGCTGGCAGACACTACTTTAACCAGGTTAGCACCAGTTTTGAGACCAATGGGTGTCACGTGCTTCTTGGCATAAAACACTAAAATACAAAGGCATAACTCCAGTTTGATCACATGGGAATTGCAACGAACACCAACTGAAGAACTTTCGATTCTTCAGACATTGCTGAGGTTATGAAAGGCAGAGAGGGTCCTTGCCTCTCATTTCTCCCTCGGCTCAGGCTCTGGCCATGATCAGCTGCTTTCGGGTAAGGAAGAGCCCCTAGTTGTCCATGCTGCCAATGAAAAGATGTGATAAGCACTTGGAAAGGAAAAATATTTGCTGTCAAGAAAATTTTTTCCTGAGTAACACTCTGTGATTAATGTGTGAAGAAGGGGAGTGACTGGCATCTATAGCAGCCTGCCTTTGGTCATAGCCGCTCAACGTTGTGGGTACACTCAACGTTGTCTGAAAGGCAACCAATCCTAGATAGGACTTGATAGGATCATGCACAGGACACATTCTGAGCGGTGAGCCATGGAAAAGGTAAGGGACTTATCCAATTTTTAAAGAACTCCTGGAGTCAGTTTGGTTCGAATCCCGGCTCTGCCAATCATCAGCTGTGTGGTATTAGGCAGCCTATTCCAACTCCCTAAGCCTGTATTTTCTCATCTGTAAAATGAGAGTAATAGGAATGGGCAGCTTGAATGAGACAATTCAGTAAAATATTTAATATAGTGTCTGGTAGATAATATGTGCTCAATAAATATTACTATCTATTTGTGTATTACAAAAGACAATTACCATTCATCTTTGTATTCCAATCACCTAACACAGGCCTGGAAGGCATATGATGTACATTTCATAAATGTGTCTTGATGCATTAACAAAGATAAAAATGCAGGAAACAAGACAGACACTGATATTTATATGTGAATCACTGCTAAAGACCCAGCTCGGCTCCAGCTAATGTCAAAAATAGAGAAACATTATTAGCAAATAAGGAATCAGGGTCTTGCATGCAGTTTCATGTAAAAGATAATTATTTTGTTAACTTGAAGGGTTGTCGAGCTTAAGACACGCCTGAGGCCATCATTCTATATATTCACTAGGAAGCTTGTAGACCCCAGTTTAGAAAAGCAAGACATACTCAATTCACACTTCCATGTGAAGATCAAACAAACCATACTTTACTGCTAGGTGGTAATGAGAAATTAAATGAAGAAAACTTAAGTTTAAACAAACACATAATTATAGCTGATAAAAGGTTTGTAAACATTGCTCCATGGTCACTGATCGGTAATAGTACTTCCCTTTTCATTTAGTACTAACTTGTTTGCTTGAGCTCTGATGTAGACAGAGACTAGGCATGACTGAGAAAACAAGTTGGTATTTCGAGAAGGATGCAAAGAGGATGAAGGATGGTGGTTGGCCTCTTACTGGAGCACCGAGAGTGAGTGGAACTTGGTGAGAGAACTCTAAAGGTTTTTAAGAAGAGGCAAGGAAAGTTGGCAAGAGAGAAGTTTCCATTTCTCCCGCTTCCCCCGTGGGGGTCTCTGCCCTCAGTCAGACTTCTCTCAGTCTCCCCCTGGCTTCCTTTTTTCTCTTTTCCAGCCTGCCAGTTATGCAGGCTACCTTCTCACCTTACCCCTCAATGCCGCCCTTTTTAGCAACTTTGACTTCCTCAATGGGTATTGTACAATTGGCCATGAGTCCTCAGTCCTGGATCTTCCTCTACCCTTATCTTCCACCTTTCCTAGTAACTGTACCCAGTGCTCATGGCAGAACTAGAGTATTTTACTGAATGAGATAATTCAGTAAAATATTTAACATAGTGTCTGAACAATGCTAGGTTGTGTTCATTTTATTTTCATGCAGCTCTTCTCAACCAGAAGACTATCAGCTCTATGAAGGCCAATACCATGTCTTGATGACTATTGCATATTGAGCACCCAGCATGGTGCCTGGAATGAAGCAGGCGTAATATCTTCCACTTAATCTTTGTTGAAGCTGCCCTGGCTTCTATTTGGCAATACTTTTGCCCATCTCTTGTGATCCTCTGTGATCTTCTACTCTCTCCCTCCCTCTCTCTGTTCCCTTCTTTCCTTCCCACCTCCCTCTCTTCTTTCCTCTTTTCTTTTTAAGATTCCCTCAGAGGGAAAGTTCATACCATCCACTTCATATAAGCCTGACCTATCTCATCTTTCCTCCTCATGCTCTATTTATGCCACATACCAATGTTAGTCAGGTCCCCGGCCTCCTTAGAAATGTCTTAGAGCCTCATCATGTTGGTGACTTTCACTTGCATTCACTATGATCACAGCCACAGCTTTCAGAGCTGGAATTACTTCCTTTATTTCCTAGCTTTAATCCCTTCTGCCACCAGGATAAGTTCCTTTATAGAAGCTTTTCATGAGTCCAGTCTCCTTTTTAAGAACCTATAGATGTTTGCCAATTTAATTCAACATATTCAAACTCTCCTAGTAGGCTTCAGCATGGCTCCCCATGCCAAGTCTCCCTAACAAAACTGCTTATGAAAAAGAAGAGAAATAAAATGATGCATATTGCAAGAAGCAAAATCAACTTAGGAGGTATTATTGATTTGTTGTTTTAAGACAGGAAATGTGTGCATTTGAAGGTTGCATGTTGAATCAACTCACTGCAATGTTAAAGCAAGATGATGAAAACGGTTAACGAGCAGGAACATCTTTCTCTAAAACGGTGTAAGAGGAAGGGAGCGCGTTTAGTCCTGAGACTACAAAACTCCTAGTGAAGTCGAAGCAAGGTCAGCTGCCAGTAATGAGCTGAGAAGGGATTGATAGCTTTAGAAGGGCTTAGGAAGTTAGGAATATCTGCCCATTCACTCATTCCACAGATGTATTGACTACCTACTGATATGTGAACTAACACTCCCTAGTATTTTTCCACTTTTCTCACATGGCTTCAGCATCCAACTACATGGGCCCAACCACAGGGACACAGATACATCCTCATTCAACTGGGATCTCATTTGGCCCATTGTTCCAGCCTGCCTTCACCATCTTGAATCCCAACTGCCACTTAGTGCAAGCCCTTCCAACTTTGTGTCATCCTTTGAGAATCTGATAATCACACCTTCTATATTTTTTAAATTAGAAACATTTATTAAAATGTGAACATGCAGGATGCCTCGTGAAATCTCTCTCCCTGTTAACGTGGACCCTTTAACAAGCTCCCTTTTGGGGACGTTCTCTTGCCTGGGCTATGTCTCCCCACTGCTCCCAATAGGACTTCGTGAAAGATCTCATCAAATACTTTGCTGAAGTCCAAATGCACCACACTCACTTCATTTCCCTCATCGAGCTGGCAAGTAAGTGAATAATGCTGGCAAGTAGAATACAATTAGTTTGACAAAACTTGTTTTTAGCAAACCTGTGCCAAATGGTCATGCTTTCTCTTTCCAAGTGCTTATAAACAATTTCCTTAACTGGCAATTATAGATCCTTGCCTGGTATTGACAGCAAGCTCACGGCTGCAGATTTTTTTTTCTTTCCTTAACTCAGAATTACATACATCTGTTTCTAAGCTTCTGGCATCATTTTTCCTTAGTTCTGCAGAGGTCATTACTCTACTCTAGAGATAAAATTTGCTGATTTTCTCAGTATCCTTTTTTAAAAACAATCATATATTGCCTATCAGAGCTGCATGAAACACTGGTGACACTTCAGGATGTATTAGGAGGCAGACTGTGGGGTGGACCGCAGTGGAAGCCTCTGCAGCCTATAGCTAATAAGATGGGTTCAGGTCATCAAATCTTCAGATTGGCTGGAATATTGTGGCCTAGAGTGTGGTTTGGACTAGAACTACTTAAAGTCCCTCTCAACCAGAGATTTCTGATAAATCAGCCACTAAACAGTTTTTCTTCTCTCTCCCCACCCATATTGCTCATCTCTACCATCAGTACTTTCAGAGTATAAAACCCACTAGTAACTAAGATTGGACTTACCCACTTGCCCAAGCCTGGGTAGTCATGTTCGGGATCATACAGGTGCTGGTGCAACTGGAATTCTTGACTGAACTCCGCTGTGTCGGGGGTGTGCTCTAGACATCCATCATCTACTGCAAACAGCAAAGGGCTTGAGGAACGGCCAAGGCATTTATCATTATTCCAAAAGAGTTCATTTATTAAAAACAACCAGACACCCAAAGGTCAGACTGTATTCACATCAGTCACTCAAAGTCACTTTTCCTCTGGGATTTGTTCATCCCAAATGCTCGTACCTGTGGCTGAGACTGTTTGGCTGCCCACCAAACCCACTTTCCCTTTCCTCTCTGCACACAGCCAATTTTCCAGCCGTGCTTTGCAATAGGGCGGTGCTGTAGGCCTGAGTTTGGGCCAATGGGACGTGGGCAGAAATGATGTATTCCATCTCCAGGCCTAGCCCATCCAAACCTCCTATATAGCCCCACTCCTTGTCCCATGCCCGCGTCATTGTTCTGCTTTATACATGTAGCCAATCAAGGCAACTATGTGGGATTTAATGAACAAACTGAACTAACAAGCAAAATAGACGCAGACTCATAGATAGAGAGCAGGCAGACAGCTTGGGTGTGGGGGCAGGTGTCGGGGGTGGTGGAGGGAGAGAGCAAAAAAGAGAGAAAGAACTCATGGACATGGACTACAGTGTGGTGATTGCGGTGGGAAGAGGGGTGGGCGGAGGTGGAAGGGGTACAGGTAGAATAAATGGTGATGGAAAAACAAAAAGGAAAGATGACAGTTGTTGCTGAACCTCCCACCCCACCACATCCTCACCACCTCTGGCAGGACTTCACAGGAGTGAGAAATAAACTCCTATTGTGTTAAGACACTATCTGCTTTATCTGTTATAACAGCAAGTACTTCCTTAACTAATACACTTCCCTTCCACATGACTCACTCTGTTTTCCCTTGGGTGAGCTCTTTAGCAACACTTCCAGCTCTTGGAGAACATACATGATACAAGAACAACAATCACTAGGCAGTACCTGCGGTTGTGAGTTATGGGGGTAATGGGGTAAACTTTGAAGTCAGACAGAGCAGAGGTTGGGGTTCAAATCCTGGCTCATAAGTGACAGATAGGTTTAGTTCCTTAGACAAGTTAACTTAGTCTCTCTAAGTCCATTTACTCATCTGTGAGATGGGAGTAATCACATACGTACCTTTCAGGCTGCTATGAGAAATAGAGATGATGGTACACAGAGCATTTGGCACATACTAGGTTTGCTCTTTGTTTTAATTCCTTCCCCACCACCTCGCTTTAAGTGACGGTTTATACTATGACTGCTCTTTGAAATAAAGCATGACTTCCATTCCAACCCAAGAAAGGTTATCCCTCTTTGCTGCTGCTATTACCTATACCCTGTCATTACTAGAAACCATGCTTTGAAAATAAGTCTTTCTTTTTTCTGTCTCTAATGTGCTACAGAAAACGGTTTAAATAGGGGGCAGGGGATGGATTGTGAATTTTGTGTAGGGCTAGGGCAGTGGTCGGCAAACTCATTAGTCAACAGAGCCAAATATCAACAGTACAACGATTGAAATTTCTTTTGAGAGTCAGATTTTTTAAACTTAAACTTCTTCTAATGCCACTTCTTCAAAATAGACTCGCCCAGGCCGTGGTATTTTGTGGAAGAGTCACACTCAAGGGGCCAAAGAGCCGCATGTGGCTCGTGAGCCGCGGTTTGCCGACCACGGGGCTAGGGGAAGAAAGAGTCCCTTTGCACAGGGATAATGAACCAGCAAAGGCAATGGTAGTCTAGTCCCCTGAGACTGCTCTGACACCTTCCGGCAGCTTTAGGCTCCAGTCTCTCAGCTCTTAGCAGCATCAGCTCTGGTGGAAGTCGAGCACCTGAACAAATCCCTAATGTGGCTCTATTGTGGCTCCCCACTTTTCACGGAACTATTTATCTAATTTCTTCATCTACAGCAATTAACACATAGGGAAGGGAGAGCAAATGAAGAGAATTCTGGCCATCTGCATAAGGCAGCTTTGCAACCTGTTCATAATTGTTTCGCCAGTGCCTCGGAGGGCCCAGACTGAGAGAAAAGATGAAGCCCTGTCCTGGGAACCAAATGTGTCTTGGGCCTGATAATGTGCCCTGGAATTCACATCCTATCCCTGAGGATGGGCTCTCTGGGTTCTGCTGCTCTGTCCAAGGTGAGGGGGGCGGGGGCTTGCTTCAGAGGAGAGCATGGCACGGGAGGGGAAGACAGTTTTATTCTTGGGCTGCTCAATGGTGTGGTGTCACGATTCTCAGTGAGGCATATCTCAAGCAACTTCTTACAAATAATGACCACATCTACAAGTGATTTCCTTTTCAGAATGCAAATTGTGGTAGAACAAAGACCAAGAAACAGAAAGATAACAAAGGAAATGGCAAATAAATTGTGACAAGAAAGGGTCTGGGAGTTGGGTTTTTATCCAACTCTATCAGCCCACCTAATTGCTATTCTCAGAGCTCCTGCGTGCTTCATTGCATAGGTCTGTATCTTTCTTTTGTCGGGATAACCTACATTGCATGTTTTTTAAAGGCACTGACTATGTCTTCATTTTCACAGTGAAGAGCCTGAGGCCCTGGGAAGAAACGAGACCACTGTAGTGAACACTAGAACTCAGATCTCTTGGCTCTAAGTCCGCTTCTCTTTCCATCCTCCGAAAATAGTAGTTTTCAAACTGAGTATGCACCAGAATCACATGGAAGGCAGGTTAAAACACAGATCCTTGGGTCCTACCCCCAAGTTTCTGATCCTATAGGTCTGGAGTAAGGCTTAAAGTTTTCATTCCTTGCAGACTGGTGCAGCCACGATGGAAAGCAGTATGGCGTTTCCTCAAAAAATTAAATATGGAACTGCCATTTGACCCAGTGATACCACTTCTAGGAATATACCCTAAGAAACCCGAAACACCAATCAGAAAGAATGTGTGTACCTCTATGTTCATAGCAGCACAATTTATGATAGCTATGATCTGGAAACAGCCTAAATGCCCATCAGCAGATGAGTGGATAGAAAAGCTGTGGTACGTTTATTCCATGGAATACTATGCAGCAGTAAAAAAGAGAGAGCTCTTACCCTTTGAAACAGCATGGAGAGACCTGGAGAGGATCATGCTAAGTGAAATAAGTCAGTCAGAGAAAATCAAGTATCACATGATCTCACTCCTATATGGAATCTAACAAAATAAACAGATGAACAGAGTGGATCCAGAGACATGGAAGCACGGAACAGAGTGTGGAATCTCAGAGTGAAGGCGGGGGAGGGTGCGTGGGTGGGAGGTAATCAACCAAAGACCTTGTATGCATCTATGCATGGCCCATGGACATAGACAATAGAGTGGTGAAGGCCTGGGTCAGGGGGCAGGGGAGGGTTGAAGGGGGTCAATGGGGGGAAAAAGGGGACATATGTAATACTTTCAACAATAAAGAATTATTTTTTTTAAAAAGTTTGCATTCCTGCCAAAGCCGGTTTGGCTCAGTGGATAGAGCGTCGGCCTGCAGACTGAAGGGTCCCGGGTTCGATTCCGGTCAAGGGCATGTACATTGGTTGTGGGCACGTCCCTGGTGGGGGGTGTGCAGGAGGCAGCTGGTCGATGTTTCTAGCTCTCTGTCCCTCTCCTTTCCTCTCTGTGAAAAGTCAATAAAATATATTTTTAAAAAAATAAAAATAAAATAAAATAAAAAAAAAAGTTTGCATTCCTAATAAGTTTCCAGGTAATGCTGATGCTCAGGTCCTGGAACCACACCTGAAGAACCACTGCACTGTCCACTTAACCAAATCCCTGTGGGGACTGTTGGTCTTCAAACTCTAAACTGCTCTCTCTTCCTACCCTCCAAAGCCCAACCAGCAAGTAAAATGCAGCAGGAGCCAGCGTCCCCACTTCTGGGCCACATCCAACTGCTTTGGTTGCTTCATCCCAGGATGGAGGCTCCGTGCCCATGAAAAACAGAGACCTCACCCTAAATGAAAAGGGGTGTATCTTTCAGAGACAGAGTCTTCCAGACAAAACTTGCATTGTGTTTAAGAAAAGCTGAGGGGCCAACGCTGACACAATTTTCAAACCAAGGCAATTTGTCATGGTGGTTGAGTGCAGGGTACTGAATCAGGTAGACCTGGGTTTGAGTCTTGGCTCAGCTACTTGCTACATAGATAGTGTTGGGCATGTTACTCTCTAAGCTTCAGTTTCCGTGCATATAAAGTAAGGATAATAAGTACCAACTACCCTTATTAGGCTTGGAGAAAAAGACTACTACTAAAAGTTAGCACAAGCCCAAGGAGAGAGATGCATTACTTACTAGTGGCCAAGCTAATTACAATCAGGATGTCACTTAATGATCCTTACCCTGTGCTAGGCGCTATGCCAAGTGTTTCACATGAATAATTTCATTTAATTCTCACAACAACCCCCATTTTGCAAATGAGGAAACTAAAGTGCAACGTGGTTAATTAACTTGTTCAAGGTCACATATTTTGACCTTGGGTTTGAATTCGGGTAGTCCAAGTCTAGAGCCACTTGTTTTAACCATCAAAGTAAGCTGCTCAAAGCCCAGCATAAGTGTAGCTCATTCACCAGTCATTCTCTTTGGCGTCAGGAAATAGGAACGTGGGAAGAACATACAAGTAGCAAGGAAATTTTCAATTTTCTTCCTTAGCCAACTTCTTATCTTACTAGACCCCCTCCCTCTCATTCCACCTCCTGGCCACTAAGGAAACATTTCAGGATGGATTCTAACTAATTGAGATGTAGTTGGAATGTCAATTGTCAAGAGAAGTAAGGAAAACAAATGGCATGGGCAATCCACGAACCAAGTAGCCAGTTCCAAAGACACTAAACATGGGCAGCCATTACGTCATAGAAGGGAGGGGGGCATTCTCCATGCAGAAAAGAGCCTCAGTTTCCATTTCCAAAGAGGGAGAGACAGAATGTAAAGCCCTGGCAAGGAAGCCCTATGTGGGTGTATCTGAATGCCAGAACTCACCAAGAAAAGTATTCTAGAATAAAATTTCCTTTCCAATCCACTTACAAGTGCATGAGGGCTCATTGGACTAGAAACGCCATTTCTCACAATATTTGTAGCTGATCTTAGAATTTTTTATTTCCTCCCAAAGCCACTGCCATACGTGGGAAGCAAAGGACATGTCCATTACCTGTTTTTCCAACAGGACAAGGATTTGGAGGGTCAGGGTAGCCCTGATCCTCACTGAAGTCCTTGGGAATGTTGTCACCAGTCAACTCTGCCACAATGTTTGGGATGTTGCCAAAAGGACCCAAGTGCTGCAGACCTTCATGAGCTCCACCTGCCGGGGAATCAGAAGCAGTTCATTTCAGTGCAATTACATTAACTTAACGAATATTTAATCAGGCATGCCATACATTCAATGCTCTGAGCTCTGTGCTGGGGAGAGAAAAAGAACCAAGCAATTCCTGCCTCTGGTAAAATTTTTAAAATTTAGTTGTAGAAACAGACACATACTATACATATATCTTTTCTACACAAAGTGCATTACATACATTCTAGAATAGAAATGTCAACACAGCATCATGGAAGCATAGAAAAGGGGGAGTTTCATTTCACTGATGTGATGGGGAGGGCTTCTTGGACCAGTCAGAATTTGAGCAGCACTGACTCAGGTGGGTAGGGCTTTGGAAGCTGGGCGTGGAGCTTGTGGCCTGGGTGAGGGAAGGTGGGGGAAGAGAAAGGTGAGAACAGACTGAATGACAACCCATAACCAAAAAGGGTAGGTAAAAAAAAAAAAAGTCACTGCCATTCTAGATCAGCCACTTCACATTCAGTATATTTACTTTAATCATTTCTCCTCTGCATATCTTTTTACACATAAATGTTTATTCATTTTTTACTTAATATTAAAACACAAGCGTCTTCCCGTGTGGCTGCAGTCTCTACTCCCATCATTATGAATGGCAATGTAGCTTTCTATCCAGTGGCTCTACCACAGCATATCAATCATTCCCCTATGTGGGACATTTAGTGTTTCCCAATTTACTCTTAGGCAGTTCATTTTTTCCATGTTTTGGATTAATCTTCCTCAGTATTGATTTCCACAAGACAAAATACTAGGTCAAAAGCTATAAAGACTTTCATGGCTCCTTATGTTATACTAGAGGCCCAGTGCACCACATTCGTGCACTGGGGGGGAGGGGTCCCTCAGCCTGGCCTGCACCTTCTCGCAGTGCAGGACCCCAGGGAGCGGGCCTAAGCCGGCAGACGGACATCCTCCCGAGGGGTCCTTAGCCTTGCTGCAGAGAGGATCCCGACACCGCCAATGTGCTCCCCAGCTGTGAGCTTGGCTTCTGGCTGAGCGGTGCTCCCACTGTGGGAGCACACTGACCACCGGGGGCAGCTCCCGCGTTGAGCGTCTGCCCCCTGCTGGTCAGTGCACATCATAGCGACCGGTCTTTCCACCATTCGGTCTATTTGCATATTAACCTTTTATTATATAGGATTGCCAAACTGCTCTCCCAAAAAAGAGGTACAAATGTTTGGAGACCTTGAAGATCTCTTTTATATTACCCTTTTCAGGTAGTGTTTTTATTATAATGATTCTGAAGGTAATAGTGGGTTAACAAATTCTTTTTATTTGAGAAGAACATTGATTTGCATGCACTGGTTTCAACCCCAGCAATATCAAATAATTGGGAAATAAGTCTTGTAAAAAAAAAAAAAAGGAGGTACAATTTATAAAGTATCTTCAACAAAATATGATATTATCACTTCTACAGCATCCTTATCAGCACTGGGTTTTATACAAATAATTTTTATGTTTTCTTTGTTAATTTAAAAGGCTCTGAGAAAAAAATACTTTTTATTTGTAATGTCTTTGATTACTGGGTCAGTCAAATAACTTTCCATGTGCTTATTACTAGTTTTCATTTCTTTTTTGTGAGTTGTCTGTTCATGCCCTTGGAACTTCAGTATTTCTAATATAAATGTGTATGACCATTTTACATAATAAAGATATCAGGCCATTGGATGTCACATTTTCTGCAAAGATTTTCCCATATTGTCTGACTTTGAATTCTGGATATTATGGTACTATTTCCTTAACGTAAAGTTTTTAATATTTATGGAGTCAGATTTGTTGCTGTTATTCCCCTTTGTGATTTCTTGCCATCCTTCTAAACTTACAAAATCACTATCCTTTCAGAACTACTACCAACATTTGGATATTTCTTTCAGCTTTTCTATTTTTAAAGTTAATT
Organism: Eptesicus fuscus; assembly: GCF_027574615.1. NCBI lineage: Eukaryota > Metazoa > Chordata > Mammalia > Chiroptera > Vespertilionidae > Eptesicus > Eptesicus fuscus. Next base: position 72,051,885 of record NC_072477.1, on the reverse strand, counting down.
CTTTTGTCCACATGCTCTTGTTTTAGTGCATGTTAAATACCTAACCAATAATCCCACCAGAATTTAAGTAATTCTGTCCTTCCCCACTTAGGTCAACAAATACTTACATGCTCCATACATAGCAAAATCTGCTCTGAGCACCAATCACAGCAGTAAATAAGCACAATGTACATTGTATAACCTGCTTTACTTGTAAGTACAAATTCTTTTCTTGTACCCTTAATCCTATCTAATAAAGAGGGAATATGCTAATTGACCATCCCACCCTCACAAAGATGGCAGTGCCCACAGCCACTAAGGGAGGAATATGCTAATTGACTGTCACACCCTCAAAGATGGCGGCTCCCACAGCCACAAGATGGTGGCGCCCAGTCTCCTCAGCCCAGCCTGGGCAGCAGGCACTCGGCACAGCCGGGCCCACCCCCAGGCGGGTCTGGCTGCTCCGCACGCCTGCCTCCGGAGTCCCCCAGTCCCCTCAGCCCCCAGCTGCCAAGGGCCGGCCTGAGGCACAGGTAACCAGGGCCGACAGAGGCTTGCGCTGTGGCAGTGGCAGCAGCAGAGGTGTGATGGGGGTGTTGCCTTCCCCTGATCACCAGGTCACCTCCCACCCCTGAGGGCTCCCGGACTGTGAGGGGGGCAGGCCAGGCTGAGGGACGCCCCCGTCTCCAGCACATGAATTTTCATGTACCAGGACTCTAGTATAATATAAGGCACAGGAACCTTACTCTTCCAGCACAGAGCAGGTCATTTCTTGGAATGAATTTCTATTTATTAACTTTAGTGGGGCACAGAGGCCCCACACTCCCAACCCCCTTATTGCACAATCACCCTGTACATAGACCTGTACACAAAGGACCAAATAAAAATCAAAAGGGGTGCCTGAAAGTAGAACCCAAATCAGGCTACAATAGCTCCACTTGGCCTTCACGAGAAGGATGGTCTTACCAATCTGTCATATTATTTAATTCCAGCAGCTGGATGAGGCTCCCTCCTCTCCAGATGAGCCCAAGCACTGCCCAGCTGTGCCTTCTGACACTTGCTCTTCTTTCTTTTTTCTTTCTTTCTTCCTTTCTTTCTTTCTTTTTCCTTTTTTGGCTGAACCAGCTCCACTTTATTTATTTAGTTACTTTTTAATATTTTTATTGATTTCAGAGAGAAAGGGAGAAGGAGAGAGAGATAGAACATCAATGATGAGAGAATCAATGATGAGAGAGAATTGGCTGCCTCCTGCACGCCCCCTATTGGGGATCAAGTCCGAAACCCTGGCCTGTGCCCTTGACAGGAATAGAACCTGGGACCCTTCAGTCAGAAGGCCGGTGCTCTGTCCACTGAGCCAAACAAGCTAGGGCCAGCTCCACTTTAGATTGACATATGTTTTTCTTCAAAAAGGTTAATGATTTAATAGGATCATGGCTAGATCTTAGTGTCCTGTAAATTTTATTGTCTCTCTGAAGTGACTTTGTGTCACTCTGTCTTAATTTATTATGTTTTATTAAAGTTCATCCTTTAAAGGATAATCTTACCTCCTTTAATTACAAATTCCTCTAGCCCCAAATATAGACAGCACCACGTGGTATTTTTATTTACATTTACATTGTATTATATCTCATTGCTTTGTGATGAGAGAGAGTAGCCTGCAGATTTTCTGCATTTAAAAAAAAAGTATTATTTTTGTAAATTTTTCATGTGAATATTTAAAATATGATGGATTTTTACAGAGTCCATAAATGTCTAAATATAGTCAATTATTCAATTATATTCTTTTACACCCTTACTTACATTTTATCTGTTTAAATTATCATAATCTTATGGTTGTATGTCAAAATCTACCAATAGCTACCAATAAGTATCTACCAGTCTATAGTTATCTACCAATAAGTGTCTGTCAATCTCTTTTATTTCATACTTTTTTCACTTTAGCATTTTAACATTATGCTAGTCAACATGGTCCAGAGTATAAATTTTCATTTAAGTTGTCACTAATTGACAGTTGAGTAAAAATTGACAACTTATATTGTGTTTCATATTTCTTCTATTAGCATTGCACTCTCAGTGTTTAGGTAAATCCTTGATGGTCCTTTTATTTTTCACCTTTCTGATGGTTTGTCAGATTCATACTGCGGTGGCTGCCTTCAGAGATAGTCTGTTGATTTGTAGTTATTATCCCACATTAACCCAGGACCTGCAAAAGGTTGGACAGACAGATCAGTACACCTGGTATTGATTTATTTGAAGCCTTGTACAATCTTGGCAATATAGCCACCACTGTGCTTGCCATCGGGCAGGCTCCCCGGTGTGTCAATACATGTCTCAACTTTTGAAAGCACCCTAGCCTTAAGTGCCAGGAATTATCCAACTTGGCTCAAAGGAGAATGCATGTCTTAATGCCCCATTAGTAATTAATGAAGGAAGCAAACACAGTTTCCTTTATGGAAGGCCTGCCAAGGCTCTGTTTACCTCTGTGCACCAGTGCCATTAAAATGAATGCAGCACTTGTTAGGAGGCAACAGATGTTTAGCACCAGGTAAATACACTATAACACAGGCTCTTTAAAAACTACAGTTTATGACATCGAATCAAGAAACCCTCACTGAGGTAGGAACTATGGGAGACATGTAGAAGCAACAGATGCTATCTATCCTTCACTCTCCAGGACCTTGAATTTTATAGACAAGAAAAGCAGCCATGTACAGAAAATAATTTGGTAATTATAACGAGTTGATAAATTCATTATCAATTATATATCAGAAAATTATATAGTTGAGTATGCAACCAAATGCTAGTTGGCTGATTCATTATATTGTTTAGATTTGCTGATCTATTACATCTGCAGCCAAGTCAACCAAAATGTTATGATGCTATGGATGGCATGCATTCTATCTGTCCCAGTCTCAACCAAACACATATCTTTAAATAATTACTTTTTCTGTTAGTCTAAAGCCAGTGGTCGGCAAACTCATTAGTCAACAGAGCCAAATATCAACAGTACAACGATTGAAATTTCTTTTGAGAGCCAAATTTTTTAAACTTAAACTTCTTCTAACGCCACTTCTTCAAAACAGACTCGCCCAGGCCGTGGTATTTTGTGGAAAAGCCACACTCAAAGGGCCAAAGAGCCGCATGTGGCTCACGAGCCGCGGTTTGCCGACCACTGGTAGAGACTATAAATGATGTAGAAATTCAGGAAACAAGGATCCTGTCAGGGAACCCATGAAGAGGTGACATGAATTGAATCGGGACAGACAGGATCCATGCTTACAGGTGGCAAAGGAAAAACCACACTGAGGGCCCAGAGGTGGGTGTGGGCATGAAACGTCTGAACATCAGTGCCGAGCACTGCTGGGGACGAGAGGAGCTGCACAGGAGGGGAGAAGGCCAAGGCCAAGCCGAAAAGTATGAATTTATATACTGATAAACATCAACCAAAGCTCTCTGGGCAAGAGAGCGATGTGTAGAACATTAATTTAGCAATAAATTAGTTTAAAGTCCTTGTTCCCATCTAGGGGTGCACATCAGAATCACTTGCAGAGTTTTGTTTTGTTTTGTTCTGTTTTGTTTTGTTTTGAAACCCCTATAAGCCTGCTCAAAACCAATGTATCCAAGTGTTCTTCTGAAGACCGCTTATGCAAAGGGATGTTGGAGGAAAGTTAGGAAAACCTACCATAAGGCTATTGCTGAAACTCAGGGACAAAGAGACAAGGACTGGGGTTAGGGTGGTCACAACCTGAGTAGAAATATTAGAGATTTCAAACTGCACAAGGGAGAAATGAGTTAAGCGTCCCTGAGGTCTCAAGGTTTAGAGACCCTCTGATTTGGGAAAATAATGCCATTGGTAAAGATAGGATCTTTCACTACATCTTTAAAATTATGTCAGAGTAAATTAATTCTACCCTGTGATGATGCATTATCTGTTTCCATCACAGCCATGGCACCCCACAAATGTCTCCAGAATAAACAGAAAATATTTAATTCTTGCCAAATAAGTTTTAAGCCCAGTTTTGTTTATATAAATTTGCTTCATTTAATAAAATTGGTACCGGGCAGCTGTTTATTTCTAAGCTCTAGATATCAAATTATTGATGGGTTTTCTTTGCATTGTTTTTGGCGATAAAGTGTAAATCAGCTTTCATATTCAGAGGCAATGCAGGGCAGGGAGGAGGAAGAAAGGGAAGGAGACCTGAGTTGGTCTGATGTGGGTCAGGGCTCTTAAATCTCCTTCTTGGCCTGCATTGGGACACTTCCTAGAAATCTACTGAGGCTCTTTTCACATCCTGGAAAACAGCTTCCAGCCCTTTTCTATGTTGCCATGCCTGCTTTGTGCCTAGATTCTTGCTCCTCTGCATGGTGATCCAGGTGGATGGTTGCGCTTGGTTTCAGTTGGCTATCTGGTCAACCTCTGCTCCACGTATTCCCACTCATGGACTTTTTAGATCTCCACCTGGTAGCTCCCAGCAAGACTCCTATGGACTACCAACTGGGGTTCAGTACTTCCAATACGACCTTGTTCAGAAAGGGGCACTGCCTTTTTAATTAAAAATTCCTTTCAGTTTCAAATCCATTTTCCTACCTTAGTGACTCTGAAGATCAGTTGCCAGTATATAATAAATGCAAATAGGAAATTGAATACATACTGATGCCCCAAATTTTGCCATTTTGTTGTATTGGTTGGGTTTTTTAGCTGTTTGGTTGTAGAATAAATCTCTGATGTCATTTGACCCCCCTAAATGTTCTGCATAAAAAACAAAATCTGAGCCGAAACCGGTTTGGCTCAGTGGATAGAGCGTCGGCCTGCGGACTCAAGGGTCCCAGGTTTGATTCCGGTCAAGGGCATGTACCTTGGTTGCGGGCACATCCCCAGTAGGGGGTGTGCAAGAGGCAGCTGATCGATGTTTCTCTCATCGATGTTTCTAACTCTCTATCCCTCTCTCTTCCTCTCTGTAAAAAATCAATAAAATATATTTTAAAAACAAAAAACAAACAAAAAACAAAATCTGAGTGAACTGAGGTTTCCAATTAAAGTAATATCTCACTTATTTCTTCAATGGAGAAGATGATTTTTCATAAAGTATCCAGATCACTGACACATCCTCTGAAATATCAATATTCATTTATTTAACCACATTAAAGGACATTTTTCACTATGAATTTTAGGCAAATAAGCAGTGGCTTCGGAATATGACCTTTCCTCTTCTTAATAGTGCTGTAGCAGTGTGTTCTCACTGAGCATTAAACTGCATTCAGTGGCACAACGACATTAAATAGTCCAGGCTGCTATGGCTTTTAAAGTTTGCTGTCCCTTCCTCCCTTATAAGTTATTAATGCTAACCATCCCAAGTCCTTTGCATAGTGAAATACAGTCCATAAATGAATAAACTGAGAGTGGGCTTAGGCCCTGCAAGTCAAGTCTTCTAATTTACTTTACCACACACATGAATCACAATGCAGATTCTGAGTGAACAGTTGAGGGGTGGGGCTTGAGGATCTGCAATTCTAACAAGCTCCCAGGTGATGCTAATGCTGTTGGTTCACAAACTACTTTCAGTAGCAAAGGGCTGGAAAACTAGAGAGCCAGATTTCCTCATATTATATATAAGAATAGAGGCCCAGTGCAAGAAATTCATGCACGAGGGGGGGGGTGTCCCTCAGCCCAGCCTGCACCCTCTCCAATCTGGGACCCCTCAAGGGATGTCTGACTGCCCATTTAGGCCCAATCCCACTGGGCCTAAATGGGCAGTCAGACATCCCTCTCACAATCCAGGACTGCTGGCTCCCCAGCCTGATCAATGCCTAACTGCTCCCCTGCTGGCCTGATTGCCCCTAACTGCCCTCCCCTGACAGCCTGGTCACCCCTCACTGCCCTCCCCTGCTGGCCTGGTCACCCCCAACTGCCCTCCCCTGCCAGCCTGGTTGCCCCCAACTGCCCTCCCCTGAAGGCCTGGTCACCCCTAACTGCCCTCACTTGCTAGCCTGGTCACCCCCAACTGCCCTCCTCTGCCAGCCTGGTCACCCCTAACTGTCGTCCCCTGCCAGCCTGGTCACCCCAAACTGCCCTCCCCTGCAGACCTGGTCACCCCTAACTGCCCTCCCCTGCCAGCCTGGTTGTCCCTAACTGCCCTCCCTTGCTAGCCTGGTCGCCCCTAACTGCTCTCCCCTGCAGGCCTGGTCACCCCTAACTGCCCTCCCCTGCAGGCCTGGTGGCCCCCAACTGTTCTCCCTTGCAGGCCTGATCCCTCCCAACTGCCCTCCCCTGCTGGCCTGATCGCCCACAACTGCCCTCCCCTGCTGGCCATCTTGTGGCAGCCATCTTGTGTCTACATGGGGGTGGCCATCTTTGATCACATGGGGGTGGCCATCTTGTGTGTTGGAGTGACAGTCAATTTGCATATTACCTCTTTATTAGATAGGATTAAATTAGCTCTGAGAGAGACCTTGCAGTGACCCTCTTGGTTCATAGAGTCTGTGACATCCAGTGTGGCTGCTGAAAGGCTTTTTAAAACCACCTTACACCTGTTAGAATGCCCATTATCAACAAGAGAAATAATAATATATGTTGGAGAGGTTGTGGGGAAAAAGAAAACCTCATTCACTGTTATTGGGAATGAAAACTGGTATAGCCACTGTGGAAAACAGAATGGAAATTTCTCAAAAAATTAAGAATAGAATTACCATTTACCCAGCAACCCCTCTTCTGAGTATCTAACCCCAAAATATGAAAACATTTATTTGAAATTATATATGCAACCCTATGTTCATTACAGCTTTATTCATGGTGGCCAAGATATGGAAACAACCAAAGTGTTCTTCAACAGAGGATTGTATAAAGAAGATATGGTACATATACACAATGGAATACTACTCAGTCCCAAGAAAGGAAGAAATAGTACCATTTGCAACAACATGGATGGATCTTGAGAATATCATGCTAAGCGAAATAAGCCAGACAGAAAACGTCAAGAACCATATGATTTCATGCACATGTGGGATATAAAACTGGAAGCAACAAATGAACAAACCAGATGAACAAAAACTCATAAACACAGACAACAGTGTAGTGGTTACCAGAGGGAAGAGGGGTGGAGAGGAAGCAGGAATGGATAAAGGGGGTCAAATATATGGTGACAGAGAGATTTGACTTTTGGTGGTAAACACAAAGCAATATACAGATAATGTATCATATAAGTGTACACTTGAAATCTATATAATTTTATTAACTAATATCATCCCAATTAAGTAAATAAATAAATAGCTGATGCAAAAAGAAAAACAATATCACTGAGGTATCAGATAAGGAAACTGTAGCCAAGTCAAAGTTCTTTTGTTTAAGGTTTACTCTAATTAAAGAGGCACTTCATCATTTCACAAGAAAAGGCTCCCACTACAATCACCCTGTCTCATTCAAACCAATTCCGTGGGACCTGGAGGTAAACACCTCCCTCAGGAAGCCAATCTCTCACAGCACAAATGATGTTAGTTACAATAATGCAAGAGCCCCTCCTGGATGGGGCTGGTGGAGACGGTTTTGATAGAAAGTTGGTCGGAAAGAAAGACAATAAATGGTGCCCACACCACTTCCCTCCTTTTTGTAATATGGTTTCCAAAGTTTCAAAGTACTTTTATAGCCTTATTAAAAATGTTTTAATGAGGTCAGTAGGACAAGAATTACCACTCACAGTTATAAGTGGAAAGTGAGTGCTGGGATTGAGTTACTTGCCTAAAGCCACTCAGGAACCTGGTGAGACTGGGGATCTCAGCGCTGTTTCCCTCCACAGTGGTACCCAGAGAGCCCACAGGTGGTGTGAAGGCCATCCTTAGCCTCTCCAGTGGGTTTCCACCTTCCAGTGATTAGATTAGCTCTAGCTCTGGAGCGATCGTTGGTAGAATGACCTGTCAGAGTAACGGGCTCCCTATATTTTCTAGCTCACTCAGGATCTAGAATGTCCGTGACCTGGGGGTGGGCCAACACCCACTCAGGCCAGGCACCAGTGGGATGGACATGACGCGGAGATGGGGAGCTAGCCGTGGTTCTCACTGCTGTGGTTCCTTTGTGACTGAGTGCCAGCCTCATGCCAGAAGGTTTCCAGCAGCGATTTTCAACCTTTTTCATCTCATGGCACACATAAACTAATCACTAAAATTCTGCAGCACGCCAAAAAACAGATTCTATTTTTTGCCAATCTGACAAGATAAATAGGTATAATTTAGACTCATTCACGCTGAACAGCTATTGTTGTGTTGGCTGTTGTCATTTATTTGACAATCTAAGGGAAAAGAGGTCAGCGTCCCCGACTAAATAGTCAGGTATTGCATGTTTTAAAAATGATCGCATCTCGCCAGTTGAAAATGGCCAGTTTCAAGCATCCAGACACAGCCCCTGCCCTGCACACTCCACCTCACAGTCTGGTAACACCCTGAGCAGCTCACAGCCAGCAGTCTCATCCATACCCCACCCCTGCCCGTGGCCTTGCTGAGGCTGCCCATGGAACCACGCAACTGGGCATCAGGGCTGGGCAATAAAGGAGAATTGTGATGGGGCCGCCTGGTGCCAAGGAGCCAGGCACCCACCTCATAAAAAGGAGCTCCGTGAGGAGAGTCTGGCAGGGAGTGGGCACGCTCTCCTGAATACCAGCCATTCAGCTGAAGGGAAAGGATCCAGCAGTTACCACAAACAGCAGACGCTAAAAATACACCGTGGTCTCTGCCTTCATTCCTCCGGCACGCCTCGATACATCATTTATAAAGCAATGACCTGTTTTCCTTTTGTTAACGTCTGGGAGACTGAAGCAGTCGGGTTATGCTAACTAATGCTGCCCCCTCTGGTTTGTCCCCCGGGACTCCTGACAGCGAGAGCCAAAGGCGCAAAGGAGAGAGCACCTGAGGAAGCCAGGAAAGAAAGTGGGGGGAGGGGGTGCGGAGGGGAGACAGCAGTGGGCAGATGAGGAGTCTGAGGTCTGGTGCGGAGGCTGCAGAGTGGGGATGGGAGGGGATGGGCAGGACGTGGTCAGTGTGCAGCACGTGGGTGGGCGCGATGGGACGATGAGAAACCCCAAGTCCCAGGAAGTCCAGAGGGCCTCACTGGAGCAGGTCTGGCTGGCCCCGAAAGTTTTGTTTTTTTCCACGACTTGAGGTAAACACATACACTTCCCCAGAAAGTGGCTCTCTCCTCAAAGGTCGGAGGACCAATCTGTCGTCTTTGCACAGTCGGTGCCTTGGGTTTCTCCTTCCCGGTACAGCTCTCTGCCCTGGAGCAAAGCAGCAGCAGGGGCTGGAGCAAGACACACACATGAGCCCTGGCTAGTGAGCCCTTACTGAAAGACATGACCTACTGAAGTGTGGGATTTTAACATCGCAGATGTCTAACATCCTTCCTTCAACCCAAGTACTTTAAATGAGCTAAAAAGAAGAAACAAAAAGAATGAGTAGTTTCTGTACGTGTCCATCTTCAAAATCAACTCTGTGGATTAAGACCTTTTTTTGCTTTGAAAACTTCTGGTGAGAAATATGAGAGTCCTAAAATCCGGAGTTATGGAAAGCAACTAAGTCTCCATTTACTGAGGACCCACAGACAAGAGATAACCTTTTATACCCAGACCCCTCTTACAGCTGCCTGGTGTTAGGGACCTCGGTTCAAGTCCACACTCTGCCACACATCTGATAGCATCCCAAGCTCTTTGGAGCTCAGTTCCCTTCTTTATAACTTGGAGATAGTCTGCTTGTGAAAGGATCAAGTAAGATTATATGTACAATGCTCAGCTCAGCTCCTGGCACGTATATCGTAAGAACTCCACAAATGTTAGCTGCTTTTATTATCCAATCCACATCGCCTCACAGCACAATGGACAGAGCCCAAATGAGTGATCCTACGTATTCTTCATTCCGTGCTCACATTCCTGTGTTTGGGGCAGTGAGCCACAGGGGCTCAAGATAGCTGAGCTTTGTATGAGCAGTAGTACCTCCTCAACACAAAGTAACTGAATTAATCATTGTACTCATCCTACCCATGTTTTTCAGGGCAGGCATCTCCCATCCTCGCCAGGCGGCATAACCCCTCTCTCAATGATCTGCCGTCCACTTACAGGGTCTAAACACACCCACATCAAAACTTATCTGATGGAGGTGCCAGTTCAGTGGAAGAGACCCTGGGAGCACTAAGGGGACAGAAGTACGTGTCCTAGGATGAGAAAATGAGCATAAGGTGGCTTACAATTAGAGATGATGTTGTAGCCTCGACTCTCCTCCTCCCTAGTAACAGAATTTAGTTGATGCTGTTTAGAATGGTGACTTGTGTTGCAATATCCACATTCTCTAAACCCATGACAAGTGACCCCAAAGCACACAGCATTTGGTAACTGAGAAAAACAAAGGAATGATTCTATCTGTGCTGAATTGGCTTGTTCACAGGGAAGGGGGCTGGTCCGGACTCCTAATGCTGAGTGCAGCCTGGCCCCGCACAGGGACGTCCCCATGCCCGCATCACCAGCAGGCAAACGGCACTGCCGGCCCCGTCCTATACGTGCAGGAGAGGTTTGAACTGAGTTGAGCCTGCTGGCAGGGAAGCAAAATAAAACTCATTGTTCAGATATTTTGTCTTGAAAGGCATTTGTTTTCATTACTTCTCTTTCTTCTGCTTCCCCCTCGTACTAGGATCTGAAAAACTCAGGGTCCTTGGGGACCAAAGGCAACATTATCATCATCGACTCGGAGGCACGCAAACGGCGAAGGCAGAGACAGCGCGGAGTGCGCTGCGTTTGTAGCTTGCCCATCTACATATGGTCCCAATTTAGGATCACAAGCTGAGTTGTTTATTTTAGAAAAGCTTTTTAGTTCACTTTTAAGGTATTTTGCTTAGGCATTGCTTGCTTTTCCAAAAGAAGAAAATGTGTGTGTTTTTTCCCCAAAATGGTGTTTGTTTTGGCTGTTTACTCATTTGCAAAAGTTCAAATTTTATTCTGTGAATTTAACTGATGTTCCTGCAGCCACCGCAAGCCCAGCCTCTCCCAACACATACACACAAACCCCCAAATTAAAATAAAATACATTGATTTGAAAATGAGGCATTTTGGGGATGGCTGTGAATTTCGTAGGTTTTGAAAACGTTATCTTAATAGCTAATTTGCAACGGCACTTTCAGCCCCTTTGTGTAACTTTATGGGATGCCCGAAATGAAGCTTCTATTTTGGCAATTTATTATGAAGGCCACGTCCATTTTTGTATTGAGGTTAAGGACCACTTGGGTTCCTTTAAAAACTCTATTCTATGATTCTTGATGAAATTATGACTAAAATGGGAGTCAAAGGGAGTTATCAATTGCTGTTAAAAAAAATAATGGGACATAGAACAAAATTTTGGTGGGGGTTGGGATTAGGTGAGGACATGGACAAAACTGTGAAAAAGTCCAATCATAAACTTGAGCCCTCAGCCACCTCGTTCAGTTATGTAAAGGCCCCCAGCTATATCCTCCGTTCTGAAACTTCACTCAGGGACGCTGTCCTCTGTCCGGAGCCTGCGCCCACGTCTCTGTTCTCACAGGCGCGGCCAGTCCAGCGGGTCTTTCCTTTGGGTGAGGTTCTCTCCTCACAGGACAGGGAGGACTAACATGTGTACTCTGCTCCCGTGTACTATCTATATTGGCCTTTTAGAGAATCTCTGGTATAATGATTTTATTTTGTTTTTATTGATTTTTTACAGAGAGGAAGAGAGAGGGATAGAGAGTTAGAAACATCGATGAGAGAGAATCATCGATCAGCTGCCTCCTGCACACCCCCTACTGGGGATGTGCCCGCAACCAAGGTACATGCCCTTGACCAGAATCGAACCTGGGACCCTTGAGTCCACAGGCTGACGCTCTATCCACTGAGCCAAACCGGTTTTGGCGATTTTATTTTGCTTTTAAATTACAGATTGCATTCAGTATTATTTTGTATGCATTTCTGCTGTGCAGCATAATGGTTAGACAATCCTACGCTGCACGGAGGAATACTTCTTTTAAATTGAAGTAGTGACTTCACGACCAGGAAGTCCAGGCCCCCTGGTGCGCCCGCTAACGAGAGGAGCAGGATATGCCAAGTTCTCCGATCAGGAGGAGGGGCCGCGGCACTGAGGCTCCTGTAGGCAGGCAGAGACCAACGTCAGTGGGACATCAGAGCCCAAACCAGAGCCAAGTAAGTGGATTAGTGAACAGGTGTCCAAGGAGACAGCTTCCAACACAAAAGAAAATAATACAGGAGACCCACAGGCGCCTAGGAAACTGGGACGAAATGAAGGGGTGAGCAGAGAGATGACTTCGACACCAAGCAGGATAATGGAAGGGGTCTCTGCCCAGACTCAAGGCCCTTTGGTGGTTTCTGTGAAGGCTGAACTCTCCCAGCCAACCTGGGCTTTCCAGGGGAAGGAGGTCACAGGTGACACAGGCTGCAGAGGGGGAGGTGTGCCTAAGGGGCAGCGGAGGCCCTGGGGGGCCCAGTCTGGACAGTGGAGGAGGGAGGTGGCAGGGCCTGGCAGAGCCGTGCCGCCCAGAGCCCCCGTCTATCAGCTGGCTTGGTGTCTCCTCCTACCTCAGGTTCTTCCCTGGCAGGGGAGCAGCACCCTGGCCCATACTGGGGTACATGGCTCGGGAATGCAATGATTCCACCTGGCAGTCCCCTCCACCCTTCTGTAGATTAAGACAAAGGGACTGGATGTGGGTCAGGGATGGCCTTCTGGGCCATTCTCACGTGGCCTTCAAATTCCTGCCTGCACCAATTATCGGTCCCCTTCTTCCCCTTTCTCCATCCAAAGCTGCTGTAAATGAGGACATATCTTTTATAAATAGCTAACATAAACATTTGTTTTGGACAAACAGTGATCTTGTAGGACATTCTTTTCTGTCTCTGAGTTGCTAGCGGTTATTACCTTTCTTTTCTTCTTCTTTTTTGAATTCCAGACTCAGGAGGGGAGGGCAGGTGGTGTTTGGGGCGAGGGGTTTGCTCAGACTAATTCCTCTGCAAATTTCTGGTTTGGTTTTCTGGCCTGTAGCTTCCCCATCCCACACAAATATTCCCAACTTCTTCCTGCCGAACCCATGTAATCTCTACCTGGGATTTCTTTTTTTCTTTTTTTCTTTTTTTTTTAATATATTTTATTGATTTTTCACAGAGAGGAAGAGAGAGGGATAGAGAGTTAGAAACATCGATGATAGAGAAACATCGATCAGCTGCCTCCTGCACAACCCCTAATGGGGATGTGCCCGCAACCAAGGTACATGCCCCTGACCGGAACCGAACCTGGGACCCTTCAGTCCGCAGGCCGACGCTCTATCCACTGAGCCAAACCGGTTTCGGCCTGGGATTTCTTTTTAATGGCTTCAACCTCCCCACCCATCTACAACCAAAATTTCAATTAGAACTAGATGAGAAATAATGGTGGCCTGAGTAAATTTCACAGCCTCTCTGAGAAATATACAAATATAATGTGAGTACAGAATAGAGAATATAGTCAATAATCCTATATAATAAAAGCCTAATATGCAAATTGACCAAGCGGCGGACCGACCAGTGGAATGAACAGTAGCTATGACACACACTGACCACCAGGGGGCAGATGCTCAATGCAGGAGCTGTCCCCACCCACAGGTTCCAGGCCAGCTAAGGCGGGTGCCAGTTGGGGGGCCACCCCCAATCACCCCACCTGTCACCCCACAGATCGCCCTGATCACCGGCCAGGCCTAGGGACCCTAGCCATGCACAAATTTCATGCATCGGGCCTCTAGTGTTGTAATAACTACGTATGGTGGCAGATAGGTACTATACTTCTTGGGGGGATGGAATCACTTCATTATAAGTTATATGAATGTCTAACCACTGTGTTGTACACCTGAAACTAATACAGTTGAATGTCAACTGTAATTGAAAATCATTTAAAAAAATTTTTTAAATCAATAAATAAGCAAATGAGAGAGAGAGAGAGAGAAAGAAATATAATGTGAGCCACACAGGTAAATTTGTGTTTTGTTTTTTGTTTTTAATTACAGTTAACATAGAATATTATATCATTTTCAAGTGTACACCCCAGTAATTAGACATTATATAACGTACTCAGTGACCTCTCCAATAAATCTTGTACCCATCTGACATCTAATATATAGTTATTAGAATATTATTGACTATATCCCCTATGCTGTACTTTACATCCCATGACGATTCTGTAACAACCAATTTGTACTTCTTAATCCCTTTACCTTTTCCACCCAACCCCCAACTCCCCTCCCATCTGACAATCTTCAAAATGTTCTCTGTATCTAAGAACCTGTTTCTGTTCTGCTTGTTCATTTATTTTGTGTTTTTTAAATTCAATTGTTGATAGATATGTATTTAATGCCATTTTATTGCTCATATATTTAATCTGGTTTCTTCTTCTTCTTCTTCTTCTTCTTCTTCTTCTTCTTCTTCTTCTTCTTCAAGAAGACCCTTTAACATTTTATATAATACTGGCTTGGTGGTAATGAACTCCTTAGCTTCAATTCTAAATGATAGCTTTATTGAATAGAGTAATCTTGGTTGTAGATCCGTGCTTTTCATCACTTTCAATATTTCTTGCCACTCCCTTCTGGCCTGCAAAGTTTCTATTGAGAAATCAGCTGACAGTTTTATAGGAGCTCCCTGGTAGGTAACTAACTGCTTTTAAGGTTCTCTCTTTGTCTTCAACCTTTTGCATTTTAATTATGATGTATCTTGGTGTGGGCCTTTTTTGGATTCATCTTGTTTGAGACTTTCTGTGCTTCCTGGACTTGTATCTCTATTTCCTTCACTAAGCTAGGGAAGTTTTCCATCATTATTTTTCAAACAGGTTTTCAATTTATTGCTCTCGCCCTAACCGGTTTGGCTCAGTGGATAGAGCGTCGGCCTGCGGACTGAAAGGTCCCGGGTTTGATTCCAGTCAAGGGCATGTACCTTGGTTGCGGGCACATCCCCAGTGGGGGTGTGCAGGAGGCAGCTGAATCGGTGTCTCTCTCATCGATGTTTCTAACTCTCTATCCCTCTCCCTTCCTTTCTGTAAAAAAACAATAAAATACATTTTTTTAAAAAAATTTATTGCTCTCTCTCTCTTCTCCTTCAGGCACCCCCATGATGTTGGGATGCTTAAAGTTATCCCAGAGGCTTCTTAAACTATCCTTATTTTTTTAAATTCTTTTTTCTTTTTGCTGTTTTGATTGGGTATCTTTTATTTCCCTATATTCCAAATCACTGTTTTGATTCTAGGTTGTTGATTCCCTATAAATTATTCTTTTGTTGTTGTTGTTAATCCTCACCCAAGGATATTTTTTCATTGCTTTTAGGTAGAATGGGGGGGGGAGAAGGAGGAGAGAGAGAGACATCAATGTGAGAGAGACACATCGATTGGCTGCCCCTCATATGTGCCCTGACTGGGGCCAGGGATTGAACATGCAACAGAGAGGTACCTGCCCTTGACTAGGAATCAAACCTGTGACCCTTCGGTGCATGGGCTGGCTCTCTAACCACTGAGCGGCACTTGCCAGGGCAATGTAAATTCTTCTCTATTTCAGTTGGTGTATCCTTCATTTCTGACTGGTTCTTTTTATGGTTTTCATGTTCTTTTTAATGCTGTTGAAGTTCTCTCTAAGTTCATCTACTCTTCCCCTAAGTTCATTGAGCTTCCTTATAACCAGTGTTTTGAACTCTGCATCTAGTAGATTGTCTCCATTTTGTTTGGTTCTTTTTCTGGAGTTTTGTTCTGTTCTTTCATTTGGGATGTTTCTCTGACTCCTCCTTTGGGCCGCCTCCCTGTGTTTGTTTCCGTGGATGAGGTAGAACTGCCCCGTCTCCCCAGCTTGACAGAGTGGCCTAATGCAGTATGTGTCCTGAGAGGTCCAGTGGCACAGCCTCCCCAGTCACCCACGCTGGGCACTCCGGGTGGGCTTGGTACACCCTCCTGTTGTAGCTGAACCTCCATTGCTGCTCAACTACAACAATGGGTGGGATTTACCCCCAGGCCCACTGGCAGCCCGGAGGACTGGCTGCAACCACGGCGGAGGATCAGCTGTGCAGGGGCCCACTCCACAGAGCAGGACTTCCTTCAGCAAGCAGGGCTCTGGTGCCCGCTGAGTCTGCTCCTTGAGCCACACCGGTAATTTTACATTGTCTGGTAATTTAAAAAAACAAAAAGAAGTGGGTGAAATTAAATTAAAGAATTGTATTATTTATTAAATTAAATTATATTATTTACTCCCATATATTTAAATTATTCAAATTTTAACGTGTAATCAAAATTAAAAAATGAATGATGAGATACTTTACATTCTTTTTTTTTTTTTTTTTTTTGTATTGCCTTCAAAGCCTGATGTGTAGTTTACACTTAGAGCCCATCGGCCACATTTCAAGTGTTCAGTGGTGGCCACGTGTGGCTGGCCTCCCTAAGGGACAGCTCAAGTACATGGAGGAGGCTTGGCACGGTGGGCGGGAGTGCAGGCTCTGCCATCTGGGCGCTCGAGTTTGAATCTTGGCTCCAAGCATCCCAGCTGTATGACGTCCTCCATAAAACGAGGGTGTGAGTAATGCCAATCTTAAGGGGCTGGTATGAGGACAGATAAAATAACATAGTCCTTGGAAGGCTTTCTGCATGGATTCTGGCAAACATTAAGTGGCAGTCAGTTTACAATGCACAAGCTTCCTACTGATGCGATCCTGGACAAGTTGTCTGGCCTCTTTGACGATTAGTTTCCTTCTCTGTAAGACGGGGTGATAATAATACCTCCTTGAGAAGATTAACTGGTACAAACGTAGCACTTAATACATGTTCATTTCTTCCCCCTTGGATTCAGGTGTCAACAAACAGAGAAATAGCCAAAGGGCCCGCAGAGCGGGAACAGAGGTAAATGGCCCTGGATAGTTGGCAAACAGGGTGGTCACGAGGTAATGAAACTGCAGGCCAGCCTCCAGATGGCTCCAACCCACGGCGGCAGTGTGGGGAGTGCCCACGGGGTGTGTTTCTCTGGTAGTTCCTTTACTAGAAGCTGTACAACAGCAAGCAGGCTCACTGTTTCACAGGCTGATGGAGGATGTACCTACATCTTCTATGATATATCCCAACGTACGCCTAATTCAACAGACAGCGGTCAGTATTTTAAAGCTACAGCAATGACTCGACTCCCTTGGTGTTATGTAGAAGAAAAACAAATAAACTATTTGTTTATTATACAATTCAACATCTCTAACGGTAATGTAATGGCCTTGACTGCTTTCCTACTTAGAGGTTTTGTTTTTTCATACTTAATGGCTTATACAAGATTTTGAGAAGGAAAACTTAAAAACGTTAATTAAAACCACATCCTAAATATCTTTCAGCTCCTCTGCATATTTGTTTATTTTTTCTTACGGTTGATTTGTTAAGAGTTTTGGAATTACTGAGGAAGAGCTTGTGAGGATGTTTAAAATCCGTGATTCGAGCAGTGAGGGACACACGAGTGGTGGGATTGCTCATGACATCCCAGCTGCCCCAGCCGCCAACTCAGGGCCCTTCCGGCTGCGCTTCCGGGAGATGCTGCAAGCCTCTGGGGTGTGTGTGGGGGGGTGTTTCCTGCCCCTTCGAGCTACAGTGCTCCAGGAGGCTGGGCTCCGAGGGCCAGTAAAACTGCCATGGAAAACAGCATGCATTCAGTGGGCTCTGACAGGTGGAGCGAATAGATATTTGTATGTTTGCAATGTGTGTTTTAGATAAATAAGAATTGGGTATTTAAATGAGAGTATTTGTGACTTTAATGACATTAAGATTTACCTTCAAATGGAAACTCTCAAAATTCAAAACAACAAACAAACAAAACAAAAAACAACATGCATTTAGGCTTACATGGAGGGTTCAGCCATGTCTCCCACCAATGGGAAGGGAAATTTTGCTAAGACACAAAACACTGCCTGGCTTTACCTCCAAGGGACTTACACCCTCATAGCTCTGACTCCTCACTTCACAGGAATTCAATAAAACGAAATGTAACAACACAAAACAAGACAAAGCAAACCGCAAAGACCCTCCGCTAAACTACATATATCACTACCTCATGTTACCTTCGAAAAAGTGACAGAAACCTGGCTTTTTATTGTTGTTGTTAAATACAGGAGTTAACGCTAATGTGACTGTTTAAATCAAGAGAGTTGAGTAAAGATGTTGTCTTACCAAAATGGAAATAAAATTAATTTCTTGAGACTACGCATAGAAACGATTCATGTTATTCTAATGATTTCAGTAGTATTAGGCACATTTTTTGGGGAAAAGTGTTCCTGATGAATAAAGGTACTTTTAATTCATTTCAAAGCAGTGATTTGAAATGACTTGGGAAAGGCAAGAGGGGCATAACCGCAAAAATATTACTTAAACCTTGACATTTTTTCATCCAGAAACCCCGAAGGGTCTTACTCATTTGATGTCCATTCCCCGTTTGAGAGAGGGAGGAGGAAGAAGATTCTCTGAGACCAAACTCGGAGACACAGAGAGAGGCTGGGCTCCCTGAGGCACCGCTGGCCCAGCCCAGAGTTGGGAGGGTGACTGGTATCAGTGTCCATTATCACGCACTTGATTAGACCACTGCTTCCTCACCTCTCCGGGCCCCACCCCGTGTTCTGTACGTGGAGCAGGTACTCGATACATATTTGTCAATAGAATGGCCTCCATGCCGTGCAACTGGAGATGACTAAATGGTTCTCGGCAGGACACATGGTATTTATACAAATAAAAGAATCCAGCGGAACACGCATGACTAGGACTTTTGGGACTACTGCTCCCAGAGGTGGACTTACAGCAAAGTGAATGATGCTTAAGCTTCAAGGCCCCTCATTTGCATAGACTGCTTCCGAGGCCCTGGACCTAATTTTGTATTTGTGATTTTGTACTGTTCTTCTTAAAGAGGGTTTCCAAATGGCCTAAGCTTCAGGCCTCGCAAAACCTGGATCTGCTCTGGGCTGTTCCGAAAAGCCACCTATAAATGCAATCTTGGATTTTTCTTCTGTCATTATTTTAACTCCTACTCATCCAAACCAATTAGGCCTCCACTTCCTAACTTCTAAGAATGAAAGGTGATTGGCTATGATTCCTCGGGCCCCAACGGGAAGAGACGTTGGAAAGTGAGGCACGGCGGGAAAGAGGAGGCACATGGGCTGACCCTGGCCCTGGCCTGACTGCACCACCAACAGCTGGTCTCTGACTTCAGTGAGGAACTTCCCCTCTGGGCCCACAGTCGTCTCTCCTGGGAAATGAGGCAGGTAGGCAAGCTTTCCACGTGCCCTCTTGTCAGTGATTCCAACGCCCTACTTTGTGCAGCGGGCCACCCCTCACACCTGCTCTCACCGGGTGCTCACAACAGCCCTGGGGAGTATTCAGTAGAATATTCTGGCAGGCATCAGACTTCTAACTCGGAGTTCTTCCCGCTATACCACATGCAGAGGTTTGCCAGGTGAACAGTAAGTAAGCCTGCTGTCACTGGTTCGATGGCCTTCAAATATGCCCTGCTGTCAGCTGAGTCAAAGAGGGCACTGTGACATGGGCCCGCGTTGCAGCAGGTCCACGTGGCGGAGCTCCTTCCCCACGAGCGGCCCTGGGTTTGAAGCCGCAGCTGACAGAGCCCGTCTCCAGGGGAAGGCCCGGCGCTTCGCCTGCCTCCATCCAAAACCAGGTTTCCTTTTCTCCATAACTTGGCAGCCCACTGCTGACAGCTAGACAATGATCAGCAATCCCGGGGACTGGGACAAAGCTCCTAAACAGTGACTCTCCAGAACTACAAAATTTAAATTCCTGGAGAGACTGGGGGCTAGGAATCTCTCATTCTGAAAGCTTCCCAGGTCATTCTGATTACCTACCAGGTCAGGTAATCGCTGTTCTAAGTAGTTTTGTCTGTCCTAAGAAGCCTGAAAACGCCACAGCGCTTGAAATAGTCTATCCAACTGCCCTGATGCATCTTGCCTGGGGCAAGTAACAACCTGAATCCAGCCCTATCACAAAACCATCTATTGAAGGATTCCATTTATATGAAATGCCCAGAGTAGGCAAATTCATTGAGACAGAAAGGAGATTAGTGCTGTCAGGGTCTGGGGAAAGGGAATTGCGGGTAGCGTAAGGGGATAAAGATTGGGGGGTTGTAATGGCTAAGGGAAATAGGGTTTCTTTGGGGAGTGATAAAAATGTTCTCAAATTTACTTTAGTGATGCGAATATAATAAAAAACATTGTAGACTTTAAGTGTTTAATATGTGAATTATATTTTAATAAAACCTTATATAGGATTTTTAAAACCAGCCCTAACCTTCCTTCCCCCCTCTTCCCTCCACACACACCAGGCCAACTTGTGAACATTGACAGGTCAGTTACAAATTCCCAGCTAGTAAATGTCCTGTATGTGTGGTGGCACTCAGCCCCTTATCACCTCACTCACCTTTTGACCACTAAAACCCTTCCTTCCCCAGCCCTCCAAGACCAGAGAAACCAATTCACCCTGGGCTGGTGGCACCACCTGGTGGCCATCCTGGGAAATTCATTACGAGATATTTCTGCACTACCTCCTCTCACCATTGGTACACCTCAAACACGAGCCATTCTCCCCTCTTATCCTCTTCCAACTTCAGGAGTTAATTAATTCTAGTTTAGTAAATCTCCCATTTATATACAAGCATTCCCTTCCATCTCTTTCCCCTAACTCTTGCCCAAGGTCTCCCTCTACTGCTTATAAGTCTGTGCTGTGAAAAAGAGAAATAGCAAATCATAAAGTGGGTGGACACAATTAGAGCTACTAAAAGGGCAATCCATCTCATTATTTCAGAGAAGCAGAACAGCAACAGGTAGATAACAGATGGAAAGACGGCCAGTTTGTTGATAATCAAATTAAAACAATGAAATGCCATTTTTTGCCCGTTAAATGAAGGCATTTCTTAAAAGGTGAAACTCATAGTTAGCAGGAGAGACAAGATTCTCATGAACAGATGGAGAGAGAGCAGCCCCATTAGCTCAACATTTACAGGAAGTGCTGTGACAGTGTGTAGGACACGGAGCCTAGAAATCCGCATGGAACTTGACCCACTCCCCCCCCCCCGCCCCCCGCTATATATACCCTAGGGAACCAGTTGGGAGGCTACATAAAGATTTCTGTGCATGAAATAAGCCAGTCAGAGAAAGATAAATATCACATGATCTCACTCATTTATGGAATATAATGAACAACATAAACTGATGAACAAAAACAGATCCAGAGACAGAGAAGCATAGATCAGACCGTCAAACCTCAGAGGGAAGGTAGGGGAGGGTTGGGGGTAAGGGGGAGAGATCAACCTAAGGACTTGTATGCATGCATATAAGCCTAACTAATGGACACAGACAACAGGGGGATGAGGGCATGAGTGGGGAGGTTGGGGGGTAATGGGGGGATAAGGACACATACCTTAATCAATAAAGAAATTTAAAAAAAAGATTTCTGTGTAAATATGCTCATCGAAGCAATGTTTATGATGGGGACAAATTGGAAAACTCTAAATGTCCAATATTTGGGGAATGCTTAACTAAACCGTGGCATAAACAGATAATTGGATATAATGCAGTTACTAAAAACAACAGTGATTTTCTATGATATATGGGAAAGCTCTTGATATATTGGTAAGCATAAAAATCCAGATAAAAATATTTATAGTATGATTTTTAAAAGGTACACCTATCATAGAAAAAGACACTGGAAGAAAACACACCAATTGTCGAAAGTGGATATTTCTAGGGGGTGCAATTATAAACATTTTATTTTCCAAATAATCCACATGGTGTTTATAATTTTACTAGAGGCCCAGTGCATGAAATTCATGCACAGGTAGGGTCCCTAGGCCTGGCCAGCAATCAAGGGCGATCAGGTTCCCTGCCTCTCCGCCTCCCTGCCTCCTCCTTCCCTCGCTCCCTCAGCGCCCCACCTCAGCTGGTTACCCGCCAGTTCCGCGCCAAACCCCCCACTCCCCCAGTGGTCAGCGCACATCATAGTGAGCGATAGAACTCCCGGTCTCCCGGTCGAACTCCCAAGGGGACACTTTGCATATTAGCCCTTTATATATAGATAGATAATGAGAAAAAATACTATACACAGAAGTAATTCATACCACCTATAGTCTTTTTATATGTAACTTCACATTTCCTTCCAAATGTGCAGTGACAGGAAAAATAAAGCACGCAGAACAGCCGTTTTCCACAGGGGGGCGATGTGGCCACACAGAGGACATCTGACAGCATCTGGAGACATTTCTGGTTATTCTCCTGGCACCGAGCGGGCAGAGGCCAGGGATGAGCCTCCAGACAGAGAGTTCTTCAGCTCCGTGTCCAGGGTGCTGAGAGAAACCCCACTCTACTGTATAGTCATATACACGATCCAAATCTAGATCCTATCTCCCCAACTGGGCCTCAACTTCCCCTTGTAAAAGGGAACCATCCCATAGCATTTCTGAGGACAAAATAACCATGTATATGTGCCTGGCACATAGTATTTACAAAATAAATATCCGTTCCCTTCCCCTAGAGCCACATTTAAAGGAAGAACACTACTATTCATTCTTGGGGGGGGGGGGGGGGGGGCGGGGGGGGGGAAGGTATTATAAAACAGTGCTTTCTAATCTCTTCATTACATCTTAACTACGCTTCAAACATAATCTTGGAGTCAAATAAGCTTTGATGTGCTCTCCCCAGGTTCTAGAACTTTAATCTTCAGGTTGATAGGACGAAAAATGAATCGGGGTCTACAATAGTGACAGCCCAGCACTCGGGGAGGCAAATGCTCTGAGTACTGGGCTAACAGAGGTCACGAGCTGATCTGTCCCGACACTGACACTGCCCACCTGGGTCCACCCTGCGGATGAAAAGCTGCGGGGGGGGGGGGGGTAGGGGGAGGAGGGCAGGGAACCAGAGGACGTGAGCATAGGTGTCCTGCGTGCATCTCTCACCAGCAGCCAAAGACACACAGGAATGACTTGGCGCTCATCCGTCCAGTTGTGTTTCCCGCACTTTTCCCTCCACTGTTTATAAATCCGCTCACAAAAAATAATAACCATCTAGAGAGAGCAAAACTCCAGACCCAGCCTGCCCTCATTCCCCATGGCTTCCACGTCAGAACAGTGGGCCCCACCGGGAGCGGCGGGCGTCCCACCAGGGCGTCCCACCAGTGCCCTCGCAGCTCCTGTGCCTGAATTGGAGCGAGGCCGGTGCGGGAGAGGGGAACACGGTGAGGCAGGGCGGGAGGCGGGCTGCACGCCGACTGGTCATTACACTCCGGTCACAGGCCTGGATCTCCCGAGCTGACCACGCCCTGTAGCAGCGGCATCTTGCCTGTCCATAGCCCAGACCCACAGGCACCAAAACTGCCCATTAAGAGCCAGAGGCGCTGACCAGGCTCCAGGGCGCCGGAGACAGACCTAGTTAAATGAGAACCGACCGCCAAAACCTCCCTTCACTGACAGTGGGGGGGCAGGGGGGGGGGGCTTTCCATGTTAGTACAAGGCATCGCTGACGGCCAGAAGCCTCCCCAACCCTCCTCCCTTCAGAGACGTTTCCAGGCAGTAGCACCTGCGTGGCTGCCATAGTTTTGCACACTCCATTGACCAAGAACTACTCAGCGTCTGGACAAACTGAGCAAGGGCTCCCTCCCATCATCTGCTTAAGGATTTAAAAGAAAAGAAAAGAAAGAAAAAGACAGGAGAAAGACCCGCCGGTTCAGTGCAGGCGACGGGTGCCTTTGGTAGCTTTTGGCACAGGACGTGTCCCCGGCAGGCCCACAGAGCCTGCTGCTGGGGCGGGAAACTGCCAGGGGCTTGTTGGCACAGCCTGAGGGGCTGTTGGACCAGCAGGACGGCATCAGGAAGGCGCCCGGCCTCTGCAGGGCAGAAGGTCGGGTGGACTACCTGCCACCTCCGGGGGGCACATGGCCGTGGCGCCCGGGGCCTGCCGGGAGTGCCCGCGGGAAGGGCCATTGCCATGGGCATCTGGACCCTGGAGAAGCCCCACGCTGCCCTGTTCGGGCCAAATGCAGCGCCAAGTTCGCTTCCCTCTGTCCACGCAAGTGTAGTCTCCAGAGCTTGGGAGCCGATCTGACCCTCTGGGAACTCACCACCAAATGTGAGCAGGTGAACCCCACGCCACGTCTGACATCGTTAATGCTAGTGACTGAAGAAACACCCACCCCCAGCCCCTGGGGTCCCAGCCGTGCTGGTGCCAAATGCGCGAGCACATGGCCGACACAGAGGACTGTCCCACACACCCTGCGCCCACTGCCACCGCCGCCACCACGCCGCCCCCAAGCACGTCCACACCCAGGCAGCCTGTGAGTCTGCAAGGAGAGAGGGGCACTGAGGGGCACTACAGCAAGGGGACAGGCTGTGGGAGGCAGCCGCTTCCCTGGAGGCCTCGGGGTCACACAGACCACGCGCTCCTGTCCCCAGATGCTTTTAGGTTCACAAACTGGTGACATCCTTCAAATTCCCAGCTTCCTCGCTGCCACCGCCCCTCCCCATAACCACCCTGAACGCACACGTACTGGCTAAAAAGTATATCCCTTCCCACTTCTTCCTGCCTGACCGTGAGTCCCCCCTGATCCACGCCCTACCCCTCCTCAAGAAATCCAGCTCAAGTTCAACTGACCTGGGATGTCTTTTCTGGGGCCAATGCCCTTGGCGCTGTCTGACCCACACCCTGGGCTCTCAGCTTCTGTCCCAGCATGCTCTAGGTGTGCATTTCCATATTTCTGGCCCTTTCCCTCCCCTGGACCCCAGCCTCCTTAACAAGAGCTGCTAGCCCCACAGGAGGAAACAGGCCCGTTGCTCCCTTTGCAGCTCTCTGGGCATCAGTCTGCATCAGCCCACTGAGCTGGCCCGCCTCACTGGAGGGAAGGCGGTGTGTGAATACAGGTCACCACTCCTGATCTCTCTGGGCAGTCATTCTGGATGCCCCACACCCACGCACCGATGGAAGAGGCAGCCGGGGGATAATAGCAAAGCAAGGGAGACACAGTCTCGTCCTGCTCCATCCCTGGTGTTCTGTGAAACTACCTAAGTCTTCCGCTCAGTTTGACCTTTACTAACAGGTCAAACAAAGATAATGCCTGGCTCTTACTGTTTTAAAAAGACCCTATGTAGATAAATGAAATGCAGGTTTGCTGGTTGTAAAATTCCTTAAGGTCACAGTTTCTGGCACATAGTAGGCACTTGATAATTACTTACTGAGTAAATAAAAATGGAACTGTGCTAGATGCCAGGGGCTAAAGCCAACAGCAGCTAGCATATTAATGCAAAAAGAAAACACTGGAAGGCCAATGGACTTTGATATTCAGCATGGCTGAAAATCAGCATAATACTGCCCTGCTGTGGGCCCAATGGCTCCAGGCAATTTCCTAACCTGGTAATCCTTACATTGTTTACCAAACTTAACCTTTGATCTGCCTGTATGCATTGCTAAAGGGCAAATGTGTACTCAAGTAAATAAATAGCGGACCAGGCCAGAAATCGGTGTGTCTCTTCAAGAAAGAGGCTCCACCTGGCGCCCAATGCCTCCTAAATTCATATTTTTTGTATAGCGTTTTCATTTGTGCGTCAGCCCCTCCGTCAGGTCCTGAACCCCGCCGTGAAGGCCGAAGGCCGTGGCAGCTAGATGGTGTTTTGACAGGACACTCGGCTCCGGGGAAGTGTGTGGATCTCAGCCTGTGAGATATGCCAGCCAGGGACAGTCTGCTCTCAGGGCACCAGGAGAGGCTTTTGCAGCCCTCTCACACCTGCACGGCCTTCCCTCTCACACCTGCCTGCCACTCACATCTCTCTCCCATGTCCGTCTGCAGATGTCAGCAGGCGCCCACTTCCCTCTCAGCATGGCAGCGGACTAGAATTTTTTACCTTAAAGAAGCTTCTATAACCTATTTCATGGCAAATCACGGTACTTAGGTAGCCACAAGGACAAGAAATAAAACAAGCACAGCTGAGTGTGGGAAAGTTGCCTTTTACCAGAACTTGCAGGAAGCATCCAGCCTCACATGCCTATTGGATAGATTTCCGAGGCCGGCCTTGGAGGGCCCGGGCACAGGGAACATGGGACATGGCCACAGAATATGACAACCGTCCGGCCATGAAGCCATTTATGCCTGGAAATACGTGTGGCATCATGCAAGAGGCAGTGACCACAGAATGCTGCTTTGCATTCATACAACACTTTATTATCCTCACCAGAGATACGTTCCTACCGATGAGAGAGAGAGAGAGAGAGAGAGAGAGAGAGAGAGAGAGAGAGAGAACATCAGTTGGCTGTCTCCCATACTTGCCCGGACTGGTAATCAAACCACAACCTTTTGGTGTATGGGATGATGCTCCAACAAACTGAGCCACCTGTCCAGGGCTTACATAACATTTTAGATGGTCCCAAACACTTTAAAATTACAGGGTGGGCAAAGTAGGTTTATAGTGGTTCATATGGAAAATAACACATAATCCTATCTAATAAAGAGGGAATGTGCAAATTGACTGTCACACCATCACAAAGATGGCGGCACCCATAGCCACAAGATGGCAGCACCCAGTCCTTTCAGCCCCGCTGGGGTGGGGGGGGGTTGGGGGTTGACAGGCATGTGGTGCGGCTGGACCCGCCCTCAGCCCCCCAGCCGCCCAGGGCTGGCCCAAGGCGCAGGCAAGCCTCAGATGGCAGCTGCCCAGCCACCCAGGGCCACCTGAGGCTCAGGTTACCAGGGCCGGCCGAGGCTTGCGCTGCCAGCAGTGGCAGCAGCAGAGTTGTGATGGGGGTGTCGCCTTGCCCTGATTGCCGGATCGCCTCCTGCCCCTGAGGACTCCTGGACTGTGAGAGGGGGCAGGCTGGTCTGAGGTACCACCCCCCCTTCCAGTGCATGAATTTTCATGCACTGGGCCTCTAGTAAATAATAATACAAGAATAAACTGTTTCGTGTACTCACTACTGTAAACCTACTTTTGCCCACCCTATACATTATTTGGCTACCATACTGACCCCGTGGGATGAACTGGACCACTCACCTCCATTTTCACATTGGGAACATGAACTTCATAGAGCCCAAGGGACTTGCTCAGCGCCCCACGACTGATGTGAGGCAGGACCAGACCCCTGGCTGCCTGCCCCAGGCTCCTCCTGCTTCTCCAGGGACCGCCCCACCCACCCCAACCCCCATCTGCCGCTCCAGTCACACGGCACGCCACGGGCAGAAGTGCACACTTGGTTTTCCTTGTGCTGCCACGCTGGGGTCTGCCAAGCCCTCCTGCCTCCAGAGCTTTCTTCACCCACCGGGGAGCCCAAGGGACGTGCACCGATTTGTCCCCAGGGGGCAGTGTGTCCGAAAACGTGCTCCCTGAAGCTCCCCTCGTGTCCCTGAAACACCATCTGCCCAAATCCACACGTGGCTCACCACGACTGCCGGCACCATTGCAGCTGCTCAGCTAAATCTCACAGGGTTATACAGCCTAGGGCAGTGAGTTTGCCGACCACTGGCCTACGGGGTAGGAGACAGGTGGGGGAGAGACCTGACACAGCTGCTTGCCAACTAACTCATAAAGCTCAAGCTGTGTGATGTGGGCAACTTTTTTTTTTTTTTAATATATTTTATTGATTTTTTTTACAGAGAGGAAGGGAGAGGGATAGAGAGTTAGAAACATCGATGAGAGAGAAACATCGATCAGCTGCCTCCTGCACACCCCCCACTGGGGATATGCCCGCAACCAAGGTACATGCCCTTGGCCAGAATTGAACCTGGGACCCTTGAGTCTACAGGCCGATGCTCTATCCACTGAGCCAAACCAGTTAGGGCATGTGGGCAACTTTAAACCCAAAAACAAAACTGTTCAAAGGTTCTATCAAATGAGACAGAGCCAGGAAGGTATTTTTTGCAAACCATAACATCTTATCTAAAATGCAGTTGCCACTAGCCCCCTTCCTGCGTGTGAGTGATCACCCGTCAGTTGCCTGTGGGACATTGCTCACCATGCTTCCCTGCTCACTCCGCACGCTGCTTGCTGCCCCTCCCTTTCTCCGGTGCAGGTCTCAGGTGAGTGGAACAAGGTCCCCGCGGGAACCTACTCTGGGCTTCAGCAGGACAGTGTCTGGGAGGACCCGCCAGAGCCTGTTTGCATCAGGAACTGGGAGGAGCTCACACTCAGGAGAGAGGAGTCGGGCTGCTGAGCCTGAGGCAGGGAGAGCCATGCCCTCCTGGGCACTGGGGAGGGGGGCTTTTAGCTATTCCAGTGCTCGGCGCTTAGATCTGTCTCCCTGTCCAACTTTTCATGGGAATCCCATGGAAAGCACAGGCGGGGATGCAGGGGGTGCTGGGAACAGTGAGAAATGAAGTGGAAAGCTCTGTTTTCCTAAAAACTCCCTAGTGTTTAGGGCACAGGTCCAAGGAGGGACCTCCCCTGCCCTCACCACCAGCACCTACAGCAGGAATCCCAGCTGAAGGGGACAGGAGAAAAAGCAGAAAATGGGGAACTGCCCCCCGGGGCCCACCGACTCCTACGTTCAGGACCATACACTCAGGTGTGCTCGCCCATCTCCAGAAACAGGAGGGCCTTTGCAGGACGCTGGGGTCCTGAGGGAGCAGTTGTGAGGAGGGCCAGTGAACTTGGGGTTATTATGGCTAAAATGCTCCAGGAAAGTACGGCATGGGGAGGGAATATAGTCAATAATAGTGTAATAACTATACAGGGGCTCAGATGGGCACTAGACTTATCGGGGTGATCACTTCAGCAGTTAATTGTACACCTGAAGTTAATGTAATATTGCATGTCAACTGGAGTGGAAAACTAAATTTTTTTTTATTTAAAAAAATAAGCCCAGCCAGCATGGCTCAGTGGTTGAGCATCAACCTGTGAACCAGGGGGTCACGGTTTGATTCCCAGTCAGGGCACATGCCCGGGTTGCAGGCTCAATCCCCAGTAGGGGGCATGCAGGAGGCAGCTGATCAATGATTCTCTCTTGTCATTGATGTTTCTCTTTCTCTCCCTCTCCCTTCCTCTCTGAAATCAATAAAAACATATTTTAAAATATATATAGTGTGTCTGCAAATACTAAGGCAAAAACCTCTGAATTTGACTGCATCCAGACACATCTTTCTGCCTCTCCTTCGTTGTCAGCGTTGGAAAGCGCCAGGCCTCCGCCTGTGCTCGGGGCTGATCCCCTCCCATCTCCTCAGGAACTTCTTCCACTCTCTCAACTGCTCCTCATCCCACATCTTCAACTCTCCCTCCCCACTGGTTCTTGCCAATGAGCACTTAGACAAGTTTAACTCTGTCAAAGCAAAACCTAAACAAAACCTTCTTCATCTCCATATCATCCTCTCCTCCTCCCCGCCCCCCCCACCCCCCCCCCCCCCCTCCCGCCCAGCCTCCCAAAACTATTATTATCTTCTCCTCCTGACCTGGAAAACTCGGGTAACAGACTGTTACATCTAGTTTTCTCTGTCTCCTGCCATGTGACCTCTGCCCCCACCGCCCCACAGGGCTTTAGTTCCATCCAAGCACCCCAGTACCTTCTGTGTGGCTACACCCAGTGAGCACGTCACCCCCAGTGGTTCTTATGTCACGTGACCTCTCTGCTGATTGGGACAATGGTAAGGTGACCAGATTTTAACATTGGTAAAGCGGGACACCATTGACCGGGGGTGGGGGGGTTTAGGGGGGAGGGGGGGGTTGCTGGGGGGCAGTTCTTGATTAAAAATTTGGTCTATATGGAGCAACAAAAATTTTCATAGAACGCAAAAATAGTATTGTAATATATATTTTTTAAATTTCAACATAAGTACAATTTACAAATATAATAAATAAAAAATTATGTATAGTATTATTTTATTCTTTGGCATATTTCTCATTTGAGTGAATTTTTTTTAGTAGATTGCTGTCGTTGTTTAAAAGGTCATGAATTTGCCGTAACGTAAGTCGTAAGTGTCACTTTCAAGGCTGGCGCTAGACTTTTTGCCGCCACTATAAAATATAAATAATACGAGTACTGTCTGCTAAATTCAAGAAAATTTATGTATTTATGAAATAAATAAATAAATTACTTACCTAAATTATCTGAATAGCTGATTTGTAATGACATCACTTGTTTAACTAGCTTACTAGCACGCAATACGATGTGTATCGTCTGAGAGACAGTTACAAAATGTTTTTGTCGTTGCCAATCCCCAAAAATGCCATTGTTCATTAAGTCCAAACAATGGTCGAATTCTAACAACTGATCAACAATGCGAACTTTGATAAGCAGTTCTCGATAATCAGTTCTCAACAATTATTTGTTATTATTAAAGTTTAACATTATAACATTAACAAAAATAATATAAAACTCATATCCTGGCTAAATAGCCACATGGCCGCCGAAAACCGTATATTCCCTTCCCATTCTCCCGCCGTTCCCTAGCTTGTCGTGCATTCTTTCCAAAAATCGGGACTTTTTTAAAATGTCGCGGGACGCAGGACAAATTGTTAAAAATCGGGACTGTCCCGCCAAAAGCAGGACGTCTGGTCACCTAAGACAATGGTGACCACTGCCCCCTCCTGAAACACTCTTTCCTTGTTTTCTCTGCACTTCACCTCTCTGGTTCTCCTTTGTTCCCAGTCTTTCTTTCCAGATTCCTCTACCTGGCCCCATGCACCGGCTCTTCCAGGCCTTGTTCTTGGGTGCTCTGCTCCCCTTCCTGGTACTCAGCAGGGTTACCTCGTCCATCCCTATAGCCTCAGCCACCACCAGCATGGGGATGACTCCCAAACCCCTCTCTCCTCCCAGGCATCGCCCCTGTATCTGTACATCTCAGTGCTCTCTGGAGCCCCACACCTGGGTGCCCAGTACCTTAAACACAACACAAAGCAAGTCATCATTTCATCTCCCTATTCTGCCTCCTCCCAGAAAAACAACCCAGACCTCCTGCTGTCCCTTTCCAATTTCTTATCACCATCTCTGCAACTTCCCAAGAAAGAAAACTGGAAATCATCCAGGGACTTTGCTTTAAGGATTTGAGTTCAGGGTGGGCTCAACAGAACCCCCAAGGACACGGGCAAACTAGAAGCCCTGGCCCACGAAAAGACAGCCCTCTCACCCACAGCTCTCATTGGTTCCTCAGGATGGGGACAGCCCAGACACAGATTTTAGTCCGGATACCTGGACTAAAGGAGTGGAGCAAGAGTCAGCCCCATTCCTTCCTCCCAACTGCAGGATGAGGGCAGCAAGAAACAAGTTGAAATCTCTCCACCCTCTGACCTTCAAAAGGGAAGCACTGTTGCCCCCCTGTGGCAAACTGGAGGCACTACAGCTCCTTTACCAAGGCCAAATGTTAGCTAAGTAGAGACTTCTTAGCATCCACCCCTTCAAATAGGCTTTATCTTACAAAGGACTCTTTCTCCACTTGTATTTATTAAGGAAATAATCTCAGTTATCCTTGTCTCGAAATAAGATAATTGAGTCCCAAAACTCAGTGTTATAAAAAAAGAATTTTGGTATTTTTATGTTTGGCAATACAGTGTTCCCTCAGTCTCCATGGGGAATTGGTTTCAGGACTCCCACGGAGGCTCAAACTCGGTGGATGCTCAAGTCCCTTATATAAAATGTAGTATTTGCATGTAACCAGCATGCATCCTCCCATATACTTCAAATCACCTCTGGATTACTTATAATACCTAATACAATGTAAATACTATGCAAATAGTTATTGTTCTGTATTGTTTAGGGCAAGCATGTCAAACTCGCAGTCCGCGGGCCGCATGCTTCATTTATTTGGCCCGTGTTAGCCTTTGAGTTTGACATGCTTGGTTTAGGGAATAATGACAAGAAAAAGGTCTGTCCGTGTTCAGTGCAGACACAACCTTCATAGGCCTAACTACATAGTTAAGTATTGGCAACAACGTAACATTTTTGAGAAAATATTTTTAATCCATGGGTTGGTTTAATCTGTGGATGTGGAACCCATGGATACAGATTTAAAATTATTTGAAACCATCAAATGCCAATATTCATAAATTTCTGCCTCAGCGGTTCAGCGTCCGGTGTTTCTGCAGTGCTAGATGTCAGGTGGCCTAGAATGGTGACGAAAATGAGCCAGTGGCACTGAGGAGAGAACTTCTTTTACCTGAGGCTGCTAACACTCTGAAGACAAGCACATTTCAGACTGGATTCATCAAAGACCAACCGCAGTGTTAGCTGGCAGAGCCAGTTCTGCCTCCCAGAGTCTGCATCCCATAGCGAATGCTCTCTGAATCAATCCCTGGGGCAGCGGCGGCTTTCCTAGTTTCTGGGGATAATAATAGAACCACCATTAGCTGTGCCATAGGCACCGATGAGCAGCTGTGCGGAAGAGGCGCTGCTGTGGTACAGGGGTGCACGGAAGCTCATCTGAACCGTATGGCTAACCGGAGGAGTCACCAAACCAGTGTCAGGGGAAAGCCACTAAAGGCTGAAAATGTACTGCCCGGCTGGTGTGGCTCAGTGGTTCAGTGTTGACCTGTGAACCAGGAGGTCCAGGTTCGATTCCGGGTCAGGGCACATGCCCAGGTTGCAGGCTTGATCCCCAGTGCAGGGCATGTAGGAGGCAGCTGATCGATGATTCTCTCTCATCATAGATGTTTCTATCTCTCTCTCTCTCTCCCTCTCCCTTCCTCTCTGAAATCAATAAAAATATATTTTTAAAAAAGGGTTACACATGTACTGTTGATAACCTCCAAAGTGAGAGGTGCAGGCCCACAATTCAGTTACTAACAGCACCCACTTACTGCTGTGAGAGAGTGGGCTGGAAGCCCCACTTTACAGATGAAAAAAGTAAAGCTCAGAAAAGTTGCCAAGATCACCCAAAGCTGGTAAATAGTACGGCCAAGACCCAACCCCAGATCTCTTTGCTCGTAGAGCACTTTTTTTCCTCTATAAAACACCACATTGCTCCCTGTTTGTCTTTACTTTGTGTTTTTGTTTTACATTTAAAAAATGCTCCTTACCAAGCCATGTGTAAGGTGCCCATGGAGAAATAAAAAATAACCCCTAGTCCTCTCTGGATGTTTTTGGTAAATGCTTCCTCCTCAGAACACAGCAAGCAAATAACAACCGGGAGGCTGGCTACCAGGTGGCAGGAATCCTGTGATATACTTTGGGTCTAGTTGGCCCCCTGCTGGTTTAGTTCCAGAACTGCAAATAGTCCTTCCTGTTTCTTGGCAGCTGTATGAAGGGCACAAACCCTGCGCCATGGTGATGGGTCACAGTCAAAGTCAGCAAGCAAATATCACCGAGCTCTTGGCAAAAATTTCTAGGTAGCTTTTTTTTAAAAAAAAAAAAACAGAATAGAAATGGAATATTTTCCTTGAACTAAAAGGGAAAATGTCTCAACAGATCCAGATGTCAAATAGTATTTACATACTTATTGCCTCTAGATATATTTATTTTTCCCTGATATCATATATTCGGCTTACTGAGTACTGCAGGGATTCCAAATGAGTCACCCGATACGCCTCTGTGGTTTGCAGATTATCTCAGGCCAAAATCCTGGTGTCACCCCGACTCCTCTCTTTCTTTCAGTTCCTAGCTGCAACCCACCAGCAAATCCTGTTGGCTTAACTTCAAAATATACCCAGAATGGGACATGCCTCACCGCATTGCTAGCTATTAGGCCAGTACATCCCTCACCTGGATCTCCCAATAGCCTCCTGACTCATGGCCTGACCCCAGTCCTCCTCCTACAGGAATATTTTCAGTACAGCCCTCAGAGCGATCCTTTCTAAAGGAGGGCCCATCCCACATAGGACTGCAAGACCCTATATGATCTGTCCCACGTACTAGCCTCCTGGCTGCCCTTCTACCACAACCAAGTCTCCCCTCCTTGTCTCCCCTGAGTCCTGGGCTCCAGCCACTCTGGCCTCTGGTCTCCCCGTCTTGCAGCGCCTGCACATGCAGCTTCCTCTGCCTCCTTCCATATCTCACACAGCTCACTCCCAACTCCCCGATTTTCGCTCACCTTCCCAGTGAGGAGCCCCCCGCCCTATTTTAAGTCGTCTTCTCCACCCCCTCCTCTGCTTTATATTTTTATAGCACTTATAACCATTTGATTTATTATATATTTTACTTATTTGCTTATTTAAGGGCTATGTCTCCTCTGCCCTGCCAAATCTCTGAGGTTAGTGTTTATTTCCTCAGTACTGAAAAGCATGCCTGGCAGTCAAGAAATACTCCTTGGGTTGGGGGTGTGGGATGGTGGGGGTCATTGGGAGAAAAGGGGACATCTGTAATACTTTCAGCAATAAAGATAAATAAAAATCAATAAATAACTTGTTTTAAAAAAGAAGCGATACTTGACAAAGGAGTGTGGGAATAGTGGGCTACAATGTACTAGGAGAGAACTGGTCAGTAGGTGTCAAAAGGTCGCTGTGAATGGGGAGCAGAACAATGCTGCAGTAACCGGAAGGGACATGGGATTACAGGAGGAAATACTTTTTTCATGGGATATATGACCTCAGTGACTAATGGCAATTTGTACTGATACTATATGCTATACTAAAAGGTTTGTTTATAATACTACATCTGAGAGATAATATGCATCTTCAATAATGAGATTAATCTAAGGATCATACAATTAATTAATCGGAGTAGACAAAATAAGAGGAAACTGTCTTCTCTGTGCTATGGGATTGGACAATGAACCGCCCTGCCTGCAAGGAACTCAAGATCCAGTAATTGTCATCTAAAGTGATGATGATTCATTTAGAAATGATGTCCCAGTATGCAGTCATGTATGCTAAAGCTACTTTTCTTCCCTAAGTCCTACCCCCAAGCTAAATGAAAGCTCAGAGAAGTTAAATAATTTGCTTAAGCTCACATCACTAATAAACATTTAAAGCCAGGTATCCTTGGTAATAGTCTACTAGTATGTTAAATGTGTGTTAAAATTCACACCAGAATACATGCATTATGTGGACGGTCCTATTAAAATTAGAAAAAGATACTTTCCTAAAATAGATGTTGGAAGGGATATGAAAGATATTCCATGTATCTGTCCGAAGCCTGGGGATTAGCATGCGTGAATGTCTGAACAGAAACAAGGCAAATAAATGCAAGAGTTGAAACAGTACTACACTCATTTGAATAAGTATTAGATACCCAATGAATTAATGGCAAGGCTCAGGGCTGGGAAACATCCAGGCTTTTTTTTTTCATTTCCTTTTTCCCTCTAAAGTCTTTGGACTGTTTTCTCTGTTCAGCTTTCACACAAGCTGTAGTAGGCAGAATTCTGAAATGACTCCCAAGATGCCCACCCACTGGTGTACCTCCTTGCAGAATCCTCTGCCTTTGATGGGGGAGCGGGGACGGGGAGGGGGGCTGAATAAAATGGGATATCGGTTCTTGTCAAATGACAAAGGTGATGATGGGGGAAAAAGAGGACTTATGTAATAGTTTCAACAATAAAGATTTTTTTTAAATGACAAAGGGGATGGTAGTCACTCCCATAATTAAATTATGTTATAATCAGACTAAAGGGATGCCTCCCTCTGCTTGAGGAAGTAAGCTGCCAAGTTGCGAGAGGGTCACCGTGCAGCTTACAACTTGAGGATGGCCTCTTAGAGCGGATAGGGACCCCAGCCAACAGTCAGCAAGAAAAAGGGGACCTCAGTCCCACAACAGCAAGAAACTGAATTCTGCCAACAATCTCAAAGAGCTTGGACGAGGACATGAGCCCCAGCCCAGACTGCAGCTCTGGTCAATACCTTCACTTCAGCCTCCAGGACTCTGACCAGAGGCAGCCCAGCAAACCCATGTCTGACTCCTGACCAGTGGAAACCACAAGATAATACATGGCTATTGTGTTCAGGTGGTAATTTGTAGCAGTAATAGAACACCAAAACACCAGCCAAAATTCATCCCTTGCACAGACGCTGTTAGGGGGAACCTAACGTGGCTATGACCCCATATTACCCCAAGGTTAATAACAGAAACAGAATGATTAATTTTGAATTGTCCTAATCCTTGTTCTTTCAAATCTCCATGCCTTTTCACTTGCCATTCCTGGGTGAACTCCTATTCAAACTTCAAAACCCAGGTCAAATGTTGCTTCTTCAAAGAAGCATTTCCTTACAGACAACCCAATCCACTTCCAAGCAGAATGAACTACTATTCTCTGCTTCCAAGGCAGCAGCTTATCTGTACATCTACAAAACACCTGCCATGATGTATCGTGATAACCTGTCCTCCTCCCAGCCCCCAACGGTGAATCTTTAGGGCAGCACTGCCCCAGTCTCCTGCCCAGTGCCTGGCATATAGTGGCTACTAAATAGCTGGCTATCCAGGGAAGAAAATGAGGCTCAAGATTCACACAGGCTTTCGATGCCAAGGAGCCGCTGTTTTTTTCCACATAGATGATCAGGCCTCAGGTATTAATAGAAACCCAGAAAGCCTTCTCCATGACAACGGCTGGGTGACTAGCCTAGCACTTACTGCACCAAAAGGGCAGATATTTACCGTCTCCAAAGAGCTGGTCTGAAATGGATAGGGGCGCTTGAAGCAACAGATGGCATGAAGCCCTTTCTGATTCAAGCCCTTTGCTAGGTTGCTATGCTTGTTGATTCACATCATCCATGTTCATCCATTCCACAATTTAATGTCAGCCTAAATGAACAAGAACTCCACAGAGTTACTTTTACTCGATGGCTTCAAACTATGGGTAACAAGCCAGAAGCGAGAATTGTATATCAACAATATCCACAGCATTCACAGGACCCCATATGGCAGAAAGCATTTTTAGGAGATTAAAAGTTCAGGTAAAATTATGCATCATAATCCACAGGGAGTAGCTTTTGCTGGGTGTGTGTTTTGAAAAAAACTCAGAAAAATCATTTGCATTTTTTCTTGGGGACCCACTCCCTGCAGTTAACCTACCGCAGTACCCACGCTACTGCGTGAGGGCCCCAGCTCAGCAGAGGAGGAGATCATTCCTATTCGGGGAGGATACAAAGCAAGGCATGGAGATAAGGGGCCTCTCCTGAGAGCTCGATTCCGGTTTTCTCTGTAAATAAGTCACTAAACAACAAAGTGCTGCTTTTTAGTAAAAGTATTACAACCACTTTGCCAGACAGAAAATTTCTGGGAAGAAATGGGCTTGCCACATGAAAACAAGTTAATTAACATTTTGTTATATTTTTAAATATTTTTGAACAGTTTCTGACATAAACTCTTAACTCTTAGCATCAGTGCCTCTTTTGGGCTTGTATGACGTCATCCCTAAGAACCAAATCGGAGCCTGCAGGTCCTATACTTTGAGGATCTTTTATAAGCAGCCAGCAAGGAATACAACTTCCCAAAGATCAATCAGTGTGGGCGAAGACCTGAGCTCAGTGACAATCTTTCTGTGGAGCTGACACAGGACCTATATTCCCATGTGGATGTCTACATGTATATACTGTGTAGGGTCAGAAGAAGGGAAAACGGAGAGAGGAAGCAGAGTTTCCGCATATGTACTAATGGCAACTTCCAAGTGGCGGAGCACAGTACATACCTTCGATGCTCTGTGGGCCCACGAGATTCATGGCCTGGTGAGCTGGATACTCCACCCGTGGCCTGGCGATGCCCAGCTGCTCCATAACGCCATGGAGCAGCCTCTGCATGTCTGTTTCTGAGACCCGGTCGGGGGTCCTTGGGCTATAGGCAGATGTTGAAGTCCACCCAAATGTCAACCAAAACATCAGGCCGGAGAGCATGGTGGAGACCATCCCGGAGACCATTTTTAACCTGCAGAAATCAGATCAAATGGTATCCATCGGCCAACTGGCAACTGTGACCATGCAATCATGCGAAGTATTAATGTGAGGACCACCTAGAGAGGGGAAAGTCTAGGAGTCTGCTTTTTTTGCCTTAAATGTCCACTCCTGCTGGGACATCCGCCGTGGGAAGGTGTTAAATAAACAAAACAGTTTGAGGAGCCAGTTCCTTCTGACGTGCCTTCTTGGGAAGGTCAGCCAGGAACGGCAGTTCTCAGTCATCTTTTATCCTCCTTGCAGCTTCCTGCAAGCTGGGCAGCACCCCTAACCCTACCACCCTCTTCCTCTTACTAAAACAAACAACAAAAATTAACCTGTTCCAATTTTGAGAAAGGGAGAGGAACATCTTGAGTCAGGGGGGTGGGGGCATTCTCAGAAAGGAGTGAGGAGACAGGAATGGTAAAGAGTCACAGGAAGGCTCGATGGTGGAAGGAGCACTTTCTTAGCAGACATCTAATACATTTGAGATCCTGAGAGGGAATAAAAACACACACCACTCAGGTCTGCCCTGCAATCCGGAAGGAGAGATGAGGCAAGCTTGCTCTGTCACATGCAAAATAGGGTGATTTGGGACAAAACCCTTAGTTTTCTTCTCTGCAAAAAGGGATGAGAAAAGCATCTGGCTTGTAGGATTGTTGTGAGCAGAAGTGTGGGAACACCTTAAGGAGGACTGGAACCATGCCGGGCACAGAACCCCTACAATGCTTTATTATGTTGGCAATATTACCTCATGGTTCTGGGCTTAGAATCTAGGCAAGTGAGTGATGCGAGGGAAGACAGACAGGTGAGAGGGAGAAAACTAATCTGGGGAGTCGCTGTCCTAAGTGTAGGCTCAGGAGAGCCTGAGGCCTGCAGAACAAGGGGACAAACATTCACGCAGCTTCCCTCTGCAGCTGCTGACCTACGCTCTGGCAGGGGCCACGCAACCCCTTTCTTTTTACATTCTCTATGCATTTCCCCCCCTGAAACGGAAACATTCATAACCCCTATCTTTTTCTGTATAGAAAAGGGCCTTTTCTAGCCACCCCTGGATACAAAACCTGTTCCCCAAAGAGCAAAAGCTGCCATTCTGACAGAAAGGCCAGAGGCAGATGCCAGCTGCCCAGCCATCTCCATCTTTCCCTCCTCTGCACCGAATGCAGGATGCTTTGTTTCATTTACACGCCAGCCAGCACAGTTCTGATGTGACGAACTACACAATCCCCTCCTCTGGGACTCTTTCCCTCGTATTTGTAGCCGAACCTCCTAACCCCGCACCCATCCTTTGTCTGCCCCCAGCCTCCGGCTCAAAGATTTCAGGACGCCCTTCCCGACTCCCCATCCCGAACCCTCCCGTCGGTGCGGGGCCTCAGGAGGTCCGGCATCAGCGCAGGACTCACCCAGGGGCCAGAGCAGCCTGCCGCGGGTCTGGGCCTTGCTGGGGGTCGGCAGGGAGCGGCGGTCTGAGTCTCCGGTGCGTCACACCTCCCTCCGCATCTTGGCTCCGCCCTGGCCCCTCCCCCAGCAGGTGGAGGCCGCCCAGCAGACTCCCCAGAACGCAGCCAGATGCTGGCACCTCCCACCCGGAGCCACACAGCGTTCAATCCGCGCGTCCCACAAGCAGGTCTCCTAGATCCTCTCCAAAGAGCCTTATGGAAGTAACCCACCTTTTCTCACGCAGTTATCTCAACAATGTGACAGGTCGCCACTGTGTAATTTGCCCCAATAGCACATCTTTAATTCTGCCACCTTCTGGCATTTTGTGTGTTTTTAAGCCTTTCAGCTTTAAGAGGAAAGGGGGCAATGGTAGGAGAAACACAGGTGAAGAGTCGTAAGAACTTAATGATGGCAACGATAGGGTAGGGCGTGTCTTCAGGGTAGGGTGTTTTCAGAAGTCCTTTCTTTGGGAAACAGGCTATTAAATAGAAAATGCTAGCAACTTCTGTTAAAGTATTACACTGCAAACACAGGAAAACCTCTAGAAATGAGTTTTGAGTGTTATTTTTCAACTTACACATAAAATTCCTTTGAAGAGAAACCAAATTCCCAGCACATTGCTGAAATGTATCCAGGTAAACACAGACTTTTAAGTTTACAGAGCAACCTTGAACATTTGAATTTTGTCCAAATACAAAAATTGAAATGTAAAACTACACAATATTATTGTAATTTTTTTTTCAAGACTGGGGATGACTAATGTACTTGGGTTCTGAGAATAACTGAGTAACTTGATAAGTGTAGAATCCAGATCTCTTTACCCTAGCTCAAATCCATGACCACCTACAGCAATTTCATGCAATGCTGAGGGGGACACAAAAATCACTGACACGTGGCCTTTTCGTTTGAAGCCAAGCCTCCTTCCTAGGTTTTTCTTCTGTGGACGCTCGTTTCCAGCCTTTTGGTTCAGGGTATACTCAATCAATAGTACAAGTATAGTTTATTAGTTCAAAGGCCAAGCTGGGGGGTTAATATTTATTATTCACCCATACTGAGTTTTTTCAATTCTGAATATTACTTTGACATTGTTCAGTTATCTTCATTTGTGCTTTGAAAAATGGAGTTATTACAATTTACTGCTTTTGTGATTAATGGAAATTTGACTGCAATACACCAAAATGTGTATGCTGGATAAAATCTGAAATTTAAATAAACATCTACCATGTATATATCCTGGGCCTGATGATTATCAAACTCCTATATTAAGCCCTGGCTGGTGTTGCTAAGTGGTTAGAGCATCGGTTGGGGTATATGCAGAAGGCAACCAATTGATGTCTCTCACATTAATGTTTATCTCTCACCCTATCTTTCCCTCTCTATCTCTCTCTCAAAATCAATAGAAAAAATAACCTTGGGTGAGGCTAAACTAAAAAAAAATAAAAATAATCTTAAATTCTTAGTGATTATAGAATGTTTCCAAGCAACCTAATTTAGTTCTATGTAACTGTGTTGTTTGCTGCTCATAATAATCAAATTAATATTAGATCTTTACTTGTAAGAACAATGAAAATAATCTTTGAAGTTAATGCACATTGGTTCTCAGAACTAGTATTTGACTTTTATCATTTGATCAAATATTCCATGACATTGGGAACATTATTTTGTGTGTGTGGGGGGGGGTGGGGGGGGGACCAAAAAAAAAAATAGATTAAATCAAGTCTAAAACTCAAATTTCCTGACTCTTTATCTCCAATTACCATACCTCCAAACTATTCACTTTCAGCTAACAAACATGGGAGTGACATGTGGGTAGCTTTTTTTTTGTTTTTAAAATCTCTCATTATTTATTCATCTCTCAGAAAAACTACTAATTCAGATGATTTCTAGTTAATTTCCTATGCCTTTTTACCTAATTAGTCGTCCCATGCAACAATTTCATCCCCATGAATATACTAGTAAAAGGACATTAATGCATTTTTAAGTTTAAAAATTTCTTAGAACCAGACAACATATATCTCAGGGATTATGAATATTTTCTACCTCTACTACTAGATAAATACCATAAACACTGAAATGCATACCCAATAAACACTACAAACCTGTTTTGATGTCAGATAAACATGATGTTTATATGTACAGATTTTTAGTCTTCAAGTAAGTCAAATACTTACTAGTTCTGAAAAAGGGTTGATTCCTAGGTAATGAATACAGACAGGAAATAGCTTTGAAAGAGATATACTGCTATCAAGTAGAACTCGGTGAAGTGAACATCTGATGACTTTAAAGGCCTCATACATACACACACTGTGAATCTGGTTGCTGAGTAGATGTGCAATGCTGTTCTATTCTGCCTCAACATCTGAATATGGCATTCTAACAACTGACTTACAAAACTATCTCTACTGGTCAATTCTGTCTGTATATTCCTTCCTCTAAAATTCACAGAATATCTATTGTTAGTAATATTCCTTCCTTAAATATTTGTAACTTCTAATAATTTAAAATATAAATATACAGAGTGGCCAGATTATTATGATCTCTGAACGCATAAAAATCTGGCCAGGGGGAGGGGACATGGGCGGTTGGCCAGCCTGCCTGCTGGTCGAACTCTTGGTC
Organism: Eptesicus fuscus; assembly: GCF_027574615.1. Classification (NCBI taxonomy): domain Eukaryota; kingdom Metazoa; phylum Chordata; class Mammalia; order Chiroptera; family Vespertilionidae; genus Eptesicus; species Eptesicus fuscus. The sequence goes on along the minus strand of NC_072477.1, from coordinate 72,010,091 downwards.
GAGGGGACAATTTGCATATTAGCCTTTTATTATATAGGATATACACTCAGTGGCCAGATTATTATGCGTTCAGAGATCATAATAATCTGGCCACTCAGTGTAGATTTGCTTAACAATTTGGGTCAAATTCTAAAAGGTACTTTGAATTTCACTAGAATCTCAGGCAAGTTATTTTTCAGGAAGTTATCTTTAATATCTATGCTAAATAAATAACATTTACACACAAGACAAACCATCATGGGCTTTTGTATGAATTCAAAGTATAAGACTCCAAGATAGTGAGCACACAGTGCAATATACAGGTTTTGTAACATAGAAATCCACACCTGAAACCCCATATGTTCATGTTGACCAATGTCACCTCAATAAATTAAAAAAACATACAAAAGAATCCAAGGTACATGTGGAGGTTCATCAAGTATTTCAAAGTCTAGAATCAATCATCTGCATATAAGAAATCACATTGATTAAAATTTTCAAGCTTATTTATTCCTCAGTTTTAAATTCTGCATTGGACAAAACAGATATAAATGTATTTGGGCAAGTTACCTTTAAAAATATAGTATGGCTTAAAAGTCATCAATTATTCCTGCAGCAACACGCTATATAAGCACACCTTAGCATTGCTCTACTTTAGCCATCAGTCTTAAGTGAACACCCTGTATACATCTACAGGCAATAGAAACCTAATTACTTTGCCCCAAATAGGAATAAAGGATTAACATGCTGTTGAAACAAGTTAATTTCTAGGGATTTGGGTAAAGACAATAAACATTAATGTAATTCAAGAAATAAGATTTGCAAGTCTTATCTATTCCCTTTATATCCTAAACATTTCTTGTAGAAACCTTATCAGACTTATGAGGAATAACAGGAAATAGACACAACTTATTCGATTCTTCCCACCAGTTAAGACAAAAAATTCATGCAATTTTCAAAAATTAATTTCTTATCAAGCCAGTCAACAATCTTTTAAAAAGTAAAGTGTAACCTGTTTTAAAACATCACAATAAAATTAAAGTCTTAAATATTGCCATAATTAAGGACAACAAAGTAGTCATTTATACAAGCACAAGAATCAAAGTTGCTTGTGCAATGAAATTAAAAATCTATCATGTAACAATCATTGAGCTACAAATTAACAAGCACATCACCAACTGATTTTATTTACATTAATGACAAGTATAACATTTATCAATTACAAGTCTACAGGTTTACTTGTTGGTAGTAGTTGAGCTTTTCCAATAGGGTTTTTGGGAGAACCTTTATACCAGACCCTTTCTCTTTCTGACGGCTTCCTAAGGATCCTGCTATTTATCCCAGATGATAAGCCTGTATTATTATTTACAACAGATCTTAATATATCATGATTTGTCAGATCCTCCAAGGGACCCTTTATCTGGCCATCAGATACCACTTTTTGTTTACAAACTCTGGTTGACCCAACAGAAGCGTTCATGGAGTCTGGGTGCCTCTTCATCTGTGAGAAAGATTTAGAAGTTAATCCCATGCTTGATTTTGTAACTGCATCAACATTTGACTGTTTGCATGAAACAGACTTCCGTTCCTTAGGACCTGATTGGGTATGTGAAATTGAGGAATCTTTTGACGTACTTTCTATACAAGAGGAAAGAGCACCGTCACAGCTCACTGACTTAGCCAGAGGAGAAGCAGGATCACCAAGATGTGCCAATTTGTGCCTTACAGGTTGTCTGTCATACTCCAACAAAGAATTAATTCTTCTGACAGACTGACGGACAGGTGTGCGCTGAAACTTAAGAGGTGATTTAACTTTTGTCCTATTTGATTCATTTAAAGAAAGCTTATTAAACCATTGTATGTGGTCTGAAACCTTTCCGTGCTCTGATACTTGTAAATGTTCAGATAACCTTGTATCACACTTTTCCACCAGTGACTGCTGTGTAACCATTCTCACACGCCTAGGTTTTGATAAGCTGGTTGTATCATATGTAATCTGCTCTGGGGAAGAGGTGTTAGCTGCATCCTCCCTAGGAGCTGTGCATTTCGACAAGTTCTCTTCAATCATATTCTCCTCCTTTAATTTAGTATTTAGTTTATCCCTTGGGGACTGTTGTGTTTTTATCTGTTCATCACTGGGCAATTCTTGCTTGTTTAAGTCATCATTTGGCACATCTGAATGAATGATTTCATCATGTTCCATCTTCATATGAGTTGAATAACATTTTATAGTTGCTTTTCTATCTAATTTTTGAGTTTGATGTACTGAGAAGTCTCTTTCTGAAAAACTATTTTCACTTTTACCAGTGTGGTGTTCATTTGATTCTATCACAGTCAAATCATTCCTTTCAAATAGATTTTCCCCTGGGCTATATGCTATAGAAGATGTTTCATTTACTTTTACTTTCCCCACATTAGTAATTGATGACTGTTTGTGATTTATCAATGCATGAAGCTTACTTCCAGATTCAGAAAATGCTTTCTGAATTTTCACCAAAGTCTCTGTACTCAAGTTATTTTCATCCCCACTAAGAGAGCTTCCGGTTAGGTTGTGATTATGCTTATTATGTACATTAGAAGGGGTGAGTTCATATGAATTAATAGATGACTTTTCTACCATATCAAGCTCCAAACAAGAGTTTTCCACCTCAAGATTCCCCTCTATTGGAGAAGCTTCTTTTGCTTCTATTTCTCGAAAACTTGAATTACTAGGCCCCGTCCAAGACATTCGGTAACTTGTTCCATCTAGTTGCTCTGGAGTTAATAAGTGTTCCTCAGACTTACTGATCTTTTTTGAACCTAAAATAAAACAGTTCAGGGTTTTTAATCATTTATATTTGACCTAGTTTTTACATTATTATCTAAATACATGGTGAATAAAGGTACTAAGCATTTAATTATAATAACTTAAAGATTTGTGTGAAAGGATTTTTAAATGTCAAACTTTCATCCTCCAATTATTCACAGAAAAATACATTGACAATTCAAATTTTTTATTTAAGCATGAATTTTAAATTTTCAGAATATATTTTATCATTTAAAAAGCAATTAAAGGTCACGTGTAAATTATATCTCAATTAAGCTGGAAAACTTTTATTTTAAAAAACAACTAAAGTAGTCCAGCCGGTGTGGCTCAGTTGTTGAGCATTGACCTATGAACCAGGAGGTCACGGTTCAATTCCCAGTGAGGGTACATGCCCATGTTGTGGGCTCAATCCCCAGTAGGGGGCATGCAGGAGGCAGCCAATCAATGATTCTCTCTCATCATTGATGTTTCTCTCTCTCTCTCACCTCCTCTCTGAAATCAATAAAAATATACCGTATTTTCCGGCGTATAAAAGATTTTCCTGGGTTAAAAAGTCGTCTTATACGCCAGAAAATATGGTATTTTAAAAAAACAACTAAAGTAGGTTTTTTGAGTAACACTCTAACAATATCATGTAAATGTACCTTTACCTTTCTTGGTTAATCTTTCGTCATTATCTGGGCTAAAAAGCAGACCTGTTTTTACAGCTTCAATCCTACTTTCTAAACTTTGTTGATTTGCAAGTCGTCGACCAACATTTTCATGTCTATTGACACCAGAACACCCATTCTGTACAGAAAAGAAAAATTTAAACATTTTGGTTAAAAAGTAAACCAGTTAATTTTCAAAATATTAAGATAAGACAAAGTAAATTTTTTATAATTATCAAAATTCTCTATAGTTAATTAAAAATAATATAATTAAGAAACAATTTTGTACCAAATACAAATATATATGCATGTATGATGATAAAAATTAAGCATATGACTCGGCTCTTAGTTGATATTTTATGATGCAAGTAAAAAATTGCCTCATCTTCATTAACTTAAAAAAAAAAATTATGAGTCTGTGTCAGGGCATATTCACGAAAGTGAAAGAAAAAAGAAAAACAAACAAAAAACCCTAAGGCCAAAATCTTACTTTCATGGAATTTATACTCTAGGTGGAGAAATTTAGACTAGAAAAAAATAATTAGTTAATTATATTGTACTAGAGGCCCAGTGCATGAAAATTCATCCACTGGAGTGAGGTGTCCCTCAGCCCAGCCTGCCCCCTCTCACAGTCCGGGAGCCCTCATGGGCAGGAGGCGACCTGGCGATCAGGGGAAGGCGATGACCCAATCACACCTCTGCTGCTGCCACTGCAGGCAGCACAAACCTTGACTGGCCCTGGTTACCTGAGCCTCGGGCCAGCCCTGGGCGGCTGGGCAGCCACCATCCGAGGCTTGCCTGCACCTCGGGCCGGCCCTGGGCGGCTGGGCAGCCACCATCCGAGGCTTGCCTGTGCCTCGGGCTGGTCCTGGGTGGCTGGGGGCCTGAGGGGATTGGGGGACTCCGGAAGCAGGCGCAAGGAGCGGCTGGACCTGCCTGGGGGCAGGTCCGGCCATGCTGTGTGCCTGCCGCCCTGGCGGGGCTGAGGGGACTGGGCGCTGCCATCTTGTGGCTGTGGGCACTGCCATCTTTGAGGGTGTGGCAGTCAATTAGCATATTCCCTCCTTATTGGCTGTGGGCACTGTCATCTTTGTGAGGGTGTGACAGTCAATTAGCATATTCCCTCTTTATTACATAGGATAATAATATAATACAAAAGATGAAAAGCGTTATGGAGAAAAGTAAAGTATGGTACGAAGTATATGAAATGGTAAAAGATGGGGGTATAACTTCCAACACAGTGATCATAAGATGATCTGTGAGTAAAAAAAATGAGGGCGAGAGTCATGAATGTATAAGGGGTAAAAACATTCTAGGGAGAGGAAAATGCCAGTGCAGTCTCTAAGGCTGAAGCCAGGTCTAGCATATTTGGCCTACAGCAAGGAGGCAAGAGTGGATGAAGCTGAGTAAGCAGGAGGACTCAGAGGAGGCTGGGAGCAGGTTGTGTACAGGGTTGCAGTCGATGAAAGAACTTAGCTTTTTTTTTTTTTTGTGAAATGAGGAATCACTGGAGGGTTCTGAACCAAGAAATGACATGACTTAACTTGGGTTTTAAAAGGATAATTTGGCTAGAGTACAGCAGCAAGGTAGAAGCAGGTTGACCTACTAGTAGAGACTTATTGCAGTAATACAAGTTCAAGATGACAGGACTTAAAAGTTAAAAATGTAGTACTGGTGAAACTGGTCTCAATATACTCGGAATGCAATAGTTAGACAGGATTCCTAATGGTGTAGGCAGAGTGTGTGAGGGAAAGTGAGGAGTCAAGAATGCCTGCATGGCTTGGTCTAAGTGACTGAGTTGCCATAACTCAGTGGTTCTCAACCTTTCCAATGCCACGACCCTTTAATACAGTTCCTCATGCTGTGGTGACCCCCAACCATAAAATTATTTTCGTTGCTACTTCATAACTGTAATTTTGCTACTGTTATGAATCATAATGTAAATATCTGTGTTTTCCGACGGTCTTAGGCGTCGCGACCCACAGGTTGAGAACCACTGCTGTAGAGCCTAAGACCATCGGAAAACACAGATATTTACATTACAATTCATTAACAGTAGCAAAATTACAGTTATGAAGTAGCAACGAAAATAATTTTATGGTTGGGGGTCACCACAACATGAGGAACTGTATTAAAGGGTCGTGGCATTAGAAAGGTTGAGAACCATTGACATAACTGGATGGTGAAGACTGCGGGTAGAAGTATGGTTGGGAAAAGGGTAGGAATGGAGCAATAGAGGCAGTGAAGAAATGCATCTCAGACCTCTATTTGGGAAAGGTTACACTTGAGGTGTCTACTGGATAGACATCCAACTAGGGAGGTCAAGTAGGCAGATGTTAAGAAAGAGACAAGTTGTTCAGGAGAGCATTCTGGGCTGGAGATATAAACTTGGAAGTCTCAAGTAAATATATGATGTTTAAAATTGATAATCACCTTTGAGTGAGAAGAGAAAGAAAAGAGAAGTCCAAGGATGAAGCTTTGGGAACTCCAATGCAAAGGAATTAGAACAGTAACCAGCAAAGAAGGAAGAAACTCATGAGAGTAGTGTCCTTGAAGCAAGAAAAGAAAGTATGTTGAAGAGGAGCAAGTGATCAGCCAGGTCAAATGTTGCTGGTGGGTCAAGTCAAACAAGGGCTGATCTTTGTCTAGTGGCTTGAGTGAGGATGAATTCATGGGTGACCATGAGGACATTTGCTGTGAGTGTTGAGGATGAAAGCCTCACTGGAATCGGAAAAGGAGGGACCAGAGATAGGCAAGTGTAAGAGTTTGGTATAAAGAACAGTAGAGAATGGGAAAGTAGCTAGAGGAGAGGCAGGATTGAGAGGGTCTTTCAGCATCAAATCTACAGCTTTATGCTAAGATAAACATCAATGAAATGGTGATAGACACTTACTGCATCTTTGCTACTTTTCCCCAGACTAAATTTCAAACGAAGAGATCTTCGAACTTTTTCTTTACGACTGATTTTAGGAGAGAAGCAGCCTGCTTTTCCTGATTCCACCCTAAAAACAATAGAATTTAAAATATCAGTTTATAGCATAAAAAACTGGAGAAACTTTTGCAAAATGAAATTTGAGAATGTCCAGAGCAAATCATATTTCTAAAATCAGTTAAGTTTTAAGATACCATATATGAACACATTGTATTTGCATACAAAAATGATTTTTCATCTATCACAAGAGTTATTTAGTCACTTATAAACCAGAATTATCAGAATAAACTAGCTTTTTAAATTAACCAGAAATTTAAAAATTATACATATCAACTGGAAGGAGGATTTTAAGCAAGTAAACGATTCAAATTAGGAACCTTTCTCTGGAGAATATATAAAGGGCACCTGATTAATAAGGCAGAAAAAAATTTTTAAATTATGATTCTTGGTATAAAGACAAGATATTTTATTAGTTATATACATCAAATATTTATCCAATGAAAGCAAAATATCCTAGATAAGTTACCTGCAAACTTTTTTGCTTGCAATCCTTTTACTTCGTCGTGGTATATCTGTACTGATCAAATGATTTCCACTGATGGCTACAGGAGAGAGTGAACTCTGAGATGACACTTCTGGGCTTGTATCAAAGTGAACTATAAAAATAATCACATGTAATATATCATACACACTTATTTTCTTTTTCAAAATATAAATTATTAATAGCGATTAGATTTAAAGCCACAAGAAAAATCATTATCATTTCTGCTTAAAAATTTTAGGGTCCAAATAACCCAACTCAACTAAAAAAAGAATCAATTTTCTATTTTTTATATGTCAATGAAAGGTCAGATTAACCATTGCTTTCACACTGGTGTTTTAAACTTATTTAAGAATACAAAGTAGTGGCACTGTTGCAGATTGGAGAAAGACAAGCTTTCAAGACGACAGTCTGTCTGTCTCACAACTTACTAATGACTTGAGACTTTGAAAATGGATTTCTATAGCAAATATAAGTATTATTGTAATATATATAAAATGTCCAGCAAAGTACCTGATATATAATATTAAATATTGTTACTAAAAATAAATTATTAAAAAGCAATTTAGAGTCTGAGTATCCAGTATGCACCTGCTAGCCAACTGTTGTATGTCTGACTTGAATATAACTTGTCTAATATTTTTGGCAAAAAAATAATCTATAACACATGCCTAACCACTTGTCTACTGTCATGTTCCATGCTAAAAACTGGTGGTTACAACAGCTCATTTTGATAAAGTTATTTTAACACCGTGTCATGAAACTGACTATAAAAGAAATGCGGAAAAAAGTAAAAGTTATAAACAAAAGCTCCATATACATTTGGCTTACATTTGAATTATGCCTAAGACATACTCCACAAGCGTGAACCCTCTTGTCATTTGTTTTGATAAAGAATTCACATGGGCCCCCAGAGACATCCAAGTGTATTTCAGTTATAAAAATAGGAAATAATACAACCAGTGACCTTGGGGTGCGCGTACTTGGCTAAATAAAATTTTGGAGGCGAGTGTAATGTATCCAATATGACACAGGTAGGTTTATCCTACGGCTGCAGTGGTTAAAAGAAGGCACAGCCAGAATACATGGCATAATGCAAAGTTATCACATATGTAAGAAACTGTATATAGGTACTCATGGACTTTAGATTAATATTGTTGCCTTTATACATTAAAAAAAGCATTTTACAAATGAAATTTATTGAATTGTGCCTGAGGAAGTAGGATAGGAGCAAAAAAAAAAAAAAAAAAAAAGTGAGCCCTAGCCAGTTTGGGTCAGTGAAGTGTTGGCTCACGAACTGAAGGATTCTGGGTTTGATTCTGGTCAAGGGCACATACCTCAGTTGCAGGCTCTAGCCCTAGCCCCCTGGTTGGGGTGTGTGCAGGAGGCAACCAATCAATGTGTGTCTCTCACGTTGAAGTTTCTCTTTCTCTGTCTCTCCCCTTCCCTTCCACTCTCTCTAAAAATCAATGGAAAAATATTCTCAGGTGAGGACTAACAATAACAACAAAGAGGTGAATTAAAATAATAGGATTACTGTTGTTTAACTTAATGTTTCATTTAAAAAAATCACTGATTAAGCAGGTTCATACTAATGTTACAATAACACAAGAATGTTTAACTTTATTTGGGGGAAGTTTAGAGAAAAGGAGTCAGCAGATCATCCTTGGGGATAATGTAATGCTAATAAGCAAAGGCAGGGAGAACCACACTTCACATGTGCCATTTGGAAAAAGTCCTCCAAAATGGAAAAGCCTTTAAATTTCAAAAACAAAAACAAACACAAAGTTACTTTGAAATAAAGTGAAGTCTTCAACTTTTAAATACTGAAAAAGCTACAGACATAGCCTCAGGATTCTTATTATTACACATTAATGAACCAAGAGAACCTGTTAAGGACCATAGAGAACAAATTGCTATTGTTTTCAATTTTTAATAAAACAAACAAGGAAAATATAAACTTTTAAAATAACAAACAAAAGAGAGGCCTTGGAGAAGATCTAATAACCCAGCTAATGAATTCAAAATGGAACTCTTAACATTGTCAGAAACCAATAAAAATCTAAAAGAGGTAGAGATTACTCACATTTTGACTAAATGTGAAACAAATATGAGATGGAAGACCCCAGACTTAGTTATGGTTTCATTTCATTTGGATTGACCATAAGGTTATCTTGAGCCAACTGTATTGTTACACATGCTAAAGAAGCCAACCCAACCAAAGACCACATTAATAAAAGTCTGGCATTCAAATCAGCATGATTAAATTATATTATTCCCTGGGGGCTCTGGTTGGCCACATTAGGAACTTATAGTTCATTTGGAAGAAAATGGCTGGGATGGTAAGGGATCTGGAAGTCATGGTACAAGAAACAGTATATAAAAACTTTTTAAAGCTTTTAGAGCATAAAACATTAACCATATTACACCCTCCCCCGCCCCCAAATGCAACTCATGATAGTTACTCCAAAGGTAATACCCCACCCCACTCTGGATTCAGAGATGATCAAACTTTGAACTCAACTCAATAGAAGACAGCAATACAGTTATAGCTATAGATCCAGAAGTATAATTCAGTATGTCCAATCACATAAAATCTGAGCATGGATGCTATCCACAGAAGCCAGACTCTCCCTCCCAGCTCTTTCTCATAACTTTCAATGGGCATGGCCATAAAACACATACATATCAATTATACAGATCAGTCTATTTTAAAATTTAGGGGACTTTATAAAAACTCAGGTTTATAAAATATAAAGCTCTGGCTCCTCAAGGGCAGTATTAACATGAAATAGCACTTTACCCAGAACAAGCACTCATGTTAATGTTTACAACCCAATTATATAAATCACATTAGTTACCTGATACTGGTGTAGAACTGGTACTGAAGAGGTTACTTGGCAACAACTCAAAATTAAAATTGTGCTTGATGGACTTCCTTTTCTTACTTGAGCAACCATGAGAAGAATCTACTGGCAGTTTGCGCTTAGCATTTGGTGTAAGAATCACTGGAGATTCAGACAGCTGGGCTGAAAAACCCCCACAATTTATTGTTTCTCCCACAATGTTGATAAAATAAAAAAGCTTTATAAATTTATTCTTATATAACTATTACTTAGGACTACACAAAGAATGGAGTGATATGTTCACATCAAATACATGCTATAAAACTAAATTAATACCATTAATTCCATAAAATAAAAATAGGCAAGCTATAGTAACTTGAGCAAAATATACTAAAAGATGCATAATTCACATTAAAGAATACTAACATAGGGAAGAAAATTATAAACAAGGAGTTAAAATAAAAATTGATCTAAATATTATTTTTGCTTTTCATTATAATTGAGTATTAACCAGTTAATTTGTTCAATCTGGGAAATAAAACAAAATATTATATTGTCTGTTATTGGGCTAAATAATTTCAGCCACAAACAAACCAAGATAAAAAAAGGGAGAGGGTTACATATACTAGTAAACTTCTGGTTCTAAAACAAAAATAAAATTGAGTTATTTTTACATGTTTAATAACATATAACTTACAAGCAATAGAAAAGCATGATTTAGAAGATTAAAGATAAAATAGACTAAAAGAAATTCTTATCTATAATTTTGGGTTCATTATAGCCAATGTAATTAGCAAGTCACAGCATAGTATTATAGTACAGTATCTCCACTGAAAATAATATTGGATTTGATTAAACCAAAATAACTCAAAAATTTTCATTAAATACATATAACACTTACCGATTCTTTCTTGTTGAGGTGTAACAGAGGGCGTTCTGTTATATTTAAGTTTATTTAGTGCTCCACTGACAAAATCTGAAATGCAAGGTATATAATCATATAATCAATTATAAAATTTACCTAACTTTCACCAATAATTCATATTGATATCTGTGGTTTTCTAGAATCTACATTTGTATCAATATATGTTTTTAAGGTCACTTAAGGTTATTATTTTAAAATAGGAAAAAAACTAAATGATATATTTTTATTCCATTTCACTTATACTCTGATCTCTCTTTCAAAAAAATAAGAGATATACAATACTAAATGAAATGTGAAACAAATACTTATGATGTACAGAAAGAGTATGGAAGAGGAAAGCATTACTTGTTGAGGAAGGGAGGAGAAAGTGGCAATTAGAGAAAAAGCTTTGCAGGGTAAATAAAACCTGGCCTGTGTTCTGAAGGATTAGCAGGTGTTGATTTGAGGCAAGGTGATCAGCATATGCAAAGGCATGTAAGTAAACACAAGATTTATGTATAGTAGAAACTAGCAGATCTTTTTAAAAATGTTTTTACTTATTTCTTTTAGAGAGAAAGGAAGGCATAAGGATAGAGAGATACATTGATGAGAGAGCAACATCAAAGATTGGCTGTCTCCTGCATGCCCCCAACTGGGGATGGAGCCTGCAACCCAGGCATGTGCCCTGACTGGGAATGGAACTGATGACCTCTTGGTTCATGGGTCAACACTCAACCAGAGCTACAATAGCTGGGTGAAACAAGTAGTTTGGTGTTGCTAGAGCAAACAGTGAACAGTAGATAAGGTAAAAGATAAGCCTTATTTTTTAGTAGTATCTTGTGGCTTGTTTGTTTTCAATTCTTCCCTTTATTTTATTACTAGTAGCCCATCACGCGGTATCACGCGCAGTAGGCTGCCCACAGCTTCCACGGGAGCCATGCTGCTTCCACCGGAGCCGTGCAGCTTCCACGGGAGGCGGAAGCGAGCTGCCGGTACCCACGGGAGCTGGGAGGGAGCCACACCGCTTCCGTAGGAGCCGGGAGGGACCTGTGCTGATTCCACGGGAGGCGGGCCCGCCATCTCCTCTCCGGGCCTGCACTCAGCCGCAGAGGCTACCAGCCAGCCCCTCTGTCTGTGTCCGCTCTGGGCCTCACCTGCGCGCACAACCTCCTCCTGTTCGGTCGTGACCCGTTACAGAGTCCCCGCCTAATCTGCAATTTCCTCTTTATATATATATATATATATATATATATATATATATATATATATACATACATACATATATATATTTTTCACTACTATTTATCTCCCATATACTCTCTTCCACCTCCACTCACCACCCTTCCCCCCACAGTCACAAAAATATGAAACGCTTCAGGAATTTGTATCATACTTGTGCAAGGGTCATGCTAATCTTCTCTGTATCATTCCAAGTTTAGTGTATGTGCTGCTGAAGTGAACATAAGATAACCCTTTTAAATCAGTAATAAGAGGGCTTGTGTGTCATTTTGAAAAACTTGAACTTCTTTCTCCAAAGGCAAAACTGATCCACATCTTAGAAAAATTGCTCTGACAGGAGTGTGAAAGACAGACCTGAGGCAGCAAGCCTCCTTGGAGGCAGGCAAACTAACTGAAGGTTCTTCTAAGTACGTTACTAAGTCATTCAACAAGTACTTAATTTGTTCCTGTAATATGTCAAGCACTGCACTAGCATTAGAGATACAACAGTGACCAAAACAGTCTTTGCCTTTATGGAACTTATTCTCAGAGAGGAAACAAATAAGTACACTAAGGAAATACTAAATACATAATGACAAGTGGGTGAAATAGTCTGAAGTACAAATATAACAACTGATTTATACTGGGGAGTCAAAGGTGTTCCTAAGGAAGTGATAGTTGAGACCTGAAGGAAGAGTGGAAATTAGCCAGACAGCAGATGAGGTCTGACCAGGGACAGGAACAGTGAAAAATGGAGGCAGGAATAATTTAGGAAATCAAAGTTACAAGATTTGGTGAACAGTGGGGAAAATTCTGATTTGATGAGTCAGTAGACAAAGGTGCCACCAATAAATAAATGAATGAATGAATGAATAAATGGCATTATGAAAGGAAGAGTTAGACATGTCTATGAAACACTGAGATGGTTATAAATCCATTTGTGCAAAGATCTGGGCTGGAGAATTAGATTTGGGAGTCATCAGCCCAGAAATGGTAGTTTTTAAAAATGACAATGAGTGAGATCATTTAAAAAGAGGACAAAGCCCAGCCAGCCTGGCTCAGTGATCGAACATTGACCTATGAACCAGGAGGTCATGGTCTGATTCCCAGTCGGGGCCCTGGCTTACAGGTTTGCTCCCCAATGTGGGGTGTGCAGGAAGCAGCTGATCAATGATTCTCTCTCATCACTGATGTTTCTCTCTCTCTCCCTCCTCTCCCTTCTTCTCTGAAAGCAATAAAAATCTATTTTAAAAATAAATAAATAAAAAGAGGACAAAGAGTAAGAAGATCAAGTATGGAAGAAGAGAACATTCAAGAGGTGGTCAGAAAAAAATCCAGAAAAATAGACAGAACAAATGACTTAAAGAGGCAGGAAAACCATGAAAGCATAGTATTACAAAGCAAAACCAAAAATAAACAAACAAAAGAGAGGAAAAAAAAATCAGGAAAGACAGGACATAATCATCTAGTCAGAGATTCTCAATAATACAAGCCAAAAAACATACACTGGATTTAGCTATGTAAGAAATTGTGACTTCAACAGGAATACTTTCATGCAAAAATGTACCCCTAATTTTCAGTCACAATGAAACAAAAAATCTTTTAAATGTTAATCTCCAAATATCACTCAAAATAGTTATTTAAATTCAAGCTCAGCTATAGCGCACTTATATATTGAGAAATCTTACACTCTCAAGTGAAGTATATACAAACCAGAGAATACTGAAAACCTAAAAGAGCCAAAAATAGGCAATGCTCTAACTCGCAGGCAATGGGTAACCAAGCCAACCTTCATGAAACCTGGGCAGATAAACAAGGTTAACCCTTTGCACTCGCTTGCTTTTTTTCTTGATTTCTTTCTTCTACTCGGGATTTAATTTTTTAAATACCCCACATTTTACAAAGCGCGGCAGTAGAATAAAAAACTGGAATTTCTTTTCATACAAACTTATTTATTTGGATTTTTTTATATTTCAAATTATTGATACACTCAAAGAGTAATTTTAATCTCGATGCTAACCGTGTCGAGTCACACTCGACATCCGAGTGCAAAAGGTTAATATGCGAGAGGAAAAAGAAAAAAGGAAAAGAAGAGAAACAAGATGCAGAGCAGAAGACACAGCGCAACAGATTCAGTCACAGCAGATAAACACAATTAGACTAGCACAGCAAAACCAGGAGTGTGGAAAAACAAACTGTTCCCTCCATAATCTGAGACCTTCCGGAGTGCATAATGGGCCACAATGAAAGTATAGACCACCTCTCTAGAGAAAGGGAAAAACTGTGTCCCAATCTCTTTAATAGCCTATATACACACTAGAGGCCTGGTGCACGAAAATCGTGCACTCGGGGGAGTGGGGTCCCTCAGCCCTGCCTGCACCCTCTCACAGTCTGGGAGCCCTTGAGAAATGTCTGATTGACGGTTTAGGCCTGCTCCCAGCAGACATCCTTAGCGCTGCCACAGAGGCAGGAGGGGCTCCCGCCACCGGCGCTGTGCTTTCCAGCTGGGAGCCCAACCTCTAGCTGAGCAGAGCTCCCCCTGTGGGAGTGCACTGACCACCAGGGGGCAGCTCCTGCATTGAGCGTCTGCCTCCTGGTCATCAGTGCGCGTCATAGCGATCGTTGTTCCGCCGTTAGGTCAATTTGCATATTAGCCTTTAATTATATACTAGAGGCCCCATGCACGAAATTCGTGCAAGAGTAGGCCTTCCTTCACCCGGCTGCTGGCACCAGCTTCCCTCTGGCATCCAAGGACCTGGGCTTCTCTCACAGCCCCAGCTTCGTCTGGAAGGTCATCTGGAAGGATGTCTAGTCTAATTAGCATATTACGCTTTTATTATATAGAGGATTTCAGGGCATCATATTAATTGAATCGGTTCAGTGCTGCATCACTGTCAATGAAAGACATTTGTTAACACAAAGACAATGCCAAGGAGTCCACACACGCACATACACAGGCAAGAATGGGAAAATTATGATAGACCAAATTCCTCTTACTTATTTTAAGAGTGTGCTCATGAATTCTGTGTAGATTCTGGAGCAATACAATTATTGAGAATTGTCATATATAGCATAAAGTTAAGGAATAAGTAACTCTTATAACAAAATAAAAGTTCTAGAGCAGTGATTCTCAACCTTTCTAATGCCGCGACCCTTTAACCCTTTGCACTCGCTTGCTTTTTTCTCGATTCCTTTATTCTAATGCTAACCGTGTCGAGTCACACTCGACATCCGAATGCAAAAGGTTAATACAGTTCCTCATGTTATGGTGACCCCCAACCATAAAATCATTTTCGTTGCTACTTCATAACTGTAATTTTGCTACTGTTATGAATCGTAATGTAAATATCTGTGTTTTCCGATGTTCTTAAAACACAGATATTTACATTACGATTCATTAACAGTAGCAAAATTAGAGTTATGAAGTAGCAACGAAAATGATTTTATGGTTGGGGGTCACCACAACATGAGGAGCTGCATTAAAGGGTCGCGGCATTAGAAAGGTTGAGAACCACCGCTCTAGAGTTTCGTTGCACAATGTGAATGTACTGAACACTACTGAAGTGTACACATAAAAATGGTTAAGGTTATAAATTTTGTTATATTTTTCCACAATTTAAAAAGTAAAAAATAAAATAAAAAAAAGAAGTTAAAAGATTCTTCAAAGCTACTGCAAATCAGATCACAGTGATGTTTGTGGCATTTCAAAGTCTGATATTAAAAAGAAAGAAGGCTAACTAGCCTGGCTGGTGTGACTCAGTGGATGGGGGCCATGTTTACCCTTTTTTTTAAAGAATAATGCCTATCCCTAGTTGGTCTGGCTCAGTGGATAGAGCGTCAGCCTGCGGACTGAATGGTCCTGGGTTCGATTCCAGTCAAGGGCACATGCTTAGGTTGTGGGCTCGATCCCCAGTAGGGGGTGTGCAGGAGGCAACTGATCAATGATTCTCTCTCATCATTGATGTTTCTATCTCTCTCTTCCTCTTCCCTTCCTCTCTGAAATTAATAAAAATATATTTAAAAAAATAATGCCTAGTAGGCCCTCCCTTACTAAAGTGGAACTGACATGGTTAAATAGGAACATTGTTATTAAATAATTTGCATGAATCTGAAACTGACATTTGAGAGATAACAGTGAATGACAGAGATCCAGTGTTCAACTATTTAGATGAGGTAACAAACTATAGGAAAATAGGGTAGTAAAGATAGTCTGTGTCTTAAAATAGCTACATTTGGGGTAGGAAGAAGTTTAACTGGTTGAATTGTGTCCTCCAACATATGTTTAAGTCCTAATTCCCAGCACTTGTGAATGTGATCTTATTTGCAATTATGGTCTCTGCAGTTGTACTCAAGTTTTGTTTCAAGCCACCCAGTTTGTTGTACTTTGTTATAGTGGCCCTAGGAAGCTGATGCAGAAGGCATAAGAAATCTATATAGGAAGCAAAGAAGAAATAGAAGGTAATACTATATAAACCAATAGTTAAAAAAGAAATGGGATAGTTAATAACAATTGGTTCCAATACTCAAAAGATAAGAAAATTTCCAAGATAATTGGAGGAGATACGGCCACAGACTTTTTCATCAAGAAGGATATAAGGCCCTGGCCAGTGTTGCTCAGTGCTTAGAGCATCAGCCTGCGCACGGAAGGGTGGCAGGTTTGATTTCCCATCAAGGGCATGTACCTAGGTTTCGGGTTCAATCCCTGGCCCATCAAGATGCAACTTATCGATGTTGTCTCTCTCATATCTCGCCCTCTCTCCTTACCCGTCCATCCCTCCCTTCTATTCTCTAGCAATGGAAAAAATATCCTCAGGTGAGGATTAAAAAAATTAAATTAAAAAAATGACCTAAAGAGTATTATAATTGATTTCACTGCAATGGAACCCTGGATTTTTTTGTTTCTTCCTTGGTAATATTCCCACATCATTTAGTTCATATTCCTAACTAATTCATACCACTTTTAAATCATTATCTCACACCTGGATTATTGCCCCACATTTCTGACTATTCTTCCTACCTCCAAGTCTCAATTCTTCAAACCAGATAACTTTCTAAAATATTTTTAATCATGTTATGACTTCAATGGTTCTCTAATACTCAGCTCAATGTTCTAATTCTTTAGCCTGATATTGAGCTCACCATAATATCATCCTAATCCTTAGGATGAACACTTCAAGTCACGTTGGTCTTTTTACAGACATTGATTACTTCTTTCTTACAGAAATAATTTTCATAGCATTCTTCTCATCTAGAGTAAGATACAAGTATTCTGGCCCTCCACCCAATCCCCCTTACATGCTACCTTTTCTTCAAGAAGGCTCACTTTGAAGAGCCCTGATCATTACAATCCTGAGAACTTTTCTCATTTGAACACATTTTGTTTGTGCTGAAGATCTAGCACTTAATATTAGATTATACTGTCACTTTTACTTTTCACATGTATATGTCATGCCTTACTACCAACTATGCTGTAAGCACCAAAATGGCATACACCATAGCTTCTGCTTCTTTATGTTCAAGCAAATTTCAGATAAAGCAAATTGCTGTACCTCCCTAAAACAAACTGTCACTGCTCCTTACCTCCTACACTTTGTCTTCGCTTTCTCTTACAGTCACCAGGAGTTTCATATTGACCTTCTTCAAAGCCTTCCAGTGATGGAGTAGCACAGAGACCATCAATACCCAACATAGGCGGTATCTTTTCCATGATAAAATCTGGAACATGTCCTAAAGGAAAATGTTTACAATTAAGATCTTTCCTCTACCCCCTTCACCCCGAAATGTTTCAATAGTATACACCAACTTTCTAACAGTTGTCTTCATAGTTCACTTGAAGAAGCTGGGATCTCCCTCACTTAAACAAATCCCATTACTTAATAATGCAACTACATCTTACCAATATCTGATGCATAATCAATAAAAGTCTGTACTACTGCAGCCTGCAATCGTAGCTTTTTTTCTGTGTTGGCAGACATCTTTTCATGTCCTTCACTTGTCTGAAGAAGGTTTGGTGCAAATATCACTGCAAGATTGCTACTATCCATCTTATTCTCACTGGACCTTAAATGAAAAAAAGGTTTTATGAGATGGCACCAAAGGTAAAAATAAAAAATTAAAATAAAGTATTAAGTGTATTTTGCAGACCTCTTACTTTTCCAGTCAAACACAAGTCACAATATAGTTACCCTTTATCTACCCATCTACATGATCAGCTTGAATAAAGACAGAACCAGAAATACACAGCTTCTGTGTGCTTAGATACACATCATCAAAATCATGCAAACACAGAACCCACACTTTGTTTTTCCACACAAATTGAACATGTCTGATTTTCAAACCCAAACACAGAAAATCTGAAGTATTAGAAGGCAGGAAGTATGTCTAGAACAAGCAGGCTCATTGACAGCAAAGAGAAGAGAAATTTGAAGAGCAAAACACAAATATTGTAAAAACACAGTAATCTGAAACCATTCAGTGGACAAAGAATCCTACAATCACCAATAAGCTGTTCAGGCATTCATAATGATCACTATAAGGCAGAGAAGACATAATAAATCATTTGGTATATTGTTTCTTAAATTATACAGGATAGACTTCTTATAGTAAGGAAATATATAATACTAGAGGCCTGGTGCACGAAATTCGTGCAGGGGGGGTGGGTTGGAGAGGGTGGTGGTGTCACTTCAGCACGGCCTGTGCCCCCAGGGGATGTTGTCTGACTGCCGGTTTAGGCCCTGGGCATCAGGCCTAAACCGGTAGTCGGACATCCCCCTCACAATCCAGAACACTGCATGCACCAGTGACCATACTTTTCATACAGGTGAAAGGCATCTTGCTGTTGTATGGGCAGCGACATTTTTTTTTATTAGAAAAAGTAATACATAACACAATCCTTCTGAGGCAGTAGTAGCATTTTCCCCATCTTATGGGTGGAAAAACTGAAGCAGAGAGAAGTTAACTAATTGGCTTTGTCACACAGTTATAGTGTCAGAATCAGAGCTGACCACAAAATGTGCAAGCCAGAGTCCATGCATGTCATTGCTGCACCATCCTGTTTTTTCAGTGTTAGAGTAGCCTTGCCAGGTTTTAATTTTTAAATCTAAGAGACTGTTCCCAATATACAGGGTAGGGTCCCTAGGCCTGGCCGGCAATCAGGGCCTATCTGTGGGGCAACTGGCGGGCGGGGCAATCGGGGGGCCCCCGCCTTGCTTGGCACTACCTGCTTGCCGGCCCTGCCCCCACCAGTCACCTCCCACTTGGGGGGCAGACGCTCAACGCAAGAGCGTCCTGCATTGAGCGTCTGGCCCCTGGTGGTCAGTGTGCATCATAGCAACCAGTCTTCTGCTGTTTGGTCAATTTGCATATTAGGGTTTTATTATATAGGATTTTTAAGAAAAGTTTTCACTCCAAATGAAATTTTATTATCTATAAGAGTAAATCCAGCTAGTTGAGTAATTAAACTCTCATTTCCCAAGACTTTTAAATACTACTTACCTAAGAGAAACATTCCTGAGGAAATTAAAGAAGTATCTTAATATATCGATAGTGTGGTCAGGCATAAGACAGGAGAGTAACAATGTAGCTTTATTCTTCTCTTCTGTTCCTAACTGTTGAGCTTTGAAAAGTGCTTCATGTAAATCAGCTGGGAGAATGGGCTCTGGCAATTCCCTAAAAAACTGCTTAAGAAGTCCTGCAATGTCACAAGGAAGTGCAGAAGACAGACCACTTTCACCATGATCCAGTTTATTCTGAAATAGATAAAATAATCTTGAATGTTTGTGGGTTTAGGAGTATATTGCAAATAAACTATCCTTTCTTATACTCTAAAAGAGCTTTCTTTAATAAATTTCTTTTAACTCTTGTTTTAACCCTTTGCACTCGCTTGCTTTTTTCTCGATTCCTTTATTCTAAAGCTAACCGTGTCGAGTCACACTCGACATCCGAGTGCAAAAGGTTAATATATCTCCTTTTTAGAAGGCTAAAAATAATAAAATTTAATTTTTTTTCAATTATAGAAACTAGGACCATGAATTTGAAACTACTCTAAACTTTCAAAGCATTGTATAAGCAGCTTGATTGTGATGATTTCACAATGTATATGTAAATCAAAACATCAAGTTGTACATACTAAATGTACTGGTGAATTATATCTCAATAAAACAGGGTGGGGGGGAGAGTATTATAGAAATGATTTACTTTCTTTTGGAAAAAAGTTCTTCTGCCATGAAAAAAGCTATTTTCAAATTCAATTTCTGTCAATAATTCATGTAATACTTCTAAATAGTTCAATTGCAAAACCACACTAAAAATATGGTACAAAAGAAAAATGACAGTTCAAGAATATGCTTACCTTTAACGCTTTTAGACGAATAACAGATCCTGATTTCCTAAAAAGCCCTTCTGTATGAATATGCTCTTCTAGAGATGTGCAAGCATCAACAAGAAAGCTGAAACAGAGAAATCTTTTCAGGTGGCCAGAACACATCTTCTAAGTCCCATTGTTCTGCCCAAGTACAGGAGCAGACCAGGCACTACACCCCTTACAGAAGCTCTGATGCTACAAATCCCTTTAATCTGTGATAAAAGGTTACTTGCTTCCTAAATTCCTCTCTAGGAACCACCATTTTACCCATGAAAACTTCAATAAACCCACTTAATCCTACATCCTTCTCAATCCTGTTTCTCTGCTTTCATTCAGAGCACAGGACTTGTCTTTTGCACTGCCTCTACTCTACCTTCTTTCATATCCCAGTCTCTCCTCCACCCTCTCCAATCAGACTCTTATCGCCATTACTCAAAAAAAAAAAAAAAAAAAAAAAGCACTCTCGGGAGTCACCAATGGCCTCTGCCTTGCCAAATCCATGGTAAATTCATTGTCTTCATCTTGTTTGCCCTACCAGCATAACACACTTGACCACTCCCAGCTCATTTTAAAAATACTTTTTCACTCTTTCGGTTCTCCTACTGACTCCCTGACTGCTTCTTCTCAAACTCCTTTTCTGGATCCTCCTTTTTTACCAGACCTCTATATGCTGGGATGACCCAGGGCTCTAAAGCCTTCTTTTCTTCATTCTCTCCCCAGGTGTGATCATGCACAGCATACACAGCTTAAAATATCTATCATCTACTTACTACGTTTGCCCCCAAATAAGGCTTTTTTCCTCACTCCAACATTATCTCTCAGAAAATCAAATACACCCCAGTCCTTACAACCTTTTTCATATTTAAAGGTGTGTGCTCAATTTTTATATTGAACAAGTAGAGGCCCGGTGCACGAAATTCATGCATGGCGCAGGGGGGGGGGGTGTCCTTCAGCCCAGCCTGCACCCTCTCCAATCTGGGACATCCCTCTCACAATCCAGGACTGCTGGCTCCCAATTGCTCGCCTGCCTGCCTTCCTGATTTCCCCTAACTGCTTCTGCCTGCCAGCCTGATCACCCCCTAACCACTCCCCAGCCAGCCTGATTGATGCCTAACTGCTCCCCTGCCAGCCTGGTCACCCCTAACTGCCCTCCCTTGCAGGCCTGGTCCCTCCCAAATGCCCTTCCCTGCAGGACTGGTCGCCCCCAACTTCCCTTCTCTGCCGGTTTGGTCACCCCTAACTGCCCTCCCCTGCAGGCTTGATCGCCCCCAACTGCCCTCCCTTGCAGGCCTGGTCCCTCCCAATTGCCCTCCCCTGCTGGCCATCTTGTGCCGGCCATCTTGTGTCCACATAGGGGCAGGATCTTTGATCACATGGGAGAAGCCATCTTGTGTGTTGGAGTGATGGTCAATCTGCATAATACTCTTTTATTAGATAGAATAGAGGCCTGGTGCACAGGTGGGGGCTGGCTGGTTTGCCCTGAAGGATGTCCCGGATGAGGGTGGGGGTTCCCTTGGGGCGTGGGGCGGCCTGGGCGAGGTGACCCAAGTGGAGGCCCTGGTATCTGGGGTTTATTTATCTTCTACAATTGAAACTTTGTAGCCTGGAGCGGAGCCAAGCCTTCTGTTCCCTCCATGGCAGCAGTTATTTCAATTGGGGTTTATGTATCTTCTATAATTGAAACTTTGTAGCCTTAAGCAGAGGCCTGGGCGGGCCAGGGTGTGTGAAAAGTTTGGCTTCCTCCATCGCCGGGGCAACCCAAGCCTCCCTCCTGCTCTCTCCAGCTCCATGCTGCCGCCATTTCTGTTTGGATTTATCTATCTTCTATCATTGAAACTTTGTAGCCTTGAGTGGAGTCCTAGGCCAGCCAGGGCAGGCGGAAAGCTTGGCTTCCTCCATTGCTGGGGAAACCCAAGCCTCCCTCCTGCTCTCTGTGGCCAGTAGCCATCTTGGTTGGATTTATTTGCACATTCGCTCCTGACTGGCTTATGGGTGTGGCTTGTGGTGTAGCGGAGTGATGGTTAATTTGCATATTACTCTTTTATTAGATAGGATGTAGTCATTATTACTGGGAATATGACTTTGCAATTCTAAATGTTGAAAATCAGTATAAACAAACCTTTTGCAGGTAATTTAAAAAGCAAAATACTAAAGGGTTACCTTAATGAAGATTATGAATCTACACCTATAATCTGAGGGAAAATGATTCTAAGGTAGCAAGGTGTTCAATAAGTGCTTTTGGACAATGCATCAATTAAAAATCTAGGTTACTGGACTAGAGTAGGCAGAATGAACCCTACTTTGGACAGAGAGAAAAATAATTAGAAAGAGCTAAAACAGTTTCTTTAAGTGCATTCAAACTATTTTCTTAAGATGTAAACTTACCTAGTAATTTCTGATGCATTTAGTCCAAAAGATTTATAAATAGTAAGCAACATAAAAAATATGAAATCAAACGAAGGACTTGTATGCATGCATATAAGCATAAACAATGGACGCAAAACTCTGGGGGGTGAGGGCATGTATGGATGTGGGGTGGAGGGGGTAATGGTAAGATATGTACACATATAATACCTCAATAAAAAAAAAAAAGTTCAAGGTATGCAATTTATATTCACAAATATGCTAATATTCTTTTAGCATAATATTCTTTTACCCAACTTTTCTAAAACAAAAATATCAATACTTTAGCTGAATTGGTAATTTAGTATATTACTGAATATAAGCAGAATTGTGGCAAAAGAATTGGTATAGACCTGAAATCTCTAATTTAATAAAACAAAAATAATTTGCTCTCTAACATTTACTCATTACTAAACCTTAAAATTCAATCCTGGGAGTAAGTAAAAATTAACATTAAAATATATAAAAGTTTAAATAAAATTTTTTTACATTACTATTGAGAAATGAAATCATCTGTTAATTTAAAACAAATGTGTAAGTCAATCAACTATTTATTTTTAAACATTCAAATACCACTTTGAAATATTTATTCATTTCAAACTTTGCTTACCTTGGAATGTGTCCATATTCTGGTACAACAGAATGGGGCAATGCATTAAAAGGTACTCCAAATATTTTACCCTAAAATGACAAATTTAGTTACTCTAACACAAATATTAAGCATAATATAAATTTTCTTAAATATTAGGGCAAATTAAAAACCTCAGCAAATAAAAAAAGATAGCAGAGCCAGCTGGTGGCTCAGTGATTGAGTATCGACCTATGAACCAGGAGGTCAGTCTGTTTCCCAGTCGGGCACAAGCCCTAACTGCCAGCTCAATCCTCAGTAGGGGGAGTGCAAGAGGCAGCCCATCAATGATTCTCATCCTCGATGTTTCCTCTCTCTCTCCACCCTTCTCTCTGAAGTCGATAAAAAAATACATTTTTTTAAAAAGCAGAAGTAAACTATCAATCAGTCAAGACAAAGAAAATAATTCTTCCAAGTACATTTTGTAAAAAGTAACTACCTTATGCTAGGTGCTAAGAGTACAATGATGGCAAAGATAAAGTCAGTGCCCTCAAGCAATGTGGTAAATTTCATTGGTTTCCAAAGCCATAATGGAAAAATCAACCCAGTTAGTGCTTAGTCATGAAATTCTTAAACAGATTTGTCCCAAAACACTAAGGTTTCCCTCAAAATACTACCTGTTCCGCCCTAGCTAGTTTGGCTCAGTGGATAGAACTTAGGTCTGTGGACTAAAGGGTCCCGGTTTTGATTCTGGTCAAGGACCTGGTTGTGGGCTAGATCCTCAGTAGGAGGAAGCGGATCAATGATTCTCTCTCATCATTGATATTTCTCTCTCTCTCTCCCTCTCCCTTCCTCTCTGAAACCAATAAAAATGTATTTAAAAGAAATACTACCTGTTCCTTTAGTGACCTTAAAAATACTGATCTTATACCTTCCTTCTGGCAACCTTATAAACACTAATTTGAATAAGAGGCTAAGTCCATTGATAATGGTAATTCCTGTCATTCATTGGGTACTTCCTAAAATTACACCAGAAGTGGTTATTTTCAGGCCTGATTACCTTTTACACACTCTGTGGAAAAATGCTATTCAAACTACTTTCTGAGCTACCCAAAAATAGGGATTCTGCAAACATTTAATTCAAATTTCATTTAACTACTTTAAAAACCATTTTAAACAGTCACATTCAAATGTATTACTCACATTCAAAATTTAACACACTGAAAATCCCAAAAGTAAAATTGTAAATGTCGGTTAACTTGCATGTTTGTACACACCTTTCCACTATCTTTGTGCACGCATTCAAACCTCTTAAAAATGTGTCACTGAGTAAGAAAGTTGTAGCTTTTCATTGGACTTAAGAAAATAAATTAAAGCCTGTATATGTGTCTAATTATACAAAATTAAATAAATGGGTATGCCTAATCTCACAAATGTTAATTTAGCTTAAATGAATCTGCTCTCCAAGAATGCTCTTGAAGCACTTACATTTTAAGAGCATCTTATTTAACATTGTACTTACAATGAGAAACCATTCAGCATTGTTAATGATTCAACAGACTAACAAAATTTCACTTTTTCAAACATGTGGCTCCATTTAACTGAGGAATACAGAAAAGACAATCCTATATAATAAAGAGCTAATATGCAAATGGCCACCTGAGGCCGGGCCGGGGGACCTGAGGCCGTGTCCCCCTGCCCTGCGGGGCTTGACAGGGGTGGGGCCCGGCCAGGTCTGGGTCTCTCATGGGTGGGTGGTGACTTGACCTTGGGTCCCTCAGCATGCCCCAGACTGTGACAGAAGGGAGATTTTCTAATATACATTTTACTAATTTTCTTTCATCTCTGACACTTCTATTATAGAGAAAGGGCAAAGAGCAATATTAAAATATTTCCTCTAATTAATTCTCTTTTAATGTGCACGAATTTCGTGCACGGGGTCACTAGTTTAGTATAATGCTTTAAGAGAGCAAGCTGTTTGTTAGAGGCAGGACTGCCAGATTTTATTTTATTTTTTAAATATATTTTATTGATTTTTTACAGAGAGGAAGGGAGAGGGAGAGAGAGTTAGAAACATCGATCAGCTGCCTCCTGCACACCTCCTACTGGGGATGTGCCTGCAACCAAGGTTCATGCCCTTGACCAGAATCGAACCTGGGACCTTTCAGTCCGAAGGTTCTATCCACTGAGCCAAACCGGTTAGGGCAGGACTGCCAGATTTTAAAGACTGGCTCTTCCATTTATCAAGTGATCTTGATCAAATTAACATTCCCTATGCCTCAGTATCCTGACATAGGTCCTAAATCTGATGCAGAGTAAGCATTCAAAGAATATTTGCTGCTGTTACGATTACCATTTCAAAGAGAGCTACTTAAAAAAAGTTAACACAGGTAAACCCTTGTCTGGATAAGTCAAAATTTTCTTGATACTGTGCAACCAAACAAAATACAAAAACAAATCAGATGCTGAAGCTGATTATATGTCTACAAGTGTCATACATAAGTAAAATTCAGGGAGCTTCCCCCCGCCTTAAGTCTCATTATTCTCAATATTTGGCTTCACAAGTAACTGTTAAAATTTAACCTCATAAAATAAAGAGCATGCTTTTTTAAATTGTATGTATTGGAATATCATTTATAATACCACCTTAAAAGATTTCTAGTTCTTTTCTTAAAAAACTCAAAACTATTATTAGCCAACCAACACCAAATAACTAAAGAAATATAGTTTTCAATTACTCATCTTGTGAGATCTCACTCATATTAACACTACAATCTTCTGTATTTTATTAGTGTTTCTAATGTGACAATCAGGATATAGACCATTTATTATCGTTAACAACTAAAATTAGTTTAAGTGGCATGTGACAGGCATTGTGCTAGTCCTATTGCCATATCTTAGTTTTTGGGTTTTTTTAGACAACCCAAGGAAAGATACCATTATTCCCACTTTATAGAATAGAAACTGAAGCTTAGGAAAATTAAACAAGCAGTTCAAGATCACACATCTAGTAGGGGTAGAGCAGGACTCAAACTCAGACCTATCTGAATCTAAAGACAGGTGTCAGTTTTTCTTAAGCAGTAAAAAAAAAATCCATGTACAAATTCTTTCATATGGCAACATATCTATACTAATAAAAGCCTATGTGGTCGTCACGCCCTCATGCTGTGATGCCCTCACGCCGTCACAATCCATCACCAGGAGGCTGTGTGCACAGCGGGCACACGCGGGTGGGGACTCGACACTGTGTGCTCGGTGCAGAGGCAGGACCTCTGGCTCCGGCCTACCTCTTTGGGGCAATCCATCGAGGAGCCCCAGATAGGTGGGTGGGGCCTACTTCTTTGGGGAGATAGATTGTGGGGCTCCTGCACTGTGAGAGGAGTGCACGAATTTCATGCACCAGGCCTCTAGTTTGTTAATAGTTAAAAACTAGAGTGGCTTTCCAAAATCTCAAATATAGTTGGTTTTGTAAGAATATAAAAACAATTTCTCTAAAATTTATGAGGTATACACATCATTTTTTAAAAAATCCTCACTGCAAGATGTTTTTATTGATGAGAGAGAGAGAGAGAAACATTGATCCATTGCCTCCATACACTCCTGACCTGGGATGGAACCTGCAACCTATGTATGTGCCCTGACTGGGAATGTAATCAGCACGTTTTTGGCGTGTGGGACAACATTCCAACCAACTGAGCCACCTGGCCAGAGCACAAATTATTTTTGTTAATAGTTTTCTTCTCCAAGTATTCATTATCTTTCAGATACTATAAACTGTTAAGTTACCAAATTTACTTTTATCAGTCTTCAGTTCTAAGTACTTAGAAAGTACCACATAATTAGGCAAATAAATTAAAAATAAAATGCTGTATTTTCCATTTACTTCATTTTTCACAAAGTTCTCTTTTTCTTTCTTTTTTGTTAATCTTCACCAGAGAATATTTTTCCATTGATTTTTAGGAAGAGTGAGAGAGAGGGGGGTTAGGTTAGGGGAGGGAGAGAAAGACAAACATCCATGTGAGAGACACATGGATTGGTTGCCTCCTGCATACCCCCAACTGGGGCCAGGGATGGAACCTGCAACCCAGGTACTATGCCCTTGACCAGGAATCAAACCCAAGATCCTTGTGTGCTTGGGATGTCGCTCTAACCACTGAGAACACTAGTCAGGCCCACAATGAAATTCTTGATGCAGTAGATATAAAAGTCTCATTCAAAATTCCTTTACCTTGACCACACAAAAGTCATCAACAGCTTGTTTATTTATTATATTTTTTAGAAGTAATTTTATTTCTGTTGTTGTTGTTAATCCTCAGTCAAGGATATTTTTTCCATTGATTTTTAGAGAGGGGAAGGGAAGGGAAGAGACAGAGAAACATGGATGTGAGAGAGGCACATCGATTGGCTGCCTCCAGTACTGGTGAGGGATCAAGCCTGCAACTGAAGTACGTGCCCTTGACTGGAATCGAACCCAGAACCCTTCAGTCTGCAGGCATACGCTCTATCCAATGAGCCCAACTGGCTAGGGCCATCAACAGCTTTTTAAATCATTCCACTCTGGATTCTCATCTTACTCATTTAAAAAAATAGCTTTATGTGTCAAAATATGATTTTCCCCCCAAATTGGTGAATACAGAGGTACTATCTGAAGCCTATTTTAATGTTCTGTCACACCTCTTCATCTGCTGATTCATTTAGAAAATGTACTGGTCCCCCTTCTCTTCAAATCTTACTCTACAACAGGGGTGTAGTATGTATCTCCTTCCCCATGTGCTACTTGTTCAAAATATAATAAACTGGCAATATGGGGGGGGGGGTATTTTTTCCCCAAATTTTAAGAGAAATTTTATGTAGAAAGTTACAGAGGTAGTAGAAGTGAGCCAGCTGGGTTGCTTAGGCTCCGGAAACAAGTTACAGAAGCAAAAGAAGGGCCCTTGGAGCTTAGGAGAGAGAAAGGCAAAGGTAACAGGTCTGAGGGGGGGTGGAGGGGGGGGGACGACGACGACAACGATGGAGAAAGCGGAGAAAGGGAAAGGCACCTGGAAATATTTTTAATTGTCACAACTGGGAGATGCTACTGTCATCTTGTGGGTAGAAGTCAGAGATGCTGCTAAACATCCTACCATGCACAGGACAGCTATATGCCCCCCGATTATCTACCTCAAAATGTCAAGCTGCTGAGACTGAAAAATCCTGCAACTTTCTCAGTGACCAAAAAATCCCTGTAAAGAGTAAGAAATGTCATTCTCTTAAATTTCAGCCGTTGGCTACTTGGATTGAATTGGACAGTGTTAGAGAGTGGGAATTTTTGAGCATGCTTCCAGAAAGGCTGTGGACTATGCCCCAGATACCAGCTGTCAATGCTGACACCAGGCCAGGCCTTGAGATAGGGTCTCATGGCCCCTTTCCAGCCCGTAGGCCTTCTTTCATAGAACACTGTCAGCTTTCTGAAGAACAGGACGACCCTGAGAATAACATGGTCGTCAATGGCATGACTCTGAGTTGCTTGGGAAAAACTGTTTTGTCTTGGGTTGCTTGCTCTGCAAAAACTGGATGTGGTTAATGGGCTTAAAAGTGGTCCTACACAAAGGGTCGCTGCTACTCCCTGGTCTCCCTGCGTGGAGAATGGCAGAGCAGTCGCCCGGTCGCCAGGCCGACTAATAAAGGCTCCCTAAATTTTAATTTGGTCTGGGCTCCAGTGGTAGTTCACTTGCGTTCGCTCCACAACAGTTAACCACCTTCTCTTTTGGATCCCTACAGAATGAACATTTTGGCATGACCTGGTAGTGATAGTGAAGGTGTGCTTCCCCCCACCCCCACACCTCCCTTTACCTGAATCTTCCCCAGAACTCACCACTGCTGCTGTGGCTGCCGCGTCCCGTCTCCTGCGCTCGCACTGCCCACGGCCACCTTTGACCTTAATGCCGTAGACAGCCCGAAGCTGCTGCAACAAGGCCAACCTCACCAGCCTCTGGTCCCACATCCCGGAGGCGTCGCCCGCTCTCCGAGGCCGGATCCGAGTCCTGAGCCTCGTTCGCCAACAAGCCTTCCAAGTTCGGCACACGCTCGGGTGTGCGCTCCGCCTCGCTGCTTCGCGGCCCCGTCCGGCCCCGCTCCGGCCGCCAGCCACCTCCACGGCTTTCCCCGGTTCCTCGCTCCACTTCCACCAACCGTCTTCCCTTAAGGATTTGATCTAGCCACGCCCCACCTTTCCTTCACTTACGCCAGCCTTCTTTCTGGTCACACGACCCTGTCAGCTACTTACAAAGACCTCCCTTCTTCCTCCCTGATCCTTTCGGTTCCCGGTACCGACGCCCGTTAGCACCTTCTCACCACTTCCGGCCACTTCCGAAGACTCCCCTTTCCTCCACCCCGGGCTTTGCCGACGGCTCTCTCCAAACTGTAAAGACGACTTTTGGCCCCTTCTGCCCCGGCAGGGTCAGTGGAGTGTCTGTCTCTGTCCCCGCCCCAGGCCGCCGGACCAGCCGGCTACGCAGGCGTCTCTTCCAGTCCCGGTCCCCGCCCGGGCTGGTCTCCACCGTCACCTCGTCTCACAGGCTGCCCTTCCCTCCCCCATTAGCCCGCCCGCGGCCCTCCGCCTGCATATCCTGGTGCGCTCGCTGCAACCAGAAAGCCCTCCTCATGCCGCCGCCCCGACGCCCCCGCAGACGCCCCGAGCCACTGCTATCCCACCGCAGGTCCCAGCCAGCTCGAAAGGCAGCGCCAAACAGCGCTCCGCATGCTGATTGGCCCGCTCCGTTTTTCAAAATCAGGACCTCGGAGGGTGGCCAGGTGCTGCCTGTCTAGCGAGGTGCGGGCAAAGGGGAGACTACGAAGGGGGTGCGGAAAAAACATTGTTAAAGTATGAAAAGGAATATGAGTTCCACCAGCTCCTTCATAGCCATATTTTAGAGGAAAATACTTTATAAAGACTACTTGAATACATTTGGCCTGCTCCTGCGACAATATATTTGGGGAAATGTAATAGACACCTTATCTTTTTTTTTTTTTAAACTTGGCTAAGGCCGAAGGCCCCCCTACGGAGAAACCGCTTCTACGGAACCCGAGTTGGGACCAAGTGCAGTCAGGATTCACAAACGCTGAGTTTAGTAACCTTAACCAGGGGCGTTGGGTGGAAATTTCAGCTACGGAAGCTGGCCCAATTGGGAGGACTGATGGTGACGCTCAAACCTTAGCGCACAGGTAGTTAAATATAGTGAAGAAAGCCCGTCATGAGAGAATAGAGTGCAGGAGGGATGCGAGATCCGCGGGAGGCGGCAGCCGCAGAAGCTGCGTTGGGTGGGATAGGGACGTGGGGACTGGGGAGGACCCCGGCGCCAGCCCCACACACCGCTGAAACCTTGGTTGTGCTGTTGACCCACAGGACTGCACATGTCCTTGTCCTCCTCTCCCCCGCCCCCTCCGCCCCTCACCAGTTTCCATTCTGAGGCATCGGCAGCGATCCCATCAGGGTGTTCTGAGATGTCATTATTGCAGCCTCCTTTGAAGTGATCTGTTTGTACGCCTTGCCTTTCCTCCTCTAGGTCTGAGTCCCTTGAGAAGGCTGGAGCCAGGTTCATGTTTACTTCCCACAAAATGTAGCCCAGAACTTTGAATTAAGTTCTCATGGAATGCCTTTTTAATTAATGAAGGAAGGAGTTCAATTAACAAGGGCTTTCAGCTACCACTCTTATACAGTAGGATAAACAAACAAAACACCTTGAGAATGAAAATTAAAAGACTCTAGATATGGGAAGAGGGCAAGCAGGGGAACCTGTATACCAACCTGGCTATGTGCACAGACTCCAGATCCCTAGGTCTGTGCAGTGTTAAAAAAGCAGATACCTCATTAAATAAACGTGCGGATTTAAACCAGTTCCTATGCCTCAGGTTCTCTAGGGGCCTTTCACACACCATTATGCATTAGGACTTCCCAATAAAAGGAGGGAATTAGGCTACACGTCCTAGTGTTGGGTTGCTGAATTATTTTCTGTCTCATTATTTCAGAGCACTTGGTTGGTGTTTGAGGAATAAGCTTTGGTGCTCGATGCACCATGTTCACCTAAACCATTGAGAACACCCTTCAGGACTGCTCTTCTCATACGTATTGGGCTTTCCCATCTCTGCACTCACACTGTCTCCAAGGTTTAGCCAAACATTTCTGTGGTCCCTCTGATCTAAGAAATTTGGACACAGTTGTAGATTATATATGTGTGTGTGTGTGTGTGTGTGTGTGTGTGTTTCCATTAAAAGAAGGAGAAAATACAGTGGGTATGAGGAAAGTAATAGTTTGAAATCATCAAGGGCCTTTCAAGGGTGGACAGTCCATCGGTCTAAAACGTCACTGGCAATTCTTGCTTGACCCTTGAAGTAAGCAGACAAGGATAAGGATGTTTATGCCACTCTCCAGAATAAGGCAGGGGCAGTGTGTTGTTTGGGTTCTCCAAGAAGTAGACACCCAGACAAGATTAGATGTGCAAGAGATTTGGAAGAAAAGAAGGGAGGGAGGGAGGGAGGAAAGGAGGGAGGAAGGAAGGAAGATTGGATCGAAATAACCTCAACCACAGCACAGTTCTAAGAAATTTTGGCCAGGCTGATGGGAAGATCCTCAATGTCACATGTTGGAAGAGTCTTGTATCCCACAGGAATGGGCCAACACTAGTACCCCTCAGTCATTGGCTGGGAGCAGCCCATGGTGC
Organism: Eptesicus fuscus; assembly: GCF_027574615.1. Classification (NCBI taxonomy): domain Eukaryota; kingdom Metazoa; phylum Chordata; class Mammalia; order Chiroptera; family Vespertilionidae; genus Eptesicus; species Eptesicus fuscus. Next base: position 71,978,183 of record NC_072477.1, on the reverse strand, counting down.
AAATGCCTTGGTGGATCCAGAGGGCCAGCATCCAGGACTCTCAGTCAGTTATTCTCCTTGCAGCAGGAAATCTGAGTGGTAAATTTTTATGGACACTAGGGGGAATGAAGTCAGATGACCATGGTTTGAATTCCAGCTCTACTACTTAATTATGGGAAAGTTATCTAACATAATGCCTCATCTGTAAAATTAAAATTATTAAAAGAGTTGTTATGAGAACAACATGACTCGTGTGAAATTCTGAGCATTTTGCCAAGAACACTGAAGATTTCAAATGTTAACTTTTCTTATTATCATGGCTACTTGTAACTGGTACAAAGTCAAAAGTCTCAGCCCTCAGGGAATTCTGACAGCTGGATAAAACGCTGAAAAGTGGAAGAAAATCTTTATTGGTGTGCCGTACTGTGTGTGTAGAGCTCTGTTCTAGGATCTTTCTCTTTTTAAAATATATTTTTATTGATTTCAAAGAGGAAGGGGAAGGGAGAGAGAGAGAGAAATATCAATGATGAGAATCATTGATTGGCTGCCTCCTGCATGCCCCACACTGGGGACCGAGCCTGCAACCCAGGCATGTGCCTTTGACCAGAATCGAACCTGGGACCCTTCAGTCTGCACGCTGACGCTCTATCCACTGAACCACGCCAGCCGGGCATGTTCTAGGATCTTTCTAATGTGATCCTTTTTCTCTGCTCCTCAGAACTAAGTTATTCTCTCCTGAATTTCACTTCCAAACACTTAATATAAGGGAAAAGGACAGCATCCCCATTTCCTTGCTTGAGTGACATGGCTGGTATAGGGACCCCTCCCACCCACACACCTTTGCAAGTTTCCCTTGAAGAGTTTAGTGTATTTATTCTGTGTGCCTTCTACAGACATCATGTAGATGCTGTGAACAAAGGAGAGTCCCAGGCTCAGTGGAGAAAATTACAGAATATTGAAAAGGTCATGGCAGTAAAGTATATCACTTTAATCCAGAGAATATATGAAGCATTAAAACACCAATGCCTTGACTTCTGATGAGAATTTACAGGGGATGAGAAAAATAAAGTACATCAGTGCATTTTTATGGCCAAAATCAAAATAGGGGTAGATTCACTTAACCCCTGCCAGCAATCTTAAATTCATTGAATTACCTTCTCTGTTCATGGAATTCTGTGTCTATGGAACTCAATGTAATGGGGAGCTGTTATTGTGTTGGAACCTTCCCTGGAGACAAAAGGAGAAGTAGGTGGGTGATAATAGACCCAGCTGGTGAGACATCTTCACACATATGAGACCAGGTTAATAGGTAACTGAGAGTTGATGGTTTCTCAAGGATATTGGGCATCTGACCTCCTGGGTCTATGGTGTTGACTGGCTCAAATGCATGACCTGTCTTTGTCCCATGGGCCATGCAGCAGGGACAGCTCTACACTGATTCTATTCCTCTGCACCACACCAAGCAGAAGTGGTTTTTCACTAAAGATAGTGGCTTCGCAGCCCATGAAAAGAGTTATCAGAGAGAAACATGAAGCTATGTGGATATCTCACATCCAGACGAGGGTCCTTGATACCTACAGGAATTCTAAGTGAAGCAGCTATGGGGACTGATTTTAGCACTCTTTCTAGGAAATACTCCCTATGAAAATTTACCTAGGAAAGAACTTATCCATCTGTACAATCTCACAACTAAAATTGCTAGTGGTGTTACTGTCTAACCTTCTGCAGAACTTAAATTACTTAAATTACTCTGCCATTTGAGCAGCTCCATCAAGGAAAGAGGCAGAGGGAACTAGTATTTATTGTATACAACATGCCCGGCATTAATCCCTACAGCATCCCTAGGAAGTGGTACTATCCCCATTTTACAGGTGAGAAAACTGAGGCTTTAAAAGGTTAAGAAAACTATACACAGTTCGAAGCTGTTAAATAGCAGGGCTGAGATTCCAATTTGGATCGGCCTGGCTGCAAAATTCATGCTCACTGTAAATCACACAACGCTAATTCCAACATCATTCTTGTGGGGGACACCGGTGACCTTGAAAGCAGCCTTCATTCAAAAGCCACCACTTTTTTATTTGAGTGGTAGACTGAAAACCTTTCTGTCTAACAATGTCTTTCTCACTAATCTCTAATTTTCTATTAGGGGCTGGTTGCTTTGGCTGTAGTTCTGATTTTCTTTTATTTATTTTTTAAACATTTTTTATTGTTGATAGTATTATAGATATCTCCCAGTTCCCCCCACCCTTTTTCCTCCTCCTCCCAGCCCCTACCCACCCACCCCCAGGTCTGATTTTCTGTTAAAACTAGAGGCCCAGTACACAAAATTTGTGCACTTGGGGGGTCCCCTCAGTGCCGGGACCCCTCGGGGGATGTCTGACTGGAACGGGCCTAAATCGTCAGTCAGACATCCTTAGCGCTGCTGCAGAGGCAGGAGAGGCTCCTGCCACCACTGCTGCGTTCACCAGCTGTGAGCTCGGCTCAGGGCTTCTGGCTGAGCGGCGCTCCCCCTGTGGGAGCACACTGACCACCAGGGGGCAGCTCCTGCATTAAGCGTCTGCCCCCTGGTGGTCAGTGTGTGTCATAGCGACTGGTCATTCCACCGTTAGGTTGATTTGCATATTAGCCTTTTATTATATAAGATGTAAATTATCCTGAGTTAATGAGACACTGAATAACTGTTTCAGGTACTTAATTTTCTTAAGGGAGACCTTGATAGCATTAGACACGGGTCACTTGGGGAGCAGAGTGGTTTATAGAGAAAATGGCAAAAAAAAAAAAAAAAGAACAGTGGGAGGTGCCAAGTTAGTGAGTTTATTTCAGAATTTAAATGAGGCTGAACACAGTGATTCCTTTTGCTCATTTTAAAGAAAAATAAGTTTTATGTTTTGGAATGTGCACACCTATACCATTATATTGCTGTGAGAAATAAATGAGACATACATACACGAGAATGCTTCGTGGTGTAAATAGATTAATACAAACAAGGTGTGGTGCAGTACTGTTTCATTTTGTAAATGAGTTCAGTTTTTATGGCCAAATACACTCTTTCTATTCCTTGTGGCTCCATTCTTCTGACCATGCATAAGATAAAAGTCAGGCAAAAAATAGCTGGACACTAGGAACAAATTATATAGACCAAGGAATTATTGTAGAAAATAATGTTTAGTATTTCAAACGGAAAAGATTACATTTGAGAAAAAGATTGAATACATTTTTTATGATTTTCAACATGTTTTTCTCATATGGTTTTAAAAACACAATTGATGTTTCTATCAATTTGACTTCTAAACAAAAGAGAGAGAGAGTTATCTTAGAAGTTACCAGCAGAGGGGAGTAGAAGAACACAAAACATCTTTCAGTTTAGGATCAATTTTGTGAATAAAAAGAACAGCAAAGTCCTTAAATCCATGCTTTATTTATTATTATTATTATTATTATTATTATTATTATTATTATTATTATTATTAGCCAGTGGATCCATGTGAGCACTTAAAATTTTATGAACAGCTCAATCTATCACTGAGGCAAACAAAAAAAATATATTTAGGTCACAAACACATTGACTTTTGGTCAGAAGTTACAGGAGATGAGAAGAAGCAGCTAAGTCAGTGCATTTTTACAGCCAGGTTTGGCAAGTGTGAAGTTTTATTTTCCTAGTTTCTGGAAATGGCAGTGAAATCAATTTTATTATATTAAAATATTTTTTTCTTAAATTTTCATGGCTATTTTTGAATATTCATTTAGAATTAAATTCCAGTGAAATGCATTTTTTAAAAATAGATGTTTAGTAACTTTAGAGAGAGATACCAGGAATCAAACCAGAATCGAACCTTTCAATTTACGGAACCGTGCTGCAACCAGTTAAGTCACACGGCTGGGCAGATTGTGTGCTTTCTTAAGGGTGGTTATGCCTTCGAGGGGTATTACTTCTGGCATCTCAAAGGTGTGTTAACCTCAATGCACAAGAACAATGGACAGGGCTTGCTTAAAAACCTTTTCCTAAAGAAGGTGTATGTCTGGGACAGGTGTGGCTACCCACCATGACCTACCCAGCTAAGAATTTATGACTTATTACAGCACCCCCTTTTTGTTCACATTTAGATGAAGAGGTTATTTGGGGACATAATCTAATGCCAGCTCAAAATGTACCAGAAGTACATATATACACACACTCACCTTTGAGAATCCATTTCTTTACCTCGAGATGGATGCTAGTTAATGTGCCAAAACCTTTCTCTAGATCTTGAAGGAAGGTGACTTTACAGATTAGAATGTATGACCCCTTACCTAGAGGGAATATATCAAAGCAATTGTGGTCAACAACCTGAGATATATTGAGTAATTCCTACAGTGGGCATTAAATACACAAAGATATTGAAGAAGAAGCCATTGCTTTGAGAAAGAACAATCTAGTTGAGGAGGCAATTGAGAGCATATTTTGCAATAAGATATCTCATAGGACAGGAAGACCTATCACCAACAGATGAGCATTCCAATATCTACCCAAAGTAGTATTCACCAAGTTTCTCCTTCACATTCATTCAATTCATAGTTTACATAGAGCGAAGTTAAAAGATACACCGAGGCATATTAAAACATTTTAAGAGTTTATATGAGTAAAAATGGATTCCAGTTGGGTAGTGCCAAAGCAGAAGTGATTAGAAACACTCCACTGACAAGCTGGGGATTCTTTTATGGGGGAAAAAAAGCAGAAGCAAAGCAAGGAAATTATTGATTGGTCAGAGTACCTTACCCTAGAAAACAAGACCTGCTAGCCTGATAAAGAAATCCCAGCCTCCTCATCAGTCATGCCCTATTTTCACAGTTGCCTCTTCTAATGCTCTCTAAAACTCGCTCTTGCCTCAAATCCCTCGGGAAGAGGGCTCCATTGCTTGTGAGGCACTGCACTCCTCCAGTCCATAGATTGCTTTCTCTTGAATAAAGGACATCACATTCATCTCTAAATTGCTTTAGTCTTGTCATTTGGCACGTTAAATACTAGAGAGTACCTGGTCAGTTTAAAGAATGGGAGTTTAAGTAGTAAAGTTCACTGAGTCTTCCAGAGGTTAAGGGATGCCCTACTAGAAAACATAGGAAAAGGAAAGGAGATTGTCCTGAATCTGAACCACACACCAGGGAGTGATTTCAGTAGGTTTCTCTCTCCCTAAATTAATAAATGTAGATGTACTGAGTAGCTAAGGAAATAACTGTTTCACAGGTTTGGAGATAAATGAGATTCGGTATGCAAGGTTCCCAGACTACAGTGGGTACCCAAGCAGTGTTAGCTCTATTTTCATTCCCCCAATCACTATAATCCATCTTAGAAATACTATTCTAAAAAAATATAAAAAGGCCTGCCCAGCGTGGCTCAGTGACCTATGAACCAGGAGGTCATGGTTTGATTACTGGTCAGGGCACATGCCCGGGTTATGGGTTCAATCCCCAGTGTAGGGTGTGCAAGAGTCAGCCGATCAATGATTCTCTCTCATCATTGATGTTTCTATCTCTCTCTCCCTCTCCCTTCCTCTCCAAATTCAATAAAAATATTTAAGAAAATAAATAAATAAATAAATAAATAGCTAAGAGAGGAGTAGAAATTTAGGTCATAGAACTTTTATTTCTCTGAAATCAATAAAAATATATTTTAAAAATATATTAAAAGGCAGTTGGTAAGCAAGCCTATTTAATAAAGAGGTAATATGCAAATTGACCATCACTCCAACACACAAGATGGCCGCCTCCATGTGGTCAAAGATGGCCACCCCCATGTGGACACAAGATGGCCGCCATAAGATGGCCAGCAGGGGAGGGCAGTAGTGGGTGACCAGGCCTGCAGGGGAGGGAGGTTGGAGGGGACCAGGCCTGCAGTGGAGGACAGTTGGGGGTGACCAGACCTGCAGGGGAGAGCAGTTGTGGGGGGGAACAGGCCTGCAGAGGAGGGCAGTTGGGGGGGTGACCAGGCCAGCAGGGGAGGGCAGTTAGGGGTGACCAGGCTGGCAAGGGAGGGAAGTTAGGGGTGACCAGGCCAGCAGGGGAGGGCAGTTAGGGGTGACCAGGATGGCAGGAGAGGGAAGTTAGGAGTAATCGGGCCAGCAGGGGAGCAGTTAGGCGTCAATCAGGCTGGCAGGGGAGTGGTTAGGGGGTGATCAGGCTGGCAGGCAGAAATGGTTAGGGGCAATCAGGCAGGCAGGCAGGCGAGCGGCTGGGAGCCAGCAGTCCTGGATTGTGAGAAGGATGTCCGACTGCCCAGTGGGATCGTGCCTAAATGGGCAGTCAGACATCCCTCAAGGGGTCCCAGATTGGAGAACGTGCAGGCTGGGCTGAGGGACACCCCGCCTCTGTGCACAAATTTCATGCACCAGGCCTCTAGTAAATGTTATAAATCTCAAGAGTGTTACATAAAACATATTATCATCAAGAACTTTAATAGTAAATATCAGCATAAATAATAAATATTGTATTTCTCTATTACCTTCAAATACTCTTTGTTCAAGAAAACAGTCCCTTGAAACTCATAAAAATGTTCATACTTAAGTCCTATTTATAACTCTCCATGGCAAACCTTTTCTGTTTTTCTCTAACAACAAATATGATGCAACTGTATAATGGATAGAAGTATTTTTAAATGAAATCACTTTAACAACTCTTAAGAATTTCCCCAGTTTCTGTTCTGGAATGGACATAGGTACTATTTTTGCATCATGGACTAAATGACTTAACAAATTTCAGTGTTAAGGAAACAAATATCCTTTGTGTTTTATGGCAAATTTTCTCTTTCATAAAGACTGCCAAATTTATGAGGGAGGGTGAGAGAGCAAAATGAAGTATGGAATTACATTTGCACTTAAAAGTAAGGTTATTTCTGGTGTCAGGCCATTTTGTTTAATAATGTTAGTGACACGGTTGCCTAGCAACCCTGTCATCAATGAACCTAGGATTCCTGTTTTGCTGGAAAATCCTAAGGAGCAATACATAGGAGAATCCTGCTATTGTTTTTGGATCATTCAAACTTGATTTTTACAAAAGATTTAATTGTAGTTTGGCTAAGAGATGCCAGGCTGGAGTGGCTTAGTGGTTGAATGTCAACCTATGAACCAGGAAGTCACGGTTTCCTTTCCTGGTCGGGGCACAGGCTAGGGTTGTGGGCTCGATCCCCAGTGTGGGGCATACAGGAGGCAACTGATCAATGAGTCTCTCCCATCATTGATGTTTCTATCTCTCTCTCCCTTTCCCTGCCTCTCCGAATTCAATAAAAATATTTAAGAAAATAAAAAAATGGCTAAGAGAGTAGTAGAAATTTAGGTCATAGGACTTTTATTTCTCCTATTGTTTTAATAGTGAATAAAGATTCTGACCATATTCCATCTTTGCTGAGACTTGCTGTAAAGTGCAAGAAGGAATGATTCCACATACATAAGAGAGATGTGGGCCCTGGAACACCTGTTCTTACCTCCACCTGCCGATGCTAATGTCTCCACCTGCACTTTTGAGCTGATCTAGCTTTTCACTTCAAGGTCATGTTTCATTAATTTTCCCCCATTTCCATGGTCTTCCATTTCCATTTTATCATTCTCCACTGGCTTCTTTCTCCCAGTATAAAATATTCTGGAGATCTATTGCACAATAATGTGAAATATATTTAACACTACTTAAGTGCATACTTAAAAATGGTTAATATGGTAAATTTTATGTTATCCTTTTTGCCACAATAAAAAAAAATCAGTAAGAGCACAATAGATAATGCATTTGAAATAGAATAGATGCTGTCTGGAGGCTAAGAGCTTGATAGGAAGACTAAACATTCATGACTTCTGATGTTATGTGTCTTATCAGCTTGAATGTCTTCATAGAATGTCTTTCATTGTGAAAATTCCATAATACAAATAATATAATATTTGAATATAATATCAAAATATGAGTGTAAATTAAATATGTGTGTATATGCAGTGTCCTAATATGCAAAGTGTCCAATTTGGAGTTCGACTGTGAGACCTGGAATTCAATCACTCACTATGACAGTGGTTGGCAAACCACAGCTCACGAGCCACATGCGGCTCTTTGGCCTCTTGAGTGTGGCTCTTCCACAAAATACCATGTGTGGGCGCGCACATACAGTGCGATTGAAACTTCGTGGCCCATGCGCAGAAGTCAGTTTTCGGCCTAGGTGAGTCTATTTTGAAGAAGTGGCGTTAGAACACTCAAGGGGCCAAAGAGCCACATATGACTAACGAGCCGCAGTTTGCAGACCACTGTACTATGATGTGCACTGACCACCAAGGAAGGTCCCAGCTAGCAGCCAGAAAGCCCTGGTGGGCCCTGATTGCCGGCCAGGCCTAGGGACCCTAACTGTGCACGAATTTCATGCACCAGGCCTCTAGTATGAATTACTAGTATAATATAATATGAATAACAAAAAAAATTCCATTTCCCTTTTTGATAAAGTTGGTCTTTCACCATCTCTATCTGCTATGTTTCAAGTACACATAAAAATAGAGTTCAATATGAACAGACCTAGGAATAGTCCTCTTGGAGCTTACAGTCCAAATACTATGACCCCAATGCACACAGTTATCGAGAAAACTTACAAAGAGTTGTCCAAAGGGCACACATGAAAATATACACACACATGTGCTGAGCACATACACACACAGAGACACACAGACACACACACACCACGTGCTGAAGCTCATGAAACATTCATGAGTCATATTTTTGAATAATTAAATAATGTTGAGAAAATCATTAAATAATTCCATAAAAGGCATCCATGAGAAAAAATGTTTCTAAAGAAGAAAGTGGAGCCGGAACTTCAAAATGTCTGTACTGATCTTCATTGACTTGGCAATCACTCCTCAACCGACAAGCGAACCTCAGTTTGAGCCGATTCTCTGGTCTTTAACAATATGTTAAGCAGCAGGAAACATCTGAAACATTCCCATTAGGGTTTCAGAAATTTCCTTTACTGAACCTACACATTTTCATCTGTCCCATGGAAAACATAAACACCAGGGGTGAAATGGAATTCAGGATTCCTAAATGATCTCCTACTCCAAGAGAGCTCATTTTCCATCATTGAACCTCTGGGGTTATTATAATAAAAAAGCCTGTTTGCCACTGAAATTGAGCAGTTGATTCAAACTGGTGAAACTGACAAGGAGAGGACCCATGAAAATTGCCACGTGCCTGGGGTGCAATAGACAATCCCTGATGCTGTACTACTTCCCTCTATATCTACAGCTGGGGGACTGAGCACAACCCCAGGCCAGCCTCCTCATCCCTTCCAAATCTGCAGCAAGTGCATCTCTGCCAGTCCGAGTCCTGCCATTTCTGAGTTGCCTGGGAGCTATAGGAAAACATCATTAACTCAAACTGTGTTAACCTGAAATGCTGAAAATAAAAATAGCATCTAGGAGGCTACTTCCCGAGATTCCAGTTATTTCATATAAAGATTTTATTTTTCCTTGAGCTACTGTTGTTTGCTGGCCATCTTCCTCATTACAGCTGCTCTTTTACTATTCCCGCTTTATTGAGCTGTAATTGACATACGACAGTGTGTAAGTTTAAGGTGTACAGCATAATGATTTGATGCATATACTATATGTATATATTGCAAAATGATGACCACACTAAGGTTATTAGCACATCCATCACCTCACAGAATTATAATTTTCTTTTGGTGGTGAGAATATTTAGGATCTACTCTCTTTATAGTTTCTCTTTTATATTTTTGTTTGTATCTTACAGTTCCACCTGGGAAAAGGGGAAATAGCTTCTCCCTCTCTATGCAGAGGTGAGAAGTTGAGGGAAGCAGGTCCATTACACTGAGTTTCTTCCCTAGGCCCATGTGTATTTATGCAGATGAACCAAGTACCAGTGAACTCCTTTTAAAAGTAGGCTTAATGGGAGAAATCACAAAAGCTAAAATCCTTTAGAAACGCTTTGAGGAAATACAGAGGAAGAGAGGTCAGATGTGAGATGCAACACCATGCACTTAGACTTGGGGACCGAGGAGGGTTTCTAGGCTGATGGTGTGTGTGTGTTTGTGTGTGGTACAAAGGCCTACAACAATGCACTAAGTCTTGCTTTTGATTTGTTTGCTTGCTCATGTGTTTTTGGTATGAGCTTGCCATAGAGCCACTGACACATGGCTCCTTTTCTCCTTCAGCACATCATCCTGGAAAACTGTTGCTTGGTTTTTGGATCCCAGCTGAGAGAGATCTCCTGGAAAAAGGCATGTTACCCCAACTTCCCTATAAAGATGACCAAATAGCTTGTCATATAAACCAGGACACATTTCAGAGTCACTAAAATGAATTAATACACAGTAATTCATCTGCAATAGGTGAAAACCAGAATGTACAGTCAATAGTTCAACGCTAGGCACCTGGGTAATGGCAGTAAACGGTCCAGTTTCTCAGAGGGTTGATGGGGGTGCTATTTCCCACCAAATATCCTGTAAGTATAGGGGGAGCTGTGAGATCACTGGGCCATTTTATTTGTATTACACACTTTAATCTCATGAAATTCTCCTTTTTTTGTTCAAATGCTTGTTAACAATTGTCTATTATTGTCTGTATTTATTTCCTAGGGCTGCCATAATGAAATACCACAGACTGCGTGGCTTAAACAGCAGAAATTAATTTTCTCACAGTTCTGGAGGCTCAATGTCCAAGATTACGCTATAGGTGGGGTAAGTCTTCTGAGGCCTCTCTCCTTGGTTTGTAGACGTCCACCTCTTCTCTGCATCCTCACTTGGTCAGTTCTCTGTGCACTTGCATCCACAGTGTCTCTTTGTGTGACCTAATCTTCTTTTCTTATGAGGACACCAGGCAGATTGGATTAGGGCCCACCTAATGGCCTCATCTTAACTTAATCACCTCTTTTTTTTTAATTTCTTTTTTGATTAAGGTATCACATATTTGTCCTCATCCCCCCATTCCCATCCCACACCCCTCCCCACGCATGCCCCCACCCCTCTGTTGTCCTTAACCACTGGTTAGGCTCTTATGCATGCACACAAGTCCTTTGGTTGATCTCTCCCCTTTATCCCCACCCTATCCTCCCTCTGAGGCCCGATAGTCTGATCCATGCCTCCTTGTTTCTGGGTCTGTTCTTCTTTATCAGTCTATGATGTTTATCATTTCCCCTAGATGAGTGAGATTATGTGCTACTAGAAATACACTTATAAGAACCGAAAGTGAGACAAGCAATAATGGTTATGCTGAAAGGCAAATGAATCAGTCTGTAGTGAGTTTCTTTCTGGGCCAACAGTTCTTTTGAGACCCAATTTCAATGTCAAACAGTTCCTTATGTGTACATGTCAGCAATGGTATTTCAGTTCTGGATGGTGGACAAATGGTGGTAATGCAGGTCCAACACTCTCTGGTTTGGTCCTGGGCAACCTGCAGTGACGCACAGCTGCTAACTGCTAGTATGGCAAGGCGACGTAAGCGTCTTCCATCTCTGGACTGCTTCTCTTCTGTCTTCATGGCTGGAGTCGTCCTGTCGATTCCTCTCTGTTGTCGGAATCCACATGGTCTCGGAGTTGTTTTCTGAAAATATACAAACATATTCTCAACCAAAAGTTAATAAAGGGATATTTTCTATAAAATTGACTTGGGATCCTTTTTCATTTTTTGCCCAAATGATTTTCCTCTGGCTTTTTTTTTTTTATTTTTATTGATTTTCTACAGAGAGGAAGGGAGAGGGATAGAGAGCTAGAAACATCATCGATGAGAGAGAAACATTGACCAGCTGCCTCCTGCACACCCCCCACCGGGGATGTGCCCGCAACCAATGTACATGCCCTTGACCGGAATCGAACCTGGGACCTTTCAGTCCGCAGACCGATGCTCTATCCACTGAGCCAAACCAGTTTCGGCATCCTCTGGCTTGTTTTGACACCATGTGTGCTTTTCATGGGTGTCTTGCTTTTAGCCTTACAATTAATTTTCTAAAGTACAAATTTTCTAGATGTAATTTACTTACAGGGTATTTTTCCTTACATGATATTCTTCTACTATTCCCCCGTTTTTTGATTTAAATATTAGGAGGCTTTTGAAAATTTTATAATGTAGTCTTGATAGCTTTTAAATTTTAATTTTTTGCACTATAATATTACTGCTTTAGGTTCATTACATGTTACACAATTTTATCATGAGATGAACTAGCAATAGAAATTTAGTTAACACTTTAGGAACTGCTTTTTGTCCAGTACAATTAATTTTTCTAGAATATTCGCTTGTTTCAATTAGCCAATTTAAATTAGCCTGAAAACTTGACTACTATTTTACTGTCAACTTTATCACTCTAACAACAATCTTATTTTACCCTGTAAATATTAGTAGAAAGGATTATTTGCCTTCTTGAGTAGGCCCTGAGCATTCCTGGTGGTAGGCTGGATTTAGATATCAAAAACCCACTTCCCCACACCATGGGTACATGACAACTCAAACAATTCTTGTTGCAGTGAGAGGGCAGCTGCTGTCGGCCAAGTCTCTGTCTGTTACCCGGGTCTCGATTTGAGCTGGGCATGGGAAGTTAAGCAGCCATGGGGGCAGGAGACTTCCTTCAGAAGGGGTGAGTGTTCAGGCCCCTGCAAAGTTGGGGGGGGGTTCTGTGCCCCACCTCTGTTGACCCCCAAGTTCTCTCCTGATGGCCCCTCTGTGACTGTGCCTGTCTTAGGTTGTTCCTTCCATGAGGAATCTTACCAGTCTCTGGCTAACCAGCCATCCTCCAGGGCCAAGCAGGGTGATGTGAGGTTCAGTTCTGTCTCCTTGGTACCCTATGCCCCCGTGGCCTCCACGCCCAGCACCTGCCTTGGGATCCCCTTGCCTGCTGGCGGGGCCCCAACACTGATCACATATCTTGGGGGACCCGAGTTTCTTCTCCAGGGAGGGTCCAGATCGCCCCACTGGGCGAGAGACAGATCCATGGTACCAGTCATCACGAGGCTTCAACCTCGACATGAACAGAGAGCTCAGGCAACAGCTGTGAGCAATTGGATTGTGAGAAGAGGGTCCCTCTTGGCCAAAAGGGCAAGAGGGACAAATATAGAATGCTCAGGTGCCTTCCCAGGAGGCCCTTTACACAATGGAAGGGATTAAATCCTTACATGTCTGTCCTTTTGAAATTGCTGCCAAACATTCAAAGAATTAGTAAGTTTGTTTGGGATAATTGTATATTATGCTGTTGTAATTCTAAAATATCAAGAGATGTGTTACCTTTGTCTCCAAGCACCAAAAAGATGATTTTTTTTTATATTGATCCCCAAGGGTGGGAGGTACTATTATAAGTAATGGGGGTAATCCAAATCTGGGAAAAATTTTAATGACATTGTAGAATAACATCATGTAAGGATATTCTTTGCTCTAGGCCCAGGCAATTCCCTTTCAAACTGGCTGTCCATTTCTTTTTGTATAGACAAGGTCTTAGTTACATTTTCTGCACCTCTCCCGGGGGCAAGTAGTGATAGTAGTGACACCCTTTCTTTGGTGTCCACACAAGCCAGTAACCTCTCTTTAATTTTACACACAAAGGGGCAGTGTTTTGATTTTGTGTTATACAAAAGGGAAGCTGGGTGGAGACCCCTGTGTAATTATACTTTCTTGCCCCACCCATGGTCCTCCTGGATGACCAAGGTGTTTGGTATTATTGGTGACTACAGTAGTCAGGGGCTCAGCCCACGTAAGGGGTCTTACCCATTAAGGATCAGGAGCATAAGTCCAAAATACTTCCCCATTTTCCCCAGGTAATATTACCGTACATCTGATGATTGTTAACATGGTTAGAAAGGCGTTCTCAGGCATTCTTGGGTTTCTACCTCACAATTTCTTCCCAGAGGTTTGACGTTCTGATTGATATTTCTCTGTCTCTGGATCTATTTTTTTTTTTTTTCTATCAGTTTATGTTGTTCACTACATTCCACAAATGAGTGAGATCATGTGATATTTATCTTTCTCTGCCTGGCTTATTTCACTAAGCATAATATTCTCCATCTCCATCCATGTTGTTGCAAATGGTATGAGCTCCTTCTTTTTTTACTGCAATATAGTATTCCATTGTGTAGATGTACCACAATTTTTTAATCCACTCATCTGCTGATGGGCACTTAGGCTGTTTCTAAATCTTAGCTATGGTGAATTGTTGCTGCTATGAACATAGGAGTGCATATATCCTTTCTGATTGATGTTTTTAGTTTCTTGGGATATATTCCTAGAGGTGGGATCACTGGGTCAAATGGGAGTTCCATTTTTACTTTTTTAAGGAAACTCCATACTGTTCTCCACAGTGGCTGCACCAGTCTGCATTCATACCAGCAGTGCATGAGGGTTCCTTTTTCTCAGCATCCTCGCCAGCACTTGTCATTTGTTGACTTGTTGATAATAGCCATTCTGACAGGTGTGAGATGGTACTGCATTGTTGTTTTGATTTGCATCTCTCTGATTATTAGTGACTTTGAGCAGGTTTTCATATGTCTCTTGGCCTTCCTTCTGTCTTCTTTCGAAAAGTGTCTATTTAGATCAGTTGCCCATTTTTTGATTGGGTTGTTTATCTTCCTTTTTGTTAAGTTGTATGAGTTCCCTGTAAATGTTGGAGATTAAACCCTTATCGTTGATATCATTGGCAAATATGTTCTTCCATGCAGTGGGCTTTCTTGTTGTTTTATTGATGGTTTCCTTTGCTGAACAAAAGCTTTTTATTTTGATGTAGTCCCATTTGTTTATTTTCTCTTTAGCTTCCATTGCCCTAGAAGCAGTATCAGTGAAGAAGTTCTTTTGGCATATGTCAGAGATTTTTCTGCCTATAGATTCCTCTAGTATTTTTATGGTTTCCTGTCTTGCGTTTAAGTCTTTGATCCATTTTGAGCTTATTTTTGTGTATGGTGTAAGTTGGTGGTCTAGTTTCATTTTTTTGCATGTATCTGTCCAATTTTCCCAACACCATTTATTGAAGAGACTGTCTTGACTCCATTGTATGTTCATGCCTCCTTTGTCAAATATTAATTGAGCATAGCGATTTGGATCAATTTCTGGGTTCTCTATTCTATTCCATTGATCTATATGTCTGTTCTTGTGCCAATACCAGGCAGTTTTGAGAACAGTGGCTTTGTAATATAGCTTGACTTAATCACCTCTTTAAAAGCCTAATCTCTAAATACGGTCACATTCTTCCATACCAGGGGCTAGAGCTTCATGTGTAAATTTGAGGTGAATGATTCAGTTCACAATACTATCTCTTCTCATTCTAGCTCTCTACCCTGTGAGGACACAGCAAGAAGACTGCCATTTATGAACCAAGAAAGGGCCTCATCAGACTCTGGATCTGCAGGCACCTTGATCTTGGACTTCCCAGCCTCCAGACTAAGAAATAAATGTTTGCTGTTTAAACCACCCAACTTATGGTGTTTTTGTTAAAGTAGCTTGAACAGACTAAGACAAGATTTGATCATTTTGCAAACCGAAAATATGTGGATTCACTGAGAAAATTCGGATGAGTTCTAATAGTGCTGTGCCAAGCATTCAATGGTGGTGATACCATCAGAACTGAGCCAGGTGCTGAGATATCATAAAATGTGAACCGGGGGAGACAAAACTTACCTCACAGCACTTCAGTCAAGTTTCTTGGATGTCAAGTGCCTACTGAAGTGAGAAAGTCTGTTTCATTAGAGTGAGGGAACCCCATGGAAGCATCCCAGGCTGGTGGTGCCTGGATGCTAGTCAGTGTATCAGCACTCATTAGCCTCAGGGGGTGGCAGCAGGGAAGCTCCCAGTGGCATTTCCTTCTCTCTATGAGAGAGAGAGAGAGAGAGTGTGTGTGTGTGAGTGTGTGTGTGTGTGTGTGTGTTAACACAGAAAAGTGATCTACAGAGGCCAGAAATTTGAAAAGGATTGCAAAACATATTATTTAGCTTTGATTATTTGTAGCATTTATGGGCTGTAGATAATTTAATCTAGGGATATAACCATGAAGTCATCAGAGCTGGAGGAACTTTGGTGGGTTTCAAATTCATCTTTCTATCTTCAAGGACTGCCAAGCCAATACTGTTGGGAACACTGATGTTGAGTTATTTAGGCTTAAATGGCCAAGTGTGATTGATTGGTGGGTCTGATGTGTTTTCCAACAACACCAAGCAGTTCTCCAATCCTCTGGAGACTGAGTGTCCTACAGTTTAACTCAATTCTGACACTCCCTGGAGATGGCCTCAGATCCCACAGGTGAAAGGTTCAGTCCCACAAGACTGCCCCCACTTCAGATGCATTCGCAAGGCCAGATTGTTACATGTGCTTCTGAATGACTGGCTGTAAATTGGAGGTTCCCACAACTCTTCCTTGAGTTTGATTAATTTGCTATACCAGCTCATGGAACTCAGAGAAACAGTTACTTATTTTTACCAGTTTATTATAAAGGATAGCATAAAAGGTACAGATGAACAGCCAGATGAAGGGGTACATAGGATGGGGTCTGGAAGAGCCCCAAGTGTAGGAGCTTCTGTAAGCGGTGTCCTACCTTACCAGAATGTGGGTGCGTCCTCCAACATGCGAGCTCAACAACTCCTGTTCAAGAGTTTTTATAAAGCATAAACTGTAGCCACCACTTCCCTCCCCAGAGGTACGTGAATGTTTACAATGTTCTTGTGCATTTCACCTTGCTTTGGCAGCACTTGCTGCACCTCCCATAGCCCATTAGCTACCTAGGAAGGAACTAGGGAGGGCTATAAGGTTAAACTTAATTAATCTAAGAGGGCTCTGCCCTCTAAACTGGGACTTGTTTGTGGCCCTGCTACAGGTCAATCCAAGGCTTGATCCAATAGCTGCTTCCTACAATTGAGCCTGCAACCTGGGCATGTGCCCTGAGCAGGAATCGAACTGTGACCTCCTGATTCATAGGTCAATCAATGCTCAATCACCGAGCCATGCCGGCCAGCTGGGCAATCACTTGGTCTTTTTTGTGACCAGCCTCATCCTGAGGCAACTAAGAGGCCCCACCCTAAGTCACCTCATTAGCATAAACTCAGGTGTGCTCAAAAGGGGGTCCTCATGAATGACATAAAGACATTTCTATCATTCAAGAAATTTCAAAGGAGCTTTGTGACAGGAACCACTGAAAAAAGACCAAGTATATTTCTTATTATACCACAGTGGGAAAGGAAGGGCATAGTTTTTTGTTTGTTTGTTTGTTTATTATTCAATTTTAAAACAAAATAAAACACAAAATCCTTTATTCAAATAGGGTTGCAGAGTCATTTGAAATTTGTGTCAGGGCTGAAAAGAATGTCCACAATAAACACTTGGTAGGAGAGGTGGATAAGAATGATACAGAAATAAGGTATGTAGAAAGGGGATGATCTGGAAATCTCATTTTAAGCTGAAAAGGAGCAGATTCAGTCAGCAAGCTAGAATCAGGCTCTAACAAGTGTCTGCCAAACTGTAATGAAACAGACAAAGAAAATGAGCCAAAGTGTGAATCCAGTGAGTCTGAACAAATTGGCTAAGGTTGGTATCTGAGGATCGGGGAACTCAAGGAGGTGAGCAGAGAGCAATTCCCAAACCTCAGCACAAAAGGGCAAGTCCTGCACGGCCAGATTCATAGTTGTCTAAGTGCTGATCAAGCTAGCTGCCTTTTCCTCAAGTCCCATAGTTTGCCCAGTATGGCAGACAATGCATTTGTGACTTGGCCTAAATCCACTCCTCCAGCCTCATCTCCCAGCTTGCCCTCTCTGCTTTTAGCAGGATTTAACTTCTGTTTCCTCAGTGCCTCTCTACTGCTGAAGTGCTGTTTATTCTCCCTTAAGGTCCTCGCCCTTCTTACTCACCTGCAACGCTCCTCCCTGAGAGTTACTTCCTGAGTGAAGCCTTCACACATACTGTGTTCACCACAAAGTAAGGATCCTTTCCTCAGCGCTAGCAATGCAGGTTTACATGCCTCTACTGTTATATAGATCATACAATTTTAAACAGTAATTTCCTTATAAATTTAATAAGAAGTTGTACAACATTAGAACACTTAAAATGGTGTGAATTCCAAAGAGGTTTACATCCACTGCTTAATCCAACCCTCACCCCCACCTTCACTCATTGGCCCTTGCACTGTAATAGCTTTAGGACCCAAAGCCAATGTTAGTTCAAAATTGGTTATAGGCGGGTGGGAGGAAGTCACAAGTTATTGACAACTTCTGATTTAGTCAGAAAGATTTGTTTTCCCTTCCCTTGGTTCAAGTAAAGAGAGAAAGCTCACTGACATACATAAGCAAATCAACAAGAAATGCCATGATTTCTTTTTTCCTATTAGAGTCGAAGTGCTTGCCTCTGATAAACTTCTCTTCATCTTAGTTCTTTACTCCCTGAAGCTTTGCTATTTCCAACAAGACACCAAGTATCTCCTTAGCAACTATCTCAAATACAATCAGATTTTTCTCTTTTCTAATGAAGGCTACTTTGCTTCTTTCTTTAAAAAAGAAGCATTTCTTTTATAGTTACAAACCCAAGCTTAATAGAACATGATTTTAAAAGCAAGCAAAAGTAAAATGTGGATTTATAACACAAGGCCCTCCAAGTGGAGGTCTGATTATACCACATAGGGTATAACTAGCCTATGGATGAAGTCACCTATGAAATGGCCAAACAGCAGACTATGAGAAGGAGTAGAAACCAGAGAAAAACAAGAAGTCTCTGTAATTGGTCCTGAAATTATCTGGAAATCTAAGCCTTATCATACATGAGGAATTTTAGTGTTTTTACTGGAAGGAACATGAAGATATCACATCCTCTTATTCTGTTTAGGGTTGCCCTGAATGTAAGCCCTTACTAAGGACTGATGTTACACCTTAAAGGGTAGAACACGGTTTTATAGCTGTGGTATTGAAGAGGGGCTGGGTGTTCCATCTTCCAATTCACTACCACACATTATCTATGGTGCTTGGGTAATTGAGCAAATAATGCCCTTGATAACCATTCTCTCTCTTTAACTCCAAGGCAAGGTCATTAATTAAGGCCAGAAGGGGATTGTTTAACGGCTGTTAATGAACCACAATTGAAGGAATTGCTTTGGGGAGCATTCTTAGAGCCTGTAAAAGTGCATGAACAAGAGTAGCTTGGGTATCTAATGTTCCTTGTCCTTCCTGTCACTGTTCAGTCATGGATGGGCACATTCAATGTGAAACAACTGGGGAATTGCATGCCATTGCCCTGTCTGATTATGCTTCTATAACTTTAAGTGGCTATTTATTTTCAACGCCATGATAATTTCTAGAGAAGCTTTTCTAGGACACACACTTAATGTGTAGCTCACACCACAATATAATGATCCAGACAATTAACTGATTGCCCAGCATTTATTCAGTGCTGTCTGAGGTAGTCTGAGCATCACACACACATACTGAAAAAGGATGAATGGTACTCCCTGCCCTAAAGGAGGCATCACCTCAATGGAACCACATAATGGACCGAAGAAACAAGTGAAGACCAGTGTGTCCTAATAGTATATAATTAAGGGCTAAAGAAATTTAGAGAATGAGTCAACTATGTGAGCAAAGCAGGTTTCAAAGGAGAGGTGGGACTTAAGCTGGGCCCATAGAGAATCAGAACAGGCAGAGAGGAGCAGGAGCAGTGTGGAGAACGGCAGGGTGAGTATGGCCTGTAAGAGAACAGCGAGCATCCTGCCTCCCTAGAAAAGAACTTCATGCCAAAGTCTACAGATTATCCTTCTTTCTTCTTCCTTTTACCATTCTCCTCCTTCTTTTGAAGTTTAAAGAGGCAATTTGAGATAACCAAGTTCCACTACATACACCCTCCAACACACACACACACACACACACACACACACACACACACACACACACCAGGAGATAGGCTGAGTGGCTCACACAGGTCTGACATGGTGACAGAGCACAGAACTAGTGTCAGACAAGAAATTAAATGGCATAAGTGTAAGTCTGGGGTGCAAAGCCTTTCTTACTGGGGCACGATGTTAGCTCAATAGTGTGAAGATAGATTATAAAAGGTCTGAATTTCAGACAGAGGAGTTCAGGCAGATGGTGCAACAGAGAAGGAGCTCCTGCAGGGAAGTACATCTTGAAGAAGGATTGGGAGTAACTATCTGCTAATATCCACAACTTTTATTAACAGATGACTCAGTGTCAGGCTCTGTTATGGAGCTCACATGTACATTTTTTCACGTAAGGCTCACAACAACTCTCTATTTGCTAGTAAAGTTCACTCCCATTTACAGATGAAGAGACAGGTTTAGAAAAATTAACTACCTTGCCTAAGGCAAGTAAAAGTGAGAGCAGAAGTTCTAAAACCCAGCTTCCTAAGGATCATGCTTTATTGCTTCTCATATAAATCTAGCTTGTTGTCTTTATACCTTTTTACTCAGGAACCCTTAATATAATGGTTCCAAACTGGGGGTGATTTTGCCCCTCAGGGACATATGGCAACATTGGGAGATACTTTTGGTTGGCCCAACTTGGGGGGCGGGGGGAGATGCTACTGGCATTAGTGGGAAGAGACCAGGAATGCTGCTAATAAGCATCCTTCCATACATAGGGCAGCCTCTCAGCAAAGACATATCCAGCCCCAAATGCCAATGGTGCCAACGCTGAGAAGCCTGGCCCTAAAAGGGTTCAGAAAAATACGACTCCTTCACACATATTTATGCTTCTATAACTTTAATGTAAATGTTGCATTATAAGTCTAAACAGTGGCAAAGGATGTAATGTCTGGTATATTAGTAATACTGACATTTAAAAATAAAACAGTCATAGCTCTTTTAAATGTACCCAATGATATTTACACACCCTATCAAATTGATATCTAACATCATTCTTTTAAAGGATACACAAATTACATTTCCATTCCCATGGACTATTATAGTTTATGCTTGCAAGTCTCATTAATTACACAACCATTTTCTCTGCAACAAAAGAAATGTTTAAATAAAAAAGGTTTAAACATTTCCCGTGAACATAAGGCTCTAAGTCTGTGACTCCCGAACTATTTACTCAGTTGGCGAGGGGCTCTTCAGTGAATCACAGGGAACCGCCGGATATTGTAAATTTTCAAGGTAAACACAGTATGAACTACCAGTTCGGAAGTAGTTCACAGCTTCAACAGTTGATCAAAACTACATTCCTTTGATGATGTTATATTTTTGCAAGGCTGGCTTTTTGGCCGATGCTGTACTTTAAAAGCGAGTCAGGCCCTGGCAAGTGTTGCTCAGTGGTTAGAGTGTAGGCCCAGGCACCGAAGGGTCTCAGGTACTATTCCTGGTCTTGGGCACCTACCTGGCTTGTGGTTCGCTCCCCCACCCCTGGTTGGTTGCTTGCAGGAGGTAATCAGTAGATGTGTCTCTCTCACGTTGATGTTTCTCTCTCTCTCTCTCTCTCTCTCTCTCTCTCTCCCTTCTCCCTCCCTTCCACTCTCTGAAAAGCAATGGAAAAAATATGCTCAGGTGAGGATTAACAAAAAGCAAGTCAGTACACATGTCAGTGTGGAACATGAAATGAGGGTGGGGTGCCCAAGGTTTAAGGAATCGGGTGCACACATCTCCTTAGTAAGTCATTCTGGTTACTTAAGAATGAAATAAAGATATGTTTTTTTCTTTCACTTTATGTATTTTATCTTTGGCTACTGTGTTGTTAGGATAGAAATACTTATTAAGTTGTTTGAACCAAAGCAATTAATAAACGGAACCAATAAGTATTTCTTTTGGTCTGAGGACATAGTGGAAATATTATTAGCTCTAAGGATGGTGTGAAACTAGAAAGGCTGGGACCTCTGGTGTAAGTGTTAAAACACAGTCTTCTGGGTTGAGATGTTGTCATAATGACCTTTAGTATGTAATACATCAAAACAACATAGTTATATTATAAAGTTTGATGATTATAAAAATAAAAAGTGAAAAGTTTTGGAAATGTATCTCCAATGAATGGGTTGGTTACCCCTGTCTCCCCCCAGTTGGTCATACACACGTGGATGAAAAGCATTACATATCCATAGATAAATATTAAAAAGGAATGTAAAATTATATTCCTATTTCCATTTTAATAGATGTAAGCACCAAATAATCGTGTTCATATAGGCATCAAACAAGCTTTGTTACAGCCATGTCACTCAGGTCCTGCATCCTGAAGTATAGGCCAAAAGTCAGCTAGTGCTCGAGCATCAACAGTTCCTCCTAAGGATCCATCAGCTCTATTAGGTGGTGTTTGCTGTTTTGAAAGCAAAGAATTACAAACGTTTGATTTCCTAAACAATATGGCATCCTCTCATTAGAATTCACTTTCTCAGCTCCAGAATTTTAAATTGTTCCTTGTGTGGGGCCCTAGAGGCTGGGGTCCTAGATGCAGCCGGGGACAATGCATCTTCTCAATGTTCGGGCAGGGTGACAGGTGCCCTTTTCGGTTGTAAATTGGAAGAAGGGCTCTTGTGCGGGGCGGGGGCGGGGGGGGGGGGGGAGAGACAGAGAGCTGGTAAGTTCTTAAGAAGATCCATTTTAGGAACGTACACATGGAAGGTGAGGAATCGGTCTCCTCAAAACTGACTGCACCCATGTGCGCTTGGGAAGCCTCTGCATATGCCTAGGATCACTGGTTCCCCAGCGTGAGGGCCACTGTGGGCCCTGGGAAAAGGAGCTTTACTCCAGGGCATGGACACACCCTGGCAGCCTCAACCACGTGGGCGGTGGGGCTAACAGGCAAAGCATTTGGGGACCATCCCCCCCTTTCCTCTTCCTTTTCCTTTTCCTTTTTTTTCCTTTTTCTTTTCTGAATGGCAGCTGAGTGTGGCCTCCAAAGTCAGACTCCTGGGTTTAAGTCCCAGTTTTCCCATTTATCCGTTTTCTAAATTTGCACAAGTTACTTAATTTTGTGCCTCAGTTTACTAGTGCATAAAATGTGAATTATAATAGTATTTATCTCAGAGGATGGATGTGAGTTAAATGAATTCAGTAAAAGTGCCTGGCATATGACAAGCACTCAGTTAATGTAAACTAGTACAGAGATTCAACTGTGCCCCTTTGGGAGGAGTCCTGCCCTCCATCCTGGGAACCCTCACAGGACAAGTGTGAGGTCCAAGAGAAAGGAAGCCTTTGTGACCAATTCTTAAGGAGAAAGTTCCAATTTCTCTACCTGAAGCCTACGGGGCACAGAGATTAAGAGAATAGACTCAGAGGAAAGGAGTCAGGAAACCAGCCACTTGAGTTTTCCTCTATTCCAGACAAAAGGAGCCTTCCTGAGTTTCCTGGAATGTGGAGCCAAATTGCTGATCTGTAACAAACATTGGGCATTTGCTTGTGTTGAATGCACTTCAAACAGAACCGGAAAGTCTACACTGGGCTACTCAATTAAGAGGACAAGATTGGAGCTAAAGCTGCAGGTTAATATTTCTTCTCCTTTGTTCTCCAGCATTAAGCATATTTCATCCCCCTATCATTCTGCACTTCCTTATTTACTCTACAAAGCAAACTGTTCTGGTTTTGTTTCTTTTTTCTTTGAATCGTTTGCTTTTGGCTTCTGCCTAGTTAATACTTAGCATTTATGTAAAGTTTGCATTTGTCGGGTCTGTTGAAGCTGGGCATGGGGGAGGACAGAAGAGATAACCTTGGTGCCAGAAGGTAAATTAAACGGAGACTTCATGAAATAATGTTATAAGAAGCTGAGGGTCCCCAAGAAGAAGGACTTGTGAGGACAAACATCTTTGAATTGGTGGCAAAGATTGTATTGGTAGGCTGACTCTCATTCTCTTCTGCTTTTTCTCCTGCTGCTTTGCTTGGTAGCTGGGAAGTTAGGGAGATGGAAAAGAGTGGAAACTGGGAAGGAATTAGGAATATTTGCAATTAGAGAAGGACTTTTGTGACATAAACCTTAGTCAAAATACACCCTTTGAGCAAGGAGGGAGGCATTCATGCTTTGCTTCCATACCAGCAGGAATTGGTAAAACTTTAAGATTTGGAAACTTAACCTGTTTTTGCCTTCATTATGTTACCCCAAGACTCAAAGAAATCATGCTGATCAGCTGCGTGAGACAGAAAAAATTCCCAAACCAGCCACAGTTTGGAGTAAATGAGAGTGAGGTGACACAGTGGTGGGTCATAAGTTAAGGACGTGGAAGTCTCGGTTTTGGTCCTCTTGATTGTGGCTAAAAGATAGCTCTGTGAGTGCCATCAGTTACTGCAGATGCTGATGCAAGAGGTGATTTAGGAGAACGGGTCTGGCAAATGTATGTGGTGAAGCTTGGAGGATTGTATCTTCAAATGTGCAAGCATGAAAATTATGTACTATTTTTTTTCTCCATAAAACTCCCTCTTTCTCCAGTTAAAATAGAACCACCTGCAGTCTTCAGAGGTGATGTGACCAGGTGACATAGAAGATATGTTATTATTTCCATGTAAAACATTTCAAAATATGACCTGCCCAGTCTTTTCTCTTCACCCATATTCGTGTTTCTTTGTTTTTCTCCATTATGGTCAGATACACTAGCATTCTCCAAGTCTCCTGCAGGCTTTGCACTTTTTTATTTTTTTGCTGTTAATCCTCACCTGAGGGTATTTTTTCCATTGATTTTCAGAAAGTGAAGGTGGGGGCAGGGGAAGAAAGAAAAAGAGAGAGAGAGAGAGAGAGAGAGAGAGAGAGAGACAGAGAGAGAGAGAGGGGTGAGAGAGAGATACATCAATTGGTTGTCTCACCTCACAAGCCCCCAACTGGGCTGGGGATCGAACCTGCAACCCAGGTACATGGCCTTGACCAGGAATTGATCCTGCGACCCTTCAGTGCATGGGCCAACACTCTAACCACTAAGCATGCTGGCCAGGGCAGGCTTTGTGATTTTTTTATTCTACCTTCAAATCCTGATTCTATGAGGAATACTCACTCTTCCTTCAATGTGCTTTCAGATTTGACTTTTCTTCTCTTTATTCTACACCTTACTCTTTATCAGGCTTTTGGCCGTTTACACCCAAATTACTACATATGCCTCAAAGGATCAGGTCTTGAATTCTTCTTGTCCTGGGCCATGCTCTAAAGCAGTGGTCGGCAAACTCATTAGTCAACAGAGCCAAATATCAACAATACAACGATTGAAATTTCTTTTGAGAGCCAAAAACTGACTTCTGCGCGTGGGCCACGAAGTTTCAGCCGCACTGTATATGCGCGCCCGCACATGGTATTTTGTGGAAGAGCCACACTAAAGGGGCCAAAGAGCCGCACGTGGCTCGCGAGCCGTGGTTTGCCGACCACTGCTCTAAAGCAATTCCTTGATTAAACTCCTTTGACATGTTTTTGACATATGATTCACCCATATAGTAACTCTCCATGGCATTGCCTCAGAAATCCCTTAGCCTGATATTCAAAGTTCTCCATGGCTAGGCCCACTGGACTCTCCACCCTCATCTCTCACTACTCTGTTGTGGAGCCACCTATTTAGGGTGAAGCCAGTGTCTGAAGGGTTCCTTGCTCACTGACTGTTTCTCTCTGTCTCAGTGCTTTGGCTCCTGAGGGTCCCCTGTCTTGGAAAACTCCCCCTTCTCTTCCCTTTTGAGGAATCTATATCCTGCTTTTTTTTCCCCCCCAAAGTTCAGCTTAAGGACAAGTTTCTCCAAGAAGCCATCTCTGATCAATCTTGCCCAATGCTTTGCTTCCCTTTATGTTGCTCATCTTTAGCACTTAGCCATGCAGTGCCAGCGTGCAATATCATATGGAGTTTTGAAATTATTCTCTAGTGTGCTGGGAACACAATACATAGTTAATAGAGACATTTGTTAACTTGACTTCATGCCTTGTCTCCTCCATTCAACTGTAATTTTCTTTAGGGTGATGCTTGTATCTCATATTACTTCTGATACTCCCCTCCACCCCCCCAAGTCCCCCACCCCTCCCAAGCCCCTCCCCCACCGCCGCAACAGAATCTAGTGCAAGACCTGCCAGCAATAGGAACTTAATTAACATTTGAAATAAATGCATGGATAAGAGAAATAGATCAACCCTGAGGTCCTAGAGTCTCCCCCACCCCTACCCCCCCCACCCCCCCCCCACCCCTGGACACTGATCAAACCCATCTGTCTCACATTGTTAGCTCCTGTCCAAATGGGAAGCTAGAGGACTGACCGAGACTGGGTGAGGATCAAAGGTTGCTCACTTGTCTAAAATGAGCTGACTGTGGGGCACGTACGCAGTTCTCAGCAGGGTACAGCTTCCTGATGTGTTGTTGATAACCGAGAATCCTGATTTATACATGGTACTCAAGTGTTAGGGAGATGTGGATGCTGGGTCCTTCAGGTATTCCTCTTGCTTCCTTTGCTGTGTCTTACCCCACCTCTGGGCCACTCCCACTCCACCCCCTCTCCTTTCCTCCTTCTTCAAGCTTTAAAGAAGCCCTGGCGGTCTACTTTAGAAAAAATATAATACGTTTTCATGAAGTTGTGAATATCTGGTGGTAGTAAAATATCACCTTTCTAAGGAATATTTGTTTTGGAAAAGGGGGATTTTATAGTTTAACTGAACAGCCCCACCATGGTGACATTTTGGGTATGCATCCCAAGTTTGCAGGGAGGTATTTTATAGCAGAGACCCTTTGGTGGCACTCCTGTACCACAGAATGTGGTGACCACCTAGCTGCTTGTTCGTAAGGATGGTTCTGCATGTGTGTAGTGCTTATTTGCATGGTAGTGTGTTGGGGATTTTCTGTGTGTTTGAAGGCTAGAAGGACAGGTGATCTGTACAGAACTGGCTTGGCAGGGCAGGTAAAAATGAGGAGCTACCAACAAATTGAATTGCATCAGAAAAAAAATATTTTCAGTCCCGACCCTTCAAGAAATTCATGTTTCTGTAAATCAGATGTCTCCTGCTCTGGGAGGTAGATCCTTTTGATAAGCGCTTATTGATGGGGCAGGAGGCAGTTCTTCCCTGCATAGCTGACTCAGCGGTCCCCCCAGTCTCCAGGCAGCTGCATTGGACATATTCCTCTTTGGGTTCTAGACAAACAGAAGATAAAACAAAAACCAAATATTTGTAGATTATATGAGAAAGAAGAATGACATTTTGTGACACATGAAAATTACATGAAATTCCAATTACAGGGTTCACTGTTTTATTGGGACACATCATGCACATTCCTTCACATGTTTTTCTCGTGTGATCATTACAGCAATCCTGGGATCTGGACTTGAAGCCCCATTTTGCATATGAGGAAGCCGAGGCTCCCAGAGTTAGGAGACTTCTCAGGGAAGGGGAGGGCCATGCAGAGGGAGCCATCCTCAGTGCACACGCCTGTATTTGCTCTGAGGAGTTAAGTGAATTTACCAGACAGGTAAGGAGATGAGGACTGGACTTCAAATTAGACCTGATGGCAAACCAAGACAACCTTGCAGCACAGTGCAAGGCCAGCAACCGTAGATCATTTTTACGTTGCCTTGAATGTTTATCAGCTGTGAATCTTCCTGAGCTAGTTGATGGGGGCAAGAGACAGTTCTTCCCTGACTAAAGGAGATCCATTTGGGAGTTCAACCATTATTCAGTAGCCCACGTCGCACAGTTCAGCTTCATATTTTGCAGTGGGAAGATGGATGTGGTACATTTCATTTCTCCTTGCTTCCAGTTCTGACATGAAAGTTAGCCTTAATCAGCCAATGCATTCTGGTGAGATTGCTTTGGAAGTCACCCCAAAGTCACCATGGCTAAATGGGATGCGGCTGTTAAGATGGAAATGCATTTCAGTTAATACCTCAGCTGCATGGAAGCTAAGCCAGTGCCAGCCCTAATTCCTAAAGGAAAACAAATCCACAATAATCCATCTCCTAATTCTGTGCAGACTGGCTCAACACCAGATCATGTCAGTTGTGAGGCCTCTTTCCCTCTCAGGGAGGCCCAGACCAACCCCTCACAGGCAGTCGCTGAATTTGAGGTCAGCAGTCACACATATAGACGTGTGCGGCCCAGACAACATCCCTTGGTTTATCTGAAGTGAAAACATTCACTGTGAAGACGGAAGTAAGCGCCTTCCTTCCAACAAGCAATGAACTTGACCTGAGCAGCAGTCGAAGTGTGCTCCTTTTTGCAGGTTGCAGGCACGGCTCTGTTGGGTTAACCTTGGCGTTGTCCTGTTTCCTTTTAACTATCTTTTAAAAAAAATATTTACCTGAGGAGAAACATCAATGTGAGAAAGAAACATCGATGGGTTGCCTCTCGTACGCGCCCTGACTGGGAATCAAACCCACAACCTTTTGGTGTACAGGGATGACGCTCCAAGCAACCGAGCCACCCGGCTGGGGTCCTTTTGACTATCCTTAACCTTGATTTTCTCCCTGGCCTCTGAGGAAAGGCGTTGATATTTATTCATTCACACTGAGCTGTAAGTGACTGATGAGAGAGGCCATTAGTTTCTAAAAATATTGACATTTGAATATCATTGTTTAACTGGGGTGAAAGGTATGAAGGGAGACAGAACAGACAGGGTGGAGGGGAAGGTACTGATTTAGGTCAAACTCCAGCCCATGGGCCAAATCTAGCCTGCCACCTATTTTTGTACAGCTCACAAACAAAGAATGATTTTCATATCTTTAAAAATGGTTGGAAGAAAATAGAAAGAAGAATGATATTTTGTGACATGTGAAAATTACATGAAATTCCAGTTTCAGGGCCCATAGTTTTATTGGAACACATCATGTTCATTCATTTACATATGGTCTGTGTGGTTTTTGTTGTTGTTGTTTTGTTAATCCTTACCCGAGGGTATTTTTCCACTGTGTTTTTATTTTTATTTTTAGAGAGAGTGGAAGGGAGGGAGAAAGACAGAGAGAGAGAAACATCGATGTGAGAGAGACACATCGATTGATTGCCTCCCGCACACGGCCTGGATAGAGCCTGCAACTGAGGTATGTGTCCTTGACGGGATTCGAACTTGAGACCCTTCATTCCGAGGACCAATGCTCTATCCACTGAGCCAAACCAGCTAGTGCTGCCTGTGGTTATTTTCACACTTTGATGGCACAGTTATAGCTGTGACAGCGACTGCATGGTCTATACGACCCAAAGTATTTATCCTCTAGCCCTTTACAGAAAATGTTTGCAGTCCCTTTAGGGCAGGGGTCCTCAAACTACGGCCCGTGGGCCACATGCGGCCTGCTGAGGACATTGATCCGGCCGGGTGTTTTTGCCGCCGCTGCCTGTCCTGCTTAGCACCCGACTTAGCAGTGTGCATAGGAATTTGTTCATAATTTTTTTTTTTTAAACTATAGTCCGGCCCTCCAACGGTCTGAGGGACAGTGAACTGGCCCCCTGTTTAAAAAGTTTGAGGACCCCTGCTTTAGGGTAAACTATATAGCAAACAAGTAGCTCCCAAGAAGAAAGCAGTTCCGAAGTGGAAAGGTATATCCTTTTAACAACAAAGGTGGGTGAGCAAAGCCTTTACTTCAGTTACTGTCTCCCTTGCTAGTATTATACGGTAAGCTCCTCTCAGGGACAGGAGGCCACAGAAGATTTCCCACGGCAGTAGGATCTTTCCTCCAAAATACTTGCTATAGTAGGGTATAGATTATCTCACTCCCTCCCCTGCCCCCCATGCTGGGGCAAAGGTGCTTTTGGGTGACTCCACCTGGTGCCTAGCTGCCACTGCGACTTTGATTTAAAGGATCCATTGCTAGTTCCAGCTGGTTATGTCTACATCTTCCAGTAAAAACAACAACTCCTTAAAGTTTTGGGGTTTTTTGTTGGCTTAAAGTAGCTTTTTTTCTGGTAATTTAGTCATTTATTAAATCATTTGTTCCATAAACAATTGTAGAGTACCTGCTATCTGCTAGGTGCCAGACATACAAAGAGACTGCAATACAACCTTAGTCTCTGCTTTTGAGGGGTTCCCAGTCTAGTGATGGAGAAACAGGTAATGATTAACACAGACAGTTTGAACATTGGCCATAGTTTTATCATAAAGGTTCGGGTTAGATGCCTGTGAGATCTCAGAGGGCACATAGAACTTAGG
Organism: Eptesicus fuscus; assembly: GCF_027574615.1. Classification (NCBI taxonomy): domain Eukaryota; kingdom Metazoa; phylum Chordata; class Mammalia; order Chiroptera; family Vespertilionidae; genus Eptesicus; species Eptesicus fuscus. The sequence goes on along the minus strand of NC_072477.1, from coordinate 71,948,232 downwards.
GTGGAAATGGTAGGAACTAATGTTTTTCACTGAGTATTAAGTAAATTTATTGATGAGTCACTTAAATATACAGTTGATATTCAATATTATTTTATATTAGTTTCAGGTATAGAACATAGTGACCCCATTTTGATAGGACACTTTTAGCTTATCACAGACTGTTTAGAAAGAGGCCTATTTTCCCAAACATCTGGTGTCCTTCAAGGACGATACTGGGCAGGGCCAGCAGGTGGCCACAAATGTTTCCTACCCTGCAGAACTGAGTGAGAAGTAGTAGATTGTCCTGTGATGTTGAAATTAATTCTTTCTTACTGACTATTCCTACTTCTCTCTTATTCTGAAAAGTCTTTGACTCTGTCTTGGAATATTGAAAATCAGCCATATGAGGCACCATTTGTTTGTTGGGGACAGGCCATGTGTTTGGTTTGTATGTGGCCATGGAAAAGGTCTGCCCTCTTGTTATTCCAGCAGAATTCACATCTGTTAGCCTCTGGGGCATCACACCCAAACCATCTGCTTGACCACTATTTGCTAGGGGGGTTGGGAGGAAGGATGGAAAGGACAGAGAAAGTAAATTGGGAAAACCTTCCTTTGGTGTTGCAGAATGCTGAGGGGCAGCCAGGTTCGGCATGAGATCCGTCAAAGAAGCATTCCTGTCCTCTTTAGACTCAAGTAAAGGTGAAAGTCAAGCTTCGAGGCACCTGAGCTCGATGATTCTCTTTTCATTATAATTTAAAAAAACAACAACACACACACACAAAAGATTAAGGACACACTTGAAAACTTACAGATACATAAAATTTTGGTCATGCTTGGCTCAGCCCCCAAAAGTCAAATATCTCAGGTGATCAAGCCACGTGTGTGAAAAATCTCAATAGCAACATCATAACTCCCCCTCACACCACTGAGTCCTCTATGCACACTTAGTACGGAAAACAACATCTCTACTTATTTAGATGTGCTCATCTCTGGTTACACATAAGGATCATGCAGGGAACTTTTGAAACATACTTGCCATCAGGTGCCAGCCCTGGAGATTCAGATTTAATGGGTTCAAGGGTCAAGTCCAGCATTGACATGGCTTGAAAGTTCTCCCAGGTGATACTAATGGGCAGAAATGTCTCTGATTTGGAGAAAAACTTGTTATTTTTTCTGCAGCTGCTGGTCACCTAATTTCAGAAGCTAAACATTCAAAAGAACCCATTAGGTTAGGAAAAGAGGTATTAGAAAAATAAAGAAGTGTGATTCAATGAAGAAAAGGAATAATATCAAGCAAAACCAGCCTGGATTTCTCAACTACAGTTCTCTTATGACCTTGGGTGAGATAATTCTTTGTTGTGGGGCTGCCCCATGTATTGTAAGAGGTTTAGCAGCATTCCGGGCTTCTGCTCCCAATAGCAGCACCACCCTGCTCCCCCCCCCCCCCCCCCCGCTTGCCCCCTGCCCTGGCCCCAGTTGTGACAAAGAAAAATATCGCTAGTCAATGCCACTGTCTCCTGTATGTAACCCTCCCCACCACCAATTTGAGAACCACTGATCTAGATAATTAGAGAGTGGGTTTTTGCCTCTTCTTTATTTAATCTGATGTCTCTTTCCTAAAATTAATAAGCCTAATAAGTTCTTAAAACCCATCTGGAACTGGCAGAAAGGTTGGCAGCTTTGCTGAAAGGCCAGGAAGGCTATGTTTGATGATGGGAATAGCCATGTCTGGGGATGTTTTGGAATTAGGGTAGCATCCAAAGTATGAGAGTTTTTTGTTTGTTTTGTCTTTTTAAAAAATGAGAGGTCATGAATCTTACTATAAATTTATCTTCTGGAGGGAAAATCTTACATCCAAAATTAGTGTTTAAAAATACAAATCACTATTGTTACAGAATTTACCTGGCGACCGAAAAATACACAGGGAGTACTCGGAGATCCAGGATAAACCCATTTATTTTCAGATGTTTCAGATGTACTAGTACAGTGACTCAGGGAGTCAGTTCTCCAAATCCCTGAGTGAGTGAATATGGAGGAAGCTTTTCCTTTATACCCTTTGGTTTCTATGTCCCCCAAATATTGATCAGGCTTCTGGACCTTTTGCGGGCTTTGCAAAAAGGCCCATGTGTTGGGATGGGGCTGTGAGACCACACCCAAAGGCCTGGCCTGGCGCCAGCGCTGATAACCCCCTCCGGGGTTTGTGTATGGTTCATGGTTTATGGCCTTTGCAAAAAGGATACATTCCGGGAAACAGGTCCTGCAAGGCAGGACAGGCATCAATGAAGTTAATTATCGGCTAGCAAGAGTGTGCGTTAGAAGGCAGGTTACTGGCAACAATTCAGATTGCTAGCCCCTCAACAATGTCTTATATTCCCCATCACTATAATACTGTAATATAGTCAAGCTGAGAGAGCTTACATAGACATATTTCAGAAACACCAGAGAATAATTTTGATGCAATTTGTCTTAAATCTACTTCTTCTTAAAGTATCACTAGATTTACTAAAAGTGTGTTTCTTATCAAACAGAATAAGCAATTAATATAAGGATCAAAGCCCTAACAGAAGACTGACAGTGAAATTATTAGCATAGTACTGTGACAAACCTCAGGGGGATTGTTAATTTCCTGGCTTCAGAATGACTTGGTTGACACCAGATATTACAGGCAGTACAACAGTCACCATGGCAACAGCACTTGATTTGAGAAGCTGTAGGTTTAAAAATGAAATTGAAGCGAAGTAGTTAGGGCTAAATATACTTTTATGGTGCTGAGGGTTCTGTGGATCAATATGTGCCTATATTTACTGATCACTTACTATTTGCCAAGCCCCACGTTAAATTCTTGACTTGTATTAGCTCATTTAACCTTCACAATAGCCCCCAAGGTCGTTAGTCTTATTATCCCTATTATGTAATTAAGGAACTGGTGGTTGAGCTTGCAGTGTTAACTTTCCCAGGTCACAGTGCTGGGAAGCCACATTCATGTCCATCTCAGAAGTTCCCAAACTCTTTCTGTTCACAGTGCAGTTAGTGTTTTGGTAATTTTTGTTTTACAGTGCACATAGGCCAAAAGAAATACTTGTAAGTTCCATTTATTAGATAGTCCAGACAACTTTATAAATAGTATTTTTGTCCTGACAACTTTGTAGTCATTTGAAAAACAACAGACATAAATTGGAAGAAAAAAAGACATGTTCTATATCATCTTATCTAATAAAAGAGTAATATGCAAATTGACTGTCACTCCAAGACACAAGATGGCCGCTCCCATGTGGTCAAAGATGGCTGCCCCCATGTGGACACAAGATGGCCACCACAAGATGGCTTGCAGGGGAGGGAAGTTGTGGGCAGTTGGAGGAGACCAGGCCTGCAGTGGAGTGCAGTTGGGGAGGGACCAGGCCTGCAGGGGAAGGCATCTGGGGAAGACCAGGCCTGCAGTGGAGGGCAGTTGGGGAGGACCAGGCCTGCAGGGTAGGGCAGTTGTGGGCGATCAGGCAAGCAGGGAGGGCAGTTATGGGTGACCGGGCCAGCAGAGGAGGGCAGTTGAGGGAGACCAGGTCAGCAGGGCAGGGCAGTTGGGGGGGACCAGGCCTGCAGGGGAGGGCAGTTGGGGGGGGACCAGGCCTGCAGTGGAGGACAGTTGGGGGGGACCAGGCCTGCAAAGGAGGGCAGTTGTGGGCGATCAGGCAAGCAGGGAGGGCAGTTATGGGTGACCGGGCCAGCAGGGGAGGGCAGTTGGGGGGACCAGGTCTGCAGGGGAGGGCAGTTAGGGGGGACCAGGCCTGCAGGGGAGGGCAGTTGGGGGGAGGGGAACAGGCCTGCAGTGGAGGGCAGTTGGGCGGGGACCAGGCCTGCAGTGGAGGGCAGTTAGGGGTGACCAGGCTGGCAGGGGAAGGCAATTAGGGGCAATCGGGCCAGCTGGGGAGCAGTTAGGCATCAATCTGGCTGGCAGGGGAGTGGTTAGGGGCAATCAGGCAGAGGCAGGCGAGGTGTTGGGAGCCAGCAGTCCTGGATTGTGAGAGGGATGTCTGACTGCCCAGTGGGATCGGGCCTAAATGGGCAGTCAGACATCCCACAAGGGGTCCCAGATTGGAAAGGGTGCAGGCTGGGCTGAGGAACACGCCCCCCCCCCCCCGCCGTGCACGAATTTCGTGCACCAGGCTTCTAGTTCTTAAATAACCAATCACTTAACTTAGTGGGATGGGTGCAACAACTCAGTATGCACAGCTTCTCCAACTTGGAATCGAACTGGACATTTCTACTCTCATTTTCAGTTCCATGTCGAGTTTGCATGCTACTTGCCTTTTAGCACAGCAATGGCCCCAAACGTAGCTTTGCGAAGATATGGTATCATCAAAAGGAGCGTTTCAATCTCAGGTTGAAGCTGTGAACTTAGAGTTATTTATTTGCACCATGTCTGACAGATATCAAATATGGCTGTGTTTTTCTTGAAAACTTAAAAGATGCTCACCGTTTGGGAACTGCCTGCTGTGAGCTCTTTGACAGGCAGCCAGATTCTCTTATTCATCTGCATACTCACCCCTCCCAGAGTGCCTGGCACACAGCAGGGGGTGAGTGGGTGAAAGCAGAGGTCTGAATTGTTCCCGATTCTTGGTTCCACCTTTGCTCTCTAGAGAAAAGATTTCTTCTGGGTCTCTGAGGGGTGACTTTCTTCCCAAAGCTTGTACTTTCCACATTCCCCTCCCAAGGATGAGCTCAAACTAACCTCTAAGGGCTGGGGAACCCAGAGCCCCATCGCCAAACCCTGCTTGGACTAGCAAAGTCAGGGTCCAGGAAGATTATCCACACAAAGTGAAACTCTCTGTGACCCCAGCGACCCACACAGCTGTCCCCCAAAGGAGTAGCAAGTGCAGTCACACATGTTTGCCTCCGAGGCTCTAATGCAGCTCTCTGTGGGGGATGAGAGCAGGGAGGGAGGGAAGGAGTAGGTTGTCATTAGGACAAAGAGTGACCTTCACAGGAATGAATGCTCTTGTTTTGGTTTCCACAGTGCTGATACCTCAGGAAATTTATTTGAATGGAGATACATGCTTTCCATCCACCAGCTTCCCACAGTCCCATTCCAGGGGTAGGGCTGGGAGCAACCACCATTAACTCTCCTTCCAAATGCTGTTCTTCATTCCCTCTCCCAGCCCAGAGACTTCCTTATCTTCTGGCCTTGAACCTTCCTTTATATCTTTAATGCTGGGGACTAGGTTAACAGATATATCCATGAAAAGCTCATGACATTTTTTTTTTTGCCCAGTAATCCTACTCCTGGGTGTTTATACAGATATACTCACATGTATGAGAATGACACATGTATTAATATATCAATTCCAGCAGTATTTGTAATAATAATAGCTTAAAAATCTAATCTGGTGTATTTTTAATAAGGGACTATTAAAATAAATGAGCACACTTTAGACACAAACTATTAGACAACAATTTAAAGCAGATGTTGGCCCACATCTTTTTGTAAAGGGCCATAGAAGAAGTATTGTAAGCTTTGCAGGTCATAACTCTCTGTTGCAATTACTCAACTCTGCCATTGTCATGCAAAAGCAGCCACAGACAGTGAGGAAATGAATGAATGGGACTGTGCTACAAAAAAACTTTATTTACAAAAAAACAAGTGGAGACTGGGTTTGATATGTGAGCTGCTGTTTGCTCATCCTGATTTAAAGGAATGAGGCAAGTCTACATATATTCCTATGGGAAGACTTCTAAGATATGAGTAAACCAAGATTGAGTAAAGCAAGGAGGAAAAAAGTTCAAGGACATATCTAAATACACAGAATACTTCTGCAGGCTATACAAGAGACTGTAGGTGTGGTTGCATCTGGGAAGGCTGGGAGAAAGGGAAGATAGAGAGGCTTCCGCTGAATATCATTTTGTCCCCACTGGAATTATATATAGCGTGTGCATGCTTTTCTTATTCAAGAAAAACAAACTTTTAATAAGTGGGTTCACAGTAGCAGAATCCCAATTTGAGATATTAGCTGAGCATTAGTATCCCCTTCCCTAGCCAGCATCCCCCTGCCTGAACTCTCCATATTATAGAGCACATTTGATTCTCCACACAAATTACAAACTCTTTTGAAGGACTCTATATTTGCATCCTTTCTTGCTTCCTGCCATACATACAATTGGTCACAGTGTTTTGCAGAAAGTAGGTTTTTTCCACATACTCATACTACTTTTCAGTCTCCTGTATCAACTAACGTTGATGCTACAAGCAGCACCTGGGCTACTTCAGGTTGGCCAACTTCAGGACCACAGCATCACCCCCAAGTCCCAATTTCAGTTACTTTTGTGTAGGTAGAATCAAATTAAAGTCAACTTCAGGCACTGAAGGAAGCAATGTGTGGGAATCCTTGGCCCACGGTAGGCACTCACTCCAAGTTGGATATCCACGTAAATGAAATGACCACTGTGGCAGAGTCGCTGCTCTGTGTTCATCACAAAACCACTTTTCCTGGGTGCACATGAGACATCCTCAGCCTCCCCCCTCCAGTGTTCAAGCTGTCCCAGGACCACAGCGAAGGTGTCTACAAACCCAGGGCCAGCTTTCAGGACACCTACACACTCAGCATGAATCAGGGCGAGAGTGGAAAGCACCCCCTCTTGTCTCAAAGAAGGGTTTTGTCCTGTCACAGCGGCTCAGCTGTGTGGTGCGCTGGGCAGTGCAGAAGCAGAGACAGCTGCTGTGACAGTATTGACTGCCACCCACTCATTCTCCTGGAGCAGCGGCCCAGCCCCCTGCTGGAGGATGGCAGGACAGATGATGTAATTCTCAGATGCTTGCTTTCCAGTGACATTTATGACCCTGATATGTGAGTTGCCATGACAATTTCCACATATTAGATCTACATTCTTTGGGTCATTTTATGTCTTCAGTGGGGAGTAAAACTTGCGATATTCAGTGTTGGAATTCTCTCCATCCCTACGGAGTCTCCAAGTCAGAGGTTTCGGCTTCCCTTGTTGGTGGCCTCGGGTTGGCATATGAACTGGGTCTCGGGGATGGATTCACCTTGAGCTTGAGGGAGACAAAAAGAGAATAGTCAGTCATAAGGACAATAAAATCGCCTGATGAGATGACAACCACACAATCTTGGAGTTGAAGGGACCATAAAGATTGTCCAGTTCAGGCCCAGCATTTTGCAGGTGTGAAGTGAATACAGGAAGGGAAAGTGACTTCCCCAAGGTCACAGAGCTACTTAGTGAAACCCAGAGGGTTAGAACGTGAGTCTCCTGACTCCATTTCCAGTTCAGTGCCTTTGCTAGAGGCCATGAAATAGGGGCATTGAATAACAGTAGAATTTCTCAAAAAGTAGAAAAGAGAGCTTGCCTTTCTTTAATTCATTGCTCAAAACATGTCATTGTTTGGGGCTGGAGGCTGAAAATTGCAATCAGGGACACCCCTAGAAATACTAATGAAATCTTTCCTCTTCCATGAACTATGACACAAGTGCACGAAGGATTAATTTACAGGAATTGATTTTGAAAATGCATTTTTTTAATGTAAAAAGAAGGCAGTTATAATATCTTAGTTGCAAATTTTCCAACTCTGAGAATTTGCCAACTCTTTATTGCATCTTCAATGTTCAGGACTTTAAAATTGGAAAACCTTGATAGGTATCACCTATATGTAAGGTGATGATGATAAAGGGAACATTTCTTGAACACATACTGCATGCTAGTCACATAGCTAAAGTTAAATCACATGCTAGAGGATTTACATTTATTCTCCCACTTAATCTCAATAAAGTGGAGTATTGCTGTTATCCCAATTTTATAGATGAGTAAACTGAGGCTTATCATCATCACCTTACAGTTTTGTGGTACAAAGACTTAAACACAGTATTTACACTCAGACAGGCAGAGAGCCTGTCCACACACTGTTTTTCATGAAATTAGAAACACAGCCCTTTAGAGCTGCAGGTGGCCATCCCATCCAATGCCTTTCTTTAATAGATGAAGAAACTGGCACCTAAAGCAGTGGTTTGTTCTGAGTTACATGATTAGTGACATCACACCTCAAGAGAATGCCTTAAACTATATCACTGAAAATGTTTTCCTTTTTTTTTTTTTTAAATATCACCTCTACATTTTTTCAGCAGCTCCCCAGATCTTTAAGGAGAGCTGTTTAGCTGTGGATTAGTACAGATTAGCTGTGTAATGGTTAAGAATCCTGGCTTCATCACCTCCAATCTTGGGTTATTTGTTTAATGTCTCTGTGCCTCACTTTTCTTACATGTAAAGTGAGGATATCAAACTCCTGTACAGTGCTTGATACAATGAAGCCTCTGCATAAATATGTGCACTTGTATAATGATGTTATCATGCATATGGGAGAAAGTGGAGTTGGAGGTGGGGGGAAGGGCTGTCCCCATACTGTGCAAGTAGCGCTCTGGCTGGACATTGAAGCCAGGTGGCCACCCAGCCTTTTTCCCTGATGCCCTTAGAACTGTACGCACACATCCTTCTCTCCAGTCTGCTCACTGCCTGAGTTCCAGTCAGCGTTTGTGCCTGCCACACTACCACAAAGCCATTCCCTGCCTTCACTCCATTGAGAGCCTTGGGTTGGGCAACTCACTTTGCTGGCAACTCACTTTCCTTGGGCCTTGGTTTAGTCATCAGTTAAATGAGGAGCAACTAGTGAGAGTAATGTGTGAGTTAAAGTACATGTTAAAAAGAATTTTATGGGTGGGTCTAGAAATTGCACATTATTTTTCTGGGAAATGTGTCTTGAGTTACAAAAAATAATCAACAAAGGGATTTTTGGAATATAATCCCTTGTAACCCAGAAATATCCTACAACAACTGTGCAGTATAGAAAGGAGGATTTTCAAAGAACGGGTTGGGGGTTGGGGGTTGGGGGATGGAGGTGGGAGCTGGGGGGATATAGTGTTTTGGCTCAGAAACTGTATTTTGAATAGGAGAGGCTGGAAGCTGGAACCACAGGAGAGGAGTGTCCTGAACATTTGGCCACCTTTCTGCACAGATAATAACTTTGATGACTTAGGGTGAATCCAAAGTGACAGCTGACATGATGCTGTGGTCCTGAAGGTTACCAAACTGAAGTAACCTAGATGCTGCTGTAGCGTCAACATTAGGTGATACACGAAACAGATGTGTAGGGGGAGGGCATAAAGAGGGGGAATGTTCTCAGAAACTGAGGTCAACAAGTTCCTACCACCCTTTTAGGGAAGCTCCCCACCACCCCTACCCCCTCAGATCCACGTCTCAGTTTTCTCCTCATCCTTGTTGTTGGTTAACTTAATAGTTGCTCAACCTGGCTGATGATCATAAACATCTGGGTTGGCGAATGCTCCCTGGGTGTTCCTGTGATCAGTCAGCTTTGGCAATCACTGGCTGAAATCTCGGATCTGAATCACAGGCAGATGTGACTGCTGCAGTGTGAATGCAGGAGTGACTGGCTGTATCATCAAGAAAGAGTAGGGATGGCGTCACCTGCTGCTGCTTTGACTGGGCCATTACGCCTTCCAGATCAATCTAGTATTGTCTAAAAACTCAATCAGTCAACCAGTGAAGTAAATATGTTGAACCAGGCTCCATGCTGAGCACTGGGATTATTAGATTGAAGATGACCCGGCTGTGCTTTTGAGGCACTCACCTCTTCATTGTTAGATCCAACTCTACTCCTTCTCAGTAAATCTGACCTTCTTCTCTTCATCACGTCTGAGCTGTGGTCCAACCTGTTCATAGAGCAACCTCTCTTTTTCTGCTACTTTCCTTCACTAAGCTGTCAGTTTCAAGTACTCATACATTCCCTCATGAATTTTACTCATCCTGCAGCCTTCTGATGCAATCCCTCACTCATCCTTCCTCTTCAGGGTGCATTATTATTATTATTATTATTATTATTATTATTTATCATTTGCCCTTGTGCTATTCATAGCATTGTGGTAGGAAGAAAATATATTTATTTACACAGCCCTGCATCTCCCATTTTTTAAAAAGTGTTTTTTAAATTGATTTTTTAGAAAGAGAGGTAGGGAGAGGGAGATAGAAACATAAATCAGCTGCCTCCTGCATGCCCCCTACTGGGGAGTAAGCCTGCAACCAGGGCATGTGCACTGACCAGGAATCGAACCGGTGACCTCGCTCAACCAACTGAGTCACACTGGCCAGGCCCTGCAGTTCCCATTTTTGTCCTCCTAAGAAAGTTGAGTTCTAACATAGATTTGTGCTTAGAGGGATAACTTATGCAGTCTGAGCCTCTGCCAGTAGATAAGAAGGAAGGAATAGGGGCTGAATTCTGCTTCAGCTCTTGGACCAGATCACAAGCCCAGTAGCCCACAGAAGGGGGCACTATTTTCAAATTGATCTGAGGGTTGCCTATGTCTAATTGCCATGTCCAATGGGGCCACCTTTTTACAATTTGTCTGCCTAAAATGGGTGCTTTTTCTAATCCACAGAGTTGAATTTCTTCTAGGTGTTGTCCTTTTCACAATTGTACCGCCTTTTCTTCATGGCTGCCTTCACTTAAAACAAAGCCCAATGCATGTCCTGAGAACAAGCTGAATTTACATTTTTTTACTAAAAGTTTTGATCCTCTTACCTATGAATAAAAGCTTTTTAAATTTATCACGTATAATATGCAGGGACTAAAATAGAAGCAGCAATCCCACCAGGCCAAGAAGTGCAGGATTTTCCCACTTAGAGAGATTGAAAGTGCTGAAGGGCTAGGAAGAGTTAAGCCAGTACCTCCCATGCTTAGTTAAATAAATTGCTGATTAAAGTTCTCTCTCTTCAGCAGGGCAGACACCTTGCAGAATCCTCTTGTGAACCACAGGCACAACCGCGCCATCTGAGCTGAGGGCTGAGGGCGCCCCTGCAGCTGCTGGTTGAGCTCGTCAGGAAGCCAGTGCGTGCCGTGGGGAGGCAATTAGACAGATCAGAATCAGGAGCTGCTCCAGAGAGCACATGAATTAAACACTGAAACCCGAAGAATGGAAAGCCACTTCCACTTATCATCAACTTCACTTTTTCATCTTTAACTTGAGTGGAAGAATTGTGAGATGTTGTCAGCATTCAGTTTTCAGATACTCTCTTTTCTCAGAAATTACTGTCCACTGGTTGTCTAGTTATTTTATTTGTTTTAATGCTTTCTATAGCCTCATTCCAAGATGACATAAATTCAACCATCATAATTGGTAAGCTCAGCAAGAGACCTTTCTGTTGGTGGAGGCAAAAGCCTGATTGTAGTGTATTGAAGGGGTGATGGGAGTAAGGAAGCATGTCATTGAGATCCATGGTTCTCAAACTTGGCTGACTTTGAGACAATTGGAGAATTTTTAAAAATTCCAATGTCTAGGCAGCACCCCATATCAGTTACATCAGGGTCTTTATAGATGGTTCCCATCAAACGCTCCTCAAGTGATTCCAATGTGCTAAGTTCGAGAATCACTATTATAGAGCAGTGCCTCTCAAACTGTAACATGCATGTAGAGTTCCTAGTAGGTCTGGGATGGGACCCAAGGTCATGCATTTCCAACTGGACCCCCGTGATGCCAGTGCTGCTGGTCCACTGAGGGCAGAGATAACTCTCCTCAGTAGGTTTGACTATGAAAGGTACAATGGAACAGGGCAGATAGCTAGAGGGAGATCTGGAGTGAAGGAAGGATTACTGGTATTATTTTAAAGGGCATTATAAAAACATGTTTGTACAGTGATAGGAATAGTCCAGGAACAAGAGAGAGGGTTTAACAATGAAAGAGAGATGCAAACAACTGAAAAAGCAAAGTTTCTGGGGCTGCAGGAGGAGTGAGGTCCTGAGTATAGATAGAGGAGTAGAGGCTTCATGGATCAGGAGGAGGGAGTATGCACGCAGGCCACAGACTGAGAGAAAATATTTGCAAATCATAAGTCCAATGAAGGACTCATATCCAGAATATATAAAGTGCTCTCAAAACTCAATACTAAGAAAAAAACAACAACAACCCAATTACAAATGTGAAAAAAAAATATTTTTAAAGAATTCTTTTTTAAATTTTTACCTATTCATTTTTAATAAATTTTTTTTTATTGATTTCAGAGAGGGAGAGGGAGAGAAGATAGAAACATCAGTGATGAAAGAGAATCATTGATTGGCTGCCTCCTGTACACCCCATACTGGGGATTGAGCCTGCAACCGGGCATGTGCCCTTGACCAGAATTGAACCTGGGACCCTTCAGTCCCTAGGCTGATGCTCTATCCACTGAGCCAAATTGGAAAAATATTTTAATATTCACTTCACCAAGACATACACAGATGGCAAACAACAGCATGAAAACATGCTCAACATCATTAGGGCAATGAAAATTAAAATCCAATGAAATGCTACCACACAGCTGTTAGAATAGCCCAAATTGAAAAGACTGCCATATCATGTGCTGATAAGGATGTGGAAGAACTAGAGCTCTCATGCATTGCTGGTGGGAATGTAAAATGATATACTTACTTGAGGAAACAGTTTGGCAATTAAAAAAAAAAGTTAAGTATACTTTTGCCATATAATGCAGCCATTTTACTCTTAGGTATTTACCCAAGAGAAATAAAAACAGATTTTTATTCAAATATTTGAACATGAATATTCATAGCAGCTTTATTTGTAATAGCCAAGAAGAGAAAATAGTCTGCTATGATCTGAATGTTTGTGTCTCCCCAAACATTCTTTTTTAAAATACATATGTATTTATTTATTTTTAATTTCTTTATTGATTAAGGTATTACATATGTGTCCTTATCCCCCCATTAACCCCCAATGCCCCTACTCATGCCCTCACCCCCCTGTTGTCTGTGTCCATTGGTTAGGCTTATATGCATGCATACAAGTCCTTTGGTTGATCTCTCCCCTTTACCCCCACCCTCCCCTACCTTCCCTCTGAGGTTTGATGTTCTGATCAATGTTTCTCTGTCTCTAGATCTGTTTATATATGTATTTTTATTGATTTCAGAGAGGAAGGGAGAGGGGGAGAGAGATAGAAATATCAATGATGAGTGAGAATCTTTGATCAGTTGCTTCCTGCACACCCCTCTATGGGGATTGAGTCTGTAATCCGGGTATGTGCCCTGACAGGGAATCGAACTGGTGACTTCTTGGTTCCTGGGTCGATGCTCAACACTGAGTCACTCCTGACAGGCTCCCCAAACATTCTTTAAGAAGAAGAAAAAAAACACCCAGATCAAATATATGAACAATAAAATGTCAATAATTACATATCTATCAACAATTGAATCTAAAAAAAAACCCAAAATAAATGAACAAGCAGAACAGAAACAGACTCATAGATACAGAGACCATTCTGATGATTGCCAGAAAGGAGGGCTGTTCGGGGGATGGGTGAAAAAGGTGAAAGAATCCTATATAATAAAAGTGTAATATGCTAAGTGTCCGACCAATTGGTCAACAATTCAGTGGACCGCTTGACCAGTCACTATGACATGCACTGACCACCAGGGGGCAGATGCTTCTACCGGTAGGTTAGCTTGTTGCTGGAGTCCAGCCAATCAGGACTGCGCAAGAGGGCTGGACATGCCCTGGAGTCCTCCCCGGCCGGCTGGCCAGTCCCCATCGGCCCCAATCGGGACTGGGTGAGATAGCCTGATTGGCCCTGATCGCTGGTCAGGCCGAGGAACCCCACCCATGCACAAATTCATGCACTGGGCCTCTAGTTAAGAAATACAAATTGGTAGTCATAGAATAATTACCAAAGTACAGCACAGGGAATATAGTCAATAATAGTGTAATAACTATGTGTGTTGCCAGATGGGTGCTAGATTTATCATGATGATCACTTAGTAAGTTATGTAATGTCTAATCACTGGGGTGTACACCTGAAACTAATATAATAATGCATATAAACCGTAATTGAAAAATAAAAATGATTTAAAAAAAAATACATTATAGATGTGATTTATTTAAGAAAGACAATATAGAAGTATATCAACAGACCCATATCAATGTAAAAGGATTTGGCTCTAATCAAATGATTGGTAAATGAGTGTAGTATATATTTATCTATATATATGTAAAAGGCTAATATGCTAAGTTACCAACCATCCAAATGGTTGCTATGACTCTCACTGACCACCAGAGGGCAGACGCTCAACACAGGAGCTGCCATGACACGCACTGGCCATTTACAGAGAAATGGCACTGTGAACCTGTGCTGAGAACCAAGATCAACAGTAAATAATATAAATGTGAGAAGTCCAGTCAGAAGGCTGAATTGGGCTCTTTGAATATTCACAGGGTGAATATTTGCATTTTATTACCTACTACTGACTCAATGGCCTAAAGCAAACTCCCCCAACCTGATAATCTTACTGTTTACTAAACATTACCATGGATATGTCTGTTTGCATTCCTAAAAGGCAATTGTGTATTCTAGTAAATAAAAGCAGATGGGAACGGAGACTCAGTGGAACTTGGCTACTACAGTTAAGCTTTCCCTGGCTTCTCCCATAATTTTAAATGTATATTTCTTGTCTTGTGTTTCAATTTGCACATCAGCTCTTTCTCCAAGTCTTTGAACCTGAGGCCACGCTAGCCATGGCTTCACAGCCCTAGTGCCCATAAAGCAATCATAAGTCCAATGATTCCCCGAAGTGGGTCACGGGCCCTGCCACCACCCCAGAGTGACAGCCCACCAAATCGCAGCTGATGCTGCTGAGACCCCTATGGTGCAAAATATGGTCCACAGTCCAGCCCAGCCCAGTCCAGAAATGGTGGCTTTGGGCTCCAGGTAATGATGTCACGTAGCAACACCTGGCTTCCTCTCCCTAGCAACTAGCTTCCTTGGCATTTCTTCAGCCCAGGAACCAGACTTGCTTTATAGCCAGGTGAAAACATTTTACACTTTAACTAAATGTCTGTGAAGTGTTTTCCTGTGCCTCATCTCATATGATCCTCACAGAAGTCCTGGAGTAGGTAGATAGGAGACTCAGTGGGATCCTATTTTCTTTTCATTAGCTGGAAAACGGAGATTTAGAAAGTTTAGAAACTTGACCTGACTGAAAAGAAGTAAGAAATGGTGGACCTTGAAAATGACTTCAGGTTTTCTCACTGTGCAGAATATAGTCAAACACTGTTGCAGTTAAATATTTTACCCTTTGTTCTCCCTGCATGATCTACAATAATAATCTGCTTCATGTTGATATTTACTGCTGTGTTGCTGACAATTACCTGAAAGAGAAGTTGGGGTGCTTCACTGGGCTGGAAAAAGTTTAGCTAAATAAGAAAGCAGGTCTAATTAAGAAAGTTTATCTATATACATAAAGCTCTCACTGGCGCCAACTGTATGTGTGTTTCCATCTGTCATTGTCGATCGTGAATTTGGTTGAAACTCCTATTATAGAGAAAGGGTGAATAGCGATATTAAAATATTTCTTCTAATTAATTTCCTTTCAATGTGCATGAATTCATGCACCAGGCCTCTAGTGTGATATAAAATAAAATGTTTAAGGTAGGCATCATTTTGATTTCCTAATTTAATAAAATTTTTCAGTCTTGATAGTCATTTTTAAATTAAATTTATTGGTTAATAAACTTATATAGGTTTCAAGTGTACAAGTCTATAACATATCATCAGTATATTGCATTTGTGTGTTCACCACCCAAAGTCAAATTTTCTTTCATCACCATATATTTGACCCCCTTTACTCTTACTACCACCTCCTCACACCCCCCTTTTCAACTGGTAACCACCATACTGTTGTCAGTATCTATGAGTTTTTATTTGTCGTTTGATGGTTATCAGATAACAGGCCTTCTGCTATGATGATGTAAAGATTTTTGTAATTATTATCCCACTTTCCCAGCCAATCCATCATGTATCAGTAGGTGGAAGTACTGAGGCAATTCCCTCAGACTCCTCATGCTCTCGTCTACCCTTCGAAGGTAGCTTCTGAATCTAGAACCATCAAGCTTCTTGCACTTTTAACCTTCAAGATGTTAAGACTGTACAAAACCACCTCAGAGGCCCAGAATTCTGCAAAGACAGGAAAAACACTTTCCATCGCTATAAATAAAAACCTGAAGCCCGTCACACCTCATTAATATCACACACGTTAGGAGCCACAGACAGAAAGGAAAGAAGTGCAAACAAAACATCTCTTGCTTTATTTAGAAACCAAGCCCACGCCAGAAAAACAAGTCTCTGGTTTTCAGGCATTTGGAGATTTCAAATGCCTTACCCTTGAAGACTTGAGGTAGGGAGCATCATGTTCTGTCCTGGTTCGTGTCCGCAACACTCGGTGCCAACTAGAGCAGAAGGCAACAGCAGAGCTTCTTTCTCTGCCTTTGTTGACACCAACCACCCAGAGCACAAAATATCTGAGTCTCAGACTCAGGCCTTTCACTGAAAGACTCCCTGGAGGGAAGGCAGTGGCCATCCAATGCCTACTGATGATTTCTCAACTCAGCAATTCCTGGAGACCTAACGACAGGCAAAGGAGGTGGCTTGCACACCCCTGAAGGTCCAGGTTGGCACCAGGGCTGTTGCTCAGTGAGAGGGATGGGAAGATACCCTAAACTAACAAGGACCTCTCTGCTCTGGATTCTGCACCACCCTGAAATGCCCCCACTGGAGTGAGACTCCCCAGCTGAGGCTTTGCTTCCTTAGTTAGGAGTCATAAGGCAAGTGTCACAGTCCTGGCCAGTGCAGCACACCAATTCACGTAGAAATGATATTCCAAACAAAACCCCAAGGTGTGTGTAAATCAGGGGACAGGGAGGAGAGATGGGAGTATAGCGCACTGAGCTCCTGAGTGGTGGGGACTAGGGGGGTGTAGCATTATGTCCCCTCTGAGCAGCAGGGAAGCAGTATGAGAATGTGGACAATAGAGATGGCAATATACAAAGACCTCCTGCCTTGGCAAATTTACATAAAGCCAACCTGTTGAAGCCTTTACATAAAGCCTTAGAATTGCTGCCAAGTTGACCAGCCTACGTGTTCTTGGAATTGCTTCGCAGAGGCAAATGGATATTTTATTCATTTATTCCACCAATATTTACTGACATTGTTCCAGGCACCAGAGATATAGCAAAGAGCAAAACTGAAAAAAAAAAAAAAAATCTCCCTTCATAGAGCTTACAGCCTAGTGGGAGGGAGATACAGTAAGTGGAATAAGTAGGAAATTTGACAGGATATGATAAGTGCTGTAGAGAGAAACCCAGTTAGGAGAAGGCATACACAATGGCATGGTTATTATTTTAAATGGGACGGTTAGGGAAGCTTCACTTCAGGTTTAATTGCCTCTTAGTTCTCTAATCTCCTCATTCCACCCCTTTTTTTTAACCCTCACTTGAGAATTTTTTTTTCTCATTGGTTTTTAGGAAGAAGGGGTGGGAGAGGGAGAGACAGAGAGAGAGAGAGAGAGAGAGAGAGAGAGAGAGAGAAACATCAATTGGTTGCACCCTGACCAGGGCTGGGAGCCTGCAACCAAGGTATGTGACCTTGACCAGAATTGAACCCGTGATGCTTCAGTGCTCGGGCTGATGCTCTAACCATTGAGCAACACCAGCCAGGGTGACTTCTCATTGTTCATTTGTGCTTCCACTACTGGCAATTTCTCCACAGGAACTTCTCAAAGCTGTTCTTCCTCTTCCTGGTTCTCTCACAGGGGAGGATATTCTGGAGCCTTTTGTATACCACCTCTCTCTCTCTCCCCCTTTTCCTTTCACGTTCCATCCTCCCCTCTTTGGCTTTTATTTTAAGTCTGCTCTCCTTCTCATCCAGCTCTTTATTCTATCTATCACCTTAGTTTCTCTGCTATGTCCTAACTCCTTTCTCCAGCTTTGATTAAAGGCTGTCATCAGCATGGGACTGCTGGGAATACACATGTACTAATAAATCCATTTATGCCCCCCTCCATGAATATGGAATTGCAAAAACATGAATTAGGAAGAAACATCTCTACCCACAACCCACAAGGAAATCTGAAAGAGAAAATAATTTCATGTTCTTAAGGTTTGGGAGCTATTCCTACTTAGTTCAAGAAGATGGTATTAGAACAATATTTGAACTATAACCTTGGGCAAAAGGGAAAGGACTAAAAGTAATGAAGTGATCCATGAACCAAATATTTAGAATCAAAAGGTCAAAAACAGGATCAAAGGTTACTTATTTATGGTAGTTTGGTCACTTAAAAAGGGAGTAAACTCAGTGAATTGATATGAGAGATATGCTCTGGATGCAAGAAAGATGAAAGATAGTCTTGTGTAAAGTGAAAAATAAGGGGTGAAAGTAATCCTGCCTGAAGACAGCAGCACAGCCATAGTTGGTTTGGCTCAGTGGATAGAGCATCGGCCTGCGGACTAAAGGGTCCCAGGTTCGATTCTGGCCAAGGGCGCATGCCCAAGTTGCGGGCTCGATCCCCCCCAGTAGGGGATGTGCAGGAGGCAGCCAATCAGTGATTCTCTCTCATCATTGATGTTTCTCTCTCTCTAGCTCCCTCCCTTCCTCTCTGAAATCCATTATATATATATATATATACTAGAGGCCCGGTGCACGAAATTCGTGCACTGGGGTGGGGGGGTGTCCCTCAGCCCAGCTTGGACCCTCTCCAATCTGGGACCCCTCAAGGGATGTCCGACTGCCCGTTTAGGCCTGATCCCACCGGACATCACTCTGACAATCCAGGACTGCTGCCTCCCAACTGCTCGCCTGCCTGCCTTCTGATTGCCCCTAACTGCTTCTGCCTGCCAACCTGATCACCCCCTAACCACTCCCATGCCAGCCTGATTGATGTCTAACTGCTGCCCTGCCAGCCTGTTTGCCCCCAACTTCCCTCCTCTGCTGGCCTGGTCACCCCTAACTGCCCTCCTCTGCAGGGTTGATCACCTCCAACTGCCCTCCCTTGCAGGCCTGGTCCCTCTCAACTGCCTTCCCTTGCAGGCCTGGTCCCTCCCAACTGCCCTCCCCTGCTGGCCATCTTGTGGTGGCCATCTTGTGTCCACAGGGGGGCAGGATCTTTGACCACATGGGGGCAGCCATCTTGTGTGTTGGAGTGATGGTCAATTTGCATGTTACCCTTTTATTAAATAGGATAGAGGCCTGGTGCATGGGTGGGGAGCAGCTGGTTTGCCCTGAAGGGTGTCCTGGATCAGGGTGGGGTTCCCTTGGGGTGTGGAGAGGCCTGGGCGAGGGGCCTGTGGTGGTTTGTAGGCCAGCCACGCCCCTGGCAACCCAAGCAGAGGCCCTGGTATCTGGAATTTATTTATCTTCTACAATTGAAACTTTGCAGCCTAGAGCAGAGCCAAGCCTCCTGTTCAATCCGTGGCTGCCGCCATTTCTGTTTGGATTTGTTTACCTTCTATAATTGAAAGTTTGTATCCTTGAGTGGAGGCCTGGGCCCGCCAGAGTGTGTGGAAAGCTTGGCTTCCTCTGTTGCCGGGGAACCCAAGCCTCCCTTCTGGTAGCCATCTTGGTTGGGGTTAATTTGCATACTCTCCCTGATTGGCTGGTGGGCATGGCTTGGCTGGTGGGCATGGCTTGTGTTGTGGAGTGATGGTTAATTTGCATATTACTCTTTTATTAGAGAGGATATATATATATATATACATATATATATATATGTATGTATGTATATGACAGCAGCACATTTCTTTACAACAGGAGGAAAATAAAGGTATCCAAGAGGTTGAACATGTGAGCATGTAAATTGTAGAACTCTCTCAAGGAATAGAGTAGAACCATAGGGTTTACAAACCAAAATAGACATTTCTGACTGGAAGAGAATTCATTGGAACACACTGTTGGAAATATATAGAGGCAAAACAAAAAGAAAACAGGTATATAGCATGAATCAGAGTTGTGAGAAAGAAAGTCAAAGAGGGGAAAAAAAAGGGTGGGGGGGAAATGGCAGTACCTTAACCAGAGGAAAAAAATAAGTTTAAAATGCTGCTGAAAGAGAAACTTCTGGTACTGAAGGAGTGGTTTTTAAAAAAATATATTTTTATTGATTTTAGAGAAAGAGGAAGGGGGAGAGATACACCGATGTAAGATGTGAGAAATATTGATCAACTGTCTCCTGCACACCCCCTACTGGGACTGGAGCCCACAACCCAGACATGTGCCCTGACTGGGAATTGAACTGGTGACTTCTCAGTGTATAGGACGATGCTCAACCAACTGAGACACATTGGTCAGGACAGTTAGAGAAGCAGTTTTGATAGAGTGTTTTCAGAATATCAAGAATCATTTTCCCAGCCTTGAATTTCTTTCTAAATGGCTTGTTGTTCAAACCCAGTTACATGTTCACTCCTAAATCAATCATTGGCAGGGGACTGGCACTACGGACTGGGGTTTACTAGTAGATAGTCAAGGTTCACAGGGGTGCTGCCTCACCTAGAGTACATTAGTCACCTGAGAACTAAAGAAAGTTGGGGTTCTGTGGAAAAAGAAGAAAGTGGGGGTGACTGTTGGGTAGGGGACCTCTAAATAGAACCTGCTGCAGCAGCACCTGTGGATGTGGTGAAATTTAGGCTAGTCCTTGAAGAATATATAGGTCAAATATAGACATAAAAAATGGGGAAAGAGATTTTCCATTTGGAGGGAATATCTCAAGCACAGAGACAATAATGTGATGAGTGTGTTCGGTCCAATTCCATTAGAAGGTGGTATGCATGCTGGGAAGTGGGTTAGCTTACACACAGGATATATTGGTTTCAGATCATAAAGGGTCTTAAATGTTAGGCAATAGAATCAGGACTTGATTTAGTAAAATAAGTTTAAACCCACTACATTGGATGGTATTCTTAAAACTTTTGATTCTTGTTCTCACTCACTTCCTGATGTTGGGGGTGGAGGAGGTCAGAAATAGCATTCTTCTCAGGATACTTGAGTTAGAAACAGTGAGGTGGAGATGTAGGAGTTGGGCAGGTGGAAAGGAAAATATCACCTGTGTTTCTGCTACAGACTTGGTTGGACTTAGAGGGACTGGCTTATGAATGCAGCAACCATGGGTTCCCCAGTATGCATCCCAGAACCAGATTTGGCTTCCCAATTGGCCATGGCAGTGCCAGCTGTCTGGGTCTCCCCTGTGGATGCCAAGGAGGAGCAGTGTGAGGTGTGTACTCTCTGAGGGGTGGCAGATCCCCAAAGAGGAAGGAGAAAGGGGCTGAGACAGGTACCTTTAGCTTCTCCAAGCCCACCAATCATGTAGGCTATTTCTTCCTTAGAGAGAAATGGAAGGAATTGGTGGAATAAGAAGCTGTAGGCCCTCTCCACTTATAACATGAAACCCAGAGGGGAAAAATCCCCCAGACCCTCAACACCTGCTTTTTAATAAGACTCAATAGAGTCTTTCCTCATGACAACAGCATAGTCTCTAATTTTCTGATAACCATGACCAATGATCTTATGGGTCCTCCTTCCCACATCTGTCTCTTGCGGCACATTGTATTGCTTCCTACAGAACTTGACACTGCTTTTAACCTGTAACTTAAGTTCTGTTTTATGAACCTCAACATTATTTAATTTGGCCTTGCAGTTATGCCTTTTTGATGAAACGACTTGACATGTGAAAGCACTTAGCAGAGCAGCTGCAAACCCATACACATTTGTTGCCTCTCCAGCCCTATTCCCCCACGCCTGCTTTTCCTTTCAGGTCCTTGGCCTCCGATTGCCCCTCTGTAACTTCTTTCTAACATCATTTTGTAGGTTGAGCTGTTCTGTTTTTTAAAATGTTGCTCTTCATCATAGCACTCCTTTCTCACTAGCCTTTCAACACTTGCAGAAAAAAAATCTGAGCTGGGTACAATTTTATTGTCATCTTCTGCCTTCAAACTTGAAACTCCCAAACTACTAGACTAGAGAGCTGTTCCAGAGGCTGCTATGTGAGATTCCTGCCAACCGTTTTCGCCCTGGTCCTCCATCCCATTGTCGTAGTGCATCATAAACGAGAATCCACCAGCTCTACCACATCTCTGCTGCTACTGAAAGACAGAAAACTGACAGCAGAGATGTCTCTTAATCAGATCTTCTGTTTTCTATGATCTAAATTCCACATTTACATGTACTTTATTTTCAATCCCTTTTTTTTTTCATTTTCTTTTCCTCCAACACGCATGCCAACCCCTTCAATATGGTTCCTAATAATAAGGGCTGCCATCTGCATGGGGGCTTCCAGATTACCAAGTGCTTTTGTAATTTAGAAATGAGTTTCTATGGGACACAGGTCTTAAATTCTGTTCACTTTGATTCTTAGAATCAATCCGAGCCAGAGATAGGGTTGATTCCAATAGTCCAGGTACCTCTAATAACACACCTGGAAGAGTTTTGATCACTGTTACGAAGATAACAATAGGAATTTGAGACTTGGCTGAACACACACTCAGCAGACCTCCTGTTGGAGGCCCCACCTGACAGTCTATCACACAGTGTCCCAGGGAAGTGATGGCACACTTTGGTTGTTTCTGTGTCTCTGGGCCCACAGTGCCCCTGGCCTGGGCCATCTGCAGCAGGACGCTCTGGCCCTGGGATGGCCCTTATTTTGAAGTTGTCAGTCCTCGTGCTGTGCTGACTCACAGTCGACTTTCAGGACAGTCCTCACGGAGGTTTGGCTTCTCTCCAGCGTGCTCAGCTGAGCACCAGCTGCCTGCTTGCTCATGGCAGCTCGTCTCTCAGTCCGAGTGCCTGGTGTCTGTGCTCACGTTGCCTGGTTCAATCTGGATTTAGCAATGAACTCAAGAAATGTTTGCAATGCTTTCGAGCAGGAAGCATCACTTGCTTCTTGGAGTATAAGGAGATGTTTTCTTAGTAACATCACTTAATATCTTCCCTCTTCGACCGTGCTTTGCTGAGTCTTAGTACTCTAAAGTCAGTCCTGACATCCTGCGCTGCTGTCTGCATCTGACATCTGGGACTGTGCCAGCCACCTGGGGCTTCAGAGGGACAATTGAGCATAATGAAGATGGCAAAGCCAAAAACAAAACAAAACAAAAAAACAGGAAAAAATTGCATACTCGATGATGTTGAGCCACTAAATTAACTAATAGTAGAATTGTTCTACCTCCAAAATTTGTTATGCTTTAAAGTGTCTTTGTTAAGCTCCTTTTAGTTGGTTCTTCTGTAACTTGAAGCCAATAGCATTTTAACTGACCATTTTCTCTGAACATTAATATTGAAAAATAATTTCTGCCCATTTTGCATTTCTACAACATGTTAGCTATATTTCTATTTTGGCAAATTTCAATCTTAGACTGCATGATTTGCATAAATACAATTTCCCTCATCAGTCTGTACTCCTGATCTTGGTCAGCAGCACTCCACTCCACTCCACTAATGCACTTCACGTACCACTAATCTTGTTAGATGCCCCGTAAACAGAGGTTCTGTGGTCACTTAAATTTGAGAGACGCAGTATGTTAGATCCTTCCCTTCCTTATAGATCACTAAATACATTAGCACGTAGAAATGATGTGGTGTAATTTTATAGGTGAGGTTCTAATCCTTACTAGATGTGTGGTAATCCTTGGTTTGTTATTTAATTTTTTTGAGCCCCAGTTTTCCCACATGTAAAGTAGGCAAAAAAAAAAAATTCTTATCACACAGTGTTGTTATGGGAACCTGAAATAATGTATATCAAATATTTAGCCTTGCACCTGGCCATGCTCCACATTGCTTTTGGTACAGGTCACCGGCACTAGGAGCTTCTTGCTTCATGACCTTGTTATTAGTTCTATACTATGTTATTAGTTCATATTTGTGAGCTTATTCACTGATTACTTCTAAGTTTCAGAAAAGTTTCTCAAGGACATTGTTTCTTTCCAAATGGCTCAAAGAGTACATGGTAAGTGGAGCTCATGTAAGTTCTTAATAATGATTGTAATTACTATTATTGTTGTTATTATTATTAATAGCAGCACACTAAAGGCTCTGAGAAGTCCTGCAGCAGAGAGATCTGATGTTGCTTGGTTTACGCCAGCATTCCTCAAACTTACCCGAGGATGCAGCCACTTAGACACAATACCTTCTCATACCCAGCAGAGCTGGTGGTACAAGGTACATACTTTGAGAAATGAAGCTCTATTCACATCACTCAGGCAGGAAACCGGACAGCTATCCTAGGCAAATCCCTCTCCCTCACCATCCCACCCTCCATTTAGTCCACCATCCAGATGTTTAGTCCTTCTGATCTTACCTCCTAGATCCTTTCCAGACTCGCCCACTCCTTTCTATCTCTACCAGCACTGCCCTGGAGCACCAATATCTTTGCACAAACCTAATGGAACTGCCTGCCTTTTAGTCTCACTCTTCTTAAACCCACCCTCTCTCTGCACCAGAGGGATCTATCTATGCAAAGGGATCATGTAACTTCCTTATTCAGCGCTCTTCAATGGCTCCCCAACTCCTATAGAGCAGAGCTCAGTTTCCTTACCCAGGCACTCAGGTGCCTCCATCCCCTGGCTGCTACCTCCCTCTCTGTGTCTCCCAGGCCCTGGCTTTCCTTTTTCTACCCTTCCTCTACCAAGCTGCCCGTGACTCCCAATCGTGGGTGCTCCTAATGCACTTCGGACTTCCCTCTGCCTGAACTCTCCTTCTGACTTGCTTCATTTGCCGCTTCCTCATCCTTCACAACACAGCTCAAGGGACAGCGCATTTTGGTCTAAAATCCCTTCTCTGTGCTTCCATAGCAACCTGTGCATATGTTTATATTACCACTTATCCTGCTTCATTGAAAGTATTTGTTCATGTAAAATCTCTCTCCTTAGACTGTGAACTTTTTAAATGCAGAAATTGTGTTCTTATTCCCCTTGGCCCACCCAACTCGCCTTTCTACCCTGGTGCAGGCACTCATTAAGTCTGAGGTGAATTCAACTATTCTCACCACCAGATCTTTCCTGTCTTCATGCTCCAACTAAAAATATAAAAAAGATCAGGCCCCCCAAAATGTCTACTTGGACTCTGGAGTGGCCCAGCCCCGACCCTCTTTTTCTGTCATGGCCACAGCCAGCTGTGGGGGGTAACTCCAGAGGGACTTAGGACTCCAGCCTCGCCTCTGTCTGAGCTGGACACCAGCATGGCCGCCTGCAGTAGCGCAGCCCGCAGCCTGGCTGCACTGAGTGGGGAAAGCCTGTCAGGCTGGCTTCCTGCTGCCCTGTGGCTTCAGGGTGGTTTGAGATGAGTTGGGCTGCACGATCCAACCTGGCAGCAGCTGTTCCTGCCTTTAGGGACATGGGGGAGGCAGCGAGGAGAGGGAGGGGGCCTGGGAGCCCAGAACCAGCCCCACCTGGGGGTTCCACAGGTGCCTGGGAGCAGGTCCCTCCAGACATCAGCTTTTGGCCAGCATTTAGCATCATCAAAAGCTTTGTGTTATATTTAATGGTAATGATTTTTTTTAAATCCAATAATTGAAATGCATGCAATTGGATTGCTACTCAGAAGAGTCAATCTGTGCCCTAAATCAGGATCCCTGGCAGACCAGCTCCGATAAGACTTCTAGGCACAGGGGAGAGAAGGCAGCATCAGCTTTATCAAGCCTGATTTGATTAGTTTCTCCAGTCAGTTTTGTGCACTCTGGCCACAGGATAAATCATCTCTCTATCTTGCTGTTCTGCCCTTTTCCTGCTGATTTAAAAATAGTAACCTTACTTCCCTGTCAAATGGTCACTGGGTTTACAAATGATGCTCAGGAGGAAAACCCATGAGATCTCCTGCCATCTTCAGATGTCACGTCTCTTCTTTGGCTAAAAGAAAACTGACCTAACTCAGTAGCAAGAGGGTCATTGTCACTTCACCCTTTTATCCCCAATTGGAGTTCCTGAGAGAACATCAATCACAGGAGAGGATGTTTCAGAATGGTGTTTTACGGCTCACATTTCTAATCATTTAGAACCATGCAATTTTTCTGAGCAATAAAGGAGCTTAATGACAATCAAATTGGACCATTTTATTTCATAGATTAGGAAACTGAGGGCAGGGAAGTCTTTACCTTGCCAGAGCACCCAGCAGGTTGGAGGTGTGATTGGAAGGATGTAGCAGGAATGTGCATGGCTTCATGGAGGTCTGTTGGTATCTATTCCAACCCACACTGGTCTAATCCTCTTCTGACCATGGATGTGCTTATGCTCCACAGATATACCCTGATTCTCCTTGATTCCTGATGTATCCTAGTTATTCTCTAAACTAGACTGGAGAGTATTGCTAGACAGGATGAAGACTATTTTAATGGTGACTCTGTAATACCTAACATGAGGTTGGGTATCTTATCTAATAAAAGAGTAATATGGTAATTGACTGTCACTCCTCGATGCCCACAGCCATTCAGGAGAAAATATGCAAATTAGCGGGACAAAGATGGTGGCAGCCACAGAGCCGGCCTGAGCGCACGGGAAGCTTGGGTGGCCTGGGCCGGCCACCGAGGGTGGGGCCTGCAAACGGGCCTCAGCCCCTCACTCAGGCTGGCCACACCACCATTGGGGTGAGGGTCTCCGCTGGGGTGTGTGGCCAGTCTGAAAACAGCCATCAGCCCCTCACCCAGGCTGTCCAGGCACCCCAGCAGGGACCCCCACCCTGAAGGGGGTGTGGCCAGCCTGCAAACAGCCCTCAGCCCCTCACCCAGGCTGGCCATGCCCCCCCCAGCGGGAACCCTTACCCCATGGGGGCGTGGCTGGCCTGCAAACTGCCCCTGCCCCTCGCCCAGGCCGCCCTGCCCCCCAAGGGAACCCCCACCCTGATCCAGGATATCCTTCAGGGCAAACCAGCCAGCCCCCACCCATGCACCAGGCCTCTATCTATATTAATAAAAGAGTAATATGCTAATTAGACTGGGAGACCTTCCAGGAGACCTTCCGAACGCTCTTCTGGACAAAGCCATGGTGGTGGGGCCGAGGTAGAGGTGGTTAGGGGCCAAGAGGGGAGGGCAGTTGTGGGTGATCAGGCCAGGATGGGATGGCAGTTGTAGGTGATCAGGCCGGTGGGGGGGGGGCTGTTGGGGGCGATCAGGCCAGCAGGGGGGCAGTTTGGGGCAAGCAGGCTGGTGGGGAGGGCAGGTGAGGGTGAGCAGGCTGGTAGGGGGGGTAGTTGGGGGTGAACAGGCCGGCGTGGGGGGCCAGTTGGGGGCGAGCAGGCTGGCAGGCAGAGTGGTTAGGTGCAATCAGGCAGGCAGGCAGGCAGGTGAGCGGTTAGGAGCCAGCAGTCCCAGATTGGAGAGGGTGCAGGCTGGGCTGAGGGACAACTCCCCCCCCCCCCCCCGTGCATGAATTTCATGCACCAGGCCACTAGTTTATATATATAAAAGCCTAAGCAATCATCTGACCATTCGACTGTCCAACAGTCCAACTGTTAGCTATGATGTGCAATGACCACCAGGGAGCAGATGCTCAATGTAGAAGCTGCCAAGCTGTGGTGACTTGGCAGCTGCGGTTCTAGAGTGACGCACCCAGAACCAGAGAGGAGGGAGCCCGATTCTGGGGTGCGTCACCCGAGAACCACCCTCTCGCAATCTGGGACCCCTTAGGGGATAATGATGAACTAGCTTCATGGCCCGCAGGCCAGGCCAAGGGACCCCACCAGTGCACATGCACTGGGCCTCTAGTATATACGTATATTAGTCACCAGCGGTATTCTGGTAAACAGGCTCTCCAAAAGAGAAAAAAAGTCCCTGTTTGTAGCATATTCTGATTTTTGTGGTACAAATCCTCCTCTCATAGCACTAAATGTGAAATTGGGAAGAAATACCCAGAACTGGCTCTCTTAAGCCTATCCAAGCCCACTCCAGCACTGATAAACAGGTGTCTGATCCATTGTGCACACACATTGTATGAAGTGTACTTGTCAGCAAGCCTAGGGTTAAAGAGATATATTTTGTCGATGTTTGGCATACATATGAAATAATTAGTCATCATAATCCTCATTCATTGATTTACTAGTAAAAATTGTTGGGCATTTGCTAATGTTTTAGGCATCGTTCTAGGAATTAGCTTCAGCTAAATGGGGAAACAGATATTAAGCAAACAAACAAAAGAATACAGAGATAATTATTTAGTTATAAACCACTAGAGGCCCGGTGCACGAAATTCGTGCACTGGGGGAGGGTGTCCCTCAGCCCAACCTGCACAGTCTCCAATCTGGGACCCCTCGGGGGATGTCTGACTGCCTCTTTAGGCCCGACAGGGATCGGGCCTAAAGAGGCAGTCAGACATCCCTTTCACAATCCGGGACTGCTGGCTCCCAACTGCTCGCCTGCCTGCCTGATTGCCCCTAACCACTTCTGCCTGCCAGCCTGATCACCCCCTAACCCAGTGATGGGCAACCTTTAGAGCTTGGTGTGTCAAACTTCGTCAAAAAACTGAGCATAACTCGGGTAGTGTGTCACTTTGAGGAAAAAACTAACTCCAAGACTCTAGTCGCAAATGTTTCATCTTCAGGAGCAGCAAATGTTTCATCCTCGGCATGCTGCCGCGTGTCATCAGAAATGGCTATGTGTGTCAGTGCTGACACGTGTGTCATAGGTTCGCCATCACTGCCCTAACCACTCCCCTGCCAGCCTGATCGATGCCTAACTGCTCCCCTGCCAGCCAGATCATCTCCAACTGTTCTCCCCTGACAGCCCGGTCACCCCCAAATGCCCTCCCCTGCATATTCTCTCTTTATTAGATAGGGTTTTTTCTTTAACATATTGGACAGCTCTAACTGGTTTGGCTCAGTGGATGGAGTGTCGGCCTGCAGACTCAGGGTCCCGGGTTCGATTCTGGTCAAGGGCAAGTACCTTGGTTGGGGGCACATACTGCAGGAGGCAGCTGATCGATGTTTCTCTCTCATAGATGTTTCTAGCCTCTATCCTTTTCCCTTTCTCTCTGTAAAAAATCAATAAAATTTATTTAAAAAAAACATATTGGACAGCGTACCTGCTGTGGTCTTGACAAAACAGTAAAAATGTAAACCCAAACTAAAAGAATCATAAAATAAACTCCTTAAACAGGAATTTCATGAGACTTGGAAAGGTGATATCCTGTGGTTGTTTCTTCCTTTTTTTCTTCTCTTTCTTTTTCTTGATGTTTCATCTTTTGTCCTTTCTTACTTTTCTCCTTGTATTCCTTTTCTGTCCTCTCTTTCTCTAAACTTTTCCTTTGGTAGAATCATCAGTACTTGACTCGCTCCCTGGGGGGCGCAGGTGCCTCCCAGCCAGATACCTAGGGCTGCCTCTGGGAGGGGTTGGCGGCGTGGGGTTGAGGGCGCCTCCCATCCAGACACCCTGGGCTGCCTCTGGGAGGTGATGGCAGTGTGGGGTCCTGGGCGCCTCCTATCCAGACACCCCGTGCTGCCTCCGGGAGGGGATGGCAGTGTGGGGTCCTGGGCGCCTCCTATCCAGACACCCCGTGCTGCCTCTGGGAGGCGTTGGCGGTGTGGGGTCAGGACGCCTCCCAGCCGGACACCCCGGGCTGCCTCCGGGAGGGGATGGCGGCGTGGGGTCCTGGGCACCTCCCAGCCGGACACCCCGGGCGGCCTCCCGGAGGGGTTGGCGGCGTGGGGGCGCGGACGCCTCCCAGCCGGACACCCCGGGCGGCCTCCCGGAGGGGTTGGCGGCGTGGGGGCGCGGACGCCTCCCAGCCGGACACCCCGGGCGGACTCCCGGAGGGGTTGGCGGCGTGGGGGCGCGGACGCCTCCCAGCCGGACACCCCGGGCGGCGATGGCGGCGTGGGGGCGCGGACGCCTCCCAGCCGGACACCCCGGGCGGCCTCTGGGAGGGGTTGGCGGCGTGGGGGCACGGACGCCTCCCAGCCGGACACCCCGGGCGGCCTCCGGGCGGCGATCGCGGCGTGGGGGCGCGGACGCCTCCCAGCCGGACACCCCAAGCTGCCCGGCTCTCAGCGGCAGTCCTCCCTGGGACTGGGGAACTCTGGCGGGGCTGAGCATACTGGTCGCCGCCATCTTGTGGCTATGGGGCCGCCATTTTTGTCGCGGAGGTACGGTTAATTTGCATACTACTCTATTATTAGATAGGATACTATATGTTCTGAAGAAAATTCAGGGTGCTGAGAATATAACCAAGGGAACTTAAATTAGAGGAGGCAGGAGTGAGTCATTCAGGAGAGGACTTATGCAGGTGGAGTGGAAGGGGGACACTCCCAGGAGAGGGAACAGTGTGTGCAAAGAACCTGAGGCAGGAAAGATCTTGACCCTGTAAGAGATTAAAAGAAGGGCAGTGTGTTGCCGAAACTGGTTTGGCTCAGTGGATAGAGCGTCAGCCTGCAGACTGAAGGGTCCCAGGGTTCGATTCCGGTCAAGAGCATGTACCTTGGTTGCGGGCACATCCCCAGTAAGGGGTGTGCAGGAGGCAGCTGATCGATGTTTCAAACTCTCTATTCCTCTCCCTTCCTCTCTGTAAAAAGTCAATAAAATATATTAAAATAAAAAAAAATAAAAGAAGGGCAGTGTGGCAGGAAAGCAGTGGGTGTAGGGAATGGGAAGAGGTGAGGCTAGAGAGGTGGGCTGGGGCCAGGTCACATAGGACCTACACGCTCAGGAACTTGGATCCTATTTTAAGTTCAGTGAGAAATGACTTATTATTTTACACAGGGTAGTGACATAATTTGATTTATGTTCTAGACATATTACTATGATTGCTATATAGGAAATAGATGGGTGGGCTGGAAGTAGGGAGCAAAAGTGGAAATGGTGAAACCAGTAAGGAAACTATTACAGAGTAGAGGTGGGAGATGAAGTTTACTTTTTTCAGGGTAAGGAAACCCAATCCAGATCTTTGCAGTAAAATCTTCACGTTTTCTCCAACCTATCCCTCCACATGCAGCAATTAAATTTCTGTTGCTAAACCAGTTGTCTTTCAGTTGGATGGGGTACCTGGAAAGGTGTCTACACGTTCTCCAAAGCAGGTCCCCTGGTCTCAGTGACATGTATCCATGCACATTCTAAGGGGCGTTCACTGTTTGCTCTTCCTTCCCTCTCCTCACACTCTAGTTGCACCCCCTCTGTGCTCCTCTGGACTCCTGCTCTGTGGGTTTATCTGCACTGCTTCCTTCCTGAAGGGTCATCTGAGGACTGGTGTCACCTTCTAACTCTTTGTGACCCATTAGACAGGATAAGGAACGCAACCAGAACAATGAATCGACTGTCACGAAGCATGCTGTTCAGCTGACATGGTTTTCAGGGCAAGATTTTCTCAGTGAAGCAGCAGCTCATTAACTTACAATGTGATGCAGGCTCCTTTTCTATTGGACACCACAACCAGTCCTCTGAGCAGCTGCTCTGAGTAGCACTGCTCTCCTGCCATGCCTTTTCAATCACAGTTCATGATCTATCACAGAGTTAGTTGAGTGCAATCAACTCGTTTTAAAAAAAAGGTTAGAGTAGAAAATATCAGTGTGCATTACACATAGTAATTGTACATAAAATGTTGAAAGTTTCATGAAACTTGTTTTAGTCACGTATATATGGAGGTGTGTTTTGGGTCACTATGGAAAATGTATTTGTCACTGTAGGTCAGAGTTCAAAACACTTGAGAAACACTGCTTTGTTGCTTCCTGCTGCAACCCAAATCTTCTTGAGCCATGATTCTCCTCTCCTTCCCCCACTCACTATTGCTTCTCTGCACCCACTCATGGAGCTTTCTATCCAAACACATATGTTCCCTGCTGGATCCCAGCACAAAGCGCAGCAGTGACATTTCACAGTTTTCTCGTCTCTCACTAGAAAAGAGTTTCTCATTTCCCCACAGAGTTGGGAAATTATTTTGATCTGTGTTTCGGTAGCAAAAAACGTGCCAAAAAATAAGATTGCATAAGTTCGGTCAGCATAGACCTTTCAAATTATAGTCTGAGAAGAGTTTACAGTATAAATTCAAAGATGGTTTATCTGATTGGAAAGAGCAAGGCTCACCTTACCATTTGGTGGCCATACAGGAGAGGATCAAAGTTTTGAGGATGTAGGGCAGCCGCCAGACAAAATTTCAGATTAACATCGAATAATTGTTTTAGCAGAAGTATGTCCCAGGTAATCTTTGGAATAATAAAAAATTATTCGTTGTTTATCTGAAATTCCAATGTAACCAGGCATCTTGAATTTTTATTTGCCAGGTCTGGAAATTTTAATGGCGTGGTAATCTTATACATTTGGAGGGGGGTGTCTTCTTTAAGTAAGAGAATAACAAAATACCTTTCTTTGAAAAATTTACAAAAATATATGATACTGTAAACATGTTAGGGACCCTCTGAAGAGGCCATGAGATGGGCAAGTGAGGGGCTCTGACACTTCAGCTGCAGGAGCTCAGTGGGGACTTGGTCACCCTCCGTGTCACTCTCAGTGCAAAGAGGAAATCTGTAGGTGAGCCCTAAACTATGGCAGATAGGGAAGAATTTCTACCCACTTTGGGGAGGGAGAGGGTTAATGGCTGAGGGAGCAGCAGATAGTGGAGGAAAAGCAGATGGTCCCTGCTCCTATCAGTTAATGAAGGGAGGGAGGAAAGAGGGAAAGAAAGGGAAGAGGAAGAGGAAATGGACAAAGGAAAGAAAGAAGACCCAGAAGCCAATAAACATGGAGTCCTGGCAACAACACCCCATTTCTATGCCCACGACTTGGAACAGTGATTTTCCAAAATGGTTTGCTTCCTTTGGGGGTGAGGACAACTTTTCAAGCGGAACACAGTATTGAAAGCTTTGAGAGAGTAACTTTCCAGACTCAACCTCTCCACCACCTTTTCTAAAACACTCAGATCCTCCTTCCCCACCTCCACTTCCACGGCAGACCCTGCCCCACTTTAGAAAGACAGGCACACGTTAACCATCTCCAATTTTGTACCAAGGTGCATTGCTCTGATAGTGAAAACAAGACATAAAATAAGACATCACTCTAGAGCAGGGGTGGGAAACCTTTTTTCTGCCAAGGACCATTTGGATATTGGTAAGATTACTCGCCTCATATAATTCACTTAATATAAATTTCTGCTGCTCTGACAAAAGCTCCTAGAGTTTTGGAATGTTGAGTCCTGCCTGCAGTTGCCTCGGCAGGGCCGGACCAAATGATTTTGGTTCCCCACCCCTGCTCTGGAGGGGGGTCCCCTGAAAGAAAGCTAAGGAAGGCGGGAGGAGAGATACTGAAGGGAGCAGTGGCTTTGTGTCATCCAGGTGACACGCTGTTCTCTCTCTCTTCCACTTCCTCACAGTTAAGATTCAGAAGGGAGAGGTTGTTGAGGGGGAATACATATTAAATCAGTTATTTGCAGTTTTTAAATTACATCCTGCCCCCCCACACACAAAGTATTCCCGATGTTCTTATTAGTTTGACAACGAGGACTGCCTTTGTCAATTAGATTATATGGTAGATATTTTCAATAAACTGAGGGTATTAAATCTATAACTTCAAGGTTTTGTGGAAAAGATCCTTTTTTGTTGTTGTTGTTGTTGTTGTTGTTGTTGTTGTTGTTTTTGTTAATCCTCACCCGATGACATTTTTCCATTGATTTTTAGGACGAGTGGGAGAGGGAAAGACATAGTAGAGAAACATCTATGTGAGAGAAACACATCTACTGGTTGTCTCCTGCATGCGCCCTGACCAGGGCCTGGGCCGGGGAGGAGCCTACAACCAAGGTACATGCCCTTGACCGTAACTGAACCCAGAACCCTTTGGTTGGCAGGCCGATGCTCTATCCACTGAGCCAAACCGGCTAGGGCTCGTTGAAAAGATCTTGGGTCTGGAGATGACGAAGGCGGCCCGGCGGCGCTGCAACCACTACAGCAACCGCAGGAAGCAGCTCACCTTCCACCGGTTCCCGTTCAGCAGGCCCGAGCTGCTGCAGGAATGGCTGCTCAACATCTGGCGGGGCAACTTCGAGCCCAAGCAGCACCCGGTCATCTGCTCGGAGCACTTCCGCCCCGAGTGCTTCAGTGCCTTTGGGAACCGCAAGAACCTGAAGCAAAACGCTGTGCCCACGGAGTTCGCCTTCCCGGACGCCAGGCAGGTCCTCCAGAGGCGGAGGCCAGGGAGCACAGCCCGGAGAGAAAGGCGGACACAGCCCTCCAAGGGCCGCAGCCGCCTCCCAGCGCCGGAGACCCTGTAGGGCAGGTCCTGCCATGTAGACTGGAAGCAGCTGAGGCCCCTGCTCAGCTGGCCAGACCACCCCGTCCCCGCCCCACCCAGCCATCTGATCACAGCTACGCCCTTTTGAACTTAGATGCCCTAAAAAAGAAACTGTTTGTGACCCTGAAGGAAAATGGGAAAAGCTCTGGAAGCGCTTGAAGGCCCAGAGGCTGGTGATGCGGTTCTGTGCCGTCTCCAGCTAGCCCATGGAGCAGGGCGGCCAGGCCCCCAGGCAGGGCCCCAGCCAGAGTAGCAGAGCTGAGCCGGGCAGCCCGGCTTTCTCATCCGAGCCTGGGAGATGGGGCCGCGGTGCAGGGGCTCTGGCCATGAGCCTTTCAGTCCTGCTGTGGACAGAGGGGCAGCGAGGCATGCCCGGTGAGGAGCCCAGCGCGGCCTCAGACGGTTTGGTTTGGTGGCATCGGGCTGTGAACATGAGGAACTTGATTATCCAGGTGACTGCCCCAGCTGTCCATTCAGCACGAGCCAGGCCAGCGTCCTCAGAACCACAGCATGCTGAGCAGAGTGGCAGACACCCCCATGGGGAGGGACTTCGTGCACGGGTCACTCCCACCCCACACCAGAGTGGGGACAGATGACTCAGGCAGCAGGGAGGGCCCTCCATTGCCCAGCCAGCCAGCTCCGGCTGACAGCGGCCTCTGTTCTAAAGAGTGCCTCTACCCGGCCTGGTTTGATGGAACTAGGTGACCAAGCGTCTTCCTACACCGCAGGGTTTCCTCCTGTATAAATGCAAACGCTGGTCCTGGCCGGGGTGCTCAGTTGGTTAGAGCATCATCCCAATACACCAAAGTTGGGGGTTTAACCTCCGCTCAGGGCACATACTAGACGCAACCAGTGAGTGCACAAATCCATGGAACAACAAACCCATGTTTCTCTCTCTCAATTAAAAAATAGTCCTGGGCCGGGCTGGTGTGGCTCAGTAGTTGAGCGTTGACCTATGAACCTAGGTCACAGTTCAATTCCCGGTCAGAGCACATGCCCAGGTTGCACGCTCCATTCCCAGTGGGGAGAATGCAGGAGGCAGCTGATCAATGATTCTCCCTCATAATTGATGTTCCTATCTCTCTGTGCCTCTCTGAAATCAATAAAAAGTATATTTAAACAAATTAAAAAATAAAAGATCTTGAATGCACATGTGCAACATACAGTATGTCAGAAACGACATCTTTTGCAACTATAAAAAATTATGATAGCCGAAACCGGTTTGGCTCGGTGGATAGAGCGTCGGTCTGCGGACTGGAAGGTCCCAGGTTCGATTCCGGTCAAGGGCATGTACATTGGTTGCGGGCACATCTCCTGGTGGGGGATATGCAGGAGGCAGCTGGTCGATGTCTCTCTCTCATCGATGTTTCTGGCTCTCTATCCCTCTCCCTTCCTCTCTGTGAAAAATCAATAAAATATATTTTTTAAAAAATTATGATAAAACTTGTAAATTTAAAATATGCCCAGGGTATATAATTTTCCCTACTTCTTTAAGTAGGTACAGGAGGAAGACCTTTTGAACACACAGCCACAGGCTTTGTTGCCCTTTGGTGGCACTTCCTGTGTTTCAAGGCTGCCCCAGTGCCTATTTCAACCGTCTGTGACGGGGGCTGGAGAGACTCTTCTTGGGAGGCTGAGCCTACTTGCATGGCTGAGCACTGTGCTGAGCTTATAACCTTGGACAAGCCTATTCTGGCCCGGGATGACATGGAGCATCTCAATTGTTACGATACAAAGCATTTCCATCTGTTTTTGGTTCTGATATTTAGAAGCAGTTCCTGGAAGCAAAAGGATGCCAGCAACAGCCTTTCTCTCTCTAGGCATAATGCCACTTGGTTGTGGATGCCAGGAGTTGCCATGGTTCTATGTCAATGCTTTGGCCCTTTTTATTTCTTCAGACTGAGTGCAAGAGTTTAGAATAAAGAAGTTCTGCAATAGTGAGGGATCATTTTGTTGAAAGGCTTCTAGCTCCTTGCTTGGTTGGCCTTACACCTAAGGTATCTCTTTTTTGACCTGAATGCTGGGATTCCCCAGAAAAACCAGCTATAGGCACATCTGGCAGGGCACAGGGCACAGTTCATTTCTGGTACTGCTGGGCCTCTATTGCACGTCACCGACACAATGAAACCTGAAAAAACCCTGTGACACATATTTCAAGAAGTTGAAATTGGAGATTCAAACACCAAGAGGCTGTGAAACTAATGAAACGGAGGACTCCATGCCCCAGTGCGCCCAGATAACCACTGGGTTTTCAGGAAGTGTCTCAGAGCATGTACTGTCCTGGCTCCACCCGACCTTTGTAGACTTGTGAGGACACCAATCATGCATTTTAAAAATACCAATACTGTTAGTGAACCCATTAGCCAAGTAATGGTCGACCTTAAAGTAAGAATGTCCCAACGCACCTTTGTACAAGGACAAAGGCTAATTGACCCTCCCTGTCACTGGCTAATTAATATTACCCAAATGCAACCTTTGAAATTGGCTAATTAATATTACCCAAATGCAACCTTTGAAATTTCTCCTCATTCAGTATGTGTCTCCAATAGGATTGAGTCCTAATGAGTTACTGAGGGAGGAGAGGAATCCTGGTATAGTGGGAAAAATGGACACTTCGGCATCAGACAAATTGTTTAAAACCTTGGTTACTAAAATTCTTTGGGCTTCAGTTTCCTTATTTGTAAAAAGAAAATAATAATCGATATCTGTGTAGTTATTCTGCTGCCATTGCCCTGATATTAATAATAATAATAACAACCACCGACCAGGCGTCAAGATTTGTTTAAGCCCATTGAAAATCTAAAAGAGAAACACTGTTGAGATAAGCAACAAGAGACATAAGATTATGAAGAAAACCATACTGACTGGGTTTCCTCCGTTGCCCATATCAACATACTGTAATCACATTTACGGAGAAGAGAAACGATCACTCAGAAGTAAAGCCCAGGGGAGACTTCCCCAAGGAGGGCACATTAGGTCTGGCCTGAGAAGAGGACCAAATTCTAAAATACATCCCCAAGGGCCAAGAACTCTTCTATCCTCCTACCACTAGGTAACATGACAGAGGGCAGAATAGCAGGCGTACTAACCTGTTCTTCAGGGAAAAGCAAGTTGAAAAGGAGGCAGAAACATTGTGTGAGTGAAGTTCCTCCTTTCCCTTAGAGGAGCTGAGCACCCTCCTGAGTGAGCACCCACCTCTCAGTAGGTGTCAAAATGCCTCACAAGTCCAGGAGGATTCGTCACAGTCAGAGAGAATAATGTGATTATGGTAAACCTCTTTATCAGTGTAGCTTATTATTACCAGCAACTTGAACTGATTCCAACTATGGACTCCACAGGGAAATGAACCCCCTGATTTGCTGAACTCTCTAGCAAACTGAACCAAAGCAAGTTGTCCATTCAAAACCCTCCCGTACAAAAATAAACTTAGTGAGCCATTTTAAATCTATATTTAATGTATTGAGGAAATCTAAAATCAGATTAGCATATTTTCCAAATGACACTGGAACAAAATTAAGTTAAGTGGGCATCAAGGATGTTGTAGTTAATATATTGGTAATCCCACTGTTGTGCTGGTAAGTGTTTAATAACAGGCTCTCTAGGGGGAAATATATATATTTTTAACCTTCACCTGAGGATATTTTTCCATTGATTTTTGGAGAGAATGGAAGGGAGGGGGAGAAGGAAACATCAATGTGAGAGAGACATATCTATTGGTTGCCTCCCCCACATGCCCTGACCCTGGCTGGAGATCCAGCCTGCCATGAAGGTACTTGTCCTTGACCAGGAATCGAACCTGAGACCCTTTGGTCTGAGGGTTGATGTTCTAACCACTGAGCAAACCAGCTAGGGCTATGATATATTTTTATTTATATGTTTTATATATAATTACATATAATTATATATGCAATACATAGTATGTGCACTATATATATTAGTACGTGTATATTATTATAGAGTTTACTAATATAAAGGATTGCAACATACCACTTATAAATAATAATGATACAATACTTTTTATTGTATATTTGGTAAAGCCAATTTTCACAGAAGGCTTTTGATTTTTTTTAAAGAATATATTTTTATTGATTTCAGAGAGAAGGGAAAGGGGGAGAGAGAGAGATAGAAACATCAATGATGAGAGAGAAGCATTGATCGGCTGCCTCCTCTATGCCCCCTACTGGGGATCGAGCCCACAACGTGGGCATGTGCCCTTGACCGGAATCGAACTTGGTACCCTTCAGTTCGTAGGCTGACATTCTATCTACTGAGCCAAACCAGCAAGGGTGCTTTTGATGATTTTTTTCTGAACTATTGTATCCATAATCATTCTATGGTTGCAGTTAACAAATGAGTAAAATTCTGATCTGAATGTTGGTTGATACTTTTATTATGTTAATGAGTAATATAAAAGTAAAACAAGGAAGATGTATGTCAAAACATTGCTCATTTGTCAATGATGTGAATGACTTTGC
This sequence comes from Eptesicus fuscus, assembly GCF_027574615.1. NCBI lineage: Eukaryota > Metazoa > Chordata > Mammalia > Chiroptera > Vespertilionidae > Eptesicus > Eptesicus fuscus. The sequence goes on along the minus strand of NC_072477.1, from coordinate 71,909,727 downwards.
TGGTTCAAATAATGGCTTTTGAAAACTGGGAGAATATGTCTTCAGTTTTTTGTGCTATGCACAATAAAATGGCTACAGATTTTGTATCTGCGTAGTGGGAATACCATATAATGGTGAGCTACTGTCCATCTTTCTCAGCTCTGCATTTAGTGACATCACATTGGCCAAGAAAAAGGCTATATGGTGCCAGTATTCACATCATGGAAATAGTTAGATGGTAAAAATCAGGGCGTGATTTATTGTTTCATTGATTGCAGATTTAAGAAAGTGTGTTTAAGCTGCATTATTAACATTTTCTTCATCTCTTCCTTAAATCTGGACAGTGAAACAATAAATCACTTTCCGACATCAACAACTGTAAATAACATCAAAAGCATAGCTAATAGTATGATGTAGTAAAAATAAGCACATTGGTGACTTTTGAATATTTACTACCTTTGCTTTAACGTACTTCAATTGTAAGCATATATAATTTAATTTTTGATAATGGCTGTGTTTAAGCACCATCATTCAAAATTTCTGATCTAACAGTTGGCTCTCATAAGCCTGCACAAGGCACTCCTGTTCACCACTGATTGTCTATCCAATGCTCATTCGCCCTCCTTCCTTCCTTGGTGTTCAAATAACTCACTTCTTTCACCATCACCACCTGTAACATGGAGGAAGATTGCCTCAGTTCTGGGGGCAGTTTGCAGTCCCCTTGCCTGGCTAAAGAAAGGTCATGGAGCTCGAATCTGGCTAATACAGTGGGCGGTAACACACACTTTTAAAGTCTGTTGAAGGAGTAATGGAAGCTTCCTCCTTCTTAGAAAAGGCCTAGGAAGACACGGTTCCTTTTCTCTCTCCAGATATTGGTGTAACTGAATGGGCTCAGGAATGGCCATAGCCATTTTCCTACCAGCCTGAAGATAAAATCAAGTCATAAAACAAGGTAGAACCATCAGCATCACAGAGAGGTGAAGGTGGAACCTCAACAGCCCAACCTATTTCGGATCCTCTTGTTACATGAGATAGTAAATGTCCTTGTTGTTTAAGCGCATTTGATTTGGACTTTTCAGTTACCTGCAGCTAAAAATTAAGTTGCTTCCTACTCTGCCAGAAGTTTGGGAAGACATATCTATAATAATAAAAGCATAATATGCAAATTGACTGAACGACCAAACAGCAGAATGACCGGCCACCTTCTGGACAACCACGCTATGACACACACTGGCGCCAGGCCAGTCAAGGTGGGTGCAATGCGATTGGTCGGGAGACCCCACCATCGCTCCAAAGAGGGAGGCTCAGGCCACTTGGCTGTCGGTGCTGCAGCGGGTGAGTGGGGCCAGCCAGCAATTGTCCCGAAGAGGGAAGCCCAGGCCAGCCAAGCGATCGCACCCCATGTCTGTCTCCTGCAAAGGGAGGCGACCGGTGGTAGGGGAGGGGGTGGCAGCTCTGTGCAGATAGCAAGCAGTGGCAGTGGCGGGGTTGGGGCCAGCTGCCAGCTGCCAGCAGCCAGGGAAGGAAAGCCCTGAATAGGCCCTGATCACTGACCAGGCCTAGGGACCCTACCCGAGGGGTCCCGGATTGCGAGAGGGTGCAGGCTGGCTAAGGGACATACTCCTGCCCGCCCCCCCACACCCGTACACAAATTTCATGCACTGGGCCTCTTCACAAGCTCAACTCCAGATTGGGAAATGAGACTAACTCATAGGAAACAAAGACAAACTCCAATCACCACAACTTATAAGTATCTGGGTTCTTAAAAAAACTAACACATATATAATGACATATAACATTATATTAGTTTCATGTAATACAACATAATGATTTGATGTTTGTATATATTGCAAAATGGTCACCACAATAAGTTTAGTTAACATTTATCACTATGTGTACTATCATTACTACAATGTTTTGTGATGGTATTTTTTAAAATCTACTCTTTTAGCCACTTGCAAATATACAACACTAGGGACCCGTTGCAGGAATATTACCTGCAAGACTTTTGGCAGATTTCCCTCCTGCCACGGCCACCTCTCCCACCCACCCCAGCCCGCTGCCACCTCCATCTCTGCGGCCTCACGGGGGACACGGCTGCTGCCGCTGACTCTGAGCATCCCAACTCTGAGCATTGCCGACTCTGAGCACACGCTGCCACTGTGTCATCCGCTGCACATGCTGCTGCTGCACGCCATTCCCCGCCCACCGCCTCCGCTGTGCGCTCTGCCCACCGCCACTGCAGCCGCCACCGCCGCTGCGCACACTGCCCGCAACCACCTCAGAGGCCACCATGGCCACGTGTTCCACAGCCGCGCCACCGCCTGCCCATGCAGCTGCCTTGCTTTGTGCTTTCTTCACTCCTCCCTCCCTCCGCATATGCAAATTAACTGCCATCTTGTTCGTTCTGATTTGGCTGTGGGCATAGCAAAGGTACGGTCAATTTGCATATTACTGTTTTATTAGATAGGATGGTATTACTAATCATGTTGTGCATTATATCCTACTAGAGGCTTTGTATACGACATTCGTGCTCTGGGGGTTGAGGGTCCCTCAGCCCAGTCCGCACCCTCTCGCAGTCCGGGACCCCTCGAGGCATGTCCATCTGCAATTTAGGCCCTATCTCCCTGGGGATTGGGCCTAAGTTGGCAGTCAGACATCCCTTTCACAATCCAGGGCTCTCGCAGTCTGGGACCCCTCACTACTTACTGCCCACCTGCAGCAGAGGCAGAAGAGGCTCCCGCCACCACTGCTGTGCTTGCCAGCCATAAGAGACTTCTGGCTGAGTGGTGCTCCCCCTGTGGGAGCGCACTGATTACCAGGGGGCAGCTCCTGTGTTGAGCATCTACCCCCTGGTAGTCAGTGTGCATCATAGTGACCAGTCGTTCCGCCGTTCGGTCAATTTGCATATTAGGGTTTTATTATATAGAATGACTTATAACTGGAAATTTGTACCCTTAGACCACATTCACCCATAAACATATATTTTTGCCTTTTAAATGGGAGCATAGACCCTGAACCTAGTAGGATTGCAGAGACAAGTTTAATCAGCTAGGCTAGAGCTACCACTGACAACTTCATGGAAAATATGGGGTTTGGCTCAGGCCATAAAGAGTGAGTGAGGTTGAGAAAAACAGGAATGACATTCCATATGACTGAGGGAGATACATAGAGAGACTCCTATGAATTCTACCCAGAGTTCTGTCTGTTGACTGCAAACGTCCTTAAGATCAAAGAATAAATTTTCTTGTTTTGCAGATTGCCTGTACCTGTAATTTTTGTTAATCTGTACATTGTCTACCTTTTATGGGCACTTGTGTTAATATAAACACACAGTTTTAAAAGTCCTTGGGGATTTTGAAGAGTATAGCATTGCAGATATGCCTAATTCCAGTCTCTTCTCCCTTCCCCTTGGCATTTCCATCTACTCCAGCCTGTCAGTGCCCACTGGGGTGGCACAATGGGATATCTAACTCCTGCCTTTAGGCAGGGCTAGGCTCCCATTTCTAACTGGTAATTGCCTTATTTTAATAAGAGCCAAGAAGGAGAACTTATAGTCTCCCTTGACATAGCATTTATGGCTTTCTGTTCTCGCTATCTGAGAATTTCTTCCCACTTTTCACCCAAATGATCACAACTGATGCGTGTGCCACTGCTCTCTCACCTAGTTCTCAGCTGTTACCTTTCATTTACAGAAAAATCTTTTCATGTTCCATTACCTTTTGGCAAATACCTCAAGTGTATAGGTGTGATCTAAGTGGAATGTAATTGGGAGGATGGACACTTAGCAATAGTCAGCAGAAGGAACTGAGTTGTTAAGAGGCTTTGGCAGTTCCAGAAGGAGTAAGTGGTAACAGCCCTGACAGGTCTTTGGGACCACAGTTGCCTTGCTTGGGTTCCTGCCCAGTGAAAGGTGTGTATTCTTGAATGCCAGTCAGTGCTTTGCTCAGGATCATGAGCAAATTAATAAGGATACAGAGGGTTTGGAAAGAGAAAGACAAAGAGAGACAGTGAGAAACAGAAACCACAAACCCCATCAGAACCAGCATTGATATTGATTGTACATTTATTCTGAGTATCATACATGGAAATAACCATCTTTACTCCATATTTCAACATAGGCTATTGAACACAGGGAAGGGTTTCATAAGTTGGCTTGAATGAATACTATTTTTTTTGGCCTTGCTGTTCCCTAACAGACAGCAATATTTTCTCCTTATGTCTAAAAATTATTAGGCATTCCCACAGATACTTAGTTAAGGCAAACTTTAAGGTTTCTCATAAGAAATAGTTTCTCACAATTGTATAGAAGTGTCTTGAGGTCTCAGGAGAAAAACATCTACTCTTTTTAAGCAACTGTTTAGATTTACAAATTAGTGATGTAACCAGGCAGGTCTGAGACACAGGTCCTTATTGTTTACTACAGGATGGGGAGGCCTAAGCATAAAGTCAGGTGGAAGTAATAGGAAGGATTTCAAGGGAAGAAAATGGAGAAAGCTCTGTTTGGGAGACAGGGGAACAAAATGTTTAAGAGTCTGGGTTTGAATCCCAGCTCTACCACTGGCCAACTGAGATACTAAAGCAAATTAAGAATCCTCTCTGTATCTTGGTTTCCTTATCTATAAAATGGGGTAATAATAGTCCCTACTTCAGAGACATAGTATCAGGATTGAATGGATTACTATTTGTAAAGTACTAGTACATAGAAAAATGTGTATTGTTAAATAAATGAAAAATCAGAACTCTAAGTTGCACACAACAAATACCAACCCTTATCAATTAAGCATATCTGGGCTTTGTTAAGAGGATATTGGCTACGTCATAGAATGTTTAGGAGGAATAGATGGGCAGGATGCAGAGCTGATCTCATAAAGACAGCATTGGCATGAAGGGCAGTGTAGTGTGTCAATGCTGGACCCAGGATGCTGGCACTGGAAACTGGAGGTAACTGCCCCCATTACTCCCAGAAGGAATTCTCTAACATCCCTGCTTTCTTGGGCCACCAGCCTCTAATGCCTGTCAGGGGTGGGGGTAGGTTAGGGCTCATGTGGTAGCTTCAAGGGAGGCCCTATCAAGGAAGATGAACTCTGCCTCATGAATTTGGAGTTTTTCTAATTTTAGAAATGAAATTCAGACACTGAGAAGTAAAAACGAATGCTAAATGGGCAAAGAAGGATTATAAGAATATTAAATGAAAGAACCAGCAACTCCACATACAAGGCTCTCTGAAATATTTGTTGGTGAAATCTGGGTGAGAAGTGTTATAAGGGGATGAAATATGGATAGAAGAGAAAATCATCCAAATACCTTAAGGAGGTCAGGACAGTGCAGAGGAAATACTGTGTTTCAAATGGAAGGTTGCTTGTGTCCATTTCTCCCTTCTTTGACAGGGTCCTCATTTCAAAGTCCCTACATCCCAGGTCCTTCATCTACCACAACCCTTCTTTCTTACCTTCACTCAAAAGACTATTCTGCATTCTATTTTTGCTATTAATCAACTATTGATTCATTTTCTTGCAAAGGTGTTCTCCAAAAGTGGAGGTGGCCACTGATAAACTATCAATGTGTGAAGTTTCCCAGGGATCTATTTGCATTTCAAGAGAAAAACAAGGCCTTTAAGCTCTAGAGGAGTGACAAGAGGTGGGGACAGTACCTTATGGCAAGGAGCTCTGTCCAGCACTGTAAAATCACTCTACTTAAAGCACCTGCCTGCAATGCCAACTCATCTCCTCAAAGGGCTCTTCCTCATGCCAAGTAGCCACACATGAGGCAGACTGGTCTACAGACACAAGCTTCCAAGGGTCGCCCGCTGAGCACATGCCCACACAGGGTGCTTGCACCCACCTCTGCCCTTTCCATCACTGTTCACTCATCCATCTTTTGCCCTATAAAGACACAGCCTTCCTTAAAGGGCAGTTCACCCCATATTTTTGCTCTCAAAGATTAAAAATAGCACTCTTTTCAATGACCTCAATAATTTAGAGCCCATGAATAAGTCATTTGCCCAAGAGGTTACACTGGCACTTCTATTTTTACTTATAGTCTCTCACCAACCAAGTGACCTCTCTCAAGGAGCCAACATAGACACCCGTTGATCTTCTGGTTTCTCAGGGAGTAACCCAGGCAGAGCTTGCAATGCAGAGTCTTTTCTCAAGGGCAAAGATGGACCAATAGGTGTCAGTGACCTCAGAATGTGAGTAACCAAACATGAACTTAGGCACAGATGCCTTGCTCAGAACTCCTGGAGCTGCTAAAGCATGCCCTAAGAGGAGCGCCTTCTAAAAGTAGGGCTGGTAAATTTTGCCTATACTGGTCCTTCCTGGGGCCATTTCCTCCCTAAGATACCATTTTCCAAACGTGGAACTTCAACAGAAGAGCAATGCAATAGCTCAGGTCCCTAAATACAAGGGTTGCTCCAACCTCCTGACCACGTCTCCTTCACTTGCCTTCAGTGGACATTTCCTTGCCCCAACTCCTCTACGGACTACTTTCAGGAAGGTTAAGTATTTTCACTGGGCCAATACAATGGTCACTGAAAGGACTTCGCATTAGGCCTTTTGGCCACCAGTTTATAAAAGTATTTGATTTTTTTCCTCCATATTTTTATACCCTGGAATGGCCCCCTTTCCTCAAGTCATCCATAGCATTCCTAAACCTAGTGTTCTGCTGGCATCCTCAACCCCAGCCTCCAAGAGACCTATTCTTACTTTTTATTAACTCCACACTCATAGCCTTCAATATTGTTTGTACAAAACTGAGCTATCAGTGTGAGGCTACCTCAAGTTCTTTCATATGACCTCATGTCTCCTGGCTCACAAAATCATTAATTCATTCTCACCCCTTTCCCCTGGAAAAACACACATCCCATGTAATATTTTCCTCATTTTACCCATGCAGAAACAGAGGCACCGTAACTGGTTCATGGTCACAGGAGCAGAGGCAGAATATGAACCCAGGAAATCTCACTCCAGAAACTATTAACCACTAGACTTTACAGGATATAAGATCATACACTCTTGCTCTCCTTAATCATCAAGAATCCTGCAAGTCAGTGTCCAGTATCTCCTCTGGCTCTGGTATATCCTCTTTGTCCTCTCTAGAAGATGATATGACATCCATCTAGTCACATCTTTGGTGGGCATCCCTTAATCTTTATTCCTTAATCTTTCTGCCAATTTAAGAGAATGAATTGGCAGGAGTGAATGCCTTTAACAAAGGGCTCCCTGGTTTAAAAATTTTTCATTGTTGATGGAGGCTTCATTGAGCCAAGACATCCTCCCTGGTCCAATCTAACTACTTTAAGCAATTGTTCACTTTCATAATTACAGTAAATTATAATAATCAACACCAACCATCAAATTTCTTCCCCCAGATCTTTGAAAAGTGAAAATGAAGTTTTCAGGGTGAGTTTTATGCGAGAGTCTAATTAGTCTCTAGTTCTGACTCATGATATATTTTGAATAGGTATAATTTAAAAAATCCTAATTGGAGTTTCTAGGAGAAGTGTAGTTCATTAATTAATCCACAAATATTTACAAAGTGTCTGTTTCTACTATAAGCTAGGTATTAGATTGGATAGCCTTATAGGTTCCTTCCAATTTTGAGAATCTGTAATTCTAAGAGAAAATTGAATTGGGCCTAGGAGAATTCACTGGGTTTTGTAGAGAGGAAACAAGAAGGGACAGCTTTCTATCTCATGTTAGTGAAGGATAGTGGTAGGAAAAATAGTGGTTTATTCTAGAGTGAGTTTGCTCTGGTGGAGCAAAGGGAACGCTCCAGAAAATCATGAGAAATGTGGTGAAATGAGTAGATGGGACAGTTTATAGGATGCCTTGAAAATCAGACCGAGGAATTCCAAATTGGTACCATAAGCAAGAGAACTTATTTGTCATGATCCTGAGCTGGGGAACACTATGAAGAACATGGTTTCTTTAGAATAAGACCTGTACAGACACTTCTCCCAAGAAGACATACAAATGGCTAACAGATATATGAAAAGATGCTAGATTTTACTAGCTATTAGGGAAATGAAAATCAAAACCATAATGAGATACTACCTCACACCTGTTAGGTAGGCTATTATCAACAAGACAATTAACACGTATTGGAAAGGTTGTAGAGGAAAAGGAACCCTCATACCTTGCTGGTGGGAATGTAAACTTGTATAGCCACTATTGAAAATATTACAAAGGTTCCTCAACAAATTAAGAATAGAGTTATCATATTATCCAGCAATCCTTCTTTTGGATATCTACCCAAAAATTTGGAAACATTTATTCATAAAAAATATATGTACCCCTATGTTCATTGCAGAATTATTTTTGGTAGCCAAGACATGGAAACAACTGAAGTGTCCTTCAGTAGATGATTGGATAAAGAAGATGGGGTACATATATACAATAGGATATTACTCAGCCATAAGAAAGGATAAAATATTTCCATTTGTGACAACATGGATGGATCTTGAGAATATCATGCTAAGCGAAATAAGACAGTTGGAAAAAGTAAAAAACTATATGATTTCACTCATGTGTGTGTTATAAAACTGAAAACAGCAAACAAATAAGACAAACAAGCAAGACCTCATTGACACAGACAACACTATAGTGATTACCAAAGAGAAAAGGAGGTGTTGGGGAGGTAGAAGAGGATAAGGGGGTCAAATATATGGTGACAGAAGGAGAATTGACTTTGGGTAGTGAACACACAATACATTATACAGATGATGTATTATATAATTGTACACTTGAAATCTATATAATTTATTAATCAATGTTCCCCAATACATTTAATTTAAAGATTAAAATTTTAATTTAATTAAAATTAAAGAAATCAGTGGTCATCACTAGTGAAAGTGAAACTTCCCTCCCATTATATAGACAGACAATTTAATGAAAATGTATATTTCCAATTAGAGTAGAAAATTGACATCGCTGTGGCCTAAATGCATAGTACAGAAATGGGAATGGAAGGCAATTCTCTCCTTTTTCACAGTTCTCATTTTCTCTTTAACTCTCATCTCTCAGATCATGATGATGTGGTTTGCTAGATGTTCCCAGGGCTGCTAATGAGATGCGGCTATAATCAATTCACTTCAGCCTTCGCTAGAAACCAGATTACCTCCTCACCTGCTGCATTCCCCAGGTGCCTGTGGGGGCTAACACAGTGTGGTCATGAGGAGAGGGCAGTCCTCACTCAGGCAGATCATCACTCTTCATTAGGCCTTCAGGGAATAAAGGGGACAAGGGGCCTTACACTGCCATAAAGTCAGAATGAACATGCAGGAAAAGAAACGGGAATGCTTGAATTCAGAAATAGTTTGGGAACAAAGAAGAGAAAACCAAAGAGGGTCTTAATTACACAAAGGGCATCTGACCAAAATAATCATAACCAGTATTTGTTTAACACCCCAGAGGACAGAACAAGAAATAATAAGCAGGTAAGGAGGGTAGCAGGACTATAATACTATCTTCACAGGAGAATTTGCTTCTTAGGAAGAGCTGTTAACAGGCCAGCTCACTCAAGGTGTTTGAAAATTTGTCTCTTTAGGTCTTTAAAAATAGGTCCAATTTGTGTTTGCTGGGAGTGGGCTATAAAATGACAGGAAAGTGCACTAGTTAGCCTTTCAAAATCTTTCCCAATCAAGTGTTATGTCTCCTTTCAATTGAACTAAATTAATTTAGCCCAACTTTATTGAGAATGGTTAAGATCTGGGTGGTTTTTGTATGGCTTCTGGCCCTTATACCTTCAATTTCTTATTCCCTGTGTTTGTGATACTCCCAGGCCCATCTCTCTCCCTTCAAAAATCCATACTTGACTGCCCAGTTCTCAAGAACCCAGTTCTCAAGTCAGGCCTCGACATTCTGAAATATGAATAGTCTTTGCCATACACTTAAGCAACTGAACATAAACTATTTTGTATTCTTTATTGTTGGCCGAGTGTTGGTTTTGAATCCCAACTTATTGTCAATTTAATAAGGCAAAAGCAATATTTTAAATATTTTATACTTTGTCATTTTCCCCTAGGGGTCAGTGCGGAATGCTTCAGTTTAATTAATTTTTACTCATTGACAGCAAAAGAAATATCAAATAAATTGTGTATATGTAATTTAGTATTTATTGACATCTACCGTAAGGGGCTTTAAATTATTTGGCAGATTTTCTCACTTTTAGAAATCCATCTGTAGTGTAAATTAAATATGTTTTTAAACCAACGGTTTTGTCACAGGCAAGATGTTGGCTACTTAGGACATGATTCTATACAAATTAGTGGTAAACATAATTTAGAAACTAGGTTCCTGAATGCAGGGAAAAAAAAAGAATTGAAAGAGAAATTTAATTTAAAATTTGAACAGAAGAAACTTTGATGGAAAATTATAATAGAGAATATTGCATATAGAGAGCATACTGACATTGCTTGTAATTAGGTGAAAGAAAGAAAGAAAGAAAGAAAGAAAGAAAGAAAGAAAGAAAGAAAGAAAGAAAGAAAGAAAGAAAGAGGAAGAAAGAAAGGAAGGAAGGAAGGAAGGAAGGAAGGAAGGAAGGAAGGAAGAAAGAAAGAAAGAAAGAAAGAAAGAAAGAAAGAAAGAAAGAAAGAAAGAAAGAAAGAAAGAAGAAAGAAGGAAGGAAGGAAGGAAGGAAGGAAGGAAGGAAGGAAGGAAGGAAAGAAAGAAAGAAAGAAAGAAAGAAAGAAAGAAAGAAAGAAAGAAAGAAAGAAAGAAAGAAAGAAAGAAAGAAAGACTACTGGTGAAACCCCAGAGAAAGACAAAAGTGTTGGTTTGGGACCAGAAGTCAAATGTATATGGTGGTGGATCACTTTGTTGTCTAGGAAAATGAACTGAAAGACTTTTGATGCCAAATTGGTCTGGAGTGTTAGGAACCTATAGACAAATTTCCAGGAATGATCTGTTTTTAGAGGTTAATTTGTCATACTTAATTTTAAGACAAATAATGACTATTGAGTAGAAGACCAAGGCAGTGTCTCCATTAACCTGGTTGATAATGTAACAAAATTAGGAAATCCTGATAATAAGGTTATGACTCCATAACCAAGGCATAATCACTGTTTTATAATTGAGGATTTGGTAAATTACCTCAATCACAGTTAAAGTATCTCAGAAGGGCTAAACTTCCCGTGATAAAACTGTAAAATGTTCTAATGTCATATCATAAATGGATTACAATTTCTTGATGAATTAGACTATAATCTAATACCCCACAATGCCAGGAAACACTTTAGCTTCAATGAGTCAGAGGCCCTTAATAACCCTGCAGTACTCTAGGGTTAAGAACAATCACTTTGAACCATGAAAACCTGGACATTTGAATTTTCTGGTTATTGGGGTATAATTACCATCTTGTCATAGATCACAAAATGAATAATTAAGAGGCAGAATTTAGCTATCTGACATACTTTGCCTATTTCCCAGGAAATAAGAGTTTAGCTCTCTTGAGATTCTTTGTACTTTTATGTTGTTATTAATGATAACTGAAATAATATTAGAGTCGTAACCAGTCATTTTTATCAGTGCTGCCAAAATTCTTTCACATCTTGGCACAAATGGAGAGGAATAATTTGTGAAAATGGAAAAACTAGAGGTTGCTGGGGCTGTGGCCTCATGATGCCCCTTCCTGCTGCTCCAGGGTGAGAGACCAATCTATGTCTCTGCTCACCTGGAACCCACCTGTGGCACCCTGGTAGGGAAGCCCTGGAGATGGCCAGTGTCTGACCACCTCACCCGTGGTTGTCTACTAAGTAACTGTCAGGGAAACGTGGTATTCTAGCATTCTCATCTAGGGTGAGTAGGAAGAAGATGAGCACCTCATGGAAAAGAGGACTTGGCATGCATCCCTGAGTAGAGTGAGCAGAAACACTTGTTTGTAGGCAGGGGCAGCTGTTGTCCTCAGGGAATTTTGCTGACAGTATGAGAGTGGGGCATGATGTCACAGGAACCCTGGCTTGGCCAGAACAGCATGGTGTCCAAGGCAGCTGATCTGTTCATCCAGATTGAAAAGATTTCTTCTCCTGCTGCTCTCCCACCCTCCCCTTCTCCCCGCCTGGCTGAGCGATCATTGTAAAGCCATGCAGCTCCTTTCAGAAGTAGGCCATGGGAGCCAGGGCTGGGTGTTTTCTTCACTGGCATGTTACAATTATCACCGAGGATGGCTCTGATGACAGCATAATGCATGTGGTGTTTTGTGCTGAAAAAGTCAATGTCAGTGGCTAAAGAACAAAACTTCCCAGTGATCCAAGCACAGTTCCAATATGATATATGATCTGAATGGGTCTCAATTCATGGTTACCATTCCTCACCCTCAAGATTATTCCTACAAAATAGTTTATAGATCTAGTTTTTGGGAAGCCATGGAAGAAAAATTCTTCTCTATTCAGGAACTTTTAAGCTCTTAACAGAGTGTCAACAGGACAGGTTATATAGGGCCTGTGTCAGAGTTCAGAATTTAAATGTACTGAAGTTGGAGAGGAACCAAGATGGCGGCATAGTTAAGCAGCTAATCTGCTGCCTCACACAACAATTTCGAGGGTACAACTAAGGGACAGAGTGTCTACCACCCAGAACCACGGGAAAGCTGGCTGAGTGGTAGATTTACAACTATGAAAAGAAAGGAGCACAAACGCTGGGGAGCTGAGGTACTGAGGCGCGCGAATCGGGCTGGCAGCGGGCGACTGGGCGTGCGGTTTTTCTTCAACCCGCAGGGAGACAAGCTCCCGATCGCTCTGAAATCCAATTTCTGGGGACACTCGGGGGACCCAGACACCTACGGGGAGAGGCTGGACTCTCGGCCATCGGGTTGGAAAGTGAGAGTGACTTTTTTGCGGTGGTGCGCCTAGCAATCATTGTTTACTGCGCTGGAGCACGGGGTGCAGGGACTTGGAAACGGGAAAGGCAGAGACGGCTGACGGCAGCCATCGCCGTTGGCCACGCCCCAGCCTAGTGACGCCCTGAGACCCCGCCCCGCCCTGAGGCCCCACCCCGCACATTCTACAAACCCGCCCAGGCTCCACACAGTGGCTTTTGCATATAAATGGCCTTTTCTGTGGCAGCTCAACCAAATTAACTGCAGCTCCAGTCAGACTGCTCCAAAACCACCCAAGCAAAGGAGGAGAAAACTAGTTCTTGCTGTAGCTCCTGCTGGGGGACACACAGTACACAAGGGTACACCAAGAGTGTCCACCTCAGGTAACTGGGAGGCTGACCCGTTGAACCAATAGGACACCTAGTACACAAAGCTACCCTACCAACTCAGGGAAGCAGAGAATATGAGAAGGCAAGGAAACAGATCACAAACCAAAGAAATGGAGGAGAACAAGCGACTGGACATAGAGTTCAAAACCACGGTTATAAGGTTTTTCAAGAATTTCATGGAAAAGACCGATAAATTCAATGAGACCCTCGAGGATATGAAAAAGGACCAACTAGAAATTAAACATACACTGACTGAGATAAAAAATATTATACAGAGACCCAAAAGCAGACTAGAGGATTGCAAGAATCAACTCAAAGATTTGGAATACAAAGAGGCCAAGGACACTCCTCCAGAGAAGCATGAAGAGAAGAGAATTCATAAAGTTGAAGATAGTGTAAGAAGCCTCTGGGACAACTTCAAGCGAACCAACATCAGAATTATGGGGGTACCAGAAGAAGAGAGAGAGCAAGATGCTGAAAACCTATTTGAAGAAATAATGAACGAAAACTTCCCCCACCTGATGAAAGAAATAGACTTACTAGTCCAGGAAGTGCACAGAACCCCAAACAAAAGGAATCCAAAGAGGACCACACCAAGACACATCATAATTAAAATGCCAAGAGCAAAAGACAAAGAGAGAATCTTACAAGCAGCAAGAGAAAAACAGTTCGTTACCTACAAGGGAGCTCCCATACGATTATCAGCTAATTTCTCAACAGAAACCATGCAGGCCAGACGGGAGTGGCAAGAAATATTCAAAGTGATGAATAGCAGGAACCTACAACCAAGACTACTCTACCCAGCAAAGTTATCATTCAGAATTGAAGGGCAGATAAAGAGCTTCACAGATAAGAAAAAGCTAAAGGAGTTCATCACCACCAAACCAGTATTATATGAAATGCTGAAAGGTATTCTTTAAAAAGAGGAAAAAGAAGAAGAAAGATAAAAATTATGAACAACAAATACATATCTATCAACAAGTGAATCTAAAAGTCAAGTGAATTAAAAATCTGAGGAACAGAATAAACTGGTGAACTTAATAGAATCAGAGGCATAGAATGGGAGTGGATTGATAATTCTCAGGGGGGAAGGGGTGTCTGTGTGGAGAGTATGGGAAGAGACTGGACAAAAATCATACACCTATGGATAAGGACAGCGGGGGGGAGGTAGGGGCAGAGGGGGGTGGGAACTGGGTGGTGGGGAGATATGTGGGGAAAAAGGAGAAACAATTGTAATCTGAACAATAAAGATTCATTAAAAATAAAATAAAATAAATAAATAAATAAATAAATAAATAATAAATGTACTGAAGTTGAGGGGAAGATGTTGGCCTCAGAATAGGGCTATAAGAAAATCTAAATACTAAGTCCACCACTTAGTAGCTGTGTGACGTTGGGAATTTTAATTAACTTCTCTGACCCTCACTGTAAAAAAAATGTATACTAATCCACTTTACAGACTTCTTAAAATTACATGACTAAATGTAAGTAATACACTTAGCACAAAGCCTGCTTCAATAAAAATACTACATAAATAGTAGTTATTGCTAATGCCATATTTGTAGTTATTATTGCATATACTAGTCATGATTTTAGGAAGGGAACTCAGAAAAAATTATTATTCACTTGAGGCCCGGTGCATGAAATTCGTGCACGGGGGTTGGTGGGTGTCCCTCAGCCCAACCTGCACCCTCTCCAATCTGGGACCCCTTGAGGGATGTCCGACTGCCCGGATGTCCGATGTCCCACTGGGATCGGGCCTAAACGGGCAGTCGGACATCCCTCTCACAATCCAGGACTGCTGGCTCCCAACTGCTCACCTGCCTGCCTTCCTGATTGCCCCTAACCGCTTCTGCCTGCCAACCTGATCACCCCCTAACCACTCCCATGCCAGCCTGATTGATGTCTAACTGCTCCCCTGCCAGCCTGTTTGCCCCCAACTTCCCTTCTCTGCTGACCTGGTCACCCCTAACTGCCCTCCCCTGCAGGGTTGATCGCCTCCAACTGCTCTCCCTTGCAGGCCTGGTCCCTCCCAACTGCCCTCCCCTGCTGGCCATCTTGTGTCCAGATGGGGGCAGCTATATTGTGTGTTGGAGTGATGGTCAATCTGTATATTATTCTTTTATTAGATAGGATAGAGGCCTGGTGCACGGGTGGGGGTCGGCTGGTTTGCCCTGAAGGGTATCCCGGATCAGGGTGGGGGTTCCCTTGGGGTGTGGGGCGGCCTGAGTGAGGGGCCTGTGGTGGTTTGCAGGCTGGCCACGCCCCCTGGCAACCCAAGCAGAGGCCCTGGTATCTGGAATTTATTTACCTTCTACAATTGAAACTTTGTATCCTGGAGCGGAGCCAAGCCTCCTGCTCACTCCATGGCTGGCAGCCATTTCTGTTTGGATTTGTTTACCTTCTATAATTGAAACTTTGTAGCATTGAGTGGAGGCTTAGGCCGGTCAGGGAAGGCGGAAAGCTTGGCTTCTTCTATCGCCTTGGAAACCCAAGCCTCTCTCCTACTTTCCCCGTGGCTGTAGCCATCTTGGTTGGGTTAATTTGCATACTTGCTCTGATTGGCTGGTGGGCGTGGCTTGTGGGTGTAGCGGAGTTAGGGTCAATTTGCATATTACTCTTTTATTAGGTAGGATGATTGCTAAATTCTTCTTAGTACTGACCAAATTGCATGACTACTGTGTATATATTAGAATCATGATACCAGTTGGTGAGACACTTGAACAAATAATCCCAAATAAGGAGAGGACAATTTGGAACATACATGCCTCCACCAGAGCAATCTTTACACTCAAAAATTTCTTTGAGACACCAAGAAATTTAAGTGAAGTATTCTTTTGTTCAATAAGTTAAAAAATGAATATAATATATTTAATGTTGGCATTTTTATACCAAAAGCTATAGTTTAATCTTTCATATCATTGAAACATCTAAAATAAGCCAGTTGTTCCTGCCCCCCCCCCCCATATCTCTGTCCACCCGGTTCCCACTACAACATCTACCCTTACCCCTGCCCCACTGTCCTCATCCATAGGTGCATGATTTTTGTCCAGTCTCTTCCCGCTACACCCCCTTCCCCCCGAGAATTGTCAGTCCACTCCCTTTCTATGCCCCTGACTCTATTATATTCACCAGTTTATTCTGTTCATCAGATTTCTTATTCACTTGATTTTTAGATTCACTTGTTGATAGATATGTATTTGTTGTTCATAATTTTTATCTTTACCTTTTTCTTCTTCTTCCTCTTCTTAAAGAATAACCTTCAGCATCCTATCTAATAATAGAGTAATATGCAAATTAACCATACCTCCGTGACAAAAATGGCGGCCCCCATAACCACAAGATGGCGGCGACCAGTACGCTCAGCCCCGCTGGAATCCCCCAGTCACAGGGAGGGCTGCCGCTGAGAGCTGGGCAGCCTGGGTGTCTGGCTGGGAGGTGCCGGGGACCCTACGCCGCCATCCCCTCCCAGAGGCAGCCGGGGTGTCCGGCTGGGAGGCATCCATTCCCACGCCAACATGCCCTCCCAGAGGCAGCCCGGGGTGTCTGGCTGGAAGGCGCCCATGACCCCACGCCACCATCTCCTCCCAGAGGCAGCCGGGGTGTCTGGCTGGGAGGCGCCCTCAACCCCACGCTGCCATCCCCTCCCAGAGGCAGCCCGGGGTGTCTGGATGGGAGGCGCCCTTGACCCCACGCTGCCATCCTCTCCCAGAGGCAGCCCGGGGTGTCTGGATGGGAGGCACTCTCAACCCCACACTGCCATCCCCTCCCAGAGGCAGCCTGGGGTGTCCGGCTGGGAGGTGCCCCCATGCCGGCAACCCCTCCCAGTGGTAGCCCTCGGTGTCTGGCTGGGAGGCACCCATGCCCCCAGGGAGCGATTCAAGTACTGATGATTCTACCAAAGGAAAAGTTTAGAGAAAGAGAGGACAGAAAAGGAATACAAGGAGAAAAGTAAGAAAGGACAAAAGATGAAACATCAAGAAAAAGAAAGAGAAGAAAAAAAGGAAGAAACAACCACAGGATATCACCTTTCCAAGTCTCATGAAATTCCTGTTTAAGGAGTTTATTTTATGACACTTTTAGTTTGGGTTTACATTTTTACTGTTTTGTCAAGACCACAGCAGGTACACTGTCCAATATGTTTTTTTAAAAATACATTTTATTGATTTTTTACAGAGAGAAAGGGAAAAGGATAGAGGCTAGAAACATCTATGAGAGAGAAACATCGATCAGCTGCCTCCTGCAATATGTGCCCCCAACCAAGGTACATTCCCTTGACCGGAATCGAACCTGGGACCCTTGAGTCTGCAGGCCGACACTCCATCCACTGAGCCAAACCAGTTAGAGCTGTCCAATATGTTAAAGAAAATACCCTATCTAATAAAGAGGCAATATACAGGGGAGGGCATTTGGGGGTGACCGGGCTGTCAGGGGAGAACAGTTGGAGATGATCTGGCTGGCAGGCGAGCAGTTAGGTGTCGATCAGGCTGGCAGGGGAGTGGTTAGGGGGTGATCAGGCTGGCAGGCAGAAGTGGTTAGGGGCAATCAGGCAGGCAGGCGAGCAGTTGGGAGCCAGCAGTCCCAGATTGTAAAAGGGATGTCTGACTGCCTCTTTAGGCCCGATCCCTGTCGGACCTAAAGAGGCAGTCAGACATCCCCCGAGGGGTCCCAGATTGGAGATGGTGCAGGTTGGGCTGAGGGACACCCTCCCCCAGTGCACGAATTTCGTGCACCAGGCCTCTAGTTTCATATAATACTGGTTTGGTGGTGATGAACTCCTTTAGCTTTTTCTTATCTGTGAAGCTCTTTATCTGACCTTCAATTCTGAATGATAACTTTGCTGGGTAGAGTAATCTTGGTTGTAGGTTCTTGCTATTCATCACTTTGAATATTTCTTGCCACTCCCTTCTGGCCTGCATAGTTTCTGTAGAGAAATCAGCTGACAATCATATGGGTACTCCCTTGTAGGTAAGTAACTGTTTTTCTCTTGCTGCTTTTAAGATTCTCTCTTTGTCTTTTGCTCTTGGCATTTTAATTATGATGTGTCTTGGTGTGGTCCTCTTTGGATTCCTTTTGTTTAGGGTTCTGTGTGCTTCCTGGGCTTGTAAGTTTATTTCTTTCACCAGGTAGGGGAAGTTTTCTGTCATTATTTCTTCAAATAGGTTTTCAATATCTTGCTCTCTCTCTTCTTCTGGCAGCCCCATAATTCAGATGTTGGTAAGCTTGAAGTTGTCCCAAAAGCTCCTTATACTATCTTCATATTTTTGGATTCTTTTTTTCCTTTTGCTTTTCTTGTTGGGTGTTTTTTGCTTCTTTGTATTTCAAATCTTTGACTTGATTCTTGGGATCCTCTAGTCTGCTGTTGCATCTCTGTATATTATTCTTTATTTCAGTCAGTGTATGGTTAATTTCTAATTGGTCCTTTTTCATATCCTTGAGGGTCTCACTAAATTTATCGGTTTCTAGAAGATTCTTGAATAACCTTATAACCGTGGTTTTGAACTCTATATCCAGTAGTTTGCTTTCTTCTATTTCTGTCATTTGTGCCTGTTTATTTGTCTCTGCATTTTGGCTGCTTCCCTGGCTAACTTGTCATATTACATGATTATTTTTATTTATTTAACCATGAATTAGCAATGTAAAAATGCTTTGCCTGATTCATTATTCAACATTAAGTAGCTACTTTGTACTTTAATGTGAGTTACTAATTTATAGACTGCTTTTACCGCAAGTCATCTAGTAACAAAGTACAGTTCCAGACATAGATTTTGAGGATAAGCAGCTTTAAGCTGGAGAATGTGTAAGTCATCTTGATGTTTTCTCAATAATTCATTGAAGAGAAACAATGAAAAGGAAGTTACTATTAGGCAGAAAAATATCTTCTTCACAGTCATATTCAGCTATTAAGTTTTCATTAAGTGGAGTGTCTTATGCAATTGCTTTAAGAAATCATTATATTTCTGCAACTAAGCTGACAATGAATAAAGACCTCAGTGAGTTGGCTATTTTAAAAGTCAGATTTGAAATTCATTTGGAAATGACAGCAACAATTTTCCTGTAACAGATTCAGAGAAGATAAGAATGCATGAAACCAAGAAACCATTACCTCTCCAAATTAACACTTATTGTAAAATGGGTCTTTTGGGAGTTTCCTTTCTCTGATCAATTATTCTTCCTCTTCTTCTTTTTAAAACACAGAACATTGAGGGCACAAAATAGGAGCTTATCTTGTCCAGTTTCATCATTGTACAGATAAATGGCAGAAAAGCTTGGCTGAGTTCAAATCCTGACTCAGCCACTTTCCAGCTGTGTGACCTTGGACAAATGATTTATTTAGGTTTTCTGAGCTGTAAAATGAAAGATTCAGACTACTTAAAGTATTTACAATATTGGGTTATGATGAGAAGTAAATGGGGCCATGCACAATGTTAGATTCTCCTACAAGTGAGAGAACTGAAGCTGTGAGGAGTTAAGGGATTTGTTAAGTTTCCTCAGCTCCTGGGCAGTAGGGTCCAATCTCCTCACTGCAGTCCAAGACACCATCATCTGCAAGTGAACAGCGTGGTAGTGGACATAGATCCTTTCTGCCTAAACAGCACTCCTTTTCTGGCAATAACAATGAACATTTCTTTTGGAAAGCCACCTGACCACCACTCTTAGTCTGTCTATATCTCACTGTATTTTTGAGGAGTGAGGAGTGTCACTTAATCCTAGCATGGGCTGAATGCAATCAGAACATTCCATCACCCTGACCACAAGGTTTGGTTCAGGGAGGGGAGTGTGGCTCCAGATTAATGAGATGCCTTTCAGGACTTTTGCTGGAATTCAATAGATGTGACTATTAAGGTACAAGCTCAGAGCCCCTGGTGTCCATCTGGCCTCTAAGAAGGTAAAGCCTGAGTGATGCCAACAAAGATAGCTCATAAACAATGAGAGAAATATTCCTGGAGGCATCACTTTATTCTTGGATCAGATCACATCTGACGGTAGGGGAGATCTGTCCCTGGGCATTTCATTTAGTCAGCCAATAAACTGGCTGCTATCGCTTGCATTGAAAAATTTCTGCTTTACACAGACAGTTAAACAATGCACCACGTAGTTCTTGCCTCAGGCATAAAGTTGAGTATCTTCTTGTATGAAACTGCTCTGAAGCAAATAATCCTGTTACCACATGGAGAAAAAATTCAGCAGTGCTCTTTACTCCACCACAGTTCAGTTCGTTTTCATCTTGGTCAGCTCAGCAACATGGGGCAGGCAGCAGAGGGTGGGCTCTGAAGTCAGAGCTAAGTTGGAATCCCCACCTTTCCACTGATTAGTCCTTTCTCTTTGGCTGTGAACTTCCCTGAGCCTTAGTTTCCTATATTAATAGACTTATTGCAGGGGCTCAATGAGATGATGCATGCAAAAGACTAAGCATTAAGAACACAATAATGATAATAAGGATGACCACTGTTTGCCGATATGTACTAGACTCTGTAGAGCACTTTATAGATATTAATTCACTGACTCCTCATAATAACCCTGTGTGGTAAAGGCTCCATTCCTCATTTTGAAATTGAGGAAACTGAGAGATAGGTTAAATAATTTGTACCCACCTGAACAGTTAGTCAGTGCTGGAGCCAGAATTCTTATTTCAGATGTATTCTATTTCTGAAGATCACTACTTCTCTAGAGGAGCTCATAGTATAGCCAGGAGTGGAGTTGGGTGAGAAGACACAAGTGTTATTTTGGAGAAGGTGTCAGCCCTCTGAGTTTTGGTTTCCTCATCTGTAAAATGGGTTTACCCACGTCCCAGGTTTTAGTAAGATTAAAACACATCATTAAGAAAAGCACTTATTATCAACATCATTACCAACAATGCCTATAAAAGGAGACAAATCATAGCCCAAAGTTTAAAAATATTCCCAAAATTTGATTTTTCTTAGTGATATTTATTGGTGAATATATCTTGTCTTCATGTTTAAACAAAAACAAAAAAAGAGGAAATGAAAAATCACTGCAACAGAGAGACTGTGTTTCTTAGCTATCTCTTAACAGCAAGCAAAACAACCCAGGAAGAGCCTCAAAAGCAAAGACTGAGGAGAACTGCACATAAGTGTTTGTCCCTCCTCAGTGCCCTACCTCCCTGCAAACACTTTATTGTTAAAATGAAGTAAGTAACAGTGCCTTGTCAGAGGTCAAGTGCCTTAGAGTAAAGCCTAATAGTTTTCATATATATTATCTCCTCTCATCTTTTCATCTTCTCCATGAAATAAGGATAGAAATGAAAAATTTAAGATGTTTTATTGTTGATTTTTTTGTTGTGAAGTTATATATGCTCATTGCCAGAAATAAATCACACAATACAAAAAGGTATAGAATGAAAGGGCACACAAATAATTCCACCATTCGGTGTTGAGATTTTCACACACACACACACACACACACACACACACACACACAGAGCTGCTTTTTTCAAGATATTTTTAACATCTTGCAATATTAAGATATTTTTAACATCTTACAATATCTTTTTAAAAAGCCCTCCATTATATGGAAGTGCTTGATTATATGGAGGTACTTGATTATATAGAAGTACTTGATTTATTTAACCAATTCATTACTAATGAACTTTGGATTGTTTAAAAAAATTTTTTTACAATGAACAACTCAATTACACACCTTTTACCATTTGTTTGATTATTTTCTTATGAGATATACCTAAACTCAGGAGAGCTATGTAATAACAATACTGCACTTTCAAACTCTTTTGCTAACTGTAGTTAAATTACCTCTCAGAAAGGTTTTCAGGGAATAAAATTACTTTCCACTTTTCCATGGACCACAGCATAGAGATTCAATGGCTTGCTGAAGATAATTCAATTACTCACTGAGGTGTCTACATATTCACCTGTTAAAAGCCTTAAATGAGGTGCTTTAGAGCTGAAAAGACTAATTGAAATCACTCCACCCAAGTCTAGTATTTTTATAGACAAATTGAGGAAGAAAGGTGTGTAATTCCTGAACTCAAGGGCCTTTCTCTTCAGTCCCTTTTTGAATTGGAGCTTGGTGTCTGCAACTTGACTTGGAGCTATCTTGCCACTCCCTTACTACAAGCTCTAGATTTTCTTTAATGGGTCTATGTTTTTCTGGTAGTCAGTCTTTTCCACCACAACTTTAATCAGCCCACCATGTAGGCCAGCAGTCAGGGTACAGATAAGATCTTAGACCTGGTTCTTAAAACATTTCTTTTAAAGTTGGAAATGGTTCTCTTTAAGTCCCTTTCAGACCTAGGCAGGATTCAGCGATGCTTTTTAGATACTTTCCTTAGAATCACGTGTGATTAGTTCCAGGTCTTCCATGATGACCACTAGGCGTCAGACTTTCCCATCTCTCCTCCAACTATGCTGCTTACCCGGTAATTAATTCATTTACTCACAGTCCTTAGCTCTTTTCTAAGAGGGCTTCTTTGTCATCATATGAACATGGTCATTATGATGCAGATTCCTAGCAGATTTCAACAGGACATATCAAGTCTGACTGTCTCCTAGTTACTAGCTTTTCAACAGAGCCCGTAATTGCAAAGTCCAAGCCCTAAATGAGGGGGAGGTGGAAGAAAGATGAATAACCAGGCTTTTCACCATTTCCAATTCATTATTAATGAAGCCACAGAACATCACACTACCTTCCACTGCATAGATATCTGTACCCTCATTGCTAGCAGGGTGCTGGTGTGGACAGCTTTGAACACCATCTTTCATTCCTCTTAAAAACAATGAAATGCCAAAGTAGTCAACAGCAGACTCTGAATTCTGTACATAGAGTAGGTTGAAATATCATCAACCAAGCATTTATTTACTGCATATCATCAACCAAGCATTTATTTACTGTCCGGGCTTGTAGGGCACTGCACTTGAAGTCCAGCAACAAGTACTCTCATCCAGCCAGTTGTTCAATTATTCAACAAGTATTTGTGGAACGCCTCCCAGGCTTTGGGGACTCACTGATGAAGAAAACAACATGGAGTAAATAGACCAACAGGAAAGCTGTGTAATAACAATACTGCTTTTACACCACACCCAGTTCCAGGCTGAGCCCTCCTGTCTGAGAAGAAGCTGTAAGGCTGTAAGGTGGGATTAAACCCATGGCTGTGTCTCCCAGCCAAAGTGACTTTCCCTTTACAACCATGTCACCACCACCTTGGAGGGCCTTGGTGTCAGAGTCTTAGCACTTCCTCACTTCCTTCTCTTCTCTCCCTGCTGACCACATCTCCGAGTGAAAGAGTCAAAAAACACCCTCATCTCAGACATCGGGGAACTAAGAGAAAAATAAAGAGGTTTTCTCAAATAGCATAGAAGGTCAGAGGCCAAACCAGAAACCAGCATTCTGGGCTCCATCGCTGCATCATAGGTGACCCCATGAAAATGATTTCAACCAAGACACAGATAACAACACACAGTTCAGTGTCTTGCAGAGAGCAGCCACTTAATATTGAGAAAATAATGAATGAGAACAGAAAGCTTTATTTTGTGAACTAGTTTCCACAAAATACGGCATCAGACCTATGATGTTTCTGAGGAGGAAAATGCTCATCCTGGAGACATTGTCTCACCTTCCTTTCCTAGAGAAAGGTAGAATTCCTTGTCAGGCACAGATTCACCTGGGATTTCCCATAGCCTATGTCAAACCTTTGCAGAACTGCTCAGTCCAATCCCTGCAGCTGAAATTTATTTAGATCTATTTTAATTTGCCCAAGAAATCACCATTACTAGAGTGTGTCTCCCCAAAGAACCAGGTGTTTCCCATTTGATTATTTTGAACTTTGCTGAATACTTCCAGGATTTTGAAAAAAATAGTAATGTCTCTGCAAGCTATGGCTATAAAATAATGAGACATGTCTTCTCCCTGTTCCTCTCCATAGATGCAAACTTGCTCTAACTAATCCGAGTTGCTCTATTTTCTCTGCACTTTCCTTTGAATTCATAAAAAAGTATTATTTTAAACAAATAAACACACACAATAACAACAACAAGAATGACACAACAAATTATCAGCATCTTCATAGTTCATAGTTCACAGAAAAATCTCAGATCTTTCTTTTCAATTTGGATTGCCAGGTTCCAAACAATTCCATGATTGGATCTTCTCTCCTTCTTAAGAAATGCTTAGAGTGGCTGAGAGCCACATTTATTTCCCTTTCTACAGCTCCTAAAAGGGGATGTGACAACATTGATTCACCATCCAACCCAATGCCAGGGCAGTGCCTCATCTACCAGCCTAGCACCCCGGCTGCTGGCTCCCTCAGGTCAGTTCAGCTCTCACCACATGAGTCATCTGAAAAATTGAACTGGGCAGCTCAGTTCTTAAATATCCATTCTGGTCCTGTGAAGATATTTTCTGAATAAGCACTCAGAAACTGCACTAGCTTCAGTTGAGAAACAAGACATGGGCATTTCCTTTAGAGCTGGGGTGAAGAACTGGCCTCTGAGGGCAAAGAACGGGCAGTCCTAAGTCTAGGTAAGCAAGTTTAAAATGTGAGATTGAGATATCCACAGCCCTTAGTTTCCCAACTAAAAACCAAATGTTGCACTGGGAATTGTAAAAATTCTAGAGATGGGGGTTTGCACCCTTATTTAGGACATGAAGAGTGGACTAGGAATAGGAGTTTCCAGAACATACCTCTACCCAAGACCCTACATCTCTTGCATCTTCCCAACTTCTGCTAAGAAGTTAGAAGTTAAAAATCTGTGAATCTATTAAGTATCAATCAACTTAGGCTATTGGTTGGCTTAGTTTATTGGTTCCCGTGACCATACAGGGTTCAAATTTGAATATTTCTTCACAAATAACCAATAAAAGTAGTTCAAATACAAGAAATAGGTTTTTTATGATTGCCCCTTAATTGGCACTGGATAATGTTTTTGAGAGTTCCCCAAGTCTTCAGGGAAGTGTATAAATCCATTCTGGTTATCAACAAACACTTAAAAAACATCTCTGTACTCAGTGCTATGAGGGATAAAAAGAACTGCAACCCATAAGGAGATTACAGTCTAGTATAGGCTATGTTGAACTTACATAATAAGTACAAGTCAAAACAATACCCAAGCATGCCAATTAGGTGAAACAAAATGTGTAAGATATGTGTGTATATGTATGTGGAAAAATCTGGAAGTGTACATACCAGGTGTTCTACTGAGATGAAGTTATTTTTGAAGACAAGGGTATGAAAATTTTTTATTTTCCTTGTTTTGATTAAAATTTTTTTTTCAACAACAAATATGTAATATTTGTATAAATTATGTTTTAAAGCTGAAATAAGAAAACAACAAAGGATTTGGATGAGAGCATGCTTTCTTATACCAGGAAGGCTTTGTGAAAAAGGGACACATGAACTCAGCCTTCAAGGATAGGGAGGACTTCAGAAGGTAGACAAAGAGATGGGGAATTGGGTGAGTGTGGACTAGGAAAATATAGCCTGTACTTGGAAAATGTAAGTATCTCTGTTTAATGGTAGTAAGGAGTATAAGTGGGCTGTAAATGGACATGAGCCTAGAAAGAAAAGTTGAGAATTTATTGGGAAGATTCTTAAATGCCAGCCTCTGGAATTTGGACTTGAGTTGATAGTCAATGGGGGCGGTCACTGAAGTTTCTCTAACAAGGGAGCATATGATCAAAGCAGTGCACTGGGAGGTAAATATAGAAGGGTGCTCAGGCTGGCTGAGGAGAGGGCTGAGACTAGAGGCAGGGAGGCACCTGGAACAGAGGTGATAGAGGCTACAACTCGGTTGTCCTTGAGGGATGGCAAGGAAATAAAGACTGTGTAATGCACCAGGAAAAGGCACTTATAAACTCAAAGAAAAGAGGACTATAATGTCAACATATGATGTGTAACAATAGCAGTGAGGCTGATTTTCAGATGTAGTTATGGAATTGCCTCCTTATAGGCCCAGGAGAAGTGGACAATTTGATTGTTGACAGGCCACTCCAGGTGAAGGCATGTGCCAGTGGAGAGCCACGCTGGTCAGCAGACAACACACAAACGTCAGGGCCCAGAGGAGAGAGGGCTCCTGGCTCTCAGCTCCGAAGGGAATGTCCTCATTAGGTCAAACACAAGGTTCTCCACCCTGGGGGAAGGTCACTTTCCCCTCAAATGATTGGCGTGCTCTAAATCCTGAACCATGCAAGGCCCCAAGCACATTTAGCAGATGGAGCAGAGGGGGCAGGAGGGGCTTTTGGAAAATACACTATTATTTCAGTAATTTGATATTAAGTGTTCCTAGGAAGCATTTATGACCTAGTCTTTACACCCATCACAACTCAGAGATGCAGGCAAGCTGTGCTCATCTTGCTGGGAAGAGGCACAGCCTCTATACAGTCTCTGTAGGAGGTTGTAAAAGATTTAGCCCCATGGGCTGGGGACTAAAACTAAAATTCTTAAACTTTTCAGAACTCACCACATTCAGGTGCATATCACTTTATATGGATCCAGCCCTAATTTCTCATTGCCTTCTGTCACAATTTCAATATTATTTTCTCCCCTTCATTTCATGATAAAATAGTGAAACTTGGAGTCTTTCCTATTCCTCTCAGTCCTTACTTCTGTCATCAGTTATCATTCCCCTTAACCAACACTGAAGCTGGTGAGTTTACCACCAAGCAGAATAATTGCCCCTTTAACCCTTTGCACTCGCTTGCTTTTTTCTCGATTCCTTTATTCTACTCGGGATTTAATTTTTTAAATACCCCAGATTTTACAAAGCATGGCAGTAGAATAAGAAACTGGAGTTTCTTTTCATACAAACTTATTTATTTGGATTTTTTTATATTTCAAATTATTGATACATTCAAAGAGTAATTTTAATCTAGACATCCGAGTGCAAAAGGTTAATACTCTTTTCCATACAATACATTTTTGACAAATAAAAACATGGCACAACATAGCTAGTCTTGCAACCCCACATGAACATAAGATGGTCCATTTAAAGGACTTTCTTGATACACTCTGGATCACACACATATGATAACGTGCATATGAAATGGGCCCCAAGACACAGCACATCTCTGCTCTCACTCAGGAAAAGCACATGTGTGGTGCTTGGACCTGCAGCCTCTGCTCTATGCACTGGATGAGTGTCGGGGGAACCTGGAGTTGTCCAGTAGATAAGATGAGCTTTTCTCACTGTGCAACCTGGAGAAAGACTTAGAAAAAAATGTAAATGTGGTTCTGGGTTTTCTGGAGAAATACTGAAGAGCAAAACCTCCATGAGGGTGTTGGCTTGGCATGGCTAGATATGGCCGTGTCTGGCTTTTCTGTTCAATGATGAGTCGAAAGAATGGATCCATTTATTTTTGAGAGTCAACAGTGACTTTCCAGCACCTTCCAGGACCTCTTAGGCTTTGATAGTGAAGCCATAGACTCGCCACTGCCTTTCATTGTGCTGCATAGACATCTGTACCCTCATTGCTAATAGAGCGCAGGTGTGGCTGGCCCTGAATACCACCCCACCTTCATCTTAAGAGCAACGTAATGCCAAAGCACTTAACACTAGACTCTAAGTTGTTTACACAGAATGAGTTGAAATATAACATCATGAACCAAGCATTTAATGAGTGGCCACTGCATGTAAGACATGGCTCTGTATTCCAGTCAAAGATATTTTCAGCTATTCAAGTGTTCATTAAACACCTCGCAGGCACTGAGGTCCCAGCAGAATCACTTATGCAGTAACAAGATTCCTTTCACACTGCATCCAATACCAGCTGTATGAGCCCTCCTGTCTTGGGAGAGCCTGTAAGGTGGAACTAAAGTCATGACCATGACTCCCAGCCAAAGTGACTTTCCCTTGCAACCCATGCCACCTTGGAAGGCCTTGTGACACAGCCTCAGAAGATCTTCACTTCCTTCTCTTCTCTTTCTACTGACAATATCTCTAAGAGAGGGAGACAAATACACCCTCCTTTCTCCCATGGAGGAACTGAGGCAGAGAAAATGGAAGAAGTTTTCTCAAGTAGCATAGGACAGAGGCCGAACCAGCATTCTGGGCTCCGTCGCTGCATCATTCTGGCCTCTATGAGCTGCGTCATCAGGGTTTCATGAAAACAATGCAAATGGTTTTTCAGTCAAGACCTAGATAATAATGGCAATCAATGCTGTTCAAGTTCTGCCACCTCAGTGATGTTAGCATATATCAGTTATGTGGGAAGGGAAGGGAAGGGAAGGGAAGGGAAGGGAAGGGAAGGGAAGGGAAGGGAAGGGAAGGGAAGGGAAGGGAAGGGAAGGGAAGGGAAATCATGTTGACCAGACAGATTTCATAATTCAGAAGTATTCCACAGGAGCTGTTTGACCTCATTCAAAGAAGGACCTCTGAGTAAAGGAACTGGAGTTAAACTGCAGAGAAGGTGGAAGAGGCTACATCCACTGAAACACCTTCAGTGTGAGTCTGATGATTGGCCATCATTCTTTGAACCAATAGTCCCTAAAATGTGTTCAGCAACACAAATTAATTCCTACCTTAAATCTTGTTCTCCAGCACCTTACTACCCTCCCCCAGGTTTGGCTGAGTATAAATACCAGCTCTAATTTGAAAACATAGATATGCATAACAGACATTCTGAGGACCTTGCACTTTGTAAATGGAGGAGGGAAGCCATGTGTGTGAACCAACACGTTTCCTTACGAATGAGCAGTTTCTATGGCTTGAGAGGCACAGAGCTGGTGAACAGACGTGCCCTCTCTGCCTGCAGCCATCTCTGCCCTGTCCAGCTGCCAGATGGCTCAGACAGAGACTGGAAAGTACATGGTGTTTCCTGCCCTTCAGCCCACCCTGGTGATCACACTCTGCCTTGCCTTTCAGAGCAGTACCCTGCCGTTCCTCAGGCAGGAACCTTGCAGACCTGGGTATGCCGGCAGTTCACACATGCAAGTCACTGTCTATGTAAGTGCTGAGTGGACTTACATGCAACTCCCCTTTAACCATTTGATTCAGACTGCCCAGGAGCAGTAGCAAAAGGACAGACAGATCAGGTGGGGTTCCTGGAGGAGAACTGTTAGAAAAGAGGTAGGAAAAAAGAAAACAGCAGAAATGAAGTGCATAGAGCATATCTGCCAGCAACCCTGAAAATGTTACCAGACAACTTTTTGCTAAAAGCATGTCTACTGTTGCCTGGCCAGTGTGGCTCAATGGTTGAGGTTCAACCTTTAAACCAGTTAGTCATGGTTCGCTTACTGGTTGGGGCACATGCCCACATTGTGGACTCAACCCCCAGTAGGTGGCGTTCAGGAGGCAGCTGATGGATGATTCTTTCTCATCATTGATGTTTCTATCTCTCCCTCTTCCCTTCCTCTCTGAAATCAATAAAAACATGTTTAAAATAAAAGCATGTTCACTGTTTGCCAATAAACATGTTTTTAGGTGTATGAACAGGTTCTGGGAAAGAATCAAGCAATATGGAACCGAACCAAGTTTGTTATACCCAAAGTTACTTTTCATTTGAATGCCTAGCAGTGGCTTTATAAGCAAGGAGAATAGAAGGTGATATATATGGTATGTTTTAATGGTCTCTAGGAAGATGTCTCTCCCTCCAAAACAATCACGCCCCTCTTCCATTCACTCCCATTCTGCCAAGACCCCCACAATTCTAGCAGTAGAGGCATAGTTCTTTCAAGTTTCACCTTTTCTAGGCCTCTCCTTTAACTTGTAAATACTTCTAAAAGGGGTCTCCCATGAACTCCCAATACCTTGCTGGTCATGTTCTTTGAGCTTGCTTTCAGCCCACAGGAGACCTCTGGGTCTTTGGAAGAGGATGATGGTTAGGATGACCTGGAAGGGCAGTGAGTAGAGATGAACAGAGAGGCCTAGAAAAGGAATTGGAAGCCTTCTTCCCTACTCCAGGTAGAGTGGTCCCATGCTAAGCTAAGAATGAATCTGCAAGAATGGCTAATGAAAATTCCCCTTTGTAAGCACAAAGCCTTGTTTTCACATCAAGTCTTCAGATCATTTGATTCTGACAATTCCTTTAAATTTCTCTAAATCATTATTAGAAGGTAGAATAAACTTGAAGAACTAGTGTTCAAATGATGTCTGTGTCGTGTGTGTGTGTGTGTGTGTGTGTGTGTGTGTGTGTGCGCGCGCGTGCGCGCGTGCATTTGACTTCCCTACAGACCCTGAAATATCCTGGGACCAAGCTTTGCAATAGTTAATTTACTATAAATAAATACGCTAAGCAATGTAAGTTACCAGACTCTTAACCATAAATGTCCTACATGAAAACTGACCCCTGTTTGACACCTCATCTATTTTAAAGCTACACGTACAAATTCCTCAGCTCTGCTAATCTGTAAAGGCTAAACTGTCCTTGCTTCTAGGCTCCGTGGGACTCTCTTGACAAGGAAAGTTGATGTCAGGGAATAATTAGGTTCTGTCCAAGAGGAGGAGGAAAATGTCAAGAGCTTATTATTTCTGGTTACCTTGTTAGACATTTATATGGAAATGCTGGAGAAAATAACACACACAAGCAGGATATTCAATGAGAATAATTGCATGGGCTAAAGAGAAATTAATTCATTTCATTTCAAAACAACTTGCTGCTTTATTTTAGAGCATGGGCCCTAACTAAAATAGAAATATACCAGATTAGTCTCTCCATAGATGACTGAGCAAAAAAGGCTAGATCTCATCATTTAATAAAATTGGCTGTTATCAGACATAGGTGAAATATTTACATTGATGACATCCTTCACCCCACCCCATGACAGGATGTTATAGATCTCAGTCATACATATCCTTCAGTCTAACTCTCTCACCCCAACCCTACAAAGACCCAACTATGTAAGTTATTAAGAGGTTCATAGCAGAAATGACTTGATTGCAATGAATGAAAATTGGTTTGTATTTCATAATCCCCTTGCACAGAAATCATTATTTCTGACTCTGACAAGTGCAGAATAATTGAGTATATTTCTGGATCCAAATCCCCAAGTGATCAGCTCTTAGATAAATTAAATGTAAATTAATAAAATGGTGACATTTTAATTTTTACATGGAGACTACAGTTGTGGGAGGATGGGGAGAGCAAAATCTCTAAGAAACGTGAGGAAACAAGAAGCCTGAAGCTTAGCTGTCTATGCTTGATAATCCAGGACTCTATTCCACATGGTGAACCATGCTGAGACTCCCTCATCAGCTGGCAGATCAAGTCAGGACCTGCTGGGGTATGTGAGGGTGTGTGCTCTATTTCATTACACCGCTACCATTAGGGCAAGCAGCTTATGGGATGCTCCTCATTGAGGGTGGGCAGATCTCAGCTTGAATTAGTGGGACTACCTAGCGCAAAGGAATGGGATGAAGATGTGAAATAAGACATGAATATCCAAACAGAACTACCAAGTCTTTATTTCATTCCCTAACACTTTGTACTTTATATATAGGCGAAGAATTCTACTAATTCTCTCTTTTTTTTTCTTCTCAATTATTTTTTGCATTGTTGATTAGCTGGTAACAGAGAGGTTTAATGATTTGCTCAAGGTCACCAACAACAGGTTTCGATTTAGAAATGACTGCTTCTTGATTCTCTGGGCACTGAGCCAGTCTGCCTTCTCACTTTAGCGGGGATGCCAAATACCTTTATTTGAAATCATTTCTCCTTTGGGTTTCTGTCTGCATGCAAAGTGTACATGGGCTGTGTGTGTCTTAGCACCGTTGCTGAAAGCAGCAGCGTGCTATTTCTAGCTGGCAATTCCATCCCCCTCAGAAACAAGGCCCCATTGGGTCCCAGGCCTGGCTTTGGAAACTGGTCACAGGCGCTGCGTGTGTGTGTGTGTGTGTGTGTGTGTGTGTGTGTGTGTGTGTGTACACACGTGCACTTGCGGTGTGTGCCTGCATGAAGCGAATCTTGAGAGCCTGAATGGGTGCAGCACCCTTGTGAGGAAAGCATCTTTACATCAGAGCTTACACAAGGGAGCAAAAGCCAGAGCTGCTCAGATCAGGTTCTCACATGCTGTCCTGCCCCTGTCCCTGCAGAGGACCCAGGGGGAGGCTTCAACAGGGAGCCTTTGGCTGACAAGGAATTGACTTGACACCCCCCACCCCCACCCCGCGTTTGGGCCTACTCAGCAGAAAGTGTTTCCCAAGGTGGCCCAGAGGGTACAACGCTTTATTACACGGTGACTCATCTGTAATCTCTAGCTCCCTGGGAACTTAGGCAGAAGCTGCTGCAGAAGACCAAAGTGTGTGAAACTGGAGGTCAGTCTGGGACAGAAAATATTCAGGTCAGTGGGAGGGCTGGGGCCAGAGCCTAAACCTGTATTTTGTCTCCCAACTTTTCCCAGCAGCATTTGATGTTCTCTCATGATCTCTAAGCCTTTGGCTCCTCTCTCCTCTCCTGCCCTTTTCAGCCACCATGTTAATCATCTGCCTTGTGGCTGTTTAGTTCTGCTGCCCAAAGTCCCTCAACTTCTCCTCCTTCCCCAGCCTCCTGAGCCAGGACCAAATGTTGTTTAAGGATCCAAAAATTACAAGGTGAACGGCTGCTTTCTGATGAAGCCTCACACCACCCCCCCCCCAGCCCCCGCACCGCCCCAACGAGCTTGTGAAAGTATTCCACACAAAAATAGCCTCATGCTTAGTTTGTGAGACTCAAGAGTTTTTATGCACTCAGCCTTAAATTGCTCCCCTGGTTTTTCTCCTTGCTTATAAGGTGCAATGAATCATTTCTGGATCTTTCCAAAGAACTCTTTAAGGTGATTCCTAGATTTTTGTTTGTTTGTTTCTTTGTACAATGTTTTTTGAGACTCATAACATTTAGGTTTGGAACCCTTTCTGTGAAGTACAGACTGGCTCTCTTCTCCTTGCTCACTTTGGATGAGACGATAGAGGACGGTCAGAAAAGACGAGAACACACCTCACTGAGAGGATGGGCTTCAGAGTGCATGGCAGGATGCACAGCTCTCTGCTTCTTCCTCCCAAGGGCCGGTCCTGGGAGACGGGCATGAATAAACCTTGAATGAAGCCTCAAGTCCATCCTAGGGCGGGTCTAAATCTTTGGGGTACTGGCTATACTGACGCATTCTCTAAATAGTCTTCCAACACAGATGACCCTGAGGTAGACCCTGAGCAGGTCTCACAGGTGAACTTTGAGTATTCCTAAATTTTATAAGCAATTCATCCAGGAAGAAATGACAATTAATTACCACTCTGCTGGAGCCTTTCCCAGTGTAGCATCTGGGATTCCCCACTTCAGCATTCGGGTGGGGAACACTGTCCCTTTGTAAGTTAGGAGGTTAACAGCAACAGAACTTACTTTGGAATATTTTACTTTCTGGCCCAACACATATTCATTCATTCACTCTGTGTGGGTAAACTGAAGCTATCTATGATTGAGGTGACAGTAATACTATATATGAGCAAGAGGCTTTTCTGGGAGAAAATTTATATACGTAAGTATTTATAAAGTGCAGTAGGAAAGGAATACCTGGCACTGCCTGTGTGTCTGTGCGTGTGTGCTTAATTGTGGTAAAATGCACATAATATGATGTTTACCACCATAGCCTTTGTTACGTGTAAAGTTTAGTGGCATGAAGTTCATTCCCATTGTTGTGCAGCCGTCACCAGGACTCTTGATCTTTCCAAACTGAAACTCTGCACCCGTTAAACAGCAACCCCACTCCGCACTCCCCTCAATGCCTGACAACCACTATTCTGCTTTCTGTCTCTATCAATTTGACTACTATAGGTACCTCATATAAATGAAATCATTCAATATTTATTCTTTTGTGAAGTTGCAAGCACTTCCTACGTATTAACTCATTTAATCATAATACCAGCTCTATGAGGCAAGTAAAAACTATTATCACCACTTAACAGATGAAGAAATCGAAATACAAACAGGCTAAAGGAGCAGCCAAAGGAAGTGTTCAGAGAGATCAGAGAAAGGAACAGTCTCCCTTCACATGGTCCTTCGTCCCCAGGGGTCCATGAGCCCCTGAAAAGGAAGCAAACAAGGCCTCTTGGTGGAGGCCGCCCAGCACCTGCCAGCCAGGCCTCCCTTTCTCCATAAAGGCTGAGCAACTGCACAGGGCACTCCTGCAGGAGACAGGAGGGGATGTGCTGAATGAGTTAAGTGTCCTTGTCCCCACCTCCCCCACCCACGCAGTGCAGGCTGAGCTGGTGACCGGGGCAGGATCTGAGCCAAAGGATTAATCTATCACAATGAGACCTTCTATTTTAGGCAGGCGGCGAGAACAGATGCCTGGAGCCTGCACACCAAGGAGGCAGCTCGCACAGGGAGGCACCCACCCAGCCCACTCGTACCCACGGCTCCGCTTGCTGCCTAAAGAGGAGAAAGGGACTGGCCAGCGGCGGGCAGTTCCCTGCTGACACCTTAGGAGTATCAAAACTAGACTGGCTGGCGCCGGTGGAACTTTTTAGGTGGGCCTTTCTGTGAAACCGACTTGTCTTCCCTAGGCTGTTTAGACTTTGCAAAGGCCACCTCTGTTACCCCACTTTCCTTACAAAACCAACCCATCCTTTCCTTTCATGGCAGCTTCTTGCCTCCCGGCCACTGCACGTCCGCTGCCATCACAGCGGATTTCTTCCTGAGTCCACCGAGGTTGCCTCCCCAGATCCAGACTCCAGCCTCTACTTTAGGAAAAGGAAATTAATTCACTGCTACTGCCCCAAGTCTAGGCCTTTTTCAGGGGTTTCAATGGCCGGAAAGCCTAGCTTTAAAAAAAAAAATCTTCACCCAAGGACATGCTTAGCAAGAGGAAGGGAGAGAGAGAGAAACATCGAGTGGTTGCCTTCCATACATGCCTCAGCTAGGGATCGAACCCACAACCCAGACATGTGCCCTGACTGGGAATTGAACAGGCAACCTTTCAGTGCACAGGACATGCTCAACCAACTGAGCCACTCCACCAGGCGAGCCTAGCTTTTTTATGTGAAGCAGCACCTGGGTCCCTCCAGAGCTTGTGTCCTGCTACCTCCTCCCTCCCATTACCTTCGACCATTTGATCTCCTGTTCACGTTGAACTGGACAGAGCCGCCCAGCGATTCATTGGTGGTGGCACTTCTAAGATATGCCAGAGAGGAGAGGGGGAAAAAAGAAACACAGTAGTCAGATAGAAAGTCCAATTTGGGTCCAAAAGCCCAACATTAAAATGAAATTGCATGTTAAATCAATCTTGACAGATTGACAATGTCTTTGCAGGTATCTGTCCCTTCCAGGCAGAAAGGAGCATATTTTGGGCTCTGGAGAAGAGCGTTGTTGCAGGTTTTATTAGAGACTCTGAGAGACAGTTTTACAAACTTGACGCTAAATATCTAAGTATCTTAGATGGAAGTTAGGAAAACATTTGGAGGGAAAAGGGGCTGTCTCTGTTTTTGTGGCTATTTTTGTCCGGGTTCTAAAGGGTTGGGATTCTTTTCTAATCTCACCAGTGTGTTTGACTGACCCAATTACTATTTAATGTCATCCCCGTTTCTGTCTAGACCACCCAATACCCTAGGACTCAATCTTTGGCTTCTTAAGATAAGATTAGTCGATGAGGATCTTTGGTCAAATGTCAGAGTAAGTATGAAAAGCTTCTAAAAAGCTCTCAAGCACACACTTTATAGGTGTAACTGATAAATAACCCAAAAGGCCCAGATCTTTTGGGTCCTGGTTGAACTTTAGTGCATGGAGACTTGGGCTCCTCCTGCTGCCCTCTGCCTCTTGCTAGCCTCCCAGGCCTCCTTCCTGGGTCTACCCAGGAAACGAACCACAGAGGAGGGGTGTCTTACCAAGCTGGGTGCTGGCGCATATTTGATACTTTGGTGGGGCATGAGTGATCCAGGCCATGACTGGGTGACAGTCAAACACACGGCTTCAGATGAGCTAATGACACGTGTTTTATGCCTGAGAACACAGGCATAATCCCCTCCTACCTTGTGTGTTGTTAAAAAGCTGCTCACATCTACACTAATGCTCAGCCATTCCCTGGGCCCTAAGCTGTTTCTCTGCTTCAATCCCAGGCTTGCTTTCTGAGCTTTGGCTTCTCTACAGACTATCCCACCCACTCTCACTCCAGCACTTGAAATCCCTCATCTTCTGAAGCCATATTTGGCTCGCTGGAATCTAGAATAGGGAGCTGACTATGCCTCAGAGATCAGTTAGTGCAGGGATTTTTAAACAATGTTCAAAGAGCCTTGGTGTCTAGCAACAGCAGCTTGAGTATGTGTGTATGTCTGAGTGTGTGTTTATGTGAGTGTATATATGTGTGTGTATGTGTGAGTGTGTATATATGTGAGTATGTGTATATGTGTGAGCATGTGTGTATGTTTGAGTGTGTGTTTATGTGAATGTGTATATATGTGAGTATGTGTGTATATGTGTGAATATATGTGTGAGTGCATTTATGTGTGAGTGTGTATAGATATGAGTGTATGTATATGTGAGTGAGTATGTATATATTTGTATGCATGTGTTTATGTGAGTGTGTATATGAGTGTGTGTTTACGTGTGAGTGTATTTATGTGTATGTGTGTATGTGAGAGTATGTGTTTATATGTGAGTGAGTACTCACAACAGCAAGTATCTGAAAAAATAGAGGCTCCACAAGTCCCTTATGCACACAGACATTATTTATCAACCAGAACAAAAGACTGTTATCTGTTTTATGTATACTTCATTGTTTGATAACATGATTCTATTATTTAAAATAAATAATTGGCAAAAGACAGTGACCTCATCCTACCCCTTCATTATCCACAGGGGGACCCCTGGGTATGCCCAAGTGGGCTTCCAATGCCTGCATTACTCCACACAGATGAGATCTCTTCTGGTTCCAGCCCCGGATAATCAGGACAGAGCCTTGCGACTCCATATGGGCCAAGGTAAGTTGTTGCCAAGAATAACCTGGCGTCAAGGGATTCAAACTCTTTGCCTTGGAGCTCTGGCATTCCGGTCAGGGCTGGGCTGGAGCTGTCAGAGGGAAGCTCCACAGGCTGGGAGCAGTAAATGCAGTCTAGCACTTGACTGGAACTAGAGCACGGCTCAAAAATGATCGCAATGAATAAGGCTTGGTAGCAGCTTTCTTTAAACAAACGCATGCCTGGCGCTAAATCCTTTTGCATTAAGGACTTAAATTTTATTGCTGTATACTCTTGGGTTCCTAATAATCACTCAATATGGCTCCAGCTGGCACGTCTTTCTTCAGAAAGAGTATTTTCCCAGGAGCCTAGATGCCTGTGCATAAGTTAATATACCTGCTATTTTTAAAGACGAGGATGCCTATGTCTTCACACTTAGAGTACCTCAGAACAGCTCACACAGAGCCCTATGTGTACCTCAGTGAGAGGCAGCTGCGGTCCTTAGGGAAGTACCAGACTCACCTGGATCTACAGGGAGCTAATGTCTATAACTCAGAGTATGGTCATAGTAATGCTATTATGGAGGCTCCTGTGTAGCAGATGCAATGCTACATGCTGTATATTTCATCTTTACAATGTCCCTACTAGTCTCTCATCATCCTCATTCCGTAGAAGTAAACACTGATGTTAAAACTCAAGAAGGAACACATCCACGATGAAAGATTAGGTGTGACAGAAGTGCGATTCAAGCAAAACTTAGCTGATTTCAAAACGCATGTTCTTATCTCAATGCTATATGTTGATATGTATTTATATGGCCTCTGGACACAGGCCTCACTAAATGGTGGTGACCAAGGTGAGAGAATACAAGAGAAAAGTAACCTCCTCTTGACTTGAACTTCTCTGTGCTTCTACTCTCAATACTAACAGACTCCTTTCTCAACTAATAGTAAGGTGATGAGCAGCGTGTGCTCACAAGATTTATTTGAGATCAATCAGAGCCTTGGTATGTCCTACTGAAATAGTCAAATACCTGAGGCATTGCTCAGACCCAGCTGCCAGGGCCTGGCCTGCAGTCACTAAGCCATAAAGGAAAGCGATCCCACCCGACACAAGCAAAGAGACACCCAAGCCAAATCGAGTACAAAACAGGTGACTTAGGAAATATGCACAGCATCTGGATAGCTCACACGTTCAGCTGTTATGCATTGAGTACATAATTGAGTGCTGAGCCTTGGCATTCTCATTCCTCTGCTCCCCGCCCCCCCCCCCCCCCCCAATCCTCCCTATCAGTCAGTTGTCTGGCCAACTGCAGAGACAACTGGCTGGCCCTTCTCTCTTTCCTTATATATCTAATTAAAGATATGACTCTGAGTACACATTATATGTAATTTCACTTAACAACTAACATAAGAGAGTAGCTCTGCTTTATGGTAGGGAACTAATGGCCTTATTTCATAGGAGATGAAAGAAGGAGCAGAGTGCACCATCCCCTCTGCATAATAAATGTCTCAGTGTCAGGGCATTTATCCCAGTCAGCTCCATTTAGAGGTGGAATAGAGCAGTGAGTCACAAATTTTAAAGTGCCCCCAAATCACCCGAGGATATTATTAAAATGGAGAATTTGGCTCATTAGGTGGGGCCTGGAATTCTGCATTTCTATCAAGCATCAAGGTATTGGCACTAGGGCTTGTCTGAGAACCATACTTCAAATAGCAAAGGCCTAGAGTAAGAAGAGGGTGATAGGGGTCAGAGAAACATGGGGGGGAAGAGGAGAGTAGTGCCCTAAAAGACACCCCTGAGATATTGCAGAACAGAGAAAAGCAGGAGAGGAAGGATGTGGGCTCTGCTTTATCCTGGCAAAATTACATACCAGAGAATTGTAGGAGCCCCTGGCCAGTGGTGCTCAGTTGGTTGGAACATTGTACCGTACACTGAAAGGTCACAGGTTTGATTCCTGGTCAGGGCACATGCAAGAGGCAACTGATGGATGTTTCTCTCTCACACAGATGTTTCTCTCTCTCTCCCTTCCTCTCTCTAAAATCAATGTTTAAAAAAGAGAAAAAGAGAGAGAGAATTGCAGGAATCTAATTCTCCTCAGAATTTGTGGGCTGATCTAGGGATGTCTTGGTCCAATATGGGTAATTGTTGTGAAATGGTCTAGATGAGTTCTTGTATTTTAGAATCACTAGAGTGTTGGAAAAATGAATTCATGCTAGAATTTCATCCAAAGAATTAACTCTTGATATTTGGAGTTAAGGCCTTACCTTAAAGTGTGTTTGTCTATTTTGTAATCTCTCCAGGTTAGTTTGAGAAACCTTGGTGTTTCTGTTCCATGTGGCAAAAGCTATTTTGCCCAGAAAAGCCTGGTCAAAGGAGTCCATACTCCATCTGGAAGAAGGCTAACCTCAGAGTCTGATTCAATGGAACTAGTTGCCCTACTTGGCTAGAGAACTGAAGCTTGGGGACTGTCAGATTCTACCTGCAGCCCAGCCAGTGTGGCTAAGTGGTTGAACATTGACCCATGAGCCAAGAGGTCGCTGGTTTGATTCCTGGTCAGGACACAAGCCTGGGTCGTGGGCTTGCTCCCCAGTAGGGGGAGTGCAGGAGGCAGCAGATAGATGTTTCTCTCTCATGGATGTTTCTATCTTTTTATCCTTCTCCCTTCCTCTCTCTCTAAAATCAATAAAACATTTTTTTTTAAAAAAAAGATTCTACCTGCAGATGATTTTCAGAGTAATACCAGGCAAACTCATGAACAGAAGATTCCCAGCCCAAGTCTGGTCACAAAACCTTTTTGCCTCTCTTGGTTGGTCTATTTTTCCCCTCCCTGTTTTATCTGTTACCAAGAGTCATGCTGTTTGGATAAAGCTCCTCTTAGAAGTCTGGGGAGACTATTACATCATTGACCATGGGAAGACCACTCAAATCCAATCCTTGACCTCTGGATTTTGAGTAATTTTTTTAAGCAAATAGCTGGGTACCTTGTGGCCTCATCAAATTGACACATAAAATTAACCATCACACCACAGAATCTCCTAGAGTATTTGGAGACAACTCCACTATTTACTATCCCCTGAAACGGGGCAGCTAAGGAGGACTGAGCAATTTGCAACTAAGCTGAAATTTCAATACACTCCCCATTAAAATACCAACAGCATATTTCACAGATCTAGAAAGAACTCTCCAAAAATTCATCGGAATAAAAAAAAAACACCACAAAAACAAATAGCTGCAGCGATCCTGAGAAAGAAGAACAAAGTAGGAGGGATCTCAGTATCAGATATCAAGATGTATTACAAAGCCACCGTTCTCAAAACTGACTGGTACTGGCACAAGAACAGACATATAGACGAATAGAATAGAATAGAATAGAATAGAATAGAATAGAGAACCCAGAAATCAAACCAAGCCATTATGCTCAATTAATATTTGACAAAGGAGGCAAGAATATACAATGGAGTCAAGATAGTCTCTTCAATAAATGGTGCTGGGAAATTTGGTGAGACACATGCAAAAAAATGAAACTAGACCACCAACTTACACCATACACAAAAATAAACTCAAAATGGATACAGGACTTAAACGTAAGACAGGAAACCATAAAAATATTAGAGGAATCCACAGGCAGCAAAATCTCAGATATATGCCAAAGCAATATCTTCACTGACACAGCTCCTAGGGCAATGGAAACTAAAGAGGAAATAAACAAACAGGACTACATCAAAATAAAAAGCTTCTGCACAGCAAAAGAAACTATCAACAAAACAACAAGAAAACCCACTGCATGGGAGAACATATTTGCCAACCATATCTCTGATAAGCGTTTAATCTCCAACATTTATAGGGAACTCATACAACTTAACAAAAGGAAGACAAACAACCCAATCAAAAAAATGGGCAACGGACCTAAATAGATACTTTTCTAAAGAAGACAGAAGGAAGGCCAAGAGACATATGAAAACATGCTCAAAGTCACTAATCATCCAAGAGATGCAAATCAAAATGACAATGAGGTACTATCTCACACCTGTTAGAACGGCTATCATCAACAAATCAACAAATGACAAATGTTGGCGAGGATGCGGAGAAAAAGGAACCCTCGTGCGCTGCTGGTGGGAATGCAGACTGGTGCAGCCACTGTGGAGAACAGTATGGAGTTTCCTCAAAAAACTAAAAATGGAACTCCCATTTGACCCAGTGATCCCACTTCTAGGAATATATCCCAAGAAACTAGAAACACCAATTAGAAAGGATATATGTACCCTTATGTTCATAGCAGCACAATTCACCATAGCTAAGATTTGGAAACTTCAACCGGGCATGTGCTCTGACTGGGAATCGAACAATGACCTCCTGGTTTATGGGTCGATGCTCAATCATTGAGCAACACTGGCTGAGCTATTATAGTTTTTTTATACTCTATCCAAGTGCTGCCCAATAGAACTTTCTGCATCATGGAAATGGTCTATATTCTGTGCTGTTCAATATGGTAGCCATGAGCTACATGTGAGTATTGAATACTTGAAATATGGCTAGTACAATAAATGAACTAAATTTTCTTATTTTATGGCATTTATATTACAAAGTTCAATGTGACTAGTGGCTACCAAATTGGACAGAGCAGACAATGCTATCATAGCACATGCACAAAATAGACACTCAGTAACATTTATTAGATGGATGGATGAATAACTGATTAAGTGAACCTAACTATAACCTATACATGTTACAGTGTTTATATCACTACAATTAGATAATTTTATAATCTACTTACATAGGTGGGCAGTAGCTACTTTCCTGTTGCTTTATACTCTGAATAGATTCTTTCTTTTTTTGCCACTGGAAAAATAGCAAATGTTAAAACACATAAACAAGATTCTATATTTAGGCCTCACTTTCTCTGAGCTCAGTATAAATTCATTCTGACTCTGAGG
Source organism: Eptesicus fuscus (assembly GCF_027574615.1). Lineage (NCBI taxonomy): Eukaryota > Metazoa > Chordata > Mammalia > Chiroptera > Vespertilionidae > Eptesicus > Eptesicus fuscus. The sequence continues at coordinate 71,867,781 of NC_072477.1, read as the reverse complement.
TCAGCCTGTTTTGTTTTTCAGAAATAAAATAACACACTGATATACATGTTTTATGTAGTAGTGGGTTCTCGTTATGACATTTCCCTTTAGGAATGAAAAAGGAAGAGATAAGTTATTATCAATGTAGCCACAAGCGAATCCAGCCATCTTCCTCGGCACTAAAGGGAAATGTCAAAAAGGATTATTCATGCATTAAAGTTTCATGGATATGTTATCCCTCTCCTATATCGAAGGACTGGATTGTGTTTAAATACTTGTAGACCATTTGAGACAGTAGGGACTTGACAGCTTGAAATAACATTTTCCTCAGTAGCTTTATGACCTCAACTGTCTCACACAGAGATAGAAATATTTCATTGATATTTCACCTGAGTGATAGTTGTTTTTAAGGCTATTGAACCTTGCAAAAGAATGTATTCATGTTGTTTTGAATTTATTTCTTAATATTTTTATGTTTTTTAAACATCAAATTTGAATAAAGGTCTATATATTTGGGTCTGTTTCCTCTTTCTAGTATGACAGTAAGAAACCAAGATAAAATGAAATCATAAGGAGATTCCCAAAACAAGGCAAGAGGGGAATCGTAAGAATTAAGTAAACCAAAACATTATGATAAGCAAAATAAGCCAATCACAAAGGGACAAATATTGCATTATTCCACTTTATAAAACTCTTAGAATAAGCAAATTTAAAGGGATAGAAAGTAGATTTGAGGTTACCCAGAGACTGGGGAGAGGAAGGAATGGGAAATATTGCTTAATGGTTACAGAGTTTTTGTTTGGGTGATGAAAAAGTTTTGGAAATAGATAGTGGTGATGGTTGCACAACATTGTGAATGTAACCGATGCCACAAAATCATACAGTTAAAATTTGTTGAAATGGCAACTTTTGTGTTATATATATTTTACCACAATAAGAAAAAAAATAGAATTGGGTAAATCAGTAGGTCTCACATAAAAGAAAAATAACATTGTTTGGGAGAGATCAACAGCCAAGTTTAACCCAGGTAGTTAGCCCAGCAAAGTCATATAGAAAGCATCTAATTTCAGGACTTTGATTTTTACAGGTAGCATTCTACAGGGAAAGAAGGTTGCCCTCCGAACAAACTGCAGTGAAATATCACCTAATGGACTTACATAGGAGGTTAATGGGAAAGGCTGCAGGAGGGCATCACTCACCTTCAGGTGACATACTGGAGTACAGCTGTACCCTCCCACAAACATCTCTTGGGGCCCTGGGGAGGAGAAGAACGATGGGCTGGAGCCACTGAACTGACTGAATGTGGCATTTTTTGAGTTTTATGTGGCTGCGGTATGACATCAGTACAAGAAAGTAACCTCGGGGCCATTTTTTCATCCTTTTGGCGTGAAACAGGATCTCAAGCTGAGAACTACACTTTCTGAACACCTGCAGAATGATCCTTTGGAAGTCTAACGGACATCTCCTCATGAGAGCTCAGCCATTCATTCTTCCCTGCCTCCGCTGAGGCCGATAGAAGCCATCGTCATCTTATTGTTACCCTCAGGTTTCTCATCTGTCTGTCACAACACAGAGCCTGGAAATGGTAAGGTATTTCAGGAAGGATATAACTACTGATTCATTTCCTCTATGTAGCAGTCAGGGTTCAGGCAAGAAAGCAGAGCTGTGACGAGGAAAAAGGGGTTTATTGTAGGATGAGACCATACACTAGAATGGGAGAAGCTGAGAAAGGCCTAGAAGGAAGAGTCAAAGGATCAAAGAAAGCATCACCAACCAAGCAAACTTAAGCACTGACGTGCCAGACCTTTCAGGGAAATCTGAGAAGCCAAGCACATCTAGCTGGCAGATGAGGGCCTTAAGGAAAGATCTAAAAGGGCTGTGCCTCTGTGCAGCTCTGTGGGGCTATAGCCAAGTACTGGGGAGGGTTTGGTGCCACTGTGGGTCCAGAAGCAGAGCAGAGGAGAGTGAGGGCTAACAGGAGCCCACCAGACACTTCTGCTTCTGTCCATCACCGTATATGACCACAAAACCTTCATGGTTTGCTTTGCTTCCATCTTCCAAACCTCACAACGTTTCTCCTTTGACCAACTCTAGCTCTGAACCATGTGGTTATCAGTGTAACCCAAGTTAAAATAGCATAATCTAGCATATTGTGTCTTGCAATTAATGTCTATACTTAGGCTTAAATAAAGGCATTGGAAATGTTCCTTAAATTAGAATAGAGGAAATTCTTACCCATCCTCTTCTTGCCCTTTCCAGGTGAAGAAAACATTGAAAATTAATTTTTAAAATAATCAAGAATATTTCACTTGTTTCCTCCTGACACTGTTCATTTGCTTCATGGTAATTGATGGTAGAAAAAGATACACTTTGTTACTCCCCATCATGTCAAGCTGAGTCACAAGTCTGTCATTTCACATTTTCAGTTCAACTTAAAGAATTATCTATCAACAAACTGAGCAGTTTCTAAATTGACTGTTTTCACACAATGCCTAGAATCCACAAGTAAAGTATTTTTTGAAGTGACAATAGCTTGGAAGCAATAGAGATATCCATCATTAGGACAGTGCTTAAGTAAATATTAGAGTAAACACATAATTGAATACTATGCAGCCTTTGACAAAAATGTACTGGTATGAAGCCATATCAATGTTATTTTGTTAAGTGAAAAAGATATTGTGAAAATAATATGCATGGTACCATGAAAAAAAGAATGCATATAACTTCTCTTGTCTCTGGGGAAAGTGACTGGGGATGGAGTGGGAAAAATAATATAAAACCTTTTAATTTTGTGTCATATGTTTGTACTATTTATGAGATAGATAAAATAGATTAGATAGATAGATATGGATAGGCAGGTAGACAGATAGACCCGCATTTTAACAATCATGTGCTCTCTGATGCAGTGTGATCTGGCATATTTTACCCCTAAATCTTCTTCTCTTAATATCATAGATGCCAAGGAGAAAGAAATATTAGTGATCATAATCTATATCACAGTTAGAAGACCAAATTCATATGTTGGGCCAATTTACCAGAATGTACACATAAGAGAAAGACATGGAAAAAATTTCCTACTTCTTCTGTCTTACCTCATTTCATTCAAACACATTGTGACCAATATGCTTGTGTATGTTTGTACATACATTTTGTTGCATGAGGTTAAAGATATATGCAAATTACCTGTTAGAAACGGTTCTTCTTTGAGACACCACCTATTTCAAACTACAGAAAGAAGTTTCCTGTTCTGATCATTAGAATCAGTTTTTAAAGGGGATGCATATTGTTACTAATCTAGGTCAGTTAAGAGCCTTATTCTGCACACTCCCCTTTCCTAGACTTCCTGCTACAGGAGGCTTGGCTTTGCTGTGCCTGTCCTTTGTAATTCCTTCCCTCTGTCTAAATTACATTTCCCTTTTCCATTCTGCCCAGATGTTTGACAGGTGTTTAACTTCTGGAATCCCGCAACCAAGAGGCACACATTCTTCCTTGTATGTAGTTTTCTGAGGCTCAGGAGCAAACTCTGTTTCTGAAAGATGCCAACATAGTACACACTGCTCTTGTGTGTGCAAATCATGGCTTCCAGAGAAGAGCACATCAGTAGGGGCTTTGGCTGGCATCGATTCCTGAGGACAAGGAAGGGCTCTATCTGTATCTTCCTTTCTGGCCCTTTATTACTAATGTCCTCGCTCCAAATACTCAGTTGTGATCATTGTAAAATGGGCTGTGGGATGCAATCACATCACAGGGGCTTTCTCCTTCAGTACTACGTGGACCATCTCTTGATTAATAGGCAGAATTAAAGACACTGAAAAAAAAATATTATGTTGGCATATTTCAGAAACAGTTATTAGATTTCTTTCTTACAAGAAGTCCCGGCGTTGCATTTTCTTCCTTCAGTGGCCTGTCTGTGTGCAAAAGGACATTCACCCTTCACGAAACCCTTGCTTCTCCCACCAGTGCTATGCAACTATCTTTCCTAAAGAACAGTACCTTGGACGTGAGGGTTGTACTGGCACTTCCCTGCAGCTGGGCCTTCAGTTTTCTACCCTGTCTATAATTCCCTATTATTCTTAAAGTGTGAGAAACCAACTTACTACAGTCTCTCCCCCATTAGAAATGGTTTACTTAGCCGAAACCGGTTTGGCTCAGTGGATAGAGTGTCGGCCTGCGGACTGAAAGGTCCCAGGTTCGATTCCGGTAAAGGGCACATACATTGGTTGCGGGCACATCCCCGGTGGGGGTTGTGCAGGAGGCAGCTGGTCTATGTTTCTCTCATCGATGTTTCTAGCTCTCTATCCCTCTCCCTTCCTCTCTGTAAAAAAATCAATAAAATATATTTAAAAAAAAAAAAGAAATGGTTTACTTAGAGACCACTAAAGAATGGATGAGACCAAAGCTCTGGCCTCCAGCATTGGTATTATATCACACTCTCCTCTTCCCCAGGTAGAAATCCTGGGAAAGGTCATTGGTTTGTCATGTCTCACACACTTCCATACACATCTCATACGCTCCAGCTCCACTGGCCCTCTTGCTGTTCCCTCTGACTCAGCGGTTTGGCACCTGAAGGCCCACAAACCTGGAATACTCATCTCCCAGAGAGCCAGATGGCTCACTCCTTCACCTTTTACAAGTCATTGTTCAAATTCACTTTCTTATTGTCCATCCTTTGTTATAGAGTTACTAGAGGCCCGGTGCAAGAAATTCGTGCACGGGGGGTGTGTCCCTCAGCCCAGCCTGCACCCTCTCCAATCTGGGACTGCTGGCTCCCAACTGCTCGCCTGCCTGCCTTCCAGATTGCCCTAACCACTTCTGCCTCCAGCCTGATCACCCCCTAACCACTCCCCTGCCAGCCTGATTGATGCCTAACTGCTCCCCTGCCAGCCTGGTCACCCTTAACTGCCCTCCCTTGCAGGCCTGGTCCCTCCCAACTGCCCTCCCCTGCTGGCCTGGTCACCCCTAACTGCCCTCCCCTGCAAGCTTGATCGCCCACATAGACAGGCCACCGAAGGAAGAAAATGCAGGCCTGGTCCCTCCCAACTGCCCTCCCCTGCTGGCCATCTTGTGGTGGCCATCTTGTGTCCACATGGGGGCAGCCATCTTGTGTATTGGAGTGATGGTCAATTTGCATATTACTCTTTTATTAGATAGGATAGAGGCCTGGTGCACGGGTGGGGGTGGGGGCCAGCTGGTTTGCCCTGAAGAGTGTCCTGGATCAGTGTGGGGGTTCCCTTGGGTCATGGGGTGGCCTGGGCAAGGGGCCTGTGGTGGTTTGCAGGCTGGCCATGCCCCCCCAGCGACCCAATCAGAGGCCCTCGTATCTGGGATTTATTTATCTTCTATATTTGAAACTTTGTAGCCTTGAGTGGAGCCAAGCCTCCTGCTTGCTCCATGGCCACAGCCATTTTTGTTGGGATTCATTTATCTTCTATAATTGAAACTTTGTAGTGGAGGCCAAGGCAGGCTAGGGCTGTGGGAGCTTGGCTTCCTCCATCGCCAGGGACAACCCAAGCCTTCTGCTCTCTCCAGCTCTGTGGCTGCCACCATTTTTGTTGGAATTTATTTATCTTCTATAATTGAAACTTTGTAGCCTTGAGTGGAGGCCTGGGCCTGTCAGGATGTGCGGAATGCTTGGCTTCCTCCATTGCCAGGGAAACCCAAGCCTCCTGCTTGCTCCATGGCCACAGCCATCTTGGTTAGGTTCATTTGCATATTTTCTCCTGATTGGCTGGTGGGTGTGGCTTGTGGGTAGAGCAGAGTGATGGTTAATTTGCATATTGCTCTTTTATTAGATAGGATAACCCTCAGCACATCCTAGCTCACTTTTCTGTTTATTTTCCCCCCAAGATGCATTGCCATATATGTTTTAATTTTTGCTGTTGTGTCACCCCTCTTATAAGTTCCATGAGGGCAAGGATTTTTGTCTTTGTTCAATGCTATATCCTCTTTGCCTGGTGCAGAGTAGGCACTCTGGAATAAAGGAATAAAGGAACAGTTGTAATTGTAGTTCTCCTACCCTTGTTTCTGGAGGGGCTAACCCAAGATTTTACCATGAAGGCATCAAGATGGGTCAATTCAAAGGAACAGAAGCCAATACTTATCTATAAACTACTATGTTCTAAGAATTTTGCATTCAGACTCATCATTTAATCTGTCTAGTAATAGTACCACCACTTCACCTGACTATTTTTTTGAGACTGTTCTCCCTTCTTCTAGGAACTTCTCCCAGACAACTCCATCCATATGGCCATCAGGATAGCCTCCATGTTAACACAGAATGACCCCCAGATCCTGGCCTTCATTGTTGGAACAAAGACCTGCCCTGGAAAACCTGGAATCCAGACCAGTAGATCCAAAATTGGCCTGGTGGTGCTATTGAATTGAGAAAATGTAAACCTGGAAGCTGTTTTTGGCAGCCACATTTTCAACTGTGCAGACTGGCGAGCAGAAACTGGTCTGTGGCAAAGGGAAGAGTAGAATAATCATGCAGAGAGGCACAGAGACAGTAAACCAAGTGTGGTCCTGAGGCCCTTAGAGGCTCTGATTTCATTTGCCCTTGAGAGTCAGCTGCACCTTCATCTTAGAATTCTGAAAAATCTTCGTCTTTATACTATATTCCCTCTATGTTTCTTGAACTAATTAAGATGATTTCTATCACTCATTAAGAAAAGTTGATTATCTTATTTAAAGCAGACTAATCTTACTGATGGGGTAACTAATCTTTCTCTGACTTTATAGATGAGGAAGTCTTGGAAAGGTTAGATGTCATGTCCAATTACTGTTGGAAAATGGCAGAGCTGGGATCTATCTCAGGCCAGCCTGACTCCTGAGCTTGAATCGACTTCCATTCTGTGATCTGGTCAGGTCCAATCATCTTGAGGCTTTGTCTTTTAATTTATTTTTTATTATGGAGATTTTACACACATTGGTACATGATCCCCCATGTACCAATCAACAGCCTCAACCATTATCCACATTCACCAGTTTTGTTTCTTGATGGCCTTTTCAGCAGTTGGCCCTCAGAGAGAAAACAAAACTGTAGGATTGGAGGTCCTCGGTAGGGTCTATAGTACGATTGTGCGGTGATCCTCCACAAAGAACTACAGAAAAAGAAGAGGCATTGAACTCAAGGAACACAGCTGCTGAGAGCAAAGCGGTCAACAGTGCTGTTAGAAGCAGGTGGGTGGACTGAATCATCTGAGAGAGGTGGGGGGAAGGAGGCTTTTGCAGTCCCAGTGGAAAATGCTAAATGTTGGAAGATTATTTAAGAGTTAAAAGAAATGCAAAATGCAGCCCCCTCCCACCCACATGATTGTGATTACCTGGAAGGAATGCTGCTCAGATGTTACCATCTAAGATATGGTCTTGAGAGGCCTCAGTATCAGGGTTCATTTGTTTGACCTTGCTCAGGTTCCTCTCTGCTCCTGGTTAATGATTTACATGTGACACCTTGGTAACGGCTAAGGGACCCTCTCTCCCTGTTCTCTTTAAGAACAGGAGTAATCCTGAGCCTGGGGACAGTCCCATCATTCATGATTAGAGCAGCACCCCGGACATTGCTGGAGCTGACCGGAGCTTTGTTCAATGAGATGGCAGGTCCCCAGCTGACACTCTGCTGACAGCTGCTGTTTCCCTCCTCTCTCCCTCATGCCAGAAGGACATTTATGTAAGTGCCACTGGCTGGGTACTCAGTAAACCAGGATAAGAAAGGAAATGGCTGGACTCAGCAGGGCTGTGAAGTGCGTTTTCCACAATGAAGAAGCGTAGCCCCAGAACTGCCACCATGAGCTCAAGTCATTCTTAGGGTTCTCCTCCCATCCCCGGCTTTTTGGTGCCCATGACTTTATTCCTGGGATGGAGACACCTGCCAGCCCTAATTCCTATTTCACAGAGGAGGTGTGAGGAGCAAATGAGATTGTGAATGGGTAGGCGTTTTGTTAACTGCAAAATGTCATATAATCATAAAGGACTGTCATCTCCACTCCTCTTCTACATCAGACCTGGGGACTGGCTCCCACACCTAATCAGGCTGCTTTTCAGCTTCAAAGCCAGGCCTTTTTGCAGAGGAGGAAAGCTTCATTCAGGATATATTTCTGAATGACAGAGGTGCCTGAAAAGAATCCACCAATATTTATAACTCACATGAGGAAATGTGTCAAACATATTTAGCAAGCTCCCCATGAATCCCTTGTGCTTAGCAACCAAAACAGAAAAAGCAACATATGGAATTTGTGGTTATTTGATACCAACTTAGTCAGAATGAACAAGCAAATTTGCACATTTTTCCAAATGTGAACCTGGTATAATTATTATTGCCTGTGTGTAGTGGGATAAATAATGTTCTTGCTACTTTAATTTGAGTATTATTTTTTTCAGAATGAAAATTTTAATTCTGGCAAAGAGAACCATTGAATCTAGTATCTATGTACTATAATATCCCAACACACTTCTCTGTGCCCTGCCTTTTCCAATTCCATTTTGGAAAATATAGGGACTAGAGAACTTCAAGGTTCCCTCAACTTCAAGGTTATCTTCTACCTACTGGGCATCTTGTATCATGCATCATGGCAGTAACAATTTTCTCCAGAGGAGAACATGCAGCCATTAACTCTACCTCAGGCAGCAAACCCTTCGGGTGATTCTGAATGGGAGACAACCAGAAAATAAAAACACTTTTTCTGTCTAGTTGGCGTGGCTCAGTGGTTGAGTGTAGGCCTATGAACCATGGGGTCATGGTTCATTTTCCAGTCAGGACACATGCATGGATTGCCAGCTCAATCCTCAGTGGGGGCATGCAGGAGGCAGCCAATCAATAATTCTCATCATTGATGTTTCTATCTTTCTCTCTCTCTCCCTCTCCCTTCCTCTATGAAATCTTGGCTGGGGAGGAGATTTCAGTTCAACATAGAGAAGAACTTTCAAGCAGTCAGAGCTACAAAGAGATAGAGTGAGTTCTCTCCAAGGGAACCAGTTCCTCACCATCCGGAAGTGGACAGCTATTAGGAAAAGATACAGTAGATGGAACTCAAACATCCAAGAAGAGGCTGGACTGACTGTACAGAATGCCCGTGCCAACCCCAGGAGTCTGCAAGTCTACAAAACAGCTGAAGGATTCATAAAAAGTAGGAGGTCCCCTCTGCAGTATTGTTTGAGTGAAAGTAGAAATGCCTTACTTTGAAAATATCTTCTTTGACACCTGAAATTCCATCATCAGTAATTTATTCCTTTGGCTCAAACATCTCTCTTTCCTCAGATTTTTTTTTTTTTTAAAGAAGCAGTAATTCAAAAACTTCATCCTTTGGTGAAAAAGCTTTCAAAGAGCTCCCCCTCCTCCTGAGAAAGAAAAGATGGAAACCCCATAAGATCATGAACAGGAGGAGAGGGAGGGAGGGAGGAAAAGAAGGAGGGAAGAAAGAAATAAGGAAGGAGAAAAAGGAAAGGAAAGGAAGGGAAGAAAGCAAAGGAAGGGAAGAAGGAAGAAAAGCCTATGAGAAATTTTTCCCACATCACAGGTTTTAGGGTCCAAGTCTGACAAGGGCTGAGATCTTTGGAATTTCTCAAAGATTTGTCGGGTATGTCCTCCTCAACATCCCAATTGCCTTGCAATTTCACCTGGCCAATTTTAGTAGAGAATCTACCTTCACAACTACTCACTGTCTCCCCAATCTCCCCCCTCACTTCACCCAACTCCCACCTCGAACACAAAGTTTTGGAATTCTAGAATCATCAATAGAGATAGTAAATTCAACCAAGTGTCTTACCCTCTTTAATTGTCAGTGACTTGAGATCTTATCTCTGCCCTTCTACCTCCTTCTGCTCCCATAAGCCTATTATAAGATTCTCTGAAGACAAAATTAGCGAAAGGCTTTGTCATGAGATACACATGACTCTACCTGTAGCAAACCACTCACCTTAGTTTTTCCACTGAGGTCTGTAAACTAGGTCTAAAAATACCTTCCTCGAAAGAACGCTGATGCTTGTGTCAGTCAGGGCCTGGGGTAGAAATTGATGGAATGTTTTATCTGAGTGTTTGAGAAGACTTTCATGATTAAACAATTGACAAAGGTCAAGCCCAGAAGACCAGATAGTGTTAAATACCATACTTACCTATAAAGGCAGTAAGTTAAAATTCTTGTGAAATTAAATCTATCGTATTTGATTATTATAAATTGTATTTATAGAAAATTCATAAGTTGAAATTAAATTAAATCCCTCCTTTTTTTTTTTACTATGCAGAGATAGGTATATTCCTTGTAGAATTTTCTACATGCAAATGCACATAGCAAAAAATTAGTTTATACCACATTTAGTACTCTATAACCTCTCTAGGCCTCTGCTTCCTCTTCTTTAAAATGGGCCCAAAGGTTGCCATGGTTACCAAATGCATTATTATACAAAAAATTATTATTTTTTCACTCAACAATACATGAATTCATCATAGTATATACCAGGCACTGTTCATAAGAGCTTCATACCCATTAATTCGATAAATGCATCCATTAGTGCCCAAGGAGTTCATGAATAAAATAAAATGGATGTAAGTTTCTCCTGATCCTCACCAAAAGCCAAGATCAGGGTCATGGATAACAAATAACAATAATATTTCAGATTTGTCTTTAGTTTTAGAATTTGTTCTATGTGCTTTGCACTGCCTCCAAAAAAATTGTCTGTTTAATCATGTTCTTATCTGGCCAAGGTTAAAATGAGTTTTTCTCTGCCCAGATAAGTCTCTGAAGAGAACAGATAGTCACATGAACCGTAAAGGGTTCAGTATTCGGAGTAGCAGCCCATTCTAGTAACTAGAGATTTGGGTTTAGAACAGGCTTTGGTTTCAACCCTGATTCTGTGCAGTTTGACATTAAAGAATAAGTGTCTCTAGACCTCATTTTCTCATCTGTAAGATGGGGCTATTTTCTACTCTTTCTTACAAGGATGCTAAGGGAGGAGCATTGGAGAATGTGAATGATAATATCTTGTTGAACAATATAAAGGTCTACACAAATGGAAGCAGTTTACATTTTGCACCAGAGCCAAATTATCCTATCTAATAAAAGAGTAATATGCAAATTGACCATCACTCCAACACACAAGATGGCTATCCCCATGTGGACACAAGATGGCCACCACAAGATGGCCAGCAGGGGAGGGCAGTTGTGGGAGATCAGGCCAGCAGGGGAGGGCAGTTGGGAGGGACCAGGCCTGCAAGGGTGGGCAGTTGGGGGCAATCAAGCCTGCAGGGGAGGGCAGTTAAGGGTGACCAGGCTGGCAGAGGAGGGAAGTTGGAGGCAACTGGGCCTGCAGGGAAGGGCAGTTGGAGGGGGACCCAGACCTGCAGGAGAGAGCAGTTGTGGGGGGGGGGGGACCAGGCCTGCAAGGGAGGGCAGTTAGGGGCAATCAAGCTGGCAGAGGAGTGGTTAGGGGGTGATCAGGCTGGCAGGCAGAAGCGGTTAGGAGAAATCAGGAAGGCAGGCAGGCGAGCAGTTGGGAGCCAGCAGTCCTGGATTGTGAGAGGGATGTCCTCCTGGGATCAGGCCTAAATTGGCAGTCAGACATCCTTCAAGGGGTCCCAGATTGGAGAGGGTGCAGGCTGGGCTGAGGGACACCCCCCCCCATGCATGAATTTTGTGCACCTGGCCTCTAGTAAGTAAATAAAAAGGGATTTCCAACTTCTCCATCTGCTTTTCCTAACCACTCCCCCTTCAGCTAGGAGCTAAATGTCCTAGCTGACCAGTTTACCTTCTTTGGTGTCAATGCTGGATTACACAATGTGCTTCCTACACATCACCTGCTCATTCCATAAAATTGACCCTGATAATCATGACATTGGCCTGAGTCAAATTGTGGAATGAGAAAAAGCTGATGTCCTTGCCTGATCCCTCTTTCTATATCCTTTTCTCTCTTTATTATCATACAGAAAGGGCTCTGATGAACTCAACACGCCAATAGCCACATCCAATTACCTAGAGTTTCATTAATAGTAATAATTATTATAATAAATCAATAACATTTATTAAGCACTTAGTAGGTATCAGGCAATGTAAAGAGTTCTTGACAAACATAATCAAATTTAAAACAACCCAATGAGATAGATGGTTCTATTATTTTCATTTTACAGATTCTGAAACTGAGATTTAGCAAGGTTAAGCAACTGAACAGATTATACAGCTATAAAGTGGGAAAGAGACAAGAAGCGAATTCAGTGTCTGACCCACGTTTGAAGCTCGGTAAATACTAGTAGAATGAATACATAAAAATTAATCTGAGATGAGGCTGGGACATTACTATATTACTAGAGGCCCAGTGCATGAATTCGTGCATAGGTGGGGTCCCTCAGGATGGCCTGTGGGGATCGGGCTGAAACCCTCAATCCAATGCCACCTGCAGCTCCTACCTGCTGCTCCTGCTCATCCCGGCCGCACTGCACCTGCTGTGGGCTCGCGCCCAATCAGTCCCGATCTGGAGAGGCTCTCACTGGCCGCAGCAGTGCTCACCAGCTGTGAGCCCTGTGTCTGGCTTCCTCCCAAAGGGAGTGGCCTGCGGGATTGGGCCGAAACGATCTCTCCAACATCTGTCGAGGGGTCCCGGATTGCGAGAAGGTGCAGGCCAGGCCGAGGGACCCTACTGGTACACGATCAGGGCTGGAGAGGGACCACGGGAGGGCTCCAGGGTGTGTCCAGCCCATCTCACTCGTCCCGATCAGCCGGACCCCAGCAGCAAGCTAATCTACCGGTCAGAGCATCTGCCCCTGGTGGTCAGTGCAAGTCATAGTGAGCAGTTGAGCGGCTTTAACACATCATTAGCATATTATGCTTTGATTGGTTGAACAATCAACTGGTCACCGAATGACTGGACACTTAGCATATTAGGCTTTTATTATATAGGATGGGTGACTTATTTTTACAGAGAAATTTGACTCTAAAGCCTATACTTGTAAGTACCCTCCAGCTACCCGTCACTCTCCTGTTTTCCTCATTTAGTGCCTTTGACCCCAGAGAGCCCCCAAGTACATGCTAGATGTGAAATCTACCCCCACACAGTATGGAGATAAGGGAAGTTAGAGTTTGCCTTCCAATTTTCTTAAAATATTTCTTTTTCTACCCACCTCTCACTCACCTCCCTTCTTTCCTTATTCCTTAAAAAAGAAATCATTACGTTATTGCATTTTCTCACCTAGGAAAGTCTTTTTAAGTATCAGCCACCCTAATTTCAACACCTTGGGACCCTAGGAGCACCAGAGAGAGGTGTGGTAAGGAGAGCAAATATATCAAAGTGAGGAATAAATGCCTGCTGAGTTTATTAGCACCCAGGCTTAGAGAAGGAAAGGGCTATTTTTATCAAATGCACCTTTATTTAAATAGGATTCAGAGTAACTTGATAGAAAAGGTGTTCCTTTGGACATTTTTGTTCCTTCTAATAAGGACTGGTTATTTTATGTGCCCTTTCTAGCCTGGTTTCTATCCCCAATAAATATCATGAAAGTTTTTCCATTGATTCCCATATGAACTCTTCATCTCAGCCACTGGCCTTTGGGTTGTAGCCCAGGCATAGGCCTGACAGGAGGTATGTGGCTGAAGTGGAGTGCCTTCTCTGTGACCAGGACTTAGGGCTTTATGTCTTCCCTGTGATTCACCAGCGGGCTTCCAATCATATGATTCCTCTAGCCAAGGCTGGTTCATGAGCCAGTGCATGAGCTGGCCTTCAGAATTTAAGTACATCCATTCGTTGTCTCACTCACAACTTTGCCATGATTTGATGGATACTCCACGTGCTTCCCTGACCTGGTGCATCATGCTCAACCACAACCTTTGGATCAAGATTTTGTCTCAGACTCAGAAGTCTCTGTACTGACATCTTGTATTTAGAGAGTTAGATCCCATCTCTCTCTCTCTCTCTCTCTCTCTCTCTCTCTCTCTCTCTCTCACTTTCTCTCTTCCACACACTCACTCACTCACATACTTACTGATTGTTTTCAATAAAAGTCAAAAATGAACTAAAAAAAACCTTTTTCCTTCACCCTTTATCTATCTAAAAGAAGTCCTACACAGGTATACACATCCAAACAGGCACAGTTAACACTGATTCTCTGAGTGACAAAATTCTTTTGTTGTGCGTTTCTCTGCCCTGAATATGTATTACTTTTGTAATTATGGAAAATAAATGCTGGTGTTTTGTTCTTTTTAAAGAAAAAGTTCCGCGTTCTATTTCCTCTCTCATTTCTATAATCACAGAAACCAGCTAAGGGAGAAGCACATGTCAGACCCGGCAGCCTCTCCCTCAGCCTCCACTTGGTCTGCTGTCCAGGTGAAAGCACTCTGTTCTAATTGCACTGAACAAATCACAGTTCCCAAGAGGACAAGACCGACATCCTTCCCTGAAAACGGACTTGACATGTTTCCTTGCAACCTCTTTAGAAGTATAGGAAACTGCTTTTTGAGAACATATTCATTTCCCTCCTAACTTTTCTAGAGATCTCACTTAGTAAGCTAAAGCTTAACATTTGACCAGTCGAGAGGCCATGTAGAGTAGAAAGTGCACCAGACTATCCACCAGAGAATTGGGTTTTTGTCCCACCTGTGTTACAAAGTAACTGTGGCCAGGCTGGTGTGGCTTAGAGGTTGAGCATCAACCCAGGAACCAGGAGTCATGGGTTTGATTCCCGGTCAGAGCACATGCCCGTGTTGTGGGCTTGATCTGCAGTGTAGGAGGCAGCCAATCAATGATTCTCTCTCATCACTGATGTTTCTATCCCTTTCTCCTCTCTGTTCCTTTCTGAACTCAATAATATATATATTAAAGCAACTGTGATTTTGGATGCATCACCAAACTGAGACTCTGAAATTCTGGTCCCCTAAGAAAAAGCAAGTACCACCATTCTGTACTCTGTCCACCTCATAGACAGAGGTTGCAAAGACCAAATAAGGTAATACGTGGGGAAGAGGTGAGAAAAAGAATATTTTCAGGTGTTTGCTATCATAATCATCATTGTTATTATAATCATTATTATTCTTATTGCCGCTCTTATAACTGAAGAAACTAGTAGATGGACATTGTAATTTGACTTTAGTTTCTTGAAAGGGAGAAAGACCATCCCTGATGTCCAGATTACCAGGTTATCTTTGGTCTACAGCATCAATTGGGTTTATATTCTTATGCACTTAATAAAAGACAAGACTTGCCTTCATGATGTCAGATGCATATACAGTAGTCTGCTGGCTTCTCTGGAGCAAGGCCCTAGATCTCTATTGCTCATGCTCTTTTCCATCTGCAATTGGCTGTCCCTCCCCTCACCTCTGCCTTTATTTTCTGTAAAGAAGGATCAGCCTCAAGCTGCTTCCTTTGGTTTTCTCCTACATGTCTTCTGTATCCTTAGTACCTAGCTCAGAGCTGAACATGTGTAAGTACTGTATTCAATGTATATAGTATTTATATATATGATTTAACATCTGCACATTTTGGTTTTGTCTAAGAAATGGATATAAACATTCTTAGCACTTTCTTTCCAGGGATGTTGTGAGGATTATAGAAGAAACATTAACACACATTTCCTATCATTCATATCAATAATTGAAATCTTTAGATCATTTAGATTTCATATAAAAAGACTTCAGGAATTTTCCTTTTATTATCTTTGGGAAACCAAAAATATGGATGGAAGAAAATAGAAAATTAGGCAAAAAGGAAAAAATTTCTTTGGAGAAGTCAATCATTTGCAAAAAAAGCATAGCCCCTATCGGGGCACAGGTACAACAAAGTTCCCCAGATCAAACATCTCAGAAGTACGAAAAATTCACCAACTCACTGTTTAGGTGCCCATATATTCTTACTGGCCAGAGTTGCCCACAAATACAGACATTTCAGTGCACACAGCAGCAATTTTCAAAAATATTTCCCTTTTAGGAGAGGGAGATGCAACAAAGCCTAATAGGTTCTAAGTGATTCTGAAATATTGTATCAATTTACAGCAGGAAGGTCATCCTGGTGAATAAACATGAGGATTCTGCTCAGTGTCTGGGATTTAGCAGACTAACTCCCACTCATGTTAATGGGGCCATGCTGCCAAATCCCCAACCATCACTCTGGATATCTGCTCCAATCCCATGCTGTTGAGATTGAAATGTGTTTTCCAAATCAAAGCTGATCCTGAGATGGAATCTCTGCATGGTTAGTGTGGCTGATGCCTGAGGCTCGAAAGGGCAGCATTAAGGAACTTTGTTGAAAAGTGTGTCTTCATATTGTCTACCCAATTCAGGGCATCTTTCTTTGCCTGGTGCACAATGTGGTCTGCTCACTTTACAAACTCACCTCCCATTCCTTCTCTCTGTGAGCTCCACGCAAAACAAAGTCTCCCAGTTCTCCACACATACCCCTGCTTCTCTGCTGGAAGTGAATGTTTCTTCTGGTCCCTACCTCCATCTCAATGCTACCTTGTTGGTGAAGTTTTCCTATACCTGTTCTACCACCCTCAACACACACATACACTTTGGATGTGATGTCTCCTTCCTTCTATCTTAGAACATTTTGAGCCTTGAATATTGTACAGTTCACATCCCGCTTTAGGAAGTTGTCTTATTCCCCTCGGGTGAGTAGGGAGTGCATCATACTGGCCTTTGGATTTCCTTTAACATGCAGCCCAGGCCCTTGAACACTATCAGTGCTCAAGAAAGCACTGAATTGAATTGAGTGACTTCCTATTGCTTAATGTTTTTGGAGACTTCCAAGGAAGGGGTTGGAATGGGAGAGTTAGGATGTAATAATGGGTGATAGATCCTTTGTTGAGTTAGATACACATGTTTTATAGAGCATTGCTAGTCCTTGGGCTGAGAAAAAAAAAAGAAGACTGGTCCATTTATCAGAACTCTTTGCCACCGCTGCTGGAGACTTAGAACACTGGCCTGGCTGAATTGTCGACCTGATTTCACAACAGTAAGTCAGGCATTGACACTCAGCACAGGCATCCCTCAGAAGCCTCTAGAGCAGTGGTTCTCAACCTTTCTAATGCCGCGACCCTTTAACACAGTTCCTCATGTTGTGGTGACCCTCAACCATAAAATTATTTTTGTTGCTACTTCATAACTGTAACTTTGCTACTGTTATAAATCGTAATGTAAATATCTGTGTTTTCCGATGGTCTTAGGCTCGACAGCAGCAGTTCTCAACCTGTGAGACCCACAGGTTGAAAACCACTAGCAGGGTCGCCTAAGACCATCAGAAAACACAGATATTTACATTACAATTCATTAACAGTAGCAAAATTACAGTTATGAAGTAGCAACAAAAATAATTTTATGGTTGGGGTCACCACAACATGAGGAACTGTGTTAAAGGGTCGCGGCATTAGAAAGGTTGAGAACCACTGCTCTAGAGTTATGCCTACAAGCCCTCAAGACCCAAAGCTGACAATAGTACATTTTAACCACAACCACTCATTTAGGTTTGGTTCAGCCACGTGTGTTTAGCTAATATACATGCTATCTTGTGTGTAACAATCTCTATATGAACATAGCCTTTGGATAGTCACAGAGCTGGCTTGCCATGCCTAACTGAATACCAGAGCCCTGACCCAGATGAGATTGACAATTTACCTTTCACCTGCTCTTATTTTAATAGCTTTCCTGGAACCTGCAGGAGTTCTGGAGCTTCAAAGCAAAGGGTCGTCTCTGCTCACAGTTTCTCCTTTCCCACTCACTCACCAAACCTAGTGGATGCTTCTGAGATTTTTATCTACCTTTTATCTAGCTGAATACTTACTAAAATTGAGTACTAGCCATGGCTGGTTTAGCTCAGTGGATAGAGCATCGGCCTGCGGACTGAAAGGTACCAGGTTCGATTCCAGTCAAGGGCATGTACCTTGGTTGTGGGCACATCCCCAGTAGGAGGTGTGCAAGAGGCAGCTGATTGATGTTTCTCTCCCATCAATGTTTCTAACTCTCTATCCCTCTCTCTTCCTCTCTGTAAAAAAATCAATGAAATATATTTTTAAAAAATAAATAAAATTGAGTACTAATAACAGACCCTATTTCTTGAGATTCGATTTCCCTCAACTTTATGGCATCACCTTGCAACCTTCCTTTGCTAGCCAGCTCTTTTCAATTTCCATGATGGGCTCCTCCTCTGGGCACTCCAGGTTCTACCTTGGCCAGCTCCTCTCTTTGCTATGGCTTCTGCTTCCATTTCTAAAGTTCTGAGATCTCTGTTCTCATTACTAATTTCACATGCGATGTAAATGGGCAGCTTTTTTTGTGATCGTTTCATACTTCCTTTTTTTAAACTCCTTTTCAAATTTCTCCTCCAAACATCTGATTCTCATAGTTTCATGCTGGTGTCTTCAGATCAGTTGTTCTCAACCATGACTACACAGTCAAATCCCTGATGAATGGAAAATAAAAAATATCGATACCAAAGAACTTATATGCATATATGCATAACTCATTGACACAGACAATAGTATGGTGAAGGCCTGGGGCAGGGCTGGAGTGGTGTGGAGGGGGTCAATAGGGGAAAAAGAGGACATCTGTAATACTTTCAACAATAAAGATTAAGTATACACACACACACACACACACACACACACATATTGATGCCTAGACTACAGCATCAGAGATTCTAATCTAGATATTCCGGAGTGGGCCAAAGGCATTAATATTTCTTAAGTACACTACTATTATCCCATTATTATTGACATAATTTTTATCTTTTGTCTGAGAAGTAGCTTTGACAACCCTTCTCAAGAACTGAAACTTAGGTATTGTAATTATCTCTGGGGTCCCAGGGCCTGGGACATGGGCTTAATGGCTGTTTATTGTCTTAAGTACACAACTTGGTTTATTCAAGACAGATTCAACTTATACCCATTGTTCTGGTGTTGCATTCAATTAATGATCCTGCCCCTTTCTTTCACTATCTAAGGTAGCTCATTTTTTACACTAAATTGTATAGCCTTCCCTAACCATAAGAGTACCTAAAGACTTGAAAATACTTAGTATTTGTATTTTTACAGAGACACTAAGCCAGTCTGGAGGAGTGGACAGCCAAACTGATTTTAAGGGTGAAGAGAAACATACCCAGCAAAAGGAGGTGATGGGACAGATATTCCCTGCAGAAGAAATAGCATTAAAAAAAAAAAAGTAGAGGTAAAAGAGAAATCATGTTCTTTCTGATCCCTCCTAACCTCTCATACCCTCCATTATAAGTCCAGTCCTTTTCCTCTGTCCCCAGAGCTAGAGAGTACAGCTGTTAGCTCTCATATTTTTGTTAACCCTTTAAATATCTGAGGACTAAAACATTACAAATTCTGTGCTTTAGGCTTTCCTTTCCCCGGGCTAAATAACTTTACTCTCTCTGGTCTATTTTTCAAGTTTTTAGATTTGGCACAAACTATCTACACCAAAGTGTGCAGGCGCATGCACACGCGCTTACACACACACACATACACACACACACACACACACACACACACACACACACACGATGCACGCATACACACAGGCCAGGGGCTATAGTGCACCAAAAGGCTCTTAAATTTGAGAGAAGATATCCGGGCTGTCCTCTCACAAAGTACAGATTAAGGTCACATCCATCACATAGCTATGTGAAGCATCAAATCATCAGTATATTTCCTTCATTAAATAGAAAGCAAAAGAATCAGACTGATACACATCAGTCATTCTGAGGGGTGACCCTATATGCCGAGAAGAAAGAGATCCACCCCACTAATATGGAATGTATTTCTACCAGGAAACACTATTATTCTTGTCATCGTACATCATGGCACAAATACAACAGCCCTTGTTTTCCACACAGATTCCTACTTCTTTCACACCCAAGCATATGCTAAGAGATCTCAAGCAACACTCTTCCTCCATCTCTGGGAGGTGTCTTAAAACATTTTTAGCTCACCAGACACAAAACAGAGGAGGATCTGTTTCTGTACTCAAGAATAATCATTTTCAACTGCCTGTTTATACTGCAGATGAAGACCTTTAGGTTGAAATCTTTTCATTCTAAAATTGGCATCTGCCTTGCTATAGTTAAAGGGTGCAACAAGTGTGTTTGAAAAACAATCATCCAGGAAATTCCATAGTGCTTTTCAGTGTTCAGACCAAATGCTTACTAGAATTAGAAGGTGAATAACATTAAAGAATTGAAAAAGAACATTAGCCCACTGAACTAAGTGGACCACATGTAGACAGAAAAGGCCAAAAATGAGAATGCATTGTGTGAGAATGCAATATCTTATGACATATAAGCAAAGGCTCAGTCTCCTTTGGAAGAACCCAAAAATAAATGATTAAATGTCTAGAACTGTGCTGTATAATAATACAGCAGCAACTAACCATATATGACTATTTAAATTAAATAAAATTAGAAATTGAGTTCTTCAGTAGCACTAGTCACATTTTAAGAACTCAATGGTCGCTGCCATACAGAACAGCAAAGATAGTTTCCATCATTATACACAGTTGCATTGAACAGTACTGGTCTAGAGGGTTCTGCTTGACTGTTGGATCAGCATCGTTTTACATATAAGAACTTCAAGAGATGATAGAGAGCACCACATGCCTGCCATATGTGGTGACAATTCATGACAGGGAAGTATGGTGGAAAAGGAAAAAAATTTCACTCCTGAAATGAGCTACTGTGATATAGCATTGACATTTTATTACAAGAAACAAGATGCCTGGTGCATGAAATTTGTGCATGGGTTGTGGGGGGGGGGGCGCCCTCAGCCAAGCCTGCACTCTCTCCAATCCAGGATCCCTCTCACAATCCTGGACTGCTGGCTCCTAATCACTCACCTGCCTGCCTGCCTGCCTGCCTGCCTGCCTGCCTGCCTTGTCACCCCTAACTGCCTCCTCCCCTGCCAGCCTGATCACCCCTCACTGAATTTGTGTGCTGGCCTGATTGCCCCTAACTGCCCCCGGCTGCTGGCCAGGTCACCCCCAATTGCCCCCTCCCTGCTGGCCTGGTTGCTCCTAACCACCCCCCCACCACCCCCACCAGCCTGGTCACCCCTTACTGCACCCCTTGCCGGCCTGGTTGCCCCACACAGCCTGCTTGTTCAGTTGTTTGGTCATCCCTCACTAACACCCCTGCTGGCCTGGTCGCCCCACGCAGCCTGCTTGTTCAGTTGTTTGGTCGTCCCTCACTAACCTCCCTGCCAGCCTGGTCATAGGCAGCCATCTTGTGAGGGTGTGAGGGTTAATTTGCATATTACCTCTTTATTATATAGGATAGCTTCAGGGGAAAAAAAACACACACAGAAATCTTGGGCTAAAATTGAAGAAAATTAGTAAATACTACTATTTGAATAACTCATCACACTCTTCTAAACATTCATAAAATGTACCAGGCTCTTCTCACTTGTGAGTGAATAATTGGACTTTATTGGTCATCCCTCAAATACTATTCATCCATCTCTCACTTCCTGCCCCCAGTGTTCTGCATTTTAAAATATGTAATAAAACATTCTGAACATATATTTAAATAAATAGAACCCCAATCAAAATTTAAAAATGCAGACTTCCCTTTTTACCAAAAAAGGCAAGAACTTTATTTTAAACAAATCCTCAGTTGTGTGTTACACTGCATCCATATCTAAATAAAAATTATAATGATGATGCAAAGGAAACAGGACTCATAAAAGCACATTATCCAAATATTACTCTTGGCCAATGCTTTAACTAAATACACAGTGGATATAAAAGGTATTGTATGGCACTTAAATAAATAAGAGCAAAGAAAGGGAAATATATTCACAGTCCAAAGCAATAGGTTTTTAAACCTTTGGTATATGTTTTAAGCATTCATAAACACATGTTAGCCGATAATATTTAGTTCCAGTGATTTTGTGGAGATTTCAAAAATAACTGATAAAATAACAAATAGGGGTTGACATGGGCTGATTAAGGTCTCTGGTGTGAGCACACAGGTAAATTCAAACAGTGGCAAAATGAAGTGCAGCTGTGTTGCACAACAAAACTATATTAGAAAATAAATGGAATACACCAGCTAGAAATTCTGTGGCTCCGAGTAGACACCTTTGATATTAACAAAAAATATTTTAATGCTATCCAAAGTCCACATACTGGAAGGCAGAAGTATCCCAAAGCTCATAAACACATGTATAACAGTGCAACAACCATCTCACAGAAGTGTTATAATTGCATATTGCAATTCCCTCCCTCCCACCCAAACCCTATCCCCAATAAAGAGCACCAGTGCAGTTTGAGCTAGAAAATTGGAAATATTGAGACATTCCTAAGGTTTTTATAATGATTAAGGGCCAGTCATATGGGGCTCTAATGCAAACCTTTGTCATGACCATTCTCCAAAAAGCACCCCAAGTAATTCCCTCTAGCTTTCAGGTAAACCATATTAGGTCTACTGTAAGGCCAGATTAAAAAAAGAAAAAGCTCGCATGCTATCTTGGGTTGAGGAAAGGGGCATGCTGATGAGGGAGATACATGAAGAATGCCTCAAGGATGTTTGTCTTGCAGCCTAGGATGAAGGGATGTGTTGAGATAAGTCACAAATTTTGTACCAATGAAGTATTTGACTCACACCATTCACCAGGATACAGAGCTCAGCAGAGCTAAGTCCTAGTTGGTAGCTGTACAAGTCCACTGTTATCAAGATCAGACTAGGCCATAAAGTAAAAAGATCCAAAAAAGGCCAACTCATTCATCTCATCACTCTACCCAATTGTCTCTGTGGAACCAGAGGTGTGATGTACTAATGATTCTTTCTCTCCTCTCCCATTGATGCAACATCTTCTCCTAACCAGCCTTTTCCTGTATCTCAATAGTGAGAGTCAAATAATTGAGGGCAGATATTAGCCACTCTCAAATAGTCATCTGCCTCAGGGATACATGTGACCCCCTGGGCCTTCCCAAAACTTGCCCCTTCACACGTAGGCAGAATCACTGGACTGAGTCCTGCCAAAGTTGGGAACACTGACCCGGGGCAGGTCCTTGTTGCGGATCTCATAGACTGACTTTCTCTTGGCCTGGGCCCCTCGCACAGCCAGCTTGATCTTGCGCCATCCCAAGTGGTTGAGTTCAGCCAAGTTGAGCACAACACAGATGCCGCTCACAGCAAACATGAACACCAGGAAGACGGTCTTCTCGGTAGGCCGGGACACATAACACTCCACCTCCTTGATGCAGGGGTAGCGGTCACACTCATACAACCCTGGGACACTGAAGCCATAGAGAAAGTATTGGCCCACCAGAAACCCAATCTCCAGGGCATTTCGGAACACCACTTGGATAATGTAGAAGCGGGAGATGCCTTCCTGCCTTCGGAGCTTGGATCGCGCTGCAGTGCGCAGCCCTGATGGGTGTGGGGTCAGCTCCTTAACCTCTAAACAATCTGGCTCCGTCTCCTTGCTGGTGTTCTCTGTGTTTTGCAGCACCCCATTGACGATGGCATTTTGCATCTTCTTATCTTCTCGTTTTCCACCACCACTGCCCACACCCCCAGTTCCTCCAGGACCACCCATGGACTCAGGGGGGTCTCTGTCCAGGGCTAGGAAGACAGTAGAGTAGCGGCGTTCTCGCTGCTTGGCGGATTGGTGCACAGAATAGGTGATGAAGCAGAGACTGGGGGTACACACCATTATGATCTGGAAGACCCAGTAACGTATGTGGGAGATGGGGAAGGCGCGGTCATAGCAGGCCTGGTTACAGCCAGGCTGCAGGGTGTTGCACACAAACATGGTCTGCTCGTCATCGTACACTGTCTCCCCCACAATGGCCACAATGAGGATCCGGAAGATCACCACCACAGTCAACAGGATCCTAAGCAGGGGAGAGGGAGGGAGAGAGGTTCTCATGGGCTGAGTCACTGAGTTAGGAAACCCCTGCTGCTCCCTTCCCTGCTCTGTTGTTTATAGAGGTCCTTTGACTGAGGAGCTGTCCATCCCTGCATGGTACTGAACTGG
This sequence comes from Eptesicus fuscus, assembly GCF_027574615.1. NCBI lineage: Eukaryota > Metazoa > Chordata > Mammalia > Chiroptera > Vespertilionidae > Eptesicus > Eptesicus fuscus. The sequence continues at coordinate 71,843,861 of NC_072477.1, read as the reverse complement.
GGATCTTAGGAAACCTGTGTCTCTTCCCTTTCTGTTGGGTGCTGGGAGCACTTCATATTACAGGGATCTCAGATACATAGTTCTCTGTACATTGGACATGGTACATCTGCCACAGATAGGTTTCTGTATATGTGGAATGTACAGAGGCACAAAACACACCTTCCCTCTGGATATGGCAAAGGCACACCGAATAGCTGAACAGAATACATTTCAAAACCTACACAGAGTGTGTATATAAGTACTCTAACTGGATTGGATGTTTATCTTCAATATGAATATTGAACTTAATGCTTTACATAAACAGATAGCTATGAATATATATATATATATATATATATATATATATATATATAAACAAAATTGGGTGTGTGGGTTTCTGACACAGTAAGTTTTAACAGCCAAATCGGTTTAGCTTAATAAAAATTTGTTGGGGAAAGATACATCTGCTCTGAAGAGCAAATCCATCTTCCCATTTGTCCTTCTCTGTCCAAATACAATCCTGCCTTCCTTGTAGATTCTATTTAGGGAACCGGATGGAGACTGGCTGGACTCCCGAGAGTGGGGGGACCATGACTGAGCCAACAACTCCTTTTCCGTGGGGAGAAGAGTGAACCCCCAGTGTTACTTCATAGGGAGGGGATGGGGCGCTGAGCAGGAGCAGCTGAAGGAGGGGGGCATCGCTGGACATCGGGTAATCTCTCAATGCGGGAACACAGACGCATGAGCTGAGGACGATGGGAAGGGTCAGGGGATGGGCTGGGGGGCTCTTGGGGCTCAGTCTGGATGTGAGAAGGGACTCCCGGGGGCCGCCCGACAGCCGGCTCGGCGCCCTTACCTCCCGATCATAGTGGAGTGCTGCTGCACCGCGGCTTCCAGCAGCCTCTCCAAGATGGTCCATTCCCCCATCGCTGTGCATCCGGAGGCAGCAGACAAAGAGTGGGCAGCACCGGGCACCTTCCTGCTCCTGGCCCCACCCCGGGCCGCACGTCCCCGCTGGGAGCGAATTGCCCCGCAATTAAAGAAGCAAACAATTTTTTTAAAAAAAATCCACGAACCTCCTCTCCCGTTTATTGTACTTAAAAGAGAAAAATGGGGAAAGAAATTCAAGCGCACCCCGACTGAGGGGGCAGCTGGCGCGGTCCAGAGAGCCGGCACGACCTCCCGCGCCGTCCGGAGGGTCCGGTTTTGAGCCCACCGTGCCCGGGCGAGGGGCGGGGCTGGGTGGCAGCGTGCAGCTCCTCCAACTCCCGCGCCCTCTGGAGAGGTCTCTGGGCGCCACTCACCCCCGGGGCTGGGGGGCCGGGAAAGGGTCCGGGCACCAGCGCCGTGCCTGGCACTTCAGTCGGCAACGAGCGCTCCCGCGCTGCCACCTGCGAGGGAGGCCGGGGCGGAGCGCGCAGAGCTGGCTGCAGGGCTGGGAATCCGCGGCCGCCGCCTCTAATCCGCCCTTAAGTAGTCTCCGCCTGCGTCACGCCAGGTCGGTGGAGGGGAGCAGAGCGCGGCGTGCGGCTGTCATTGCGCGCTGAAGCCCGAGGGGCAGGGGACGCGCGGGGGCAGAGGGGGAAAGAGTCCTGCGGGCCTGGGGGCGGGGAGTGGGGCGACTTCGAAACACAGGATCGCACCGCCCCTCGGGGCTTCTCTCGCGCCCAGGTAACCTCACCTGACCGGCGGCCCCCTGCAGGAGGAGGCGGAGCCGGGAGCAGACGCGCGGGTGAGTGGGGAGGGACCGAGGTAGATAGTTTAGCTTCTCGCTACGTACAAACCTCATCTTTTGCTTTTTTTTTTTGTCTTCTAGGAGGCAACAGCAATCCCCTCTCTAAAGGGAGATGGTGGATGGGGAAGGAGAATGGGGACGACGGTAGGACGTTTTTCAGTCTCCCTGGAGAGGACTACGTGGCGCAGAATACGCCTGCGGTTTGATGCCTCCGTGGATCCGATGCAGGGGTGCGGGAAGCTTGGTGACCGTCCATTTAGGCTGAAGCTGAAACGCTAGTGTGAAGCTGCCTCTGAGAATGGGGGTCTTGGCAGAAGTCTGTAATTAGGTGCCTTGCATGGGCCAATGGGTGGTCATGATTAAAGGTCTCTGCTGTTTTCTTTGCTTTTTCAATTATTTATTTATTTATTTATTTGTTTATTTATTTGTTTGTTTGTTTATTTACTAAGGGGTGGAGGGGGTACTTCTCAGGTAAACTGTGGTGGAATCTGAACTTAAGGAGGCCCAGTACTCCACCAGCAGGCGCAGAGCCTCTCACATCCTCACCCAAACTCCTCTTTCCCTAGCCCGCCTGCCTTGGCTTTCTCCCCTCCGCCAGAAGGTCCTGGCTTCTGTTTTTAAATTTACATTTTTGTTGTGAGTTCTGTCTGGAGCAACTGCTTAATTGGTCTCTAGAAAATGGAAACAATCACACCAGGCTGCTAATGAGCTCGGGGTCAGTATTAGGAGACACAGTAGTTGGGAATATTCCATGTACCAAATGGGTAAGTCGTTGTAAAAATACAACTGTGAAAGGGTTGCTCGCTCATTCTAGGCATCTGATGTAGTCTTTTTTTTTTTTTTTTCTTCTGTTTTTTTTTTAAATTTCTTTATTGATTAAGGTGTCACATATTTGTCCTCATCCCCCCATTCCCATCCCACCCCTCTCCCCACGCATGCCCCAATCCCCTGTTGAACTTAACCGTTGGATAGGCTTATATGCATGCATACAGGTCCTTTGGTTGAACTCTCCCCCTTCCCCCACCCTCCCCCTACCCTCCCCTATCCTCCCTCTGAGGCCCGATAGTCCGATCGATGCCTCCTTGCTTCTGGTTCTGTTCTTGTTCCTAGTCTATGTTGTTCATCATTTCCCCTAGATGAGCGAGATCATATGTCACTAGATATATACTAATAAGAACTGAATGTGAGACGAGCAATAATAGTTATGCTGACAGGCAAATGAATCAATCTGTAGCGAGCTTCCCCCTGGACCAACAGTTCTTTTGAGACCCAATTTCAATGTCCAGTAGTTCCTTATGTGTACATGTCAGCACTGACCCCTCAGCTCTGGATGGTGGACAAATGGTGGTAATGGAGGTCCGACTCCCTCTGGTTTGGTCTCGGCCGAACCCAGGGGCACGGCGTCACCCAGACTAAGGGGCACGTGGCCTCACCCCTACCCAAGGGGCGCGTGGTCTCACCCGGGCCTGGGACCCAGCCTCACCCGGATAGATCCAGGGGCGCACGGCCTCACCCGGACCCAGGATCTGGCTTCACCCGTACCCAGGGACGCTTGGCCTCTCCCAGACCCAGGGGCACGTGGCCTCACCCGGGCTTAGTTGCACAAGGCCTCACCTGGATCCAGGGACACATGGTCGCACCCGGACCCAGGGACGCTTGGCCTCTCCCAGACCCAGGGCCACTTGGGCTCACCCGGGCCTAGGTGCACGCGGCCTCACCCGGATCCAGGGACACATGGTCTCACCCGGACCCAGGGATGCTTGGCCTCTCCCAGGCCCAGGGCCACTTGGGCTCACCCGGGCCTAGGTGCACGAGGCCTCACCCGGATCCAGGGACACATGGTCGCACCCGGACCCAGGGACGCTTGGCCTCTCCCAGACCCAGGGCCACTTGGGCTCACCCGGGCCTAGGTGCACGAGGCCTCATCCGGATCCAGGGACACATGGTCGCACCCGGACCCAGGGACGCTTGGCCTCTCCCAGACACAGGGCCACTTGGGCTCACCCGGGCCTAGGTGCACGCGGCCTCACCCGGACCCAGGGACGCTTGGCCTCTCAGACCCCGGGGCACGTGACCTCACCCATGCCTAGGTGCACGAGGCCTCACCCGGATCCAGGGACACACGGTCTCACCCGGACCCAGGGACGCCTGGCCTCCCCCAGATCCAGGGGCACGCGGCCCCACCCGGGCCTAGGTGCACGAGGCCCCACCCGGATCCAGGGACACATGGTCTCGCCCGGACCTAGGGGTGCATGGCCTCTCTCAGACCCAGGGGCACGTGGCCTCACCTGGACCTAGGTGCACGAAGCCACCCGGACCCAGGGGCGCGTTACCTCTCTCAGACCCCTGGTCGCGTGGTCTCACCCGGATCCAGGGGCTCACGGCCTCACCCGTACTCGGGACCCAGCCTTACCCGGATCCAGGGGCCCACGGCCTCACCCGGACCCAGGGTTCAGATTCGCCCGGACCCAGGGGCACATGGCCTCACCCGAACCCGGAATCCAGCTTCACCTGGACCCAGGGGTGCGTGGCCTCACCCAAACCCAGGGGCGTGAGGCCTCACCTAGACCCAGAGGCGTGTGACCACATCTAAGCCCAGAGGCTCGCAGGCTCGCCTGGACTCGGGTCTCAGCGGGGTTTCGTCTTCTTGATCCCAATTCCTGTTGGTCAATTCCCTCTCAGCAATTCCTTCGGTCATTTTCTCAGAGCTCCAGGGCGGCTGCCGCAGAACTCGTTGGGCGGCAGGCTCGGCAAGGCTCCGGTGTGCCCGGTGCCCGGCGGTGGGCTGGTCCGGTGTCGCTGCGTCGGCCCTTGGGTCTGCAACGGTGGCCAGTCGCTGAGCGTGCGCACCTGGCCACTTCGGGGCATTGAGATTCTTGAAGGACTCGGAGGTCAGCAAGCACGGAGTCTCCCACCCCATGTCTCCCAGGGGCTCGTCTGTCCGTGCTCGGCAGCGAGTGGAGCCGTCCCCTCAGCCGGAGACCGCCGGGGGAACTGCGCCGAGCACGTTCCTGGCCACCATTGTGTCGCCTGAGCCATAGTTCTTAAAGTGTGGACTTTGGGTCACCGGCATCAGCATCATCCTGCGTACCCCTCTCTTTTATTCTAGTTGTAGAGCATCTGCTCAGCCAGCCCCCCGGTCTTTCTGGCTGGTGTCTGCTCTGCTCTCCCGTCGTAGTCTCAATATTGTTGTGGTAGGCAACGATCAGGCTGCCGCCCTATGTCTCCATCTTGGTCCTCCTTTGTACAGTTAAGTCTTGATTGTTGTTGGTGTCACTGGGAGGAATTGTCCTCCAGGCCAATTGGCCGTGAGGACCCTCTTTGTCCATATAGGAAGAGTTGCTGTGCAGGAGACATGTTTGTGGGCCGGGTCTTGATGCAGCAATGCCTTGGCGCTCACTGAGTCTGCCTCTAGAATGCCTCCCTTATGCAAGTGATTGAAATCTGGTGTCATCTCCCACCAACCACTAGATGCCCTCGTTTCTGGGTCTCCAATGCAGTGTGGGTCAGCCACTACCTGAGGCACTCAGCAGGAAAAAGCTTCTTCTCAGCTTGGCTGGGGCGGAGCTACAGGGTGGAGCCTACAACCTTGGCTTCCTGTCAGCCCCGCCCTATGAGGCTCCTGTGTCTGTGTCCCTCTGTATTCCTTGCAAACACCTCTGAGAGAAATGCGCCCTGGAGTTTCGCCCACTGCCATACAGTCCAGTCCCTCCCCTAATGAATCTGGACTCCCAGATTCTCGCCTGGAACTGGGTTTCAGTGCAGTTGGAATTGGGTCTCGCAGTCTGGCGTCCCTGTCTCCTTCCCAGCAGGGCCACCCAGTGGCGCAGGCAAAAGTCCGTCCTCTGCGCACCTTCCAGTGCGCGCATCTGGAGCCGCCGCTTCTCTGTGCCTCCGCCACCACAGCCCAAATTCATTCCCCCAGCGTGCACCTGGCTTCCCAGGGTTTCGCCCGGAACTGGGGTTCAGTGCAGTCGGAACTGGGGTTCAGCACGGTCCTGAGCTTATGTCTCCTTCCCGCTAGGGCAGTTCAGTGGCACAGGCAACAGTCCGTCCTTTGCGCCCCTTCCCGTGCGCGCCTCTGGAACTCTGCCTTCCCCCGCTCCTCTGTGCCTGCGCCCCACAGCCCAGATTCATTCCCCCAGCCTGCGCCTGGCTTCCCAGGGTTTCGCCCGGAACTGGCGCTCAGTGCAGTCGGAGCCGGCGCTTAGCGCAATCCGGAGCCTTTATCTCCTTCCTGCCAGTGAACGCTGGCCAGGCCGTCAGCCGCCCCTTCCTCTCCGGCTCCATCCTCCCCGCAGTCTCCGCCAGTTTCTCCATACCTCAGGCTTTTACGGCTCCCCCGATTGTCCCCGTGGCCTTCTCCTTCCCCCCAGCTGTGGGCATTTCAGTCCGCAGCTCTCCTGTGGTTCTGGACGATGTCCGTTCTGACCTCTAGTTGTGCCTTTGAAATTGTTGTGCCCGGCTGCAGGTTAGGTGTTTAACTATGCCGCCATCTTGGTTTCTCTCCTGATGAAGTCTTAACTGTCCACAGTGATCTTAGCACATAGCAGTACTACATAAACCACACCACCATGAGCCTTCAGTTCAAGAGCAACCAAGCTGGTGGCCGTGACAGGGAAGATGGGCACATGGCATGAGCTTGAATCTACTAACAATGCACGTCTGCATAAAGTTCAGAGTTCAAAGGCACAACCCAAGCTTCGGTGTAAGAGGGATCAGTAAGATCTCTCCTAGGCCTGACACCTTTACCCCAAGGAAGCAGCTTTTCACTGCAAAGAAGTAAAAGAGTCCACTAAAAGTGGAGAAAGGAATAGGGTGTAAATGGAACATGAGGGCCAAAGCAGGCACTTTTTACTTCCCGCAGGGCAGGGAGGAGGTGCAAAAATGGAGATGGATGATTGCCCTGGCCTGTGTGGTTCAGTGGTTAGAGCTTCAGCCTGTTCAAAAAAGGAGATGGATAATCCATTGTCCAATCATCTTCCAAATGGAATAGTGATCCCCCAACTCAGACTTGGTGTGTTTTCTCAGGCTCCCCCCTGTTCCCTTAGGCTCTGCCTCCCTATATTCCCGCGTTTGCTGGCAGACACTTTTGGAATAAATGATCTTAGACAGGGAGTGAATGAATGAGTGAGAAAGTCCCACGGGAAATCTGTTTAACATTTTTAAATGTCTGAAAATAGGCTACACAACTCAAAATCATGATGTTCTACCCATGTGGCTTTTCCAGATTCTTAAAGATGATATCCTAAGACCATAAATTGCAGCAGATACATTTCAAATATTCTTACAATGCAATTTTCAAGCATGAGGCTATGACTACATTGTTAATTATTAGTTTATTATTGTGAATTACACTTTAATATGTCATATAGATTCAACATATGAACACATGTATACATAATGCATGTGTATAAACACACAAAAGCACCTAAACACAGAACCTATATTTGAAAAGACTCAACTCTTAAATTTGGTACCCTGTTTTTAGATTAAAACCTATTATCCCCACCACACTTTGAAAACAATGAACTGTTTTTATTTTTATTTATTTAAAAATATTTTTATTGATTTCAGAGAGGAAGGGAAAGAGAGAGAAAGAAACATCAATGAGGAGAGAGGATCATTGATTGGCTGTCTCCTGCATGCCCCCTACTGGAGGATAGAGCCCACAACCCAGGCATGTGCCCTGACCTGGAATCCAGCCATGACCTCCTGGTTCATAGGTGATGTTCAACCACTGAGCCAAGCGAGTCAGGCTTAACTGTTTTTATTTTTAAAAATCACTCGTAAGTTGTTTTACACTTATGATGTTGTGTTTCCTTTTTGAGCCCAACCAATGTTGCTTTCAATTAATAACTTGCTCTAATAGGGCAATTGTCTCATCCAGCTAGATTCTTACTGTCTCAAGTACCCTATGATTGAAGATCCCCATTTAAGTCACCTGGGAAGTTATTTCCTTTAGATTTTACTTAAAACTCACTTTATTCTATTAGTATAATTATTTGGGGTAAAAAACAATGGAACTTACAGGATAAACATTAGACCATCTGGGGCTACTCATTAAAAATACAGATTCTGGGGTCCCACCTGAAACCTGCTAAATTAAAATCTATGGAAGTGAGGTTTAACTACCTGCATTTTCATTAAATTCTTTCCACTGGCTCTGATAACAATAGGAAGTTGAGAACTTTTGCTTCTGTGAGTATTAGGGCAGGATAGAAATCAGGAAATTTATTCCATTTCACAGATGTTAAAATTGACCCCCAAATTAGGTGGCTTGCCTAAAGTCAGACATGTAGCTAAGGAAAAAGCTATGAGGAAAGTGTTCTTTAAGAGTCTTAGAGAAGAAAACCAAATAATTAAAAAAAAATTTTTTTTGAGCCCTGCAGGCATGGCTCAGTGGTTGAGTGTTGACCTATGAACCACAAGTCAGGGTTTGATTCCTGTTCAGGGCATATGCCCAGGTTTCGGGCTTGATCCTCAGTATGGGACATGCAGGAGGCAGCAGATCAATGATTCTCACTCATCATTGATGTCTCTCTCTCTCTCTCTTCCTCTCCCTTCCTCTCTGAAATCAATAAAGATATATTTAAAAGTTAATTGATTTTTAAAAATAGTTTATTTGAGCCAAACTGATTACATATGCCAGGGAGCAATATCTCAAATTCTCCTGAGGACCAAATAATTTTAAAAGATGGAAAATGTGACCTTTGAAAAAGAAAAAGAGAATTAGGGTTGTTTGGATCATGAGGGCATAGCCACCTGCAAGTATCTAAAGGAAATTACTGCCTGGATTGTTGGCTTTGCAAAGCCACGTCTTACCAAACAGTAGTTTTCATTAATAGAGCAGGGAAATATTCTCACATTTAGTGGGAAAAACTGTAAAGGCACATAACAAAAGGCACAGTTGAATATTCTAATACAGGGAGTGGAGAGTTACTAACAGTGGTCCAGTTTACTGAATGGGTGTATCTGGGTTAGCTCTTACCTTATATGTGCTTAGAACCTCCTTCTCTTCTCAACCAGATTCCCAGGTGACCCTGTTAGCATTGCAGCTTTAAATCTATATATATAAAAGCCAAGCAACCAGAATGACCAGAACGACCAGTCACTATGATGTGCACAGCGGCTGGCCAACCAGCCGGCCAACCTCCTGCGACCCCTCCCCCCAGCCGACCAGCCCCAATCATCCCCAATTGGGGCAGGCCAGCCAGACCCTACCCGTGCACAAATTCGTGCACCAGGCCTCTAGTATTCAATAAGTGAACCCTCCCCAAGAACTTTGTATAAGATGTAAGAATGAAAGTGAATCAGCTGACCTCTCCTTTCCTGGACCATAAAGTCCTGGGGAGTGGAGGGTATGTTTTATGGTGCTTTCCATAGTGTCTGCTTGTGGAATCTGAAGTTTATTGCAGGAGTAGGAGAGTGATTCTGGCTCTCTGTCCCCCTCCGCCTGGGAAAGCTGCATGTTCCCTAAATAGAGGTGAGTCCTGGCTCCCCCAGGACCTAAGTTCATTCAAACCAAGAGGAGAAAGGGGTTTCCTTTTGCCAAGTGAAAGTCCCTCCATCCTTGGAGCAGCCTGGATCCCTCATTCGAAAGCCTTCTGCTCGCTCTTTGTGCTGCTCTCACTCTCTGTGGTCCCAACACCAGCTGAACTAACATAAAGAATGCTGCTGAGCTTGCAAACCCTGGGCTGTAGCATCGGAGAGGCAAATGCAGAAAGCTGGTCACAGCCCTGGGTGCATAGGCTCCAGGAAGTGCCAGCATATGTAAGCCTCCTGGGAATTGTGTGGCTCCAGAGGGACAGCATTCAGTATGAGATTGGTCCCTGTGTTAAAGTCCTCCACATTTCATTCACAAACAGCGAGGATTAATTGAGCTTTATCTTCCCCAGTAGCCTACATACATCTGTTTCCTAATGAAACCATCAAATTGTCTTCTGACGGGCCAAACCCAACCTGTCTTGTGAAACTTAAAGGATCAAAGTGGCAAATGAAATCTCCTCCTCTTTGCTGCAAACTGATTTTTCTCTTTTCTTCTCTTGTATTTCCTCCCCTATTAAGCCCTAGCTAAAATATGGAGGGGGAAGACTTTTGATTTTGCTGTCCAGACAAAATTTAGAGACATTTCCTACAGAAGTAAATCTGTCCAACCCACCAATCATAAGTAGAGGCTGTCTTTGTGGCCTAGGATGCTCTTGAGCCTGTTACCTTTAAAGCTATTCTGCAATCTTATGGACCCAAATGCCAAACTGTGTCTCAGTCCCAAAGAGTGTGATTCCAAATACTGGGCAATCTAACATTTTCTGCTGGCTAGTCCTTTGAATAAAAGGCTATGTATCCCTTTTTTAAAAATCACAGGTATAAATTCCTCATTCTCCACCCACCTTGTATATAGAGAACATACCTATGTGTAATGATAGCACAGGGATTAATTTAATAAGACATTGTGGCCAAAGCAGATGTGTGAAATCACAGCAAATAAATGAACACTCCAGTAAGAATCAAATCAGCCCTGTGGACACATAATCTTTCACGTTTATGTCAAGTCGTGATTCCCATTCACATCAGGAGCTTCCGGGGGGGGGGGGGGATAGCAGGGGGCTTATTAAACCTGCGGGGAGAGGTTTCTTTGAAGTCAGCACTATTCAAAAGTCATTCAGAAGAGTCTGGGCACCCGCTCATTGTCACTGTTCAGCCAGAATTCCAGCCATGCTGGGTATAGCTGGGCTTCCTGCTGAGTGCGTTTCCAGTCTGCATAAATGAGATGAGGAAATTGCAGGGAAGTGCACATGGGTAGGACCTGCCCTTGGCAGGATTGTTAAACTGGGGGGATATATGTTAGTTCCCACATGTGCTTCTTCCACCTCAGAGTGTGCTGCTGAAAGTTGGATTCATTCTGTTGCTTCATATCTGCAGTCAAGACAATCATGTAGAACTGGTATTCATCCCAAAAGGCACCCTCTCTAAGACGTGGAGCTTGTTTTCAATGTTCTTCCTTACTTTCATAATCATACATTGACTCTCCTGGTTGGTTGCCTGGTAACATGACCTCCTGAAATTCAACCAATTCCTGTTTTTGCCAGGACGCTGGAGGCTCCGATATTACTCAGCCCAGAGGCTCTTGTGATTTCCTACCTGCCTTTTGATCCTTCTTGGGCATCAAAGCCCAAGTCTGGTATGGAGAGGCCCTTGTTTCTGGAGCTGAGATGAGAGTGGAAAGGGGCTGTCACTCATTCGTTACTCACCACATGTCCCTCTCCCTTGCTACAGTATTCTGATAGTCAGCCAAAGGTTTGCCAAGAGCACAGACTTTAACTTGCTCATTTGATCTGATTCATAGTCTTCTCTGACCTTCAGATCCCTCACACCAAATTTCTCTCTCTCTTTGTTTTTTTAATCCTCACCGGAGGATATTTTCCCATTGATTTTTAGAGATAGTGGAAGAGAGAGGGAAACACAGACAGAAATATTGATATGAGAGAAACACGTTGATTGGTTGCCTCCTGTACTCGCCCGGGGCCAGGGAGCCTGCAACCAAGGTACTTGCCTTTGACTGGAATTGAACCAGGAACGCTTCGGTCCACAGGCCAACGCTCTATCCACCGAGCAAAACCAGCTAGGGCCAAATTTCTCTTTTTGATATAAACTCAGCATTCCATCCTGACTCCAGACTGCCTTTGGTCCAATCTCCCATCCCTAGAACCTGCCTTGAACCCACAGCTTATTGACCTCTGAGCTCCCACCACTGAACTTCCCCCACTTCCGCCCCTTACTCCACCACCACAAAGGAAAGTAATCCGATAAGCAAGCACACCAGGGTGTTAATAACTGATAACCACTTACTGTATTATCTTTCTCAAAGGAATTATCCTCATTTAAGTTGCAAAGCCTTCATTCAAAGAAATGAATTTTCTAGTAGTTTTCTAAACACTACAGAGTAGGAGAGAATAGCTATTTGGGGCAAGGGTTGTTCTGAGCCCTCCCAAATCACACCACAAGCACTTGCTTCTTTTATTGATCTATAAAGTGTTCCTACATGTGGAAATACGAGAATCACATTAATGCAATGGTTATTAAATTTTATTGCACCTTAGAATCACCCAGGGAGCTTTGAAAAATCTCAATGCCTAGGTTATATCCCAGAACAATTAAATTAACATTTCTGGAAGTGAGCCCCACATGTTGGTTTTGTTTGTTTTAAGCCCCTCCAGGTGATTCCTATATGCAGGCAAGTTTGGGCACTACCGCAGTAATGCCACCAACTACTTAGGCACAGCAGCCCTGCCTACTGCAGTCCAGTAAAGCAGGCGCACTCCTCCTGCTGGGAATAGTGTTTCTAGACACAAAGCCGGAATTTCATTCTGAAAATGTGTTCTGTGCTTCTATAAGTATTTAGTATAATCCATACAGGCTAAGTAGTTAGTTGCTAAACTGCAAACACCCATCTCTTTTCATCTCAGTCCACTCCCGGCCATCTGGTCCTCTGTATTTCCATTACAGGGCCATGTGTGTATTAATGAAATGATTGCATCCGATTACATCTTTTAGTCAGAGCACAAGAAGAACAGGCCATGTAGTTTGTTCCCCAGCATCACTGTTTCCGTCCTGATGTCACTAATTAATTTATTCTTCCTATTTTATGCAGAGGTGGAATGGTCTTCCAACAAGGTAAGCGTATAATTCAGATGTGTCGTTGCTTACAATAAAGTTTTGATTTTACTGCCTAATATCTATAATGTCAATATTTTCATCAAATGTGTACTTGCCCATGTCAATTTATATGTTAGTGGTCTCCATTTTAAAATGTCCATCAAACAAATCTCAGAGGGAAGGTTGGAGTGGGGTGTGGAGGGGAGAGATTAACCGGGGATTTTATATGCATATATGCATAGCCCATGTACACAGACAATAGTGTGATGAAGGCCTGAGGTGGGGGGTTCAAGTGGAGGGGAACAATGGGGAAAAACAGAGGGATATCTGCAATACTTTCAACAACAAAAAATAAATTTTAAAAATAAATAAATAGCAATAAAATGTCTGTCATATAGTTCATATTAATAACCTAGTTGTGACAATTGGTATTTGAGAGGACTCACCCAAGAGCACCTAAGAGCTGAGCTAGTCACTTTTTCCTCTAGTTTCTCTAAACTTCATCTCTGTAACAGGCCAGAAAGCCACATGCTTAGACTATATTTTTCTGCCATTGCTTGGTGGAGTAGAGAAGCGGGGAAGGGGACCCACTTACTGACCTAAGTACCACAGTATTTTGTGTTGTCATTGCAACCAAGACAATTTTCCTCCTAAGAGAAATTATAGTGCCAACTGTTCAAATAAAGTTTTGTTACCGTGTGGCATCTGAATGAACAATAGTGCCTGAAAGATGGATGAACAGATGAATAGCATGGTACTCACTCTTTATCAACTAGTCATGTTCTGTCTCCCCCCCCACACACTTTATCTTCCTAATATATACATTAGAAAATCGATAGATGTGTACATGTATCTACTGTGTGTATATATGCACTGCTACAACCAAATCCCACCAACCCATTAATATTTATCTTTGCACATACAGATTCTTGACTCTTTTACTTATTTGTTTGTTCAAAGAAGACTTATTTATTGCCTACTGTGTGCCAGGGGGATACAGTTGTGAGCAAAACATTATGGTCCCTGACCTTATGGAGTTTAAAGTCTAGTAGGAGAGATCATATCCTGATTAATCAAATAATTTCAAATGGTAATGTGTAGTACTGTGATAAGTACTACCAATGGATAATTCAGATACGTAGCCCTGAGTATATAATGGGGCAGGGAGAGGCTGACCTGCTTTGTGGAGAAGGGTCAGTTGTGAAAAGCATTATTTAGATCTAAAGGAAGAATAACAGTAAAGCAGGTGAAAGGGGTGGAAGAGGAGCATTTTGAGCTGGAGGAACAGCAGGCAGGGACCTGCAAGGTCTCCCTGTCTGGTTCCCAGAGTCCTGGGGGAGGGTTTAAGACAGACTGGAGAGGCAGACAGGGTCTGATCACACAGAGCCTGACAGGTCAGAGTGAAGATGTTGGCATTTTCCCTGGAAGGAATGTGCAGCTTTGAAGGCTTGTAAGAGGTTTGTGACATGATTAGGATTGTTTTTTAAACCTCAATCCATTTGCATTATGGAGAGGATACACTGGAGGGGGTGGGCAAGAGTGGATGAAGGGAAACTCATGACATCACTGCCACTGCTGATGGATTACAGTCAAGTAACCCATACACACTTATCATCCTTCCCGGGGGAATTTCTGGCTATGCCAAGGAATTACCTCTGGTATTTAACCCTGTGTGCTCTCAGAGAAATGAGCTAGATGAATTCTCAGGAACCATCCAAAATTCATAATCCTCTTTAATTATATAGGAAACAAATAGGCCCTGATTGCAATGACCAACATAAATACCTCCATGTTCAGTTGAATTGTGATACCTCACACATGCTCTTCCCTGGGTACAGTAAACAAATTATGGAAGGTAGCCCCTTGGTACCTAGCAATTTCTAAGAAATTGGAAGGATGGGTCTCCCAGTTAGGGAGGCCAGGGTGCCTGTGCGCATATATATATATATATATATATATATATATATATATATATATATTTTTTTTTTTCTTAGAAACCCATGTTTTGCCTGAGTTCTGTAGTTCCACAGGGGTCAGAGCAAAGTCTAGATGGAGGGTGGGTTCTTTGTAGGAGAAAGAAATGTCAAGGCATTAGTGTTTGGAAAGTTCCTGAGATTTTGGCCATTCATTTGAAACTAGAGGCCCAGTGCATGAAATTCATGCACTGGAGGGGTGTCCCTCAGCCCAGCCTTCATCTTCTCCAAACTTGGACCCCTCAGGGGATGTCCAACTGCCGGTTTAGGCCCGATCCCTAAACCGGCAGTCAGACATTCCTCTCACAATACGGGACTGCTGGCCACTCGCCTGCCTGGCTGCCTGATTGCCCCTAACCACTCTGCCTGCCAGTCTGATAGCCCCCTAACCGCTCCCCTGCCAGCATGATTGACACCTAACTGCTCCCCTGCTGACCTGATCACCCCCAACTGCCCTCCCCTGCTGGCCATCTTGTGACAACATGGGGGTGGCCATCTTGTGATAACATGGGCGGCCATCTTGTGGAGGCCATCTTGTGATGACATGGGGGCAGCCATGTTGTGATGATGTGGGGGTGGCCATATTGTGGCAGCCATCTTGTGATGATGTGGGGGCAGCCATCTTGTGACGACATGGGGGCACCCATCTTGTGATGATGTGGGGGCGGCCATCTTGTGATGCGAAGGCATGAGGGTCAATTTGGATATTACCTCTTTATTATATAGGATAATATTTTTTGAAGACAGTGCAACTATAAAATAGGACTAAGGAGATTAATGATGTTGTTGATAAATAAATCCTGGGAGGCAGGACACCAGTGAAAGTTGTCTCCCTAGGACAGTGGTCGGCAAACTCATTAGTCAACAGAGCCAAATATCAACAGTAAAATGATTGAAATTTCCTTTGAGACCGAAAACCTACTTCTGCACATGGGCCACGAAGTTTCAATTGCACTGTATATGTGCACCCGCACGTGGTATTTTGTGGAAGAGCCACATTCAAGGGGCCAAAGAGCCGCATGTGGCTCACGAGCCACAGTTTGCCAACCACTACCCTAGGAGAATGTAAACTTACTGCAAATTTGATTCAATTACAAACTATTTCTGAGGCTCCTGTTTTGGAATTGTCTGCAGAACCCCTTGTTAGCATGCAAGAAAATCCTCATTACTTGAGAAATCACGCCTCATGCTTTGCTACAAGTTGTATGAGCCAGCTTAATTACCAATTTATTTCCATTAGTGGCTGCTGAAAATACATATTTTCATGAATCTGGATTTAAAAGATGAGTGAAAAAACAACTTGCACCTGCATCATGTAGTTTCTTGGCAACTGCGAGCTGAGGTTCAGGTATCTTCTGCTCCTCCAGTGTTCAAGGTGGAAGGAAGGCTTCCTGGCATTGTCCGTTAACCTCCAATGACTTTTGGCCATTTGCAAAACCAAACCCCCCTTCAAAGACTGGATGTGCCATCACTGAGGACATTCAGAAACATATTTGCTAGCCCTAGAGCAAATAACAACCAGTGGTGGGTGAGTTCCTAAAACGTTCTATGCATGGGCAGCATGCCCTAGTGGACACAAGTGACCTTCCAAGTGGTACACAAGAGGCGCTATGAAATATGTCACTATTACACTGGTGTGTGTGTGTGTGTGTGTGTGTGTGTGTTGATAGGATGAGATGGAATCCACATAGCCTTTCTGATGAATGGATAGGTCATACAGGAAAGGTCCACCTTTCATTTAAAATGTATTTCCTGGGAATATATTATTCTAATAACAGCATCAACAATACCACCACCTGTGTTTGCTTCATATTTTAGTATCTTATCATTTTCAGAGCACTGCTCCTCCCCAGCAAAAAAGCATTTAATTCCTAATATGTTATGTTTATAAAAGTATGTGAATTATTTCATTTAGAAAACCTTAGAATTCTATATAGTATTATCTACACTAATAAAAGAGAAATATGCAAATTGACTGTAGCTCCTCAATGCCCATCACCCAATCAGGCGTGAGTATGCAAATTGACCCAACAAAGATGGCAGGTTAATTTGCATACACTGGCACGGAGCAGCCGGTCTGGGCGGGATGCCTGCTATGAGGGGGAGGGCGGGCGGGGGCAGAGGGAGCTACAAGAGCAGCACTCCACCAGGAGCAAGGACTTGCAGGCTCCCGGGCAGCTGGGAGCGAAGCCAGGGGAAGGAAGGCCTATTCTTGCATGAATCTTCATGCAACAGGCCTCTAGTATTTTATATTTATCACTTAGTACAATCCTTAAAGCATCAAAAGACATATAAGAGAAAAATAAATGACTTAAGCAAGAAATTTATATACATACTAGAGGCCCAGTGCACAAAATTCATGCACGGCGGGGGTGGGAGGTGTTCCTCAGGCCAGCCTGCACCCTCTCCAATCTGGGACTCCTCGAGGGATGCCCGACTGCCTGTTTAGGCCCAATCCCCCAGGATCGGGCCTAAACAGGCAATCGGACATCCCTCTCACAATCCAGGACTGCTGGCTCCCAGCTGCTCGCCTGCCTGCCTTCCTGATTGCCCCTAACCGCTTCTGCCTGCCAGCATGATCACCCCCTAACCACTCCCCTGCCAGCCTGATTGATGCCTAACTGCTCCCCTGCCAGTGTGTTTGCCCCTAACTGTCCTCCCCTGCAGGCCTGGTTCCCACCCAACTGCCCTTCCCTGCAGGCCCAGTCACCCCCAACTTTCCTCCTCTGCCAGCCTGGTCACCCCTAACTGCCCTCCCCTGCTGGCCTGATCGCCCACAATTGCTCTCCCTTGCAGGCCTGGTCCCTCCCAACTGCCTTCCCCTGCTGGCCATCTTGTGCTGGCCATCTTGTGTCCACATGGGGGCAGGATCTTTGACTACATGGGGGCAGCCATCTTGTGTGTTGGAGTGATGGTCAATCTGCATATTACTCTTTTATTAGATAGGATAGAGGCCTGGTGCATGGGTGGGGGCCAGCTGGTTTGCCCTGAAGGGTATCCTGGATCAGGGTGGGGTTCCCTTGGGGTGTGGGGCAGCCTGGGTGAAGGGCCTGTGGTGGTTTGCAGGCCAACCACGCCCCCTGGCGACCCAAGCAGAGGCCCTGGTATCTGGGATTTATGTATCTTCTACAACTGAAACTTTGTAGCCTGGAGCAGAGCCAAGCCGCCTGCTTGCTCTGTGGTAGCAGCCATTTCTGTTGGAATTTATGTATATCTATAATTGAAATTTTGTAGCCTGGAGCGGAGGCCTAGGCAGGCCAGGGCTGCAGAAGCTTTGCTTCCTCCATTGCCAGGGGCAACCCTTGCCTCCTGCTCTTCCAGCTCCGTAGCTGCCGCCATTTCTGTTTGGATTTGTTTACCTTCTATAATTGAAACTTTGTAGCATTGAGTGGAGGCCTAGGCCGGCAAGGGCAGGCGGAAAGCTTGGCTTCCTCTGTTGCCAGGGAAACCCAAGCCTCCCTCTTGCTCTCTGTGGCCACAGCCATCTTGGTTGGGTTTATTTGCATATTTGCTCCTGATTGGCTGGTGGGCGTGGCTTGTTGGCGTGGCTTGTGGGTGTAGCAGAGTTAGGGTCAATTTGCATATTACTCTTTTATTAGATAGGATGTACTGAATATGACAGATTTTAATAGATTTAGTCCATGTTGAGAAAATAGAGGACAGTTTGTTTTTTCTTCTCTTCCATATAATTTTATATCTCTCGTCAACCTACTGAAGAAATGTCCAAGCTACTACTAGTTAAATGCAAAAGCTGCAAGAACTACTGTAACCTCTCCGAGGATCACTAAATGCCTATTAATGCAGAGCACTTTTAAAAGCACTGGCATCATATGGAGACAGGATTTGTCACCATCCAACTGGAATATGACCCTTAAAGCTCTGTCTGCAGCCCAGAACTTTCTGCTGAGCCCCCAACTTCTGTATCACACAATCTATTGGGCATCTCCTCATAGATGCCCCAGAGACACCTAAATATTGATGATAGGCTTATTATTTCCTCCAAATTTTCTCTTGTTCAGCTTATCCACCCCCTCATTTCCATTCTCTGCCATTCTAAGCCTGCTCTATGCCCTGGGAGGCTGATCCCCACAAATTGAGACTTTGGGTTTGCATGTGGGTTTGGCCCATGGGAGGCCCTGGCAGAAGATTGAAGAGTGGAAGGGGTGAGAGGTCTGAGCATTTACTCCTCTTTGCTTTGTGAAGTTTGGGCTCTATCTCTTCTTGACTATAGGTTCTTCCATAGCTCCCAGAACTCACAACCTATCTCTGGTAATTTTATTTCTTTTGCTGTCCCTTTAAGTCTTGGGATAGTAATAGCTTCCCACTGTTGCTAGACCTTGGGTGTTTCAGTATCTCTCATTGGTTCTCTTAAATCTGCTTCAAACACCTATGAAGTGTCTTCAAAAATCCCAGGTGAGTGAGTCATGTGTTCCCTACTGGGACCCTGACAGATACAACATCCATCCTTATTTAATTTCTTTTTATGTCAGCTGTATTGTACAAAATATAACCTAGTTGCTCCTGCAGCCTTTTCCTAATCCCTGCTTGTTCCTCCAGTCTCAGCTCGGCTGTGTCCTGTAGGCAGACTCTCCCTACTTCCTCCCACATCCCTGCATGTTTGTGTTAGGTGTATCTATCATTTAATTTTCAATGCTGTATAATGATTGTCCTCACCAATAGACTGTAAGCTTATCCAGAGCAGGAACTGTTTTATTTTTGTTTTGATTTGCTTTTACCTTTACATCCTTCAGTACTTAGCACAGTCGGTGAAATGTAGTAGGCACTCAAATATTTGCTAAGTGAAACTTCATAAATAGAGCAACCATAGGATCCTGGTACAGGAGATAGAGACTAAGTATCCAGATTTTTCCATGGCCAGAATCCATTCATCAACACTCCCTTCTGGCACTCCCTCTCAGGAACTGGTTCTGGCCTTAACCTTTTCCTTGTCTAGGTGTGGTGTTCTAAGGAGGCACGTTTTTGAAGAGATTGACATGGGGACGTGAAAGATTTGAGCCTATGTCCCTTTTCACTGTACAACTTGGGTTCAATTACTTAGCCTTTCTGAGCACTGACTTCCTTCACTGGAAATGCCAATAGTAGGTAATATCATTGGATTACTGGGAGCATTACATGACATATTATCTGCCCCCATAGTAGATGCTCAATGTTAGTCTCCATTCCTCCTTTGTGTTCTTGCCTGCCTCCTGCCTTGGACTTGAAGTCAAGGATTACATTTTTCATTTCTGTACCCACAGGGCCCATGGGGATTGCTCAATAATTATTTCTTGACTGAATAAAATGTTCCATTTTACTGGTTATCAACTTGAGGCTTAGAGAACTTAAGTGATCTGCTCAAATCATACAGTTAGGAAATGGCTAAACCAAGAACCGCAACACAAATCTAGTGCTTAAGTTGATACTTTTTGGGGTCCAGCTGCATGAAACTATGAAGTTGCTAAATAAAATGGTTGCTGATGATTTCTATAGCTGACTGCTTAGTTATTATCACTTATCTGTCTGCTTTCCAGTTTTCTGTTCTCTGCCTTTATAGATTGTCTTAATTTAAAAATCCCCTTTCTATCTTAGCGATATTTCTGAAGTGAATGAGAGTAAATGTGTGTGCTCCTCCATTTGTGAGGCAGAGGTCCCACAATTTTATTTTCATGCTGAAGTATTCATTGGTATTTCTAATAATGGAATCCTGAAAATGATGTATCTATACTTAATACAAAGTAAAATGTCTGCTTTCTGTTGAATTTCTTATGGCCAGTTTGAAGGTGCCTGTTACCAATGGGTTTTGATGTCAGGGGTGGTTTGGCTGTGTGTGTGTGTGTGTGTGTGTGTGTGTGTGTGTGTGTGTGTGTGTTTCCTCTTAAAGAAATCTACTGACTATACATATGAGGAGGAGGAGCTAATTTGGAGATCAGATGCAGTGTGATAGAAGCTGGGGGAGGAGGGGGGCGTGTTAAACCTGAACCCAACAAAAAGAATGAGAATCCAAACATAATCTACTAAAAATAAAATAGCAATGTGGACTAACTGAAGCTCATTATGAACAGAATTCAGATTTCTCCAGCTGCCCAGCTGCCCAAGCAGCTAGAAAAGTGACATTAGCTCACTGTCACTGGCTGTGCTCTCTCCCTAGAAATCTAAGTTTTACGGCGGTCCTTGGAAATCTGGTGACTCAGGAGGGGATCTTGATTGTGCTCTGGATTTCCATCCCATGCACAGATGCTGTTCTCAATGCCAATTGGAGCATCATTTGATTAAAAAGAAATTCCGCTTTGAAGTAGAGAAGAAATATAGCCACACTTCCCAGGTGCAGGGGTCCTGACTCTGATTCTTTCACACACCAGCTTCAAGTTTCAAATGAAAGCAGACACTACATTCCATCACCGGGAAGAAGAATTTCTGATGTGAAGCAGAAAGCAGGACAACACTTGCATTGAGGTTGTACAAATGAATGCAGCCCACAGCAGCTGAAACCTGAGTCTATAATGAGGGGACTGCTCCATTTTAATATCTAAGGGGACTCCGGGTACGGTATCATGGCAACAGTATCACCTTCAGTGGTTTGCTTGAAGAAAATTTTGCATAAACATGAACAGAATATATGAAGATTTGGCATTTATTTGATGAGCCAGTGATCAAAGTATTTTATATCTTTTGTGTATGTTTTAACTTTTGAGAAATGACACAAATAATATCCAGCTTAGAAAAATTAAAATATGCAAGTACCTAAAGAAGACTATCAGTAGATTTTCCTTTAAAATATAAGCACTGCCTTGTAGTTATTTTAATAAACTTACATACCCAAATATATTAAGGAGGGAGTACAAAAAATTATGTTGAGATAAAGAATGAGAGAGTTTCCTGCTCATAGAACTTTGCTGAAAGCATTTCAAAGAACTATCAATCAAGAAAGAAATTAAAGTGATATAGTGAAATATGAGGAAAAATTATTTTAAAAAGTAGTCATGTTTACAAAAGTGAGTACTATAAATACTTAATGTGGGAGAGTGTGGTTTAACCAAGGCAAATGTAACAGGAGGGGCATAGAAATTAACTTTAGATTGTGTTGTGTTAAGCAAACACAATAAGAATAAAAATGGAATGTAAAACTTTCAGGCTAGTAGAGGAAAAAAACCTCCTAGAAAAAAATCTAGTAGAGAAGACATCAATTTGGTAGAAGTCAGTGTCTTAGTCTGCTCAAGCTGCCATACAAAATACCATAGGCCAGATGGCTTAACCAACAAAAATTCATTTTCTAAGAATTCTTAGAAGTCCACAATCAAGATGCCAGCCAATTTAGTTCCTAGTGAGTGCTTCCTTTCTGGATTTTAGTCAGCTATCTTTTTGTTGTATCCTCACATGGAGAAAAGACAGAGAAAGCAAGCTCTCTGGTGTCTCTTCTTATAAGGGCACTAATCCCATCATGACGGCCCCATCCTCATGACCTCATCTAATTCTAATGACCCAAAGATCTCATTTCCAAATACATTGGAGATTAGGGCTTCAACAGATGAATTTTGGGAGGACACAATTCAATCCATAATTTTCAGTAAAAGAAGAAAAGGAAAGAAAACAAACAAAAGGAAATGCATAGTAAATAAAAATCACAAAATTCAGTGACAGAAGTATTAAAATGGTATTTATTCATTTGATGGCACACTATCTAGTACATATTTAAAAATGAATAAAATTGATCTACGTGTGTGTGTGTGTGTGTGTGTGTGTGTGTGTGTGTGTGTATGAATAGATACCAAAAACTAAATGTTGAATGAAAAAAGCAGCATGCTGGAGGATAAGTAGAATATAACTCATTTGTATAAATGATAAACAGAGGAAACAATAGCCTGTATTTTCTACATGGATATTTAGTAGATATGTGGATATTCAGTAAATGTATAAAAAACGCAGACCCATGGTTTAAGAATAGGCACCAATTTCAGGAGAGTGGAAGAAAAACAGAGTGGGGAGTTGAGGAGGAGTACAAAGACATTTTCATTGTGTCTGAAATATTTTTAACATTTTCTGAATGGCAGGCCTGGTGTTAAGTGTTGAAGATGACATGATGAGCAGAAACAGAGACGGTTCCTGTCTTCACAGAACTGTCTGAAGGGGAGTCAGATATTAATCAAATAATCATTCACAAAAACATAAATTATAGCTGTGATGAGTTCAGGAAAGGTGTGGGGAGTGCAGGAGTCAGGAGAAAGGAAGCACTTTAATGTAGAAGCCAGCATGTGCAAGAGCCTGGCAGTGGAGTGGGCATAGAGAGGGCAGTCGCTAGAGAATGGGGGAGAGAGATGGGAATGAACAGGGAGACAGGGCCAGGCCATTTAGGTCTTGTAGGCCACGAAGTGGGCTTTGTTTTTATCTTTAAAGCAGCATAAAGCCATTGGGGATGGGGACTCTAAGAGATAGCACTCAATGAGAAACTCTCCTGGGTAACGCAGTTCCCACCCCTAGAGCTCCCTTTCTTCAATTGTAAAACAAAGGGGTTCGACAGGTGTCCTCAAAGAAGGATGGGGTAAAGGGGGATGGTGGAGGGAAACTTCTGAGCTAAACCAGATGACAGACAATATGGGAGAACATATTTGCCAATGTTATATCCGATAAAGGTTTAATCTCCAACATTTACAGGGAACTCATACAACATAACAAAAGGAAGATAATCAATCCAATAAAAAAATGGGCAAGGGACCTAAATAGATACTTTTCGAAAGAAGGCAGAAGGAAGGCCAAGAGACACATGAAAACATGCTCAAAGTCACTAATCATCCGAGAGATGCAAATCAAAATGACAATGTGGTACCATCTCACACCTGTCAGAATGGCTATCATCAACAAATCAACAAACTACAAGTGCTGGTGAGGATTCGGAGAAAAAGGAACCCTTGTGCACTGCTGGTGGGAATGCAGACTGGTGCAGCCACTGTGGAGAACAGTATGGAGTTTCCTCAAAAAACTGAAAATGGAACTCCCATTTGACCCAGTAATCCCACTTCTAGAAATATACCCCCAAGAAACTAGGAACACCAATCAGAAAGGATATATGTACCCCTATGTTCATAGAAGCACAATTTACAATAGCTAAGATTTGAAAACAGCCTAAATGCCCATCAGCAGATGAGTAGATTAGAAAACTATGGTACATCTACACAATGGAATACTACGCTGCTATAAGAAAGAAGGAATTCTTACTATTTGCAGCAGCATGGATGGAACTGGAGAGCATTATGCTAAGTGAAATAAGCCAGGCAATGAAAGAAAAATACCATATGATCTCACTCTTTTATGGAAAATAAAGAACATTATAACCTGATGAATAAAATGATAGGTACAGAGGCAGTGAAGCATCGAACAGACTGTCAAATTACAGCAGGAAGGCTGGGGAGTGTTGGGGAGTAGGGGGGAAGAGATCAACTGAAGGACTTGTATGCATGCATATAAGCACAACCAATGGACACAAGATACTGGGGGAGGGGGAGCGGTGGGATGAAGGCATGTGCCAGGGGGTAGTGGAGGCTGGGGGAAGGTTAATGGGGGGAGGGGAAAAAGGAGATATATGTACTACTATTTGTAATACTTTAAACAATAAAATAAAATTTAAACCAGATGACAGACCTGACTACCTTCCCCAAAAGGCAGAGAGGCAGTGCACACAGCCTCTGTAAGTTTTGCCTCACTTCTCTCTCTAAACATCTTTTTTCCAGTGGT
Source organism: Eptesicus fuscus (assembly GCF_027574615.1). Lineage (NCBI taxonomy): Eukaryota > Metazoa > Chordata > Mammalia > Chiroptera > Vespertilionidae > Eptesicus > Eptesicus fuscus. The sequence continues at coordinate 71,819,792 of NC_072477.1, read as the reverse complement.
TCCCTGAGGCCTCTCCGAAGGCTCCCAGCTGACCTAAAACAACTTGAACCATCTGGAAGGATTACTTCAGTTTTCCCTGAAACCTCCCCTATATTTGCTAAGATGGAGCAAATAAATAAAAATAAATTACTGAAGGAAATGAATATGATTGTAACATCTACAAAAGACAATTTGGAAACTAGATGAGGATATGACAGGGTCTATTTTACAATTGTCACTACTTTTATGTATATTTGATATCATTCCCAATAAAAAGTTTTTAAGGGGATATCTGAAAATTGATTGTTGTAAACAGTAATTTTCAAACTTTTCTCACCAAAAACATTTTATGTTGCAATCTGGTATATACCTGCATAGGCTGAAACAGAGTTCCACAACATATCATTCACCCTCACTACTAGTATACACTGAGAGGCCAGATTATTATGATCTCTGAACGCATAATAATCTGGCCACTCAGTGTATATCCTATGTAATAAAAGGCTAATATGCAAATTGTCCCCTCGATCAGGATTCCACCAGCAGGCAAGCTGGCCAACCACCCATATCCCCTCCCCCAGCCAGGCTGGCCGGACCCCACCCATGCACGAATTCAGGCACCGGGCCTCTAATACACACACACACACACACACACACACACATATATACACTGAGTGGCCAGATTATTATGCGTTCAGAGATCATAATAATATGGCCACTTAGTGTATACTCTAATATAGTCTACTAGAGGCCCAATGCATGAAATTCATGCATGGGGGTGGGGGGGGGGGGTTCCCACAGCCTGGCCTGCACCCTCTCCAATCCAGAACCCTTCAGAGGATGTCCGACTGCTGGCAGTCAGACATCCCTCTTGCAATCCGGGACCACTGGCTCCTAACTGCCTCTGCCTGCCTGCCTGCCTGATCACCCCTAACCACTCTACCTGCCGGCCTGATTGCCCCCTAACTGGTCCCCTACTGGCCTGGTCGCCCCCTAACTGGTCCCCTGCTAGACTAGTTGCCCCTAATTGCCCCCCTGCCGACCAGGCCACCCCCTAACTGCCCCCCTGTCAGCCTTGTCACCCCCTAACTGCCCCCCTGCCAGCCTGGATACCCCCTAACTGCCCCTCTGCTGGCCTGGTCACCCCCTAACTTCTCCCTTGCCAGCCTGCCTGATTGCCCCTAACCACTCTACCTGCCCGCCTGATCAGCCCTAACTGCCTCTGCTTGCCAGCCTGATTGCCCCCTAACTGCCCCTCCCCTGCCAGCCTGGCTGCCCCCTAACTGTCCCCCTGCCGGCCAGGTTGCCCCTAACTGTCCAGAAGGAAGTTGGACATCCAGAAGATGTCCAGTCAACCTGGTCTAATTAGCATATTATCCTTTTATTAGTATAGATTCTCTGCCCTTCTTGATTTCTTTTTTTAATGCTGCTTAGAATCTACTCAACTGATTTTAAGACTCATTTATTGGCCCATGAAACACACTTATCAATAGTGTCAAGTTATTCTGGGCAATTAAATATTTGCCTGTTGGATTGGGTCAAGAGAAAAGTAGTGACTACTTTGGGAGGAATGGAGGAGAAAAGTCATGGAGGTCTTTGCAACCTTCTTGGAAAAGTCTGACCCCCATCTGGCAAGGGGATGTCATCAGGGCTTAGCAAAATGAGAGAGCCTCACACGTTACCAGTTCTGTGCAAGTGTCCCAGTTGCCCAGCTTTTCTTACACAGGTTCATTTGCCTCTAGAAACTGTACTGCCAGCGAAAGGTCAGGGCCTGTCTGCTTCTGAGCAGATTCTCCCCCACATGCCTCCTGTTTCTGCCTCCTCTGAGGTTCAAGCCAATCCTCAGGCATTTCTTTAACTTGCTGGGTTATGAATTTATATCCCCATCTCTTTCCTCCTTCCCACCTCCAAAATGGTGACTATCCTTCCAAATTCAGTGTCATCAACAAGAGCAACATCTCCGAAAGAAGAGGGGTGAGGTCATTGCCAAGGCTCACTCAGCACTTCAATTCCATTAAAGCAAAGGTTGGCCCTGCAAACAGGGGACAAGCCGAGAGCCTGACATCTGAAAAAGAGGAGGTGTAGGGTACATTTGAGTTCAATATTTAAGAATGAAATTTGAACTGTTCAGTCCTTCAACAAATAGCAACCAGGTACCCACTGGGAAGGAAGGTGAGAATATCAGGACCGAATCAATAATTCAAAGGGCATTATGAAAATACAGAAGAGGCAGTACCTTGATCTGCTATAAAATAACCCCAGGGATGCAATTATACAATGCTTTCAAAGGGGCCCACAAATTCGGCAATATCATATATGTGAACTCTTCACTGACTGTAAGCAAGCATTTGCATTGCCTGAACTTCCTAAAAAGCACATTTCCTCAGCTGATGCACATGTTGCTACTGGTGCCATGGGGAAGGGCATTTCTGCTTCTCCTACCGAAAAAGCTGTATTTCTTTCAATATTAAGGTTAATAATGGCTGGGGCCCTGTAATCTACATGAGTAGGTTAATTCTCATGTGTCCTAGATAGTTGAGAGGGAAAGAGATTTAGAACTTTGGCTGAATGGGGAAGCAGACACCAAAAAACCAGAAATGAAGGCATGCAAAGGGAGCAAGGAAAAGCTGGGGAAGGGTCTCTATACCCCAGCTCAGCACAACGCGACAGCGTCCTCCTCGAGCATGACAGAGGGATGCCAGCTCACAGGTGTGTGGTTTAAGGTTTGATTATTTGATTATATTATGGCAATAGAAATATTTTGTCAAATAGTAACAGAGTTGCTATGACAGTGCTAGTAGGACACAAATTTCGAGTGTTTTTAGAAGTGGAGACAATGGCTTGACTTGATCTCCTGTCCTGTTATCAAGGGCACGAAGTTGCCCTGAGAAATGTCTTTATCTACAAAGTTGAAAGTTACAAAACATTTATAAGTGATGAGACTATTTTTACCCATTCATTCAAAATGATAGCACATTTTGCCCAAAGGCAAAGGGATGTGACCCTTATCATGGTTTTCTCCACCCTTCCTGACTACCTTTGACTTTGTTGTGATGAAAAAGATGAGGGCAGAGAAGATGAGAAAGCAAAAGACCCCTGTTTGTTAACCCTCTGCAATAAAGTCCTCACTGATATCTTCAAATATTTAAATGCTTCAATTTTTTAAGTCAAAACTGATAAATATGATTTGGGGTTTTTTCATGCTGACACTTTCTGGCTCTGTGCCAGACTCTCTGTGCTAGAAAAACATCTATAATAATAAAAGTGTAATATGCAAATCGACCAAACGACCGAACAGCAGAAGGATCATCCAGATGACCTTCCTGACGACCATGCCACATGCACTGGCGCCAGGCCAGCAAGGCGGGTGCGATGCCATTGGTTGGGGGGCCCACCATTGCTCCATGATCAGCCCACGGAGGAAGGCCCAGGCCACCCTCTGCAGGGCAATCAATGGGGGTCTCTGAGATAGATTGCCCCACAGAGGGAGGCCCAGGCCAACGGCCACAGGGTGATAGATGGGGGAGGGGGGGAGGTTTCTGCATTCGCTCCAAAGAGGGAGACCCAGACTACACAGCCAGCAACACTGTGGTAGGTGTGTGGGGCTGGCCAGTGATTGCTCCGCAGAGGGAGGCCCAGGCCAGCCAAGCAATGGCACCCCACGCCTGTCATCTGCAGAGGGAGGTGACCGGTGGTGGGGGAGGGGGGCAGCACCGCACAGATGGCAAGCAGTGGCTGCGACAGGGGCAGGGCCAGCTGCTGGAAGCCAGGGGAAGGAAAGCCTTGATAGGTCCTGATCGCCAGCCAGGCCTAGGAACCCTACCCGAGGGGTCCTGGATTGCGAGAGGGTGCAGGCCAGACTGAGGGACACGCCCCCCCCGTGCATGAATTTCATGCACCAGGCCTCTAGTGGTTTCATTAAAGTCTAGTAATAGATACAGAAAAAAGAAAATAAGCACACGAATAATTTGAATTATGATTAGCATGAAATTTCAGAACAGACCAAAATAATCTATAGTGACAAAAAGAGTGGTCTGGGGTTGAAGTGGAGAGGATTAAATATGGAAGAGCAGGAAGGAATTTTGGGGGTTATGAAATGTGCTATATTTTCATTGGTGGTATGGTTACATTTGTCAAAACTCATTGCATTACATACTTAAAATTAGCATGTTTTATTGTATGTAAATAGCACCTGAATAATGTTAAGTTAAAGCGAAAAATAATATATGTGATGTGGAGAAAAGGAACCAAGAGTGGAAGCAAAAGAGGAGTCCAACTTAAATGAGGTCTCAAGAAGGTTTCTCTGTGCAAAGGAGCTTCTCAACGTGAGGAAGAAAGAGGCCTGTGCAGAAGGAATCACACGAGCAAAGACCCTGATCATTTTCCTTATTTTTCTTACAATAGAGGACTTTATTAAGACAAAAGTCATAATTTCGCTCTCCCCTGGAAAGAAGGCATATGCAACCACATGATCCCCCCAAAGTCCTTCTAGATGACAATATAGATGACTAAGTGCTAAAGGATATGTGGTTTCTTTTTAAGGTAATAAAGTATTCTAAAATTGACTGTGGTGATGATGGCACTTAATCTGTGAATACACTAAAAAAAACAACAGTTCAATTATACACTCTACCTGAGTGAATTGTATGGTATGTGAAGTATATCTTGAAGCTTTAAAAAAAAATAAGTTAATATAATTGTACGATGAGATAGATTTGGGTGCAAACTTTGGACATAGACTAAATCAAAATATCCTGGATAAAATCCTACATTTTTACTTTCTTAGCATCCTACTCACATGTTGAACCAACAAGATGTAACTGGAGTAACTTCATATAGATTTTCTGTTTCATTCATATGCCCAAGAAAAACAAAACTCCCCTCACACTCAAAAAGTGAAATAAAATTACCCAATAATAGATTTTCATTTCTGATGGCATAGCACATTGGACACCCTGAAAAACTGTCCCAACTGATTACATTTATTATTTGAAATGTATTATTCAGCTGACATAACATCACCTCAGAGCCCTAAAACAAAGTGAAATCCTGTGGAGGTGAGTGTCCAAAGCTTACAGTGACAGTCAGAATAAGCTAGGTTATGCAGTGGCTGCAAGCACCATTGTGGTGGTTGACATAACGACAGTTTATTTCTCATTCATGCTTCATGTCTGCAGGGGCCCTACCCATTCTAATCCTGTGGGGAACTGGGCTGATGGAGACTTCCATTCAACATGTGCATATGTGGCAGATTTTTGATTCCTTAGATCATGCTTAATTCTCTTAGAGTGTGGATATCTATATATATAAAACCCTAATACGTAAATAGATAAAATGGCAGAACAACCGGTCGCTATGACGTGTGCTGACCACCAGGGGGTTTGCGCAGAACATGGCAGGCATCGGGAGCAGGCAGCAGAGCTCGGAACATGGGGGGCATTGGCTGCGGCAGGATGGTGGAGCAGGTGAGCTGGGGCACCAGACCAAGGTGGAGTGCTGGGCGCTGTCATCAGGGCGAGCCTCTGGTGGTTACTGAAAATTCTTTGCTCCCACGCACCGTAATCCGGCCTGGCCCTCGCACTTGCTTGGCACCAGTGGGTGCCAGTGGGTGCAAGCGGCAGCTGCCAGCCCCCATTGCCTCTTGGGGCTTCTCCACCTCCCTCTGCTCCTGAGGGGCGATTGGGGCAGAAGCTGCCGCTCAGACCCTCTGCTGGCACCAGCCCCAATCGCTCTGTGCAGTCAGCTGTGGGAGCGGCAGCGATGGTGCATGGAGCAGGACTGCCAGCAGGCAGGTGACTGAGAGGCCGCGGTGGGAGGAGCCGAGCTGAGGTGCGGAGGATGGGCCAAGACCCACCCCTGTGCCCACCGCACCACACTGCCCACAGTTCCTTTCAAGGTGCATGAATTCGTGCACTGGGCCCCCAGTATGATATATTTTTTGTATCTTCCCTGTTAAGATTTATATTTAAAGTAAGCACTCATCAAGTTCTTCCTACTGAATCCCTCACCCCTACCAACCTACGGTTTTCTTTTTAAAAACTAGAATCCACATATTATATTTCAGTGATGGAGCTTCCCTTATGTATTAAAATCAAACCAGTTATTATAACACAATGGAATTGACACTCTAGGGTAATGGGTATAAAAGAGAGTATGGCTACCCTTTAGTGTAAGATTTAAACAGTTTTAAAATAACTTTCTTCAACTGGAGAGGAGGCTCAAAGTGGCATGAAAAGTGCTTACTACACTGAGAATTCAGGAAGCCAATTTAGATGTTTGAAAAGGCTCTGTAATGTAAGGCCATAGTGATTATTAATTAAAATCTTTAAACCCTCTATCATGGAGTCATACTTTTTTTTTAAATATATTTTATTGATTTTTTACAGAGAGGAAGAGAGAGGGATAGAGAGTTAGAAACATCGATGAGAGAGAAACACCGATCAGCTGCCTCCTGCACACCCCCCACTGGGGATGTGCCCGCAACCAAGGCACATGCCCCCGACCGGAATCGAACCCGGGACCCCCGAGTCCACAGGCCCACGCTCTATCCACTGAGCCAAACCGGCCTCGGCGAGTCATACTTTTTCTTAATTCATGCATCTATTGAGGTTGCTCTCTCCTTTGGCAGATGAAGGAGGACCTTGCTCTACATTCTCAGCCTTTGGAGTATGTGCTCCCTCAATTCTGTCATTGCTCTTGGACTACTGAGTCTTTCAGTGAGGATTGCTGCTCACTGGACCATTCTGGACCCAAATGCCAGAATTTACCTTCTTTAAATATCATTCAGTGGATCAGTTCTCTGCTCTGAAGATGTCATCAGCAAAAAACACACATTCTCTCATATCAAATCCAAATTTCCACCCTTGTCTCTCAGTTCTTCCACAACACACACACAAACACACGTGTATATGTGTGTGCAATGTATAATTGTGTATGGTATACTATATATAAGAATATTAATAACAATGATTATAGGATATTAATTAAAGTCCTACTATGTGTTAAGGCCTGAGTATAAGATCTACTTTATCACAGAAATTTTGAAGGGCAGTTCTATTATCCTTTGTGTTTTATAAGCACCAACACAGCACATCTGTGTTTCCAAAGCCCATGCTCTAGCCCTACCAAGTCCCAATTGACCTCATTGCTTCATCCCAGTGCATACCCTCTGCTCTAGTCAGGTCTCCCCACCACTTCCTGTCCCCTAAACTACGCTCTGCTCATTCGATACCTCTCTTTCTCCCAGAAAACTCTTAACACTTTTCAAGACCAAAAGCAAACCCCATTTTTGGATGATGCCTTCTTTCCAATGTAGGACTGGAGATGTGTTTGGATCATCTTGAAATCTGAATTTCCTTGAAAACACATAGTCCACTCAAGCCAGCAGCCCTCTTCTTGCCTGCCCCTATCCAACCCACCAGCACATCCTGCCATCGCAGCTTAGAGAACCCATCTCAACTTTGTCCACACTTCTGTCCATCTCCATGGCTTCCTTCAGGTCCAAGCCCCAGCGACTCCCACCTGCACCAGTGTAAGAGCCTCCCATGGCTTACTAGCCTCCACTTTTGCTTTTCCAATCCAGTCCCCATGTAGCACCTAGAATGAGCATTTAAAATATATGTTTTATATTTTCATGCTTAAAACCCTTTATCATAATTCTGTCACACAATAGAATTCAAACGTCTTATCACAGTCTATAGGCCCCCTAGGATAGGTGTTCTGATCATGTATCCGGGGTCACTTACTCTCCTCCTCCCCAGCCCCTCATCGCTCTCCATCCACTTGGCTCTTCTCACTTCTTTGAACCTGACGGACTCTCCTACCTCTGGGTCTTTGCAGGTATTATTTCCACTGCCTGCTTTTCTGTTCTTCAGGTCGTAGAATTAATGTCAGTCTGCTCTTTAGGAATACAAGTAAAGTGCAGCTAAGTGTAGTTATAATAGGGGAGGTAGGGAGAATGTTCTGGGTAGCCCACAGTGGGTAGAAGACACTGAAAGAAGTCCAAAAGGTAGATCCTAGTGTTAAAGATTTCTTGGGGAAATTTTACTACTTTGCCTAAAGCAGGTTTGCTTTTATTTTTTTATTTTTTTCAGGTTTGGTTTTAAATTCCCTTCATGATGTCTGCTCTATCATACCCAAATGACGCCTACCCTGTCACTACCCAGTAGTCTTTCCAAAGTTCCAGTCATCTTTCTGTGTTAAGCACTAACCCTGTTCACCCAACTGCTCGCTTACTCTTGACTCCAGAGGCTATTTCTCATTTACTATTAATGCCACATTTTAATTCAGCTTTACTGCAACCTTCCCTTGGGTTTGTTTTCTTTCTGTCTCTCCTCTCCAACCCTGATTCCCAGGGTAGAGCAATAAGCAAACAGCACTGTGGAGGAACATGCAGACCACTCCTGCTTAACTCTCACCTAACTCGGCTCCCCTTCCCACACAGGGGAGAGGACCCAGAGCCCTAAGGATTCAGAGATCTGTACTTGCTCTGAAGCTCTTTATCCTCCTAGTCAACCTTTCTTGCATCTATTGCACACAGAGCGGGTAAGTGAACTGCAAGAAACATCTTCTAGCATCAGATTCACCAGTGAGCAAAGGCATACTTTTGCAATCTCCCCCAGAGCTTTTTTCCTGCGTCTCTTTTAATGTGAGTTTGGTTGCCATAGCAACAGCCAAACTCTGCTGGAGAGATTCCTTCTATAATGAGCCTGGAAGACCCTAGGATGAATATAGACAACCTTTGCTGTTTTAGGCCTAAAAGACTAAAAATTTCTTCCCTACCTGTCTTTTACTAGGAAATATTTGTAGTATTTATATCATTTTAATTCTGACTTATTATTTCCTTTTAAATACCTGGATAAATTGGTCATATAGAGAGCACTGGGTTCCTGAGCCCCTGGGTCACACTATAGTCTAGGAAAAAAAATTGATCAATCACACGTATCACCATCCAAATATTCTTATTCTTGCCTCCCCGTTTCGTTTAGTCAAATCATTGTTCTTCTCAAGTCCTTCTCAGGACCTGCTAAATCAAACAAAACTCCTGAACTGGAAGTTGGAGCCCTTCAACAATTGGTCCCCCTGCAAACTACCCTAATCTCTGGTTCTAGCTCCTTGGGTATGGTGTGCATGTCAGTTTGTTCCCTTCCTTTGGAGAATTACCCCTCTCCCACTCAACGATATTGATGGTTCTCTATGGCAGGGAAAATAAGTCTCAGTCCTCAAGTCTGGCCAGACTGAGACTTCCCTGGAATTTCTGACAAAACTGTATGAGAAGACACTCTTTTGGTACAGAGGCTGAAAAGTTAGTTGGTAGATTGTGAATCTTGGGCCATGATGTCCAACATGTGGAAAAATCCCCTATTAGTCTGTTTGGGCTACCATAACATAATAGCATGGACTGGGTGGCTTAAACAATAGAAGTTTATTTTCTCGCAGTTCTGGAACATAGAAGTCAAAGACCAAGGTGCCAGCAGCATTGGTTTCTGGTGAGGCCTCTTTGCCTGGCTTGTAGATGGCTACTTCTTGCTTTGTTTTTACCTGTGCTTTCCTCTGTACATGCACAATCCTGGTGTCTCTTCCTCTTCAATGAGGACACCTGACTTATTTGATTAGGGCCAACTTATGACATCATTTAGCCTTAATTAGCTCCTTAAAGGCCCTGTCTCCAAAAACAGTCACATCGGGGAGTTAGGGTGTCAGCACATGAATTTGGGGGGATATAATTCAGTCTATAACAGATCCCATAGAAGAAATGGAGAGAAAGGTGGAGCCCCAGTGACATTGTTTCAGGGCCTGGGTTAGTGAATCAAGTCTACCCTTTTAAATATTCCATTTTCTTTGCAATTTTCTTTTTCTCTCTAACTCTACTCTCTCGATTATTTAAACACATCTACATAACAACCATTGCTAAGAAATGACAATTGTTAAAAAAAAAAATGACAAAAAGTGTTTTGGTGTGTTAGAAATGAACAAAAACACTCTTTTCATTATAAGTTGAGAAGAAATACCATGATCTGTATATATTTTTTACATTGTATCTTAACTGCAAACGTATTCACTGTAGACATCTCTATTATTTTACACATGTGGAGGTGGTCTTAAGAAAAACTCCATCACCTTAGTACCATCCTTAAGCACAATCATTAGAAAACTCAGCTGTTCTCATATCTTACACCCCATCATTAGGTGAAATGAGAAAACTTTGGGATTCAACAAGAATCTGCATGCTTATCACTTCTGAAAGCTGATTCTAAAAAACTTCTACTTTTAAGTAGGAATGATTATACCCATTCCCTTTACACTTATACAAAGAAAGAACCATAGGTGATACCCCAGCCAGTTGTCTAAACTTGAAGGATTAATACTATATTTAGAGGTTAAATTCATAATACTTATTGTATTCAATTTGAGAGATGAAAAATAAAGACACAGACACTGGCGAAATCCTATCTCCCCATTTTTGCCCCAAATCCATGTCTCTGGCTGAAACCTAGCTTGTAAGCCAATTTATCTGTGCTACAGGATATAATTGAGGGGGACAAAAGTAAAATCTATGATAAACTTTATATCTTATCTATGCCACCAAATTTATTTATTATGTAACCCTTAACGCAGAGAAAAACTTCCATTCAGCTATGCTAAGTACGGAACTCTAAATTCTGAGGTTGTTAAGCACAGAAAGTGGGCCCTGGTCCCTCTTTATGTCCCCTGGACCTATTATCTTGCTTGGTTCAGAGTCAGGAATCACGAAATATCTTTTAGCCCAGGCCAGGTAGCTCAATTTGTTGGAGCATCATCCCAATACACCAAGATTGAGGGTTTGGTCCCTGTTCAGGGCATGTACAGGAGGCAACCAATGCATGCATAAATGAATAGAACAACAAATCAATGTTTCTGGCTCTCTCTCCCTTCCTTTCTCTCTCTCTAGAATCAATAATTTTTTTAAAAAAAGATATTTTTAATGAATAAGATAAAGACACATTAAACCTTGAATGATGACAGTGGCAGCTTACTAAGGATGTGTCTGATGAGCCTAAAATACCCCAAATTTTCAACCCAGTCTCCCAAAGGGTGTGTGATAGAATGGGGTTACTCTTGATAGACCATGACTAAAGTTTTACATCTGCATGATTATGTTTATAAGTTTAGTTGTAAACTTTACGACTAAAGTTTTACGACTGAAAATGGTTTTAGATGCACCATTAGACTGAATGTCAGAAAATCTGGGTTTTTGTCTGGGGAATTCAAAAAACAAACTGCTTAACATTGTACCAGTTGCTCTAAAAGATCATTAACAATTAATTTGAAAATGAAAAAAATTAAAGCATCTCAATGAATTTATAGTCTATCTCTCCAAACTGATTTCCTAAAAGTTCATCAGCTCTGACCAACCTACCCTGTACACTGGCTTCCTTCCTTGTATTCCGGCTTCTGCCCCATTTCCTTCTGCTGAGATTTCCCCCTTGCTCGTCTCATCTCTCTAGTTCTTGACCATTCTTTAAGACCCAGACCCATATCTGTCTCCTTGAAGCCACACACATTGGAAGTTCACATGGAGTGTATGTGAGCCCCTCAAGGACAGAGCGTGCTTATTCTCTTGAGTACTGTCCTCAGCACGTCCCCTGACATATAGCAGAGAGCCCTGAATGGGGGAAAAGGAATACTGTGGCTCTTCACTCCCCTTCCTCCCTCAGGACTTCCTAGCCTTAACTTGACTCAACCCAAGATCCCAAGATTTCAAACAGGTGAAGAGACTGAAGACCTCTGTCCCACAAGTTAGTCGCTGATTAGGCAGGAGTTTCTGGCACCTGTTTCCTCTGCTTGTTTTGAACCTGAACGGTGGTCCTGACTTGTTTGAAATGGATCCTGCCAGGCTTAACTGTCAGCTGGCTTCACTGTCTCACCGCTAACATGCACAGTCCACAGGAAGACAACTGTAGAGTCCCAAGAATTGAGAATTTAAGCTAATTTATATAAAATAACCTTTGACTTTCTCACTGCCAATATATAGGGTGTCCCCAAAACATGTATACACACTTTAACAGCTGATAACTCACTTAATTTTGAAAATGAACTGTATGCTAATAAACACTGACTTCATAATCATTCAAAGTGTGTATATGTGGCTTCTGCAAAGTTATGGAAACAGCTGCAACATATGCTAAAGCAATAATTTTCAATATCATTCATGGAAACCAATCTTAGAGAATTGTCTTATCTTCCATTTCTTGCACATGTGAAGCTAAACCTAATCTTTTCAGGTATGAAATAGGTTCGTGATTCTATACCAAAGTGTAAAACCAAAATTTAGTGTCATAACTCCCAGCTAAATGTCACACTAACCCACTTGATGATCTTTGTGGTGGTGTAATATTACAGCGCACACGGTGTCAGCGCCATCAATCTAGGAGCTCACTGTCAAAAATACGTGAACCCTGGTCATACTCCAAGCCTACCCCAAAAGGAAGTAAAAGAGGCTTTTGTAGGTTGCAAGTCCTGGTCTGGTTTATTTATAAAGCAATAAATATTAGAAGCACAAATAAACTGCACGTGTGTAAACAAACTGTACAATGGTTGATGAGAGATGAAGGAGGGTGGGTCGGAAGACTCCAAGAAGCATAATACTGTCATCCTGAATGTAAGGTAGACTAAAAGAGGAGGCACCTTAGAAGCATTTGCGGTGGACGATGGATGGGCCTGCCTCATCGTACTCTTGCTTGCTAATCCACATCTGCTGGAAGGTGGACAAGGAGGCCAGGATGGAGCCCCCGATCCAGACAGAGTACTTGCGCTCAGGGGGAGCAATAATCTGTGGAAAGAAAACAGAAACTTCCAGGGAACTCTGAAGCTCCAAGCAACAGAGCATGCCACATGTTGGGAAAAATAGTAGGTATTAACTCACTGTAATGTAAGGTACTTCATACCACAAGTTAATATAGCTGAGTCAAGTTTTATTCACTTTCCACTACTTCATTACTTCTATTATCAAAGACTTTACAAAATAGAATTTCCCACTTCTCTGAACTCAGGTATAATGTGGCAACAAGCTAAAAGGCCCAAAGTTGGGGACTTTTAAAATGTGTTCAAAGATTTAAGTGGGGTGTTTTTTTTCTTCAAAGATTTGTTTTTATCCACAGCTTGAAAGCATTTATAAAGTCTCCTATCTTGGGGAAAATGCTAGAAAGATCAGGAAAAAAAAAAGTGCTAGAGAAGCTAAAAGGTAAAGGTTTGAGTAGGCAAGAAGCTAAGTGTGAGGAGAAAGAAGTTAGGAATGCCTTCTGCTTGGAATACCAAGACCTGCTTCAGCTCCCCCAGGCACAGGGGTTCTTTACCTTAATCTTCATGGTGCTGGGAGCCAGGGCAGTGATTTCCTTCTGCATGCGATCAGCAATCCCAGGGTACATCGTGGTACCTCCAGATAAGACATTGTTGGCATACAGGTCTTTGCGGATATCAATGTCACACTTCATGATGCTATTATAAGTTGTTTCATGAATGCCAGCAGATTCCATACCTAGGAACAAGTTTTTTAAAAAAAATCAAAGTGCACTTAGGCCAGGGGCCATGGTGGAGAGGTGAGAACAGGACTCCTCTGTGTTGGTAAACTGTCACCATTTGTCTCTGAAACATGTGTTCCTTTATAAGATACACTGAAGACATTTGTGGAACAGGTGTCCCTAAAAGTGCTCACAGTTAGCCCGCAGCAGACTGCCAAGAAATGAACAATTGTGTCTAGCACCTGTTTGAAGTGAACGCTTGCTGTATCCACCAGATGCATGGCGATGTATTGGAAAAGGATAAGACACACATTTAAGTTACATCCATGCAAGTTTTATTTATGCAGCAAAATAAGATCCTCACGAGCTTCCTCCTGTAAATCATTCCTTAGGCGAGATGTTTGGCAACATATAAATATCACTCCAGTTATTACTGTGAATGTGACTGCTATTATATTTAACAATGAGTAACTTAAAAGGCAAGTCCAGCTACTTGGCAATGAAGCTGATTGGAATGAATCGGCACCCTTGAGTAATTGCCTCTTTCCTGCAGATATGGATTATTCAGGTCCTACTCTTCTCATCCTTTCCTTTGAGGTGAAGTCTGTGTGTCATTTCACTTCAACAGGACAGAACAGTGGTGGCCACCCCTTTAATGAGCCATCAGAACCTGAGACTGAGCTGTGTGGGACTCCAAGCTATGATTTCTTTTCATTCAAGGGCCCCTTCATCCTTCTTCCTCATAATAGATTTTACTCTGGGACCTCCCAAGATTTGCAGGGAAAGGCTGTGCCTCTGCCCCAGACCCTACAACTCACCGATGAAGGAGGGCTGGAAGAGCGTCTCGGGGCAGCGGAAGCGCTCATTGCCAATAGTGATAACTTGGCCATCAGGTAGTTCATAGCTCTTCTCCAAAGAGGACGAAGAAGCCGCTGTGGCCATCTCATTCTCAAAATCCAGAGCAACATAGCACAGCTTCTCTTTAATGTCACGGACAATTTCACGTTCAGCTGCAGAAATAAAGAGTACCCCAGTCAAGCTCTGAAGAATGAAGTCAACTGTGGGAGGTAGATGGACTCACCCGTGAAGGAAAAAGCAGACAGTATTGTAGCACATGAGACACACACTCACCGGTGGTGACAAAGGAGTAGCCACGCTCAGTGAGGATCTTCATGAGGTAGTCAGTGAGATCCCGACCGGCTAGATCCAGACGCATGATGGCATGGGGCAGAGCGTAGCCCTCATAGATGGGGACATTGTGAGTTACGCCATCCCCAGAGTCCAGAACAATGCCTGTCAGAGGGAACAGACAAGGATGAGGTAAATACCTGATGACACCACTGCTTTTAGCCTCCTGCGTTATGGCCAAGATAAACTAGCACTGGGCATGGATCCAGATGAAATTAGATCCTTTGCACACAAAGAATAAAAATGAGTATAATGAATGGGAAATCTGAAGCCAACCGTAGCTCATCCTTTTAAATATTGTAGTAGAAGAATTTCCCCAGGACACTCAAGTGACCATCCCTTTCCTCAGCCTTTAGCACATTATGTAAGCACCCAGGCGTGTTTTTCTTTCCTCCCATCTAACTAACATGTGTTTCTCTCTCTTTTGACTCACACCCTGTGGGGAATGTGGGTTCTCCTTGGCAATGTTTGCCCAGGGGCTGTGATGGCATGAACACATACCAATGATGCTTGCATTCCAGACTGATACTGTACATTGTACGGAGCCTCATCATGCGACATCACAGTTTCTTTCAGCTCTCAGAAACACATGTGCTCTGAAACTAACCTCAGGGAACGATGGTTTCCTTTCTCTCTTAGCACCGACACCTTCCCAAGGCGTATGGGAGAAGGGATCATTCATTTTCAGTTGGGGACACTGATTCACAGCAAGGTCAATGACTTGGGAATGTGATTAATCAGTGACTGTCCCCAGAGCCCAAACATACCTGTGGTACGGCCAGAAGCATACAGGGACAGCACTGCCTGGATGGCCACATACATGGCGGGGACATTGAAGGTCTCAAACATGATCTGGGTCATCTTCTCACGGTTGGCCTTGGGGTTCAGCGGGGCCTCAGTGAGCAGAGTTGGGTGCTCCTCTGGGGCCACACGGAGCTCATTGTAGAAGGTATGGTGCCAGATCTTCTCCATGTCGTCCCAGTTGGTGATGATGCCGTGCTCAATGGGGTATTTGAGAGTCAGGATACCTCGCTTGCTCTGGGCCTCATCTCCTACGTAGGAATCCTTCTGACCCATACCCACCATGACGCCCTAAAAGAAGAAAAAGATGGGAAGATCAAGCTTCCACTAGGTCAGGAATATAATGGGTGCCTTATAAATTTACATCTAACTGCCCAGGTCAAGGAATACCTTATAAAGGTATTCCAAACAATAGGATTTTACCCCAATTTAGAAATATCACTTAAAATCAATCTAATACTTTCCCCCACCTCCTTCCCCCCAAAAAAGTATAATTCTACTGCTTAGAATATAACTGCGGGTGAGGGGGAACAATGCTATTTCACTGAAGTAGAGCCTTGCCTCGTTTTAAAAATACCATAATGCCTTCATTAAATTACTAAGCTCATCACCCATGTCAACTAGAATATAAATGACTACGTTGTGAAGTGACTGGATTCATGACACATTGTATTTCTCCTAAGAAAAGATTTTGACATTCATCAAGTAGCAATGGGCTGCTGTGCCACTTCCACGCTGCCAGGGACGCCAGCCTGCCAGGAGCCGTCCCTGCCCATCACTCCCCAGCCCTGAGCACCGCTCGCTCTCCTCTCTGGCAGCCTGTCTGACCAGGCATGTGGCAAAGGCAGCGAGGGTGGCATTTCTCTTCATAAACAAGGTGGGATGTCACTATCACCATGGCACCTACTGCCTCTGTCACGTCTGGCTTCTAAAAATGCAACAGCCAGGAAGCAGATAGATTACATCTTTCGGGAGCCCTGTGAACTGGCTGTGAACAAGGGCGAGGAATGTGGCCTGGCTCCCGCTGGGTTGAGAGAAGGTACATTCTTATGTTTTGAACAGGACTGAAAAAGAGAGGCCGAGAAAAGAAAGTGAAGTGTACAAAAAGGTAGAGGAGAAGACACCGAGGACTGGAAATGCAGGTCAGGAGCCGAGGAGAGAAACTGCTGCCTTGTCCTACCAGGGAGGGGGGCCCTTGGAGAGCTGTGTCCCTGCAGCGAACGGGAAATGGCGCATGTCACACCCTCCTTCAGGGGAGGGTGTGAGAACTGCGTGCCTCGACTTGGACCTGAAGCTAAATCATCTTTCACTTATTTGACCTAAAGAGTTCATGAGACAGGAGCCTCAGGTGAGACGTTCCCTGGATTGCCAGCTGCGGAGGAGACAGGCAGGGCGCGGGCGGGCGGGACCGCTCCCGGGGACCCAGGCGGGCGGGAAGGTTACCTGGTGGCGCGGGCGGCCCACGATGGAAGGGAAGACGGCGCGGGGCGCGTCATCGCCCGCGAAGCCGGCCTTGACCAGCCCGGAGCCATTGTCGCACACCAGGGCGGTGGTCTCCTCGTCGTCGCACATCTCGGCACAGTTTCAGCGGGGTCTGCGGGTGGGGAGAGGGGGCGGCCCGGGCTCAGCGCCTGCGGGGCTGGCCTTCCCCGCGCCCCGGGAGGAGGCGACAGAGCGCAGGGGCCTTGGGGGGGCACCTGCCACCTCTCTGTCCCTCTCGGCAGACAAACAGAAGGGGTGGGAGGAGCTGCGGAGATTGGGGGTCGCAGTGCGGAGAGAAAGTGGGGGGGAATGACCCAGGCTCCCTGACCAGGAGGCTCGCCCTCTGTCCCAGGTGCAAGGAGGGACCGTCACCTCTCCCCAGGCCCTCCCCAGCCCTCTCCATTTGCACCTTTTCACAAACTGGGAACCCACGCCGGCCCCATCCACACCCCCCTCCATGCCGTGCCCCAGCCGGAGGGAAAAGCGCACGAGAGCAGGGACCGCCAACGCCTCGTGGAGGGCCGTGGGGTGCCCCGTCCGCGCGCCCCTCTCCAGTGACTTCCCAGGACGAGAAAAGTTAGAATCGGATAGAAAAGTTTGGTCCTAAAGGAAGGAGTGCCGGGCGGCGGGAACGCGCTGGCTCAGGGGCCGGGCGGCCGGGCGCGGGGCGGCGCCGACTCACCGTCCGCGGGGCGGGCTCGGCTCGGCTCGGCTCGGGCGGCGGGCGCTGGTGTCCGGCGCGGGGCGCGCAGCTTTATACGCGCTGCTGGACGGGGTCAGTTGGAGCGGCCGGGGGCAGGGGTGGGGGGCAGTCGGCCACCTTGCCTTATTTGGTCGCCTTTGCACCACTGAGGAGCGCCGAGGCCATTCATGGAGCCGAGGGCAGGGGAGAGGCTCAGCCAGGGGCCCCCAGACCATGTAAGGAAGGGGAGGGGGCACCCAGGGGATGGCCAAATAGGGAGCTGGGGAGGGGCGGGCGTGAAGGGTCGGGGGCAGGGAACACGACGTGCCGCCAGCCCTCCCCTCCCCCGTCCTGGTGGGGGTGATCCCTGGGTGTGCCTCCGAAGCCCCGCCAGCCGGAGACAATGAGCCCCACAGAAGCGGGAAGGCTTGGCACCCTGCCCTCTGCTGAGGGGTCCCGACAGCTGGGCCAGGGCGCAGAGGCGGCCGGCAGCTTCTCGTCGTCCCCATCTGACGGGGACTGGAGGAGCGGAGCCGGGCAGCCCCGGGGCCCACCGGGCACCACCGCCGCGCACGGGGGTGGCCAGGGAAAGGGCACCTGGTGGTCTGGGGCCCACCAGCCTGGAGGACTCTACTCCAGGAGCCGGGGCTGTGCTCCTCTGGGGCAGAAAGCTGCGATTATCCGAGGCCACCTTAGTCCCAGCCCATGCAGGGCTCAGGCCAGGCCAGGGGGAAGGGGCTAGAGAGAGCGACTGTGCGAGCCTGGCCAGCCTTGCTGGAGAAGGGTCAGGCTCACCCCAGCCCAGACACCAGGTCGCTGTCCTCCATGCGGGGTTTTTGCTCAGGACTCCGGTCTTTGTCCAAAGGAGGCTCCCTGCCTCCAAAGTCAATGAAGAGACAAATGCCAAAGGCAGCTTGTCCACTGGCTGGTGGAAAGATGAGCATCGGTCAACGGGGGGGCAAAGCCCTTCACTCCGGGTGGAGACAGAACTGAGACAGCCAATTCTTGCCAAGAAGAGAACTGCAACTTCTGCCTATGAACGTATCAGTGAGTTAGGGAAGCGGTCTCGGGCCCACCCTGGGACTATTAAAGGAGGGTCTGCATGTTAGCCAGATGCCCCGTTGACTTCCATGTACATGAAAGTGTGAGAAGCATTGATAGAAATGACCGATATCAGCTCCTTCATGGAAGCAGACTTTGAAGGATCTCGGGACTTCAGAGCAGGGAAAAGAAAGATGACAGGAAGCGGGGAGAGGGGCATGCGATCCGAGAGACATGAGAAGGACACAGATTGCCAATTTGCCCTGGGGTGCCCTGTCGTCTCAGTTCTTGACTGGCACTTTGATTTTTAATGCTTGTGTTTTTCCTCCTGTTCACACCAGCTAAAAATAGAAAACTGGGCACAGGCATCCACCTCTGGAGTGGTCTTGGAGAGATATGCTGAGGAGGCCTCTGATTAGATACTCCTCCCGACTGGGGAATGCTGGGCCCTCCCCCTGAGCTCCCCAACCATGTTTGGGTTAGTCTGGAGAAGAAAGTGTGGGGGCAGCTGGGTGATGGAGGGGCCTGGCTGGGATCTCCCCCCACCACACAGTAGGCTTTTTACAATGAGCATGACAGGATGCAAACAGCAGAGCTGCCAAGGCTCAGGCAGATGTAGAAAAAAAAAGAAAGAAAGAAAAAGGAGAAATGGTGGTACAGCCACACAGTCCTGGGTTCAAATCCTGCCCCTATCACTTATTACACTTTTACTTGTTCTTGGACAAGTCCATTCACTTTCCTGAACTCCATTTTACTCTCTGAAAAGGGACACAATAACTCTTTTGTGGCAAGGGTTATTAATTATTGTAATAATTAGAGATACATGAAAAAAAACACATATAGATGATTAAAGCAAATTGTAACCATTACAGTTCAGTCACAGTGATACTTTCGGAGGTAGCCGTAGCTCTTACTTTTGAAGAAGTGGGTCCATTTTATTCACCTATTGATCCAGCGAATATTTATGAGACAATAACTGTGCTGTCGCAGGGATGCAGGGATAAGACAGAGCCATTATAGGACGCACCGCAGGGCAGTTACAGGAAAGGCAGGGGCAGTTATGGTACCTGCTGGGAAGAGAAGGGGGATCACCGGGCAGTCGTGAAAAGAGGGAGCCATCCAAAAGAAGGCTTTAAAAGAAGAGTAGGACTGAAGTTCACAAACATTTGTGTGGAAGACAGTTTCTACTTGGGAGTGGCTGACGGCAGAGTCCCACGTTCACAGCCATAGGGGCAAAGGGAGCTCCTGGAAAGTCAGCTCATCCCTGAACACCATGGTTATTGACGTGAGTCCTTTGCAAATACTTCCCCGCCCAGGAGGCCAATTCCAGCCCACCACCTGCAGGCCAGTCTGCCCTGGGGGGGGGGGGAGGGGGCGGGAGCACTGAGGCCAGTTTCATGAAACAATTTTCACCATTAAAATGCTTTTAAAACAATTTCATGTTTCCCTAGTTAGGACAAAATGTATTGTTTATATGCATTGTATTTGTGATAAGAAAGAACATTTTTTTTCCCTTGAAGATCTGTGATGGTTTGATATTTGTTCATTGTAATACTGCTCAATTTCCACATTTTAAAATTCTGACCCCTATTTCATATATTTTAAAACGTAAGTCAGTGGGAAAGTACAATTCAGTGACGGATTTTCATTTGACACAGTTTTCCAGGGATCCATTTAATTTGAAAATGGAGATTGGCTTCTGTCACGCCTACTTGAGTCCATAAAAATGACTTTCTCCTCTGTAGTGCATTCTAGATATTCCCTTGTTAAAAATCGTGGCAAAATATACATAACATAAAATTTACCATATTAACCATTTTAAATTGTACAGTTCAGTGGTGCTCAGGACAGTTACACTGCTGTGCAACCAATCTCCCCATTTCATTTTTTGATTCGACTAGTAACTAAAGTGATTTCAAAACCCAGGAATGGCTATGCCTGCAATTTGAAACACTCCTCCCCCCCCCCCCCCCCCCCCCCCCCCCGCACACACACACACACACACACAAAACAACAACAACACTGGTTTATATCCTGGAAGAGTGAGGATTCAAATCCAGGCACCTGACTTTGTACCCTGTTCTCCTCTACCACCCCTAAATGCCCTCCAGTCCACTTGTCCTGCAGTCCTCACGGTGGAACGCTAGAACCATTTGCAGCCAAATTGCCTGGGCTGCCTCATAGAAACTCAAATTCCTGTGTTTCACCCTGGGACATTGAATCAGCATTTCAAATAAGTCACCATCCCTCTTCCCCGGGTGATTCACGGAGCTAGAGAAATGTGGCCGCACCGCCTGGCTGCTCCTCCCAGGCCCTCGGAGCTTTGCTGCGTGCTGCCCGAGCTGCCAGTGCTGGCCCGAGTCCAGCTTGGCTGACCTTGAGCATCCCGGCGGGATGGCGGAGCCAGGGCGTGTCCCCAGGGCTCCTGGGGGCCAGCGAGGCCCTCTGGGCGGGGACAGGCCAGGAGGGAGACGTGCAGGGCCAGCCGAAGGAACAGAAGGCGGGACAGTTCCCCTTGCCCTTGCCTCGAGGGAAGCCTGTTTCTTCCACCATCTGCTGGGACCTGGAAGGGAGGCCCGGCTTCCTCCCGCGCTGGGGGATTAGTGGCCACTTATCTCAGCTGTTCCTCCGTTCGGAGGTGTCTCGGCATTTACAGAGAAGACAGAAACAGGCTTAATTCCTCCTCACCAGCTCGCCCTGCCTCCCCCTGCAGCCCCTGCGTTCCAGGGCTGGGAGGGAGTGGAGGCTCTTTCTAGACCAGACAGTGGGGGTGGGGAGGAGCCAGCCTTCCTAAATCTATTTTCTTCCCCTCACATTTGTTCGCTCCCACTGCCCTCCGGCTGGAGCTGGGTTTCAGTTTTCATTAAAAGAAGCAAGTGACGTGGCTGTGAGGGATGCAGGCCCCACACATCCTGGTGCTCAGGATTCAGTGCCACGCAGGCCTAGCCTGCCGCCTGCGTGCCCGTGTTTCACAGGCAGCCATCCCCAGGGATCTACCAGGGGGAGGGTGTTTCAACTCCAAATGGGCTCTGTTCTTGGCACATCCTGGCAGTCCCTGCCTTCTGGCGCGATAGGATAGGACCGCATGATGGACCCTTCGGTAAGATTTAGAAAAGAAGGAGGACAAGGCAGGTGGTAGGGGGCCTTGGGAGCAGAACGAAGAAGGGAGATCCTTTTGGGTCTCGGAGTCACGGGGGCCTGGTGATCTAAAAGCTGAATTTTCCCTTTCTTCCATCCCAGTGCTGGTCCGGGAAAACCACAAAGGCTTTCTAAAGCCTTTTTCATTCCTTAAAAGGAGTCAGTCCTTGGAGAACGGAGTGCTGAAGCTCACAGGTTTCTGCTCGGAAGGTATTCATTCCTCTGAGCTCAGAGCTGGCTTGCTCCCCACACAGGCAGTAACTCACTCTATTTATGGAGTTTCAGTTTCTCAAGTGTTACCTGCAACAAGCCTGCCTTTGAGAGCCCAGATGTGTCATTGCCCAGCCTAAGCCTGACCGTGTTTCCTGCTCCCACAGCGTGGGAGGGCCTGCGGAGGAGGTGAGAGCTGTGAGCTCAGAGGCGCGCCTGCTCCTCTGTCGCTCAGGGGCCTCATAACGTGGAGCTCGTCTCTTCCCCACTGAAGAGCAGGCACACATCTGACAGGGCTGCCTCATAGAAACTCAAATTCCTGTGTTTCCCCTGGGACATTGAATCAGCATTTTAAATAAGTCACCATCCCTCTTCCCCGGGTGATTCACGGAGCTAGAGAAATGTGGCCGCACCTGGCTGCTCCTCCCAGGCCCTCGGAGGACAATAGTGGCCGTGACACTCATCACTAACCTTCGCTGAGCACCCAGAGGGGCCAGGCACTGTCCTGAGACTCTCCATGGGCACAGGGTCCGGGGGAGCTTTCTAGGGGAAGCTGGACTGACTGACCACCAGCCGCCGGATCGGCAGAGCCCATGCCAGTTTACAGGGCTGCTCTCTGATATGATGCCCTCAGCTGTGTGAGAAACGCGCCATCTCTATCAGAGGTGCCCCTGCCTCTATCGTAAGGATGTTGTCTCAGAAGTTCATCAAAGGGCTCGGTCTTCTTATTGAGCCTCTTGGGAGAAGTTCCTGTTTGGCTCTAGAACCAAGAGCAGTAGCACTTCTACTGAGGGACTGGGTTTCTTTGATCTTGTGGGTCCTAAATCTAGTAACCAACCAAGTTTGTCTTTTGGTAGTGGCTAAGAAAAATCCTAAACCATGGGTGTGCCCAATTGTTAACATGATTATACATTGACTAGAGGCCTGATGCACGAAATTTGTGCAAGAGGCTCGGCCCTCCAGCCCCTCGCAGGGCCCTCACAGCCCCGGCTTCACCTGGAAGGTTGTCTGACCGGTCGTCGGCAATGTCATATGGATGGCTGTTCGGCTGTTCGGTTTAATTAGCATATTAGCTCTTTATTATACAAGAGTTACTTTATACTAGTAGACCTACCTCTATTTTTCATTTTTCTATTTCTTCCATTTTTAACTTTTATTTATCTGTCTTTGCAAGCTGCTATATATCCTTTTGTGGGACAAGATAAAGGATGGGAGGGTGGATGGATGGTTAAATGGATGGATAAATAAGAATGCACTTTGGAGACAATGGAGGAAATATTTGGAATTGGACTGATCACTGTATAGGTGAATGTGTCTGTAGGTTTCTCCCATCCCAATGCAAGCATATATTGCCTAGTGAAAATATCCATTGCCTACAAAGTATCATATATTTTTATTTCCCTCTTAACATCATGGTAAGTATAACTGGTAGTCTAAAATAACATTTCCCCATCATAAAAATAATATGTGCTTATTGAGGTAAACTAGGAAACACTAAACAGGAAATCACAAAGAAAATGACATGTCTGATTGAATTTTTAAAGCCCTATATTTTAACCTCCCTAAAATAAAACTAAATGTGATATAAAATTTATGAGGTCTTGGCTTCCATAGCTACTTACAGCTGCTGGGTAGAGACAAGAAAAATAGCTTCCTATTCTGGTAATTTGCAAGAATGTACACTTGTTCTTCAGAGAGGCATGCAATGCAAGGAATTTGCATTAAAAGCATTTCTTGATTTTACTATTATAATCTAAATTATCTCTAGTCAACAGCTGGACCCAAAGAATGCCAAAATGGGAGCAGGCTTGGCCCTAGGGATTATACCATCCATATCTTACTTATATATTTTAGAGGGTGGGTGTTAGTTTCCAACTCAGCTGTTGAACTCTTTCAAAACAGCAGTCTAAAAACAGGGTTCTATCAATAACATAAAACTAAGCCGTGTAAGTATATTGCTGAAGGCCTTTTCTTTATGTGGTGAGTCTGAAAGCAGTTGTTTTGGGAAACATATTAGCAACTCCTCTTGGTTAGGACTACACAGAACCAATTTACCTTACCATCACAGCCTCCAATTTAATTTCATAAATTAAAAAATAATAAAAACAAAGGCTTTGCCAAAAGCCAGTCACCTGTGTTACTCAGGGGAAGGAAACAGATTATGCCTCCAAAATAAAAACAACTGAAACACCTTCTCAAGCTGAAACATCGACACACACACACATGGGTAGGTCTGGGTGCTCTGGGCACTGCAGAGAGAAGTGCCAGCCTTGGAGAACGGAGAAGAGAATAAGGGCAGCCACTAAACCATGAGGTGGCTTTGAAAAAAGATCAGAAAAACTAATCTTGAGCATGACCCAAAGGATGCAACAGAGTAAAGTATTATCTCACCAGAGAAATACCTGCAGGAGCTGGACAGACCTCAGGTGAGAACATTCTTTACAGATGAACAAAAGAGCGGTTCTCTGTTCAGTCAACCCTTTTGCACATTCTATTTAAATATTCCGTTTTCCAGGGAGAGATTCCAGTTGCTGTTTAATATTATAGCTTAATATTTATAACTGCCACAAAAGATTCACGCTAGGCTCATCTCTCCACCAACGGATATAGCCATCTTCTCTCCGTGTCTTCTGTCCAATGACAGGAGAATTCAGAGCCCTATTCCTAAGGGTGCAGCAAGGAAGCCCTAGAACCCTAAACTAAGCTGTGTCTGGTACAGTCAGTCATTTCTGGTGTCCACCCAAGGACCACTAAGCTACTAGCCCAAGGTGGTGAGTGGGGATAAGGTGGTGATGGTGGGGGTGACCTACACCCCTTCCACCTTTCCCATGGGTTTCTACCCGAATAGGAAACTGAAAATGATAAGCCAGAAATACATACTGACACTAGTACAAGGACTGAGTCTTTGCTTTCACACCAGGCAACGGAAAACCTTAGACAAGCTGTGCTCATGATGTCCAGCTCAGGGGTGTGGGCCCCAAAATGGTAATGGAAAGGGCAACACTGGTCCAGGAAACAGGAAGCCTTGTTTATTAGAACAGCTCTAGTGTTTTGGAAGTACCTAAATATCAAACCCTAAAACATTGTTCCATAACTTATAACTGTATATAGTTAGAGTTTTCTTGGACTTATTTGGAAACTAACCTTTATTCTGACTAAACAGGAAAAGTTAAATGTTGAGCTGCCTACTTTCTCACCTGGAACATGTTTGTGTGAATATGAGAGGATGAGTCATGAGTATGTTTCTATTTCCTGTAGGTCATAGAGCAGTCACATGGGTAGATGACGGGACAGATACACCTGGCCAAAGCTTCTGATTCAGTCACAATCAGGTAGACAAGGTCTAAAAAACCATAAAGCTGGTGTTGGGAGCAGCTAAGAATGATAGATGCTCTTAGTTTTGTCAGATATTTTGGGGTGTAGAAGGTCTAGAAAACATTTCATCATGTCACCACACTGAGATTGTAATATGTAGGAATATACTGCTTACAAAAAAACGAGGATGCTAGGAAAACACAGTAGCCTATTGTTAGAGTGTGTGCCATTTCCAATAAAGTATCTTTTATCCCCTCGTCTCTGTGAGCATTATTTAAATTCTTGGCATCAACTAAGAAGACATCCAGGTCTCAGTGATAGATTTTGAATGGAAGGCTTCAAATAATTGCCCTGGGAGATTCAGGCTTGCTTTCACCTACGGGGAAACTCAAATGTGCCCTTCGTTTATCATTTTACAAATCAATTAGCCAAATATTTCAGGTGAATAAACTCTTTTTATTTGAAAAAGCATTATTTTCTAACTAAACAAAATAAAAATAGTGGTGTTTATTGTGTAGCTGTAGACATGAACAAGGGCAAAATAATTTTGTAGCTAAATGGGGTTCCCTTGAAATCAAGGTGTGGTTCATTCACTCTAATTGCTTATGAGTTAAATGCCTTCTCTGGTCAAAACACTGTACCAGGTAGAGTAAGGAATATTGGAACAAATGAGACAGTGCTGGCACACCAAGAAGATGCTTACACTGCATTCGTTGTACACAAATCTGACCATCCACCACAAAGATCTGTGATGAGCAGCGTAAAAGAGGTATTCCACAAAGGCTGGGGGTGAAAAAGAGAGTCAGCCCTTCTCATCAGGGCACTTGGGCAAGGCTTCACGGCCTATGGATTTGGAGCTGAGCCAGAAGAGCTACCTGATTCATGGGTTCCCTCCCATCCCCAGCTCACACCAAGTGTGCATACCTTTGTAAATGAACCTGAGGGAGTGGATTGGACTACCGAGGGTCAGAGAGGCATCAAAGATAAGAAAAAACTGGGGAAGTAATTAGTAAGCCTCAGTGTATTGTGCTATATTTATTTTCTACCCTAACCACATTTTTTCAATGATGAACAAACACAGGTATATTGTTCCCTTTTGGGATAATTACAATTTGTTCAACAGATAGTCACTGAATGCCCACTGCGTACCACATGCTGTCCTGCTGAGGAAATGACTTGGAGGCTGAATCAAGTGAGAAATAAGCACGCTACGGCAGGCGCCACCGACGTGGTCTTTTCAAATGAAAAGTGTGTGAAACATGTGCGTGCGTGTATGTGTGTGTGTGTTTTCAAGGGTAGCCACATCTTATTCTTCATGAATTGAAAGCTAGAAGAGACCTGAGAGAGAACTCGCCCCTACTTACTCCAAGGGACTGAGAAGTTTCAAGTTCACCTGTACATAGAAACCTTGGTTGAAAATGGTTTCGAACCAAACACACCTAAACTGTCAGTGGAGAGGAAAGGGTTGAAGGGCAAAAAGGGAAGGAATCTTTTCCATTTTATCTTTATGTATTGT
Organism: Eptesicus fuscus; assembly: GCF_027574615.1. Lineage (NCBI taxonomy): Eukaryota > Metazoa > Chordata > Mammalia > Chiroptera > Vespertilionidae > Eptesicus > Eptesicus fuscus. Next base: position 71,792,941 of record NC_072477.1, on the reverse strand, counting down.
TTGAAGGTTTTTCCAGAAGCATGTATGAATTTTATAAATTTAGGAAAGGGAGAAAACAGTCTAATTTAACATCTTCTTGCTGAAAACCTAGCATGTTTTTGTCTTGCTTACCTAATGGAGATTTCTTCATAATTACCTCCACAAGCTTGAAGGAAGACATTGCATCCCACCTGCTCTTTGGATCCCTTTCACCAGCTGTGCTAATTTAAAAACTGTTTCCATTTTTGGTCAATAATCTAACTCTGCTACAAGATTTCCATGTGCAATAAAATTTCTTTTTCCCAAATTGGTTATGTGTTGGGTTTCTGTTTAAATGGAAAACAACAACTGTTGTTTGGAGAATTAAACTCATATAAATACACCCACACAAAACTACAGAGAAGATAATTTAATTTTCTCCGATGCTTCAGAAGTTATTTACAGAATATTCTCATTTTGAAGACAAATTATTGTCACATATGATGGCATAATGTAAATGATAGATGTAGAATGTTGAGCTAAACTAAAATTATAACAACCTGAAAAGTTGCTATATGAATTAGCTGTTGGTATCAACACACCTGTTATCTATTTATTTCTCTTGAAAATCAAGTACAGATTAAACTTCTGGTTTTAGCTAAGACAGAGCACCCTACTTCTCCCTGTGGGCATCACAACAAGCAAACATGGGTAGACTTCAAGGAGAAAGCAGGTGAGCTGCCTGGGGACTTTGGGACTTGAGAAACAGCCTGGGGATGAGTTCTGCTGAGGAGGTTCCAGTGTCCGAGGGCACGCCTGCTGAGTCAGCCACTGTGGCTGAAGACGCACCACAGGGTGACGGGAGACCCCAGAGGTGGCTCTTTTTTATACTTGCTTCAGGTGGAATCTGGCACAAGGAGCAGACTCAGCAACAGAACCTGAAGATTAGAGAGGAGCGATGTTTCTGTTGACCAGTGTGGTGGCTTAAAACACACAACTGAGCTGCTCCAGGAGCCGGTGAACACTTTGAACCCAAAGGCCTATTTTGCAAACACAGACAGCTGGCCCACTGTTCCCGGAGGTCCATGAGGGCCTCTGCTGGGAGCACCCAGCACAGGATCAGAACTTTGAGGTTGGGAAGTTAGTTTCCTGCTCTGGTCCAGGTCCACCGCTGAGCTGAGTGGGGTTCAGCCTAACACGCAGCACCAGGAGATGCAGCCTGGACATTGACAGCTGGGTAAGAGGCAAAGGCTGTGCAAATGATGGCCAGAGTAGCAGTCCACACTTTAGCTGGAGCATCTGTGAGGTGCTCCCCAGGAATTCTAGGGAATGTAGAAGAGGTGGGAACCTAAAAAAGCAGGAGTGTGTGGGAGATGGGGAAGGAAATAATGATAGTTTTGCAGGCAGGGGTCTCAACAGATAAAAATCTAGGCCAGTGTTCTCAATCTTGGCCACCTGTGGAATCACCTGGGAGGTGATGCCTGGGTCTTGCCTCCATGAGCAATGAACTAAGAAAGAATTCTTGTTCTGTAACAAATCATCTCCAGATTCGGTTGAGTTGCACTGGGGAATAAAATTAAGGTGTGTGTTTGTGTAAGTTGGAGGAAGGGAAAGAAGGGATGTGTTGCTCTGGTCTGGGCATGAAGAGCATATACATAATGTGTCAATACAATGGAAAACAACTTAACGTTGGCCACACAAAGGAGGAAAAATCACGAGTGAATCAGAGACCTCTGCTGGACTTGTCTCTGACCTGCCTTCATCGTCATGGCCAGATTCCTAGCCTGTGCTAATTTATGGATTTTTCTCTGGCAGAAAGTAGGATGTGAATCTCACTTCCAAGGTGAATTTGTGATATTCAAGTTAAGGAATATATGGAAATAGAAATAAAAAGCCACCAACTCATAACCAAAGTTCCTTTCATTCAAGTGTTAGCAAGTCCTCAGAGCAGATGTGTCCTATTTCATGTACTTGAAGAGAAAGTAAGATGACATAAGGCCAGGAAAATAAACACTACGTTTACAGTGAGAAGCTCTTTTGGAGATGTGGGCATGTCCATGTGTGATCCGATATAGTCCGAGCGTTTTAAGATGCACCAGGAGGCAAAAAGCCCTCGTCAAGGAAAAGCCCCACACATAAGAAAAATGCCCCCATGATCTGGCCACCCTGTTACCCAACAAGGTGTCCTGGGGTGCCAGGGAGGGTCTCTGGGAATTTTTGTCCTGCTCCCTTCTCTCCAGTTCCCAAGCCATACTCCTTCTGTTCAGCTAATTAAAGACTCATTTGGGATTATCTTAATAAGATATTTCTTATTATTAAGATATTTCTTTCCCTTTCCCTGTAAGGTAAGCCTATGGTATCACACCTATACATTATTCTTGGTTACTTAAATTAGATTTTATGCAGTTTGATTATTTAAAAGGAAAAGATTTAGATTGGAACCAAAATCAGTTGATCCTTTTTGCTAATTGGGGCCAGCCTATATAATGAAAGGAGGGACAGTGGGGCCACTGGTATTGCCAAATTATCTAGTTTAAAACAACAAAGAGACTTAGAAGAATGCTAACTGTCACAGGGGACACATACTTAGAAGACTTCTAGGGAATTTGACAGCGAAAGGATATTTTTATCAAGTGCCCTTCTGCGGGCAACTGTTGAGTGTTGTAAGTCTCCATAGCTGGAACTCTGCAATGGATAGACTACACCTCCTAATAGTTATTTGAAAAAAACTTAAGACAATCTCCAAGGACTTCATCCAAACAATTAGTGTTGAATGGAGAAAGAGTTTACTGCAGGTTGGAGTAATCAGAGGAGGCTCCCTAGAGTAGGTAGTATTTGGTTCTGAGGTCTGAGTGGAGTTGACCAGGAGTACAGGAAAGGGAATGGCAACCCATATAAGAGGCACAGAACATGCCAAGCCATAGAGGTGGGAAAGTTCAAGATGTTTTCAAGGAAACTAAAAAAAAAAAAAAAAAAAATGGCCTGGTTAATGGAGAGATGCTCAAGAATATAGCTTATTGAATGCATTTTTACAGTTTAATTAAGAAGGAGAGGGAGATGCATTCCAATGACTCACTTCTCTACCAGTTTAAGAAACTTGTTTTTTTAACCAGAGGTACCAATAATATCAGAAGCACAAGGATAAATCTAAGTCCCCAAAAAAGGCTCATTTGAGTGCAAACATTATGGTAATTAAACCCAATACCCAGATGATTGACAAAAGCCTCCACCCTATGGGAACCCAGTATCTGCCTTCTTCCCGCTTATACCCCAGCAGATGAAGACTGATGGAGACATTTTATTTCAGAGAGCTCTAGCTGCCCAGTCATCTTTGTAAGTTTCTCTAGTCAGTTCATGATTTTATTCTCCAATTACTTCATGCATCCCAGTCTCTTTGAACCTTCAATGAACTCCCCCTCTGGAGACAGACCTGTGAAAGGAGCTTTAGAACCAGGCTAGCGGGTGAATCCAGTCACTACCAGGAGCTTGCAATGGGCTCTCTCCAGTGGCATCATTTTCTAGGATTTCACTTGTCCTTTCCTTCCCTGAATTTCTCCTTCCGCACTTCACACATACTAACTCGGGGCTTTTCCTCCTCTGACCTGTCTGCTCTCAGTGGTGTGCTGATAAAATTGCTCTCTAAAAAAATAAATAAAGCCTTGATTTGCAGTGTTTGTTGGTTTCTGTGGTATAAATAATCCACCACAGCTAATATCTAGCTACTACCACCTTGACATATTTAACAACCTACCAGAGAGTCTAGGCCCTGGGCCTCGCTTTCCGAGTCACCTGTTTTGATCCATGCTCCCTTCTCATTCTCCAGACAGCTCTTCCAATGGGCCTCTACTTTCTGTCCTTTATAGGGATTGCGTACTTGCTAATAGGGTTATGGCAACCAGGATCAGCTGACTGAAGTATCCTTGAGTCACTGATGTTAGACCTCTGGATGCTCTGCCTCGTATTCTACTGTTCTACATGTTGGGGCTCACCTTCCATCTCTCATGAAGTTCAAAATTCTAGCAGGACCAGGTGATGTTGAATGCATACCAAGAAGCATTCAAAAGCTACTTCCTTCTTCAACAAAATTCTGGTTCCTTAGCATTCTGGGCACAGTTCTTTTGCACACTTGACAAGAGGCAAGAGCTCTTATGCACTCCCCTTCAGTGCTTGGTAAACTACAATTACCTGGGGATCTTGTTAAAGATGCAGATCCTAATTCAGGCCTGGGGAGGGTGCTGACAATCTGCATTTTTAACAAGCTCCCAGATGCTGTGCATGCTGCTGGCCCCAGGACTGCAGTTTGAGCAGCATCAGACTGGATGACTCCTCAGCTCCTTTCCGATATGGTTGTGTATCCCATGCAGAATCTCAGTCCTCGGCCTGTTGTGCAGGGCATTTCATCTACATCCAAACTTCTGATAACTTTGGAGAGGTCTGCCAGCCCTTCATCTCTGCAACCCCACTGTCCTCATCTTTTGCCTTATCTTGGCTCAATTCTCAATTACATCAATTCTGACTTGCTTTGTTAATATTTCAGGAATAAAACAAAACCACAAAACAAAAATATATTGTGTGGAAGTGAGGGATGAATCAAAGTTAACAATTATCTTCTTATTAGAAAGTTTTGAAAATATAGAAGGAACTAAATAAATTGAACTAAATTGAATTGAATTAATTTGAATTGAATTAGAGCATGCATAGCTTTGAAAGCAACAGACTTAGAAAGATGGCTGGATGTAGGCAGAGCTTTTCTATAGTCTTGTAATACACAGTTGGATCACCACTGGAAATTTAATAGTCCATGTTTTTCTCCTATTAAGCATTTATAGCTAAAAATCTCCACATCCTATATAATAAAGAGGTAATATGCAAATTAACCCTCACGCCCTCACAAGATGGCTGCCTACAACCAGGCTGGCAGGGGGGTTAGTGAGGGATGACCAAACGACTGAACAGCAGGCTGCGTGGGGTGACCAAGCCGGCAGGAGGGGCAGTTGGGGACGACCAGGCCGGCACGGTGGGTGGGGGGGGTGCAGTTAGGGGTGACCAGGTCGGCAGGGAGGGAGCAGTTGGGGGCAACCTGGCCAGCAGCGGGGGGCAGTTAGGGGTGACCAGGCCTGCAGGCAGATGAGTGATTAGGAGCCAGAGGTCCAGGATTGTGAGAGGGATATCCAACTGCCAGTTTAGGCACCATCCCCAGGATTGGGCCTAAACTAGCAGTCAGACATCCCCCAAGGGGTCCCAGATTGGAAAGGGTGCAGACTGGGCTGAGGGGACCCTCCCCTCGTGCACGAATTTCATACACTGGGCCTCTAGTTTATATATAAAGCCGTGAGGTCTGAAGTTATGTTATTTTAGCATATGGTATTATTTCTAATATGCAAATTTTGGTAGAGATTTTGGGCAGTTAGTGCTAAAAATTAAAATAAGAAAAGCCACCATCTACATTCTACAATAGTAATATTTCCCACTCAGAGCTAGTGTTTTCAAATTGCTCACCCTTCAATTTAATCACTTTCTTACAGTATTCTATTGTCCTATTATCACTTTACTAAATCAACACATGAAATGTATATAAGAAAACAATAGTGCTCATGATTTAAGCAGCTCAGTAGTCAGGCCTTTCTAACTAGAGGGGAAGAAATTAATTTCGAGATAAGAGGTCAAGTGTTTGGTCTTCCAAATGCATTTCTCAGAATGCATGCACTCCAGAATTTTCAGCTAATCTGCACTTAATGTAATATTCAATAGCATGAAGAGAAGATATTAGAAAAACATTTCAGTTCATATCTGCAACAAGAAAATTATTAGCATTGCAGACTGATTTGTATTGAAAGATTAAAGTTATTCTCTTTTTTGACAGATAAGTGCAGTTCACTAAATAAATATTTGCAATCATTAAATAAATATTGGATATCAGCTATGTGCAAGACACTGTGCTTGCTACTATAAAACAGGCTGACCCAAAGATGGAAGAGTTACTCTCCAAGTTTTAAAATGTATTTTCTTTTCTCTGCCTAACAATGTTTTTCTTGGAGGCATCCAATCTATCTTATTACGCCATAAAATGGCCACATTTTTGTTCATTTAGCACAACTTCCTTAAAAGTTTGGCCAAACCAAGTCAACTTTTTCAGTAAAATAAATACTTCTCAAATGGGATTTTTTCTGGACTTGAGTTATCTGAAAAGCATGTTTGAAGTAGTACCCAGTACATACAATCTGACAAATAGCAAATGTTGACCTTGTGAATAATTCCCAACTTGTTTAGTAGGTCTGAGCATCTGGGTGTCTGATGAAATGTATACTAGGATGCCACTCTTTCCACCAAAAGTCTCAGTTCTCTGTGTGTGCGCACAGTACTTTCATGATTAGGAAGCTATAGATTGTGAAATGTACCACTGATTCAATAATAGATATTTTGGGAGGAAAGAAGCCTCCCTATATATAATATATATTTTTGCTCATAAGCATACCCATATATATTTTTTAATCTCTCTCTCTCTCTCTCTCTCTCTCTCTCTCTCTCTCACACTCACACACACACACACACACACACACACACACACACACACTATGTGGGAAAACCTCCAACATCACAGCAAATATATTTCAATTTCACATCCTGATTAACACATGCCATTAGTAGAAGCACACTTCTCACATAAGTGATGTAATTTTCACAGTTTGGGTGCCATTTTCCCTTCTTTAAATATTTTAGTGCAAATGAGAATTTTATTGCGACAATATCATGGGAAGTTTAAGTTTACAGCAGTCAGGAAATTCCCAAAGTAGATAAAGAACTTCTAAACATCACATGTACACACTATGGCTAAGTATAAATAGATCCTAACGTTGATTTTCATTGTATTTAGAGGCATCTCAAAATCATATAACAAATAAAACTGGATTCTTCTTATGTTGATTTATATACTTTTAATTATTTAGGGTCAATAATTTTCTAAAATTCAATAAAATAAAGAAGTTAGATGTGACATTTTGACAGGGGAAGTTAAACATGGCCCCTAACTAACCTCAGGAGAAAAATATAAGGCAAAGGATAAAAGATAAACAAGAATAGAAGATGGCATAGCCATCTGTCAGCCTCCCAAAGGATATGGTGGTTTTCATGATGGTGTTTTCTGTTCTCTTTTTCAGTGTTTTACTGGGCATCATGCTGCTCACTTAGCAATATTCAGGTATAGGATTGAGGCAGACACTACTGATAATAGTTAACTGGCTTTAGGTATCACTGGTAGATAACCTGGCTTGTTGACTTTGGGCAATGGTCTTAAACCCAAGATAAGAATCTCAAAGCTGCTGAATAGAAGACAGGCTTTTTAACATGTATGTATGTATTTATGTATATGTGTATGTCCATATATAAAAATGCAGGGCAAAAGATACTATATAAAAAGTAAGTCGTTAGAGAAAGTAAAGACTTGCGGTTCCAACAGATAGTGTGTCAAGATAATCTTAACCTATCCCATGTCAGACAACTAGAAATGCCGGATAATGTAAAGCAGTATTTTTAATCAGTGTATAGAAGTCTCTGTAAGAAAAGGACATCCCCAGATGCTAGAAATGAAGAGGGAACTGAAAACCCGAGAGGTAAGAATGTCTTCTGATGAAGGGGCTATTCTGGAAAATGGCTGTCCACTGCAGTAACCTAAAGGCTTGAGTAATTTTTTCCCATTATGTTGACTTACAATTCTATAAGTTTTACCTTAGAGCTACAAACATAATGTGCATGTATTTTAAGTGTGTACTAGTACCTTGATGAGCTCTAAAAACTATTCACACCCATGTCTCCATCACCCCAGGAAGTTCCTTAGGCCCCCTTCCAGTCCATCTCTACACCCACAAGCAATTATTGTTCTGATTTTTGTCACCATGGATTCTTATCACCATGTTCCTGAATTTTATATAAATATAATGATAATATATGTATTATTTTATGTGTGGCTTCTTTCAATACTAGGGTAGGAAGATCCAGATATCTACATATAACTATGCCTAAAAAGGTGCTGAACTGACAAAATTTAATGATGATGACAAAGGGCTTTTATGAGAAGGGCAACCCACACTCTACTATATTGAAAAGTGGACAATGAGAATTTCAATAGCAGTCTCCTGTTCTGCCTCGTTAAGAGGCTGTTGGGACCTGGTTAGTGTTGCTAAGTGGTTAGAGCATTGGCCCGTGCACCCAAGGGTGGGGGTTTGATTCCCAGTCATGGGCACATCCCTGGGTTGCAGGTTCCATTCCCCAGCCCCAGTGTGGGAGGCAATCTATCGATATATCTCTCTCCCATGAACGTTTCTCCTTTCTCTCTCTGTCTGTCTTCCTCTCTCCTTTTTCTTCCCTCCTTCCACTCTCTCTAAAAAGCAATGAAAAAATATCCTCAGGTGAGGATTAACAACAACAACAAAAAGAAGCTGTTGATGCCCTCACTGGGTAGTTCAGTTGGTTAGAGCATTGTCCTGATATGCCAAGATTGCATGTTCGATCCCCAGTCAGGGTAGATATAAGAATCAACTAATGAATGCATAGATATGTGGAACAACAAAATTCTCTCTCTCTCTCTCTCTCTCTCTCTCCCCCCCCCCCTCTCCAAAATCAATATTTTTTCTTAAAGAAGCTGCTGGTAACCCTTAACCAGTGTGGATGGGGAATAGCATTAGTGTTGGGCCCATCTTCATGGTACAAATTATTCCTGTCACACAGGTATGCATCTGTGTGCAAATGTTGACTTTTTCTTCAAGGATCATAGTTTCAAGATTTGGTCTCCACGAGATACAATTATTTATAGACCATCTTCAAGCACCGAGTCTCTGTTATTTTGTGAACCTGAGCAATCTAGCAGTTGCCTGTTTCTAACATGGATATGGCGGGTCTTCCCTTTCTCTGGAGCTGGGGAACAGGTCAGCTGCAGTTGGTTTTCCTGGGACAAAGGTATGGGAAGGCTTCAATACCTACCATATTTTTTCATGTATAAGACACTATTTTTTTCTAAAATCGTTAGACTGAAAATCGAGGGGCATCTTATACACGGAAGTCAGCCGAGGAGGGAGCTGCACAGATACGTAGCTGCTTATACCTTGTCAAACAGGTTTCCTCCAATCACAAGCCTTATTGTTACTCATGTGAGCTGGTGCCGTAATTGGAGGTGGAGGTGGAGAGTGCGCAGATGCAACAGGGACCAGAGCGTTCTGAGCCCATAAAGATGTCAAAAAATAAAAAGATAAATACCGGTAAGCGATTGTCTTACTCTGCAAAATTCAAACTGAATGTAATCAGCTATGCAAAAGAGCATGAAAATAGAGCTGCAGAGAGACAATTTGGACCTCCTCCCACTGAGTGTCTGATCAGACAGTGGAGAAAACAGAACAACTCCTTAAGATGCCAAAAAAAGAAAAAGGCCTTAAGAGGAAAACCAGCAAAATGGGCAAACTTGGAACAGAAGCTTAAGACTTGGATCATGGAGCAGCACCAGAGTGGCTTATGGTGTCAACCAAGCTTATTCAATGTCAGGCAAGAATGTTTGCAAGCAAAATGAACATTGTAGATTTTACAGGAAAGGCAAAATGGTGCTTTAATTTCATGAGGAGAGAAGGGTTGGCCATGAGAACACGAACAAGGTTAGCTCAGAAAATGCCACCAGTTTATGAGGATGATCTCACATATATAGACAGTGACTCAGAAGACAGCAGGGATACAATAGAAGTTGAAGAAATTGATATGTCAGGAACTAATAGTGATGAAGAAGAGAGCAGTGATGCAAAAGAGGCTGAATAAAGTGATATGCTGCATATTAGCATAGTACTGGTATGCAAACATTACCTGCGGTAATTACTAAGTAAAAATGTGTTCTGTTTTATGTTTAAAATATTGATTTCTTAATTTTGGGTTGGAAAAGTGGGGCGCATCTTATACATGGGGGTGTCTTATACACGGAAAAATACAGTAGTTTCCTTGTAAAGGTCTCTTTCTGTTTGAAGAAGCTCTTGTGCAACACCTTGATGCTTCCTGCCATCAACAATAGCACAGAATTTCTAGTTAATTATTTTATCTCCAAATTACATGCATTGCAAGCAGTCTGGAGCAGAGAGAGGGGTCCTAGCTGGTTCCCTCTTACTTTTTCTAAAGACAGTGGTGATGATGGTGGCTTAGAAACACTATGACATTTCTTTGGCTTTCCAGATGTGGGAATGAATGAATGAATGATTTTTTTTTAATGCCTGGGGAGAAGCTAAAATACCCAACTATAAATACCCCACCTTTAAGATTTTGTTATGCAGGTGGGCAAAGGGTGGGAGTGGAACAGAGACATCTGTGATAATGTCAACAATAAAAATAAAGTTAAGACATTTTTTAAAAAGAAAGATTTGTATGCACATCACTGCACTCAGGTGAGTGAGCATTTGGAAGTTTATTAGGCAATGATTGATGCCGACCCTGAGAAACATATAGATCCGCAGGACTGTGCCATCCTTCAGGTGCTGTCACTCCTGAGTTGTTAAATGGGGCCGTGCCAGCTTCCCAGGCTGGAAAAGAAATGCAGGTGATACTAGAAATACACTTATAAGAACCTAAAATGAGACAAGCAATAATAGTTATGCTGAAAGGCAAATCAATCAGTTTGTAGTGAGTTTCTTTCTGGGCCAACAGTTCTTTTGAGTCCCAATTTCAATATCAAACAGTTCCTTATGTGTACATGTCAGCAATGATATTTAAGTTCTGGATGGTGGACAAATGGTGGTAATGCAGGTCCGACCCTCTCTGGTTTGGTCCTGGGCAACCTGCAGTGACGCACAGCTGCTGACTGCTAGTATGGCAAGGCGTCGTCATAGTATCACATGATCTCACTCATCTAGGGGAATTAATGAACAACATAAACTGATGAACAAAAACAGACCCGGAGACAGGGAAGCATCGATCAGACTGTCAAACCTCAGAGGGAAGGTAGGGGAGGATGCGGGTAAGGGGGAGAGAGCAACCAAAGGACTTGTATGCATGCATATAAGCCTAACCAGTGGTCACGGACAACAGGGGGGTGGGGGCATGCGTGGGGAGGGGTTTGGGATGGGAATGGGGGGATAAGGACAAATATGTGATACCTTAATCAATAAAGAAATTTAAAAAAAAAAGAAATGCAGGTGATAGTGGCCTAGCAAAGCTCCACCTACATATCATGCAGGTGGCCTTAGCTGATGGGCTTTCTCTCAGCTCCTCTCCACACACGAACATCTAGGTCAACATACAAATTACTCTTCTAGTCCATAATGGCCAAGGTCTTAGTTAGAAGCTCCCGGCAGGATTTAATTCCAGCAGTTTAGGCCTGGAATGGACCTTTAAATCCAGTCAAATCAAGGCTGCAGGCATTCAGATCTGTGCTTCGTGACTTCTCAATCTGAAGTGCCACTGGCCACCTTCTTTAGCCCAGCTGGTGAAGGAGGGAGAAAACATTGTTGGGCTGAGGCGGAAGTGGGAAGGAGAAGGGAGGTGAGCAATGGCCCCCTGCCCCGTGCAGGAATGGAGAAGTAGAGGAGAAAACGTCAGTGAGAACAGGGGACTGGGAGGATGGGGGAGAGCAGTGAGAAGTTGCAGATTTCTGACACTGGAGGTCACAGCAAATGCTGACGAGGAGCAGAAGGGACCCAAGGAAGAGGCTGGGCTGTGAGCCAGAAGAAGACGAGAGGTCTTTGAGCAGCCAGTCCCTAGCAAGGGCCTCCCTGGCAGGAGGTGCCTGCTATGCAGGTGCCTGCAGATGCCCGCGGCCTCCCTCTTGGCCGGGCAGTCACAGCTGAGCAGTGAGTCAGCACCAGGCAGTCATTCATCCTTTTTTGAAAGCAAGTTTCTAGTCATTTCTGAAAAAAGAAAAAAGATTGAGGAAGAGCTGTTTTTCTCCCCTTCAGAACTGATGTGCGTGAACCCATCATGTTTTACGAATACGTGTAAAAGTCACCACATCTTAAGAGTAGCGTGGGATTAAGGAATGAATGCTACTTGAATACATGTTGTCCAGAAGGAATACATGACAATCCATCAATGCACCACCACCCACTTGAAATATTCAGAAAACCAAGTGGGGCTTCCCCAGGAGAGACAGAAGAGGGAAAGGGGAGATAAAAGGTGATGGAAGGAGACATGACTTGGACTGGTGAACACACAATACAATATACAGATGATGTATATAGAATTGTACACCTGAAACCTATGTAATTTTATTAACCAATGTCACCCCAGTAAGTTCAATAAAATAAAAATAAAGATTAAAATCAGCTTTTTGATGAAAAGTAAAATTAAATAAAAAGAGACTAGAGTGGGCCAGCTCACTCACCACATGTATTTCAATAATAAACACAAATGGGTTCTGCATCACCTTCTGTCCCGGCTCCTCTCCACACCCGCAGAGCCTCCACCTTCTGCCTGGGGCCCTGAAAGAACCCCACACACCAGCCGCTTCCTCTCATTTCCCAAAACCGGGGTCTGTCCTTCTGAGCAGCACTCCCCTCCATGCATGAACCAGTCACAGGTATAGGTTCTGTACTTAAATATCCTGGTTCAAATCCTGGCTCCCCCACTTACTGGCTGTGTAAATCTTGGATGTGTATCTTAATTCCTTTAAGCTTCAATTTCCTCATCTCTAAGACAGGAAATAGAGTACCAAGGGTCATTGTAAGAATCAAGTGCAATCATTTGTGTAAAACACATACCACAGTATCTGATGCGTAAGCGCACAATAAATATCATCGTAGTCACGGTCCTTGTCATCATTGTCTCGGGTCTTTTCCCCACTCAGATTATACCTGCTCTCTGTCTTCCTCTCTCAACTTACAGGGGTAATCCCACCTTCCCGGGCTGACCGGCAGACCCTGAACTACGGATGAATGATTACTCTGACACACGTTTCTGTGAAAGAGAAGCTAAGGGGCCAGTTGGCATCAGATGCCAAAAAAGCCTTGATTGCATGCCTTCTTAGGTTTTTATTGCCACAACAGCTTGAACTAAAATTAACCTCTAGATACAATCAGCAGGGCAACCATCCATGAGAAAACACATGCTTCTACAAGGTTGGGTCTAAAAGACTAAGCAGAGAGATTTTAGCAAAACACCCGGGAGATCGGACTTGTTTGGAAAAGTTAAGGTAGGGGCTGTCGCCTTTGGCAAGGTCCCCCTAGAGGCCCCCGACCTTCCAGAGAATCCTCCTTCCACTCCTTCCAACCAAGTCCTGTGCTTCTCCACATCTGCCCCCTTTTTGTTTTGCTGGCTGTAGAAGATAGAGGGAGGTGGCAAACTTTCTGCTTTGGAAGGTCGGGGTCTGCGAAGCACGTTCAGGGCTCGAGTTCTAGACTATAAGAAAAACAAAGAGAATTACAATGATAGCAATGGTTAGTCTAATTAAGAAGACAGGATGCTTACAAGTATTAAATCTTGCCTTCTAGCAAGGTGTAGGGTACAGGATTATAAAGGGGAAGGAGCTAGGGTGAGGAATGTAGCTACGTGCAGGCCTGGGGTCTGTAGACATCAGCTATTATCAGGTGATGAGAAGATGTTGATGAGATGATGTTGACTTCTGGTGGGTCAGTCTGACCATGTTTCTCATTTTGCTTGCTGGATTCACAGCCGAGTCATCTCCTTAATTACTTGAAAAGAAAACTTTAAGAAAACTTAACCCCCTATTCACATATGAGAAACTTAATCTCTTATTTATATAAGTATATGTGTTCTAAGATTTAAAATAATATGATTACTTTTCAGATTAATTTAACTGCTTTATCTATCAGATATATTATTTAGTATACTTATAATTCCTTTTAAGATTTCTCTTTATAAGCCTTCTATGACCTTTATAAATATTCTTATAACTTTTATAATTATTTTTAAGCATTCTCACTCTAATTTCCTTTCTTCCTATTATATTCTTTTCTTTATATCTCTTCTTACAATTTTTACTTTCTTACCTGTAGTTCTTTTTTAATTGTACAGACATTTTGTAATTTATACATACTTGTTATAATTTACATGTAATTTCTGTAATTTATATATACCTTCGGTAACTTACACATACTTTCTATAACTTACACATACCCTTTTATTTTGTCTACTTTCTTTCCCCTTTATCTCTATACCTTCTATTACAGGAAAATTATAAGTTCCTTCTAATTAGTTATGACTAAAGGTTAGTGCTACACAGTTTCCTTTATTCCTAGTTTTAGTGCAGTTGGAGTGGTGAGAAGTATGTCTCAGAGTCTATTTCTCCTCTACTTGGCCTATCGTCCTTGCTCTGCTCATGTCTAACTGCCTACTATATTCCCCTCAAGGATCTTGGCTCTGAATTATTTCAAGGAAATGGGATGCAGGGTTTCTTCTGTAGCTGCTTCATGCTGAGGTGGGTTGAAGGTTTCTTTCAGAGCCAAAAGAACCTTGCTTTCTGTCAGAGGGATGATGAGGACTGGGTACAGGAAGAGGTGGAATTGGTGCCTAGAGGTGGTATTTTCTAGGTGTAAGTAGGGCTTGTAATCTGGTGGAGACAAACTGTTATAAAATTTAGTATTATTGGGCAAAAGTTAGAACAGTTTCTAATAATTTCCTGTTGAAATAATTTTTTCCCCTAAAATTATCCTTATTTTTATTAAAGACTAATTTACTTACTATGTTAAGTCTAGTTATAATTTGGTCTGATTGTTTGTATGAACACAATAACAGTTGATTACATAGGCTATTTTTTAAAAAATGCTTTGCTGGAATCTCATGTGAAAGTTTTTTTTGTTTTTTAAATATGTTTTTATTGATTTCAGAGAGGAAGGGAGAGAGAGAGAGAGAGAACGAGATAGAAACATCAATGATGAGAGAGAATCATCGACTGGCTGCCTCCTGCACACCCCCTACTGGGAATGGAGCCCACAACCTGGGCATGTGCCCTGACCGAGACTCGAACCCGGACCTCCTGGTTCATAGGTCGACACTCCACCACTGAGCCACGCCGGCCGGGCCCATGTGAAAGTTTACTCCCAGGGCAAAGAAGCCAAGCCACACAGTTGCTATCAGGCTTCGCCTGCAATCCCTACAGAATTGGGGTGTATTCCTCAAACTGAGGTCCCTACAGGTGTCTTGAGGTTTCTTTCATGCCATCTTTCCAGAAAGCAACCTTTGTTCCTTACCTGGAGAGACTGCCATGAACCATGTGACCAAGCAATGTACCAGTCTATTTATCCAAGGGGCTTATCAGCTTCAAAGTCAATCTTCATTCCTTAGAACTTTCTGGTGACATCCAGAGTCCTGGCATGTCTCTCTTTCAGACATGACATTCCAGTAAAATTTTGGTTAATAAAACTACAATTGGAAACTGATTTATGTCCTGTTATGAAACAACCAGGTTCTTATTGGATTTATGCCATCAGACACATTGCCATGAGAACAATAACTACTAAAACTATAATTATTTTTAGTTTACTTAGTCCTATAATTAAATTTCTTTTCTCCTGATTTTTCTTGCTAGTATTTACATAAATCTAGATACTTTATAGAGTAACACAAATGACATGGAATCTTGCCCTTTCTGTAAAACACAATATTCCATAATATTATAACTTATAACAATTAGTTATAAATGAAAGCATATTAGAATCTATTTAATATGCATATATAAATAGAATATAATTATTATTTGCTTATTTGACAGAGCTTCCCATATGCCTTAAGTATAAAATTTTCTTTCATAAGGAGAGAAAGCAAATCTTAAAATTCAAACCCTGGGAAGGTAGTCAAATGTATTATATTATTATTATTAAACAGTATTAAGTAATCTATTCATTTAAAGTAATCAACTTCCTGATTAACATAATTATTTTAATAATATATATAAAACTTTGGCTTCATAGGCAAATACAGGAAAAAGCTTTTTTTCCCTTACTTTCAGAAATAGGCTTATTTTTCTAGTGGAAGACATACTCACATTCTTTTTTTAAAAAAATATATTTTATTGATTTTAGAGAGGAAGGGAGAGGGAGAGAGAGAGATAGAAACATCAATGATGAGAGAGAATCATTGATTGGCTGCCTCTTGCATGCCCCTTACTGGGGATCGAGCCCGCAATCCAGGCATGTGCCCTTGGCCGGAATCGGACCTGGGACCCCTAAGTCCGCAGGCTGACGCTCTATCCACTGAGCCAAACGAGCTAGGGCCATACTCACATTCTTAAGAAGCTTAACAGATAGTGAATTCCTTAGCTGAGAAACAATTCCCTTGAACTTGGAAATCCCAAGAGGGCTCCAATGACTTACTGCGTAATTACTTTCATTTTCTTACTCTTAGTTTTCGAGGGTTCCCTTGTGTTTCATTGCACTCCTGGCTCCTCACACAGGGGCACCACTTTGCCGGAGCTGACTGGCAGACCCTGAACTACAGATGAATGATTACTATGACACACATTTCTGTGAATGAGAAGTAAGGGGCTAGCTGGCATTGGGAGCCAAAAAAGCCTCGATTGCATGCCTTCTTAGGTTTTTATTGTCACAACAGCTTGAACTAAAATTAACCTCTAGATACAATCAGCAGGGTAAACACCCATGGGAAAACACATGCTTTTTGCAAGTCTAGTTGAATAAGGCTGTCTCCCGGCATAGACACAGCTGATCCTCACAGCCAATTGACCTGGAGGTCAAATCCTCCCAGTGTACCAACAGCAATCAAGGTTTAACAACACCAAGACTTTGCACTCAGCCCACAAAGTGGGGTACCAAGAGCGACCACCTAGGGAGATTGGGGAAGCTGAGCTACCGGCCCCTATAGGTCACTGACCACACAAAGCCACTCCATCAACACAGGGAGGCAGCCAAAATGTGGAGACACCGAAGCAGGTCACAAATAGAAGAGATTGAGGAAAGTAAACTAATGGACGACACAGTGTTCAGAACCACATTTATAAGGTTACTCAAGAATCTTCTAAAAACCGCTGATAAACTTGAAGAGACTTCCAAGGACCTTAATGAGAATACCAAAAAAAAATGGAAAAGGACAAGTCAGAAATCATGCATACACTGTCTGGAATAAAGAATATACAGAAACTCAACTGTAGATCACCATACCCCAAGAGTCAAACCAAAGATCTGGAACATGAGGAAGCAAAAAATACCCAACCAGAGAGATGGAAAGTAAGAAGAATCCAAAAGTGTGAGGATAGCGTAAGGAGCCTCTGGGACGGCTTTAAGCGTACCAACATTCGAATTTTTGGGGTGCCAGAAGAAGAGAGAGAGCAAGATACCGAAAACCTATTTGAAGAAATAATGACAGAAAACTTCCCCCACCTGGTGAAAGAAATAGACTTACAAGTCCAGGAAGCGCACAGAACCCCAAACAAGAGGAATCCAAAGAGGACCACACTAAGACACATCATAATTAAAATGCCAAGGGCAAAAGACAAAGAGAGAATCTTGAAAGCAGCAAGAGAAAAACAGTTGGTTACCTACAAGGGAGTACCCTTTACGACTGTCAGCTGATTTCTCAACAGAAACTATGCAGGCCAGACGGGAGTGGCAAGAAATATTCAAAGTGATGAACTGCAAGAACCTACAACCAAGATTACTCTACCCAGCAAAGCTATCATTCAGAATTGAAGGTCAGACGAAGAGCTTCACAGACAAGAAAAAGCTAAAGGAGTTCATCACCACCAAACCAGGATTACATGAAATGCTAAAGGGTATTCTTTAAGAAGAGGAAGAAGAAAAAAAAGGTAAAGGTAAAAATTATGAACAACAAAAAGACATCAAATACTTACCTACCAACAAGTGAATCTAAAAATCAAGTGAATTAAAAAATCTGAAGAACAGAATGGACTGGTGAATATAATAGAATCAGGGACATAGAAAGGGAGGCGACAGACAATTCTCAGGGGGAAGAGGGTCTGAGGGGTGCAGGAAGAGATTGGACAAAAATCTTACACCTATGGATGAAGACAGTGGTGGGGGGTAAGGGTATGGAGTGGGGTGGGGAATCAGGTGGAGGGGAGCTATGGGGGGGGGGGGAGAGGAACACCTGTAATAATCTGAACAATAAAGATTTATAAAAAAATAAAATTAAAAAAATATATATTTTATCCTTATAATAGCTCTTCTAGAAAGGCATTATTACCCTAATTGTGCAGATGAGAAAACTAACGCAGTGTGGTTTAGGGTCACCCAGTTAGCGAGTGGCAGAGCCAGTTCGGCAACTTTTGTTAGGTTCTCCTGACTCCAAACTACTAACCCACGCTGGGTGGCTGGAGACTGGGAGAAACGGTGGTAATTACTCGGGTGTGGCTGAAGCACTGGCAGCACTCCCCCACGACCTCCAGCGTGGACTGTGTGGCCCTGCCCCTCCGGCACCGCATTGCCCATCTGTTCTGCTCTGCTCACCTCCCACGCGGTGCTGCCTGACGTTTCATACTGATGTGCTGGGACCGACCCCGCCTCCTTTCCTGGTCATCAGTGACCCCTCCAGGAGCTCAGGACAATCCACCCATCCAATCTAGCTTGAGACTGAGGACATTATCCACACACTATCCATTTCTCAGCCCCGGAAATGGGCTTGGACTTCACTCGTGGGCCAGGGATTTTAACCAGGGATATGTGCATGAGCTCCATGGAATCATGAACTATTAGAATTCCAGGAAAAAACCCTCCTAGATAACAGAGAACAAACTGATGGCTGTCAGATGGGATGGGGGTAAGGGGGCTGGATGAAAATGGTGAAAGGATTAAGAAGTACAAATAAGTAGTTAGAATATAGTCACAGAGATATAAAGTATAGCATAGGGAATATAGTCAATAATATTGTAATGACTATGTATGGGGCCAGGTAGGTACTAGATTTATCAGGAGGACCACTTTGTAAATTATATAAATGTCTAACCACTACACATACTAATTATAATGATATTGAATATCAACTGTAATTGAAAAATAAAAATTAAGAAATTGAAAAAAAGGAATTCTAGGAAAACTATTTAACTGAATTGCTAAAGAAAAATTAAGTTTTCATTAGATTCCTGAAGTGTTACCTTAGGTGGCTAGATATTAGGAAGAAAGCAAAGGGAATCAGACACGGAGCCTGCTTGCTTCCCCAGGAAGCTACAGCTTCATACACAACCCACGCCCCAGGGGAGCATAGCATTGCCCCTCCAAGGGGATTAACACCCTCCATTTCCCCCTCCAGTACTGGATTGTCAAAATGGGGCAAGGGGAGGTGCTTGACCTTAGAGGCCTGTCAGTCTAACCTGGGAAAGGGATCATTGGCTAAGGGGTGGACCCATCAGAAGCCCAGGAAAGACTGGGAAGTTGATTGGTTTCTTTGAAAATCCTCCTGGTTAAAACCCCAGGGGATATCTCTCTCTCTCTCTCTCTCTCTCTCTCTCTCTCTCTCTCCCTTTCTCCCTCCCTCAGCCCATAACACTCTTGCCTCTGCACTCTCAAGTTCTCTCCATAAGCAACCATGCGGGGGTCTAGGCCACCTGGGGCCCTTGGCCGGCTGCAGGGGCTCCAAAGGACTCTGCTTTAATATGAAGCAGAAACTCTGGACACTGGCCATTGCTTTGGCCTTGATGAAGATGCGGTTGGACTCTTTCCATGGCATGATGAGGGAGATGGGGCATTGGGAACCCAGGAGGGGCAGCCTTCGGGAATAAACCTTGCCACACACAATCTCCTGTACTTGGGTCCTTGGAATGCTGTCCTCAAAATCCCATGGAAGAACCTGATTTCCGCCCAGCAACAAAAGGGCAATATGACTTTCTTAAAAGGTTAAAAACCATAGAAATGCTTCAATATTGAAGCCACTAGCTACATGTGGCTATATAAATTACCTAAAATTAAATAAAATGTAAGATTCAGTTTCTCAGTCTCACTAGCCACCTTTCCAATGCACCTGTGGACCTTAGCACAGATTGGAGAACATCTCTGTCATTGCAGAAAGCTGTTGGCTAGTGCTGGTATGGAGCATGGGGAGCCACTGAGGACAGTACACAGAGCAACCACATGCTCAGATACGTGGCGTGAAAGGAAAGCCCCGAGACTCCAGGAGGAACTGATCTTTTGCCATAGCAATGGGAATAGAGATGGGGGGGTCACAATTGCAAGAAATGTTTCTGAGCATTTGGGGAAGAAGCTAACTAAAACACAGAGGCAGAAAAAGATGTCAAAGCCAACTCTAAACCTTCTCATTTGAACAGTGGAAAATGCCAACACATTACTTCTGGCCTCCCTTTCCTTCCACTGTCCCCTCATTCACCTTAGACACCCTGGCCAGGTCCCGGGTCAGGGCCTTCACGCTGCTATTTCCTCTGCCTGGAATATTCTTCCTCTAGTTTCCAAAGGTCTCCTTTCCTCTAATCCTTCAAGTGTTTGCTCAGTGTTTGGGAAACCAGCCGGAGTGACTACACGGGGAGACAGCAAATGCCACAGAAGCAGGTGTGAAGGTGAGGAAGCTGATGAGTCATTCTTCGTGTGTGAATCTGTCAACAAAATGCTGGGTCATCACAGATCAGTGACAGTATTCACTGAAGGGCAGCATTTGGAAACAGCTGACTTGCTCTCACTCCAGGTACTGAAGGCCCTCAAGTATCGTATCTTTTCAAATCTTCCCTCAGGAAGTATCCTGATAAACTTATTAATACTGGGTTCTAAAATAGTAATATGTGCAATTTGTTAGCCAACCCGAGTGCTTTTCGTTTTTATGTGGGAAAGGGTCCTAAGCATAGACTGGGTCTCTAATGGCGGCTTTTCATGTACAAACCTGGTGAGAGCCCACTTCCATAGTCCTCCCCTCACAAGGGGCCTTCTGAGCTTATGGGCTGACTAAAGCAATTTTTGAAAGGCATTCAGCAAAGGGTGGACAGAAAAATTCTTTGTGACTAATTCCCCATTACTCATAAAACTTAAATGGCTCAAACATCCCTCCCCTCCCCCTCTGAGCATGTTGGTAATCACTATGTTACTGTATAATGTGAACACTTCCCAATAGAACTAAACTCAGGCCTATAAATATACATGATTAAGGCTTCAAATATAGCACTGCTTTCTTTTCATGGGGGCTATTTCTGTGTGGTGATTGCCTGGCTGATTTGCAATTTTCAAATACAAATGGTTTTTCCTCCATAACCAAGGGTACTTGGCAGGGTGCTGCACACCCAGGCCCTCTCCGTGCAAAAGTCTGTTAAACAGTGTTAAGTGCTCTTCTGAATTACATAAGCAGAGCTGACAACTGGCAACTCCAGATTCTGCAGAGATGAAATAGTGTCTGTTGGGTTCTCTTCTGCTGCTAGAGGAATACGGACTCTTGGAATAAACAATGAAATGATCATGAGCACATAGCCCTGTGGTATTCTAAATTAAATGCACTATGGCAGAAATTAGGAATTAATGCCAATGGAGATTTCTCCAACACTGGATTCATAAGGAACTAAAGTATCCTATATAATAAAGAGGTTAATATGCAAATTAACCCTCACACCCTTGCACAAGATGGCCACCCCATGTGGTCAAAGATGGCCGCCACAAGATGGCTGGCAGGGGAGGGTAGTTGTGGGTGATCAGGCCAGCAGGGGAGGGCAGTTGGGGGTGACCAGGCTAGTAGGGGAGGGCAGTTGGGGGCAATCGGGCTGGCAGGGGAGCAATTAGGCATCGATCAGGCTGGCAGAGGAGTAGTTAGGGGGTGATCAGGCTGGCAGGCAGGCGAGTGGTTGGGAGCCAGCAGTCCCAGATTATGACAGGGATGTCCAACTGCCAGTTTAGGCCTGTTGGATCCTATGGATCGGGCCTAAACCAGCAGTCCAACATCCCCTGAGGGGTCCCAGATTGGAGGGGGTGCAGGCCGGGCTAAAGGACACCCCCCCAGTGCACAAATTTCATGCACCGGGCCTCTACAATGGGGACTTTAAAGTACTACCTAAGTTTTAGGGTTATTGAGAAGATTAAATGAAACAAAGCATGTAAAAAAAAGCCCAGTACCTGGCATATACTAAATACCCAGTAAACATCTGTTAATATTTTGTCCAAAAAAATCTATCTTCAGTGTCTTTCATTGGTTCTGAACACTTGGCAAACTAGGAAACAATTCTAGTTTGTGATAATTAGAGTTAATCGGGAGGCTGAACCAGTTGATGTATAATGGAAATTTAAAGTGCAAGTCTTGATAAATCCTATCTTTCCCCTTATTGTATATTATACTCTTTTAAAACTATTCTTAACCTGTTCTGACTTTGCTTAAAAATCAAATGGTTTCCTGATAGAGTATCACAAAAACTCACAGCAAACACTATACTTAATGGTGAAATATTGAAAGCTTTGCTCTTAAGATTGGGAAAATACAAAGATACTTAATGTGACTGCCTCTTTTCAACATTGTGCTGGAGGCTCTCACTAAATGTAATTAAAAGTATCATTTACCATAGCATAAAATGATCGCATACCTAAGAATAAATTTAACAAAAGATGGCCAAGATTTTATTGAAATTAAAAAGACCTAAATAAATGAAGAGAGATATATTCCTAGATTGTAAAGATGGCAATTTTCATAAAATTGATCTATAGAGTCAATACAATTCAAATAAAAATCCCAGAAAGTTAAAAAAAATTTTTTTGTAGAATTGACAGGATGATTCTAAAATTTATACAAAGACTAAGAATAGATAATATCTTGAAGAATATAGCTAAAAGATTACACAACCAGGTATCAAGATTTATTATAAAGTTATAGTAATTAAAACAGTGAAATGTTGGTACAAGGATAGAAAAATATACCAATGAAACAATTCCAGAAACACACCCTACACATATACTTGATTTATGATGAGGTGACACTACAGGGCAGTGAGGTAAAGGATAGTCTTCTAGTCCTAGCTGGTTTGGCTCAGTGGATAGAGACTGAAGGGTCCCAGGCTCAGACTGAAGGGTCCCAGACTCAATTCCAGTCAAGGACACATGCCTGGTTTGCAGGCTTGATCCCCAGTAGGGTGTATGCAAGAGACCTTTGATCAATGATTCTCTCTCATCATTGGTGTTTCTCTCTCTCTTTCCCTCTCCCTTCCTCTCTGAAATTAATAAAAAATATATATGTTAAAAAAAAAAAGGATGGTCTTCTAATTAATAGTGCTCAGTTAATCTTGGTCCCTACCTCACATTATACAAAAATATCTATTTAAGGAAACACACACAAAAAAGTACATTCTGTATGATTCCACTTACATAAAACTCAAAAACAGGAATAACTATTCGTGACAGAAAAGGGGGATCTTTCTTATGGCAGGGAATGGCCAGTAGGGGCCCAACAGGAAACTTCTGGAGATCTGGCAATGTTGTATTTCTTGATTTGGGTGATAATTATATGACTGTATTCACTTCATAAAAATCTATTGAGTTGTTCACCTATGACTTGTGTTCTTTTCTGTATGTTTAATATACTTCAGTAAAAAATTAACAGAAAAAAAGTGGTCACACATGGTTGGCATCGGAACCAAGAGTCTTTATATTTCACACACAAAAAACACTTTCTTCTAGTGCCATTTTGTTCTAAAGATAAATGTGAACATTTCATACAGTATATTATCAAATGTATCCCTCAGGATCCCTAAGTGCCTACTGAGATGTAGCACCTCCTGCTCATGCGAGGTCCCGCTAATTCAGAAACTCCTCCTAGCTGATACTTTAAATCTGAGAGCACCAAGTAAGAGTACTTTGCATTCATTTGATCTGCATTCAACACTTCAAGCTAGCCAGGTCACAGGCAGGTAATTCCTATCATTCTTTTTGGTTTTGGTTTTGTTTTTGTTAATTCTCACCAGAGGATATTTTTCCATTGATTTTTAGGGAGAGTGGAAGAGAGAGGGAGAGACACAGAGAAACATTGATGTGAGAGAAACATATCGATTGGTTGCCTTTTGCATGAGCCCTGACCAGGTCCGGGCTGGGGAGGAGCCTGCAACCCAAGTACATGCCCTTGACTGGAATCAAACCCAGGACCCTTTCCTTTGGCCTGCAGGCCAACACTCTGTCCACTGAACCAAACCGGCTAGGGCTGTAATTGTTAATTGTAGACAAGAACAAATAAGTTCACTTCCCATGCCCAATATTAATATTATTATGGCAATTTAAGAAAACCACCTGATCAATTTAAGTATCAATGCCAGCTGACAGTCATGACTTTTCATCACAGCTAGGACTACATTTCTGCAGAGGAGATACGTTCTCTGCTTGCTCAGATGAGCCCACCATTTACTTAATGAGTTCAACTAGATCAAAAGGTGCAATGGTAGCCTCTAAAAAAGGTGTCACAATTGATTACTTTCAGTTGTTTTAAAAGTAGATTTTATTCCCGAGAACTTTAACATAATGTTCATTTTACTGGTAGCTCTCAAATGTGCTAATGCTGGAAATGTGTAAGTAATTAAATTGGGAGGCTGAACCAGTTGGATGTATAATGATAATTTAAAGTGCATGTCTTGGTAAATCCTATCTTTCCCCTTATTATATATTAGATTCTTTACAAACTATTGTTAGTTAACCTTTTCTTAAAAATCAAATGGCTTTAGGATAATTAACTAGCATTTTGGAGACATAGATTAAGTACTATTTACTAGAGACCCTTCCCATTACGTTCCTCAGATCTTTTTCAAACCAAAAGCAAGTATTAATTTGGCTTTCACCCATAAGTCTAAACACTGTAAACATTGAAGCATACTTTCCAGAGACCTCTTATTTCCTGTTCTGATTCTGGCAAGGTAGTCTCCTCTCTGGTATTCTAACCTTGGGAGGAATTCTTTGGTAGAATCATGCGCACAGTTAAGTATTGCTCTTTATCCTTTGTCTCAAGTAAGTAAGTTTCAAGAACAGCAATGGTAAGGGATCTGCCTGAAAAGCAGATGGTGGGTCTAGTCCCGGTTCAATCGACTGTGGTGTCCTAGGCAAGCCATCCATGCCTCAGTGTTCTCATCGATGAATCAGTAGGGCCATTTCTGGCATTGTTTCCTGTCAAACATACAGGAGGTGCTTGGTAGTCTATGATTGCACAAGAATTAGGTAATTTCAAAAACATCTTCCAACTTTTCATCATATTTAAGTCAATTCACTTCTGTGGAAAGTAGTCAACCAGCAAAATAAAATGCAAATTAACCAGGTCTCCTGTTCCACCACTATTCTTGGGGCAGAATGGGAATAGAAGAAACCAGCACTGGAAGGTGCTAATAGAGAAAATAGTGATATAATAAGCACCTTTATTTGTAAAGAACTAAATTAAAAACCAGAAGGATCCCTGCCCCCAAATGGCCAAATGGACCATGAACTAAAGAAGAAAAAGGTAGTATTTTAT
The DNA here is from genome assembly GCF_027574615.1 of Eptesicus fuscus. NCBI lineage: Eukaryota > Metazoa > Chordata > Mammalia > Chiroptera > Vespertilionidae > Eptesicus > Eptesicus fuscus. The sequence continues at coordinate 71,767,645 of NC_072477.1, read as the reverse complement.
ATGACCAATTCCTAACCAGAACTCTTGACTTTTTGAAAAATGTCAATAAAATTGGTTTCTCAAAAGAGCTTAATATTACTCAGGGCATCTCCCAAGAAGTGGCTACCATTGATTCTTTTACTCAGACTTACTGCAAGAAGAAATGTGTGGGATGAGTATGCAATAATGTAAGACAAAGATGGAGAAGGGGATCGTGGAGATAGTCATCTCTGGAGATCAACCCAGAGAATTCAATGTCTCATGTGAGGCAACTTTTGGGGTCCTCTACGTTAAACATTCTCATAAAGGGAAATTTTCTTCATTTCTTTATAGTTGCCTTAATTTTTTCTATTATTTCTGGCCCATCCCTATTGGCCATTCCTTTCCCTTTTGAAACTTAAACTTTTCAAAGAAAACAAACATTTAAACCTTCATGGTAAGAAATGAGAAGAGCCTAACGTGAAACGCTTAAGTCTAAAATGAAAAGTAAAACAAAGAATGCTCAGTGACCTTTTTGTCAGAGACTCACATGAAGAAATGTCATGGTACATTGATCAAACTTTTATTCATTTGCATTTTCGGGATGTTGCTATTAATACCACATGACACTCAACAAATTACAATACAACATGACATTCTGTACAAATCACCTCTAGTTTCTTCTTCAGCTGTGTTACTTCAGCCCCTGGTTACTTAAAAAAATGTATTAGAGACTTTAATACCCCACTATCACCACTGGACAAATCCTCTAAACAAAAAATCAGCAAAGAAACAGCAATCCTAAATGAATCACTAGACCAGATGGAATTAATTGACATCTTCAGAACATTTCACCCCAAAGCCACAGAATATACATTCTTCTCAAGTGCACATGGGTCATTTACAAAGATAGACCATATGCTGGGTCACAGGCAAAGTCTCTTCAAATTCAAGAAGATAGAAATTATATCAAGCGTCTTCTCAGATCACAGTGGCATAAAACTGGAAATCAACTACAATAAATATAATCCAAAGAAATCAAACACATGGAGACTAAACAGCATGCTATTAAACAAGGACTGGGTCACCAGAGAGATCAAGGAAGAAATAAAAAACATCATGGCAACAAATGACAATGAAAACACAACAATCCAAAATCTATGGGACACAGCGAAAGCAGTCTTGAGAGGGAAGTTCATAGCTCTACAAGCCTATTGCAAAAAACAAGAAACAATGGTAATAAATTACTTAACCCTACAACTCAAAGAGCTAGAAAAAGAGCAGCAAGAAAAGCCCAGGGTAACCAGAAGGAAGGAAATAACAAAGATCAGAGCAGAGATAAACGACATAGAGACCAAAGAAACAATACAAAAGATCAACCAAAACAAGAGCTGGTTCTTTGAAAGGATAAACAAGATTGATGGACCTCTAGCCAGGCTCACCAAGAAGCAAAGAGAGAGGACCCAAATAAACAAAATCAGAAATGAAAGAGGTGAAATAACAACAGACCCCGCTGAGATACAAAGGATTGTTACAAAATACTACGAACAACTCTATTCCAACAAACTGGACAACCTGGAGGAAATGGACATATTCCTAGAAAAATATAACCTTCCAAAAATCAATCAAGAAGAATCTAAAGAGCTCAATAGGCCAATAACTATGGACGAAATTGAAGCAGTCATCAAGAAGCTTCCGGCAAACAAAAGCCCGGGGCCTGATGGCTTCACAGGAGAGTTTTACCAAACATTCAAGGAAGAACTAAAACCTATCCTCCTCAGACTATTCCAAAAAATTCAAGAAGAAGGAACACTTCCAAGCTCCTTCTATGAAGCCAGCATCACCCTAATACCAAAACCAGATAAAGACAACACAATGAAAGAGAATTACAGACCAATATCCCTCATGAACATAGATGCCAAAATCCTCAACAAAATTCTAGCAAATTGGCTCCAGCAGTACATCAGAAAGATCATACACCATGACCAAGTAGGATTTATCCCAGGAATGCAAGGATGGTACAATATCCGCAAATCAATAAACGTGATACATCACATAAACAAGTTGAGAGATAAAAATCACATAGTCATATCAATTGATGCAGAAAAAGCATTTGACAAAATCCAACACCCTTTCTTGATAAAAACTCTCAACAAGGTGGGAATAGAAGGCTCATACCTCAACATAATAAAAGCTATATATGATAAACCCACAGCAAACATCATACTCAATGGACAAAAACTAAAAACATTTCCCCTAAGAACAGGAACAAGACAGGGATGCCCACTCTCACCACTCCTGTTTGACATAGTACTGGAAGTATTAGCCATTGCAATTAGACAAGAAGAAGAAATAAAAGGCATCCAAATTGGAAAAGAACAAGTAAAGCTGTCTTTATTTGCAGACGACATGATAATGTACATAAAAAATCCGAAAGACTCCGTCAAAAAACTAATAGACTTAATAAATGAATTCGGCAATGTAGCAGGATACAAAATTAACGCCAAGAAATCTATGGCCTTTCTATACACCAATAGTGAACTTACAGACAGAGAGACTAAAAAGGCAATCCCATTTGCCATCGCACCAAAAAAATTAAGATACCTAGGAATAAACTTAACTAAGGAGGTAAAAGACCTATACACGGAAAACTACAGGACTCTGAAAAAAGAGATAGAGGAAGACATAAACAGATGGAAGAACATAGCATGTTCATGGATTGGTAGAATCAACATCATTAAAATGTCCATACTACCCAAAGCAATCTATAGATTCAATGCACTCCCCATTAAAATACCAATGGCATATTTCACAGACCTTGAAAGAACTCTCCAAAAATTCATCTGGAATAAAAAAAGACCCCGAATAGCCACAGCAATCCTGAGAAAGAAGAATAAAGTAGGAGGGATCTCAATACCAGATTTCAAGCTGTATTACAAAGCCACTGTTCTCAAAACAGCCTGGTACTGGCACAAGAACAGACATATAGATCAATGGAACAGAATAGAGAATCCAGATATTGACCCAAACCACTATGCTCAATTAATATTTGACAAAGGAGGCATGAACATACAATGGAGTCAAGACAGTCTCTTCAATAAATGGTGTTGGGAAAATTGGACAGATACATGCAAAAAAAATGAAGCTTGATCACCAACTTATGCCATACACAAAAATAAACTCAAAATGGATACAGGACTTAAACATAAGACGGGAAACCATAAAAATACTAGAGCAATTCACAGGCAGCAAAATCTCAGACATATGCCAAAAGAAATTCTTCACTGACACTGCCCCTAGGGCAATGGAAGCTAAAGAGAAAATTAACAAATGGGACTACATCAAAATAAAAAGCTTTTTCACAGCAAAAGAAACCATCAACAAAACAACAAGAAGGCCTACTGCATGGGAGAACATATTTGCAAATGGCATCACTGATAAAGGTTTAATCTCCAACATCTACAGGCAGCTTATACAACTTAATAAAAGGAAGATAAATGATCGAATAAAAAAATGGGCAACAGACCTAAATAGAATCTTTTCAAAAGAAGACAGAAGGAAGGCCAAGAGACACATGAAAACATGCTCAACGTCACTAATTATCTGAGAGATGCAAATCAAAACAACAATGTGGTACCATCTCACACCTGTCAGAATGGCTATCATCAACAAATCAACAAATGACAAGTGTTGGCGAGGATGCGGAGAAAAAGGAACCCTTGTGCACTGCTGGTGGGAATGCAGACTGGTGCAGCCACTGTGGAGAACAGTATGGAGTTTCCTCAAAAAACTGAAAATGGAACTCCCATTTGACCCAGTAATCCCACTCCTGGGAATATATCCGAAGAAACTAGAAACACCAATCAGAAAGGATATATGCACCCCTATGTTCATAGCAGCACAATTCACCATAGCTAAGATTTGGAAACAGCCTAGGTGCCCATCAGCAGATGACTGGATCAGAAAACTGTGGTACATCTACACAATGAAATACTATGCTGCCATAGAAAAGAAGGAATTCTCATCATTTGCAGCAACCTGGATGGAATTGGAGAACATTATGTTAAGTGAAATAAGCCAGTCAATGAAAGAAAAATACCACATGATCTCACTCATTTATGGATAATAAAGAACATTATAAACTTGAACAAAAAGATAGATACAGAGACAGTAAAGCATCAAACAGACTGTCAAATTACAGGGGGAAAGTTAGGGAGAGGTGGGGGAGATAAGAGATCAATCAAAGGACTTGTATGCATGCATATAAGCATAACCAACGGATGCAAAACTCTGGGGGGTGAGAGCATAAATGGGAGTGGGGTGGGGGGTGGCAATGGTAAGATATGTACACATATAATACCTTAATAAAAAAATTGGAAAAAAAAATGTATTAGTCTTTTTTTTTTTTTTTTTTTTAAGGCGAGGAAAAACTTTCTCTCTACCTTAACGTCCGGTCCGTCCGTGGCTGGGGCCTGTGAATTAGACTCATAAAAGATAGATTAACAGGAGAAAGAGCATACATACTTGTAAATGACTGAACTAAAAACCAGAAGAAAAAAACAAAAACAAAAAGGTCAAGTCTATAAAAGCAAATTTAATTGATATTTTAAATTTTACTTCCACGGGGGATACACAGAAAAGTGAAAAGTCAAAAGAAGCAGTAAGACTTGGAAGCTTATGTACTGTTTTGACAAAGGGTGATAAACTGTGAAGTAAATAGGCAAAGGAAAAGGGGGGTGGGCTTCCAGAGGGGGTGAGTTGTGGAAGAGTCAATATATGGGGAAACTGATGGAAAATAAGGATTATGTTAGGTAAGGTGTTTTTTAATGTAGGCTCATCTCAGTGTCATCTCTTCCAGTAATAAAGACCAAAGGAGAGGGGACACCTTTACAAAGGAACATCTAGGCCCTGCTTTGGGGCAGAAGCAGCCCAGAGTCCTTCCTGCATCTATTGCTTCTCAACTGCCTTCAACTCAAAATAATCTTTACGCCAAAGTGGCATATTTTAGGATGGCATATTATGACCCCTTAATATTCTAAGAAGCAATCAGAGTTCAATTGCTTCTGTAAAAGTATTAGTTTCCAACTTGTGTTCTGTGGAGCTAGCTCCCTAAGGTGTCTTATTTTTTTTTAAAAAGTTCTATGGTCAAATAAGTTTGAGAAATGCTGAGTTAAACATGATTTCTTTTTCTAGCAGAAATTCTCAGAACTTTTAGTTAACTAGAAATACACTGTGATTCGACAAAAGGGAAGTAATAATTCATTACATTTCCTAAACTTATTTGACCATGGAGCATGTTTTTCAGAGTATGCTTCAAGACCAGTGTTTCCTGTAATACATATTGAGAAATAGTGGGATCAGCCACATTTGTATGTAACTGCAAAAGTTTGTGTGGCCACTGAAATAAGTATAAGCCAAAAGGGAGAGAGCAACTGACTGAAGCTGCCAAGTGTCGGTCAGCAGTAGCCATGCTGCCTTTGAATCATGCTCCGGGACTGAGCTCTGGTTGGTTCCTAGGAAGAAAAACTAAAGCATCGAAAGTTTCTGGGTCCCACTGAATTGAACCCCTTTCTTGGGTACGAAAGAGCACCAAGGGATGAAGGAAAATAGTCTCATGTGCTCATCTCCATCCGTGGCTCAGTACTGTGCCAGTTGTATTATTCTTAAACATCTATTAACATGATTGCTTCATAATTACAAAGGCTAACTGCCAAGCATTTTTCACGGGAAGCAAGGCAATGCTTGTCTTTAATTGCTCTATTGGCTGATGCAAAAGGGTCAGCATTAAAAAAAAAAAATCTTTTAGACTGGCTGCTCTGAAAAGCCATCTTTGCATTGTTCCTGTGGCTTCCTCTCCGCTCGCTGCAACCACCTCCGCCCCGCGCCTCCTCCACCGCCGCGGACTCCGGCAGCTTCTTCGCCAGAGTCCTCCAACTCTCGCTTTTTTTAAAAAAAATCCTCTGCATAGGATCACCGGTGTGCCCCACCATGTCAGACACGGCCGTGGACACCAGCTCCGAGATCACCACCAAGGCCTTAAAGGAGAAGAAGGAAGTTGTGGAGGAGGCAGAGAATGGAAGAGATGCACCTGCGAATGGAAATGCTAATGAGGAAAATGGGGAGCAGGAGGCTGACAATGAGGTAGATGAAGAAGAGGAAGGAGGAGGGGAGGAAGAGGAAAGTGATGGTGAGGAAGAGGATGGAGATGAAGATGAGGAGGCTGAGGCAGCTACAGGTAAACGGGCAGCTGAAGATGATGAGGATGACGATGTTAACACCAAGAAGCAGAAGACTGATTAAGATGCCTAGACAGCAAAAAAAGGAAAAGTTAAAGGCCTCCGTGACCTATTCACCCTCCACTTCCCATCTCAGAATCTAAACGTGGTCACCTTCGAGTAGAGACTCCCGCCCACCTGCCCACCCACCCACCTCGGGCAGCGCCACCTGCAGATGACACGCGCTCTTCACCACCCAACCAAATCCACAACGTGAATTTGCAACAGGGGAGAAAAAAAGAACCAAAACTTCCAAGGCCCTGCTTTTTTTCTTAAAAGTACTTTAAAAAGGAAAATTTGTTTGTATTTTTTATTTACATTTTATATTTTTGTACATATTGTTAGGGGTCAGCCGTTTTTAATGATCTTGGGATGACCAAACCAGCCTTTGGAGCATTCTCTGTCCTACTTCTGACTTTACTTGTGGTGTGACCATCCTATCTAATAATAGACAAATATGCAAATTGACCATACCTCTGACACACCCACAAGCCACGCCCACCATCCAATCAGAGCGAGCATGCAAATTAACCCAAACCAAGATGGCTACAGCCACAGAGAGCAAGGTTTCCTAGGTAACAGAGGAAGCCAAGCTTTCCACCTGCCCTTGCCAGGCCTAAGCCTCCACTCAAGCTACAAAGTTTCAATTATAGAAGGTAAACAAATTCAAACAAATGGCAGCAGAATGGAGCTTGAGAGAGCAGGCCAGGGTTGCCGCCGGCAACAGGGGAAGCAACGCTTTCCGCACACCCTGGCCGGGCCCACCCACTTAAGGCAACAAAGTTTCAATTATAACCCCAACACAAATGGCTGCCGGCCTTGGAGGGAGCCCCAGGCTTGGCTCTGCTCCAGGCTACAAAGTTTCAATTGTAGAAGGAAAGTAAATTCCAGATACCAGGGCCTCCGCTTGCATTGCCAGGGGGCGTAGCCCGCCTGCAAACCACCACAGGCCCCTCGCTCAGTCCGCCCCACACCCCAAGGGAACCCCCACCTGATCCGGGACACCCTTCAGGGCAAACCAGCTGGCCCCCACCCCTGTACCAGGCCTCTATCCTATCTAATAAAAGAGTACTATGCAGATTGATCATCACTGCAACACACAATATAGCTGCCCCCATGTGGTCAAAGATCCTGCCCCCATGTGGACACAAGATGGCCACCATAAGATGGCCAGCAGGAGAGGGCAGTTGGGAGGCACCTGGCCTGCAAGGGAGGGCAGTTGAGAAGGACCAGGCCTGCAAGGGAGGGCAGTTGGAGGTGATCAACCCTGCAGGAGAGGGCAGTTAGGAGTAACCAGGCCGGCAGAGGAGGGAAGTTGGGGGCAAACAGGATGGCAGCAGAGTGGTTAGGGCGTGATCAGGCTGGCAGGAAGAAGCGGTTAGGGGCAATCAGGAAGGCAGGCAGACAAGCAGTTGGGAGCCAGCAGTCCTGGATTGTGAGAGGGATGTCCAACTGCCCGTTTAGGCCTGATCCTGGTGGGATCGGGTCTAAACGGGCAGTCAGACATCCCTCGAGGGGTCCCAGATTAGAGAGGGTACAGGCTGGGCTGAGGGACAACCCCCCTCCGTGCACGAATTTCGTGCACTGGGCCTCTAGTGTTCATTATAATCTCAAAGGAGAAAAAAAACCTTGTAAAAAAAGCAAAAACAACAACAAAAAAACAATCTTATTCCGAGCATTCCAGTAACTTTGTGTATGTACTTAGCTGTACTATAAGTAGTTGGTTTGTATGAGATGGTTAAAAAGGCCAAAGATAAAAAGGTTTCTTTTTTCCCTTTTTTTGTCTATGAAATTGCTTTTTATTTATTTTTTTTTTGGCCTGTTTGATGTATGTGTGAAACAATGTTGTCCACAATAAACGGGAATTTTATTTTGCTGAGTTGTTCTAACAACAACAACAACAAAATCTTTTAAATCTTATTTTAATTGAAGAAACACCTGTAAAAATACCATTTGAGGGGCTTCAAGATAAAAAAGAAAAAGCATATTCAAGGCACGAAACTAAATAACTGCAACAATATAATGATTTGGGGGTAGGGAGTACAGGATTCAGGACGATGGAAGTCATCAGTCTGTCGGAGGCTGCACAGCAGCTATGCCTTCCCTCCCATTACGCTGTGCTGCCAGAACTCTAGTTCCACAGAGACCACCCTCCATGCCATGCCAGACCGACTCAGGTTCCCAATCAGGGGGCGTGATTCTTGATCCTCAAAGGTCAATTCCACCCATGTCCCTTCTTCATCCTGCTCCATGCGCCCTGGATGGGACAGAGCTAAGCACCCACATCAGAGGATTGGTTGCAAATCCTACACTGTCTCAAAGCTTTGGGGAAAAGAGGAGAGAGAGCAACTAATATTTACTGAGCACCTAGATACCAGATGTTTTCATGAACATCACCTCATTAACAAACAAATCTTTTCCTTATTTTGTACGTAAAGAAAATTGGGGCTTAGACTGGTTATAAAACCAGTCCAAGGTCAACCCAAATGCTGATGAGTAAATTAGGTTAAAATCTGAGCCAGGTCTGAGTGAGTCCGAGGTCTGTTTTATAACATCATGCTGTCTCCTGATCATAAAACACTTCATTTTATATGGGAGCACAAAGGGCCCATTTCTCCCAGGGTCTAGCAAAACATCTCAACTTTTATCATCACTTCTAGAGACCCGATAATGTTTAGATCTTGTCATTCATTTGCCCAAACCAATGGAGCTATTTATTTTCAACTCTGGTAACAAACTTTCTTAACTCAGCATTTTTCAGGGGAAAAAAATCTAAATTCCTGAATTGCTTCATTTCATGCTCATTCTCTTTGCATGCATCTTTCTGGCTTTTAAAAATAGAGTCCAAATCATTGCGTATTCAGATATGAAGCACAGGAAGAGCAACGGGAACACTAATGTGCAGTGGTCTCCAGGCGAAGAGTACCTGTGTCTGTACTTACTCTAAATTAAACAGAAAACTCTCAGATTTATAGATAAACCAAATACTATCCTAGGCCTATGGACTTGGATTCTACCCCTCTCTCCACAGTTACTACCCTGGCTAAGACCATTTGATTCAGCCTTGTTATTTAAAATAAGAGTTGCTCTCTTAAGTTCCTTAAAAATTCTATAGTTAACTGCAACTCATTGGCCTTTCCAGAGATAACGCAATCTAAAATAATTCAAATCCCACCACCATAATCCTTTTTAAAATTTCTTTGATAAATGCAAAGGATATACCCATCTTCCAGTTAAATTTCCTTTTGAGTTTAACAGGAAATCAGAAGCAAAGAAAAAGATATGGTGATCTAGCAAGACCGTGATTTATAGTGTTTGGAAAACAATTTACTTAATGAGAAAGTAGCATAAAAGTTTGCTTATCTTGGTCACAGGTATTATAATTCATATCCCTAAAGGGTAGAGAGAAAAATCATTCTTTTCCAGGAAAGACAATCCTATCTAATAAAGAGGGAATATGCAAATTGACCATCACACCATAATGGTCAAGATGGCTGCGCCCACAGCCGAAGCAGGGATTCCATAACATAAAATGGCTGTGACCACAGCGGAGGCTGAGTTCCCATAATGAGCCTTAATGAGCAATCAGCAGGGACCTGAGGCTGCGTGGCGCTGGGTCAGGGCAGGGGACCTAAGGCTGCGCCCCCCGCCTGGTGGGGCTTGACAGGGGACCTCAGGCTGCGCCCCCCGCCCCAGTGCCAGGCTTGGGGACCTCAGGCCACGCCCCACACCCCAGCAGGGCTTGACAGTGGACCTCAGGCCATGCCCCCCGCCCAGAAGGGCTTGACGGGGGAACTTTAGGCCACGCCCCCCACCCTGGTGCTGGGCTGCAGAACCTGAGGCCACACCCCCCACCCAGCGGAGCTTGATGGGGAACTCAAGGCATGCCCCCTGCCCTGGCCCGGGTTGGGGGACCTCAGGACGCGCACCCTGCCCCAGGCCAGGGGACCTGAGGCTGTGTCCCCCACCCAGCGGGGCTTGACAGGGGTGGGGCTGGCCGGGTCTGGATCTAGCCCAATGGGGGTTGGGCCGGCCAGGTCCAGGTTTTGCGTGATTTCGAGGCACATGTGGGTGGGCGAGGACTTGACTCTGGTTCCCGTGGTGTGCCCCAGACTCTGACAGGAGGAAGGTTTTCATATACATTTTACTAATTTTCTTTCATCTCTGACACTTCTATTATAAAGGGCAAATAGCAATATTAAAATATTTCCTCTAATTAATTCCCTTTTAATGTGCACAAATATTGTGCACCGGGTCACTAGTCCTATATAATAAAAGGCTAATATGCAAATTGTCCCCTCAACCGAGAGTATGACCAACTGGGAGTTCAACTGGAGTTTGACCAGGGGGTGGGGCCGGCCAACCACCTGCGGCCCCTCCCCCAGCCGGCCCCACCCCAATCGTGCCCCCCCCCACCCGTGATTGGCCCACCAACCACCCACAGCCCCTGCCCCGGGTCGGTCCAGCCCAATTGGCCCCAATCGGACCCCACCCATGCACGAATTTGGGCACCGGGCCTCTAGTAATAGCATAAAGCTCCTTCCCTCTTGCTTAGCCTGATACTATATATTCACCTGATACTATATGTTTACAATGAAAGTAATTCTGCGGGTGCTAGACCTCACACAGATGCCTGAAACACCTGCTTTCGAATTCTTACACTCGGAGACAACATGTAACTGGCTACCTGGCTCAATCCTTACCGGACAGCAGACAACCTACCTTCCTAGAGCAGTTTCCTCATCATTTCACACCCCTCATCAGCCACCACTTCCATTTCCCTCCCTCACCCACATTTACACAAGAATTCTGAGGCATGAGACACTTGTAAGGTGAGAGTGAATCACATCTGCCACCACCTGATAGAGCTGAGCAAACACTAGTCACTCAAAAATACCCTTCCCTGGCCTGACTTCCTGGGTCTAATTTCTTAATGAAGTGATCATTTCTTCAAGATGGAGAATCAGAAGCATTTCAATGGCTGTGTGCAGTTCTTATTTCATCAAAGGTTCTTTGGACATGGTCAAGGCTGAAGTACATGTAGTAGAGGAGATACTTTGGGAGAAATTCCTCCTTTAGCCACTCTAGCAGATGTCAAAATGTGGGAGAGAACTAGTGGACAATTTCTCCCTCCACATATACAAATATTCACTTTTTCTGGCCACCCATGCAAGGGACCTTATAAGCAGAAGTCCTTGTCAGGAAATTTGAGTCACTCTCAGGTAATTCTACCTTCGAGATCATCCTTCTACCTCTCATTCATGTGAGGACAGCACAGTCATCTCAGTACAGTGCTTCTCAAACTACAAAGTACTTATGAATCACCTGGGGACTTTGTGGAAATGAGGATTCAAATTTAATAGGTCTAGGGTAGACCCTAATGCCTGCGTTTCTAACACGCCTTCAATAGACACTGATGCTGCTGATTGCAAACCACACTCAAGTAGCAAATTCCGCATCTCTTTCCTCTCCCAGAACTGGAGCACATTTTACCTTAAGGTCTCTTTGTGGCTGGTTATCTACCAAGAGAACTAAGCCGGGCAGGAAACGCAGAACCTCGGCGTGCCCTGTGAGCTCCATCCTGCACACAGGGGCTCAGCACGCTGCTCTCACTGTCCAGACTCCGGGCCTTCCTTCTTGCCCACATAGAGTTGCCACATTCTTGCTTAGCTAAATGGCAAACCTGGCTCAGCCTCCCCAGCCTTATCTGATGCCACTCTGCCAGCAACTCAAACATCCGGAGCACCTGCTCTAGGACACATTCCTGGGCCCTCACCTGAGATTTTCATTCATTAGGTTGGGAATGGCCCCAAAAAGAAACAGACACTCTAGGTGATTCTGATCTGTTAACAAATTTTCGGGAAGCAAATACATGTAACCTCTTTGATGGATTTGAGAAACCTGTATGCTATGGTTGTTAATGCCTTTACATCAAGGAAGAAAGGTTAAAAATAAAACAAAACAAGTTGAGCATCTGATACTATGATAGAACTATTTCCTCCCCAATTTCAACACTTGCTTAGGGGCATTTATGATTATTTCCAGTGCACTGTCTTTTTTCTTTTTTATAGAAGTTCACTAAAAATGTAAAATATGTCCTATATATCCTATAGAAAATTCCTTTAATGTAGGTATGATTAAAGATACACTCAGTTAATGAGAAAAATATCAAAGGAATTATTATTTGCCCTTCTGATTGAACTGAAATGGAGTTGTTCATATACATACAATTTAAAAAATATATCCAAGAACAAACACTGATTACCAGGTAACAAAAATAAGGACTGAACATTATTACCTTTGAAATGGCAGAAGCAGATACAAAATACAAAAAGTAACTTTACTTTGACTTTATAGGTGAAATGTCCTCCCTAAGAAAGGCTGGCATTGGCTATTTGGTCTCTGGGGCAGATGTGGCATCTTGCTGGGTGCCAGCCTCCGTGGGCACAGCCTCGGGGCCTGCTGCAGCAGCAGTGACCTCAGAGACAGCGGAGGTGGCTTCTGGACTGGAACCAGTCCCTGCCTGACCAAATGTGGCCTTAGTCTGGCCAGGGGTGGTCTCAGTCTGACTGGGGGTGGCCTCCGTCTCACTGGGGGTGGCCTCAGGCTGAGAGGCTAACAGTTCATGACTGACGCTGGCATCTGTTTGACAGGGGATGTCAGCCTGAGTAGGCATGCCCTCTTCTTCTGTTTCCATTTCTGTTTCCTGACTTTGAACTTCCTCACCTTCTTCTACCATAGCAGGTGGTAACTGCAAAAAAGTCTAATAGAAAAAATAAGGAAAATATCAGTATGAATGAACTCAAATAAAAGAATTGGCTTATAAAGTTAAGCTCTCACATTAACATTATTATCTTCCTAAAAGATACTGTTCACTCTTAAGAGTTCTCCAGAATAATGCTGGCCATTTCATGTTACAGATGAAACAACTCTGATGACAATGGCCTACGTTTTGCTGAATATGCCAACACGGATATCACAAATGATCAAAATACATATTACATCTCTAGAGAGGGAAATAATATGAAAACCTATTATATTTTTTAGCAAAGGAATTTGCTGTCACACTTCTGGAAAAACTGTGGCTGATTAGGACTGACCGACACACCAAGTCGAGAAGGGCCAACGTTGATCAAGGAGCTCTGTGAGGGGCAGGAAGAAACCAAGCCCTGGGACAAAGCCATGGCAGGGAGGGGGAGGGTACGAGACTCTGTCCCACCCAAACACTGGAGCAGCTCTAGATGCTGAGCCTGGTTGCTGGAACCGGTGGGAAAGGGATTAGTAAAAAATGAGAGGGCTTACCAAGAGGCATGAGGACACTTTGGGGGCTAATAAATATGTTCATTATCTTGACTGTGATGATGGTTTCACAGGTATATACGTGTGTCAGAATATCAAATTGTATACTTTAAATAAGTGGATTTTGTTGCATGCTGAATTATACCTACATAAAGATGTTTTGAAAGTATGGATATTATATGAATACTAACAACCCATTTTCGTTTAGTTGGTTTTCTACAAGGAATCACGTATTTAAAGATTTATTCTGAGATGAAGGAATACAGTCAATAATATTGTGATAATCCTGCACAGTGACAGATGATTCCTAAATTAGCGGGGTGATCACATTGTAAAGTATAAAAATGCCAAATCACTATATTACCAATATAACTAATATAATATTATAACACTTAAATTTTTTCTAAAAAGTGATATATTCTGCAACAGATAAGATTCTTTAGTAAGAAGAAAACTAAGAGTTAGTGCTGAGAAAACTCACCTGATGATAGTGATGGGTGGTCTGTATCAGGTGCATGTACATGTTGTACACAAAGTTTGCCATTTGGGGCATATTCTTTATTACCTGTACTTCATGAGATGGTCTCTCCCCATTCTAGAAAAGGCAAAAAGGAAGTTAAATATAGTGAAAAACACTAAAAGCTAGCATTCCAATAGGAGTCCATCTCTCTGTTTAATGTGTAAGCATAAACTTACCAGCCTGAAATTGTATTAAAAGCTAGTGACTCTTAGCTCCCTCCTAATCTCTACATTTTCTACATTTAAATTGAATCACTCTTTTTCCTTCTTTATTGTATTCGCACACTTACATCTTTATGTCCTCTAAACACAAATATTTACATTACGATTCATAACAGTAGCAAAATTACAGTTATGAAGTAGCAACAAAAATAATTTTATGGTTGGGGGTCACCACAACATGAGGAACTGTATTAAAGGGTCGTGGCATTAGAAAGGTTGAGAACCACTGGTCTAAAGTAATGGTTCCTAATACTGTATATGCTCCAAAGGCAATTCTCAAGATTCAGAAATAAAATGTTAAAACTGTTCTTCCTACTTACGTTTTTCTAAAAAATAAGAAGCTAACATTTACAATGAGAAGCTAACAATATCTAGGCTGTCAGTAATGAAGGCGAACATTCAAAAGGAATTTTTACTAATAAAGGATGCATATATAGTCAGAAATGTTGGCAAACAGTAGTATAAAGTGTCAACTTTGTGTATCTATCAGGACCATCTGGGAGAGAATGTTCAATCAGAGGCCTGGCCCTGGCCCCAGAGATGTACATTCAGTGTCTGAGACAGAATGAGGTGCTTAGAGTGGAGTAGTATCTGACCACAATCTCAGAAGCAATGCTTTCTATTGGTTCAGGTAAAGTAAATGAGAAAAAAAGTACAAAATTTGCACTTCTTCCTAAACCATACTAGAATAAAGATGAACAACTTTCCTATTTATAATCAATCATACAAAGTCTCCCCTTTCTTACTGGAAAATTTCAGAAAACCATAAAAGTAAAAAACTTTTATCAAGAAATAAATAAATAAAAGTGGCCAATTATTTAAGGCACATAAAGTTAGAAATATTCAGTACATTAAATAGCATTTCCCAGAATTCGGCAGGGTGGCAGGCACGCATGTAAGCAGGTGTTCTTCTGATAATGGTCACTTTCTGCAATGGTCACAGCATCTGTGTGCAGAGGCTCCCATGCTGCTACAACCACAACACTGCCTTCAAAACAGGAGGGTTTTTTGTTCTGATCCGTTTGCTTATTTTCAGGTGGCTTTGCTGGGGAGCTGCCTCTTCTGGGAGGCAGTGCTAGCTGCTCAGCCCTCACTGCCCATCCCCACAGCCTCCTGAGCAGAGCACGGGGAAATGCTATCTGCCCTCAGTCCCCAGGCCTGAATCCATGGTGCTGTGCAAAGCACCAGTTTCTACACTTCACCTCATTCATATTGCCTGAACTGCACTCCGAGTTTTCACCAGGTGTGTCGCTGTAGCCCTTGGGATTCAAAGCACCTGGGGCATCCTTTCAACCCCCAAGACACAGAGGATCTGCCCCAGACCTCTTGTCAGGAATCTCTCTGCTTAATCATCAGCCCACAACAGATGGAAAACCTCAGCGCTATAGGATTGTGTTCAAACTTCAGAGACTGACACTCAAGGCTTTACATGACCCCACCCTCATCATATCTCTCCACCGGTTCCTCCAATTCCTCTATAGCAGCATTTCTTTTTCTCTTTTGGAAAGTACTTAGCATTATTATAAAACAGATACACATAATTTATTCTTTTTTTGTCTCTAAGAGGGAGAAAAATGTACTGTAAACATTTAAAAGCTTTGTTTAAATTCCAATGGATCTCCAAGACATTTCATTAAATAAGAAGGCAAAGCCCAAGTCTATATAGTATGGTTACTTTCAGGTAAGAAAGAAAATAAACAGGTATCTGCTCCTTTGTGCCAAGATAATATATAAAGAATAAACCAGAAACTAAAGAGACTGCTTTTATGGGGGGAGGGGAGAGGAAAGGGAAGAAAGGAGGAGGGAGAGGAAACTGGAAGCAGGGATGAATGAGGAGGGAGTGGTATTTCTCTGGGTGTAACCTTTTGTTAAGTATACGTGTAGGTGCTGCTCCCTCCCACATTTTCCCAGAATGTAAGCTTCTTAAGGCTTCTCCAAGAGCTAAACTATTTATTACTCTGTTAAGGTCTCCTTACAAAGCTACACAATGATTATGAACATGGACTCTGGAGTCAGCCTGTCTGGGTTTTCAAATCCCGAATTCTTCATCTACTAGATGCACGGCCAAACTACTTCTCTAATCCTCAATTTCCTCATGCATAAAACTGGGTTAATAAGAAAACCTACTGAGCAGGGCTGTTACTGAGATGAAATAATGTACATAAAGAACTAATTGCTTGATACATGGTGAGTACTCAATAAATGTTGGCATATATTATTTTTATATAGAAAATCTAATTTAGTTCCTTAATGCAAGCAACACTCTTAAATCAGTAATTGGAAGATCTGTCTGATGATGTTCCTACCTAATATGATCATCCATAAGAGAATACAGCTGTGTAGAATGCAGAAGTCCTACCTTTCTACAGGTTGGGAAAGGTTCCGTTGGAATTATATGCAAATGAAGTGGGCGGGCTGTGAGCTGGCTGAAAGCTGGAGTTAGTTCAAAACAGTTTTGGAAGAGGGATACTCTGGCGAAGATATAAAGTCCAAGTCTGGCTCGAGACATGGCCACCACTAAGCGACGAACATCCCTTTGGGAAACAAACAAAAGTAATTAACATACATCAAGATTAATAACATATTTATGTAGCTTTTTTCTTTTTCTCACATATTCTACTAAATATTCCTATTAAGCTGTGTCAACAAAAAGTTAGGTTTCTTTATTGCTAATCTATGTGTTGACTTCTTCTTTGGGGGTGAGGGGGAGAAAAAAATCACAAAATAACTGATGCACTGACTAAAAAGATCCAAGAAGCTATATTGGTATTATGATATAGTTCAGTTGTCAGGCACCAGTAATAAGTCAATCTGAACCAATCTTCCTCCATTTCTTCACCTACAAACTCGCATGCTCCTCAAAGTGAAATTTTACTTCCTCGGTAATTTTCACCACCGTTTTATACTTATTTGTAATAATAATTACAAATATAAACATACTAGAGGCCCAGTGCGCGAAACTGTGCGGGACCCAGAGTCCCTCCCGCTGCCACCGCAGGACCCACAGTCCCTCCTGCCGCTGTGCGTGAAATCACACGAGACCCAGAGTCCCTCCTGCCGCCACCGCGGTGCCCATCAGTGCACCTCCTGGTGACCAGTCGTTTGGTCGTTCCAGCATTCCGGCCATTGGCCTTTTATAATACAGATAGTATGATGACATGGTAAAATACCACATAATACCATGTCTTTTTTCATGTATTACTCTAGTACCTGGGCTCAATGCCTGGCCTACAATAAGTATTCAGTGTTCACATAAACAGTAATAAAATGGCTAAATTGAATGACACAACTACACATGTGACTATCTAATGAATATCAGTTTTCTTTATCTCTTAAAGGGAATATATGCTTTTAAAACTTTATTTGAGTCAAATCAATTTATAAAAATAGTGCTATACATTAAGTCTAACTTTAGTATGTGTTTTAGTAAAAAAAGATAATTTTAGTTTCAAATATAGAGGACAGTTTGTTTTCTGGAGATGCTCTTACATGGCTATTTGAATTTCACAAAAAAAAAAAGACTTTCATGAATAATAATAAAGTCTGGTAAAATTATCCCTAATCCTTGAAAGTAAGATTAGGGTGTTACAGAGATCAAATGTTACAAAGATAATATAATAACCAGGGATTCTCCCATCCCCCCCCCCCACTACACAAAACTGTGAGATGTTCACTTAGGGAGGAGAAAACATATCCCTTCGCATAACATTCTGGTCTCCCCTTCACACCCAGAAGGCTCTCCACCTCTAGGCAGAGCACAGATCCAGGGCTGCAGCAACCCTGACCTGGTCCCTTGGAGGAACTGTGCTCTCCAGTCCTCAGGGCTGCAGTGCAGCAAAGCGGCTTCGCAAGCCTGATCTCCCTGCGCAGGAGGAGGGTTACATTAAGATCCTCTGCAGATGCAAGCACGGGCACCTTTCTAAGGATATGCTCAATGTCTTCCCAAATGGACTCTAAGCTCCAAGAGGGTAGAGATCACAAATATTAGAATTATTTCTACAGACCCAGAACCCAGCACATTGCCAAGTAATAGACTGACTTGAAAGGATTTGTAATGAGTGACCGAACACTATGAGCATGGCACACTACCAGTCAGAAGAGTAAGTGAGCAGACAGGGTTCCCTGAAGCTATATCTTGAACTCAGGGCAATGAGATCACCACCTGCTTTCAGTCCCAGAACACGACTGGGCAGGAACATTGTTCAACAACAGGCCGTCGTTCTGACAGACCCTTATGAGGACAACACAGGAAGTGACAGTCTCACTGCTTTGCACTGAGCAGGTCCCCAGCATTTCTATTGGTACCTGGGGTATTGAAATCAGGTGGGGACAAGAACAACAAATGTTGGGAAAGGGACTAGAAATGTCTCACTACTCTGGCTTCTGAACAGGCCCACAGTGTCCCTAAGACAGGTTTCTGGAACTAAAGCAGAATAATCTGGCTCCTATACCATCCAGTCTACCCTGGTGAAAAAGATGTGGGCAAAGGCAATATGACAGGCACTGGGAAACAGAAAGGGTTAAACACAGAGTTACACATGACTTAGTAATAATTACACCCAAGAGAAAGAAAAACATGTCCACACAAAAACTGGTACATGAGTGTTCATAGCAGCATTATTCATAATGGACACAAGTGGAAAAACCCCAAATATCCATCAACTGATAAATGATAAATGAAATGTGATCTAATCTAATAATAGACAAATATGCAAATTGACCGCACCTTCGCTACACCTAAGCCACGCCCACCAGCCAAGCCACGCCCACCAACCAATCAGGATGAGTATGCAAATTGCCCCAACAAAGATGGCGGCTAATTTGCATATCAAGACACCGTCCAAAGAAGCCAACAGCTGCAGAAGGGAGTAAAGCTTCGAAGAAGCAAGCAAGCCGGGGGGGGGGGGGGGGAGCGGAGGCGGGGCCGGGGGCGAAGGGAAACGCGGGCGGGCTGGAGGAGAAGGCGGGGCGGGTGACAAGGGCGGGGCGGAGGCAGGGCCGGGGGCAAAGGGAAAGGCGGGCGGGCTGGAGGAGAAGGTGAGGCGGGTGATAAAGGCGGAGCGGAGGCGGGGCCGGGGGCGAAGCGAAACGAGGACGGGCTGGAGGAGAAGGTGAGGCGGGTGATAAAGGCGGAGCGGAGGCGGGGCCGGGGGCGAAGCGAAAGAGGGCGGGCTGGAGGAGAAGGTGAGGCGGGTGATAAAGGCGGAGCGGAGGCGGGGCCGGGGGCGAAGGGAAACGCGGGTGGGCTGGAGGAGAAGGTGAGGCGGGGGACAAGGGAGGAACGGAGGCGGGGTAGAGTGCAGCAGGAAATCCTATTGCAGGATTTTTCCTGCAACGGGAAAGCTAGTATATCTATACAATGGAATGTTATTTGACAATAAAAAGGAATGAGGTATTCATACATGGTACAACAGGAATGAACCTTGAACACATTATGCCAAGCGATTCCATTTAAACCAAGTGCCTAGAATAGGTAAATCTAGGACAGAAAGGAGAATAGTGGTCGCCAAGGCTCTGGGGAGAGAAGGGAGTGACTGCTGGTAAGTACAGGGTTTCTTGTTGGAGTGATGAAAATGACCTTAACTGATGGTGAAGATAGCTGCATAACCCCATTAATATGCTAAAAATTATAGGCTTGTACACTTAAAATATGTAAATTGTACAATGTATGAACTATATCTCAATAAAGCTATTATTTAAAAGAGAAATAAGAAGGAAGTAGGTTTCCTTGATCTCTTGAAACTTAAAAAACAAAATATTAGAAAAAGATATGAAAGATTATCTCTGTGAACCAAAATATCCAAAAAAGGTTTGGTAAAATTCTAGCTAAGATACCTAAGAAATTTACGTAATTGGAAGCATAAATAATACTTAAATGAACATTTCCCCTGTATAATCTAACAACACCTGAACCATCACCAGTAACCCCGAAGAAGAAATTGGATGTTCAAGAGCAAATTTTGGCAAATACAAAGAAGATTGATTACATGGATAATGGTATTTTTGCTTAGAAAATCTTGATATTAGACAATACCAAAACCAGGCTCTTTTTTAACCTTTCATTTATGATAAGTATTTTACCATCATCATCTATTTTTTTTTTTTAATCTTCCAGAAAAGTCAGGCAAAAAATAGCAGAGAGCTAAAGTCATGGGAATCTGGAAAAGACAAAGCATTACAGAGTAAGAAAAAAGGTGGGGAGGGGAGGAAGCAGCACTCATGCACTCACACTGTGAGTTTTTGCGAAATTTAATTATATAAATCGTAATGATGCCCCATTCAGACAGCAGCTAGCTCTAACTCTCATTGCGGCAAAGGAACTGCTTTTTAGAAAAGCCAGTCTCCAAATACTTGCTTGACAAATAAATAAACAAAAATAAACTGTATTTTAGAACACTACAGTCTTCAAACAATTTCTTGAAACATTCTATCTTTGCTTACTCTTACATAAAGTTATCAGTCGAATGGAACCTGAGCACTGAGCTAAGCTCCAAACAGAGCTTGACTTACTGATTACACTATGAGAGCTTGCAGAATTTTCTTTTTATATCCACCAAATAAAATATTAAAATGAACTCTCCATATAGTTTTGCTATTAAGTCATATGAAATGAAGGTTTATATAAAACTAAACAGCTACTTTGTAATCAGAAGACATTATTCCCATAAATCTCTAGTGCATAAGTACATCACAATAAGTGACAAAAATAGATTATTGTTTGTTTTGACAATTCTTAATCCTGAGAGAACAAATGGTTCCTTTATTCTCTAACACTGAAGCTGAGAGACTGTGTGGAAACACCAGAGATCCTGTGCAATGAAAAAGTCATTCTGAAGAGACGCTTGTACCACTTTACTTCTTTTAATTTCTGACAGATCCATTCTTACACTCCAACATACAGCACCAAAAGCTGCCATAACAATTAATTATACTTTAAATTTAAAAAAAGTCAAACTACTTAGCCACAGAAGTTTAAAACTGACACAGATAGTAAAGTTCAAAGACATGATGACAGTTTTTCCTCACGCACCTGAGATGGCCCACTGCCCTGGTTCGTACTAGAGAAAGGAGAATATAATCATTCTGTTGACCTTGAAATCTGTCAACAGTTGTCACCTAGAAAGAAAAAAAAAATGGTAAGTACGGCATACTTAAAATAATCAATCCAAAATAAACATGACTATATACTTGGCATTCAAAAGACGAATTAATGAACATGAACTATTTGAAATAAACCACGGTAACCAGATGGCTATGTCCCTATGTTACTCATCTTTACCTCTGCTGAGCTGAATAACATCTGTGGAATTCACAGTCTTCCCCTACTAAACTACTCAATTCCATGAAAGCAGGCACTGTGTTTAGCTCATTATGTGGTATCCTGGTTTGATGCCCAGCAATATAACTTAGTTTGCTTACTTATCATTTAACACATTCCTACTTCTATAGCATTCCTCTATCAAAAAATAAACAAATAATCTTCATAGTACTTATTGTTCAGCTTGAAAATACATGTACAAGTAAGGAAATTCAGGGAGGTTTCAGTCTAATATTGGCACCCAAGCATTTATCTTTTTCATTAATTCAACAAAAAGTTTAAATGCTTATCCTGTAAAAATTACAATCATGGTCCTACCTTTGGAAGTTAACATTTCTTTTGAAGTCAGCTTCACAGAGGTATAACTGACATACAGTAAAATGCACTCAAGTGTGCAATTTGATACATCCTGACAATATACAGTATATTCCCTTAAACCACTACCACAACCAAATTTTCCAAGACCTCAGGCCCCTTTTTGTCAAATCTGTATTCCCCACTCCAGGCAACCACTGAGCTGTTTTCTGTCACTACAGATTTTGTTTTAACCAGTTCAAGAATTCCATAAAAATGGAATCATACACTATGTACTTTTTTTTTTAAGTTATTTCACTCAGCATATGTTTCTGAGATTCATCCATGTGTTGTATACATTAAAGTTCATACTTTTTTACCTCATTACTATTCTACTGAATGCACATACCACAATCTGTTTATCTACTCACATGTTCATGTCATTTGCATTGCCTCTAGTTTTGGGCTATTTTGAATAAAACTGCAATGAACATTCTTATATAAATATTTTTGTGCCATGTTTTCACTGCTGTTGGATAAAAGCTCAGAGTGAAATTGCTGAGCTGTGTGGTAGAAGGTGCGTGTGTAACTTTATAAGAAACTGTCAAACTGTTTCTAAAGTTGCAGTACCACTTTACACATTCATTAGCAACATTCCAGTTCCAGAATTCCAGTCACTCCACATCCTTGCCAATACTTTGTATATGTTAATCTTTATAATTTTAGCATTCTACAGGGTGCATAGTGGTATACCACTATAGTTTCAATTTGTATTTCCCTGACAACAAATGATGGTACACACTGTTTCACATGCTTATTTGCCATTCATATGTCTTCTTGTGTGAAATATCTGTTCAATATATTTGCCAATTTAGTATTGGGTTGTCTTCGTTTAACAGTGACTTTTACAGAAGTTCATATATTCTGAATTAAAGTGCTTTGCTCTTGTGTGTGGGTGTTATATTAGGAAATTCTGTTGCCATCCTGACCATGTGGAGAGCTTATCTCAAATGAGAAGGGCTGGCAGGAGGATGAGATGAAACTTGGTCTCTGACTACATCACCAAGTCCCTCTAACCTGGAGCCATGCTACTTTCATCTTGCTAAGGGAGGGAGTAACTGTCTTTATTATTTGAATTAAGTTTTTCTGTTATTTATAAATAAAAGAACTCAGATATTGAGTTTCTTCTATTTCTAAACTTTCTGCATCTCAAAGTTATTAGCTTCTCAATTTTCACTGTCTATACCCCTTATGGAGTGTCTATTCCTCACCATAGTCCTTTCAATTTTATCTTCATTTCTATAATTTTGTTTTATTTTCTTCCATTTCATATTTTGTCTCTTGCAGAGTTCTTTAATTCTCTACTTTGTAGCCCTCCCTCTCAGATATCGTTACTTCATTAAAGTACTTTAAAATTCAAAGCTAAATGTGTATTCAAAATTTCATCTGTTCCAGGCCAACATGTTTTTTTCTGGAACATATATCTTGTCAATTAGTATGTTTTGATGCTCTTTACCTGATTTTTTTCCTGTATAAATTGAGCTTGTGCTAGTCTCCTCTTCCCCACTATTTTACCACTAAGTAAGTGGATTTCCTTACCCACTTACTATGCAAGTGATTAGGGTGGGGTGAGCAGGACTGTGTTCTAAAGGCTGGATGGTTTTTTTCACAATAGGTTCTCTTTTCTTCTGCTACTATAGAGACAGTCTATTTGCAAATAAAGCTATGGCACATACAGCTCACCTAGAGGTTTCTTTGAACCAATCTGGGACCAGGAAGGGGTCTGCTCACCCCAATTTCTGAATCTACTGTTCAGAAACAGGGATGTGGCTCTTATACTTCAGAGTATGCCACTCACCTTCATGAAGTGCACACTTGCAGGCACTTTCAAGATCAGTCCCCTAAATTCCCTTCTTCCCCTATTTCCTTCATGATTTTAGTCACCCCTTTCTGTGTTATCTCACTAAAAATGGAGTTTGTCTTCTCCCCATTTTCCTCTTACTTTTGGATTATTTCCAAGAAAAGGCGAAAGAGCTTTTATACAGCCATATTCACAACCAAAGTCCTAACCTCATCATTACTAATGTATTTGGTTGTTCTTTCCAATTTTCAACATTTTATTGACAAAATCAAGCATATTTATTTATTTATTTGATCTTACTCCCCCACATCTCATTTGCTGTGGACATGACCACAAAACAAGGTTTTCTTTCTGCTACATTGCTAGCATTTGGCCTATTGGGAACATTTTATGAGCCCTTACTTATTTTTGTTGCCTAGATCAGCTTTGTCCAATATAAATAAAACACAAGTTATATGTGATTTTTGTAATAGCCATCAGAGATTTTCCAACAGCTGTCTGAGATCTCTGGAGTCTTGCAGATGTTCTGTCTAGCTAATCCTTCTGGGTTGCTAGTGACCAGACAGTTTGATGTGATCACATGATCATCCAATGTTCCTGTTATATAAGACTAACTGATGTGATAACTATGGATTGAGCAAGAATTATTTTTAAAAGGGATTAAGACTCAAACTCAGGAGGAACTAAGGCAGTGGAAGGAATCACAACATGTGAAATTCCTTATGTAAAATTTATTAACTTTAAGTAATTGTGCCTATGTTACACATAACAAAAAAAAAACCTTTACAAAAAAAAAATCTTAGGTCTGGAGGCACTTCACAATTCTTAATCTTCAAGAAAAAAAACTCCCCTATATACACACAAAAAGAGACAGAACAAATTATACTTTTGCAAACAAAACAAAAAGTGATACAATTCCCATCTCTACTCTAATAATACCTAAGTAATCTAATTTTATTATCCATCATTTTGCCAACAAAAATGTTATAAACATTTATTTCTGATTACTATCTATAAAAATTTTCAGTGTGGTAGTTAAGACAGAAGTTCAAAGCAAACCAACAACACTGACAGATAGGTTTGTCAGAGAATTACTTATAGTTCCTATGACAGCATTTTCTCACATATCTTAAAAGGAGATAGCAAAGAGACGAAGTGGGACAACATAAAGAACTCATAATAAATACAAATATTTCCATCTTACCAATATCATAAATAAGAGAATATATGTATTATATTCATAAAATTACCTTATTTGGTCTTCCAATCAATGGATTGTTCCCACATCGTCTATTGATAATGTCACGAATAAGATGCTTTTGCCCATTATAAGTTGTTAGAATACTGATCTTGTCAGCAGGGTAACCAAGTAAACACATGTACATAAAGAGTGCCACTACATATTCTGCCTCTCCAAGATTCTGCAAGGCAAACAGAATCAGATTGTGCATTTATTGTCTTTTCTTTCAATTTTATATAGTTAACCAACTGGCACAACTAGCACATTTATCACACTTCAAGCGGTGAAGAGTTAATAATTTGGACAAGTGAACACCTTACATGAAACTGATGAGTAACATTACCCTAGAGTAACACTGACAAATAAATGTAGAATATTTTAAGTATTACCCTTTGACATTTGCAATATATTTGTAATAAACATCATAAAATAAAAGTTACCAACTTAAAGACTTAATATTTTTGGGACCACAACAATCACAATGCAGACCGATAATTTTCTGCTGCAGGGTACTGGAACAATGGCTATGGAAAGAAACATTAACATAAAGGGGTGAGGCAACTGGCTTAGAAGCCAGTGTAAGATTCAGTCTAATAACACATACATCTAGCAGTACTGTAGTCAACCTTCAATTTTTACACCATGCTTTTCCTTCTTCAGACTTCACAGTATTTTTGTGTTTTGTGTTTGTTCTCTTATGATGGCTGCCACCTCTACTTTACGTGGGAAGAGGCTGTGGCCTCATATTAGTCAGTCTGGCTGACTTTAGGGAGTGGTCAAAGTTGGAGGAAAGGAGCTCCCCTGAGCCTGAAAGTCAGGAAGCACACACAGGCAGCTTAGTGCAGGTCAGGAGAGACTGATGGGAGGAGTAGGAGATGAGGGAAGAAAGCAAAAGGAGAAAGAAGTACAACATATAAATCAAAAAAGAAAGACAAGAAGCTGCATTTCGTGTCAAGGCAACAGGAAAATTACAGGAAGACCTTCAAAAAAGCCATTTATATTCTGTGACACTCGCACAGCTTATCTCTCAAATCTTCTGGTTCTTTGGAAGACAGCAGGGAAAAGGAGCTGCATGACTGTGTAAATCTTATCAACAGCAAACTACATTTATTTAAGCATCAGCTCTAATATAGGGAAAAGAAATCTTTTGGTGTAAATGCTGCCAGGCCTTTTTGTACCGATTACCAATATATATTTCTATATATTTGTTTTTCTGTTCCTTTTTATAAATAAAATGGAACACTACAGATATACTTACAACTTGATTTTTTTTTCCATTTAATGCAGCATAAACATTTTTCCTGTCAGCAAACCAGGTTATAATGTTGTCATTCTTTTTTTATTTTTTAATATGTTTTATTAATTTCAGAGAGGAAGGGAGAGGGAGAGATGGAAACATCAATGATGAGAATCATTGACTGGCTGCCTCCTGCACGCCCCCACTGGGGATCGAGCCTGCAACCGTTGCATATGCCCTTGACCGGAATCGAACCTGGGACCCTTCAGCCTGCAGACCGACGCTCTATCCACTGAGCCAAACCGGCTAGGGCTAATGTTGTCATTCTTAGTGGCAATTCAGTATTTCATTATATGGAATCGGTAACAATATAATTAATCCCTACTGATAAGATATTTAGGTTATTTCTAATTTCCAAAATAATTTGTAGTAAAAGATAAAATAAACATTTTAGCATATAAATCCTTTGTAAATTCATCTAATTTTTTTTAGGAAGAATTACGAGAAGTGAGAACATTGTGCTTTGAATACATACTGACAATCTGCCTACCAAATTACTTTCCTACTAGCACTGCATGAGTATCGAATTTCCCCAAACCTACACCAACAAATAGTATCAGAGGTGAAAATATGTGCCAGCGATTTGTACTTGCTATAAATCTATATTTGTGAGTGTGTGAGAATTGCATATTCTTATCCTTATTGCATTTTTCTGTTGGGGAGCTGATTTTTTTAAAAAAAGCAAAAACTATTTATAAGAGTTCTATATAAATTCAGATTTCAACCTGTTGTTTTTTTAAATGTTGAAAATTTTTTTTCTCAAACCAGTATTTTTCTTTATGATTTTTGTGTCTGGTAACAAGCTTAATAAGCTCTTTCTCACCCCAACATTATATATTCATCAATATTTTCTTCTTTCTAGAAAGTTTTCTAATAGTTCCCTTTGTGTATGTATCTTTAATCCATTTGAAATTAAATTTTTTGTGCTGTGAGGAGGGGATCTAACTTTCCTTTATTTAATGACTAGCCACATGGCTCGTATCACTCACTGATTTAGGTAGTAGTTCCACCTGCCAAATGCAAAATAAACTTAAAAGTCTTATGTTTTTTTCTTACCTGATAAAAGTAAGGATTAGGCTCAGACTCTCCCACTCCCTGAAAATCTTCAACATTGATGAGCTGGAAGTCATACAGCAAGCCAGCATTTGCTGTGCTAAACTCCGGCAAGAGCTGCACATGGGGTAAGTTGCCTAGTTTCTTGTATCGCCAGTTGTACAGGTTGCACAAGCTTTCCAAAGACAAAGCCCCCCAAACAGGAAATATTAGCAAGGTAAAATCCCTTTTATCATAGATAGGGTGTTTCTAAGGAACTGTGTTCTTCCTCTTAATTCTCATCCTCCCCACTTTGTGCTCCTCTCTCTAGCAGTAATGCTTTTTCATCCTTTGCCTCCCTACTTCAACTAACCAAATCAGAGGGCAGACGACAGTACAGAAGTGACAGCTCCAAAGTGCTCTCCGAGGCCATGCTATCTGCACTCAAATCAAAGAGCAGGGAAAAGTCCATAAATTCAGGAAAATTTTGAGGTAACTATGAGATAGGGCCTGTACACTTTATGAAGCAAAAATTGGTGTGTTCTCCTCTTGTTAACTTTTTGCTTTATATTTCAAAATGATATTAACTGCATTATCTTTGGGGGGCATAAAAAAAGGAGAAGGACAGTGGAAAAAATTCACACCCCATGCCAAGGCAATAAAGGTGTGTTCAGATACTGAGAGGGCCAGTTCCTGGACAGCAGGGAGTGCTGAGAGTGTATACAGAAGGTGCCATCAAATACCCAGACTACCGAGCTGGCACCCTTAAACTAGAATAACCCCCTACCTTGCTCGGGCTCTCCCTTGGGCATCGAGGTCCACAGTAGGAACTCCAATCCGGACGAAGCGAGTGAAGAGAGACTGCTCCATGTTGGAATACTTCTGAAAGGCCATGTTCTTAATGACCGGAGGTAACTGGTGATGATCACCAATCATAATCCATCGTTTCAGTCGGCTAAAACCATCCTGAGGATTCTAGAAATGACAAGTGAGGAAATGGCAAAATATTCTAATTGACAGATTATCCTGCTAGTCTCCTACTTATTGCACAAATTCTTGCTAAATGGCTTCATTAGCTTACTAAATCTTTATATTCATCTGCTCCACAGAGAGGACTCTGGCACATTCATAGAATGACTTGTGAATCAAGTATAGGTGCCACTGCATCTGGCTGATGGCGTGTGAGGAAGGATGGAGGATTGAGAAGGCAAGCATGGAATTACCCTATTTTAACATTTGGGGTAATCCAAAGAGTTCTGGGAGGTACAGGTCAGAACTAGACAAAGAGTACACAGAAGGAAACAGATGCCCATACAGGTCAACATAAACCCTTGTATCACAATTATGCCGAGAGCCAGTTCTGAATCCCCAATGCAGTAAAAATTACCCTTTCTTTAATTTCCTATGCAACTATTTCACTTCCCTCCTCTATGTGTCTCCTTATTCTTGAAACATACCCTGATAAAATACATTTCAACTCCCAAATAACTTGGCTCACAAAAAACTATTTTTGGAACCCAATTTATCTATAAGTTAGAGCAATCATGATTCTTAAATTAGAATTCCACATTTTGTTTTTAATGCTTTCATTGTAAAGAATATTGTACAATAAGAAACATACTTAAACATCATCATTTAGCTCGAAAGATTTAGGCATAAAATAAAGAAAAGCACTGCACCCAATAAACAAAAAAGAATTCTAAAAACAACTTCAACGAAAGAAAAGAAAAAAAAGCCTATCTTTCCTCCAAACACCATAAAAATGCAATTTTCTTTATTAAAATTACTTCATTTTTTCAAAAAGTAGACATAGACTATGAATTTTTAAATAGTACTCCAAGAAACAATACAAACTACTAAATAACCAGTGAATATTTTAAAGGAAGTTTCCAGGCTTAAAATAGCATATCAAACATAATGATGTTAAAGAAAATACCTAACTATGGCAATTAGCACCCTAAAATTATCTAGCTTTCTGATGCTGCCCCTGCAAATTTCTGTGTCTCAGATCTCAGTATCTTACCTGTAGAAGAAGAGGTATAAACGTTTCTATCTCTAGGATCTGAGCAGCCTCCTCCATTAAAATGTTGTCATACTGAGAAAGGGAGAAGGAAAGTCTGTCAGCAAGGCAGCCTGAAAGCCACACATACCATCATAACCACAACCATGCAAAACAACTAAATAATTTCAGATAAAAGTAATAAATCATTCACACAGAAAGTTCACAATCTTATTTATCACTATGCCTCTGCCTCTCCAAGTTGTCTTGAACCTCAGGGAAGCCCCCTAAATATAAAACTCTACCTTGAGGAGATCCTGTATATCATTTCTTGGACTACAATATCAATTCAGTTCTTTAAGTTCTACATAAGCAAATCAATTTATGATTATATACGAGGTCACTTTCATTGGTACTTCTTTTTAAATTCTTTTTTAAAAATTTACATTCAATATTATTTTGTAGCAGTTTTAGGTGTACAGCATAGTGGCTAGCCAATGATATATTTTCCCCTTGACAGTTCCAGTACCCAACTGGCACCATACATAGTTATTACAATATTATTGACCATATTTCCTATGCTGTACTTTATGTCCCCATGACTATTCTGTAACAACTAATTTGTAATTCTCATCCACTGGTACTCTTACCATAGGTAGTATTTTAGGGTGAGTTTTTTTCCTTATGAATCCTAACCAGCACTCAACAATCTCCTGATTCAGCCCCTGGCATTCAATATATCACCAAAGTATGTCAATTTTACCTTGAAGAACTCCCTCTTGAACCTATTCATTTTTCTCCACTTCTACTACCACTTTCACTCTAGTCTAAGCCACTACTCTGACTACTGCAAGCAATCTCTTTACCCCCTCCTGTCTTATACCACCTACATCACTGATAAAGCAGTCATCAAATCACTTCACCTCCCTGGTATCATTTCATTGTCTTAGGAAAAAAATCCATTATAATGTGGCGTACAAGAGATGAATTAACTTAGGGCATTGCCTTCCTCTCGTACTTTATATGTCACCTTTCTCCTCATTATTATGCTTCAACCATGTTGACCTAGTTCATCTTCTCAGAAATGGCAAAACCATTCCTGCCTCTAGTCCTCTTCATGCTATCCTCTCTTCACTTTGTCTGCTTGGCTCTTTCTCATTCTGAAAGTATCAGGCTAAACCCCAATGTCTCTAGGCCTCCTCTGACCTCCCAATCTAAAACGGGTTTCATTATAGATTCTGTTTTTTAAAAAGGAGATTTTAATCACAAAGCAAAATTGTGACATAACTATACTGGGAATGTGCATACATGTCTCCTTGGAGACAGCACAAAATCAAAAGACAAGGTCTACCATGGAAATCTAAAATTCTTTATTGATATAGATTAAAACAACAAAGGAAAACCTAAAAGAGTTGAAAGACTGGATAATTGGGGAGGATCAAGGAATAGGGGACTGCTTTTTTAAAATTTTAAGCAGATCTATAAGGTTCTTAAGATCTTAAACCAGATACACATGTATAAATTGGATAAAAATAAAACTTTAAAATAAAAACATAAAAAATCTAACAGATACTATCAGCACTCATGCTAACAATCTTTAGGTGTGTAGCACAATGTAAGTATAGAAATGAATAATGAAAATGTGATAAGCTACAAGTAATGTGTTTTAGAATATGCATGTGGAAAGTTGCATGCAAGCATAACATGCTAATTACAACTGCATTATCTCCCCTTGTTATTGAACTGATATGACTTAATATAAAACTCAAAGTGTATTTTATGTCAGCCCCAAGAATAAAATATTTAGGTGAAAAAGTCTCACTAATAATTTTCAAAAAAGTAACTTCACACTACCTTTTAATACATTATTGTCCTACTTGCAGCTGAGAAACCTTTCATCCGAGATAACAACAATTCTATCACCTTCAATTTACTTAACACCTATCTTTCAGTGAACGCATAACACTAAAAAATTTGTCAGTTATTCATCAACAACAAATACTTTGCAAATTCTGAATTCAAACTAGTACAGAAACCATATTTTAAACAAGCACAGATAAATCAGTTGCAGGGAAGTTAAATGATGTGCATTGAAATAAAATCTACATCACTAGCAAAGTCACAGTCTGCAAATTCAAATTTGTTTGCTCAATTATTACATTCCATTTCAACTGAGTCACAAGCTATACCATGCCCTTTAGCTCTCTGGTCTTTATCATGTGATTAAGTAATTTAATATCTCATCCTTATAGTCTAAATAAGAATATTCCATGTCCTCACATGGAAGGCGTTTTCTTTATTGAATGAACAAATAACTGGGACTGAATGTGTGCTTAAAGCATGAACAATGCAAGCATATAGATGTTTATTTAATAGGTGGAAAACATCACCAAACGTTATCTTTATAGCTTTCAGTTCTGTTCAGATATTTTTCACATAGTGAAAATATATTAATCTACCTTAATAAGTATTAAAATTTGGTTAGATAATTATATGGTTATAATATTATTTAATGGATACATTACTGATTTAGAAAAATTATATTTAGAGTTCACTAATCATATAAACATAGGAATGTATCACTTTTTAGAGACATTTTTAAGTTATTATAAATGCAAACTTCTAAAAGCGGTAGGCCAATCTCCAAGGGATATGGCCTACATTAAAAACAAAACAAACTAACAGCTAAACAAATGATGAATTAAGAAACTAAAATACAAGTCTTTACCTTGAAACCTAACTTGACTAAATCATGTCGTTTTAAGGCAGCATGAGTACAGGTCATGGCAATGATTTTGGCTTCTTTCACCAAAAGGTATTTAGATCTGTCCAGTCCACTTCGAAGCAGTTCAGAGGCCCTGAATTCCTACAGAAGTGGGGGGAGGAGGGACAGTGAGAGACTATTTTAGGAAAATAAAAATAGCTTATGCAAACATCCATACAATCCAGTTAATCAGACTTAATTCCTAAGAATTTAAACATATCATAAACTAGGCCTAAAGCATAATTCTTTTCATATTAGGTACTAATTGAATTCAAATAATAGCTGATAGTCAAGCTACAATTTGGACTGTGTTTTTGTAAAAGGTAAAACATTTGCATTATCAACAAGAATACTAGTCTTGGCTGGGTAGCTCAGTTGTTTGAAGCATTGTCATATACACCAAAGGGGTGTGGGTTCGATCCCTGGTTGGGCGCTTACAGGAGGCAACCAATAGAGGTTTTTCTCTCTCTTCCCCTTCCTCTCTCTAAGCATATGTTTCTTTTCTTTGTTTCTTTCTCTCTCTTCCCCTTCCTCTCTCTAAGCATACCCTCGAGTGGGGATTAAAAAACAAACAAACAAAAAACCCCAAGAATACTGAATAAATGGTAAATTATCACTATATTTATATTACTCAAGGTCCCTCCAGGAAACTGAAACTATTTCAAGTATTCATAACAAAGGTGAATTTAATGCAGTGGACGGAGTACACAGGTGACAGAGGAGCAGAAAAGCAATGAAGGGGGTCCCTGGGTTCCAGACACATTCTTCTCCAAACCTATCCTTTGTATAGTGGTGATTCTTATTTCACCTAACTAATCAGGATCAACCATCCTGGCTAAGCAGCAACCTCACTTGCCTACTGAAGAGGCATGAAGAACTAAGAATGCCCATGTGGCAGTCTCAAATTCCAACTCAAAGAACCACTGCTCAATCTCCTCATTGCTCATCCCTTTCTCAAATATCAAGATTTTGACACCAGAAAAGCCAGACTAATGGGCATTCAATTCATATTAAATTTTACTTATTTCTTAAACTAGAACTATAAATATTTGCAATAAGCTCACTTAAAAGTAATAATCTGGTTTGTCAGATTTGAATATTTCATTTACTTTACATAAAAAACACACAAACCAACAACTAAACTTAAAACCTTTAAAGGAAAGTTAGAAGAACTTGAGAATCCTTACCTCAAGCTGAGTAAAGATTTTCTTAATATGCCTGAAACATCCTTCAGCAATTTCCATGTCTTCTTCATAAGACCGACCTTTAAAAATGGGTTGAGGAGCATTTGCAAAGTATTCATGAAAAGGGAAGAAAGTGGAGACTTCCGTGACATCTGGCGATGTGTTACCTTTATTTTTCACTTTGCTGATATATTCTTCCCAGCGAGACATTACCTTTAAAAAAAGGACTTGAGGTTAAATTTGCCAGCTAATTATGTCTTAAATGATAAAAGAGAAATTTTGTAAAAATAAGGTCTGCTAGGTAAAAGGTAAGAAAAGCAATCTTTAACCCAAAATAACTATTTTTTACCAAAGTCACTGATGGACTAGACTGCCCTTCTTTTATAAAAGTAACTTTACCTTTAAGATTATAGAAAAAAGGTTCTTTCATCAAAAATGTAGAAAGGGGAAAAAACTTCAGGGTCATCTCATGAGACTTTACCTCAAACATTTCAGATTCTCCATTTATACAAAAGGCTTCATGAAATTCTTTATTTTTTTTTTATCTCAGTTTCTCTCCATACGGTAAGTTCAGCTTTAGCAGTTTTTAAATCAATTTGACACTTAACTCTTCTCCCTGACCTTTATAATTTTTCCAATTCTCTTTAGTACATTTATAAAGAACTTCTGGTTAAGCTGAGTACACATTTGAAAGCACATTCTATGACTTTTGTGATAGAGTTCAATTATATCCTGGTATAATGTTAACTATGCCTCTACCACAAAGTTCCTACTTAATTCATCTCAATCTCTGTGCTTCTCCCAGGTCTTTTTCCGTTACAATCCCAGTTTTTCTCAAAGTGTGGTCCTTAAGAGAATATCTGAGAAGCTAAATAACAATGTACATCCCTAGATGCCACCCTATATTGAAAGAGACTCTCTGGGGACAGAGCTTGAGAATTTCCTCTCAAACAACTTTCCTCATGTGATTCTTACATGTTGAAAATTTTTTAAAAATTAAATTAAAAAACACGTAGTTTTGACTGATAGCCTAGTGATTTTTATTTTGTGCCAAATATGCATTTAAGCATGATCTTTACTCCGTTTTTCAAACGTCTACACAGTCTGAGTCTAATGCAGACTACTTTGAGGGGGATGCATCTCTCTCCTGTTTCATAAGAAAACATGAAATATGTTCATTTTAAATGGGTTCACGTGGTTTGTGTATACACTTATAATGAGCACAAACCCATTCTTTCATATACATTTTAAAATTTCATTGTTACAATTTATACCTAAAATATACAAATAACATTAGTATAAAGAGAACAAAGTTATACAAAGTCTTCATTATTTGATTAGGCTTTATTCCATTTAAAATTACTAGGAAACCAACTGGCTATTGAAGTTCATTTGTATTCATTTTCTTTCCCTTTGTTTCTCATTGTCTTCATACCCAAAGAACTAACCTTGAAAAGCAAAAGATCACCCCACTAAATT
The DNA here is from genome assembly GCF_027574615.1 of Eptesicus fuscus. Lineage (NCBI taxonomy): Eukaryota > Metazoa > Chordata > Mammalia > Chiroptera > Vespertilionidae > Eptesicus > Eptesicus fuscus. The sequence goes on along the minus strand of NC_072477.1, from coordinate 71,732,904 downwards.
GAAGTCAAAAGAATTTTTAACTTAAACTCCTGTTTATTTAAAATTAATTCTAAAACATAATTTATTTCTGGAAATTTAAAAGATTATGTTTTTCTTTATTGATTAATATTCATAGTAAAAGTAAGTTACAAAACTGCACTTTGTTACCATTTGGTAGCTGGGATATTTAGTTATTTATACTAATGAAAAAAAAAAAAAAAGAGAATAACTAGAAACTTTTTCAATAGCAAAAAGGAAGAAAGAAAAAATTTTAAAGTACCAACATTGGCCTTTCATTGAAAGGGTCATCAAGCAAAGTTTGCAAAGAAAATTGAAGATTACAGGGAAAACAAACATTTAACATTCACAATATTGCTATGGCAATAGCATGTATTTCAATCTACTCCTTGGGGTGTGGGGGGGAAGCTTTCAAAAAAGATCTCAAAACCCATTTCAGTTTCCAACTGAAGACCACACAAGTGAAGTATGATTTTAAAACTCTTAACTTCCTACCTGATATAAGAAGAAATAGCCTGCTGTTTCACAAGTATATGAAGCATCCCCTGGAACCCCTAGGCTTTTTTGCAATCGTTTGACTTCTTCTAAAAGTTCTATTCTTCGAGCCAGGACATAATTAACTCTTCCATACCTAGAAATTACAATTAAGCAAAAAGGCAAAATTATGTAATGAAGAGATTTGAAAGGAAATTGTTAGCAAAATATTCCAGAAAAATCATATCAGAAACTATAAACGGCCAAATTGAAAAACAAAACAGAAAACATACTTTATATTTTACTATAAATAGTAGTTCTTGGATCATTTTACACCAAAGTTACTTAAAGTACACCCTATGGATCAGTGCATACCTACAAATGTGTTAGTGGTCTGTGAAGAAGAAAAATCAAAGACATCACTAAATACACCATTTAAGTTCAGCTATCAGTTTTTTCCCCCATAACAAGTTCTTCCCAAAGAAGCAAACAGTACAGTGCATTCTGGTGCTAGTTCATCCCATCAGACCAAGCACATCCAGTTTACCCACTGACTGCTTTGAATAGCACCGTTTCATACCATCACAAATGTAGATTTGTTCTAAAGGCTTTGAAAGGTAATGTATTATTCATTCTGTCATCCCAGCATGTGGTTTGGTACCCGAACCTAGTAGGTTCACAGACATTTGCTGAATGTGTAGAAACCTAAAATTTGGACAGTATATATAAAATTTGGAAAGAGATAGTTAAGAAAAAAAAAAGTAGTGGCACCAGAATTGCATTCCAAAGGCTATATACATACTCTTTCCACTGTAACAAAATGCCCCCATGACCTTTCACTAATAAAAAAGATCAAAACAGTTTTTAAACACTGAAGTTCTCATGTTTAAAGATTTGACAAAGGAAGAAGTCATGTTCCTGGCTGCTCCAGAGTTCAGTTGACCTCTGAGGCAGAAAGCGATGATCAAGAATACAAAAGGGATAAGACATGGTCTATGTTTTTAAGAATTTTCCAACTTAGAAGGTATCAACATCATAGCAGGTAATTTTTTTCTATGTGCTTATCTATAGTTTAAAATGTTTCCTACAATGAACACTTTGGTAATGAGAAGAAAAAAAATTGGAATGCTTATAAAGAGTTTGTAATAAAATGCCAAATCTTGTAATATAATGTTAAATTTAAAAAGCAATCCTACCTAATAATAGACAAATATGCAAATTGACCGTACCTTCGCTATGCCCACGATTGGCCAGGAGGCGCAGGGGGCAGGACTCGGGGTGGCCGGGGTGGCCGATTGGGCCGGCGGGACGCTGAGCTCGCGTCGCCAGCGGTGGCTCGAGCTCAGCGTCTGCGCCATGGCTGTGCTGCGGCACAGAAGGGGCCTCTGGGGCAGCGAGCTCACGTCCCACCGTGGACCATCAAAAGTGAGGGAGCTGGGTGCCTGTCCGCTGGTGCACCAGGCCTTTCAGAAGCCTCCGCCCCTTTCAGAAGCCTCCGGCGGGGCGGAGGCTTCTGAAAGGCCTGGTGCACCAGTGGACAGGCACCCAGCTCCCCCGTGATCGAAAGCGAAAGCGTGTAGGGGACCCTACATGTGCATGATTCAATCATGCACTGGGCCTCTAGTATATAATAGAATCCTATGTGATATTTGTTCAATTGCTCTGTAAATCTAAAACTATTATTCAAAACTATTCATTTTAAAAGGCAATGTATAAAATTATAATTAATTAGCAAAATTATAGCTGATTATTGAAAAAAAGACTATCAAACACTTATTTTGGATTAGCAAAATTATGTGTACTGTCTCATTAGATTTAACATTTTCTTTATGAAAAATGCTATCACTTTTATTATGAAACAATATTCACCATTTTTCTTTTTAGTTACAACAAAGGGAGAGAAATGAAAGAATATGCCCAATCGATCAAGCACACACTTAACAAGACCTGGGGCTTGGTTTGTGTATCAGAAAGCAAAAGTATTTTTCTGTCTAAAAATTCAGTAGTACCTAAAACCATTTTTAAAATCCTACTTCTGCTCTATTATAATATTCTTTAACCTTTTGCACTCGGATGTCGAGTGTGACTCGACACGGTTAGCATTGGTAGCAGCTCATATGTCGAGTTGTATTGAATGTATCAATAATTTGAAATATAAAAAAATCCAAATAAATAAGTTTGTATGAAAAGAAACTCCAGTTTTTTATTCTACTGCCGCACTTTGTAAAATCTGGGGTATTTAAAAAATTAAATCCCAAGTAGAATAAAGGAATCGAGAAAAAAGCAAGCGAGTGCAAAGGGTTAAAAACTATAAATTCCACTGCAATACAATTATAAGTATAATATTTAGCATTCCATCAGTACCTGTATGTTCACTGAGTTTGGGGGTATTTGATTTTAGACTCTAGCCCTCTAGTAAGTTAGGTTTAATATGAGGAAATACTCATGGGAAGAATTCAGAGAAATATCATTGGCTGGTTTAAAATTAATAATCAAAGCCTCAAATAACTTAATGTGTGTTGTTCTTTGCTCTCTGACTTATTTTCCCCTCTCTGACTTTTTAGAAGCTAACAAATGTTTGGTAAGCTCTGTAAAACAAGAATTCAAAGTAGATGCAACATAATAATTTAATACTCTTTTAGCTCTTTTGATGTCTATGATCAATTCAGTCAAAGGTCATGTTCATACCCAAAGGCTGTATTAAATATGTGCAGCTGTTAATTATGCCTTCTGTCTAAAACTATGCTTTAAAAATGGATTTAAATACAAATGAATGAGGTATTATAAAGCAACTTTGAAGAAAAAAAATAAAATACTAACAGCAAAAGAAATTTGAGTGGTAAAATTTTACTCACTCTACAATATGCAATCCATATATATAAAGAGCCAGGGGCTGTCACGACCAGAGGGACGACCGAACAGGCAGGCTGTGTAGGGCGACCAGGCTGTCGGGGGGCAGTGAGGGAAGACCAAAGGTGACGACCAAAATGACCAAACAACCGGTCACCATGAGGTGCATGGAGCTCCTCTTGGGCCCTCCCCCACGGCCCATAGGCTCCAATCGCAGCAAGGCTGGCAGCCAGAGGGCAGGCGGCGGGGGGCGTGAGGCTGTGAAGGGCCAAGGCACGGCTGGGAAGGGCCCAGGCTCAGGCCGGCAGTGGCAGCAGCAGCAACGGGGTAATGGGGGTGGTGCCTTCCCCTGATCCACCAGGTCACCACCCACAGAGGGAGGCCAGACTGCGGCTTAGGCCGGGGGCCAAGGCAGAGGACGTTAGGGGTGATCAGGCCAGCAGGGGGGCAAGTTAGGGGCGATCAGGTCAGCACGGGGGCAAGTTAGGATCCAATCAGGTCGGCAGGGGGGCAAGGTAGGGGTGATCAGGCCGGCAAGGGGGCAAGTTAGGATCGATAAGGCCAGCAGGGGGGCAAGTTAGGGGCAATCACGCTGGCAGGGGGGCAAGTTAGGGTCGAGCAGGCTGGCAGGGGAGCAAGTTAGGGTCAATCAGGCCAGCAGAGGGGCAAGGTAGGGGCGATCAGGCCGTCAGGCAGAGGCAGTTAGGGGCGATCAGGCAGGCGGGCAGAGGGGTTAGGGGCGATCAGGCAGGCAGGCAGAGGGGTTAGGGACAATCAGGCAGGCAGGCAGGCAGGCAGGTGAGCAGTTAAGAGCCAGTGGTCCTGGATTTGGAGAGGGGACCTGGGATCGGGCCTTAACCAGCAGTCAGACATCCCCCAAGGGGTCCCAGATTGGAGAGGTGCAGGCTGGGCTGAGGGACACCCCCCGTGCACGAATTTTGTGCCCCGGGCCTCTAGTATTAAACATAAAGCCCAGCTAAACAGGCATTAAGAGCCTGAAATAATATTTACAACTCCAAAGCTTACAATGCCATTAATCTTCAATTGCATTTCATTAAATGAATCAACTTCCTAATTGATGCCTTAGACATACACAAAGGAGAATGTTAAAGATTCTTTTGTATACTATTTCAAAATTCATCCCCATTTGCTCACCTGCTGAAATCTTTTTCTGTCTCCAGCTCTTCTTCTCCATGACCAAGACGCAGGAGGTGGCGCTCATCAATATCTAAAGCCATGATTTTCTCAAACAACTGGTTCAGGGCCTAGAGAATAAAACCAGAAGGATGATTGCGAGTTTTAAAGAATCAGCACTCCCTTAAAAGTAACAACCAACATTTAGAAGGACAGAAGAGAGAAAGCATTGCTCAGTCAGATATGAATCAAATCAAAACAAAAAAGGAAACATCTTATATTTGTCCATTTACAGTTATTGAATTCTGATATTTCTGCCTATGTATACTAGGCCAAATAAATAACTGGAAACCATAAAAATCATCTAACCACTAAATCTCTGCTTTTAACTTATGAAAAGAAAAAAGGTTTGGGCTCAGTTTCTATTTCTCCCAAGTAATAACAATTACTAAAATGATGAATAACAACACCGGTTTTATTTCACTCAATGAAATTTCCATGGATTGCAGAGAACTAGAAATTTTTTTTGGTTGGAGAAGGACTCCCAGGAGTTGAGTGTGTAGGTAGAACGCACAGAGAGGACCACAGTGTGAAAAGTCAAGTGCATCATTCAAATCTTGGGCTGAAAGTCTAAAGATCTCTATGCAACAATGGGCACTCATTTATAGCCAACTCTTCTGATGAAAGCCATCCAGAAGCCACTCCTTTCTACCTATTAAATGTTCTTATTTAGGGTCCCCTAGTATTTATTATCTGCACATATGCAGTTACAAGGCTTTTCAGAATGAGGAAAGTTTCAGAGTATGGGAAGATACACTAATAAAAACATCATTTAAAAATTAGCCCTCACTCAAACATCTCTCTTAATTTACCATTAGTATAACCCTGCCTGCCCATCAAGTGAGCATCCAATCTCATCAACATCCAGGTTATATAATATAAATATAAACATCCTTTGCTATCAAAATTCTACCAATTAGAGTTCAGAAATTAAAGAGATACACATCATTTTTAGAAAAATTCCCAACTATCCAAAAATCTTAATATTTTTCAGCCAAAAGTTGGAGGCCCAACTGACCAGACCACATTACATTACTCACTATCCAACCTTTTGCTATCTAAACTCAGGAACAACATAGATTTAGATGGCAGACATACTCCCACTGAAATCTCAGAAAAACCTGCAAGATTTCATCGTGAATTAGAGTGATGTTGGAGGACTGCTTGAGTTATATATGCACATAGAGATCTGGCAAACAAAATAGTTGTGAAAAAATTAACAATTTGATAGAGATCAATAAGGATGATTTGATGATCTAAGGATCAAAAAAAGCCCTTAGGAAACAATAAGTCTTTGACTATTTTTGTAAAATAATCTTCTCTATAACTGTATTATTCAAGTCAATCATTAATAGAGGACACCATAGACAGTCATTATCAAGTTATGACAAGATTTATTTAAAAATACATGAATCTTTTTTGCACTATACTATTACTGTTTTAGGTTCATTATATGGTGCACAATTTTATCGTGAGATGAAGTACCAATAAAAATTTTAGTTGACACTTTAGGAACACCTTTTTGTCCAGTACAATTAATTTTTCTAGAATATTCGCTTGTTTCAACTAGCCAATTTAAATTTGCCTGAAAACTTGACTACTATTTTACTGTCAAATTTATTACTCTAACAATAATCTTGTTTTACCCTGTAAATATAGGTGGAAGGGATTATTTGCCTTCTTGATTAGGTCCTGAGCATTCCTGGTGGTAGGCTGGATTCAAAGGACTTGTGTGCAGGTATATGAGCCTAACCGGCGGTTAAGGACAACAGGGGGGTGGGGCCGTGTGTGGGGAGGGGGGTGGGATGGGAATGGGGGGACGAGGACAAATATGTGATACCTTAATCAATAAAGAAATTAAAATAAATAAATAAATAAATAAATAAATACATAAATACATAAATACATAAATAAATAAATAAATAAATAAATAAATAAATAAATAAATAAATAAAATAAAAAAATAAATACATGAATCACCCAGCCAGTGTGGCTCAGTGATTGAGCATCAAACCATGCACTAAGAGGTCACAGGTTCAATTCCCAGTCTGGGCACATGCCTGGGTGGAGGCTCGATCTCCAGTAGGGGGCGTGCAGGAGGCAGCTGATCAATGATGTTTCTCTCTCATCGATGTTTCTATCTCCCTCTCCCTTTCTCTCTAAAATCAATTTAAAATTTTTTTAAAATACACGTATTATTCTTTATTCACTCTAAGAATTTGCAAATAGAAAAATTATCACAGACTAAATATTATTAAATAGAAGAAAAATAAGTCTACACGTGTGTTTTTTTTTTATCAAGGTAAACTCTCAATCAACCCTCTTCATGGCACAATTTTAGTACATCATGCCACCATTACTAAAAACATGATATGAACCAACACAATAGTATTGTTTTTTAAAACCTGTTAATTAAAAGTTGATGAAAAACAGAATAAATGACGTTAGCATTCTAAAAACCCAGTACTTCTTTGTAGACCAACTCTTTGCAGAACTGGTCAACTCAAGTCACCATTATTATGTATTCAGAGAAAATAAGTACCTTCAAACTACCATGCAAGTTTCATAACATGCTGAACATTCTGAAAGCTGCCTTTCACATTCTACATGAGAACTAATAAATGTTACTTGTTTTTCTTCTTTCTATGAGTGACAGCTATCACATCACACAGGTAGACATAAAAATAATTTTTCAACCATTATTTACAAAAAAGGAATTTGTTTTTTTTTTGCTTTAGCTGTTTATAAAGCCTTATGTATTGAACCTGCAACCTAAAATAGTCCTTCCATGTATACTTCCATGTATATTCGTATGTATACTTCATAAAGATTTAAAGTTCAACCCAGTAATACAGTTTAGACTCAGTCTTTTAGGAATATTTGTCCTACTAGCAGGAAAAATGCTACTAATGCTTCAAAGTAAAAGTTCTAGCTCAGCACATAAGATGGGGGGAGCAATTTAATTTCATTTAATCGAAATATTTGACTACATACCTAAATATTCTGCTTAGCTTTTCCACAATTTGACACCCCCTCAATTAGAAAAGGTTGTTTTTATATTTTCTTCAATACAGTCTAGTCCTTACGAGTGTTAATCTAAGAATAACTCAGTAACAAACACTATACTCAGCCTTTCCTGGTATTCTGTTTACCTATGATGAGGTTATCACACAAGCAGAAATCTCCATTGCGCTTCCATGCACTCCTGCTTCTTCTTTATTTACCTCCCGCAGGTCCACTCTATACATTTAAGTATACATGTGTGTGTGTGCACTAGTATTCTCTCCCTTCCTCCCCCCGCCCCCCCCCCGCCTCCCCCACCCCCCCCGCCCCCCCACCCCCCCCGCCGAAACCTTCTTCTCTCTCTCTTACCTGATTGGAATGAGTAACAATCAGAGTTCTCTGCTCTGGAAAATTGTGGTATATATTGGATATGATCTGAACCGCCACATCTGTTTTTCCTGTACCCGGTGGGCCCACAACCTAAAAAGGAGATAAACATAGCAAACTACTAAATGGCAATTCTAAAACTGAAAGATAAAATGTTTAAAAATCCACTGGATGAGTTTAATAGCTTAACGGACAGGATAGAGTCTATGAACTTCCAGATGGATCAATAGAAGTCACCTAATCTAAATAACAAACAGGAAAGAAGGGCTAAAACAAGTCATAGCCAGAGCCTCATGAATCTGTAATATTAAAAGGTCTAACATTCATATCACTGAAGTCCTAGAGAAAGAGGAAAACTATACAGTACAGAAAATGTATTTGAAGAAGTAATGGCTGAAAATTTCCCAAATTGGCAAAAGACATAAAAATCCACAGTATCAAGCTCAGCAAACCCCAAACAGAATAATCCCAAAGAAATCTATGTCCAGATACACTATAATTTAATGTTTGAAAACTAAAGACAAATTATTAAAAGCAACTAGAAAAAAATGATACACTACATAGAAAAACGATGTTTCAAATAACTATGTATTTCTTATCAGAAACAATGGAAGCCAGAAGGATGTAGAATAACATTTTTAAAGTGCTGAAAGGTAAGACCTGTCAAAGTAGAATTCTATATCCAGTGAAAATATCTTTAAAGAATGAAGGTGAATTAGAGACATTCTCACATGAAGAAACCAATGATAATTCTTTGCTAGCAGACCCGCTCTTAAGAGTGGTGAAAGAATTTCTTCAGACAGAAAGGAAATGATACTAGAGGAAACTTGAGATAAAGGATTGAGAAGATTGTGAAGAGTTAAGTATGTATATTGTAATTCTCTAGAGCAGCCATTAAGAAAAATTACACAAGATATAATAAATGAACAAAATAAATCAACAAAAACATGGAACTAAAAACTACACAAATAACTCATAAGAATGCAGAAAAGGAAAAACAGCAACACAAAACAAAGGGAACAAACATAAATAATAAAATGGTAGATCTAAATCCAGACACATCAGTAAATACTTTACCTGGGGTCTAAACACACCAATTAAAAGAAAGAGACTGCCAGAATTCATAGAACAACATGCCCCAATTATATACTGTCTACAAGAAACTCACTTCTGCACTAACCGGTTTGGCTTAGTGGACAGAGCATCGGCCTGCGGACTCAAGGGTCACAGGTTTGATTCTGGTCAAGGGCATGTACCTTGGTTGCGGGCACATACCCAGTAGGGGGTGTGTAGGAGGCAGCTGATTGATGTTTCTCTCTCATCGATGTTTCTAACTCTCTATCCCTCTCCCTTCCTCTCTGTAAAAAAATCAATAAAATATATATATTTTTAAAAACTCACTTCCAATACAATAGGTAGTTTAGAAGTAAAATGATGGGAAAAGATGTATCACATAAACACTATTCAAAGGAAAGCTGCAGTGGCTACATTAATATCAAAGTAGACTTTTGAGCAAAGAAAATTACCAGTGATGAAGAGAGACATTACTTCACCAAGAAGACATAACAATGTGTGTATATATATCATAAAGCTGTAAAATTTGTAAAGCAAAAACTGACAGAACTGAAAAGGAGAAACAGCCAGAAACAGAATTATAGTAGGAGACTTCAATTCTCTTCTCTCAGTAATCAACTGGTATTAAGTGGAATATAAGCAAGAATTGAGAAGTACTGAACAATACTACCAACCGAATTAATCTGATCGGCATACATAGGACACTCCTCCACCCCCAAACAACAGAACACACATTCTTTTCAAGCTCATATGGAATATCCTCCAAGACAGATCACATCCTGGGTCACAAAACAAACCTTAACAAAATAAAAAACAAAACAAAACTGGAATAATATAAAGTATGTTCTCTGACCATAATGGATTTAGATTGGAAATCAATAACTGGAAGATAACAGAAAATCTCCCAAAACTTGGAAATTAAACACATGTCTAAACCAGTTGTCAGTAGACATTTCTGTTAAGGTCTAGCAAGTTAACATTTTAGGCTTTGTGGCCCAGATTATCTCTGCTGTAAGCATTTAACCTCTGCAGATGTAACACAAGAGTGGCCACAGGCAACACATAAACAAATGGGGATAGTGGTAGTCTAATAAAACTTTATTTATGAACACTGAAATGAGTAGCAAGATCTCCATAGTGCATAAGATGTCACAAGCATTTAGAAACACTTAATTCATTTTGGCTTTTGTGCTTCAAATAGAACACACTATCAAAATCCGAAGCTCACTTCTACTCTGAATCCATGTAAAAACATGTGTAACAATAATGCTCTTACCATAGTTAGCCCAGGCTGCATTCCAGCACGGATGGCCTCTATCTGTGTATGAGTGAACTGAATTGTATTACTGCAAATTAGAGTAGATAAAAAGTTGGTTGAAAACACAGATGAATGACATTCAATAAAAATTTAGACAATAGTGACCAGAGTTCTAAACATCTGCTCTGCATCTGTTCCCAGTCTCTTCTCCCCCTCAGGCTGGCCCTTTGTGTATGTGTGGTAAAATTACATAATAAGAAATCTGCCCTCTTCACTACATTTAAATGTGCAGTATAGCACTAACTATGACTTAACAATCTCTTCTGAAGGACTCTCAACACCCCTGCCCTTCCACAGACCATTTAAAACTGGATGAAACTTGTGGACGGAGAAGACTATTTTTCAATATATTTAGCCCATTCCAGACCTCATCTGAAGTGTCCAAGTTCTAATTCACAAGTTAAACCAAATGTCCTGCCACTGTATTAGTTATGGCACACACGCAACGAGCAGCTGTTACAAGTAACACATGGTCATAAAGTAAGAACCCTGTGCTGAAGTTAAGGTAGCCCTCTAATGTTCATTCTCATAGTACCTGAAAATGTTTCTTTCTGAAATATGACTACAGAATGGCCAAAAATGTCTGAGCTGTTCAGCCAATTGATAGACTAGAAGGAAAGGGTATAGCAACAGAATTTCCTGGGATTTTTAAAGAGTCAGAAAATTTTAAAAAAAAATTACAAATCCATTTGAAATAGGAAACTATTATTAATTACTACAATTAGCCCAGATAGTAAAATTACCGCTTGGGTTGGTTGTAAGGGTAAGGACCCCGATTAGGAATAACATGAGGTTCAACAATTAAGGTCTTGGCCTCTTCACTGTCTTCATCTTCCCCATCCACGTCTTTCCTTTTCTTCCCTTTTCCACTTCTTACTGGAAAAGTTATCCTACAAGACCAAACTTCTGTTCAGTTTTACAATTAACAATGTTTATCATTGTGCATACATTGTGTAAAGAATAATCAGATCAGTAAGGAACATTTATGATCTAAAGGATCGTACTATCTGTACATAAATTTTGAAGAAAAGCAGAATTAAAAGCACTAAAATGTGTTAAGGGTGTTCAGATTAGAAAAAGTCATCCAATTAAGGGAAAATAAACAAAGAAACATATATTTAAGTCACATATAAAGTGCTGTAAAGTGCTATACACTCTGTCCTTGATTTAATTAGAAAAGGCTTCCTGGCATCTAAGATGAGTTTCGAAGAATTCAGACATGTAAACATGGGAGGGAAGACACTCCAGGAAGAAAGAAACACCAGCAGCTTTGCTGGAGTGCGGGACACAATTTAAGGCTAGAGAGAAAGGCTGGAGCCTGTTATGGCACCTTTGGAATACTAAGCCTTTAAGGCAGAAGTTATTAGCCCGGGGTCAGGGATACCCCAGGAGGCAACTCCCCACAGGCACCTGGGGAAGTGAATGACAAACCTAAAGTTAAAATAAAACATTAATTCTCTGTGTGCACTTTTTCCAGTCTTTCTTCCCATTCTGAAAGGACAGATAATACCCACCCCCATGTACTAAGAAAGAAACAAAGAGGCTAAGAGGTTATGCCTTATTTTGATAAGCAACAGGACAATTCAGTTTCTTAGTTAGAGAGCGGAATGACTCTAGCAGTAAAGCATGTAATAGGTTCAGTGAGGAGACAAAGGCAGGAAAGACACTGCCACCAAAGACTGAAGTGTTTAGGGCCTAGAGAGGCTGTGGTCAGGAGTGACATAAAACAGTATCCTTAAAGCAGAATCTATAAGGCACAGCAGGAGTAAAAAAATTCAAAAACAATGCTGAGATTTCAAGGCAGAGTAACTAGAAGAATGATTTTGCCATTAATAGGATTTGGAAAGTATAGAGGAAGACTACACTTAAGTAGGTGTTATAAGGATGCATGTTTTTAATATGTAGAACTATTATATTTATATTTAACTACAATTATATGTTGTAATTTCCAACTGAGAAAGCAGGCGCTTTCCTACCACCCAAGGTACACAGAGTGTTTTGTCACTACCTGCCTGATGGAACTCAGGGAAGAGCAGTCGGTGCTTCAGGTACTTTGTCCTATTTCTACTCAAATTTTAAAACCAAAACTCCTTTAACATTAAATATAACTATATTGCAAATATTTAAAACTTGTGAAAGCAAGCAAGGTTAAAAATAAAAGAATTTTTTAAAAAAAGGAAGTTCAAAATCACATGGCTATGTGTATTAATTAGCAAGTATACTAGACTATACACACATATTTTTTCAGTGCAATGCTATAAATATATTTATGTAGTACTCTTCAGACAAGCATTTACTGATCCCTTATAACACACAAAGCTACTCTGACTGTGGTCTCAAAATAACTACTACACAAATAATTAGAACTAGAGTCAAATAAAATAAATTCACCCCAGTGAGTATATGGTGAAGGTACAGATTGCACACACAAGATCCAGACTCGATGCTCAAAACTTACTAGTACTTTAGCTACAGTCCTAATGGCCCAACTGGACTGACCACAGAAAGCCTGAAGGAGGACAGTTCGGACTTTACCTGAAAGGGGGTATCTGTAGAGCTGGGTCATCCACAGTTACTTTAACATTGTGACCAGGGAAGCTGGTTTTCAAATGCTCAATGGAAAGAAATGTGTCATTGAAATCCAGGGTGGCAATCTGATTGGGCATTTTTGAATAATGTGCACTGCTTGGATCCCCGTAACCTAAAATGATGTCATGCAGCCAGGCAGGTACCACACAGTCAGTGTTCATCAGGTTCCGAATAGTCTCCAGCACAGCCTGCCAGTAAAGAACAGAAGAAGACCGTATCAAGAAGACATCCCAAACATGTGCACTTGAGTGGAATGCAGAGCTGGCTGCACTAATCCAGAATTCCCGACTGTTTCAGGACAAGAAGCTATTTTTTGCTGACAGGTGCTTGGCTAGACTGAATCAACAGCTATATTTTAAGCTGATGCCATACACTGAGTTAAACAAAAGACCAAACTTAGCAAGAACAGTTTATCCGTTAGGAGTTCATTTAGACAGAATGTCATAAATGAATTAGACTTGACTTCTGTAGGGTAGGATGAAAATCCAACTGGGTCTACACAACAGCAAGAAAACAATATTAAACAAACCCTTAAAGAACATACTTCCTCTAAGAAACTTCTGGAGTTTTCTCCCCTTTATAATCCTTAATTCCTCAATGCTAGGAACACACACCACCAAAAGCATGTTAAAGTACTAGTATGCCTCAACTGTGAGACACATATTAAAATTGACATTGTTCAAAATAAGATATGAAAAATAAAGCGAGAGTGATAAAAAAAAGTCAAAAATAAAATTTCAGGTTGAAAGAATCAAGACTACAATAAAAGTTCATTACAGTAGTTAATATATACATTGTCAAAAGTAATTACTGAAAGCCAAGGCAAATTCTTAGTCTTTCCAATAATTATTCCAAAAAAGTGATCTGTTCCACATATGTAAATCAGAAGGCTAGGGTATTAATGTCAAAGACTAAAATAACGAAACCAGCCATTCTTACATTATAAATGCTATACAATCCAACAGGATAACAAAATAACAGGCTAGTGCATGTAAATCACGTTTTGACTACATTGCTTTGTTTTATTTTCTTGCGCTTATCCTACTTGATATTCTGTTATTCATGTACTTGGTAACGTATTTACCATTTGTCTAATCACCACTAGAATATAATTCCAAGAGAGCAAGGATGTAGAACAGTTTAAAGATGGGATGAATGAACAGATAAATGAGTATGTTCACTTGATGAATAAGACTGAGTAGTCTCTAAGGTAATTATGATTCTAGTAGGGAGATAAAATATGTCATTAACGATGATACAAAGCAGCAGAATATGGCAAAGAGTAAAAAACACTACAAAATATACCCGGAGCACAATTTGAGCTAGGTGAGACTTTTGACATTAGAAAAGGTTTCAAGGAGAAAAAGTGGCATTTCAATTTAGCTCAAGTAAAGGATTTGTGAAAAAGCTTTGACTTATGTCATCATTAACGTAGTCACAGAAATGTTTTGAGAAGCAGAGTGAAATGACCAGTGGAAGGGTATGAAGAACAGGTGACAGGTGATAGACTAAGAGGAGAACAGGGGTAGAGACAAAGGAGGCTGTTTTGTGCAATTATTCAGGCAAGAAGTATCCAGATTAGAACAGGCTGTACAAACAGGAAAAGAAAGAAGGAAATAAACGAGGGATGCTGCCCAGGTATAAAATGAAATACCAAAGATACCAAAAGAGCGTTTTTCCTTTCCCAAACATAGGCAAGTTAATCATCTCTCCTTTCTCTTGGATCAGAACCTAAATGCCTCTTTGAATTTCCAGGACACTTCTACCTGCATCCTCCTTTCGACTTTTGGAGGATGCAGGTAGATTGTACCAAATACCAAGTTTTCATGGTAGCTATTTGTCTGTATTTCTAACTTCACTTATTAGTAGTCTAAGCTCCCCAAAGGGATAAACTGTGCCTCAGTCATCTCTATTAACTCTATGTAACTTAGCACAATATCAGACACAGTAGGCATTTAAAAAAAAAAGATCAAAGGAATAAATATAAGGAACTTTTCATTTTTAGTAAATTGACTGAAATCCAATTACTGAGAGAAACAAAACAGATACAGACAAAACAGAGACCTGCCCTCATAAACTTGCATTCTAATGTCAGAGAAATCCTATGTAATAATAATAAATCCTATATAATAAAGAAGTAATATGCAAATTAACCCTCACGCCCTCAAAAGATGGCTGCCTACAACCAGGCAGGCAGGGGGTTAGTGAGGGACGACCAGACAACTGAACAGCAGGCTGTGTGGGGTGACCAGGCCGGCAGGGGTGGCAGTTGGGGGCGACCAGGCCAGTGCGGGGGGGGGGGGGGGGGAAAGTTGGGGGCAACCAGGCTAGCAGGGAGGGAGCAGTTGGGGGTGACCTGGCCTACAGTGGGGGGCAGTTACGGGCAACCAGGCTGGCAGGGGGGTCAGTTAGGGGCGATCAGGCCAGCACACAGAGGCAGTGTGGGTCAATTAGGCCGGTGGGCACGGGGGGCAGTTAGGGGCGACCAGGCAGGCAGGCAGATGAGCGATTAGGAGCCAGCGGTCCAGGATTGTGAGAGAGATCCTGGATTGGAGAGGGTGCAAACTGGGCTGAGGCTACCCCTCCCCCCCCCCCCCCGTGCACGAATTTCGTACACCAGGCCTCTAGTAACAATATAAAGTCATTCTAAAGTCAGTTAAATAGCATATAATTATCAGGTATAATAAAGGCTGTAGGGGAAAATAAAGAGAATTGGATAAAGAATGATGTTACTTTAGATAAAGTTGCCAGAGAGGGTTTCTCTTAGGAGGTGACATTTAATCAGAGTTGCCCATATAAAGTCAGAGAACAAGCCATGCAAATGCTTGGGGGATGACTGCCCAGGTTCAGGAAACACTGTGTGCAAAGGCCTGGATTATTAAAGATCAGCAAAAAGGTCAGTGTGATTGACATGGAGTGAATAAGAGAAAAGTGTTAGAAAAAGATGTTGGAGAGGTAGCCAGAAAACAGAGGGAAGGGGCCTCTCTGACTATGAGGACAACTTTCTACTGTGATAAAAAAAACCCACATGAAACAGTGTTGAATAGGGGTACCAGGTATAACCGGCATTCAGCCGCTAGGTGGAGAGGGGTCTAAGTCTTAAACTTTAAGAAAACCTTTGGAGCAGCAGTGGCCAACAGGTGGTCCGTGGACCACTGGTGGTCCGTGAGTTCCGAAAGGTTGGCGACTGCTGGTCTAAGGGGAAGAGCAGTCACAAATGGAACCAGGAATGTGAGAGATGAGTTGTCCTGGACATGGCATCGGTGGAGGGGGTAAGTCAATCAGACTGACTGATGAACTGCAGGTGGAGTGTGAGACCAAAGAAATGAAGGGTATTTCCATTATTTTGTCTTCAACAACAGGATGAGATGGGGAATAAATTCCTTTGTATGTGAGGCTTTCTTTTTTAATAACAACAAGTAAAAAGGATAATCAAGTGGTAATGTGTAAGAAGTACTGTGCTTGGTGGAGAAAGTAAAGGCACTTTGTGCAAAAGCTGGTATCACCAAATGCAGAAGTGCTTAATGTTTAAGTTTTATTAATAGTTTCAAAGAATAATTTTTAAGACCTTCCTTTACTAAAACTCCTCTACACACAAAGTTATTATGAAAATAAAACTCTCTAGTCCCCAAATCTTCCTTTTCCACTAACAAGTAAAGTATAAACACATTACATCATAGAGTAATTCAAAGCCCTAAGATTCCATAGGTGTTACTTTTGATTCATAAAAGAAGTCCCAGTAAACAAATAAACAAGCAGTTTTCTTCACCTCAAACTGAGGCACAAACTGAATGTCTTATATTCAAAAAACAAGGTAGGAGGCTGACCTTTAAAATAACACATGAATTACTTCATATTTTTTCTAAATTCATCAAAAGACAAAAGAGATTGAGCAAATAAATTTCCTTAAGTTTCTATATTTAATCTAAGAGAACCGCTTAGAATAAAAAAGCAGTGATGATAATTTTCTTAACAAATCATTTAAACCTAGTATCTACTATTTGTCTTAAAGTTTTTCAAATTATGCAGCATTTTTGGTTTTAAAGCCCCAAAATTACCTTAAAGTTATTTTCTTTTGGTTTCCTCCTCATTATTATATTGAAAGTTTCATACACATCTTCTGCTCCATTTTGTATGGTATTGGTCATATCTTGTTGATACTGGTTTGGATCCAAAAACACCCTAAATGTCCTTGACTCTCCTCTAAGATTGGGTCTGGGTTCGGGTCCTGAACATTTTGAAAAAGTTTGTTAAATGAAATACATACTATTAAATATCTACTTTCCAAATATCAAAATAAGTTAGTATTCCTTTTCTAGAAATGAGTAAACTGTCCATACTTTACTCCAGCCATCTCCCCGAGTAGAATGCTTTCCACTCATCCATTTCAAATTTCAAAAAGCTGAAAATAGTTTCTCCTTTCTCAAAATTCTTACTATTTCTTCCCAGAGTAGTCATGTAATGTTTATGAGACAATGCCAGGAATTGCAATTATTTGACTATGACCTCAACTAAAATCGGAGCCTTGGAAGTCAAAGAAGTTGACTTTTGTCCGTCACTCAGAGCTCCTACTACTGCCTTACAAATAGTAAGGCATGGCTGATCACTCTTTCTTCCTTCCACATTCCATACCTAATATCACTAGTATAAAAGGAAGTTTCATATTCTAATAGCTGAACGCTCAGAGGCTGTTTCTTTCTTAGACCTTCAACTCTGGTCCCATCATATGGCCTTATGTTTATCCCAACCATCCTCCATTCCCTTCTATTTTTCTTTTATTCTAGTGATAAAAGCGACCTAATTATCAGCACTTTAGCAATGGTGCAATCTTGAAATCACAGGCAATAAAAGCTAATTGAAGTTCTATGAGAAGTTTAATAAACAAATTATAAAATAAGCATTGGGCATGGACGCAGTTATAATTTAATAGTAAGTATTACCAAAAACATCAGAACAATGTAAGAATTTCAAAAAAAAAAATCAGTGATAAGAACTCAAAGAGCGGACTAGCCTTGTAAGGCAACGTTTCTAAATGGGGTAATGCTGGCATCCCAGGCAGGACAGTTCCTTCTACATGATAGTTCTGTTTACATGCTTAGCATCCCTGGTCCCCAACCAGAAAATACCAATAACTCACCAACCCCTACTCCTACACTAGTCATCTGACAACATAAATACTACCACACATTTCAAATTGCAGGGTAGTGCTATTCCCAATTGAGAAACACTGCTATAATGAATCAAATCAGTAAAACTTAAGAAGAAGAAATTAGACAAATATGTCATTGAACAACTAACTATAAGAGGTTTTATAAAAGCAATATTGTAAATTAATATAAAACGAAGTTTTAAATAAAGATGATTTCAAAAGATCCTGTCCTTTCCAGTATCTAACAGTTTAGAAACCATATTATTTATTTCTAAAACTGGATGGTCGGTGCTCTACACATGTTTTATAGATAATCCTGTGTCAATTTAGTACATAAAACAACTAAGAGTATCACCTAAGACGCAAAAAGGAAAAGAAGGCAAAGGAATCTATCATTATGTACACATACTCTTTCAAAAGCATAGATCACCATACCATCTTCGATGACACGTCCTTTATCATCCAGCATGCCCTGGATCTCACAGCCTCGGACATAAACCAGGCCAACCTGCTCAATGAAAGGTCTCCTCCGGTCAAACTTGGTACCATACGGTTTTGTGGGACGCACAGTAATTAAAAAGCATACATCATGTTTACGAAGGCCTGGTAAAACATAAAGACATTTTCACTTATCAGAATGTCATTGTTTTTAGTCTTTTGTTAGCAATTTCTTAAGCTTTTATCTTTGGAACAGAAATATAAAAATATATTTAAAATATGAGAGGTGGTCAAAAATTTTATTTGTACTGTAATACAATTATGGGCTTTCCTATAACATCTAATACTCAATGTTTGATAGTAGTAATTAAATGAAAATTCCCGTATATTAAAATCTGAACCTTTATACCATGAAGATATTACTAAATAAACCCTCCACGTCTGGCTACTGCTCCAAAACTGGATGCTCTCCTTCATTCTTACTCTTAACATTCTTAATAAGTAGCCAGAAATATGGTTAGCATATAATCCATCTCTATCATATTTAGCAGGTTCATAACATCAGTTTAACTATCCATCAGTCATTCCAACCACAGTCTAAGTGTATTTCACCAAAAAAGGTCAACTCAAAAATAATTCATCAAGACACAATAGCATCGTTTACAGACACCATCTTGAAAAGATAGCTGAGTATATATAGTTTCAGTTGGCAAATATGGAAGATTTTTGTAAGTGAATGTCAAGAAATAGGAGACTTGTGCCAAAGTCCATGGCTTTTCAGTTATCTGACCAAATTATAATTCAATTGGATTCCCTACTCTATTAAAACTAGACAGTAGAAGACAAGGGACATAAAATTAGATCACACAGCACATAATATCATCCCACTTAATCTTTATTTCTTTTCTGATTTGATTTTGTTAGCCAGTATATGACATAAATGCAAATTTAAGCAGTCTGTTTGCTCATAACCTTGGTAACAAGACACACAATTAAATCAAACCAGCAATGTGTGTGGCTAACAGTGCTGGGACCATTCTGGTTTGTTTCAATATCAAGTGGGATTCAAGTGTGTTAGAAATAATAACTCGTAATTCATAATAATGACTTTATTTCTCAACAAATTCTCTGCAAAGAAGCAGGAGAAGCAATGAGAACTAAGGGAACTGTTCTGTGATTTGTATTGCCTGTATGACTTCTGATCTGCATGACTCATTAAAACGTCCAAGTCTTTGAGCCAAAGAAGTGGCCCTGAGAGGTAATTTAGTCTCTACCAATGTCGCTTTTTGGTATCAAGGAGGGATGAGTGCCCATTCCCTACTAAGGCAGATAATTTTACTGTGGAACATTACAGATACACATCAAAAATACCTATATTACAATGAGCTCAACTACCTCTCTCCTTTCAACCATCTGCATTCATTCCATCTGTAAATGTGCCTTTTGTAGCAGAATCCGGCATTTCGATTTCCTTAATTTTGTTTCCTTAATTTTAAATGAGGGATGGAGAAGGGCCTGAAATTCACACATTCTTACAGGGACAAGAAGAATGTTTTATAGTATTTACCTTAAATTCTTCAAAACTATTCTGTATTCACAGGGATAATATTCATTACTATTTATAGAACCTCTCTCTAATTTTTTGCCTCAATTTTCTACTAGGTTATTCTCTTTGTGATCAATACTGGGTGTGAAGTTTGACTCTGGCCTCCCAGAAAACACTTTTCTCCCCACCATTCCTTAAAATATGAATTGCTTCCCCCATAATACCCAATTTTTCTCTATCCTACCCATCAAAATTCACCCATTCTAGTTCTTATTCTACAAGAGGCCTATGTTTAAAAGAAAAAAAAAGCTCTCCCTCACCCCCTCAAAAAATGACTGATGTCCTGACAGCAGTCTGCAAAGTAATGGAGGAAAGGAGATTGGATAAAGCATTCTTTTCCCCCCTTAGTACCACAATGCAGACTTGTCATCTGTCATCTATAAGTTTCTGTAAAGGATCTTTGTTTTTAAGTTTATTTCCAATATTACATTAAGGGGTAGCCAATAAGTTAGGGCCGTTTATTACCTATCATAAACCCGTTTATTTTAATACCTCCTTAAGCTCTAAGGGGTAATAAATATAAGGCCCTCTCCAGCAACTTAATGCCTTCCTCAAGATTCAGAAATAATAAAGGTACACATTACTCTAGATGTGTACGGCATCAGATTAGAACTCTTTTGAAGGAAAGTGAAGTTGCAAAATCTGTCACAAATGATACCCACTACAGTGGCCATTTGTCAAACAGTTGGCCAGCTTCTTTACTGGATTCCTTCAGAATTAATGTGATAAATATATCATACAGCCCCTGTGGTTATAAACAGCTATGTTGACAGCAACAGTTTTTGAAAAGTAAACCATTAAGGGACTATCCCTTTCCTTCTGGCATGCCAAGAAGGTGAAAGGAGATAAAACATACCATCTACTATGTCTCACAACAAGGCAGCAAGAGCTCTCACAGACAGCTGGGAGAAAAAGATAAGTGCCAATTAAAACTCAGCTCATGCGACATTTCAGGCACAGATGTTAGCACTGTTTTAACCCTATCTTACATAGTAACTCTCAACATATCTACCCCTAAATAAAATTAACTGTGGAACTCCCATCCCTCAAATCTTGCCTGGCAAAAAATAGAAAAATAGCTCATTTAATCTCTGCAATTCTTATTTATTTACCGTTGAGTACATAGAATTTCACTGACTCTCTATTTGAGTTCTTCCCTTTGGTGGAAATAAACTATTATTATTTCTTTCTGAATTGTTTTGTAGATCCCCCTAAAATTCCTTTTGAGTTTGTCTAGTTTTGATTTTGTATCTTTATTTTCCATAAATGGTATGCATCCCTATTCTCTTCACTTTTTATCTTTTAAAAATAGCAATTTTCTTTACTTGCTCTGACTGCGTTCCCCCTTTCTTTAGTGAACACTAATATTTTTACTTTCTATATTGATCCTACAAATTCATAAACATTACCTTACTAAATTTAAGATTTAAAATACTTTCAGCTCTACTAACTGCAATTTTAAAAACACTTTGATATGAATACTATTTTATGCTTTTATTAAAGTATTAAGGTATTTAATCATGCTTACATGATCCTTGGTATTTTTTACTAATGATAATTATAAAGACAACTGCCATTCTTTAAATCAAATTTTAAGGATTAAACTTTATGAGTTTAGAAGGGTAACATTTAATAAAAGTGCTTTGCTAATTCTCTAAGTGAAAGTCTATCTATAATAATAAAAGCATAATATGCAAATTGACCAAACGGCCTCACAGCGGAACCATCCCAACAACCACGCTATGACATCCAATGGCGCCAGGCCAGCCAAGGCGGGTGCAATGCGATTGGTCGGGGGCCCGGCCATTGCTCCATGATCGCCCTGCAGAGGGAGGCCCAGGCCACCAACCGGCAGGGCAATCGATCAATCAGGGGGCTCCATGATTGTCCCAAAGAGGGAGGCCCAGGCCACCAACTGGCAGGCTGCAGTGGGTGGGCGGGGCCTCCCTCTGCAGGGCACAATCGATTGCATGATCGCCCTGTGAGGGATGCCCAGGCCATCAGCCAGTGGGGCGATCTATTAATCAAGGGCTCCACTATCGCCCCAAAGAGGGAGGACCAGGCTACCAGACGGTGGCGCAGCAGTGGGTGGGTGGGGCCTCCCTCTGCGGAGTCGATTCATCACGGAGCCCCAGCCTGATGGGCAGGGCCTACCTCTTTGGGGCAATTGACTGCAGGGCTCCCAGACTGTGAGAGGATGCAGGCCGGGCTGAGGGACACTCCTCCCACACCGCCCACTGCACAATTTTTGTGCACTTGGCCTCCAGTATAATAAACTAAAAAATAACCACTTTTTCAAATGCAAGATTACCTTCCCATTCATCTTTGATGTGATCTCTGACATTGAGATTGATGGTGACATCCGCACGAACTCGGGTTGGCCAGTTTTCACCTATGTTGGGTTTGGCAACCTCAACCACAGTGAAAGCCACAATGGGCTGAGCCATTCGCGCCCAGCCACCAAATACTACACCACCATATTCAGACTGCCTGAAAAGCAAAGAAGTGCATGATTACTCAAACAAAATATAACTTTTGGACAAGTAAAACTGGTAAGAATACATGTTTAGCTAGTGTTTAAGCCCTAACATAAGTAACTCTTATTTCTACACTTAAAAAAAAAAAATAAGTCTCAATATATCGGGAGTATACAAGGTAGGATGAAAGAGGCAAACATGGTCCAGAATATAGAGGAACATCCCCACACACCCCCAGGTAAGAAGGTAACTCTATGTACATATTAGTTGAACTATTTTGTCAAAGAATGAAATAATCCAGCACATTTAGTTTTATTTTATATTCTTATCCTTTTCTCTTCTTCATAAAATAGTCTCAACTATTTAATTTTACCTTATGTACCCTAAGCTTTTCTATAAGCTGTTTCAAAAACATTATAGAACTAGGATTTAAAATATTAAAAACAAGCAAACAAATAAAATATCTATGCAAATGACTTCTTTAGGGTATAATACTTAAATCATTTAAAAGATGCCACCATGGACTGGGGGGACAAATAATCAAGCTAGTTGTAATAACTAGAGCCACTAACATCCAAACTCTCATTCTTTCTTCTTAAATTAGTCTAAGTAGTGCTTTAATTTTTACATTAAATAGTATATTTGGGAAATCTGTAATATAATAACTGCAGCAATACTCCAAAATTTAAAAGTACTGCCAAAAAAAGCCATGATTACACAGAAACTACACCCTAAGTAAAGGCTTTGTATCATAACAAAAACTGTAGAACTTCATGACATCAAAGAGTAAAACTAATTAAAAATAAAAACTTTCCAATCCAATGACTTGGTTCATACTGGAACAAAAAGACATTACCTTGTGCCTAAACCCTTTGTAATAACTTTCTATCGCTGTCCCCATTTTTTCAACTTTACTACAGCACAGTTTAGTAGCATAAAATTCATTCATTGTAAATGTACAATTCAATAATTTTATTAATTTATAGAGCTGTGCATCCATCCCCACAAATCCAATTTTAGAACATTTCCATCATATTAAAAAAGATTCCTCTCGTCCAGTTGCAGTCAATTCTTATTCCCACCTCTAGGCAAGCACTCATCAATTTTCCCTAATTCTTCCCCCCTCCTTGTAAAATCTACCTGTAACATGAAGCATTAAAAAGTGAAGGTTTCGGCCTCTCATAAACACATCCTCTCTTACCTGCGCAGTGGTTTCATCAGTCTGAAAACATGATCACTAGAACCACGTGATGCAGAAAAGTGCCGCTGCTACTTTTCTACCTTCAGGATACATGGAACATGCCCGTTTTTAGATCTCACTGTTTTTAAGTTTTCAATCATGGGCAATTAGGAATGAAAATTTAGAAAAATTTATTATCACAAGTTAACTACAAAAAGTGACATTTTCTTCTCCCCAGCAGAAAATGTAACTTAAAAAAAATCCTTTATTAATAAACAAGAATTATAAGTGTTATTACTGCTTTATTTGGCATTTAAGTAAAATATGAGTGAGCTGTATTTGATGAACTGCTAGTTATTAAATCCCTACTTGGCAAAATGGCCAAAATTAAGTCCAGAATCTGAGCGTGTAAATGCAAGGTAACCATAAATTCTAAGGAAGCTTTCTGATCAAGCACTCCCGGGGTTCAAACAATGGGCAGCAATTTCAGCAAAGCTGTGGGCAGGGACCATCAGCCAGTGGGTATACAAACTTCACAGTGCTAGCCTGCCTCCTGACTCAACTGATTATTAAGACAAAAATACTTTATGTTGTGTTTTACAGTCTCACCCAGAATAACTATTCACATAATAATTAATTAAAACATAGAGCTGTGTATGAAATAAAATATGAAGGGAAAAAATAGATCATAATCACAGTGTCCATGCAGTTCTCTATAATTAGTAAGGGGAGAAGCCTAGAAAATACCTGAAATCAGTTCACACTTAAAATATGTTAAGTTTTCATACAGAATACAGTATAATTGTGTATGTGTGCATGGTGTAACTATAATGTAACAAAAATTCATTTTAGAGAATTATTTTACTTGTTTACAGTCACTTGTGATATACAATGCATCTCCATCAATTTTATACTTAGAATGGAAGAGTGACCCAGGGCACTATTGCAGAGCTGCCTGTAATAAGTAGAATGAAAGTCTTTTCTAGCTAAAGGAATGAGTTAGCAGGTGGGAAGTTGAGTCCAAGCAAAAGTGTTTCTCAAATAACAAGACCTACTCAACTGGCCCGAAGAGTAAATGCTGATGATTTAGTCTCTTCAAGGCAATCAATGGCTGGAGGCCCAGGGAAGACTTTCCAATGTTCCCCTCTGCTCGATGTTCAGCCACGCCCTCACCTCCTGCCTTCTCCCACAGGCTCACTGAGACTAGTGGTGCCAGGACTAAACTATCCTGCCCTTGTACAGGCCTACTGGCCAGCCCATACTCTTTCCTCTTTTACTAGTGCCCTACCTACTCCCCTCTACATTTCTTTCTTTCCCTGCCCCACTTCTCCCAAGGATAATGACCTCTCTTCCCTTATCCTCAGTCCCATCCCAAATACCCAGATTTTATATTTTAGCACTTTTGATATACATTCACATTAAAGAATTTCTCAAAGAGTAAGTATCTCCTGTTTTGGAAGGCATCTTGGTGCCAGGTATATTATTTCTAAACTAGAGGCCCGGTGCACGAAATTCGTGCACGGAGGGGGGGGGTGTCCCTCAGCCCAGCCTGTACCCTCTCCAATCTGGGACCCCTCGAGGGATGTCCGACTGCCCATTTAGGCCCGATCCCAGTGGGTTATCCCTCTCACAATCCAGGACTGCTGGCTCCCAACTGCTTTCCTGCCTGCCTTCCTGATTGCCCCTAACCGCTTCTGCCTGCCAGCCTGATCACCCCCTAACCACTCCGCTGCCAGCCTGACTGATGCCTAATTGCTCCCCTGCCAGCCTATTTGCCCCCAACTTCCCTCCTCTGCCAACCCGGTCACCCCTAACTGCCCTCCCCTGCAGGGTTGATCGCCTCCAACTGCCCTCCCCTGCTGGCCATCTTGTGGTGGCCATCTTGTGTCCACATGGGGGCAGGATCTTTGACCACATGGGGGCAGACATATTGTGTGTTGGAGTGGTGGTCAATCTGCATATTACTCTTTTATTAGATAGGATACATTATGAGCTTTCTGACAGAAGTATGTCAGTCACTGCTTGCATCACTTCATTCCAAGTGGAACCAATTAACTCACCAAGGCTTCATTCTGCTGACACTGTCCTCGATGTCCTGCCTAATTTCATAAGTTGATTCTAAGCGGAAGAGATTAAAGTTCCTTAGTAGATAATCATGAAGAGTCAAAAACTGCAAATTCAGCTTGGGAAGAGCAAGACAACCTGAAAAGAAAAATAACAACCATATTTGAATTATTTTTTAAATCAGGTATCTGTTTTCTCTATAAAAAAGGCATCACAAATTTGGTAAGAATCTAATTTATTGTCTAAAATATAGCATATTTAATAAGGTCTTATTTCTACTTCCACACATAAGTGAAGCCAAGTTAATAAATGTTATATATTAAGAATTGAAAATAAAAGATGAATTTCAGCCCTAGTTGGTTTGGTTCAGTGGATAGAATGTCGGCCTGTGGACTGAAGGGTCCTGGGTTCAATTCCAGTCAAGGGCACATGCCTGGGTTGCAGTCTCGATCCCTAGTAGGAGACATGCAGGAGGCAGCCGATCAATGATTCTCTCTCATCATTGATGTTTCTATCTCTCTGTCCCTCTCCCTTCCTCTCTAAAATCAATAAAAATATATTTTAAAAAAAGATGAATTTTATTAATACATGTAATCTGCATATCAATGATTCATATCCGAATAGCACTTCTAACAAGTATCTGAAGATGCTTGAACACAGTCTTGAGTAGCTTAAAAATTCTTTCTTTACCACCTAATTTACACTTGGCAAATCTTGAAATAATGCAACCATAAAATTAGTCCCAGACAAAATTACCAAGAAGACTAAATGAGTATATCACATTGTATAAATCTATCTCCAATGACCACCACTGTGCTCTTCTGAACCTTTGCCTTCTTGCTAGACTTTAAGGGTAAGGCCTAGATTGTACATTATTCCTCAAGGTACTTCCTTTCTCTGACTGTATTAATAAACAATATTCTTTCCATTATCCTCACTTAACAGTACTTCCCGTAGATAATAAATGACCAAGCACTCAGCAACAATATCAAAAGTTTAAAATAAAAAGAACCTAAAACATATTTTACTGGCAAATCGTATTTTCATCATCCCTATCTATCCTTACCAAAGCAATAACGCACTTAAAAGCAGGAAACATTAATGTATAAAAATTTTATATTGTTTATGTTAGTAAACTCTGACTTGAAATCTAATTCAACTGCTTTCAGGTCAGAGGCTGAGAGAAAGCATCTCCTTCAACAACATACTTTTATTAAAAAGAAAAGACAATTAAAATGTCACCATTTTACAATGATCACCAAATTAACAAATTTAGCTATTAAGCAGCAATGGCTACTAATATGACAAAAAGAGAGACAATCAGACATTATGTGCCTCCCAATGAAAATAAAACACACCAACACCAAGAATCTTGCCAAAGACAGAACCTCAGCCTGATTGAGCCTCTGCATCCAGTTGCCAATTTGCAAGAAAAATAAAGAGCAGGGGACATGCTGACACAGTCACTTAGAACAATCCAGACTATGGAAAACTATACAGGTTTCCATGGGATGGATATAGGGGGTACCTGTAAAGTAAAATACATTTTTTAAATGTACAGGGCTGACTTTAGTGTCTAGGGATGTACAATTGGGTGATAAAACTATTTTTAAAATGCAAGATAATGATGGCTATAAAAGCCAAGAAATAAACAGTCACATTCAAGTTGAGGAGGAAGCCATGACTAAAAAGGAAGGGTTCTGGGATAACTGATGAGGTGGCTACAAGGGTTTCATGGTGTTTCCCTTATGATAATTAGTAAAGCTCTATATTTAGTGCTTATTTTATAACTAGAGGCCTGGTACACGAAATTCATGCACTCCAGGGAGAGGGGTGTTCCTCAGTCCAGCCTACACCCTCTCGGGGGATGTCTGACTGTGGGCTTAAGCCCATGGGGAGCGGGCCTAAGCCAGCAGGATATCCTTAGCGCTGCTGTGGAGGCGGGAGAGGCTCCCGCCACTGCCGCTGCGCTCACCAACCTTGAGCCTATCTTCTGGCTGAGCAGCACTCCCACAGAGCACACTGACCACCAAGGGGCAGCTCTTGCATTGAGCGTCTGCCCCCTGGTGGTCAGTGCACTTCATAGTGACCGGTCGTTCCGGTCTATTTGCATATTAGCCTTTTATTATATAGGATAAGAAGACTTTAAAACGGTGAAGGTTTACAAAGATTTTCTTTACAACTGTTACACCTTATTTTTTATATCTGCCCCAATTTTACACTTATTTTCTCTCCATGGGAGCTAGGAGCACCTCGCTAATGGTGCAGTCAGAGCTTTTGTCTCATTTAGTTCACAGCACCAGGTATTGGGCCCCACAGTTCAGCCCCATCCATGGTCAGTGAATAACAGCAACACATAGCCAAGTTTCTGAAAACAGCTGTATTGAAGTCCAACCATTTGGCAACTAATCTCATTCTATGAAATGTATAAAAACTCAAATTCTGAAAAGTATTCCTTTCTATTTAAAATTCATTAACCATGGGAATGAAAGAAAAGTAATACTTTATACTAATCAAAATATGTCTTAAACTCAGACTAGCATCATTGACTAGTACCAAAAGCTGGCTATAAGCCTGTTTATATTTTTAAGGACACATAAACTTTTTATTAAAAAGACAAAATATTCTTAAGTGTTATTTGCCCTTTAGGGACTGATTAGTCAATGAGTTAGATGTCATACATATATGGTCATTAATGCTTTTAGTATGAACAAATAAGAAAATAATGCATTAATCACTGTCAGACATTAAGAGATATGAAGAGTGCCTATTCTGAAATCTAGCACAGTTTCAGCACATTGGGCTTACTGGAGTCATGTCTGAGGATATGACTCTGAAGTAAGTTTTTCTTTTAAATAAATGTACCAATAGCAACACTGGCAATGTCTTTAAAATAGCCACATTACTTCTAATACTGCTGTTCAGAAGATTTCCTCAAAATTTTTGCAATATACTTTCAAAATGCGTGAGAATGCACTTTGGCATATACTCAATTGTGGTGAATCCTCATCCTTAGAGGATGAGCAAAAGCATTTAGAAACGATCTGTTAAAATAGGTAAGTGAACAAACCAGGTGGTACCATTTTGAATCAAAACTAAGATTAATTATTAACAAATGACAATGTGTTTTCATGGTGGTCATTACCTGGCTCTATAAGGAATTCAAAAGAGCCTCTAAAAAGCACTACCAAATATTATGGTGATATAATGAAAGTCTACCTCCTGTAGTCTTGGTTCTCCTTAAAACACAATGTTATTGCTTTATGATCATATTTCACAGGATCACACACACACACACACACACACACACACACACACACACACACACACGAGTATGGTTAAAATTTAAATCCTTAAAGCAAAGCAATCAAAATACTAAATAGTTTCTAGCTTCTAAAGTTGACCTTGAGGGTACATAAAATTATCCTAATGTAATAGTACGTAGGGGTATTTTCATTTACATTTTAATTCTAAATTAAGTTTCATGCTACATTTGGATTCTGTAATTCTTTATCATACCTTCCCCTGAATAGTACTCAGTTGGGACAATATTTTCATCCCATATGATTTTCTCAGTTGGGTACAAGGGCATCTGGTTCAATTGCTGAATCTGAGAAATTCGACGTTCATGACGAGATACCTAAAAGAACAGGTTTGGGGAGAAGTTAGAAGCATCTTTTTTAAATCAAAATAATTCATTGAAAAATTCACCCAAAGTATGGAGTGAGAAGTCTCATGTTGTGCAGTTACTGTAGCACTTAACAAGGTATTTTATTCCCCTTTGAATCACCCCACCTCCCCCAATAAATCAAAGATGCAGAAGTACCAATCCTGATAGTCCTTGGGAATCAGATAGATGTGAGTTCAACTCCCAGTACCTCTTCTTATGCTATGTAAAAGCCAGGCAAAGTAGCTCAACCTCCCTGATCTTAGTTTTCTTTTCATTGAAAAAGATAAAATGTCAGTCACCTCTCAGGTTTCTTATGAAAATGAATGGACTACTATAAAATAGTTTCAAAGTGCCTGGCACATACCAAGACTTTAGAAACCATAGCACTCAGCATTGGTTTATGCCAGAATAAAATGGAAGCCCCAAATCCTAGGCCACAGTTTTCACTCTTATACTGACTTGCTAAACAATTTGGACAAGTTTTGTAATAAGCTGGTCTCAGTCTAATTTATAATATGAGAGGTGGACTTGATGAACTCTATGTACCCTTCCATTGTTAATATTAGAGTGATTTATCTCAAATACTGAATTAAGTTTGTTGCCTAATTAACATATGCTAAGATGATATGTCTGAAAATGTGTCACATTCTCTTCAGTAGAGATAACATTATTTTAGGAAAGATGACAGTGTAATATCATCTAAATAATATGCACATTTCAACTTTTTAATCATAATTTAGATATTAGAAGAATCCAAAGCCTAAGGAAATCCTTTAGTAGAAGGAAAAATGAACAATAATGCTAGAGCACTATAAATTTTAAAAATTGTTTTCTTTTGGAATAACTATTTAAATTTTAAGGGTGAAATCTTAGCTATAAAACCTTAAAAGGCATAGAATCCACTCTATAATCAGAACTATTTTCTAATAGAAAGGTTCCTAGAAAAATCCTCATTTCAAAACCTGACGTACAAGAGAAGATTTTAAATTGTCAGAAAACACAATAAGGAATTTTTAGAAAGCACTTGTAGTCAGAGACAATGAAAAGTGATTTGTGTAAAAGAAAGCAAAGATTACCCAGGACACACATTTCATGCAAGTAATATGTGAATAAAAAGTATTTTCGATGGTTATAGAAAAAATGATATAAAGAAATTTTTTTAAATTTTAAAATAGAGTATTTCCCATACACGAATTTAAGTTAAAACCCTTCCCAAGGATTTCTCTCCAAATGGCACTTACACACCTGTCACCAGGCTTAAAAAACACCTGCTACAAAAAGTTTCCTGTTACTACCCCAAAAACTAGCATATCATCTTTCTTTCTACAGTAAGGGACTATATTTTGTACCCTACATTAAAAGTATTAGCTTGGAATATAAGTCTCAAAACCATGTGCCCATTATGGTTCCATGTGTGTAAAAAAAAGTATACATAAATCCACAGTGCATGTTTGTATAAGTATAAAAATAAAATCTAAAACAAATGAAAACAATTATTTTTTTTGAGACTGGCAAAAATTGGGATGACATGTAATAGTCAATATTGATAAGAGCCTAAAGAGACATACTTTAATACACTGTTGGTGGGAACATATAACTTTTGGAGGATAATATGGCTGCATCTTTTATCTTTTAAATAAGCAGCACATGATTCAGTCAAATAACTTCACTTCTCGGTACCTCTCCTAAATGTCCACATATGGGCACAAAGAGGCATGTACTAGGATTGTATCATTATTTGTAATAGTAAACACAGCAACGTAAATGTTATAGTGGGAGTATGGTTAAATACTCATTCATTTTATGAAATATTTTACTAAAATTAAAAATAAGGTTTGTCCCTTCCCCTCAATTTTTCTATGAACCTAAAACTGCATGAACAAATAAAAGTTTATTTAAAAAAAGAATTAGTTTAAGAGTTAAAGCCCTCACTTCCCAAAATGATTGAGAAATTCTTAGAATTCTTAAACCACTAAGTTAGTGATAACTTTATTTCTAAACATTCCTGAATTTTCTAGTGATAAAGGTAGGGCTTCATATTCAAGGTACTAGATATACTAAATAAGAGTGTATACTAGTAACTTACAGGCAGGAATGGTGTCAGCTATCTATGGATCCCCAGTGCCTGACTCCCGTGCCTGGCATAGGAGTTGCTCATACATGTTTGCATGGAATAAATCCATGCTATAAAGCAGTTTTAAGAGATTAAAAAAACTTGAAAAAAAAATTCAAGATATGAGAAAAAAAGTCACATAAAACCAAATGATAATATAATTTCCAAAGAGGAAATTATCTAGCTAATCTTTAGCCCGGAAAGAATATGTACCAGTCTACGTTTTTAAGAGTGATTCAAACAGGTAGGAAAACCACGTGCTAAGTTTGAAGAACATTAATATGTATTTACCAGCAATTCTAGAAGAAATTCTTTATCAAAAGTTGTGTCTTCAGTTTTAGGAAGAGTTGGTAACAAGCAGAGGTATGATGCCACCTGGTGGAGTGTATTTGAACTACAAAATAGAGAAGATTCAAATTAGAATGTTTTAACAACTTACTTCACTTCTAAATATGCAATTTTATAGATTGTTTAAAAAGTTTTACCTAGAAAATATAGTCCTATAACATGAGTAGCAAATATAAAATATCAGCAGGGAAAGATAAGCCCCTAATACAGAGTTCTCAAAGTGTTTTCTGAAAACCTGTTGTGGTCCCTGAGATTCTTTCAGGAAATCTACAATGACAACACTTTTTAAAAATATATATGTTTTATTGATTTTTTACAGAGAGGAAGAGAGAGGGATAGAGAGTCAGAAACATCGATGAGAGAGAAACATCGATCAGCTGCCTCCTGCACACCCCCTACTGGGGATGTGCCCGCAACCAAGGCACATGCCCCTGACCGGAATCGAACCCGGGACCCTTGAGTCCGCAGGCCGACGCTCTATCCATTGAGCCAAACCGGTTTCGGCGACAACACTTTTTTATATTAATACTAAAACAATAGTTTTTCACTGTCTTTACATATACAGCGACAGTGCAAAGCAATGGTGGTCAAAACTGCTAGCACAGATCAAGGCAGTGGCACCAACTGGTACTATAAGTAGTTATAGCATTCTGCATGCCATACACAGTTTTAACAAAACCACAAAACCCCAGTTTTAAGAATGTCCTTGATGAAGCAGTTATTAAACTTGGACCCCTGAGTATCTGTTTTTTTAAAAATTCTGTGTGACAGAAAGGGAGGTCCACATTTTGTATACGATGCTTATTTGAAAGAATTGACAAATGATGGCTATTCAGACTTAAATAATGGCCAAAAATAAATAAATTTAATTTGAACAAAATAAACCTGTACCTTCAATAAAAACAATTGACAGTATTTGTTGCCAAAGATAAAAGTTAAACTTCCAGCCCTAACTGGTTTGGCTCAGTGGATAGAGTGTCGGCCTGTGGACTCAAGGGTCCCAGGTTCTATTCCGGTCAAGGGCATGTACCTTGGTTGCAGGCACATCCCCAGTAGAGGGTGTGCAGGAGGCAGCTGACTGATGTTTCTCTCTCATCAATGTTTCTAACTCTCTCTCCCTCTCCCTTCCTCTCTGTAAAAAAATCAATAAAATATATTTTTAAAAAAACACTTAAACTTCCAAGTGAAAAACTGTTATTTTGGAAAACCTTCATTTGCCACTATAAGCTAGACAGTTTTCCTTAAGCACAGTTTAATCACCCACTCCCCCAATTCCCTCACTCTAACCCAGTCCCTGGTAATCATTACTCTCTTTTCAATTTCTATAATTGTGTTTTTTCCAGAAAGTCAAGTAAATGGGATCATACATTACATACCCTGTTGACACTGGTTGCTTTTACTTAGCATAGTGCATTTGAGATTCAACCATATTGTTGTATCTTTTTATTACTGAGTAACATTGTTGGTTCTTTTTTATTGCGGAGTAATATTCCATTGTAGGGATATATCACAGTATGTTTATTCATTCTCCAGTTAAAGAATATTTGTGTATTCCAGTTTTCAATAACTATAAATAAAGTCACTACATATATTTCTGTACAGATGTTTGTGTGAATATAACTTTTCATTTCTCTTGGGCATGTCTGTGAGAATACTAGATCATATAGTAAGTGCATGCTTAACGTTACAAGAAACTGTCAAATTTTTCCAGTGTCACTACCATTTTGAATTCCCAGCAGAAATGTATGATTTCATTTATAATGTGGAATCTTTGCAAAAAAAAAAACAACACACAAAAAAAAAAAAACACCTCATAGATACAGAGAATAGAGTGATGGTTGCTGGAGAGAGGTGGAAATAAATGATATAAACTTTCCGTTAATAAACAGATCATGGGGATGTAACATATAGCATAGTGAATATAGGAAACAATACCTTATTACATATTTGAAAGTTGCTAAAAGAGTAAATGGTAAAAGTTCTCATCACAAGGAAAAAAAACTCTGTAACTATGTATGGTGACAGATGTTAACTATGCTTTTTTTGGTGATCATTTCAAAATATATACAAATATCAAATCATTATGTTGTACAACAAATTAATACAATGTATGTCAATTATATCTCAATTAAAAATTTTTTTAAATGTCAGGGCTCAGAAAGCAGACTACCTAGGTTAAAATCCTATCTGGCACTTACTTGCCATGTGACCTAGGCAAATTATTTAACTACTAGAGGCCCGGTGCCTCAGTGGGGTCCCTCGGCCTGGCTGGCTATTGGGGCCAATCAGGGCCATCTTGCCCAGTCCTGATCGGGGCTGGTTGGGGCCAGCTGGCCGGGGGAAGGGACCGAGGGAGGTTGGCCGGCCAGCCAGGGGGGAGGGACCGTGAGAGGTTGGCCAGCCGCGGGAGGCTGGCTGTGGGAGTGCACTGACTAGGGGGCAGCTCCTGCATTGAGCGTCTGCCCCCTGGTGTCAGTGTGCATCATAGCAACCAGTCGACCAGTTGTTCAGTCAACCAGTTGTAATGGTTGCTTAGGCTTTTATATACATAGATTCTGTGCCTTAGCTACTTTATATTTAAAATGATACCTAATCCTCTCACATGAATGTTTATAGGGTTAAGTTATTTACATACTTAGTAGAGTGCCAACAACATAGTAAATAAATGTATGCCATTACTATTTTTTAAAAAGTATATTAGCAGATAGCTAAGTGCCAGAGAATATTACTAACTTAATAAATTTTAAACATGCAAAAATTTTCCTAAGTCACACCTCTAATATTACATACAGTTGTCACCTCCTTCTGCATGGGGGATATGTTCCAAGATCCCCATAGGATACGTGAAACTTCAAATAGTATGGAACCCTGTATATACTGTTTTTTTCATATACATATCTACACTGAGTGGCCAGATTATTATGATCTCTGAATGCATAATAATCTGGCCACTCAGTGTGTGTGTGTGTGTGTGTGTATATATCAGAGGCCAGGTGTATGAATCGTGCATGGGTGGGGTCCGGCCAGCCTGGCCAGGGGGAGGGGACATGGGCAGTTGGCCGGCCTGCCTGCTGGTCGAACTCCTGGTCGAGGAGACAATTTGCATATTAGCCTTTTATTATATAGGATACACACCGAGTGGCCAGATTATTATGCGTTCAGAGATCATTATAATCTGGCCACTCAGTGTATACTAATAATAGAGGAATATGCAAATTGTCTGGGACGCCATCACAGTAACAGTAACAACCAAACAGCAGGCTGCATGGGGTGACAAGACTGGCAGGGGGGTTAGTGAGGAACAACCAAACGACTGAACAGCAGGCTGCGTGGGACGACCAGGCAAGCAGGGGGGTTAGTGAGGGATGACCAAAGGAATGGACAGCAGGCTGCATGGGGCAACCAGGCCGGCAGGGGGGGGCAGTTGGGGGCAACCAGGCCAGCAGTGGGGGACTGTTGGGGGCGACCAGGCCGGCAGAGGGGGCAGTAAGGGGCAACCAGGCCAGCAAGGGGGCAGTTGGGGGCGACCAAGCTGGCAGGGGGGCAGTGGAGGTGACCAGGCCGGCAGGGAGGGCAGTAATGGGCAACCAGGCCAGTGGGGCAGGGAGGCAGTTAGGGGCGACCAGGCCGGCAGAGGGAGGCAGTGGGGGTGACCAGGCCAGCGGGGGAGGGCAGTTGGAGGCAACCAGGCAGGCAGGGGAGGGAGGGAGGGGCCACAAGGCTGGTGGAGGGGGGCAGTTGGGGGCAACCAGGCTGGCGGGGGGGGCAGTTAGGGGCGATCAGGCTGGCGAGGGGTGGGGGGGCAGTTGGGGGCAACCAGGCTGGCGGGGGGGGGGCAGTTAGGGGCGATCAGGCTGGCAGGAAGAGGCAGTTAGGGGTGATCAGGCTGGCAGGGGGGCAGTTAGGGGCGATCAGGCAGGCAGGCAAGGAGTTAGGAGCCAGCGGTCCCAGATTGTGAGAGGGTGCATATATATATATATATATACATACACACTTTTGTCCTTAATCATCTTCTTCAATTCTACCAGAAACGTGGCAGCAGCTTCTTCATCGTCAAATGCAGCATCTCCAGGAATTTCTGTATCAGTCTAAACCTATTCCTGAATGTATCTGGCCATCCCTTACTTGCAGTAAATGCCCTGGTATCACTCATTTCAGGGGATCCTTGGCAGAAGTCTTTGTATAGGCGCAATGCTTTCTGGCACAGCAATTGGAACATGTTTTCTGTTTGTGTCCCCTACCCACAAACTTAAGGCTTTTTCCATCTTAACTAAGCATTTATCATGCACTGTGGCCATAATTTTTAATCTGTAGTGAGCAAAACTAGCATGAATTCCTTTTTCCTTCTTTAGTTTCAAGATTCACAATTTCAAGGTTGAATATCATTCTTATCATAAATCTTAGCAACTTTAGCAAACATTTTCTTATTAAACCAAGGAAGAAATTTACAGCTTCTCTTCGGCATATTCAAATTGTCAACATCACTACTCTTGTATTTTAGGGCCATTATTCATTAAAATAACAATGAAATACAAGCACCTCAACACTATAAAAGTTAATCTGGCTATCAAGATGGCAACGAAGTGACTAATAGGTATATAGCAAGGAAACGCTGGACAAAGGGATGATTCATGTCCCAGGCAGGACGAAGCGGGACAGTGTGCAATTTGAAACTGATGACTTATTTCTGGAATTTTCCATTGAATGTTTCTGTTTTTATCCACAAAAAAGCGAAGCAGTGGATAAGGGGGGACTAGTGTATGATGAACATTTTTGGTTTCTGTTGTATATTGTTTATGACTATTCTAAGAAAAATTTAAAATCTAGGAAACTGTATGTTATGAAAAATATAAATTTTACCAAACACAGAAAAAGACGGATAATTATATATGTGACTCAAAGATACCACATGCTAGAGAGAAGCACTAGCTAGTTCTGCTTGTCAATAAGTAGGGTAGCAAGTAACATTACCTAAGTACTACAAAAGAAAAAATTAAAATTCAGGTTTCCTTTCATGTCACCTTACCTAAGAGGTCCAAATAACTTGACCAAGGATCCCCGAGTATCTACTTCTGCCACATTTGAGAGGGCAAAATCATAGAGTTCAGGGAAATGTGCAAAAGCAGCTCTCTAGAAAAGAACAGCAAACACACAAAAAAAATCAAGTTAATGTCCACCTATTAATACAATCAAGTATAATTTATATACTCTATAATAAAAACATTTAAAAATATATTTATGCACTTCTCTTTTAAATGCTTCTCATATGTGACCTTTGCCTTATTTAGCCAGAAGCAGTCAATACATTGGGGGAAACTAGAAAAGTTCAAAAACAAATGCAAAAACGAAGAGTCAATGTTCAGTTTTTTATTTCTAAACTTGTCCTCTGAATATATAGGAAAGCCAGCTTCATAGACATGAGGGAAGAAAAAGAAAACACTATTATCAAGAAATAGCTTTAAAAAAACTAAAAGAGAGTTTTAATTTTTAAGGAAAATTCCCACTGAAGAGATAGCTTGAGGCCAAAAGTACTAGTACCTAGTACAGTGAGCTTGTGCCCTGCTTTACATTAGAACCCCAGAAACAGAGGGCCTTGCAGGGTACCACTCCAACCAACATGGGGTAAGCTGGAAGAAAACAGAAATAGTGGCATTATGCTGATTTGATAGAGAAAGAGATAACATCCCCAGTCTTCCTTAATGCCCATGTGGTACACAGAAGACCCAGAAGTTTTCATGTATCCCATAGTGCAGTGATGGCGAACCTATGACACGCGTGTCATCACTGACACGCGTAGCCATTTCTGATGACACGCGGCCGCCGAGGATGAAACATTTGCTGCTCCTGAGGATGAAACATTTGCGAAATAATGTTTTTTCCTCAAAGTGACACACTACCCGAGTTATGCTCAGTTTTTTGGTTCCTCTCCACTAATACTGTTTTCATTTTGAACTTGGAGCTCATGAAAAAAAAAAAATGGCTTGCTTTCATAGGCCTCATCCTGATACTCAAAAATAATAGTTACTGGGCCAATGTAATGCATTTAAATATCAGTTGTATTTTATGAAAGGAGATATTTCAAAGGAGATATGACAAAGTAGTATGAACATTTTGTACATTTTTTTAACTTTAACTTTTTATTAAAAAAATTTATAAGCCTTACCCAAGGATATGTTTTTACTGACTGGATAGAGCGAGAGGGAGAGAGAGAGAGAGAGAGAGAGAGAGAGAGAGAGACAGAGAGAGAGAGAGAGAGAGAGAGAGATTCATTGGTTGCCTCCCACAGTTGCCCCTACCAGGAATTGAACCTGCAACCCGGGTATGTGCCCTGACTGGGAATGAACCTCGCCACCTTTTGGTCTACAGGATGACGCTCTAACCAACTGAGCAACACTGGCCAGGGCAACATTTTGTACATTTTAAAGATAAACACAGGTAATGAAATTTACCAATATAGCTTCTTTCCCAGTCGGCACTGGGGTACATGGAGACACTAGGATAGCCTCATTGTCTGCAGGAGGAGTGATCGGCACACTGTCTCCGCTCAGACTTCCTTTCCTGCTTTTCTCAGACCGTTATTGTTTTTGTCCTTGCGCCTCTGCCCTTGCAGTGACCCTGGCTGGTATGGCTTGTGGTCTGTGTTCCTGGCACAGGAAAGGCATGATGATTGCTCTCAAGGAGCTTGGCTGTCTCCCTGCTGACGAGGCCCAGCTTTGTTCTTGATGGTGCTAGAACTCTTCCTGAGAGGTGACTCCCATTCATTTCCTAGCTTAGCTCACACTTCAGGTTTGGATTGCAGGGTCATTTGCCATTGCCTGTATTAATCTCATGGCAAGCTCATCCATAACTTTGGCAACTTTCTGCATGATCCACTATGGCAGTGATGGGCAACCTTTTGAGCTTGGTGTGTCAAACCAAGAGTGTCCACCTCAAGTAACTGGGAGGCTGACCCGTTGAACCAATAGGACACCTTGTACACAAAACTACCCTACCAACTTAGGGAAGCAGAGAATATGAGAAGGCAAGGAAACAGATCACAAACCAAAGAAATGGAGGAGAACAAGCGACTGGACATAGAGTTCAAAACCACGGTTATAAGGTTTTTCAAGAATTTCATGGAAAAGGCCGATAAATTCAATGAGGACCAACTAGAAATTAAACATACACTGACTGAGATAAAAAATATTATACAGAGACCCAAAAGCAGACTAGAGGATTGCAAGAATCAACTCAAAGATTTGGAATACAAAGAGGCCAAGGACACTCCTCCAGAGAAGCATGAAGAGAAGAGAATTCAGAAAGTTGAAGATAGTGTAAGAAGCCTCTGGGACAACTTCAAGCGAACCAACATCAGAATTATGGGGGTACCAGAAGAAGAGAGAGAGCAAGATGCTGAAAACCTATTTGAAGAAATAATGAACGAAAACTTCCCCCACCTGATGAAAGAAATAGACTTACAAGTCCAGGAAGCGCACAGAACCCCAAACAAAAGGAATCCAAAGAGGACCACACCAAGACACATCATAATTAAAATGCCAAGAGCAAAAGACAAAGAGAGAATCTTACAAGCAGCAAGAGAAAAACAGTTAGTTACCTACAAGGGAGCTCCCATACGATTATCAGCTAATTTCTCAACAGAAACCATGCAGGCCAGATGGGAGTGGCAAGAAATATTCAAAGTGATGAATAGCAGGAACCTACAACCAAGACTACTCTACCCAGCAAAGTTATCATTCAGAATTGAAGGGCAGATAAAGAGCTTCACAGATAAGAAAAAGCTAAAGGAGTTCATCACCACCAAACCAGCATTATATGAAATGCTGAAAGGTATTCTTTAAAAAGAGGAAAAAGAAGAAAGATAAAAATTATGAACAACAAATACATATCTATCAACAAGTGAATCTAAAAGTCAAGTGAATTAAAAATCTGAGGAACAGAATAAACTGGTGAACTTAATAGAATCAGGCATAGAATGGGAGTGGATTGATAATTCTCAGGGGGAAAGGGGTGTCTGTGTGGGGAGTATGGGAAGAGACTGGAAAAAAATCATACACCTATGGATAAGGACAGCGGGGGGGGGGGGGAGGTAAGGACAGAAGAGGGGTAGGAACTGGGTGGTGGGGAGATATGTGGGGAAAAAGGAGAAACAATTGTAATCTGAACAATAAAGATTCATTAAAAAAAAAAAAAATAAAAAAAAACAGTATTAAATTAATACCTATTCTATTAGTACTATAAAAATCACAAATTACTCATGGCCTGACGTTATGGAGCAGAAGCAAAGGCGACCATGCATTTCAATTACCTGTAGAGAAGTGATTCTATCATAGTGAATGGTAGTCATCTCGTTCTCTGTCAGAGCATTTCCAGTCTGGTCATTAATCTCGAAACCAGTATAGAACTTAAGCATGTCCAAAAGCTGAAAGGATATATTTAAATTAACAAACTGTGTGAACATAAGAGACAGAAAGCATCAACAGACACTGATTATTAAAACTAATAAACAAGTCCACTTACCTTCTCAAAGGTGCTGAAAAATTTTATAATGTAAACAGTACAACAAACATTTCAGAACATACCCAAGTGTTTTATTTATGTGAGAGTAGGTAGTATGTGAATAAATTAAGTCTATTTCATATACATGGTCTACTTATACAGAGAACTTAGGCTCCAACCCCAATAATAAGAGACATTAATGATCTAATCAAAGCCAATCATTTCAATGGGGGAAAAAATCAATCTACATGTCTGCAAATTTATAGAACTACTAGAGGCCCGGTGAACAAAATTCGTGCATGAAGAGGGGGGGTGTCCCTCAGCCCAGCCTGCGCCTCTCCAATCCGGGACCCCTTGGGGATATCCGAATGCCGGTTTAGGCCCAATCCCAGGGATCGGGCCTAAACCGGCAGTCGGACATCCCTCTCACAACCTGGGACCGCTGGCTCCTAACCACTTGCCTGCCTGCTTGCCTGATCGGCCCCTAACCACTTCTGCCTGCCAGCCTGATGGCCCCCTAACCTCTCCCCTGCCAGCCTGATCGCCCCCAACTGCCCTCCCCTGCCGGCCTGATCGCCCCCAACTGCCCTCCCCTGCAGGCCCTATCGCTCCCAACTGCACTCCCCTGCCGCGACCCACCTCCTCCATGTGGCTGCCAGGCCCCACCTCCGCTGTGCTTGCAGCCATCTTGTGGCAGCCATCTTGTGACAATGTTGCGCGCAAGGGCCACCTAGACTTTTATTAGTAGAGATACCACTAGGGCAGTGGTCAGCATACTCATTAGTCAACAGAGCCAAATATCAACAGTACAACGATTGAAATTTCTTTTGAGAGCCAAATTTTTTAAACTTAAACTTCTTCTAACGCCACCTCTTCAAAATAGACTCGCCCAGGCCGTGGTATTTTGTGGAAGAGCCACACTCAAGGGGCCAAAGAGCCGCATGTGGCTTGCGAGCCACAGTTTGCCGACCACAGCACTAGAGGAAACTCCTGAGGTCTTTTACTTTGGCCACTGAGAATTTTCTGAATGAGGGTTTTGGAATTCATGATAGAAGAATCTCTTCTCTATATGCTGCTTCCATGAAGGAACACAGCAAGGTGGGGAAGGTTAACTGATCCACTCCTCTCCTCAGTCTCCACGGCCATCAGGCTGTGCTTTGGCTCAGTCCCTGCTGCTAAGGGAGGCCTGCTTCCCCTGCAGCAGCAGCAGCAGCACAGTTCATTGGCTGCCTTTGCCCCAAATCTTTATTATTCTTAATTCTAATCTATGGCATAGCAGATAGTAGGATTTTAAAATATGAATCAAATCACTGGGATTTAATAGGAGAACGAGAAAGAAAAAGGAATGCTCACAGACACAAGATAAAAGAAGACTTATAATATGTAAACACATAAAAAATGTATCTCTAACTATGATCTCATCAAAAGACAAGTGTTAGAAGTTTGTTAGAAGACTTTTCTTCTGGATGACATTACAGGAAGTGCAAAACGCTAACACTTTCATCATCCTATCCAAGTTAGCAAACAAAGCGTATACACGTCCACACTCTCAACCGCCTGTCAGCGTCATCTCATGGAAGGAGGGCCGCAGTGTTAGGGCATAGTTTACTTGAAATTAATGCTCATCATCTGTTATATTCCACAGTGGTTATGTGGGACTACATCACACATAATTTAGTAAAATCATAATAAAATCACGTGACTGGAAAAGGTTATAATATGTCAGTACTAGAGGCCACCTATACAGGAATGCATTCATTTTGTACATTAAGACTTGATTTTACTTAAAAATGACTAATAAGAAATCTTCATTATTCAATTCAATATAAAGCAAAATTACTTTGTGTAATGCTCTGGTACTCCCAGTTTCACGGCAGAAAAAAGGTCAATTCAGAAATAAGAACAGTAAGTATGTTCAGATACATCAATGATCACCTGGGAAAAAAGATGGCCATCCTCTTCCCTATGAACAAGATTGGAAAGGTAGCAGTGAACCAGAAGGTGGGAGTCGTCCAGGATGGTATTAAACCAGCGCCTTGTGGGGAGTAGGGCCTAGAAAAAACAAACACCACAGCAGTAAGTCTGCAGGTTTTCTGTAGCTGGAGGTGAAACTATTGATATTTAACTTGAAAGTGTTAATCACATTCAAAGTCCCCTCCAGTCACCTAAAGACACCATTTACAAAGCAAGGTCCATGTTGTAAATAAACTTGGTGCTAATATTTCCCAAAAAATACAGATTTTTGAGGGGTTTTTTTCCAAATAAAATCCTATATGAAATCCCAGTATGTACTGTGTATAGGTTTAAAAATGAAGCTGCTTTGAGAAAAAAGGGAGTGAGGAACCCTGAATGGAGACTCCTGTTTTGGTTTCCACCTCCAACACGCCCTATGACAGTCAGCAAGGCAATGCTTCGAAAATGCCAGTGTGAAAACCACTAATCTAATCAAACACCCCCATTTTATGGGTGAAGTTATTGAGGTCCCCAGAGGTTATAAATTAGTTACGGGCAGAGCTAGAAAGTGAATGAAGATCTCATGAATGTCTACTAGTCTAATACTCTGATCCTCAGGCTGAGAAACCACCCCACCTTTCCAGATAAGGAACAAACAGAAAGAATTTTCTTTCAATTTGCTTCACTAAAGATGGAAAGGAAATAAATTCAATCTGAAGTACACCAACTCTGTATCTGAATTTTTCATCAAAATCTTTTACCTAATAGTATGAAATTTTCTTTTCTAAGAATCTTAATGAGAAAAAGTTGACAATAGCAGCTATATCGTTCCTCATCAACAATATTAGGCAAAATTTTCAGTTAGATTATTAAAGAGATGGCCACAAATCCATGATTTCAGCCACTATTGAGAACTCTATGAAGAGGTATTAAAATGTGACAGAAAATAAACTGCAATTGCTGAGCTCATATTTAACAACTATACTAAATAATGTTTTTCCTACAAACAGCAGCCATCTGAAAACTTTAAGGGTCAACTGCTTTGACTTTCTTCTCTATGAGACACCTTGAAATACATACATTAAACTAAGACCAGTTTGAGGTGATAAAAATATTTCATATATAGTCATATGCATAATCTTAGCCTCCTTAATGATTACATGATAGAAAAGTCACTGCATACTTCTTACCTCTAGATCAATCATAAGTTCAATGAATCTTTCACAGTAATGAACTTTGTCCATAGTGACAGGTTCTAGATATAATGAAGA
The DNA here is from genome assembly GCF_027574615.1 of Eptesicus fuscus. Classification (NCBI taxonomy): domain Eukaryota; kingdom Metazoa; phylum Chordata; class Mammalia; order Chiroptera; family Vespertilionidae; genus Eptesicus; species Eptesicus fuscus. The sequence continues at coordinate 71,689,253 of NC_072477.1, read as the reverse complement.
AAGCATGTTAGAATTTTCTTACTTAGGTTATTCTGTGTTATTATATCCTAAAATTGGCAGTGATTTAAACAAGGACACTTGTCTCTTATTCATCAGGATTGGACTATTAGGAGAGTAAGGACCTCACATAGATTTCAAAAGAAGGCAGGCCCTACCCTTATGTTTAGTTCTACAAATATAAGAAAATGAAAAACCTAGCTTGGATCAGAAACACATTATAAAAATAAGATTTGCAAAAATATTTTAAAGTGTTAATTTTTAAAAATTTGTGAATGATTTTGAAAAAAACTGAGATATAAAAACTAGAAAGGCAGTTTTTTATCAGTTTTTGCTCCACTTTCCTTGTTGTCTTCACATGCTAAATTTCTAGAACTTCTTTCATGTGCATAAAACAGATGCATATATGTGCACACATATGCATACAAACATACTATATAATACAAAGAAAATGGGTGGGAAAGTTACACACCAAACTAATTAAAGGGATGATTTTTAGGACTTTTTTCCACTGTACATGTATTCCTTTTGACATTAACTTGTCAATGACACAGAGCAATAAAATATTTTTAAATCACTCTTATTTTATGCTATCCATGAGCATTAATGCACTACTGTAACATTTACATTTTTGTTTTAAGTAATTATAGTCTTGTGACATGCATATTTTCAGAGTACAAGTTTTTTTTTTCAATGCCAGAAAATGGTCTACCATTTTACTAGCTAAAACCATCCTGCCAATATTGTTTCAATCAAAAGGGAGATAATTTCAGGGTCTCTACTGTTGCTTAGGCTAAGGACTCCCAGCAGTAACTAACACAGCACTAGACCTATAGAAGGTACCCTACAAATGCTTATACTAATCCATTTATTATTTACAAGAGGCCTGGTGCACAAAATTCGTCCACTCAGCGGGGGGGGTGTCCCTCAGCCGGGCCTGCGTCCTCTCGCAGTATGGAAGCCCTCAGGGGATGTCCAACTGATGGCTTGCTCCCTGCAGGGTGTGGGCCTAAACCAGCAGTTGGACATCCTTAGGGCTGCCGCAGAGGCGGGAAAGGCTCCCACCATTGCCACTGCGCTCACCAGAGGTGAGCCCGGCTTCTGGCTGAGCGGCGCTCCCACTGTGGGAGCACACTGACCACCAGGGGGCAGCTCCTGCATTGAGCATCTGCCCCCTGGTGGGCAGTGCACGAAATAGTGACCGGTCATTCCTCTGTTCGGTTGATTTGCATATTAGCCTTTTATTATTAAACTAGAGGCCCAGTGCACAAAATCCGTGCATGGGGTGTGGGGGGATCCCTCAGCCCAGCCTGCACCCTCTCCAATCCAGGACCCCTCAGGGGATGTCCAACTGCTGGTTTAGGGCCGATCCTACAGGGATCAGGCCTAAACCGGCAGTTGGACATCCCTCTCACAATCCAGGACCACTGGCTCGTAACCGCTAGCCTTGCCTGCCTGCCTGATCGCCCTTAACCACCTCTACCTGCTGGCCTGATCAACCCTAACTGCCTCTACTTGTCAACCTGATCGCCCCTAACCGCCTCTGCTGCCAACCTGATCGGCCCCTAACTGCCCTCCCCTGCCAGTCTGATCACCCCCTAACTGCTCCCCGCTGCTGGCCTGATTGCTCCCTAATTGCTCTCCCCTGCTGGCCTGATCGCCCCTAACCGCCTCTGCCTCGGCCCCCGCCACCGTGGCTTTGTCAGGAAGATGTCCAGTCTAATTAGCATATTACCCTTTTATTAGTATAGACTAGAGGCCCGGTGCACAAATTCATACACCAGTGGGGTCCCTCGGCCTGGCCTGCGGGATTGGGCCAAAACCAGCTCTCTGACATCTGCTGAGGTGTCCCGGCTTGCAAAAGGGCGCAAGCCAGGCCGAGGGACCCCACCAGTGCACGATGGGGGCCCGGGAAGGATGCGGGAAGTTGGCCAGCCGAGGAGGACCACGGGAGGGCTCCAGGGTATGTCCGGCCTGTCTCGCTCAGTCCCAATGGACTAGACCCCAGCAGTAAGCTCACCTACTGTTTGAAACGTCTTCCCCTTGGTGGTCAGTGCATGTCATAGCGAGCAGTTGAGCAGCCTTAGCATATCATTAGCATATTATGCTTTGATTGGTTGAATAGCCAACCAGACGACCGGACACTTAGAATATTAGGCTTTTATTTTATAGTATTTATGTGTAGTATACAGGAAAATAGAAGGCATTATATGACAAAATAAATGTGAATACTTTTGTGACTAATATATGGAAATGTTAACTGGAACTCTTCCATGTCCATAATCCAGACCCTAAAATTACATAACCATAGAATTTCATAGCTGGACAAGACCTTACAGAGCATCTATGTCAGCTCTCCATTTTCTAGGTGAGAAACAGAGGACCAGAGAAAATGACTTGATAAAAATGTAGAACAAAATAATGGCTGGTTAGAAGTGGAATCCAGGTTTTCTGTGACATAGTCTAGGTCAGTGATGGGCAACCTTTTGAGCTTGGTGTGTCAAACTTCACCAAAAAACTGAGCATAACTCGGGTAGTGTGTCACTTTGAGGAAAAAACATTATTTCGCAAATGTTTCATCCTCAGGAGCAGCAAATGTTTCATCCTCAGCATGCGGCCGCCTCAGTGGCCGCGTGTCATCAGAAATGGCTATGCGTGTCAGTGCTGACACGCATGTCATAGGTTCGCCATCACTGGTCTAGGTCATACAGCTGTGCAAACTAAAGAATTTAAAGGAGCAACTTTTAATTTAAATCCATTCAAACCAGTTCTCTGCTGCTATCTTTTGTTCTTGTTACTGACAAAGGAAAATATTTTTGCCTAATATTGAAAATGTGAGCAAACTCTGTACTCTATATTTTTATTTATTCCTTGAGAAAATTATTGGCAATGGCTTATTTAAAGTTTGAATGGATGATGCCTGGCACTCAGCTTCTGAGCCCTGGTGGATAAAGCTGCGTATTTTTAAATTAGTTGGCCCTACTGGGCATATTGTTTAGAGCTGCCACCTTGTTATTCCAATTTCAGGCATCAATATATCCTATCACTTGCTTCTTACATGCATTATGTTTTTTTCTGTCCTTCTGACAGCAGTCCTGGCATCTCAGATCATTCTACACAGAGTTCCTTTGCAACAACTGATAAGGACATGTTGTTTTTAATGACCCTATAAAACAAAACTACAATTCTTATTCTTTCTAAAAGTAGTTTCTGTTTCCTAACTATATAATCCATCTTTAAACCATCTCTGACCCAACACACACTGTTTTCAACATCTTGTTTGTTCCTTTGCAGCAAGTTAGTAAATTCTGATTGAAGCTCAAGATCAATCTAAGAAATTTTGTTTTCTGGAAATATATAAACAACAATGGCAACAGTGAGTGGTTTAATGGTTTTTAAACTTACTGCAGGCCCTATGTTGTTGGTACCTTATTACCAAACCTTTCTAAATGACCACAAGTAAACATTCCATAGTTAGAAACAAAAATTTTTATGACATTATTATGACTAATTATTACAGATATTAGTAATTCTAAGCACTCATTATCTACTAATTGCTGCAAGGAAACCAAATCTAAGTCATCTTGTAAGTGCAAGCAGCTTAACTGAAAGATTTGAATTTACTAATATTAAGTGACTCAAATTATAAGCATGACAATTTCTTCTTTATACTGATAGTAATATTATGCCCCAAATCAGGTACAACTGATTTACAGCATTAGTACTATTCCTCGCTGAATTATAGGTATGATTTTCAGTTGTAAAATATTATTTGGAGGGTCAGAATTTATAAGTAATTCTGTTGTATTTTCAGTTTAAACAAAGCTACAATCTCCAATGCAAAAATAGCACTATGATACATCTATAGAGCTGTTCTTATATTACATTCCAGTTAGGAAAGAAAATATTATTAACCAATGACATATCATGCATAGCATATATCCACCTTTATTAAGTAAATAATATTCTATTTGCATTCACTAAACGTTTGTAAAGATCTTGTAAACGGAGCATAATGTAATTGGCCTGCTTGGCATGTAAGCATATCTCTCTCTCTCTCTCTCTCTCACACACACACACACACACACACACACACACACACATCTATATACAGTATACAGAAATCATGATATATTGTAAACATTTTTTAAAGTCCTTACCCAAGTATATGCTTATTGATTTTTTTGAGAGGGAGGGAGAGACAGACAGAGACATGGATGTGAGAAACATCCATCAGCTGCTTCTTGTAAGCACCCTGACCAGGGATCAAACCCACAACCTAGGTATGTGCTGTGATGAGGAATTGAACCTGCAACCTTTTGGCGTATGGGATGACGCTCCAATCAGCTGAGCCACCCAGCCAGGACAATGATCATTATGTATTTAAAGTGTATACTCTACATAGTATATACTTACATGTTTCATCAGTAAGTGGGGGCCACAAGGGAAATCCTTCCCATTTTGTCTTGTACCTCATACCTCAAAGAAAATTCTCTTTCTCTCCAAACAGTGTTTGATGTCAGTTGAAAACACTGTTCAGTGCCACACTGTAAATCATGTGGATAGGGTCTGTGACTATCTTGTTTACCACTTTGTCTTAGCTCCCTGTTAAGGAACAGGGTCTTGTAAGCAAGCTAAAAAATTTTGCTAAATAAATGAATGTTTCAATAACCATGCTGATGCCTTTAATATATGTGATTTTTTCACAGCAGTCACAATATTGACTGGTAATATACTTGAAAAAGGAAGGACATACACTTCATCATTTTAATTTGAAATCATTCTGCCCTAGCCAGTTTGGCTCAGTGGATAGAGCGTCAGCCTGCAGATTGAAGGGTCCTGGGTTTAATTCCAGTAAAGGGCATGTACCTCAGTTGCAAGCTCGATCCCTGGTCCTGGTCAGAGCTCATGGGGAGGCAACCAACTGATATTCTCTCTCTCTCTCTGTCTCTTCCTATCCCTTCCACTCTCATTTAAAAAAAAAAAAAAAAGTCAATGGAAAAATATCCTCAGGTGAGGATTAACAAAAGAATAAAATAAAATCACTCTAAGAGAAATTTATAGATTAAAGATTAGTAAATCCTATATGGACATCTAAATAACTTCACAAATAAGCCAAGTAAAACAAGACAGTTACCAGAAAGTGGGACTGACTTCAGCACACAGATAAACTTCTGGATGAGCTGTGAAAGAAATCTTCTTTCTTCATAGGCTCTAAAATCACATTCAGAACAACCAATCATTTTGAAAAGCAATTATTTCAAAAGTAAAAGATAGTGAACAAGTCTTTCTTACACCGTTCAAATGTTCCATCTCTCTCTGAAATTGGGGCCATAAACTGAACACACAACTTCTTCTCTGTATGTAAAGACAGTACTACATGAAGAGCCTCATCCCTGGCCTAATAAGCAACTAAAAAAGCACCTCTTTCTTCTTCAGGTAAAAGCTTTCACTTGTGACTCAAAGGTCAGGACAAGAAAGAAGTTTCCAAAATTTCATTTATAGTCTGCCCTTAACATAAAAAATCTATTTAGGTATGTAGTTAAAATAAGATGAGCAATTTTATACTTTAATATGCTTAACAGCATTAAGTATAGTAGAGTATTACAATGTCTAAAAATTAAATGTAAGTTTAAAACATAATTTCTATTCCTTATTAATTTAAATAGCTAGCAGGAGAATTAGAGGGTTCCATGCCCAAATGGCTGAAAGAATTCAGAGGAACAGGGCAGAAAGATAAGTTTGGGAGGAAGAAACAATTAGTGTTATTTGCTTAAGACAAATTGGAGTTCATGGCAATGCATCCAAACAGAAGTATACAGCAGAGTTATACAAATATAGGAAAGTGTGGAAGTCAGGGCCAGAGAGATTTAAGAGTAAATCATATTGAGGTAACAGAAAGAGAGGGTTTAAAAGAAAAGTACACAGATGATGCAAAGACATCATGTATTAGTCCAAAAGGAGTGGAAAAATCAATTAAAGGTGGAGAAAGAAAAAGGATTACTGCTAGGACAGTCACATAGTAAACAAGGCAAGAGCACAATGAGATCAGTTAGCCTCAAAGGGACAGAGAAATAAACTTCTTAGAGTATGCAGATCCTTTCTCTGTGTCCTAATAGTAGAACTCTTGTTGATGAATACTTGCTACCAGACTTTTATCCAATAGATAATAATTACTACTAAAATAACCTATAACCCTCAACTGCTTCTTTAATCCTTATACTTGATTTGTTTTTCCCTAGCATGTATCACCATCTAATATACTATATAATTCATCTGTTTATGGCTGTCTTCCCCAACTAGACGAAGCTCCACAGGGCAGGAATTACTTTCCATTATGTTCTCTGCTGTATCACCTATTCCAATGCTAAGAGTGCGGGAGTAAGAAAAAGAAAGAAAACTTGGATTGACAGCCTGAAGATTGTGGAGAAAACTGCAAACCATCCATGACAGTCAGACTATGGACAAGAGGCAGAGAGAAGACCAGTGGTGTACGATAAACCCTCGATTTTGCAGACTTCAATTTAACGAACTTCGGATTTAACAGACATTTCCAGTCTGTATGTCATATGTGAAATTTAACACCCTGTTAATTTGAAATTGCTTTTAACCAAGATTTGCTTATAATTAAATTAACAGGTTATTTTTTTGTTATTGATTCAGTTCTTTTTAACAAATTTTAATGAACAGGCCATATGTTGGAAAAAACACTGTAGTAATTTTGCCAACATAAATAAATACTATATATTTACAACTATAGTCTACATATTTAAATCCAAGAGTCACCACTTGTAAACAATGTTCAGCAAATGATTAGCACGTGATCACACTGCATTGTGCTTGGTAATTGGTTCTGTTGTTAAGTGCATGACTTTCTGCAGCAGTTGTAATGTGTACCAGCACATGTTCCCATTTGCACAAAGCCACGCCCTAGCCATGTGCATTTGTTTACTCGCAGTGTCAGATGAATGCACACATTTACTAGACCTATTCAGTATAAATATAAAATTACAGTAATACATATAGAAAACTTTTCTGTGAAATTAAGCTTTTCATACACACTTAATTTTAATTACACAAATGTGTCTAAATAAGTAAAAACAGGTAAACTAATTTATCAATTTTTTCACATATGCATTTGGAAAAGCTAATTTATTATATAATGGACTTTCAGTTTTAATAGACACGCCCTCACCCAAATTAGTCCATTATATCAATGTTTATCCCTCAGGCAGAAAGAAGGAAAATGTGGTAAAAACACTTCTTAATCATTTATATGGTTCACTAATAAATGTTTCCTTACATTTGTTATGTAAGGAAATAACAAACCAGTCAACATCATCTAAGACCCATAACCCAGCATGATAAACCAACAAGAATTAAGCTTTGGAAACATACTGTTCTCTTGCTTCTGGATCCATCTTTTCATCATTCTTTTTAATCAAGTTCCAGAATTTTCTTAGCTTAGGTGTCTTTTTTAATTCTAATTCCAAGCGTGCCTGAAAGAATTACGAGATATTAAATCACCAGTAACCTCAAAGTTTACAAGAATAAAAATTAGATCAACTATTAGTTTTCTAATGTATGAATATAACAGAGAGCAATGGGATAAAACCTGAAAGCAATGACAAAACCTGAAAACTAAGAAATGAATAACTGTATTTTTAAAAACTGTTCAATTCTAACACTTGTTAATAGAAAAAACTAAGACAAAAGAAAATGCCTTTTCTAGTCAAGATTTTTAGCTCAATAATCATTTAAATTCCCTTATTTCTAAAATTAATTTCAGTTCGGAAAATAGGAGCATTAACATTTACGAGCAAGATGATTCAAACAGTTTGAAAAAAGTCTGCAGCAATAAACATAAAACAGATATTATAAGTAAACAAGGTAATCTCCATATCACCATATTTTTTTCTTATGGCACTTAGCATTTTTTCACTTACAATTAATTATTTATATGTGTCTGTTTTCATCCCCATTAACTGGTACCTAAAATGAGCTTGCATATCTGAGTGTCTGCAAAAACAGCAATGCAGGAAATGGAATCCTGAATAAAGTATTACACTGAAATCTGAGTTTTAACTTTACTCCCTAAGGTCTGTTAATTTGACTTTGATATCAGTATATATTTCTAATAAGGATCTGATAAAACAAAAGAAGTCATTGATATTAAACATGATCTAGACCTTCTCCTACAGCTGTATGTATATATTCCAATCAAGGAAAATAAAAATTCAACTCTGAATTGAGTCTCATCCAAAGACATACATAAGAATAACCATAGCCTGGCTGGTGTGGCTCAGTAGTTGAGCCAGGAGGTCATGGTTTGATTTCCGGTAAGGGCACATGCCCAGGTTTTGGGTTCGATCCCGTGTGGGACGTGCAGGAGGCAGCCGATTGATGTCTCTCAACATTGATGTTTCTATCTCTCTCTCCTTCTCCCTTCCTCTCTGAACTCAATAAAAATACTAAAAAAAGAAAAAGAATAACTGTATTTTGCTAAATTAAGGCCCTTCTATGTGAGCTCAATAGGTATTATCTTATTTCACCTTATAGTACTAAAATTAAGCAAAATATACATTGGTTTACACATAAGAACTTTAAAATTGAAAAACTAAACCTATGATAAAATTAATGTATGGTAAATTAGATACATTTTTTTCAGCAGGAAAAGGGATTTTTAGCTACCACTTTATATTCATATTAAAGCTACATAGTCTAAAACCACATGTTGCACTTATAACATATATACAAGTAAATTTCCGAATTTAGATACTTACAGGCTGTAAGCCCATCCACATTGGGAGGGAGATAAGCTGCTGTACTTGACTTCGTATCAAGTCTACTTCCTGTTTAAAACATGAATTAAACAAGTTTATAAACACATGAGCATTTTAACCTAAGTCTTTATACATGCAGCATACCATCTTTTTAAATTCTGGGTGGGGGGGGAGGGGAATGCGACTAATATTTTTAAATTAATGACACTGTAATATTAAGAAATTCAATACTTTATTTTAAAAGATACAGTCAATCCTCATTATTTGCACATTCTGTATTTGTGAATTCACCTACTTACAAAAATGTTTTTGTAACCCCAAATTCAATACTACTGACGCTTTCACAGTCGCTTACAAACAGCACAGAGCAGTGAAGATGTGAGTTATCCAACATGCATGTTTCCAGCTCGGCCTTCTCGTTTCAGCTCTTCTATAAAAAAGTGTCCTTTTCCTGGTCTATTTAGTGCTAGTTCTTCACATTGTTGTGCCTTTTTAGTGTGGTTTTGCTATTTAAAATGGCCCCCAACCACATGGTTGAAGTGTTGTCTAGTGTTCTTAGGCTCAAGAAGGCTGTGACGTGCCTTACAGAGAAAGTATGTATGTTCTATCAGGTTTGTTCAGTTGTAAGTCATGAGCCATTTGCAATGCATTCAACGTTAATGAGTTAACAATATATATATTACATAAGGTGTGTTTAAACAGAAACACATATAAAACAAGGTTATGTAGTGACTGGTTGATGAAAATGTGACCAGAGAGGCTTGCTGAACCTAACCCTGTATTTCCCCTGAGGAGCAATGGCTCAGGTTTAGCTAATTCAGTGTTCACAGCAACTTTAAAGAACATGACTACCTCAGATCATGAGAACTGACCATAAATTGAAAAAATATAGAGCATTTCAATAAGCTGGCTTTAAGTTAATTAAACATAGCACCAAACTAATACTAATTAAATCTCATTTCTGTTCCGTTTTTTATAAGGAATCACATCTATTTATATTTGCTTTGTTTGGTTTAATAAATGTTAAAGATGTAAAAGTGACATTAAAAGGAGGCATTATAAATCTATTTTTTATGCCTTTACAAGATCCATGTGAGACAGCACAGGGAAACAGGTAATAATCATCCCTCTATCAACATTCAGTCTCCAGGACAGGAAACAACCCCATGCATTCTCCTGCAGGGGTCTAAGTGCACTATCAATTCAGAAGCACTTATCTTTAAATAAATAGGCATATATATTCAGATAACCACAGGAGGGAAGCGCAAATGAAATATTAATTATTGTAAATATTTAATTTTTTACAAGATAATCTTATGAAGGGTTAGAAATGTATCATATACAACCCAAGAGATTTTCAAAGATCATCCACAAGTGCCCCTACTCAGTCAACTCAAAACAAGCCTCCTGCTGACCTGCCAGCCTGCGGTGAAGTATGACTGAGAGTAACGAAGGTGCTTTTGTGTGTAGCTATAGCACAGATCTCATCACTCAAAGGTCCTATTAACCAGACTCTCTGCTGCTCTACTTTGGAGCATTTCAGTTCTCATTATCATTTTTCTTAGAGTCTAATAGAAAAAAGAGAGAGCAAGTCCAAATCTCTGAAAAAGCAAACATCTTATAAAATGGTTAAGAAGTGGCTGAAATTAAGCTGCTAGCATTATCCTCATTGCCCACTGCTGTGAATGAAGAGTTGCAACAGAGGTAATATCATCTACAGTCAACTTAAAAGAACAAAAAAACTTGCAAGTTCTCCGAAAGATAAAGTAAAATTACCAAACTATTGAAGCAGTGATCAAGAAAAAGCAATAAGACTGTCTGTTCATGGAGTGAAAATTCACCATCAGTTTCAGCCAATGCTGCTTTCAAGATGCACTTGAAAAAGAATGGGAAGTGGTCTGGCTTCTTCTTGAAAGTCTGAGAAGAGAAAAAATAAAAATTCATTTTGAAATAGTTTGCTCATCTCTTTTTCTTCCTTAAACAAGCACTGGTAGACCTTTTTGGAGTCTACTTAAAAAAACAAATAATTACCAAAAGATTATTTGCTTACTTATAATTAATTAGAGGCCCAGTGCACAGATTTGTGCACCAGTGGGGTCCCTCAGCCTGGCCTGCGCCCTCTCACAATCCAGGACCCCTCGGAGGATGTCAGACTGATTCGAGAGATGTAGTAGTGTGCGAAGCTGCAGGTGGCCAGGGAGGAGCCTAAACCAGGGAGGGCACCCCGCCCCGCCCCTCCCACTCATCCTGCATCTGGCACCCATTGATCAGCTGAGAGGCGCTCCCACTGTGGGAGCACACTGACCACCAGGGGGCAGCTCCTGCGTTGAGCGTCTGCTCCTTGGTGGTCAGTGCGCATCATAGCGACTAGTCAAAAGGTCAACTGTGCTTAGGGTTTTATATATATAGATAGATGGTAGCAAGTCAACTAGTATAGGTTTCTGGACTATTGAAAGTTGCAGAAATCTTTGGCTAATACAATAATGGCTTTAATTTATCTTTTCTTCTGTGGATTATGCCTGTAACTACCTTAGGCTTTATTGTCTCAGTAAGGATCTGAAGTGGTTTAATTCTTCTGATTTAAACAAAAGAAACAGCATCTTCAGCAAAAATTATAGTGCTCCCACTCTAATTAATCTCAAGGACACCCTCTCCTGTTTTATATTCCCTCTTTACTCTTAACATATTACAAATGTCAGTAACTAAAGAAAAGCATACTTTTTTAAAAAAGTATGAATAATGTAAAAACATTCAATTCTCTCTTTGATCTACCTCTCTATTTAGTTTCTGCCACAGCTCTCTCCTTCCATAGACAAGTGCTCCAAATGTACGGTCCACACTAGTTGTTTTCATTCACTTCTCTAAAACAACTTCCACCCACAGCAACCCCCAAAACTGCTACACTGTCAAGTCCAAAGGACTCTTACCCACCCTCAACTCCTGTTCAATGTGCTGCAGGCTCCTCTTCCCTTTTCCCCTTATGCGGTAGTGGTTACTTAGAGTTCTAGCTTCGTTCTTCTTCTACCCCCCCAATACCTCACTACCAAAAGCTAATGATTTCAAATACACATCTTCTGTCCAGATTTCTCACTTTAGTTCTAATCTTACATTCCTCTGTAGTAATACCTTACATTCCAAGGGCAATTTAAACTTGATAATCCAAAACTCAATTCAACAATTTTGTGCCCTCCAAAGTATTCCTCAATCCTCTGTTACCTATTTAGTAAATGGCATTATCTTTCATATGCAATTGACCAAGCCTGGAAGGTTACTGAAAATATTACCCTTCTCTAATGCTACAGTGATTATCAAGTCCAATGAATTCTACTCTCTAAATCTCTGTGTAACCTCTTTTCTTAATCTGCACTGCCATTTCTCTATTTCAAATCACCAAAGTGGTCTTTATAATATGCAAACTGATCAGGTCATTCTCTAACTCAAAAGATGTTCCCTCTTCTTTCCTAAGGTAGTTTAAAGCAACTTCAAGAAATCCCTAAGATCTCTCAATAAGACACAATGCCTATATATATTTTACATTGGGCTCTAATCTGCCATAATGGTAGTCACTTAATGAATATTTGACAAAAGAAACCACACTTTTATTTTAAAGAGTCTAACACCTTTTCACTTTGGAGACCAACCCTCAAAAGAGATGACAAGTATCCAATCCTTTTTTTCATTGAAAAAAGAATGACTGAAAGGGAAGAAACTCATTTTATGGTGGCCAAAGGACACCTAGATTTTGAACATCTACTGACAAGCCTCTATTACATTAAGCACAAAGAGAAAATGTCAGTCTATTAGAAGATTCAAAACAGTAAAACGGATCCCAAATCAGAGACAAAGAGAAAACTGAAATTACAGTATAAACATCTGTCTTGACTTTGGAAACACTATTTTATACACATGAAACTACAGTTGTGAAATAAGGCACTGCAAAATATTAGCTCACTTTAGCATTATCTATCTGCACTAATTAATATAAACTTCTCTGATGTAAAAGTCTTTATAATCCATGTCATTCTTTTTTTTTAAGCACAAAGCAGAAAAATAATTCCACATTCATAATTTTTTTAATTAATAGTAAATTAGTTTGAAGAAAGTATTGAAACCAAATGAAATCTAATATTATTTTTTAATATATATATTCTTTCTCTCAACATTTACTTTATTATTGGGTAAAATTCTGTTCTGAAAACATTACTTAGTACCAGTAAAAAGTTCTGCTACTTTGCAATGGCTTTAAGTGAGCACAGTATGAAGTAATTTAAGTCTGTTACCTCCCATGCAGGGACATTTTCTCTGAATTTCTCATTCACCATACAACAGATGGACATTAAATAGGCCTTGCTGGACACTTCCGGGGAATAATTCATCCAGAGGTAATTTTCAAGGTATTGGCTGTGAAGAGTGAAAAGGCATAGGGTTATTTCTTTAGTTACTGACATTTGTAATATGTCATTCACCTGAAAAGCATATTATTTACAACTTCCTGAGAATATTTTGAATTTCTGTATTTATAATTTGAGAAACCTTCACAAATTTACTTGTAAAACAGGTCACTACTTACTACAAAGTTATGTATAGCAAATGCAGCTTTGGAGAATGAGAGTGTTATATTTCAAATAGGAAGACATCAAAGGTTACTGACATGTAATTATCACCACGAGAACATTAGGTCTGCCTTTACCTACGGCTCTTTGTAGAGTAATAAAAATATCTGACAAATGTCAGTTTTAAAACAAAATGATATGATGGGCAGTTTCAGAGAGAAATGTAATAGAGAATTAACCCTGCCTCCTATCAGAACCAAGTGACTTCAAAAGAAAGATACTTAACAATCAAGAGTCTTTGTAATATTTAATTTATGAGGTATTCAACATAAGTCAGTTTTCAAGATAACTGGTATTTCCCCCTCAAGATACCAAAATTCTTATTTTAAGACCTTGGTGAAAATATTCTTAATCAAATACGTATTTCCGATTCCCAAAACATAACTTAGTCATTTCTTATGCAGAGTAGTTACAAGCATCAGTCACTGTACTGGGCTGTACTCTAAAGCAGCGGTTGCCAACCTTTTGGACCTCACGGACCACCAGTGGTCCGCGGACCACCGGTTGGCGACCGCTGCTCTAAAGCACTAATTTTTGAAAAGCAGGGTTTGTTGTTCCTACTTTAAATCATTCCACATGCATAACGTTTTAATCACTTACACCTGCGTGTGCATGTGTGCACACATACACACACACACACAGACAATTATGTGTTTTAGATTCTGCAATGCACTATAACTTTTCTACTACTTCTATGCTTCAAAGATTTGCTCACATTGGTATTTCCATGAGTCTATCTTTAGCAATCCTTCTTGCTTAATATGTGAGAACCTAGGAAACTTGACATGGAATATTTTCCTCAAAATAATGGTCAAGGCTTCAAGTTAGAAACTAAAGTGCTCTTTCATAAATAAAATGCATGAAGAATCATTTTATTCCTTTCTTACATATTTAAATTCCTTCTTTCTAAATTATGTCCATTAGAATTTCTGTTAGCAATAGTCTGTTAATGTGTCCAAAATATCTTTATTTCATGATAGTTTACCTGGTTATAGAATTCTTTCTAGATTGACAGGGGTTTTTTTCTGTTTACTAATCTTACTCTATTATCTTCTCTATCATTACAATTAAGAATTTTACATTCAATCTATTTTCCTTCTTCCTCTTTGAGTAATCTATCTTTTTATTGAGATTTTAAGATCTTTACTCTTTCTTTGTTGCTCTACAGTTGCTCTGTTCACACTTTGCATTCTCACATAGAAATTATATAAAAGTCCCTGAAAGGTAACCAGTTTTTCAGTTATTAAAAATCATTCACTATCATTGGTGCCTGCGATCTGTTCTGTTGCTTTCTCCTTCGGTTCCTACAATGCTTTGGTATCTGATATTTGCCAGGACCATAGAATTCTGGTTTTATCCTAATTGTATATCGGCATACTCTTGATTTGTTCCTGTTTGCTTGAGAGATGATATGATGGAAAGGGCATTATTAACCTAAGGGCCGATGGGTCCAATTCCTAGCCTCAGTATTTCCCTCTATAAAATAAGTAAGATCTTACTGGGGTTATTTAGTAACCCCAGTATGCTTTCTAGTCTTAACATTAAGTCTAAAATATTACCAAATTGTGGAGGGAATGTCAGATATCTCTCTTTATTATTTTTTTTAAGAGAAGTATTTCACTTTATATGAATAGCCATGCTGTAGTTACAGGGTATCTCTCCAAAGGCAGGTCCAATTAAGCATTGAATACTTAAATGAGATCAAGTATTCAATAACAACACATTTCTTAGGCTATAGTAGGTAGTCAACTTACTAGTTAATCCATAATTATAAACTTTAATTTCTCTCTGTAAAACTGGTAAGAACACCTACTTCATGCCATTTGTTTGTGAGGATCAAATCAGTGTTGTGTAGGTATTAACAATTGTCAAAAGAGAGACTCTGACCTCCGATGCAGACTAAACCTCAAGATAGCATAGAGAAACAGAAAAATGAGCTTTGGCATCAGACATTGGCATCCCAACTCTGCCAATTACTTGACTGCATTATGTTCAACAAATTACTTCATCTCTCTGATCTCAGGTTCTTCCTCCATTAAATGTAAAGTATAATACTGAATTTGCAAGGTTGCTATGAGAGCTCTGTATGTAAAATATTTAACATTGTGCCTACCAAGTACAAGACAAGTATTCAATAAATGGTAACTATTACTATCATAAACAACAACTCTGGCTTTTATTTCCAGCCTACAGGCCATACCTGGTTGAAATATAACCTAATTTACTTTCATGATCTAAAAATTGTACCTTCTCCTTAGTCTGAAATATTTATAAGTGGCTAGGTCAGAACAAGGCTGCCTTGGTAACAGCAACTTAGCTTGGAAGGGGAAAAAATGGCTATAGAATGAACTCCAATTTACTTACACTGATGACTAGTGGAACCAAGTAAAAGTTCAGAAACTGCTCAGCACACACTATCTTAATTATTGAGAAACAATTCAAAATACTATTTATAATGACAATGTAGCATCATCTTTGAAAACAAAGGATATCATATACATATTCCAAAGTAAGCAAATCACAATACAAATCTTCAAAAATTTAGAATTATTTTCTTAACCACTCACAGAAATGTATAAAAATTTTATCTAAATGTTAAATCATACTGTCATATTTAACGTCATCAAAGTAAAGACTTTTAACTCACCTAAATTCCAAGAGCATTATCTTTCTGATGGCAAACCTAAAATTATAAAAATAAATAATAAAAATATTTAAATAGAAAATATAAACATTTCTGATTTATCAGTGTAGATGTATTTTAGATGTTTTAATTGATTCACATATCACAATAATCATACTTACTAATAGATATGCACTGATAAAAGCTAATTTTGCTTTTAGATTTTTTGGTTTGTGTTTTGTTTCAGAGTAGTTTAATTTTTAAAAACTGCCAAAGAACAGTAACAAGTTCCCATGTAAGAAACACAATCAGCACCATGACATACCACGATATGACACAGAGATTCACAGCCAAATAATTCTAATCAAAACACAAATGTTCGTTGATATTCATAATATTGGATTGAAATTGCCAAATGCTTGCATGTTTCAATTTCTTAAAAATGACCAACACTCTTTCATTAAATATTGAAATAAAAACAAGAGACACATGTATATATCACCATGTCTGGGAATCAGACTTTTCACATGCTTTGTAGTCTTAACATTAAGTCTAAAATATTATAAAATTGTGAAAGCAATATCAATTATCTCTCTTTATTATTTTTTAATACAAGTATTTCATTTTATATGAATAAACCATGCTGTAATTCAGGGTATTTCTCCACAGGCAGGTCCAAAGGTCCATAATTTAGTTTTATCATTTTGTATATTAGAAACAAAGTAGCCAGACCAGGACTCTGCCACTGGATAATAGCCTCTGGCTTTAAAAACTAAATGAATTATCTATATATCCTATCTAATAAAAGAGTAATATGCAAATTGACCGTCACTCCAACACACAAGATGGCAGCCACCATGTGGTCAAAGATGGCTGCCCTCATGTGGACACAAGATGGCCGTCACAAGATGGATGGCAGGAGAGGGCAGTTGTAAGCGATTGGGGAGGGTAGTTAGGGGTGACTGGGCCAGCAGAGGAGGGCAGTTAGGGGTGACCGGGCCGGCAGGGGAGGGAAGTAAGGGGAGGGCAGTTGGGAGGGACCAGGCTAGCAGAGGAGGGCAGTTGGGGGGGACCAGGCCTACAGGGGAGGACAGTTAGGGGCAACCAGGCCTGCAGGGGAGGGCAGTTGGAGGCGACCAGGCCAGCAGAGGAGGGCAGTTAGGGGCAACCAGGCTGGCAAGGGAGGGCAGTTAAGGGTTACGGGGCCAGCAGGGGAGGGCAGTTGGGGGGGACCAGGCCTGCAGGGGAGGGAAGTTAGGGGTGACCAGGCCTGTAGGGGAGGACAGTTAGGGGCAACCAGGCCAGCAGAGGAGGGCAGTTAGGGGCGACCAGGCTGGCAAGGGAGGGCAGTTAGGGGTTACGGGGCCAGCAAGGGAGGGCAGTTGGGGGTGACCAGGCTTGCAGGGGAGGACAGTTAGGGGCAAATAGGCTGCCAGGGGAGCAGTTAGGCATCAATCAGGCTGACAGGGGAGTGGTTAGGAGGTGATCAAGCTGGCAGGCAGGTTATCAGGAAGGCAGGCAGGTGAGCAGTTAGGAGCCAGCAGTCCTGGATTGTGAGAGGGCAGTCAGACATCCCTCAAGAGGTCCCAGATTGGAGAGGGTGCAGGCTGGGCTGAGGGACACCGCCCCCCCTCCCATGCACGAATTTCATGCACCCGAGCCTCTAGTAAGATATAAAATGGGTCTTGGATTAGATATCATGTCAGAAGACATTTAAAGATAAGAATGAAAAGCTAAAAGTAACAATAAAAAATATAAGTAATTTAAAGAATTTGGAGATGGTTGTTTTTTTGTTACCAATATTTACTGAGAGCATGTTTTCTGCCTGTCTCTGTGCCAAGAGTTTAACATGAATTTCATTAAATACTCCTAAAGTTGAGTAATTATGTACAATAAATTGGGTGCATTAACTCTATTAACTGGCTCATTAAATTTGATAAGGAGCCGAAACCGGTTTGGCTCAGTGGATAGAGCATCGGCCTGCGGACTCAAGGGTCCCAGGTTCGATTCCGGTCAAGGGCATGTACCTTTGTTGCGGGCACATCCCCAGTAGGGGGTGTGCAAGAGGCAGCTGATCGATGTTTCTCTCTCATCGATGTTTCTAACTCTCTATCCCTCTCTCTTCCTCTCTGTAAAAAATCAATAAAATATATTTAAAAAAAAAATTTGATAAGGAAAAGAGGGGTGTGCAAAGGGAACTTCTGTTGCTGCTGTAATTGTCCGTGCTTCCTTTCTTGGGCTATGGTTGTGTGAAAACATGAGGTCTGGAGCTGCGGAAGCCCCCTTGCAACCACACAGGGAAAGCCAACAAGTATATTGTTAAAAGAATAAGACGGGCCCCGACATTACAGATTTCTGGTTTACCTACTCCCAGATTTATTGTTAAACTAGGGGCCCAGTGCACAAAGATTCGTGCACGGGGGGTGGTTCCCTCAGCCCAACCTGCACCCTCTCCAATCTGGGACCCTCTCCAATCTGGGAGTTTCTGAGCGAATTGAGTGAATCATATGAGCGAATTGTCTGAGACCCCAACCCAGTTTGGTTTGGTGCTCACAGAATAATAGAGGTCTTTTTTATTTCTTTGCTCCATTGGTGGAGATTTTCTAGAAGTTGCAGGATATCTTCCCTTTAATTTTTCCTCGACACTCTGACTTAACTTATGTCTCTCACCTTTGCTTTCCCTCCATCCCCCACCCACAACAGTAACTTGCTCCAGGCTCACTTTGCTCTAGGGTCTAGGAGATCCTGCAAGCGTCTGCCACCAGAACTATGATTCCCAGCATTCCTGGTGCTCCCTGCGCTCTGGGCTTCTGCTTCTGGTCCAGGGGCTGCACAAATCAAAAGGACTGTGAACTTCAGCCACCCCCAGGCCAGGCTGACAGAACTGGACACTCCAGTGGTATCCCCAGGACCCCGGCCACTCTACGCCGGTGTGCGCACGCGCTGGCCACAGGCTCAAAAGGGACGGGGTCCCAGGGACCCCTGCCCCATCACCCTGGCTACACGGAGGGCGGGTGGGCGTCCCACCCTGCCCCTGGTCGCTCGGCGGCTGCGCGCGTGTGCACTGCCCACAGGCCCGCCATCTTTGTTGGGTTAATTTGCATGCTTGCTCCTGATTGG
This sequence comes from Eptesicus fuscus, assembly GCF_027574615.1. Taxonomy (NCBI): domain Eukaryota; kingdom Metazoa; phylum Chordata; class Mammalia; order Chiroptera; family Vespertilionidae; genus Eptesicus; species Eptesicus fuscus. Next base: position 71,670,117 of record NC_072477.1, on the reverse strand, counting down.
CTGTGGCATCACGGGTGTACGGTCAATTTACATATTTATCTATTATTAGTATAGATAGATGATTAAAAAACAATAATTGTGTGCAAAAGAAGACAAGCACAAAAGATTACATACTGTGTGATTCTCTTTATTTGTAGCTCAAAAACAAGCAAAACTATAGTGTTCATTTTGCATATCTATATATATAAAAAGGCAGCTACCGTAATGGCCATGATGACCTAACAACTGGTCGCTATGATGCCCACTGTGGCCAGCGAACTGTCTGATGAGGGGGTGGGGCTGGTGGCCAAACTCGCTGTCGCTCCCCCCCTGCCAGCCTGCCTCTGATTGGACTCTCCCACCCCAATCAAGAGTGGGGCCTGCTGGCCAAACACCCCCTTTCCCTCCCCACCCCCCCGCCGGCCAGCTGTGCCCTGATCAGCCTGCCCCACCACAATAGGCCTGCAGCCCCTCCCCACGGCCGGCCAGCCCCTGATTGCACCCTCCCACCCCAAAAGGGAATGGGGCTGGGCAGCCAACCTCCTGGAGCTCCTCCCCTGGCTGCCCCACCACTGATCACCCCCCCCCACCTCAATAGGGGATGGGGCTTGCCAGCCAACCTCCTGCCGCCCCTCCCCCATCCAGCCACACACCCCATGGGCCCCCACCATCCTGATTGGCCACAGCCCCTCACCCTGGCCAGCCCCACCCCTGATCGCCCCTCCCCCACCCCAATAGGGGGTGGAAATAGCCAGCCAATTTCCTGCAGCCCCTCTCCCCACCTGGCCCTACCCAGATCGGCCCCCCCACCCCGATCAGGGGCAGGACTGGCTGGCCAATCACCCATGGCCGCTCCCCCAGGCCGCTGGCCCCAATCAGCACCCCCTACCCACCCTATTCGGAGGCAGGGCTGGCTGGCCCACCGCCCACAGCCCCTCCCCATGGCAGGCCCCACCCCCAATTGGCCCCCCAACTCCAATAGGGGGAGGGGCTTGCCGGCCAATCACCCGAGAACCCTTCCCCCACCTTTCCCGGCCCTGATTGGGGACCCTGATCGGGCCCCGATCCAGATGGGCCAGCCGGCAAACTTCTCACCATCTCCTCCTCCCAACAGGCCCAGCCCCAATCCACCCCGATTGGGGCCAGGCCGGCCGGACCCCACCCGTGCACAAATTTGGTAAAGGAAAGGGGCATGCAAGAGCTTCTGGGATGCTGACAATTTTTCTTTCTTTTTTGCCGTGGTGGTGGTTATGAATTATAATAATTCAGAAAGTTATACATTTCTGTTTTATGCTCTTTCCTGTTATATTTCATAGTAAAGGGATTTAAACATTTTAAATAAAAATAAATGTAAACAAACACTGTCAAAGTAAATTGTTCTACAACTCACCCCCCCCCTTTTTTTTTTTCAGTATAAAAACCACTTGGATAAATTCCTAACAGGATTAATAATCATAGCAAAGTGTGCTGGTTCAGCATCCTAAAGGGCAGTGAACCCTGTCCTATTTAAGAACAGAGTACTGAATAGAGTCAGAGACAAGAATTTAATGCCTGGCTTTGCCTGTTACTACTAGGAAATGACTTGGGCTCGTTACTTGACCTCTCGGTATCTCCTTTTCCTCACTCATAAAATGAGAATAATGTGACTATCACAGGGTTATGTAAGTATAAACAAGCTACTATATGCAAGATGCTCAGAATAGAATCTGGCAGATAGTAAGCATTCAAGAAGCAACAATTATTTTTAATACTGTAAAATCACACAAAAATATGTTAAGACAAGCTTGCCAAATTTGATAATGGATAGCAAATTGAATCGTATAATATACCCCATGTTACAGGGGTAATCAGGCAATATGATGTTTTAAGATCTAATCCTGAGATCCTAAACATGATCACTGTACCATAAGAATGTTAAGAACTGACTGATTAACCTTTTGCACTCGGATGTCGAGTGTGACTCGACACCGTTAGCATCGGTAGCAGGAATCGAGAAAAAAGCGAGTGCAAAGGGTTAATTCCATGGTTTTTACTGTGCAAAAGCACCAAGATAGAACACTGCCAATGTACTGGCTGCCAAGATGGTTCTTAGGGACACAGGGTTGATGTGCCAAAAATGAATATTACAGGAATCTTAATGTATAATACTAAGAGTATCTTATGTCTGTAAACTGCCTATTTTGAAAGACTACAAACAAGTTAATAAATCTAACATCTAGCCATTCCCCAATAATGAAGATGCTATGAGCACATAACACAGCAACAGAGCTTCCACAAGGCACTGGTCTAAAAAATAATCATTTAAATTTTTAAATGTGCACTACAGTTTATGTGTTTTAAAAGTGCATTGAATTTTTTGAACTTGGAGACTTGGGGGCAGAATGCAATAATTTTACTTGTATTCAAATATTTAAAAATGTGTAGAAGATGTGAATATGGCTGTTCAAAGTGCCATGGTAAATCTAAGTGAGCCCCACTGATGAAGATTACCTGTTTCAGCAATTTAAAATAATGCAGTCAAAGTCTATATAATTTAAAAATCATTGGCAGATTTTAGTTATACAAAAATTATCTTTGAGGAACAAAGGTCCAAATAAAACAAACAAAAACACAAACAATTACTATCCACTGGATTGAAAGCCTGTTCTGAAAAGAGGCAGAGAACCAGTTCTGAAAGCTCAAGATAATTTTCAGATTGATATACCCTTAACATAGAAGAAATAAGGATCCTTGAATTTATCTACCTTTTCATCTTTAGTTAAGTTCCTCAGGCAATTTCATCCGTACCCACCCTCCGACCAACAAGTCATTATGTTATACATATCTGCTCAAATTTCCTATCTTTAGAAGATTTTTGCCTGCTCATTCAATCCAAAATAGCAGCCTTTGTCACTGAATTCTTACCACACTTAATTTCAATCCATAGCATTTACTACCTGTTGATATTATATATCTGTATATCAAGAATTAGAAGGTAAGCTTCATAAGTTGAGACTTTAACTGCCACAGTCACTGTGTACCCTTAGCATTGAAAAGGTGGTCGATACAAAGTGGGCTCAACCCCAGTCCTCTCTTCTGAGCTCTTCACCTAGATACCCAACTGCTTATTCTCCATCTCCATCTGCATGGCTCATTAGTAACAAAAATTAAACACTTCCCAAAGGGACCTAATGATCAACACCCAATCCCACCCCAACCATAACAAAAGTCAGTAACAGGCACCAATAATCACTTAGCAAGCTAAGTCCAAAACTTTGGAGTCATCACTGATTCCTCCTGTTTCCTCACTCACCACATCCAACCATCAACCATCTCCTCACTTTTCTCCCAAACTGGCAACTTCTCTCCATCCCAACTTTCCACACTAATCCAAGCCATCATTATCTTGAACCTAACTACTATAATATTCCCCTAACCCATTTCCTGCCTCTTAGCCCCTCTAAATTCTCCTTTAAAAATATTACCATTGTGCTTACAACTCTTCACTGGCTTCCCTTACTCCTCAAAAATTCTTTAACATGCTCTTTGGTCCTGCCTATGTCTGCAGGCTCACCAAACAACTGAAACGAAATAACCAGTCTCTTATTTTGGCATTGCCATGGTTTTGCCTTTACAGTATTTAGCAAAATTTACCTCATAAAACTCAACAAATGAAAAATATCAAATCTGAGATTTTATAAGGTTTGTGACATTCACAACATAGATGCTTCTATTTTAAATTTAGTCAACTATCCTTTTAAAATATGCACTGGGGATTTATATCTACAAGTGCAGATATGGAGATATACCCAAGATGCATTGTTTTTGGTGTTGGGTTTTTATGGCATGATACTGAAAGGTATGTAGAATATGAAATTTTTCTTGTTTAAAAAAATCTGGAGTGGAAGTAGACTGGAACATATATACAGACAAATAAATAAACTGAAGGTTAAGAGATAGGGAAGAAGATTTATTTATATTTACCCCCTTCTGTATATTGCTCAAAAATTTTTATTATATATATAAAACACATATTTTATTATTTTACATTTAACTATGATGTATGTTTTACTTTTAAATTTTTTAAAATAAACATTTAAAAGATGAATCAGAAAATAAGAAAGTTAGTACTAGTTGAATTGAAATACATAATTTTCATACTTACTCTCCCTCATATTCCTTCAAAAACAAAATAAACCCTTATGACACTTAAGCAGCTAGATTAAAGTTTTCTAGTCACCATTTCTCTGATGACCAAATAAAAAAAAGAAAATTCTAATTATGATCACATTCTGTTAAGAAGTTAAGATCCAAGTTAGTCCCATTTAATCCCTATATATGAAAATTAAACTAATTCCTACCTTGATTTGACAATCTCTTTCTCATATATATCTTCAATGACCTGTTATTAAAAATATAAAAATGTTTATTATATCAAACATTTTTTCAGACCCTAAATTTACTGAGAATTACACAAAATATTTTGGTTTAGGAAAGCTATAAAATATTATTGCCATTGAAATTTTTCATAATCCCATCATTTTCCTCAAAATGTGATAACAGAAAGCAAAATAGTGGAAAACATAAATAATAAAAAGAGCCCTAGAAAGAAGCATTACAATTATGTGTTCAAACTTAAGTGTCCTTTGATGGGTGATTGGATTAAGAATGTGGTGTGGCCCATGTTGCTTGATGGTTAGAGTGTTGGCCCCACACCGAAGTATCAAGGGTTTGATTCCCAATCAAGGGCAGGTACTAGGGCCACAGGTTCGATTCCTGGCCCGGTTGGGGCACGTGTAGGAGGCAAACAATTGATGTGTCTTTCTCACATCAATGTTTCTTTCTCTCTCTTGTCACCCCCCTTCCACTCTCTCTAAAAATCAATGAAAAAATATCCTCAGGTGAGGATTAACAAAAACAAGAAAATGTGGTACAGCCCTGGCTGGATGGCTCAATTGGTTGGAGCATTGTTTCATATACCAAAAAGGTTGTGGGTTCGATTCCTGGTCAGGGCACATACCTAAGTTGCAAGTTCAATCCCCAATTGGGCGTGTATGGAAGGAAACAGATGTTTCCCTCACACATTGATGGTCGGTCTCTCTCTCTCTCCTCTCTCTCTCTCTCTCTAAAATCAATAAAAACATATCCAGGATGAGGATTTTTTTAAAAAAGTGATACATATATATGTAAATACTACTCTTCCATAGGAAAGATAAAATACTTCCATTTATGACAACATGGATGGATTTCAAGAATATCATGGTAAGCCAAATAAGTCAGTCAGAAAAAGACAAAAACCATGATTTCATTCATATGTGGGATATAAACAGAAAGCAACAAATGAACAAAGAATACAAACAAAAACCTCATAGACACAGACAACACAGTATGGTGGTTACCACAGGATAGGGGTGGTAGTAAAAGGTAAAGGGGGTCAAATATATGCTGACAGAAGAAGATATGACTTTGGGTGATGGACACACAATGCAATATACACATCATATATTACAGAAATATACACTTGAAAGTTATAGAACCTTATTAACAAATGTCACCCCAATACATTTAATATAAAAAACTATTTATTTGTATTATTTCTAGGGAAAATAAAAGTTTTTAAGATCAGGACCTTTTTTAAAACTTAATTTTAAAGTGCATAAATATTAACAGACTCAGTCTAATGTAAAATGTGCTTTCAAAAGCCAGAAAGAAAATAAAAATTAAAAATGTAAAGATATAATGGAAGCAAATGCTATTTGTTACACAGTTTTCGAAATACATAATGATAAAGCCTCAGAATTTCTATTTATTTAGGTTAGGGTAGGAAGAATAGTGTAATACTTCAGAATTTAGGCTCTGGAGTTGGAAGCCTGGTTCAAACCACCCATCTCCACTGCTGATGGCTAGGACACAAAAAAGATCTAATAATACAAAGTACCCCATGGGGTTGCTGTAAATAAGACAATGCATGCAAGGAATTTAGTACAAATCTTGGCACATGGTGAGCCTTTAATAGTTATCAGTAGAAGTAATAGCAGTACTAGTGATAACTGAAAAAAAATATTCCTACTGAGTCTTGGCTGGTCTGGCTCAGTGGATAGAGCATCTGCCTGTGGACTTAAGGATCTCAGGTTCAATACCGGTCAGGGGTACATGCCCAGGTTTCAGGTTTGATCCTCAGTGGGGGGCATTGGGAGGCAACCAATCAGTGATTCTCTCTCATCACTGATGTTTCTATCTCTCCCTTCCTCTCTGAAATCAATAAAAATATATTAAAATATTTTTTTTAATTCCTACTGTAAAATTATGAAGTGCTTTAACACGGTATAATATATTATTACTAGAGATCCAGTGCACGAAATTTGTGCACTTGGAGAGGGGGGTGTCCCTCAGCCCAGCCTGCGCCCTCTCGCAGTCCAGGAGCCCTCAGGGGATGTCCAACTGACGGCAGGGAGTGGGCCTAAGCCGTCAGTTGGACAGCCTTAGCGCTGCTGCGGCGTGAGCCCGGCTTCTGGCTGAATGGCATTCCCCGTGGAAGCACACTGACCACCAGGGGGCAGCTCAGCCCTGGTGGTCAGTGTGCATCATAGCGACTGGTTGTTCCACCGCTTGGTCGATTTGCACATTAGCCTTTTATTATATAGGATTTTACTAGAGGCCCGATGCACGAAGATTCATGCAAGAATAGGCCTTCCTTTCCCCTGGCTGCTGGCACCGCCTTCGCTCCGGCACCGCCTTCACTCCAGCCAGAGCCGCCTTTCCACCTTTACTCTGGCCAGAGCCGCCTCCCACCTCGTCACGTAAATTTGCATATTCCCTCCTTATTGGCTGTGGGTGCCGCCATCTTTGTTGTGGAGTTACAGTCAATTTGCATATTCCGTCTTTATTAGATAGGATGGTAACTGTAATGTCTTTTAACTGCTCAAAGTATATTTGTTAAATAAATGTGGGTGGTGGGGGGGATGGTGAGGCAAGCAAGTCTTATTCAATTTATATGAGATTTTCTGTTATTGCTTTTCTTTTTATCAAAATTCAAATCATATAATAAAATGAAGGGCATAATCTTCCTTAAATACCAACCCATAAGAAAGGTCTTCTAAATAGGCATATGTAAGTTCACCTGGAATTATTACTTGTGTTAACTAAAACAATCTGGATATAAATTTAATTTCTAAAAAAGGCCTAAATATAATTAGGTTAAACTCAATCTAGTAGTATCATCAATATGTCTTTGTTATTAATAAAAAATGTTCCTAGGAACCGCCATACCCAACATACAGAAAGACAAACATATATACAAACAGCATAAAATAAGAGAAAGCAACCTTGCTGACAATTAAGAATAACTAATATATGCCATGTATATTAATATATTCCTGATGAATAAAATGGGGTTGATGACAAAACAAAATATATTTAAAATATGTAAGCTTAAATAATGTCAGAAATTTTGGGTTAAGTTAGACTAAGGGTACCTTAAACAACAATTCAATTTATAATGAAACCAAGTCTTCATTACGTGTTAAATGGCATGTAAAAGGTCAGCCCTATTTCATTTAAAGACCTCCCTTTAAAAACCTATTTCAATGAGAGTTAATTCTACATTTAGGAAATTTTTCCTTTCATTTATTCTAAATTGCATCAACTGCATCATAAGTCCATTCCCTTTCCTTATTGACTATTACTAGTCCTTAGTCATCTATCTTCTACATTAAACTCCCACTTCATCATTATTAATGATCTTTATCTCAGTTCCCCAACCTAAAAATAAAAAACAATAGATTCTATTCTAAATAAACTGGCAAAAAGTTGTAGGAAAATTTCTGCATCTTTACAAAGATTTTCATTACATTGTCATTTATAATAATGATAAATTTAAAACAATCCATGAATCTTAAACAGGAAAACCCACATACTTTTTTTAAAAGCTTAAAGGAAATTCAACAAAATGATAGTAGAGATTATCTCTGAGTAGTAATTTTTATTTTCTTTATGTGTACCTTCCATATTTTCCAAATTTTCTAATATGAATATTAGTTTGATAATTAGAAAACTGTAGTTTTAACTTTTAAAAGTATGTTGCAAACTCAAAACGCTTACCTTTATATCAAAAGGTGATTTTTTCTTGATATGGGGAGCCCAGTATTTACATGCCAACTGCAAAAGTAAACAGTATAAACAGTAAGTCAGACTGATACCATAGACTGATACTGAGATCTTTCACTGACAAGCTGTTTCTTAACAGGGCACTTACTGACACTTCGGGACAGAGTCATTCTACCTTCTAAGGGTCTATAGGGCTTGCAGGTCAGTTCACAGCCTTTGCCACAAACCACTAAATGCCATTAATGCCCTGCACTGCAACCTGCCATTGTGATTTAAAAAAACATAACATACTTTTTAACCACCAACAGCGAAACAACAGAGCAAAGTGAACAACCATAGTCAAATATCTTCAGCACAGAGATAAGGAAAGCCAGGTCTAGAAAGATTAAGTGAGCTGCCCAATATTACAATTAGTTAACCGTTGAGCCAGTACTGAAAACCAGAATAAAAAATCTTTGGGAATATTAATTTATAAAATAAACCTTTAAATTATTAGTACATACCCATCCCATACACGCCTAAACAAAACCTTTAAAAAATTGTAGTTTATCAGTGGGTTATTATAGAGAATAAGAGTTGGTAGGTTAAAAAACAAACAAAACAACAACAACAAAATAGAGTTGGCAGGTTATATTTCAGCATATGGGGTTTTACCTAGAAATTGTGAATTTTACACACATATCTACAATGTATCCAGTTACTTAGATGAACTGTATAATAAGAAACAACATGGTCTTACTGAGATACTGTTTTGTTTTGTTTTTTAAAGAACCTAAGCTACAATCTCTTGAAAAATAGAAAACTTTGGCAATGACAAAGACTCAGTATATTTCTAAAACAATTCTATGCAGTGTCTGGCATACTGGAGACACTCAAATAATAGCTGATGAATGGATGAATGAAGTAAAATCTGAAATGTTACCTCTTCTATGAGGCCTTCTTCACCCCTACCTGATGGTGAGCAATTGATTCTTTGTTCTCTTCATTTTATAAATACTCTATTATAGTCTTGTCTTTCTGTATTATTATTTGCTTGCTTATCTATCTTTCCTGCCCACTTAATTGGAACACTTAAGTGATGGGACCTATGTCTTCTTTGCTACTAGAGCTAAGTTTCTATCACAGTTGACACATTTAAAGAGCCTCCCAAGCAGCGAAAACATTGAGCCTGAGAAAGTCTCAAAAACATTACAGTAATACCCCACTCATAGGACACTTTCCCAAATTATCAATCACCTTCCAACCCAAAAGAAAACACCTTATCCCCGATTATTCTGTGGTATTCTCACTTCCTCATTCTGCTCCATATCGGCAACACAAAACTCAGCCATCTTTTCCTAACATCTTGCCATTAAAAGAACTGAATCTAGCCCGGCCTGTATGGTTCAGTGGTTAAGCTTCGACCTATGAACCAGGAGATCATAGTTCAGTTCCCAGTCAGGGCACATGCTGGGGTTGTGGGCTCAATCCCCAGTAGGGGCATGCAGAAGACAGCTAGCTAATCAATGATTCTCATCATTGATGTTTCCATGTCATTTTCACTCTCCCGACCTCTCTGAAATCAATAAAAATATATATTTTTTTAAAGAGAACTGAACCTGATCTGTTTCCTTGGATTTAGGGACTTGCAAGTAAATATGTAAATCCTATCATCTGATCCAAACTGTTTACTATACGTCTCTACTTCATTAAAGATCTAGCAAACATTTATTAACATCTATCATGTCTTTTCTTTCTTTCCTTCCTTCCTTCCTTCCTTCCTTCCTTCCTTCCTTCCTTCCTTCCTTCCTTCCTTCCTGAGTTTCTCCTTTTCCTTGGGGTCTAACCTGTGACCTCTCAGACATCTCTACCTCCAGGAACATACTGCCCTTCCCTACACTCTCTAGTCTCATGTGAAATAGGAATTCTTCCAATTCTCCACTTAGTATAGCTATGACAGCACAGATTGTTAAAAATAAATCTTGAAAGATATAAAATAAGTAAAAATATAGTGGCATAAAAAAGTAAGGTCAAAGTTTAGATATGTAATCTTAAAACTAAATTTTAACCTCTACATCTCATTCATTCAATAATAATTTAAAAGCACCTTCTCTGGTCAGGTTTTGGGGGCTGGGAGGGGGGAGCGGAGGAGCAGGACCACCTACTGTCCTCTCTACCTAGAACACCTACTTCCCCACCTCCCTATTATTGTTTTAGACTCCATCTCCAATGGCACTTTCTCAATGAGAAAATTCTTTCCTTAGACAAGTGTAATCATTTTAAATTTTATTCTCAAAGCACTTCCCTCACATCACTATTCTGGCATTTATCACACTGAATTATGATGACTTCTTTAAGTCTCCTAAAGTCTCAATCCACAGACTGTGAACTCCCTGAAGACAAGGATCACATTTGATTCATCTTTCCAGCCGAAGAGTCCAAAACAGTCATCTGTCAAATAGTAAGCATTAATGTTTGCTATCATGGCCCAAGACTCCTGAGAATGTTCATTCCTCTCACCACGTCTTAATGCGCCAGTATGTTTACTCATTACTTCACTCACTCACTCTTTCAGCAAATACATACCCGTCACACACTGTGTCCCTATACAACGCTAGGTGCTGGCAGTGCAAGGGGAGTACAGCAGACATAGTCCCTAGCCTCAGTTCTCACAATCTAAAGCAGGATACGATACATAGCATATGTTTACGAACAACATTCTGTAGGACATCTCAGTCAGCTGGTCCTGCTCCTCCTACAGTTTTAAGTACCATCTTGAATGAATAACTTCGAAATTAATATTCAAACCCAGAACTTGCCAACACGTTCTAGAGTCACACATTCAACCGTCTTGTCAACACGTTCAATTGAATGTCTACAGGCATCTCATACTCACCATGGCCAAAACAGAGATCTTGACATTCCCCACTGAACCTTCTCTTTTCCCAGCTTCCCCATCACAGTATATGTCCAAATCATTCGCCCAATTGTTCAAATTATGTTCAATTTGTCTCTTCTTCCATCCCTCCACAAACCTACTGCCTCTAGTTTCAGAGTGTATCAGTCGACTTCAATCTTTAATAGTAGAGGTGATCATCATTGTCTGGACCAAATGGTAACCCTATTCTATTTTTGCTCTCCTACCCCCATTCAATTAATTAATGTGGCACGTTAGCCACAGTGATCTTTCTAATATTCACTGGATTGCAATTAAAATCTATATTTAGAATAAAATACAAACTTCATACCTCAGCCAACAAAACTGTATATGATCTGGTCCCTACACATTCTCTGTCCTCATCTCATACCATTCTCCCTCTTACTTGTTTGCTATCCTGGCTTTCTTTACCTTCACACGGTAAGACCTTTTGACTTGCTATTTCTTGGACTGTTTTCTGCTCTTCCCAAGACTAGCTCTTTTTCTTTTCTTTTTTTCTTTTTTTTGCACTCAGGTCTTAGCTCAAACGTCATCTCAGAGAGGACTTTCCTGCCTCTCATACCTCACCGCAGTCCCTGTCACAACATCTTGTTTCATTTTCCTAATAGCACTTATCACTGTCTGAAACTAATGTTCATTTGTCCGGCTCCTCCAATATATAAGCTCCATGAGAGAAGGAAACTAAGAAATGACTTTTACTACAAAAAATGCAGGTATATGAAAAATGAAAGATCTAATCTAGTCTAAATTGTCAATAAAAGCCTCTCCAAAGTAATGAAGATGAACTATACTGAAATAACCATATAAGGGAAGGGATGTGGGAGAGAGAGGATTCCAAGCAGAAGGATCCATGACCAAAGGCCAGGAGGTTAAAACTGCAAGGCACATTCAAATAAATGCAGCTCAGTATGACCACAGCAGAGTTAGAAAGGGAGAGGAAAATGAATATAAGCACAGGCCAGGTTACACAATACTCTGAACATTTCGGTCCCTTTCCTAAAGACACTTAGAACTCTTTAAAGATCTGAAGAAGGTAAGTAATATGACCAGATCTGCACTTGTGTAAAGTCACCCCTTCAGCAATATGAAGAATGGGCTGGAGGAGAGCCAGCGGAAAGACAAGGCGGGTTAGGATGCCTAGGTACAGGCAGCAATCAATGGCAACCTGGGTTCAGGTAGAGAGATGTGGCGAAGCAGACAGATTTAAGAGATTATTTCGAATGTAGCTACGTGGGGGTAAGGGAAAGGGAGGACTCAAAATGACTCCAAGGCTTCTGCCCTGGCAAACCCGCTGAGATGGGGACCAGGAAGCAGGTGGGGTAATAACCTCTGCACTGCACTATCTGCACTCTTATCCGATACACAACGCAACGAGTGAGGGTTAGGAACGTTTCGGAGGGCTACAGGGTTGTGTTTCCCTATTCAAAGCCAACCGTGGTTCACAATGCAATACAGTGAACAGGTTCTAAATAAACGCTCGCAGGCCGCACGACTGCTCTCACACAGATGCGCCTACTTGGCACAGGTTCTCGTCCCTCCGCTCAGAAACCAGGTTACTCTACGTCCAAGAAACAGCCTACTCCTTTCTCAACCACCAGCTCAGCATCACCTCTGCTAAGAACCTCCCTGCCAGACTAAGGGAGACCAGCGGGTTCCTTCCTCCGTGAACCCATCGCTCCTACGGCAGACTCTACTACGAAGCTCGCACGGTAACTTTCTTTTCCTGCCTGACTTCCCTAGAGAACCCGCAGGGCAGGAAGGCCTCTTTCCCCCTGGCAACCCCAGCACCCAGCGCGTCCTCCTCCCGCACACACGCCGGACTCGCCCAGTCGCACCTGGGTCACGAACTCCGCGTTGATCTGGGACACCGTAGGGGCCACGATTTTCTTGGGCTGAGCTGGAGCCGCCATGGCAGCACTCTCCCTCCGCTCCAGTGGGAAAGAAAGGGCCGCTCCGAGCAACGGTGAGCCGATGCACTTCCCCAGGGAGCGGCTGCGGCTGCCTCCCCACGCAGGGCAAGAACCTCCGGCCCGGATATCCTCAGCCTTCACAGTCCCGCGGGGAACGGGTCCAGCAGCCCAAACATTCCCCCGGAAGCGGTCCGGAACTGAGCCGGAAGTCCCTCCAGGCGTTGGGTGTGACTAGAGAGGCAAGGCTTCGACCTCCTCCGCACGCGCCCCCTAGCGGCAAGCTCAGAGGACACACCAGCCGGCCGGATTGAGGGCTCAGTGAGCGGGAGCCAAGTAAAGATGGTGTTTGGAGAGGGTTTCTCTAGGTATGATTGCGGGGGGTGGGACGACTTAATGTTTCTTTCAACTATAAAAAAGCAGTAGTAGAAAAACAAACCGAGAATGAAGGTCTCGGTTTTACCTGTTTTTAACAGACTCATGGATATCTAAGTTGACTACAATGAACTGCACATATTTAGAGTAAAATTTGATACGTTTTCAGTCATACATCCGTGAAAGCATCACCAAAATGATAATAAACAGATCTATTGCCCCTAAGTTTTCTCATGCCCTTTTTCAATCCATCCCGACTTGCCACTCGAACCCACCCATTCTCAGGCAATCACTGATCTGCTTTCTGTCACTATGGTTGTAGAGATTAGTTTACTTTTCATAGATTTTTACATAAGTGAAATAACATAGCATGCACCTTTTGTCTTTTTTTTCACTCAGCATAATGATTTTGAGCTTCATGTCGATGCACGTGTTAGTTTATTCCTTTTTATTGCTGAGTAGCATTCTATTTAATGGGTTTATGGCAGTTTGTTAACCTACTACTCATCTGTGGATGAACATTTGGATTGTTTCCAGTTCTTGACTATTATAAAGCTGCTATGAACATTTGTGTATATACATCTTACTATAAACATACATTTTCATTTCTCTCAAGTAAATACCTAAGAATGAACAGGAAGGAAATTTTGAGAGTACATGCTGAATTGGCTTTGACCTCAACATATTAGAAAGCAAACTCATTCCAAGAGTGAATGAAAGGCTCTAAGTGAAGTTTCAGATTTAAGGAGAATGTTAAGAGTTTGCAACAATAGCTCCATTCATTTCTTCCTTCGTACATTCAGTATATATTTGAGGATATCAAGATGTTTTAAACTGTTATGTATAAAACATAAAAAGATGCATGCCCTTTCTTTCCAGAAGCATGTAGTTTAACTTAGTGGTTTTCAAAGTGTAGTCTCAATACAGCAACAGCTAACCTGTACAAATGCAAATTCTCAGGCCAAACCGACACTGAATCAGAAACTCTGAGGATGTGGTCAGCAATGTTTTTAATAAGCCCTCCCTCTAATTCCAGTGCATACTAAAATTTGAAAATCACTGATCAACAGTGACAATAGAATTATGAGCAAATGGCAGTGGGAGCACAGTGGATGAAATGCTCGGTAAAATCAGAAAGGCTTCCTATCACATGATCTTACTTATTTGTGGAATCTAATGAACAAAATGAATTGACCAACAAAATAATACCAGAAGCAAGGAGGCATGGAAAAGAGGAAGGAGTATTTAAGCTTAAACTTCAAGAATGTATAGAAATTTGCTAATGCAAATGCAAAGTATTACACGTTCCATATCCATTTAATAATACCACTGTACCACTTTAAGTTTTATTTTCTTCTCTTACTACTAATAGAATTCTTGCAGTTAGGACCTGAAATTCTAAGCCCTCTGACAATAGGAGAAATCTCAAGATAGGAATTAAATGTTCCCTTCCCCTAAAGCTTCTGAAAAGCAAATATTCTGCATCATAAAACAGTCCTTGCAAATGTTATTTCTAACAAAGGATTCTTGCAAGATAACCAGACTTTAAAGACTGTTGCTAAAATGTCTGTAATTCTAATTGGTTATCTTACATAACATGTACATTGAAGTCTGTTTTCTACTTTCTACAAGTCAGTTTTGAACACTTGAGTTTTTTCTCATAATCATGAAAGAAAAATGAATAAAATCTGGCTCAACTAAATTTCTTCTTTGAAGTGTCTATATCTAATTTAAATTAATACTAAGTAAATAAGATAGAGGCAGGAAAAATAACAAGGACACTATGCATTGGAGAAACTAATTCTATATTTTTTCAGTACAAATCTGGAGGAAGGCCAAAGAAGATGCTAAGTGGGTAGACAGGTAGATCATGTGACATAAAATGGAGATAGCACTCCCTTTTGTACGTGATAAGAAGCTATCAATGAAATGTAACATGAACGAAAAAGTAAATGCTTAAATATCCATGTTAGGAAGTTCAGTATAGAAGGTGGATTGGAGTGGGCCTAGGAAAGTATGTGGTAATTAGTACCTTGATCCAGCATTATGTGATTTTTCCCTTTAAAAAAAAGTCCAAACTGTGTAATTTGAAACTTTATTTTTAAAATATTCTGAAATTTGAAGTTTTCAAGATTCTTAACCACCACCTACTTTTCTTCAACACATATACATTTTGTCCTAAAATTGTAGAACCTATTGCAGTACAAAACAAGAAACAATAATTCCACTAACTAAGCCAACCAAATTACTTCTGTAAATAATCATGCTACAGCCTGGAATCATCCAAAGGAAAATTCTTCTAATTCTCTTTAAAGATATTTATAAAGTTTATTTTTCAGAAAACCAAAGTAATTGATTCAATAACACTAACCACTCTGGCATGCAGCAACTCGTCATTTAATATCGAATGTTTAATCTTTTCATGGATGTATATAGTTTATTTTCACTACTATAGTTTCCACAAGAAGCTTGCAGTGATAGTAAAGGTAAATAAGTATTTTGTTACAGGTACTTCAAATAGCACTACAGTACATCTTTGACAAAATTTTTTACAATATTCCAACTTTCAATATGAAACAGCTTAAAAAGGCATGGGCCAAAAAAAAATATACTATCACTTAGGCAAACAAAGTCTAATAATCATACAACACTCTTAAGGACTCTCCCTGTTTGGGCTGGGAAAGAAGTATATGAGACATTTACTTCAAATAAAATTATATTAGCAGCTTAGGAAAATTCAAAAATACACAATTTCAGACATATTAAGGGGGAAAAGAATCTTGAACCTTTATTCTTAGAATGTTTGAACCAGTTTTTACTTGCTGTAATGTAACAGATGTGTTCTTGAAGTTTTGCCTAAGGCAACTTCTATTAACGATCATGCTTGCACTGGAAGAATGCACCTTAAGGAAACCTAAGAGAACTTATTCTTTAAAACATGACTCTCCTGCACATTTGTACAACATTGGGAATTTTATCTGTACTGTTTTGTGTTTTTAATTTAAAAACACAAAACAGTACAGAATTTTATCTGTACTGTTTTGTGTTTTTAAATTAAACCCGAGTTTCTCAAAATTCACTTGTAAAACCTGTAAACAGTCCAACCCCTCCCTTTTCACACACAGACAGTTCACAGAGTAAATTCAAAACTTACAATTGTTCATTTATTCGTTCTCAACAGAGGGCTTGTCACTGTATTTAAGTGTGCTAGAATAAATACCCACCTGTTCTTTTCACCTTAGAAAGATTATGGTTATTATTTTTTAATTGCTAGGAAATGCTATTCTTAAAGATTTTATTAAAAAATGACAAGTATGAGGGGCAATTTGTGATTGTAAGTCTTTTATAGTTTAAGATGAAATATTTCCCAAATCATAACAGTACTGTTTAGAAGAATGATACCCTCAATTCTATAAGCATCTTATTCTTATACAGGAATAATTACCTTAATAATTAAAGTAACAATTTATTAAGGATCAAAATAACATTCTTTTGCATTAGAATCTTGTGAATAAAAACCATAACTAGACCAAATCATTGATTTTTTTTTTTTATCAAACTTAACAGAATAGACTTAGTTAAGTCATAGGATCACTCAATGAGGTATTAAAAGAAAGTTTTACTGAAATGTAAAAATTAACTACTGCTGTCATTCATGAATAAGCAAATAGACGAATTACATTTATTCCTCTGAAAAGATAACATTGCATACATGTTAGCAAAAAGATTGTGGCACTTGGACAATGTCCCTGATAAACATGTAAATGTGTGGAGGTGCATCCTAATCTCTCTGCTACTTTTATTTTGTGAAAGACAACAGCAGATTGGGCAAAGTGATTATAATCACCTGTGAAAAAGGAGGTGAAGCTACCACAGAATCCTAAGACTAAATAGCTTGGAAAAGACCAGGGAAAATAATGCTATTTTCTCATCCATTTTCACTTTTATTGCCTTTTTATTTTTTAAACTTACAACAACAAAAAATTTGCAATGGAATTTGAGCCACAGGTGAACAAAATTGTGCTCTCATGTGAAATGTAAAATAAATGAAGTATCATGGAGCTATTTGCTGTAGCCAAAAACCAATTTTTGCCTATTTCTAAAAAGAGATGACATGTCTCAAGGAATAATTCCTTTAAAAAACAAATGGGGCTGAATTGTTTGTACTGCATCATAGATTTACACTTCCAATAAAGCCAAAGTATGTATTACAATAAAACAGATGCTTACTTTATACCATCAAATCATGTTCTTCCCTCTAAAAATATGGCTGTTCCTAAAACATTGTTTTAGTTTTCTATGTATCTTACCTTACTGTGCAGGACAGGCAACTGCCTATAAAATCATTCAACCTAATGCAGGCCTTCTGATGAAAATATATTTTCAATTATACAGGCTTAAAGAACAAGATCACCAAAGAGACCATAAGTTAGTGGCTCTGTCAGTTACATAACCGAATTTAAGACTAGTTTTTCTTGTGGTTGTTCCTTAAAATGAGTAAGTTGATGTCTCTTCCAGTGAGGGGCCTGTCTGAATGTTTTGCCACAAACTGAGCATTCGAATGGCTTCTGTCCTGCATGAATTAGATAGTGTCTCTCCAGTTTAGATGGAGATCTAAAACTTTTAGAACAAACACTGCATTGGTAAAGAAGGCCATCATTCCTCCCAGGATGTCCTGAGTAACTACAATGACTAGGATGGCTCTGCTCTGATTCCAGAAGGGAATTAGAGAGATAGGGCTGCCTGCTCCTATAGTGGGCATCAAGAATGAAATCCTCTGATTCTGCCTTAACTTTTATTTCTGATATTTGATCTGACTCCAAGACCTCACATTTTTGAAAACTAGGAGTCTGGCATTGTTGGGAAGCATTATAGTTAACATTATCACCCGGAAGAGTAAAAAGTTTGCTCAAATTGTCAAATTCTACTTGGCAAAGAGATCGTCTATAAGGAATCTTTTCAATATGAGTTAATTTATGTCTTTTTAAGTGAGCTGACTGTCTAAAAGATTTCCCACAAACATTACAACCAAAAGGCCTCTGTCCAGTATGAATTAAATAGTGTCTTTGTAGTTTGGATATAGAAGGAAATACTTTCTCACATTTGTCACAAGGACACATCTTATGTCCAGTATGCATGTTTTCACTTGGAACTGAAAAACCACATTGAAGCACTTTACAGTTATCAAAAAATTCCTCACCTGATGAACCATTGATAGATATGTCTTTATTATTCACTGAATTTTCCATAATTAACATGTTTTCTGTTGTAAGGATACCTTTCAAGTTTTTCCCCATATTTTGGCTCTGGAAGTGCTTTTGCCAAGAAGATGGCAACATCAATGTCTTCTTCCTTTTATTGCCAACTGTCTTATATGTTCCATGTTTGCCAAGAGAACCTATACATGTTCTCTGGGTGTGTTCGGGGCTCTGCTCACCAGAAATAAGATCACAATTTTTCAAGAAACCATTTTTAAATGATTTTTTCTCAGATCTAAAATTATCTAATTTCTTACTCCCGACATGTTTAAGCTTGGCCAAGATTTTTTTAACAATAGTTTTATAGTTGAGGCTTCTTTTGAAACTGCTTGGAATTTTGCCACTTCTGGCAGGAAAACACTTGTGTCCATTAAGAATCTTCTCTGATTCAAAACATTCTTCACACTCTGGACACTGAAAAGGAACAATATAAATAGAATGGACATCAAGTTGATTATTCTCCTCGGATTCACCCATATCACCATTTTCAAAACTATCCTGCTTTGGATTTAATTTATTAGGTAGGGGGCATGACTCTGGATTCTTCTTTTTTAATGAAAGAGTCTGAAAAGTCTTATTCCTGGTATGGATTTGTTTATGCTTCAGAAGTTTACTTTGAATCTTAAATCCTTTTTGACAGAAACAGCATTGAAAAGGTCTTTCTTCTGAATGTGTGAGTTGGTGGATTTTTAAATGAGTCGACTGTCGGAAAGATTTACTGCACAGGACACATTTAAAAGGCCTCTGACCAGTATGAATAAGTGCATGCCTATCGAGTTTTGATTGCGATGGGAACATCTTGCCGCAGACTGTACATGCGTGAATATTCTTTCTCTTCTTTGCAGGGCTGTAGGTAGGATCAGACTTAGTAGAGGGGTGTAAGGCCCATCGCTCCTCTGAGGTAAAAGTAGGATACATTCCATACACTGGCTTTTCTTGCTTGGCCTCCAACAATCTTCTCACCTGTTTAACATCATTCTGGTAGGTTTCATTGTGAAGGTGTTGGTGCTTCACAAATGTCTTCAGATTTTTAAAGTGGCGTTGACAAATACTACATTTGAAAGGCAGATTATGAGTTAGTTGATGTCTCTCCAGGTGAACTAGTTGCCTAAAAGTTTTATGACACACATCACATTCAAATGGTTTCTGACCAGTATGAATGAGATAATGCCTAGCTAATTTTGATGGTGTTTCAAAGTGCTTGAAGCAAATATTGCAAATATATGGCCTGTTTCTAGGTAGCTTGTTGGCTACTACACGCTGTTCATTCTTTAGCATTTTTAAATTGTTTTCAGTCATCATATTCTTCAGTGATATACTCTGATGAGCTCCATAGTATTCTTACTCTCCACAGATGTCTAAAAATAAAAAATAAAAATGTATTAATTTAAAAATTACTTATTCATATAAAAATAATTATAAATTGTCTTTTGGCTAAAGATATTAAGGATATGGGGGAGATCTGGACTTTTCTTGAGTTTAAAAGTTAATAACCATTTTGGATGAATACTTTAGAATCATAAATTTCACTCATATAGAGAAGTGATAAGTCTTAAATAATTTCAAGCTATATTTCTAATTAAGATGATACACTGCCCTGCTGGCGTGGCTCAGTGGTTGAGCATTTAATCTATTAACCAGGAAGTCATGGTTCGATTCCTGGTTAGGGCATATGCCCGGTTGCAGGCTCGATCCCCAGTGTGGGGCATGCAGGAAGCAGCCGATCAATGATTCTCTCTCATCATAGATGTTTCTATCTCTCTCTCCTTCCCTCTTCCTCTCTGAAATCAATAAAAATATATTTTAAAAAAGATGATACATTAAAATGAGACTAAATTGATTTATCAATATTTAGTTATCACTTTAAAAATTTTAAGTGTAAGAATGAAAATATAATACTAAAAATAAGATGTATTTGCATTCAATTACAGCATATTATGGACATGATTTGAGAATGGAATATTTCATTTGTCAAAGTTAGATTTCTTAGCCCCATCATTAACACTATTTACTCTCAATTACTTCTTTGGACCAAAAAAGACAACATGTCAACTGGGAGAAAATGTCCCAGAAAACCTGGGTTTTGGTCTTGGATTTGCCACCGTATGATCTTGGTGCCAGGAAGAAGAAAATACAGACTCCTTATCTCTAAATCAGGAAAATGCCTCCTGATGCATTTGCACGTGTTGAAAAACTGAAGCGATATAAATGTTAAGGTATCATTTAGCTCAAAACTGATCAAATTTTAAAACTTTATCCTTATCTACTTAATATCATTTCTAGAGTTTCTAAGATATAAAAACACTAATTAAATTTACAGTTCTTTTTATTTACCTTTCCACTTTGTTGTAGAATCCTTAAAAGACAAGTACAGAGGCAATGAAGTCCACAAACTGGTTACATATATACCTATTTATGGTTAAAAGTAATTGAAAGTTGAGTGTGATTCACTTTTTAGGCAATATAATAAAAGGATCATTTTGTTTTCAGAGTTAACAAAAAGATACAACTTTTCTTCTAATATACCTCTGTAGGACACATAGAAAAGGCACTTTCACAAACATCTTACACTCTATCTTCCCTTCTTTTATGAGAAAAGCCAATTTCCTTCTCATCTTTCTTCTACTACTGCATTCCCTTTAAATACGGGAGCCAGAGATTTACAAAACAAAACAAAAATTGTTCTAGCTCTCTCATTCTAATGTTGTATCTTCTAGTTGAGATCAGAGAGATAACAAGTTTACCAGAAACTCAGGGTTCTTCTGACAGTTGATTTAGCCAAATCCAACATATATGCTATTTGCTATTTACTGTCCTCTCCTCGAAGACACCTTAACCACAAAATCACAAACACAGCCAGTGTGTTTCTCTTCAGCAATCTGAATCAGAAGAAAAAAAAAATCGTAATTCATTTGTTGAGCAAATATCTTCTAATAGTTGCTTTATCACAGTGTTCTTCAAACTGGATGTGAGTATACATTAATGGATTGTAAAATCAGTTCAGTGGATCATGATCACCACTTTTGTTTCATAAAACAGAGTAGAAAATATCAGATTGCATAATACGGTGATTTTCAATTGGTGTGCCACAGCACCCTTGTGTGCTGCAAAAATTTAAAAAACATGCAATATCTGACTACTTAGTCAGGACTGACCTCTTTTCCCTAGATTGTCAAATTAAAAAATGATAGCAGCCAACACAACAATAGTCATCCAGTGTGAATGAATCAAAATTATACCTATTTGTTTTGTAAGATTGACAAAAAATATATGTTTTGGTATGCCGCAGAATTTTAGTAATTAGTTTATGTGTACCATGAAATGAAAAAGGTTGAAAATTGCTGGCATAACATATAGCAAGGATGAAACTGTTTTGGGAAACTTCTGTAGGAAAAGGTAAAAAAGTTTGTCAAAGCTGTTTCTGGCATACTTCCTCACACAACACTAGACAGAGGAACCCACAACAAATCAATTACTTTATTCAAAGTGACTAAGTAATCTATTAAGTAAGATGACAGTCCATAGGATGAGACAGGATTATAAGGAAGGCAACAGTGTCTGGTTTGCCAATATAATCCCAAAATAGTTATCAAAAATCTAATTGGAGGCCAAGTAAAATATCCCTGTCGATCAATCAGGTGTTAACATAGTCAACCAAGACGATGAGCCAAACTGATTCAAGCCTTTGTTCCCTTACTGCGACAGTGCAGGAGAGAAGCTAAAAGAAGTACTACTGGCTCCCCGGTGGTCTACTAAATGCAGTGCACACACTCATCTTCCTGGAGAGGAGGCCCAAACAAAGGCTTCCTCTTTATGGGCCTGTGGGCCAGGCTAGGGAGGAAGGAAGGACTAGGAGTGGAAAGGTCCTGAGTCAAAATGCAGAAAAGTGCATCAGTCAAGGCCATTCCCTCCCAATAAGGACACTGTGGCGACACCTGAGCAGTGCCTCAGCCAAGGTCTCAGAATGGAGTTGTCTGAGCCAGGAACGCAGTATCGCATGAGCATGGCTAGCAGGAGGAACAGAGCCAGTCCCTACATGCAACTCCCTCCAGAAAACTTCAATGCATTGACCATGCACATGTGTGTGTTTCATAAAACAGAGTAGAAAATATATTTTTCCACCTCCCATCCCCTGGCCAGACAGGCAAGGTCTTGCAATTGTCTATGTTGGATCTGAAAGATCACACAAAGGATTTTGGCCTGGAGCCCGACTCCTCAATTCCTGTTGTATATTTCTCCTTCTCTTTGTATCTATGAAATACCCTTGAAAAAAAAAAAAATCCTACACTAGACCCAACCACAAACTGCCATCTCTGATTACAAAAGGAATTGACTACCTATAGCTCCTGTGCCAAAAATAGACTATGGTTTATCATCTACCACTAGGACAAAGACTGGATACTATTGTCACTGATCTCCAAATCACATGGGAAATCACTTACTAGGAGCCCAATTATATTGTTAGCACTATTGGTGGCAAGCAGTGACCTCACCTCCTATTTATAAGTGACAGCTCAGGGATCCCCAACGCTCCAAGTGCCGTCCACCGCGTACTTATACGGGGTGCATATTAATTTGATAGAGCTCCAAGTCCTACTTCAACGGATTCTCTATATGCTCTCAATTATTTCTTTTGGTAAAAAAAAAGAAACAAAAACAAGCAAATAAAAACCAACTCCCAAACTGGGGAGTTTTTCCTATGTTAAACTGAAAACAAAAATAAACTAGCAAATCTCAATGGTTCGATCTGAAAACTATCCTAACAACAGCATGATACACTCCGTTCGTTGTAAGGCTGTAAAAACTGGTCTCAAAAACTCCAAAGTTGCTTCAAGGCCAAAAACCTGTTGGTTTTCTAGCCTTCACTAACGCCATTAAAACGAAGTGAGCATTTCACAAAAGTCAAAGAAAAAAAGAAACGAAACACCTGAGAAACTTAGACAACTTTCACTTGGGGAATAATCGCTGGCGACATTTACCACAGCCTTTCTTTCCCTCTTTCTTTCTCCCCTCCCTGCCCGGCCACACACACACACAGAGAGAGAGAGAGAGAGAGAGAGACAGACACACACACACACAGCCCTGGCCCACTCTCCTTGGCCTTGAATCCTCACCTCTCCAACCCAGGGCGGGGAGCTGCCCTGGACAGAGGACCCCGACATCTGGCCCTTGCCCTAATCGCCCACAACCAATAAGTACCTACGGGGTTAGCCCAGTACAGAGATTGCAAAACCCCACACCAGGAAAGGAAGGGCAAGCAAAGGGTGAAAACCGTTTTGGCTGCAGCCAGGGAAAATATGCCTTATGTGACATGACCCGTCACGGCGAAGGAAAAGCATTCTCTCTGGGCCTTCCTCTCAGCGATCCCCACGCCCGGGGAGAGACGGTCAGGGCGCGGGGAAGGGGAAAGGAAAAGGAGCTAAGGTCGCGGCGCCCCCGTTCTGGGTCCCTGAGAACTTTGGAGGAATGGAGGCAGGCCCGACCCTTCCTGGGGCTCGCTCCACCTCACTCCCGGGCTCCTAACGTCCTCCTCACGCACCTGCAGCTGGCACGGAGCCGGCGGCCACACATCCCAGGAGCCCCGAAGGCAGCTTAGCGCACGTTCGAGGCTCTGAGCGCTGGTCCTCAATGCCGGCGCGGCGGCGGGCAGAGCGCGCAGGCGCGCACTGGGGAGCGCCCAGGGACGTGGTCCGGCTGGAAACAGGCTCCCCGGAAGCTTAGGGCCGCCGTCGCCTCAGCCGGCCCCGAGTCTCATTGGGGAGAGGGTGCTCAGAGAGAGGTGCGTCCCCAACCCCAGCGCCCCTCACCCCGCACCTCAGTTTCGGTGGGAAAGAGAACAGAGGAGTGAGGAAGGGTGCATTTCCTTTGTTTTAAATATATTTTTATTGATTTTAGAGAGGAAGGGAGAGGGAAAGAGAAAAACATCCATGATGTGAGACAATCGTTGATGGGCTGCCTCCTGCATGCCCCCTACTGGGGATGGAGGAGCCCACAACCCGGACAGGTGCCCTGACGGGAATCGAACCCAGAACCTTTCAGTCTGCAGGCCGAGGCTCTATCCACTGAGCCAAACCGGCTAGGCAAGAAGGGTGCATTTTCCATCTCACCCCTGAGTGTCAACTAGGGGAACCTTGTGGACCTGACCATTGGGCTCAAGGCCCTGCTGGAAACTGGCGAGCCCGCCTTGAAAGCCCTCTGGGCTGGTCCTCTCTAACACAAAAAGCCGCGATGAACAGAACGCCAGGTATCAGGGGCTTCCTGTGCTAGCTCAGCCTCAGCACTCTGTACATTGTCAGAGATGGCGTAGGGGTCCGAGACAGGCTTTGTGGTCAGACATAACTGGGCTCCATTCCTGGTTCTACCTCTGGCCTGCCAGCTGCGGGCCTTGTTGGCTTCTGGGAGCCTCATTCATTCCATATACCTATTTTGGTTGTGTACAGTGTACGAACCTCTGTGCCTAACGTCTTAGTTTCCTCAAATTGCTCTATCAATTAGATGAATGTGCTCAACATAATGCCTAGTGCGCAGTAAGCCTCAAATAGTTGTTACCATTGATTAATCACTGTTTTTATATTAAGTACAACAATTTTATGAAGTGATAGGATCCTATTTTAAAATGAGGAAAGTGAGACCCAGACATTAAGGAACTTGACATCACACAGCTGATAAACGATGGCGGTGGGATTTGAATACAGGAAGTCTAATAACAGACCTGCAATTTTAATTCACAACTGCCTCCAAAATTATAGGTACATCAATATTTTATATAGACACCTCTAAGGTTTAAATGTGTAGTACAGTTACTAGGATGGCACATTATTACTGGATATAATGCTTACATATCTACTGAAATGTTAAGTACAAAAGGCATTGGAAAAGAATTTATTGTAGATTTTTGCAGGTTCTGGTTGTAACTGTCTCTGATGCGAAAATGAGAACAAGTAACAAGCACATTTCTTTGACTGTAACTTTTTGCATTACTTTTAAAGGGCGACTGACAACAATAATTGTTATTTATAATGTTAAAAAAGGAGATGTTGGGCCAATGAAAAGTAAGTCTCTATTTCTGTTGTGGTTACGTGAGGAAATGGCTAATAGAAAATGAGTTTTGCCCTAACCAGTGTGGCTCAGTAGATAGAGCGTCGGCCTGCAGACTCAAGGGTCCCAGGTTCGATTCCAATCAAGGGCATGTACCTTGGTTGCGGGCACATACCCAGTAGGGAGTGTGCAGGAGGCAGCTGATCGATGTTTCTAACTCTCTGGCCCTCTCTCTTCCTCTCTGTAAAAAATCAATAAAATATTTTTTTTTAAAAAGAAAATGAGCTTTTCCTTCTCTTGTAGCATCCTTGGAGAAGTCATGCTTAGGAGAAGTTGAAGCCCCAACTGCCAATAGAAGCAAAGATGGAGAGAGGGAAGGGAAAGCTTTAGGTGCCCTGAGTGCTAATCCTAGTGTGGGATTCTGTTTGTTCAAATAACCCTTGGAAACTTGCTCTATTCTACAGCTTCCCCTAGGAGCTCAGCCATACCATACAAACAATTGCATCTACCTCCAGCCACATAAATTCTTAGGAGAGATATACAGACCATGAGAGACTACCTGAGGTTGGGGAATAATGGAGGGTACATTACCTGCAAAATAAATAGGCCTTTGCACCTGAATATGGAGTTGGAACATCAATGGAACATGGATAAGCTATTTTCCAAGGCCACACCTTACCTCATAACCTTCCCCACTTACCTTGACAGCTATCTCAGGAAGCTTCTGGAAAAAGGGGGAGAAATTATCGTGAATAAGAGTCATCAGGAAGTTTTTATTAGGTGAGATTTGAACATGGACTTAGTAAAGGGTATAGTATGGATAAATAGGATATGTGGAGGCAGGATTGATGGTAGTAGTGGCAAGGAAAAGTAAAGGAATGTCATGGCATACATTTGGGTTAGTATCCTATCTCTGCAACTTGTTAGTGCGTGTCCTTGTAAGTTATTAGCCTTTCTGAACCTCTGTTTTGCCATCTTTAAAATGGGGAATATAATCAATCATTCATTTATTTAATGATATATCATGTATCAAACACAAGGGATTCACTTCTAGGTATATGAAGATGAAACAGTGAGGCCCTAAACTTCAATGCAGTTTTCAGCTCAGAGCAGCATGCAGACAAAGAAGTACAATATAATCAAAGAAGATACATATGGGGCAGGTAAGTGTGGGGATGGGGACTATTTAAATCTGCCTTGGAGCTTCAGGTAGAGATAGTCTTTGAGTGGAGGCTTTAATGATCCATCCAGCTGTCCTACATTTATAAAATAAGCACTTGCGATGTGTCAATTCCTGTTCTAGGCATTGGAGATAGAATAGTGGACAAATTACAAAGTTAAAAATTTCTGTCTTTATATTTATAGTTGCTATTTTATATATCTATATGGCTATTGAGGGAGACAGATAATAAATTAAAGTAAAATATATAATATATAGTATTCCCATATGGATAAGAACCGAAGAGAAAATAAGCACAGAAGGGGGCTATGGAAATTTGGGGCTGAGGGCTTATTGGCTTTTTTAGTAGATAGCCAGGGGTGACCTTCCTGAGAAGTTCTGTGACTTAAATTTTTTTTAAATATGTTTTTATTGATTTTAGAGAGAAGAAAAGAGAGAGAGAGCAACATCCCTCAAGCTGACTATCTCCTGCAGGAACCCTACTGGAGATCAAGGCTACAACCCAGGCATGTACTCTGACCTGGGATCAAACCAGTGACCTCCTGGTGTATGGGATGATGCTCAACCACTGAGCCACATGGCCAGGCAGAAGCTCTGTGATCTAATACAGATCCAGACCTGCTCATTCATGCTCCACATTTAGAGCTCACCAGGTGCTTTGCAAGAAGCCAGGACAGGCTTTAAATGCCTGGCAACGTTTTTTATTCTTCTTCTTTCTTTTAATCCAACAGGCAATGGGAGATTTTTGAAGAATTTAAAAATATATATATATATCTATATCTATATCTATATCTTTATTGATTTCAGACAGGAAGGGAGAGGGAGAGAGAGAAACATCAATGATGAAAGAGAATCATTGATTGGCTGCCTCCTGCACATCTCCTAATGGGGATCAAGCCTGCAACCCAGGCATGTGCCCTTGACCGGAATTGAGCCTGGGACCCTTCAGTCTGCAGACTGATGCTCTATCCACTGAGCCAAACCAGCTAGGGCTTTGAAGAATTTTGATGATAGATATGGCATGCTTAGATTTGTGTCTTAGAAAACTCACTCAGAAGTAATCTATATCTATATCTCTCTACATATATATGTGTGTGTGTGTATATATATATATATATATACACACATATACATATATATATATATATATGACCCTAATATGCAAATAGACCAAATGGCAGAACAACTGAACAACCAGTCGCTATGATGTGCACTGACCACGTGGAGGTGCGCGTGGAACATGGCGGGCGTTGGCTGTGGTGGGATGGTGGAACAGGTGAGTGGGGCGCCAGACCAAGGCGGGGCACCGGTCACTGTCATCAGGGTGAGCCTCTGGTGGTTACTAAAAATTCTTTGCTCCCACATGCTGTGGTCCCACCTGGCACTTGCACCCACTGCCAGCTGCCGGAGCCGCTGCCTGCACCCGCTGCCGGTGCCCGGTGCCGGCCCCGATCTCTCAGCACTGTCAGCAGGTGTGAGCGGCAGCTGCCGGCCCCAATTGCCCCTCAGGACTTCTCCACCTCCCCCTGCTCCTGAGGGGTGATCGGGGCTGGCAGCTGCCTCTCGCACCTGCTGACGGCGCCGGCCCTGCTTGCACCCGTTGCTGGCGCCAGCCCAATTGCTCTGAGCCATCTGCATGTGGGAGTGGCAGCAGCAGGAGCAGGGCTGCTGGCAGACAGGGGACCAGGGGGTCCATGGCAGGAGGGGCCAGGCTGGGGCGCAGAGGATGGGCTGAGACCCGCCCCTGTGCCCACCGCAGCCTTGCGGTCACAGTTCCTTTCAAGGTGCACGAATTTGTGCACTGGGCCCCTAGTCTTGATAATAAAATGGAAGAGGCAAAATTAGAATAGCCATGAATTGTCAGCTGAGGGCTGCCTACTCCTCAAATAATTTGAATGAAAATCCAAGTCTGTGGCCTGCAACAGTCTTAATGATACCTGGAAGTTCTTGAAGTTTACTCCTAGTATCTGTTCTTGGTAGCCCTTAACCTCCAGGCTATCTTCTTCTATGAAACACATTGAGTACGGAACTCAGCTTCATCAGTTTCTGAGAAAACATCCATTCACATTAAGTTGTGTGTGTGTGTGTGTGTGTGTGTGTGTGTGTGTGTGAGTGTGTGTATTAAAAATGTTTCACTGAAGATTTAGGAGTCACTGGGGGATAGGGCTTCAACTGAGAGGATGTGGGGCTTGGGAGCAACTGAGCCACTACTAACTGCATCCAAAATAATGCACTTGAAAGGAGTCCACCCTTTAAGCATCTTTCACAGGACTTTTGGAATATTTTAAAGGCAGAAATTTTAAAACTGAGTTTTAATGCTTGTTAAAGCCTCTCTCGGCCCCGACGTGATGGGCCCAGCAGAGAGCTGCCATTTCCTGTTTATATTCCACCTCTTATCTTTCCTTTCTCTTCCTCCTCCTTCTGTGGAGCAACCAATAAAAGCATCCACTTGCCTTTAGCAGGTAATCCACTAAAATCTGCACCCCTCAGGTGTCAGTTTCTACCCCCAAGCAATCATTAAAGAAATGTTCCAACGAAGACAACAGCTCTACCTTTCTAAGAGGAATTTTGGTGAATGAAATCTTATTTCTAGCATATATTTCCTCAAGAAAAATAATTGCAGGCTCTTGTATATTTTTCTACACAACCTCTGAAGGCAGAGTGGGAGGGGTGGAAGTGGGGAGTGGGGCGTTGGGATCAGGAAGTAAAACACAGTACAGCTGTATTTTACTTAAGGCAGTTGGACCATCTCCAACTCATGGTCTAGTCCCCGTCTCCTAAAAGGTTGCCAGAAATGTTCTCTAAAGCTCCACTGGGGATAATGCCTATTGGATTTCTGGGTCTAGTTACGTAGCAGCATCCTACCCACCCCATTGACTCGTCAAGTATTGCCTCACTGCGTAGCACTGGGGTTCCACAGTTACCCAGATGGCAGGCAGGATTCCTAACACAAGGCTTTGACCACATTTGTTCACCGGTAGAGTCAGGGCTGACTTCTGGACTCTCACTAAATGGCCCTTTGACTACTGTAATACCAGGGTCTAGACTCTAGGCCAACGAAGGAGGGAGGGTGCTGTTGTGGTATCTACCAAGCTCTTTGGCCTCTGGAGTCAGGAGAGCTTGACACTGTGATCTCTCTCCTGTTTCTAGATCTTAATTTCTGGTGGACAGGATAGAGTTCTTCCCATAGGTACACTCTACCAAAAAGTGCCCATCCTCGGAAGAACCAGAATAGATCAAGGCATTTCTCTTCTCAGCTCTGACCCTTAGTAGCGCTGTGGGTTTGAAATCCATCTTTGAGGGCTGCTAGATTCCAGGGGCATGTATGTGAGTTATTACTGATCTCTTGTTTAGGGCCTGGCTTCCTAACTAGATAAACATTCAGTAGTCACGGTTCCTGGTTAAGGCCCAGGGCTTTTCCTGGTGTGCTCTCTGACCCAAAATAAGGGGGCCACTTAGCCCTAGTCAGGGGGCTTTGGTAGTTAGAACTCTGAACTGGGGTGGCTGAGCTCTGCATACTTCACACAGCTGGATGGGTGCCTTTACCTACAAATCTGAACAAAGTCTTCTGTCTTCCTTCCCTTGAATAACTTCTTTAACAGCAAGAAATGGAGACGATACCTCAGATTTTCACAGGAAGTTCTCAGCTTCTCCTGTGAGGCTTTGCTTTAAATTCCTCCTATAGCAACTTTCCTCAACAAGCCTGGATTTTTCCAAACCGCTTTCGGACTGCAATGTGGAAATGCTTTGTTGCAAAAGCCTCTTAGGTTTTTAACACAAATGCAAAGGTCATTTCCCCTTCCAGCTGTTACATGGTCAAAAACCTGATTTATTTACCACATTGCCAAGTATTGTACCCCAAGGGATGCATTTGCAGTTGGCGATCACATAAATTCCTAATTCTGGATCCTGCAAACTCTTAATTAGTTATTGCCTACATCCTGACAGCTACCCCTCTAATGTTTCAGGGGAGTGTAAAAATCCTCCTTTATAAAAAAATAAAAATCCTCCTTTATGTATTACCTGAAAGTGTTGATATTTCTTGTGGTATATGGTGTTCACTAGGGGTCGTAATAGGCAGTCTCAAGTTTGAATCTATAAGGAAACCCGTCTCAGTAGAAGAAGCAGGCCTAATAGGAATTTTTCATCAGCCCTGTAATGAGTTGCATTGAGTCCTTGAGAAAGATATGCTCCAGTTCTAATCCCGGGTACTTGTGAGTGTGACTTTATTTGGATATAGGATTTTTGCAGTTGTAATTAAGGATTTTTATATGAAATCATCCTGGATTTAAGGTGAGTACTAAGTCCCAGTACCAATGGCCTTATAAGAAAAGGAAAGGATGCACACAGAGACACACAGAGAAGTAGCCCATGCGAAGATGGGAGCCAAGGAATGCCTGGGGCCACTAGAAACTGAAAGAAACAAGAAATAATTCATTCTTAGAGCCTTCAGAGGGAGCCTGGCCTTGATAATTGTCTTTTAGCCTGCAGAACATGAGAGAATAAATTCCTGTTGTTTAAACCATTTGTGGTCCTTTGTCACAGAAGCCCTGGGAAACCAATATATGTCCAAATATTTTTATTTATTCCCTTGACAAAACATTTATTGAGTAATACCATGTGCCAGGCCACGGAGGGAAACAAGACAGGCAGTCTTTGCTCTTACAGGGGCTACATACTGATAGTGAGGGTGGTGGGAAAGATAGAAAATAAACAAGTAAATAATAAATAAGCAAAGTAATTTCTAATGGAGATAAGGACATCGGGGTCCGGTGATGTGAGAGAGAATTGAGGTATGTGAGGACTTCTTTAGATGAAGTAGTCAGGGGAGGTTCGGAGGAGAGGCCATATGAACTGAAACCTGAAGAAAAAGAAAGAGCTAGTGATGTGAGGAAAGATCAGTGGGAGAGAGTTGCAGGCAAATGTTGCAGCTAGCACAAAGGCCCTCAGATAGGAATGACCACGTTGTGTTTAAGGCCAGTGACTCAAGAATGGCCCTTAAGGAGGAAGTTGTATAAGATGAAACGAGCTCAGGGAATAGTAGGGTCAGATCCTGTGCAGCCTTATAAACCACAGTGAAGAGTTTTGTTTTATTCTAGATGCGCGTAGAAGCATTTGGAAGGCTTTAAGGAGGAACATAGTCTGATGTGGATTTTGTTTTTAATCCTCACCCAAGAATATGTTTTTATTGGTTTTAGAGAGAGAGTAAGAGAAAAGGAGAGAGAGAGAGAGAGAGAGAGAGAGAGAGAGAGAGAGAGATTGGTTGCCTCCTGTACATGCCCCGACTGGGGATCGAAGCTGCAACTCAGGCATGTGACCTGACCAGGAATCAAACCCACAACGCTTTGGTGCACAGACAACACTTTAACCACTGAGCAACACAGGCCAGGGCTGATTTGGATTTTTAAGTGATATCTACTGCTTCATGTTGGAGTTAATTGAAGGGGTATGGGGGATTTGTATGGTTTGTCAGTTTAGCTAAACGAGAATTATGTTTGCCAGTATTTCTTTCTCTGCATGGCTCAGGGTTGGCCAGCCTCACAAGAATTTTGTACACTATTTGGAAGGCAGAAAGGAAGCAGTATTCCATTGTTTTTGCTCTTGGAAGGTTGGAGCAAGATACAAGGCACCACTGCAGTCCCCACAGTACTGTAATCTGCTGGCTCACTTTGCTGTCCTGGGGCAACATCCAGCCCACAGCTCTTTCAACTTCTGCCAACTGTTCTCCTTTAGTTTTTCTAAATCCTGGGCCAAGAGCATACTTAGCTCCATGACTAAGGGCATTAGCTTCTTCTGTACGGCACGTACTCTCATCAAAGTTGGAGGCTCAGAGGTGGTGAGTGACTGACATTGATTCTAACATGTCCCTGTACGTTCAAGTTTATCCTCACAGCTTCCGGTTGATCCTTGCATCTCCCTCTTCATACTCATCATCCATGCCAGTGCCAGCCCCAGGCTCCGGCTCCAGACACAAACAGTCTCCTCAGCTGCCAAACTTGTGTAAGGTCAAAGCTCTATAATAAATTCATATGTAATAAATACATATATGAATTTACTTATATATTTATTCTATAGCTATATAAAATATATAGTAATACTTATGTAAATGTTTATGTATTTTAAATATAAATATATTTTATATATAACTGTGTTATTATAGATTTTATAAATCTAAATATATTTTATATTTGAAATATTTAGTATTTTATATATTTAAATATTTATTACATATGAAGTATGTCTACTTTATGTATTATATATTTGTCATTTATGCATGTGTATGCATATACCTAAATCTATACCTGTATCTAATCATCTATATTTATCTCCATTCTTTTGGCTCCGCTTCTCTGAGTGAACACTAATGAAGCAGTGGGCAAAAGTGAAAGCAGGTACACGTGTTAGGAATCATTAAGTCTGGAGCCAGAGATCCAGAGATGTCATGAAAATGGACAGACGTGTTTCAACTTAAATGATTTGGAGGTTGTGTTAGTCAGGACTCCCCAGAGAAACAGAACCAATAGGAAGTATATATATAGAGAGGAAACAAGAGACTAATTGTAAGGAACTGGCTCACATGATAATGGAGGCCGAGAAATCCCGAGATCTGCAGTTGGAAGCTAGAGACTCAGGAGAGCCAATGGTATAGTTCCAGTCTGAAGGCCGCCAGGCTTGAGACCCAAGAATTGCTGATGTTCAGGTTTGAGTCTGAAGGCAGGGAAAGACTCATGTCTCAGCTCAGATAGGCAGAAGGAGTTCCCTTTGACTAACTAGGGAGGGTTAGCTTGTTTGTTTTATTCAGGCCCACTGATTAGATGAGGCCCACCCACATTAGGGAGAACAATTTCCTTTACTCAGTATACGGACTCAAATGTTAATCTCATCCAGAAACACCCTCACAAACACGTGCAGAATAATGTGGGACCAAATGTCTGGGCACCAGGCAGTTGACACATAAAATTAACTACCACAGAGGTAGAATTTACAAAATGTATATTGGATGCAGGTCTGATGTAGGAACCCTTTTCATGTCCCGCGTGGTTCAGGGTCTGGGTTCGGGTTCTGGAGAAGGCCGCACACAAGTGAAAAGAGACTAGAAAAGTATTAATTTGGGAATATTGGGGAACAGGTAGAAGCCCACCTCTATTGGGAGGACTACACACCACTCTGGCCTTGCTATCCCTTTTATTGGGACTATGGGATACACCTATAGCCCTTAGGCAGATAACTCCAATAACAGAAATTTACATAAGACAAACAGAGGTGGAGGCTGCTTCAGCTAACAATGTTTCAACTAAACAGTGAATGATTAGAGCAATTAAGGTTGTTGACCAGCCTTCCCGGTTTCCTGTCCACATCTTTCTATTAGTGAGACAATGATCGGTTTCCGGCAGTCTGACTTTGTGTGCATTTGCACCAGGCCGCATACTTACAAGGACTCCATAATTGGTTTAATGCTCTGCTGTTGTTACCTTGAAATTCTCCATAATTTT
Organism: Eptesicus fuscus; assembly: GCF_027574615.1. Classification (NCBI taxonomy): domain Eukaryota; kingdom Metazoa; phylum Chordata; class Mammalia; order Chiroptera; family Vespertilionidae; genus Eptesicus; species Eptesicus fuscus. Next base: position 71,635,885 of record NC_072477.1, on the reverse strand, counting down.
TAAACAAGGGGCCCTGCATTTTCGTTTTCACTGGCTCCACAAATCACATAGCTGGTTTTCTTGGATGTGAGGAGTGAGGGAAAAAGAGGCTTAAGAATTACACTTAGATTTTTGGCTTAAACATCTGGGTGGATGGCAGTTCATTTAGAGGTGCAATTTGGGAGAAAAATAAATAATTTTGATTTGAACATGTTAACTTAGAGCTGCTGCTTTTTGTCTTTAAAATTTTTTTATTGGTTGATTTTGAGAGAGAGAGAAGGGTGGAGGGGGAGAGAGAGAGAGAGAGAGAGAGAGAGAGAGAGAGAAAAAATAACACATCAACTTGTTGTTTCACTTATTTATACACTCACTGGTTGATTTTTGTATGTCCCTGACCGGGGATCACGCCTGCTACCTTGGTGTATCAGAATGACTTTCTAACCAACTGAGCTACCCAGCCAGGGCTAGAGCTACTTCTTAAACATTGTGCTAAGATCATTGTTGATTGGCTCCTAGTATTCCTTTCCCTCTTTCGGAGTCCTAGTTAGATCCTGTTTCTCAATCTTGTGCTTAGAGTTTGATGGGCTCTAGTTCCAGCCATGTCCTGGTATGGCAGGCTCTGCCCAAAAGGGCAAAGTAATCAACTAAGCTAAGTAGATTGGTGTTCTTATTGGTAATTCCCCTTAACACTAGATTCAAGAATACGGAGAATAAGGCCTATTTGAGTAGAGGCAAAGGCTGCGGAAGTAGAGCTTAAATGTTTATCAATCCCAGTGTTGAAGAAGACCAAGAAGACCAAGGACGCTTCTGAGGAAGTTGGAGGGACACTGTTTAATAACGCCAGCGGACTCAGGGAACAGTCTTCCAAATCTGAGTGAAGGAACACGCATGGGGCCCTCCCTTATATCTCCCTCCCTGTGCTCTTTGTCCCACAAGCATGGATCATGCTTCCGGTCCTTTTCGCGGGCCTTTCAAGAAGGCCCCCAGGTGTTGGGGGTCTCCAGGCCATATCTGGTGGTCTGGCCTGGCATCAGAGTTAGGAGCCTTCCCTCTGGCCAGTGCACTGTCCACATTCCAATGGCCTTTGTAACCGGTTCTGCAAGACCAGTGTCTGGGAGAGAGGCAGTGACTTAATTATAGGCTATCAGGAATGTCTTACCAGCCTGGATTCAGATCACTAGCCCCAAATATCAGGGCTACATTGGAATTAGCCCTTTTTGCCTCCTCACCAGGATGTGTATATTTATCGGAGAATTTGCTCATTTCCCCCGATATCCATCCTTCACATTATATTCTGTTTAATAAACTATAAGGGGGTATGTCCTTAAAGGAAGGGGCATGCCATTCTTCCTCCTTCCCTCCTTCCAGCCATCTGACATATTAATGCATTGACAGAAATCCCAGTAGTAAGCAGCAGAAAAGAATCCTGGTCCTTGGACATGATGGAGCCATGCCAGTTGGAGACTGCCAACCCCTTGTCTTTTTTTTTTTTAAATATAGTTTATTGATTTTTTACAGAGAGGGAGAGGGATAGAGAGTTAGAAACATTGATCTGCTGCCTCCTGCACACTCCCTACTGGGGATGTTCCCGCAACCAAGGTACATGCCCTTGACTGGGATCAAACCTGGGACCCTTGAGTCTGCAGGCCAATGCTCTATCCACTGAGCCAAACAGGTTAGGGCCAACCCCTAGTCTTTTACAGGAGAGCTAAATATTATTGAAGCAGGAATTTTAGGGGGGTATAGGCAGGCTTAGGGATTTTTTAGAATTGGGGTCCATGGAAAAACACAGGGCTACAGACTGGGAGAAAGTACATTTCCATAACACAAGGAAGCCCCGTGCAGTTACATCTCCATAAGACAAGGAAGCAGCAACAGGTATATTTCCATAAGACAAGGGAACTGGAAGTAGCCAAGAAAGGTCTATATTTACAAAACAAAGAGAAGGAAGCCCTTCATTCAGATGGAAAAGAAAAAAGCCCAGAGGAATGGATGGACTATGAAGGAGGAGGGCCTCAGGAATCACTATAGTAACCAATTCGAAGGGGAATATTGACCAATCAGAGGGGATATCAGGACAAAGGAACTACAGCCTTTATAAACCATAGGGAAAAGGAACTCAGTGGGACCCTTTTCCCCCCTCCCTACTTGGGAGTCTATTCTGTGGGTCTCTTTCCCTCTGCCCACGTGGGAGTCTGTACTTGCTCTTCAATAAATCTCCACCTTTGCTATACCACTTTCTGTCCGTGGATTCATTCTTCGATTCCAGCGGACAAAGAATCTGGATTCCAGTCCAAAAAGTTTGGTATCACTATTTTATTTAAGATCAGGCTATTGTTGACTGCTATTTTGAATTTCGGGCACATGCAACCAATGTTAATCCTAAATAATACAATATCCATACAATTAACTCCTTTTCTCTCAAGGCACCTAAATATCTGCTTGGTACAAACAAGAGTCTAATTAGAACAATTATTTTTTTCTTACTCAGGCTTGTGTCATTCAGTCTACATACACACCAGCAACCCTCTTCCCAACTCACATTTTGCTTTGTCTTTTAAGTCCTAAAAGAAATATAGACACTTTACAAGGATCCATTATTAAAAGCACCACTACTCTCTCTAGGGAAGCAACCATTTATCCACATTTTCCTGGCACCAGCTCACATTTCACAAACCCTAGTTTAAAATTAACTCAAATCATTAAACAACACAGAAAAAAATTCTTTTTAAATTACATAATAAAAGCTGCCTTCTAAGGGACTGAAAAAAAGAGAGTTTACATGTAATCTCAGATAAGGTGACCAAATATCCCAAATTGGCTAAGACAGCCCCAACTCCCAATCGCAGGCTGCTCTGGTTTCTGTCTCGGCACACGTCCTGTGGTTCGAGCCAGCTGTCACCCAACTGTCATTCCTGCCCCTGCTCGGGAGTAAAGTCACTGAAAATGGGGAGAAACTACACAAAACTATAAATGGCCAAAAAACTAACTAAACTGTGGTTAGAATTTTATTTACATTTTGGTTCTTAGTTTGACCATGTTTGGAAGCATTTGTTGACAAGTATTATTTAGTTTGGTGTCTCCCACACTGTGCATGGTGTAATCCATTTCTAGGGTAGGACCAGTATTTTTTTAAAAGTGGCATTGGCTAGAAAATGCCAGAATGCATTGAACATACTAAGGATGAGGATTTTTTAAACATTTCTGTTTGTGAATCTTTGGTGCCAAATGATCAAAAGAAGTTTAGAAACCACTATATCATTTATGAATACACTCACCCATTGTTTTTTTTTTAATGATACACTAATATAAAAAAATTTCAAACCTTTCATTCAATGTAAATTTGACACGTGTAACATTAACATTAACATTGTGAGTTCGTTGCTTCCCTTGGTAGGATTTTCCCTTCAAGCCCCACTCTCATCCAAGCTTTCCAAGGCTGTTCCCGTGACTTTACAGGCGTCCAGGACTGTTGGATGGGAGGTTGTCAATGGGGATTGGACAGTGGATAGTTTAGCTCGAAGTTCTCTGGACAAATGGTATTTAAAGACGAAATTAAAGTTAGCCAATTGGACAAGGAGACTAGGGCATCCCAGATAGAAGGAGCAGTGTATGGGTTCACGATATCCTACATGTAATTCTGAAATCCAAAAAGTTCTAAAAGCTGAACGCTGTTTCTTAACCCATTAGGCAGGAAAACCTGACTCAATCTGAACTCGCTAGTGGGCTGCATTTGTCAAGGACTCTTCAAGAAACACAGCATTCTCCAATGGGAACATCTGAAGAGGATTTCATAGAGACCACTTACAAAGGTGGAGGTGGCGTGCTGGCACGAGGCGTGGGAATGTGGTAGTGGGGAAGCACGTGGTAGTATGACCCTGGTACTCGTAAGAGCAGAGCTGTTATGATCCCTAGAGGCAAGGAGACAAGAGGAGGAGGTGGTTCTTGCAAGCCAGAAAGAAAGAGCCACGAGAAGAAGACTGCCTACAAAGCAACTGCTCAGCCCTCGCCAGTTTGGCTCAGTAGATAAGAGTGTTATCTTGAGGAGTGAAGGTCCCAGGTTTGATTCCAGTCAAAGGCACGTACCTCAGTTGCAGGCTCATCCCTGGCCTGGGCCCTGGTCCGGGCTCATGTGGGAGGCAACCAATCTCACATCAATATTTCTCTCTGTCTTTCCCTTTCTCTTCCACACTCTCTAAAAATCAATAGAGTCCTAACCGGTTTGGCTCAGTGGATAGAGCGTCGGCCTGCGGACTGAAGGGTCCCAGGTTCGATTCCAGTCAAGGGCATGTACCTTGGTTGTAGGCACATCCCCAGTGGGGAGGGGTGCAGGAGGCGGCTGATTGATGTTTCTCTCTCATCGATGTTTCTAACTCTCTATCCCTCTCTCTTTCTCTCTGTAAAAAAAATCAATAAAATATATTTTAAAATATTTTTAAAAATCAATGGAAAAATATCCTCTGGTGAGGATTAAAAAAAAAGCAACTGCCCACATGTGATGGTCCTCCAGAAGGAGGAGATGCCTCAGACCTCCTGGATAGTGTGCTGGGCTTCCCATTTGGCCTACCTGATCAGGAGCCCGGGGGCAATGTATTGTGGAGCTGCAGCCCAGATAGGTCAGTTTCCTGAGCACAGCTCAGGTGGGAGTGTTTGGGTAATAGACCTGGAGAAGCCAACGGAAGTGGCTCAGGGGCAAAACCAGACCTGGACTAGCTGAGACTACTTGCAACCTCATCATAGTTAATGAGAATATTCTAGGTTTGCTGCAAAAATATGTATGTGTTTGAAGATGAATTGATGCCTGAGACACTCCGGAGCATTGTGTAATATACATATAAGCATGGGGTTACTTGATGAAAATCTAAAAAGTTATGAATTCTGGAACACCTCTGGCTTATGGGATTTCTGCTATGAGAACACGGGCCTGCATATAATAAACTGGAGACATTTTCCATATGGCTTGAAGATCTGTTCATATGTGGAATTGGGTAGGGGTTGGAAGGCAGGGAAGGAGGCTAGAAAGGTGGACTGAGGCCATGGCAAAAAGAGACTTTCATGTCCGGCCAAGAAAAGGCTTTCATGCCAGGCTGTGAGTGGTGGGGATCTATAGTCGAGACTTTTCAAGGGGACACGGATGGAACATGGGGAAGTAGGGAAAACATGCTGGGGGCAAGGAGAGAACACTGACAACTATTTCTGAGGTCAGCTTCACCATTGCTTCGTAAGTCGCATAATAAGACGTTTGCCAGCATTGGAGATATATTTTATTGTCAGTCAACCAAGAGAGGGGCCATTCTCTTACTTTTTTGAATCCTAGAGGGTCACAGGTGTTAAGTGGCAACAGTTAACATGAAGTCAGTGATAGAACCCGGACTGGTCTTCTGACTGCCCCACAGCGCCTGCCAGCCAATCCGCCTGAAATGTGGTAATGTGCACTTGAGTTTTTAAAAGAAAAATATAATTTCAAAAGATCAGTGAATTAGCTATTGACTTATAAGTCTTTGGGAGGTATTCTTTTTTTTATCTTTAAGTTTTAATGAAAATAAAACCTCAAAATCTATAGCATTGGCAAAATAAAAGTCTAGTAAAGCTAACACAGTAATTTATGCATTATTATGGAAAAACTGGCACATAAAGTGGTTATGTGACATGTCTCATGAGTCAGTTTATCAAACTTCTACACAGCTTGTTTATAATTAGTTATTTCTTAGTCTTTCTCCAATTGTTTAATGGTTTCCATATGCTTCCGTGTGCTTTAACTCATGTGAATCTTACCTACCACAAAAAAGTGGAAGTCTATAAAGTAAAAATTATCTCCTTTTCACCACAGCTCCTCTCCCTCCAGCACATTCTCCAGAGGTAACCACTCTTAAAAAGTTTGTATGTATTCTCTCAGACTTTTTCAATTTGTATTCAAACATGGCTGTATGTTATAGACATAGGAAAACAAATGTTTCTTACGTTGTTTTCCTATAAAAATGGCACAATACTATGAAAGTATCATGCAACTTGTCTTTTTCACTTAACATTACATATATATTTTCATATAAGTATGTATAAATTGATCTTATTCTTTTTAGTGATTGCTTTGTATTCTAGTGTACAGATGTTCTTCAATCCTTCTCCAACTGATGGGTAAATCAGTTACTTTAAAAAAATATTTTTTTTATTGATTTCAGAGAGGAAAGGAGAGTGAGAGAGAGAGAGATAGAAACATCAACGTTGAGAATCATTGATCCGCTGCCTCCTGCATGCCCCCTATTGGGGATCAAGCTCAAAACCCAGGCATGTGCCCCAACCGGGTATTGAACATGACCTCCTGGTTCATAGGTCGATGCTCAACCACTGAGCCACGCCAGCAGGCTAAATCGGTTACTTTTAAGTTTTTAATATGACAAATAATATTTCAGGTTAACATTCCTGGGCTACTTCTTGGTCATACATAAAGGACCTCACTCACTAAGGTCTTTGGCCAACGTATATATTTTGTAGGAACTGATCCCTTCTTTTCTCTTAAACCAAAGATAAGTCATCCATATTAACCTATAAATGCAACAAGAAAAAGCATTTTATTGATCGTTATGCAAATTGTAAAGGTGACCAAAGGAGTTCTAATCTGGTAGAAACCACTCAGATCTTGCTATTTTCTCCTTTAGCTCACTGGCTCAGCTTCTTAAGCAGGGTCATTCTGGAGATTACTCCTAAAATCCTGCTTTGGTGTTTACGCCATCATCTCTTTTATCCTAAGAACATCTAAAAGGCACAGATTCTCCGAGTAAAGAGGTGGAAGTTGCTAGAAGTTAAAAGAGGTGTTCGCACACTAGACAAGTGACATGCTAAAGGGCTGTGACATCCAGGACATTTTCTAATTCTTTCCCTCCACCTCCACCTCAAACAATGACCTCCTCTGAGAGGAGTAGAGTGTGGTGGTTAGGAACATGGGCTCTGCAGCCATATACCCCAGGTTTTGTTGCTTGTTAGCTATGGGCCTTGAGCACATGACTCAACCTCCCTGTGCCTCACTTTCTTCATCTGTGAAAATGAGGAAGATCATGATGATATCACCTACTCTCTAGGATTGTTATGAAAAATCAAATAGTAACATTTGTAAAGCATTTATAGGATCTGACACATAATACACTCTACGCAGTGGTTTGTTAAATTAAATAACGCAATGTTATTGGCACTGTGGTTGTTCTTAGTCTCCTGAAGAGGCAGCTGTTCATGAAATTTTTCCAAAGCTGAAATTGCCCAAAATACGGTGTGAAAAATGTCCCTTCTCCTCCTCAGCAGCCCCTTCACTGTAGAGCTTTCTCTATTCAGAGGTCATAGAAGCCCAATATTCTGGATGTCTAAACTTCTAATGAGAAAGGATATTTTATTTAGATGATGGATGAAAGGGCAGAGCAGGACAGCACAAAATGTACTGTACCCTCCATCCTGTGTAACTATGTATATGACTCCTTTTTCTTAGAAAACCGCGAGAATATAACAGTTGCATAAACCTGCCAATAGGAATGTAGAGAAGTAGACTCAGTCCAAATTAGGCAAGCTGCACAGTACCCCCCGTGTAACCAGACCCCTGACCCTGCCCCCTGACCAATCAATGGGGCCACGAACGTTCCCCCTGCCCACTGCTTTGGACCCCCTTTTTAAGCCTTTGTTCTCTCTCTCTCTCTCTCTCTCTCTCTCCCCCCACCTCGCCGCTGCGCCGGTGTGTGTGCGTGTGGGACTGAGCTCAAGCTAGCTTGAATACAGACTCTTTGCTTTTGCATCGGACTCATTTGGTTCCCTGGTGGTTTTTCTTGGGGACCCCGAATTCTGGGCATAACAATGGACAGATATTGGGTGTCTGTTTTCTAGATAGTTGTTAGCATATTCTCTGTGTTAAACAAAATATCCTAACAAGAAGAGGAGATTTTCAAAACACGTCATAAAATAAATGGAGTCACATTTCAGAAACATACGTACAGTGAAAATTGTCTAAATTTTCCAGAAATTTGTGACTTTCTGAGCACAAGAAAATGATATGAAGTTCATTGACATTATGTATTTATGCCTCGCATTTTCAAAGTGTGAGCTATATTATTAGAAATACAGCCAATTTTTATTTATACAAGAACTGATTAGCACAGCTGAGATTTTATAGGTCTATTGTGACTGTTTCTTCCACACTGTACCCCTGCAATTTTTTGCCTTTTGATCAATTGCAAAGCATGAGTAGTCAGGTATGAAATTGGTTTCTCGTGATATTGTTAGATTTCTAAGGAAAACTATATAGTTTCTTACTTTCTCTGTAGGAGGAAGATGCAGGACTAGAGGGGTCCTTCATCTGGGGCCCCTGCATTCTCTGGAGTAGTCTGACTATAGCTTTGGGTTGAACACTTTGGCCAAGTAGCTACATGTTCTTGTCTGCTGTATCATAATTTAGTTTCACAACAATACTTCCTCAGATCATCACTAATAGAATTTGGGGGCTTGATACCAGCTTTCAACCCCAGCTTCAGCAGAGAATTATACTTGTAGGACTTTGGGAGGGATTTCTGATGCTGAAAGAGGTAAAAAAAAAAAAATAGCATGCTGTGAGTAGCCACTGAAGTACCGATGGAGAGTTGGCTTTCAAACTTTCTGACTTGGGTTACTTGTGTTTACTAGGCATGGCTGTAGCACATACAACTACAGCCAATTTATAATCGGGTACTTCATGTGTTCCTTTGCTTCTTTTACTAGTACACTTCGCCTTGTTGCAGAAAGTTAAACAGTCATCATCTGATTCCTCTTCCAGGGCAGAAGCAGGAAAAGATGGGGCTCTCCTTCCTTTACTTTCTCCTTGGTCTGCACAGGACCATGTTTAACTCTGTAATAATTTCTTTTCAGACTCCAGTTGCTCAGGAAACTACACTCTTTGCTCTCTAACTTGACCTAGTTTCCTGATGAATGGTCTTTTCATTTCTTCACTAAGTCCTAAAGGTTTTCACATACTGCAATTTTCTCTGCCAAACAGCTCTAGGCATAACTGCTTATAAAATCATAGGCAATCATAAAACTTGAGATTTTTAAGGAAACTTGGGGACCATTTAATCCAATCCCCTCATTTTACATTAAAAAGTTGAGTCTCCAAGAGGATGAATAACTTGTTCACTGCCATCCAGCTAATTTGTAAACTTGGTATAATTTTCTCAAGGTAATTTTTTACTTGGGTAGAATTACAACTAAAACCATTTTAAAGGGCACATACTTTTCAATCTTGAGTCTTCATATGAATATAATTAACAAAACCAAATTTATAAAATCATGACCCCTAATCCTAAAAAAAACAACATTGTGATGTGAGAAATAATTGATTGAGGTTCAGAATTAACATGCTTTTTAATAAGCCATTTATTACTACTCTGGTCTCAAAAGTAGTACTTCATTGAGGGGTGGCTAGATCAGCCTATAGTGATTGCTTTGCTTTATCTTATGATCTTTATTTTCACAGGGGAGGAAGTTGAGGGAAAATGGACCAACACAAATAGAGAGAAATAATGTCAATATGGGAATCAGGTTAGGCTTAGTAATCTACTGTCATTACTATTAATATAATATCATACATTGTGCCCAAAAGGCCATAACTCTAGTTTGGCAATGTAAAAACCAGACAAGAAATTATACATTATCTTTGTGTTCAGAACATACATCTAGCTAGAGTCTAAGATGAAAAGTATGTGTCTTCCCCTTGCTCTTTCTATTGCCCATTCATTACACTTAGTGAGTTCGCCTGTATGGCCACAAATAACCCATAGAGTCTTTGAAGAACTATTCTCCTGACTGCACTAAGCCTCTCTGCACAAGACAGTGTGTCCCAAAACAGGCCCATTGCTGACATTTGTGAGCCTGAGGCAAACGTGCAATTATGTCTCTAATACCCCCTCCAATGAACCACACACTTTGCTCTTCATACTGACCTCAAAGAATTTTGTATAAGTGCATAGACTCCACCTTACATATCTAAGCTCTGTCCATAACTCCAAACACAAATTCTACAGAGTCTTCTTTGGACCACACTTTGGACAATACAGTTTGCCCTTAAGAGGACAGGGAAAAGCAGAAACCAAAGCAGGCTTAGGGCTTTATGATCAGGGAGTTTTGATTTCCTGAGTAGGGAGCGCTTGGCCTAGAAGAGGGAGAGAAGTTCTAGGCGAGCAAATCCTGACAGACCTGTCACTCTCTGGGGAAGAGGAGGGCCCAAGAAGGTCCAGAATAGGGGCCTCTAAAGCATAGGACCCAGGAAAGAAGTCCTGGTTGATTGGATCAAGGGCAGTACTGCCAAAAAGAACACTCTGGTACAGAGCCCTCCTATGGGCATTGTCTCTTGGGTTGGACCTGTACAAGGAATGGAAGCAAAGATGTTTGATGGCCAGAAGGAAGCCACCTTAAGCAAGTTTTATTTTTTTAACAGGGAAAATTCCAGAGATGTTCTAAAGGAGCATCTAAAAGAATAAGACTGTTCAAAAGTATGTCATTTCAGAACTGGGAGGAATCTTCAAGGTCATCTAACAAAGATAGAATAGACCACAGAGACAAGCAACTTGTCCAAGGTCGGACTGCAAGTTAGCAATGGAGCTCAGACAAAAACTGTGAATTTGGGCTTTCAGGTTCTCTGCACGTTTTGTTTTGTTTTGTTTTGCATGACTTGGTGCCAAATCCCTTTGAAGCATAACTTGAAGCAACATGAAAAAATGATGGCCACAGGATAGATTTTATACTGAAAGTATACCTTTTTAATGATGTGACAGAGCAGAATACCAATAGTTTCTACAGAAAATCAAAGACTTGTCAGCAAATTGTATGGTGTGTGTGTGTGTGTGTGTGTGTGTGTGTGTGTGTGTGTGTGTGTGTGTTGGGGGGATCAGATTAAGGAAGAGAAGGGAAGCACTATAATGAAGGGGTAGATATCTTGATGGGGATGCTAAGCATCAGAAAAGCTTTATGTTTTATTATGAGTTTGTTATGGGTATTGAGCCATCTGTTGGGGAAGTTGGTGCAATGAGAAAAGGCAGAAATGAAGAAGGAAGCTTAGGGACTCTGAATTAGCCCCTCACTCGCATTTACCCTCACTTTGGGACTAGGTATCAACTCCACGCATACCCTCCTACACTGTCAGTAATGTTTGTTTTAAAAAGAAAGGGCAGGAAATAAAGTATATTGAAGTGACAAGTATGGTCTAAGCATTGATTGATGGTTTTAAAAGAAATTAATATTGTGGCCCATGAAAAAGAGAATTAGACGCGAGTATAGAATTTGTATTCCATTCCTGTCCTTGCAGCAAGCTATTTAACCTCTGTAGTTCTGTTTTCCCAAAGGTAAACTGTAAATAAGAAAGCTAGTTATTAATATTTATGATAGAAAAAAATATGAGGGGGGAAAAAGAACCAATGTCAACAACAGGGAAATAAAGTATGAAATATTTATATGCTACAATATTGTCAATATTAAAAATTACAATTTTGAAAAATTTTAGCAATGTACTAAAAATTCACAACATAACGTTGAGCAAAAAGCATGATTCAGAAACTATATACTAGTATATTGCTATGCTAATTTTATAAAATATAGTTTAATAAAATACTTGAAACAAATAATCAAAATGATAATTTTATTACCTCTCACTGGTAATTAGAGATGGTTTTAATTTTCTTCTTTATATAGTATTTTCACTATTTTCCAAAGTATGTTTAATAAACATACACTAATTTTACCATCAGGAAAGATGTTATTTTTAATAGAAACAATGTGCTCCAGCCTAATTCATAAGGATGTTGTGAAGATAATGAAATAATATAAGTTTAAAAACTGAATTCTAACCAACATGTGCTAAATAACCCAATTATTATTTATGTTAAAGGAAAATGTTGATCTGCGTCTCCATGTACAGCTTCTTCTTTTTTTTTTTTCATATTCACCTCTGTTGACTTTATTTTATTTTTAAAATTTCTTTATTGATTAAGGTGTCACATATTTGTCCTCATCCCCCCATTCCCATCCCCCACCCCTCCCCACGGATGCCCCCACCCCCCTGTTGTCCTTAACAATTGGTTAGGCTTGTATGCATGCACACAAGTCCTTTGGTTGATCTCTCCCCACTACCCCCACCCTTCCCTACCCTCCCTCTGAGGCCCGACAGTCCGATCGATGCCTCCTTGTTTTTGGGTCTGTTCTTGTTCATCAGTCTATGTTGTTCATCATTTCCCCTAGATGAGTGAGATCATGTGTTACTAGAAATATACTTATAAGAACCGAATGTGAGACAAGCAATAATAGTTATGCTGACAGGCAAATGAATCTGTCTGTAGTAAGTTTCTTTCTGGACCAACAGTCCTTTTGAGACCGAATTTCAATGTCCACCAGTTCCTTATGTGTACATGTTCGCACTGACTTTTCAGTTCTGGATGGTGGACAAATGGTGGTAATGCAGGTCCAACTCCCTCTGGTTTGGTCTCGCCTGGACCCGGGGGCGCGCGACCTCACCCGGACCAGGGACCCAGCCTCACCCGGATCCAGGGGCGCACGGCCTCACCCAGACCCGGGATTCAGCTACACCCAGACCCAGGGGCGCATGGCCTCACCCGGACCCAGGGGCACGCGGCCTCACCCGGACCCGGGGGCGCGCGGCCTCACCCGGACCCGGGACGCAGCCTCACCCGGATCCAGGGGCGCACGACCTCACCTGGACCCGGGATTCAGCTACACCCAGACCCAGGGGCGCACAGCCTCTCCCGGACCCAGGGGCGCATGGCCTCGCCCGGACCCATGACTTTTAGTTGTATTTTTGAAATTGTTGTGCCAGGCTGTAGGTTAGGTGTTTAACCTATGCCGCCATCTTGGTTTCTCTACAGCTTCTTCTTAACAGTGGATGGATGTGCCTGGGAGTCACCATCCCAGCCACCAGTGGAGCCCAGCACATGTGCCACGGCCGCTTTAGACCTATTTCTGTGTTCTGGTCCTAGGGTCCAAGAAACAGTCCTATGGACTTTGCTCATTATGCAGCACCTTCGTTTAGTCATCAGAACCAATGGCCAGCTCTGAAAAGTCTTTGAGCCTGATGTGGGGCCTCAGGGAATGGTGGGAAGTATGCAAACACACTTTTCTGTGGTTTTAATTTCAGCTCCTCTTCTCAACTGGCAGTGACTACTATCTGATGTTATTTCCCTCGGAAGCTGCTGATAGGAGGGTGAAGATTCTTGGAAAATAAAAACAGGCAGCAAGTAGGGCATGAGGTGGGGCTGAGTCCAGAATTAGCTTGGCATCCTGGTAAGGTAAGGTAAGGTAAGGTAAGGTAAGGTAAGGTAAGGTAGGGTGGGTGACTACTACTAGTTATGGACGACTGTGTCAGGTACTTGATAGTGATGACCTCAGTCCTCTGATATGAGGTGAGTCATGGTCTTTCTTTCTCCTCCTTTTCCTTTTTATTTTTCTTTTAAACTGGAGAAACTGGAGAGGCAAAAAACAACAACACAAACAAACAAAACAAAAACAAACAAAATCCCACCAAAAACAAAAGTCAAAAAGGCTTGTCCAAGATCACACAGCTAATAAATGCCAGAGCTGGAGTTTAAATTCACATTTACTGGCTCTGAAATTTGTGCTTTCTACAATAGTCCAATGGGGAAACCAGAGTCACTCAAGGGGAATTTTGGAAGCACAAATTCCTAAATCCTATGCCCTCGACATTTTGATTTAGTAGGTTAAGAATGGAAGCAAGAAATCTGTCTTTTAAAAGCCTCTTTGGAAAGAGGAAGGAAGGTTCGAGGACCGCTGCTCCGTTCCATGTGGCTGCTCCCGTAGGAACAATGAGGCCGGGTGTGCATGGACCTGAAGATTGGGCCCAGTGAGTGAGCGATGCTGGAGCAGCTACTGTGAACTTCACACCCTGCTCAAAAGCCCCCTCTCAGCCCCTGTTGATTCTTCAGCCTCACCTGTCCCTTTCTCAAGGTCAGAATTAGGGAAAGCCGGCCAATCAGGAAGGGTGCTGAAACAAAACGTGTAAACGTAACAAGACCCAGGAAACTGTTTTTAGTAGAACCCCCAGAGACAACTGCCTTTACAGTTGCAAAGAAGCTTCTGTGGTAGTGAGTGGGAGAAGGGGATGAGCCCCCCCAGGGAGTTTAATTCAGTAACAAAAGATGGCTGTTAAGTTGCTTCTAAGGAAGGCAGGTCCTGCAGACCTTTTATTTTTGCAGGGTTGAAGCCAAAGCCTGTCACTATTTAGGACCACAGAGGAGTAGCTGAGTGGCTACCAGTGTTCTCCCCACTACTTTTTCTCCAGGCTTAATCCACTCCTCTAAGTAAATATTTAACAAATACACTGAGTGGCCAGATTATTATGACCACCTGATGTCTGTAGGCAAATTAGCCGTACACTGCATCATGTGGAATATGGAAGCCGAAGGCCTGTTCAAACACCTTTGCTGTTTGCAGTTACCAAGATAAAAAGTCTCCAATTTGCTCAGGAACACAAGGATTGGACAGTCGAACATTGGAAAAAAGCCACGTGGTCCGATAAATCACGTTTCCAGTTGCATCATGCAGATGGCAGAGTGAGAATTTCGCAGAAACAGCATGAAAGCATGCACCCCACATGCATGAGTACAACACTTCAAGCTGGTGGGGGCAGTGTTATGGTTTGGGACATGTTTTCCTGGCATGATTTGGGCCCTTTAATTCGTGTGGAACAACGTCTGAATAGCACAACATACCTACAGTAAGTATCGTTGCTGATCAAGTTCATCCTGTCATGTTGATGGCGTATCCCAATGGAGATGGCTTCTTCCAACAAGATAATGCGCCATGCCATGGTGCTTGTTTTGTGCAGGAGTGGATTCAAGAACATGAGGGAGACTTTACCTTGCTTAGGTGGCCCCCACAATCACCAGATCTCAATCCAATTGAGCATTTGTGGGACGAAGTTAAAAGAGCCATCAGGCAATTGGTTCCACAACCATCAAATCTCATAGAACTGGACAGTGCTATTCATCAGGCATGGTGTCAGATTCCTCGCATCACCTTTTACCATCTCGTGGAGTCAATGCCAAGAATTGCTGCAGTATTGAAGGCAAAAGGTGGCCCAACAAAGTACTGATGGGGTGGTCATAATAATCTGGCCACTCAGTGTATATTAAATACTAGAGGCCTGGTGCACAAATTTGTGTACCAGTGGGATCCCTTGGCCTGGCCTGCGGGAGCAGGCTGAAACGGGCTCTCTGACATCCCCCAAGGAGTCCCAGATTGTGAGAGGGTGCTGGCCAGGCTGAGGGACCCCACTGGTGCATGATTGGGGCCGGGGAGGGACACAGGAGGTTGGCCAGCCAGGGAGGGACAACTGGAAGGCTCCAGGGCATGTCTGACCCATCTTGCTCAGTTCTGATCAGCCAGACCCCAGTGGCAAGCTAACCTACCAGTTGGAGCATCTGCCCCCTGGTGGTCAGTGTACATCATAGCCACTGGTTGACCGGTCGACTGCCTACCCCATGGTGGTCAGTGCAGGTCATAGCTAGCGGTTGAGTGGCCTTAGCATATCATTAGCATATTATGCTTTGATTGGTTGAACAGTCGACTGGACGACCAGACACTTAGCATATTAGGCTTTTATTAAATAGGATAATGGTTTGAAGATGCATAAAGTCATTGACCTGGCTCATGCATCCCCACATTTTGGACCTGCCATCACCACATCACCTCCTCTCTTTTCCAGGTCTTTGCACATATAGTCCCATTTATTGCAATATTCTCTGCTCTTGCTCACCCTTTTTCCCTTCTGTGGGGCTCTGTCTAGAGTACACCGGATGGCCAAGGCCAGTTAGAGTGAGGAGGCCCTGTTCAGAGTATGCTGGGTGTTCAAGGCCACTCTGAGTGTGGGACTCCTAATCAAAGTGTTCAAGGTTGAGTTGCTATATGCAAGTGCACAGCAAGGCCACAGCTATCACACTGTACACTGCGCAAACATGCCCTTCTATAACCCAAAATAGTGAGGTCACTATTTTGGAAAAAAGCCCATTTTGTCTAAGTAGTATAAAGTTGTTACTGACCAGCAGGCTACTGCTGTAGGTACAGAGGCTACTGCTGCTGTGTGGGAAAGATGTATTGTTACCTAGCCAGTGTATGGCTACAGTATGGGACTGTACTTTGATGAACTGTTTTGTCTAGTGGCTCCGTGTTAGCAATAGCTACATGGCCACTGGCTTCTACAATAAAGACTCTCTTATATACCCACAACTTCCCATGGCTTCTCCATCGAATACCCGGCGTACTAGGAGGTCAAGTCCTTAGCAGAGGGGCTCGAACCCGACAGTTGGCATAGTGGGGCAGGATAAAGGAACTGAGTTCCAACAATTGGTGCAGTTGGACAGGATAAAGGACCTAGGGTTCGAGGAGAAAGTACTCCAACAATGGTGCAGCGAACAGAGGATAAAGGAGAACTGTGTTCCCAATACCTTCTTATTCTTACAAGTCTTGCAGGTCTCTGTTTAAGCACCCCTCTCTCAGAGGCTTCCCCAACATAGAGCTTAGAGACTCCTAGTGTGTGTTCTGATGACTCTGTCTCAGCATTGATCAGGGGTCATTGTTATTACATATCTAATTGCCTGTTTCCTCATAAACTGTGAGCTCAACAAAGTCAGATACTTGTTTTTGTCTTGTCCAGCATTGTTTCCTCAGTGCTACCCCAATGATCATTAAATATGTATTGAGCATTGAATGAACTGAGAATATAAGGGTATGTATGTAGGGTGCCCCTCACTTAGAGGGACCAAAGCCTGGGTCCAGAACTGTTATTAGTTCACATGAACTCCAGAGGCTAGAATAACTAACTTTATCAAAGATCAATCTTATTTAAATTACGGTGCCAAGAATCCCGAGATGGGGATCAGGAGTACAAGGTTCTCCCAAATGTGTGACCTTTGGCCAGTTGCTTAATCTCTCAGAGTTTTTCTGAGTAGCAAAGGGAAGCATAGGCAAGAACTCTGAAAACAGCAGAAATATGCATACATAGTCATGGATACACAGGAGAGATGGGGTCATCTCTAAAGGACTGTGGTTGGGACGAAGGGGCCACATTCTGGTTCCCATTTTTCCCACCTCTAGCCATATGTTTGGTTGAATCAGCGCAGTAAGTACAGTGGAGACCTCATCACCCCCCACTCACCACCGCCATTATCTGGTTGATTAATACAGTTTGTGTGTTATTGCAAGGGGAAGGGGAGGAAGAGAGAGAACAAAGTGGCAGGCAGCCTTTGCTGTTGCGAGAATGTGGTGGATCTGTCAAAAACACTTTCCAGATTCCTCATTCTCTAGGGTATAATTTTTCTGTTGGTATTTTGAGATCTCAAAATTAAATACCTGTACCAGAACTGCAATCTCCAAGGTGACAGTGCTGGAAACCTCCCTTGGCCTCTTAGCATGAGAAGTTTTAAATAATAGTCACCTTAATGAAGTACCATATGGACAATATTTTAGGACAGGCAGTCAAATACTGGTAAGAAAGAAAAAAATCAACTACAAAAACCAGCAAAAGTGTTTCACAATATACCAAATCATCACGTGTATGCCTTAAATGTATACAATGTTATATGTCAATTATGTTTCAATAAAGCTGGGGAGTAGAAGTAGGATTGCAGATTTAGCAAATAAAAATATTTAGGATATATCTATCAGAAAAAAATTATTCCTTGTTTATCTGAAATTCACATGTAACTTGGGTGTCATATATTTTATCAGAAAACCTTTAATGGAAGACCTCTCTTTTTCCTACTCTGTTCTAATTATTCCATTGTGAAAAAATAAAATGTTCTATAGAAATATTTATTCTATAGTATCATTGCTTAAATGAGTTGATTATCATTTAATGTCTTTAAAATTACACTCCCCTTCAAAAATAGCCATTGTTTTCCACTTTTTATATAGATTAGGATTTAATGTACCTTTTAAATTATTTTATGTATTTTTGGGCTCTTCTATGCTTTAACCTTAAATCCATAAGGAATTTTATCATTATGTTCCTTTTATTGTATTATAGTTCAATACCATGAGTTACAATGTATTATTTGAAGACAAAAGAAATCACCACTTTTCACAGTGGGGAATCTTGGGCACTGCATTTCAGTTATTCTGCTTAGCACTCAGTGGGATTGTTTTAATATTATACTAGAAGCCCAATGCATGAAGATTCGTGCAAGAATGGGCCTTCCTTTCCCTGGCTGCCGGCACCGCCTTTCCGCTCTGGCTCCGCCTTCCCACGCTGCCCAGAGGCCCTGAGCAGCTGGGGCGGTGAAGAACACCTGTGTCATTGCCATGGTGATGACGCAAGCATCCCACCCCACCCGCGACTGCTCAATGCCTGCGCATGCAAATTAATCCACCATGTTTGTTGGGTTAATTTGCATATTCACTTCTGATTGGCTGGTGGGCGTTGCGACGGTATGGTCAATTTGCATCTTTCTCTTTTATTAGTGCAGATTGCTTTTTATTGAAATTTCAAATGTATACAAAAGTACAAGGAATATTATTACGAACTTCCATGTATCATTAGCCAGCATTAACAGTTATCATCTCATGGCCAAAATTGTGTTATCCATACCTCTACCCATTCCTTCTCCCTACTACCACCTCGCTTATTTTAGAGTAAATCTCAGACATCAAGTAATTTCATTGGTCAAGTTCAGTATATGTCGCTGAAAGATAAAGATCTTTTAAAAATATTCACAATACTATAATCCCACCTAAAAATCAACAGCATGTCTTTAATTTTATCAGATAATCTAATGAAGGTTAAAATTTCCCTGATCATGTCAATTTTTTATATCCTGTTTTTAAAGTCTCCTTATTGTAATTTATTAAACAGGTTTCTTCCTCCCTCCCTGTCTCTCCCTTTATAAGCTATTTATTGTAGAAACTGGATTGTCCAGTTGAGTTTTCTACACTCTGGATTTTACTAGTAAAAATTGTATCCTCAAGGTATCATTTAACATGACTCTCTGTTCCTATATTTCTTATAGTTGGATCTAGAGATTTAGCCTAATTCAGGTTCTTTTTTTTTTTTACAAGAATACCCTATAGGTGGTGGGTGTGTTTCCATCAGGAGATATGTAATATCCATTTGTCTCTCTTTTTGTGTTATCAGCAGTCCTTGAGGATCATTGCCTAGATCCATTATTTGATCAGACATTTGTTGAAATAGTGTTAGTCTTACTGTATCATTCTTTTTCTATTTATTTTTGAGAGAAATCTCCCTCATCAACTATTTTGTTATCCTGAAGTGTATTTCATGTGGGAAAGTACCACTGGCCAGTTCCCTGGGAAACAGACTCTGAGACAGACATCACAGGTCTGAAAGGAGGGAGCTCTCGGGAACATCGCTTGAAGAGCACGAGGGAAGCAAAGCCTGGGTGAGGGAGGGTTGGGCTGCTTAGTGGTTGACTACCTTAATTAAAAAATATACTTAATTTAAAAATGTACTGAAGAGTTTAATTTTAATTGCATCTCATCCATACAAATGTTCAATTCTACATTTACTTAGGAGCTACAACGTGCCAAGGACTGCTGCTGGCCTTCGTGTTCAAATTCTGATCCTTGGCTAGATAGTGTAACCCATTATGGACAGTAACAAGGAGGGTCTGATCTCAAAGCTATTCCTTTTTCTTATTGGACTGATGGGTATTTCAGAAGGTCAAAGAAGACATACATGGACTGCCAAGCTCAAGATACGATTCCTGCATTGTCAGAACAGAGTGTGTAGAATATTCGTAATTTAATCTCCTATGAGAAGGCAGGCTACAGGACACGAGGGTGGCCTCCTTGGTACCGGCAAATACAGCTCTGGGACAAAGGAGAGCATTGAAGGAAACGCCGCCTGGGTCAGAAGGCTCCTCAGCTCTTTTCATTCCATCAAATGATAGAACAAGTGCACATGTACTAATGCTGAAGCCAGAACACCTTGAAAAGAATTTCCTGGAAGAGTGAGAATCTTAATGTAGAAGATAGTTTAATAGCTTTCTCTAGAATTTGGAAAGGTTCACATCTACACGGGCCATAGATTCTTATCCAGGCGATAGGTTCAATAGCTAATAGCTTCTCTCGGTACTTTCCAGCCCCAGGAGTCAGTAATTTAGTGTACTTAAGGAGCGATCTCCCTGACATTTTTGCATTGAATATCAGAATAAATAGGTAATAGCATATCTATATAACTTGCTAACATGTCATTTAGGCTGCCTGAGGGCTGCCGTAAATTGCTCTGCTACCTTTTTAAGTGAATATACAAATGCTAAGCATCAGCGATAAGATCATCCTGTATTTTATTTTATGATTATTCTTCCCCTCTGGTGCTGAGAAATGAATTGCTTATGAGAGGGAAGGGAGGATTGGCTTAATAACTTGTAATCAGATATGCCACACAGCAAATGTGAAGTTCCCGTTTTCCTAGTTTAGCCATTTTTTAATCCCATGGAGAACAATTGAATCTCATACTATGGGAAAGGGCAGTGGTAACCCTTAACTGCAAAATGCCTACAGGGATTAGGTGCAAGTGAGAATGAAACAATGGAATAAACTTGTGATTGGTGACTATCTTGCCATTCTTTCTAAAGATCTTACCAAGAGACAGCTAATAATGATATCAACACAAAGCTTACTGTTCTAAACACTTTATTACTAATAACTTAATGTTTACAACTCCGTTTTATGCATGAGGGTGCTGAAACACGAGGGTTAAATGATTAGCCCAGGATCACACACGGAGTCCCAGATAGGAGGCTAACCTGCCTCTAATGAAATACTGATTTCCTGACTGTTTTGGGGTTTGTTCAATACTGTGTTTCCCGGGAAGACTAAATCAGTTTTTGAGAAAACACGGCCTTCAGTCCAATTTCACATTAGGAAGAATCTTTGGCTCAATCCTTCAGTCTCTAAAAGTCCCTCAGAGCCCTTACTTGGATAATTAGTTGCGAACAATATCAATTATGTCTAAGTGGGCAAATTTAATTACTACAGAAGACCAATTGATTTTTTAAATGATCATTGATTGCTCAGTGGTTATCTCCGCGTAAAGATTGGTACATTCTGAATCTTTAATTTAATTAGTTTATTAAGTAGTCCAAAGGTTGACACCAAAGTAAGAGGTGAATGTTCTCCCTGCTCCCTTTTCTTCTCAGTGAAGGATAAACACCATGGAAGCCGGAGACAAACAATTACTATTAAATCATGTGCAAGTTTCTGGGAGACTTTTTTTTTTTTTTAATTGATTTCAGAGAGATGAAGGGAGAGGGAGAGAAAGATAGAGACATCAAGGATGAGAGAGAATCATCAATTGGCTGCCTCCTGCACGCCCCCTACTGGGGATGGAGCCCGCAATCTGGACATGTGCCCTGACCAGGGATCAAACTGTGACCTCTTGGTTCATAGGCCGATGCTCAACTACTGAGCCACACTGGCCGGGTATCGAGACATTCTTTTTGTTGTTGTTTGTTTTAGCAGATTTATTAGAGGCAGAAATACTTTGTTTCCCTAGTGGTGAGAATGGAACATGCCGTATTACCTGGGGTACCAGTGTGCTGATATTTTAAATCCTTAAATCAAACTCACAATGCAGCCAGTTAAGACCCTAAGGATTATTGGAAATTGATGAGGTTTTAGAAGTGGATTCTACTCTTTAATCCATCCTACCCCCAACCCCTTCTTTCCTCAATACCAACTGGTTGAATGATTTGGATTTCTTTGTCTTCATTTTCTCATCTTTAAAATGAAGAGAATCATATTTGTCTTATCTAGCATACAATCATATTTGTCTAAACTATGCCACTGCATTTAAAATATTACCTAAATGTATGTAATTTCAAGTATCATTAATATTTAGATAATCATGATATTTGCATTATTTTGCTGTCAAAAGTATGTCTGACACTATATCAATTATTGCTACATAAGAAGTTACTCCAACACTTACTGGCTTAAAACAACCACTTATATTACTCATAAGCCTTCAGATCAGCCCGGTGGGTCCTGCTGGTCAGGGCCTGGTCAGTGTTCGGTTGAGCTGGATTATGCATCTGTCGCCAGCTGGTGGGTCAGCTGTGGCTGGCTGGTGTAGGATGGCCACAGCTGGGATGATCTAGCTCTTTCACATGGTCTCTTATTCTTCAGTAGGTGGGCCAGAGCGGGTCTCATGGCAAAGGTAGAGGACATGAGTGCAAATAAGTGCACATGCTGCCTCTCAAGGCCTCGGCTAAGTGTGGCACCCCTCATATCCACCACAATCTAGAGACCAACACAAGTTGCATAACAGACTGGTGCAAAGGATGGGAGTGTGGAACAAATAAATGCCACATCCTGTTTGGAGGAGATGTATAGATGTGGTGTAAGGAGGGGAAAAAACAGAAGCCATTTCTGCAATAGATCTATCACATTGAATTACTTACATTCAATTAAAACCCTTGATTGTTTTTATCTATTTCACTGTGGCAGTGATTTTTGACATTTTCAATTTTTACGTCACTGTGTTATATAACTTTTTATATAAGGGCACTATTTTTACCCATGACTTGCTGCCTATATATAAGCCTAAAGTAAGATATTTGAATATGTTTGCAATTATTATGACCAACTTTTACCTGGACAGTTTATCAGCTATATTCTTATTTATTAACTCTTGTTTGCTATACTAGCAAAGAAAAGAAAACAAGCAAGTGATTTAGAATAGTTGTTGGATTCTGAGGGCCAAAGCTTTGCACTACTGGATTCTCGGTTGCACTGAAATCATTATACACTTCATTACTGGTTTTATAAGCAGTCAGAGTAAAAGAAGAATTGAGACAATATACATAGAAAATCCAGGTCTCTAGCCCTGACCTTAAAAAAGAAGACAGCATTTTGGCTTTGTTTTATTTTGCACTAGAATGAGCCCAACTGGATGTCTACATTGATTAAATTCCCTGAATGTGTGTTAAATTCTTGATTTCACTTGAATTTAGGCATTTGGTTGTAGGATGCCAAACATCTGGATGTTTTTTTCTCAACAGTGCCACATATCCATCTGTGTAGAGCAATGTTCTGGTTTTGGCATTTAGTTAGCATCCTTATATTTGCTCTTCAACCAGAGGCAACACACCACTGGGGTAATTCCAGAAATTTGGGTCAAAAGATGTATTTCTGATTAAGTATAATTTTATCAACAGTAAATATAACTTATCTGAATCACACATAGGCACTTGGCAATATCTTGAAGATTCTAACATTCCCTTTCTCTATGTTGGCATGTGTTCAGGAGCATTTAAAATATATTGCCACAACATTTTCTAAATGACTATTGTAATTTAATGTTATATTTGGCAACACAACCTAAAATGCAGTAGCTAATAATGCAAGCTCATTTATTTGCATACTATTGTTAACCATTTTCAGGGAGTACTTACCAAATGTGTCAAGTTGTTAAGATCTATTTAATGACTTAATGGATGAGATACATTGTTCTTAAATTCAATTATACCCTTTGCACCTCTGGAATTAAGGTCATGGCAGCATTTCTATTATATAAGTGCCTGGGTTTGGCAGTTTTTAACTGAGCTATAAAAATTGGCTTCCAAATCAAATTCACTGCCTGGGGGATTCCCCCCCCCCCAATTTAGTGTATATAATTTTATGGTCCATCTCCTGCTTTCTAAAATAATCTTTTAGAAAAAATTCCATTATGGTCCTCATGTGGCAGAAGGAAAACTTTAATTTCCTGTTTGCTTCATAAGACTCGTGTTTTCTTTTCTGATGAGTAACAGTCATCTCTCAGACAATCTGTCTTTTAATACACTATTACTTATTGCTTGTGTGACCTTAGGTTGTCACTTAGCTACTTTGTGCCTCAATTTACTCATCTGTAAAATAGACTATTAATAGTACGTACCTTATAGAGTCGTAGTGAGTATTAAATGAGATAATAGACATATATGTTTCAGACAATACATATTAATTACTCAACAAAGGTTAGCTTTTTTTTTTTTTAAATCCTCACCTGAGGATATTTTTCCATTGATTTTTAGAATGAGTGGAAGAGAGAGGGAAAGACAGAGAGAAATATTGATGTGAGAGAAACACATCGATTGGTTGCCTCTTGCACATGCCCTGACCAGGGCCTGGGCCAGGGAGGAGCCTGCAACCGAGATACGTGCCCTTGACTGGAATCAAACCCAGGACCCTTTGGTCTGCAGGCTGATGCTCTATCCACTGAGCCAAACTGGTGAGGGCTAGCTTTAATTATTATTATATGAGATATTTAATATGAGTTCATTCAACATTAGGAAACATCTAAACAGAACAAGCTGCTGAGGTGAGATTTGGCATTTACTGAGAGGTATGAAAGATGCTATGGCTATGAGCTAATTATCACCCTGATGTCAATAGTTTTGTTATTTTAGAAATGATTATTTTTTATCCCCAGATTTGCTTATGAAGAGAACAAAATTGTATAGGTGGGTTATTGGCCCTGTAGTTTTAAAACATCACCTAAGTTTTGCTAATGAGACACTCTAGGCAACTCTATACAGCAGCATATCAGTTATAAGAAGGTGGACATAATTTTCTGGGTGCAGGAAAAAAGCACACCTTTACTGGCTTTTAAAAAAGTTCACTGATGTATTTGATGCTGTATTGACCAAGTGCCCATTTGTTCCTGAATAAATGGCAGAGAAATTCTCCTCCAAAAATTTGAAAGAGGAAGATTCACTGACAGAAAAATCTGTTTTCTCTGTTTGTACTCACAGCACAATCACTGGTTCCTTAGTTGTCACAGCTTCTTTCTGTGCTGAGGACAGGGCACTGTGTGCGGGACCCACACAGGGCATTACAGGGGGGCAACTGCTCGGGACTCCGTTCAGACACCTCAGCAATGATGTGCCACATTGCAAAAAAGCCCCCAAAATAAAATAATGGCATGGGATCCAAAAGTCCTTGGAAAGATTTTAATCAATATTTTTTAGAAACTTTCATTTTAATCTATTCTATCTAAACACTGAACACTGTGATTCCCAATTCAATAAATTGACTGCGTTTCCTCCTCTATAACATTCTTTGAACTATTCTGTTGGATCTGATTCAGAATGAATTTGATGTTTTTCTCTTTGACATAATACAGATGACATTCATAGAACTACGATCTGTTGTTTCTATGCTGCCATTGATCAAAGTCCTAGAGCTGGACCGTCCCGTAGAACTCACTCCTATAAGTGAATACTGTTCACAGGAACTTCCTCTTTGTCTTTTTAAAGGAAAGGTCCATAGTCTCTGATGAG
Source organism: Eptesicus fuscus (assembly GCF_027574615.1). NCBI lineage: Eukaryota > Metazoa > Chordata > Mammalia > Chiroptera > Vespertilionidae > Eptesicus > Eptesicus fuscus. The sequence continues at coordinate 71,610,602 of NC_072477.1, read as the reverse complement.
GGAAAATCTAAACCAGGGAAAATGCTCTTGTTTAGTATCCTTGCCGGGCAGACACATCAAAAGTAAAGGAATCTAATGGGGTAGAGGGGATCCAAAGTAAAACTTTAGAAAAGAAAAAAAAATCTAAGTATAGTTTAAAATAATCTGAGCTCTAGCCAGTTTGGCTCAGAGGATAGAGCATCGGCCTGCAGACTGAAGGGTCCCGGGTTTGATTCTGGTCAAGAGCACATGCTGGGGTTGCAGGCTCGATCCCCAGTAAGGGGCATGCAGGAGGCAGCCAATCAATGATTCTCATTATTGATGTTTCTATCTCTCTCTCCCTTTCCCTTCCTCTCTGAAATCAATAAATATATTTTAAAAAATAAAATAAAAATAAAACATAACCTGAAATATTTATTAGCATAGAGCAAGCAAAGTAGATGTCATTCAGGATTCTAGACAATAGACCATTTATGACTTGATTTACCACCAAAAAGAAAGTTAGAGATATATCAAATTCCTATTAATGTTTTAAAAATAATAAATACACAGCATTTATTATGATCAGGAACCTCAAAGCTAGTATGATTTCTAAATAAATGAGAAATTTATCAATTGACTAGAAACCATCAATATCAACTGTACAATGAAGATTACATTGTTTTAGTGACCCCTGTTACATCAATACCAGTAAGAGATTAAGACAGGTGATGATACAGTCTCTTAGAAAGTCATTACTGCCATTCTAGAAATTCTATGTAACAAGTTAACTGGAGAAGTGGCCAGCTAAGTAATTGGCTTCCCCCCTCCCCCCTAAAAATTCTACTGTAAGGAAAGTTTGACTGGAAAGGAAAATGCAGTAGTTAAAATAGAATTGTGCACAGGGAGATGGAGATACATGCCTTAAATGAAAGAGATGTTCAGATGACTGCTCAAGGTCCCCACGGATAATGTTCATATGAGGGGCGCCCCCCCCCTTATGCTGGGCACCCTGATACTGTTAGTGCAGTGGTAAATTAATCAAGGAGCTTCAAAGTTAAGCTGAATGTTCCTTGATCAACAATGAATCATTGTCAGTCCACTCACTGGCAGCTACAGTGAACATGATAGTTTGGTGAATTTAAAGAGAATGCAGACTTTACAAGAGAATGAAGAACTGGCTATGGAATCTAAACATTCAGATTCTGTGTGGTTCCATATTAATTGAAGAAAATATCTAATAGTAATGCAAGAGACAAAAGTAAAATATGTACATAAGCCTTCTACCCCCTTTCTTACAAAAACCTTTCCATCTGTTTAGTTTCAATTCAGATGATTCTATTTCTGTGTAGCTGTCTCTTACTCGTAGAGGCAAAAAAAATACTTTGGTGACTCCAGACTATGTGCATATACTTCTGGTATCACACCTATTTCGTGGCATTCTAATAATTGTGTATGTGTTAGTTTCTCTAATAATATGCTGGGGGTTCATTGGGACTGCCTTTTACTTACTTTTGCAGCACTGGGTACACAGCAAGTCTATAACAATATGTATTAAATGCATGTGTTAGCCAATATATGAGAACAAGAAATGTTCATGATTTCTATGGTGCATTTAATTCCAAAGATAAATGGGCTGACAGGCAAAATAAATCTCATGACCAGATTTCTGTTTACCAAAAACACCTGCTTGTCAGAATAAATTATTTGGGGATCATCCAAAGACAAAACTCTAAGAGGTCTTGAAAAGTTGGAGAAATCATTTATTACAACTCAAGGTGATACTGAATAGGAATAAGATTCAATAACAACTTTTTAATCTTTGACCAGATCTTGTGTCCAAACATAAGCAAAGAAAACTTGGGGAATGAGGGGGGAAATATACATTTTAAAAATCTACTTTTATGTTAATATTTAATTTGGAAATATGTAACTTTTCTCTTTGTAGCTTGATGGGATAAGAAGTAGTGAAGAGGGTAATGTGACTCTAAGTAGCTTTAAGTTCCCTCAGTTCTCTTGCCTATAACCCTGCCTGGCCACATTGGTAACTCGTAATGTCACATGCTTCCCCTTTTAGGACAATAAATATGTTAATTAAAAAAATTTAATCAATATCTGAAAGGAAAAAAAAAACCTCAAAATAAAGATTCAAACAGTGGGGTATTATTTGTTATTAATATTAGGAAAATTACTATTTTATTAAACTTTACCTAAAACTGTTACAAAAACTTGTTTTTCTGTGCTAAATATAATTGAATATTTTTGCCCTTGTCAGTTTATATATGAAACATTTGACTTGTCAAGTGAAACCCTTGATGGCTTTGCCAGCACGAGAGCTCACTGTGTCTTGGCAGCACGGTTCATAGGGGACAGTTAGAGCAGGAAGCGGGGCCCTTGCTTCTGCTCTTTGCCGCTATGTCATCTTAGGCAGTTATTCCACCTTAGTCTCCGAGTTCTCATATGCAAAATGAGGATAATTAACTATTTCACTAGGCTGTTACATCATTTAAATTACATGTATAAAAGTACTTGTAAAGTGCCATGTAAATGTTAGTTATGATTATGGCTTCATTGACATGACATCAGGAAAACATCATGGAATATGAGGAGCGTGTTCCTTTTTCCAAAAGTGCTCCTGGCAACACTGTACTGAGGATTTTTTTCATTTCCTTCCTTGTCTCCCCACCTCCCAATTTTTTTTTTTATTGTAGTAAAATACACATAACATAAAATTTACTATTTTGACCATTTTAAGTGGTTTGAAGTACATTCATACTGTTGCAAATCATTACCACCATCCATCTCCAGAAGTATTTTCACTTGCACAAATGAAACTCTGTACCCAGTAAACAATAACTCTCCATTTTCTCCTTCCTGATTCCTCCTTTTTTGAGATAATTTAGAATTCTAATGCTGCTTGCACCTTATTCCCAACACAAAATTCACTGCTAACCAGAATATAGTGGTGGTAATCTCAATTCTATTTGCTACCTCCATTGATTTGGTCCTGGCAAGATAAACAGTCAGAAGATGTGGTAAAAAAAAAAAATACCATAATGTAGATTTTGCATCTGATAGGAGAAATTTGCGATTTAGTCACATGTAAAAAGGCCTAATATTTTACAAACTTATGGACAAAGCATTTTTTTCCCCTGAAAATATATCCTAAAGAATACCTAGGGATTTGTAAAGGAATTACCTGAAAATGATTAACAACACGTAACTAGATCTTCTAAATTCCCATCAATTATAGATTGGATTAAAAATTGATTGTACTGCCCTGCCAGTGTTGCTCAGTGGTTGAGCGTCAATCTATGAGCCAGGAGGTCACAGTTCAATTCCTGGCCAGGGCACAAGCTGGGGTTGGGGGCTCTATCCCCAGTAGGGGGCATTCAGGAGGCAGCCAATCAATGATTCTCATCATTGATGTTTCTATTTCTCTTTCTCTCTCCCTTCCTCTCTGAAATCAATAAAAGTATATTTTTAAAAATATTAAAAAATTGATTGTACATATATACAATAAATAGCATATAGTCACTAAGTAGCTTATAGAATAATACTTAAAATATGGGAGTATGGTCATGCTATAGTATTAAGTGAAAAGACTTTAGAAAACATTGTATGTAATGTTACATCAATTAAGTGATAAAAATAATATATATGTATTATATTAAAATAATATATATGCATATGTGGCAATCTCTAGGCAGAATTATTAGTGATTTTAATTTCTTCTTTGCGACGTTTTATGTTTTGTAATTTTTTTCAGTGACCATATATTACTTTTATAACCAAGAACAAAATGTAATTAAATAAAAACTCAAGCACAGGCCACCTCCAAAGCAAACCCAGCAATGAACTCTGAAGTATTTCAGCTATGAACATTTAAGTAATTGGAAATTGGGAGGACCATAAAAAGTAGTCACTGGGGGCTAGTATTTGAATGAAAAACCCAAAGAGCTTGTTTCAAATCATGTCGACTTTCACATTACTAATATAATTAAAGCAAGTAAATCAGTTGGGCAACATGCCACTCACCCTTCAGACACACGTCACAGCTGTCTGCATGCTCACTATCTTCACCTTGTGCAATTTTTACAGTTTTTAATATGAATATCAATTCCCTTTTTCATAAACCTAACCTATAAATGCCACAACCCCTTGGAGGGATTTCCCCAGGCTTCATTTTAAGCTCCACAAGAAAGGATGTAAAAGAGACCTTTCTTTTGTAAAGTGATTCTATAATTCTGTCCAATATCCATCATTTTCAAGGCCAAGTAATCATATTTAATAGATCCTAAATTACATTCTGTCAGGCAAGGATTCCCTTGCTGATATTAACCAGAGAGGAGGCCTGACAGTCAGAGGCCTGAAAGTAAGATATTGTTCTACAAAGGGCTTACAAGCTTTCCTTTGCAGGGGTCAGCCCCGCTAAGTTTGTGGTGGTGCAGGGTCTGTGCCTTCATCACAGTCCTCAGCCTTCCCTGAGCTACCCACAAACCAGCTCCTGCTTTCCTGGCTTAAAGTCACTTTTAAAATTAAATTACTTGGCACATTTTTGACCCTCTCCTTTGAGGAAATTGCCATCATGAATTTATTTTTTACAATATTTCTCTAGCAGGACAGCTAGATGTATAAAGCATGTACCTACATGATGTCCATTCTGTCCACTTACAGGGAAACTGAAAGAGAAAAGCTGAATGATGGGAAAGAGTTGGAGCGATGCCATCATGCCTGTGCTTAAATGACTTACAGAGTGTACGGTTAAAGATCTTTTCTTGACAGGCAAGAGTATAAGGTCATGATGCTAGAAAATGAATGCAAGGACACATTTTTCTTTGAAAGGGGCAGAGATTTCGGACCAGGTTTTCATTAGGAGGGAAGTTCCCATCATTCCTTCTTTGAGCATCCCTATTGGAGTGGCTTTTATTTTGTGGATTTTGCATCTCAAAGATGTTTAAGAATAAGAAATGAGGCAGGGGTGGGGGTGAGTGCAGAGAGGAAGGGGTCAATGGAAGGAAAAAGGGGACATTTGTGATATTTTCAACAAGAAAGATAAATTTTTAAAAATAATAAGAATGAGAAGGTATTTAAAAATCAGCATTTCACCAAATTAATATTTAAGTGTTTAAATCTTTAGTTATTAAGACAATTCAAGCACAAATCTTCATTCAAAATCCAACTACTGAGGTCTTGTTCTGTGCTTCATCCCTGCTGGTGCTTGATCAACATTCACTCCTTACATCCTTATAGAGACTGCAACCCATGGATATATGCATCCCAATTTTAGGGATGATGCCTACGAGTTAGCCATTTCTAAAATCTTAGAATGGCTTGGACTCCAACAGTTTGGATCACTCTCAATTTTTGATCAATCTGTCTTTTCACATAGAATTGCTTGTTCTTGTTCTGAAGAAAAAAAAAAAAAAAATCTCAACCTACTTGCTCCAAACTTCAAGATAGATGAATTCTGAAATTTTTGCCTAAAGAAAACTTAAAACATTGAAGGGTAGAGTAGGAAGGAGCGAATAATGCTAGTGTTTAATATTTTAAAACAAGAAATAGGATGATAAGCATAATGTATTTAAAAAAATAAACTGTTAAATCTTTATCAAGATATTTGTCTTACGATTTTGAGGAGCAAAAGTACTTTCTACAAAGAGACCTATTCTGTCTGTTTTCTGGCTGGTTTTCTCGCTTTCCCCCCTCTTTTGTAAGTTCTCATGTTTCTGTTTTTCATCCCTGGCTCTCCCTTACCAATTCTTTTATTTTTACTCACAACTCTTCCTTATTTCTATCATCCCATTACTCTTCCTCTTATCCCCTTGCCCCCTATGCCTAAAGAAGAGTAAAAATAAAACAAAATACCCAGCTTTTGTGCTCTCCCTTTTAGTGCAATAAAACACAGGTGCAAAAACTGAAGGAAGGAATTGGCTGGTTTCATGATCCTTTCTTCCATCTTTCACCATCATTAACTCCTCTCGGTACTCTTTTTCTTTACTTCCTCCTTTCCAGTAAGCCACTTCCTTCTTTTCAACAAATCACCAAGGCTAAGATTTAAAAGCACATTACCACATTCTGATACACTACAGTAGTTTAATTTTCATATCAGTCTAACCCAAATTGGTTTCTCATTGACAGAGCTCAGCCGCCAGTAACTTGCCTACTGTATTCAACAAATGGAAAGCTTCAGTAAAACCTGTGTTATCATTTATTTCTGTTGTGGAAATATTAAGCAAGCTGGAATGTGGTGATTTATTTCATCATTTTTATCTTAACACAATTATTAGGATAATGAACATTTCACAGTTTCCCTGGGAATGAGGGTGGGTTTCAAAGGGAATGATCATTTAAAATCTGACCATCAGGTCTTCAGTGGACTTTGGTTCATTTTGATTCATTTTGCCAGGACATGGTAATATGCTATTACCTTCTTTTTGGGGCTCTTCTTTTTTTTTTTTTTTTTAAGAGTTAGCACTCTTTTATCTTTTAATGGTGTTATTTTGAATGAGTTTCTCATTTTCAACTCTATTGAATAAACAATGACAGCTGGGAGAGAGACTGTAGGGGTACATGTAATAATTCCAGAGAGAATAATGTATTTTGAACTTCAATAATTGCATATATAAGGTGCTGCATGGACACTGGGTACCTACTTATTATTTATGTTGTTTTCTGATAGCACTTATCACATTGCATTTTAATGTGATATATTCAATAACTCAGTTTCTTCTGCTAACTTGTGATAGAAAAGATATCTCATTCATCTCTGAATTCCCAGCATTGAACACAGATACTTGAACATAGTAGCCAATTACTCTTCCATGAATAGATAAACAAAATGAATGTCTATATATCTATGTGTCTCTGAGTTGATATATATATATATGTATATATATATATATATATATACACACATATATACATATGTGTATCATAAATGAATACATAATATATAGACATTATGCATTCATTTATGATATATATAAAATATACATATATTATTATATATTATGTACATATATTATATATAAAAATACATATATTCAACATATGTATGTTTAAATTAAAAATTCCAGAAAAGAGGGTCTTTTAAGTAATATGGGAAAAAAATTTTTTGTCAACAGAAGTACTGTCTTTGTGTTTATACAAAGTCAATATATAATAGGTCACTCTACTAGTTTTCAACTCTTTATGATCATTTAACAATAATGGTTAAGACCAGGCTACTAAGAAAGATCAAATTCCCAAATTTATTTTCATTCTATTTTTTCACAATTTCCAAAACTACTCTCTAGTTTATTATTATTTTTAAAATTTATCTTTATTGCTGAAAGTATTATAGATGTCCCCTTTTTTTCCCATTGACTCCCTCCACCCTGCAGCCACTCCCCTACCTCCAGGCCTTCACTCCACTATTGTCTGTGTCCATGGGTTATGCATATCTATAATAATAAAAGTGTAATATACTAATTAGACCGATGTCCTTCTGGACGAAGCCGGGGCTGCGAGGGAAGCCTGGGTCCCGGGAGCCAGAGGGAAACGGGTGCCGGGGGAAGGAAGGCCTACTCTTGCATGAATTTCATGCATCTGGCCTCTAGTATGCATATAAATCTTGAAGAGTGAGATCTTTCAAGTCTCTCAATCTTGCTCTTTCTTTCCAACATGACTAAAATTCACATCTCATTTAGGAGCCCATATTATCTTCTATCTTCAATTAGTAAATACTTCTGACTTATTATTTACAGGTTTGAATGTGTTTTTTTTTTTTTTGTTTGTTTACATTAACACTCCCCTTCCTTGCCTGGGAGGGCTGGCAAGCCCAAAGGAGTGTGCACATCCTTCAGCCAGGGAAGAGGCGCTCAGGAGTTATTTTCTGCCACATTCCAGTTTTCTGTGTGTTTTCTTCAACTGCTCACTGCTTCAACTTCTGCTGCTGGCTGACACCATCCTAACACTATTTGATTGCCAATTTGGTGAGACAAAGAAAGAGCTATTAGTCCAACATAAAGAAGAAAGTATGAACTCGGAACCTTGCTTTTTTTTTTTTAGCTGTAAAGTGCATAGAAAATACCTGGTCAAATTTATAACAGGAATTTATTCCTTTCCTTTCCTCTTTGATATGTCATATTTGGAGAACTGTTGGACTTCATGTAGTTTTACTTAAATTCTGAAACAGGATGAGAATACTGTTTCTTTTTTGTGAAGACTCTGCCTAAAGGACTCTTTCATATTATGGCTTTTTTTCCCAGATAGAATGGAATAATAAATTTCAACACTCACTTTATTGATGATGTATTGATTTAGATGAACTGTTTGCATTATTTCTATTTCTCTGGTTCTGGCAGTATGGGCTTTCCTTGTTCAGAAGTGGGGAATCTAATGCGGCCTTTAGTCCTGGGGTTGATGAGGAGCCCGAGACCAGCTCTGAGCTGATCTTTGTTGACTCTGCTAGGATGGGCTTTAGTCATTTTGCTCTTGTTTTCCAGGGGCTGAGTGCCCTCTGGGAAAATGACCCTCCCCACTGCCTACTCTGTGTCTGCCTGCATAGACACCTGCTCTCTAGTCCTCAGAAGTCTGCACTGTCTTCCTTTGCTCCTTCAGGATGATTTATTTTTTCAGCCCCACTTCCTCTGGACATGATAATCTCCTCAGACTCTAAAAGTCTCAGATCTTCCCATATGGTTTGAGCGTTCTCAGTTTGTCTGCTATCCCTCTCAGTTCTGGTTATGACAGTAAGAGAAACCCAGATGTGCTCTTCTATTGGAAAAAAGAGAGGTTTAATCAGCAAAATGATGGTTTCACAAGAACTTTATAACTATACTCTGAAAAGCATGAAGAACGCTCCTCTAGATCATTTCATCCAGAGGTCAATAAGTCCAGGAACTCAAGATCGTGTGACAAAACCTCAGAAGGATTTCCTATAGCCCTGGTTTATTACCAACCTCCCCCGCAATTGTGTGCATTCCTTGGCTGATAGGTGCAAGTGGGAAAGGGTAGGAAGGTAGTCCCAATCTACTTCTGCCTTGTTTCTCACTTGCTCACCCTTGGCCTTTGTACTTTGCTGTCTTGCCCCATGGAGGCTAGCAGCACATTCGATATGTAGAGAGGATCAATCAAGGTCCCAAGAAGAAACAGCAGACACACTTAAAGGAGGCTTATTCAGGAGAGTTCAACAAACAGGCTATTTATAAGGGTGTAGGCAGGTTTAAGAGAAACCAACAAAGGGTAATGAGGTATCTCCAGTACTGGCAACAGCTGGGAGTCTTCACCACAGGCTCAAAGGAGCAGGAGGGAAATGCTATCAGAACCCTGAGAAATAGCTGTCACTATACCATAGTGGGGACTATGGTCTTTTCCAGAGGGAAGGAGCCACTGTCTACTCTTGGTCACTCAAGGAAGGACTTCTGATTTTATTCTGGCTCCTTCTCCTCCCATCCTCAAGTTTCCTACCCATCTCTTCCAAGTGCCTCTCATTAGTTGAATCCAACCAAAAGGCGAAGGGAAAAGGAGCTAGAAGGACCCAATGAGCAGAGGTCAGCCTCCCACGAGACAGAGCAGGATGGGGGGTGTGGAAAGTACCTTTGGAGCGCTGATGCTGAAGCTGTCTCGCACCTGGGTAATTGATCCTCAGCTGACATTGCCTCTTTACTCTATAAGAGGGCTCCACGGGAGTGAATGGAATGGGTCAATGAAGTCTCTTAGACACTGATACTATGTAGGGTCTCCCTGGGTCTTTGGCTTGCAGATTCATCTCATAGCCTCTCAGCCTCTAACATCTTGGGGGAAGTTGCTCCCTGTCAACATGCATTGCTGGCAAATCTGCAGTTTTCTTTGATGCACTTTTTAGTTGTATTCCTTTTAGCAATGAATATCCAACCACAGCCAAATTGCTCTCCTCCACTCTCTTTCCCTAGAAATTAACCTTGTTTATGAGACATGTCTAGTTATATTGAAAGCTTTAGAAGGATTCAGCCCTCCTCATTCACCTCAACACACACACACACACACACACACACACACACACACACACACACACACCTATGTGGATAACTTGAGAACATGTCCTTTTGATCTTGGGAGAGAGAAACAGACCCTCAGGATTGGGATTGAGATGTTGCTGAATTGAGTATCAGGAGCCTCTTATGAGTGTGTGTAGCTTATAATTGAGTATCAGCACCATGTAGCCTCTTATGAGTGTGTGTAGCTTATAATTCAACATTTATTTTGGACATAACTCAGTGACTTCTACATACACAGATCCAATGTACTATTGGATCAGAGAAATGTACTATTAACTCCAGATACAGACTCTAAAACTTACACGGTGTGTGTATGGGGGGAGCAACATTGAAAGCGAATTATGTCACTAGTTTCTTATGCATAAACTTCTTTAATTCTTTGTCAAATGGGAATTTTTAGACGTCTCTAAAGGAGAGGCTTGGAGATGGCGACCTCTCCTAGGACACAATTTCTTGCCACAGCTATTTGAAAGGAGCTGTGGCAGGGCCGCTTGCCCTCCAGCAGACATCTGCGTCTGGGAGGGGAAACTCGAGCTGGGAGATGGCTGCTTTGGGCTGGGACACCTGCCAAACCTCAGAAGGAGCGTGATTACACCCTGGAGGGAGATCAGCCCCAGCGCTGACCCTTTGACAGGGGCCCTGGTGAGAGATGCTCCTGCCCGCCCTTGGCGAGCCGAGGACCTTGAGAAGCTGTCTTCCCTGCGTGAGAGACTCCTGAGTTTCTTACGCCACAAAACCATGGGGTTCTGCACCGTGTGCTAAGCAGCACGTTTCCTAGGGTTCTGAGGCTAATGCGTTTGCGCCCTTGTTCTATGGGGGTTAGTATTCATTTCTCTAGAAACTAAGGTGACGGACTCACCTGGCTTGCCCGGGACTGTCCCAGATTTAGCGTTGGAAGTTTGGTGTCCCAGAGATCCCTTCACCAGGTTCCCAGGAACCGATAAACTGGACAGACACACTCCTGTCCCACAGAGCACTTTGGGTGGTTGCGGGCAAGCTGAGTTTCAAGTGCAATAATACATGTTAGAGCTTTTTGTAGATTATAAAGCACTATGCCGACATTCTCCTTGTGGTTATGTCATGCTTTCTTCATTGACAATCCCTGACCCCGGGCATGTGTGGATCTAATAAATATATTAATAAATTGGTAGTTATAATAAATATATTAATAAATATATTAATTCTATATATTAAATAATAATTTAATATCATTAATAATTTAATAAAATAAAATAAATAAATATTAAGATTATTAAGTATCTCCTGTGTCCACTAAATATTGTGCTGAGTACTTTATAAACACCATCATTTTTATTTAATTCGTTTTTTATGATGTAATTGGTTTCAGGTGAACAGTTTAGTGGTTAGAAAATCATATACTTTACCTAGTGCTCCCCTTGATATTTCCAGCACACATCTGGCACCATATATACTTATCACAATATTATTGACTGTATTCCATATGCTTTACTTACTTCCTGGTGACTATTTTGTAACTACCAATTTGTGTTTCTTAGTCCCTTAATCTCTTTTATCCAGTGTCCCAACCCTTTTCCTCTCTGGCAACCACTAATTTTCTTCCTGTATCTATAAGTCTTAAACATCATCATTTTTAATCCTTCTAAAAATTCTGTGAATAGTTGTTATGATTATTTCTTTGCTCCTAGAGCTGATTTCCTTAATATGAGAGTCCTACTCTGTTTAGATTCAGGGCTGATGAAAACAGGTGAACTAGTATACTAGTAAATTACAGGTCTGGCTCCTAGAATGGGCCTGTTATTTTGCTATTCAACATAAATCCTGTGTGAAGTCTTTTAGCTGGTCACCTCTTGAGGACAGCCATAAGCCCAACCTGCTCTTGGTAGCTCTGCTCAGACTGTAAGGTCTGCAGGTCTAATTTAGATCCATTTGGCACAATCCAGCATCTTGAAAGGCCACAGGAGTGCGGGCTCAACTCCATTGTAATATATACATCTGAAAGCTTATATATTTTTCCTTGATAATGAAAAGAGTTCCCAAATAATGTTAATAAAATTATTGTATGGACATAAAAATAAGTTTCTAAAATACATATTTATCTTTACGATCTATCCTCTTAATTATATTTTCATTCAATTTTTATTTATTTGTGGTCAAATTTAAACTTTTATCCAAGCATTCATCTTTTTCTTCTCTTTGAGTTACATGTATTTTTTTAAATGCACTTCTTACCAACTCAACCTTCACCTATTAGGTTCGTTAAAACCCATAGATTATCCTTGATGAATTTGATGCTACAATTAAATCATTATGATAAACCACTTATCAAGAGATGCTTCCTCAAGGCAATTGGATCCCATGTTCAGGCACCAATTTGCTCATAAAAAGACTCTGAAGGAAAAATCTTTTATTCCATGATAGCAGCTAAATTTGATTATGTTATCCAAAGAAAAAATTTGTCTATTAGTCAAATCAAAGTCCTCAGAGCTTTCAAAGAAACCAATTTTCATTATATTTAGGGATTCTCATGTGTACATGAAATTTCTTAATCATCCAAAGTAATACTAAAAATAATTCAGTATTTCTCCCAAATGTTGTTAAAACAACTTCTTAGGATAATGGATTATAAGCCTGAGCCAAACTTTATTTCCAGCTAGCCACAGGGAAAAGACTTTTATGTGTGCTGATTCAAGATTCTCTTAGGGATTTTATAGGAAAAGAGAATGGTTAATCATGTTAAACTGGATACAAGAAAAAATAATGTCTGTTAAAAATTATTAGGCTAGCCAGTCAGCTAGGTGGGTAACCCTGGCTTCCCAGAAGTCCTTAATCTCATTTAGGTCTATCAGAAAAGTGCTCAAGCATTTTAACCGCAATGCCGCTTACTTCCCAGAGGAGGTTGTGAATTATACCATGCACAAAAAGTTCTGCCCCAGACCAAACTCAGGATGATTTTTATTCTCAATTGGAATATAACTTTTGTACCAAACCTTACCAGTAGTTTTTTTTTTTGTTCTAAAATAATATTTTTTTCTTAATATTTGATTTAAGGTGGTTAGCCCTTTTTTGGAATAAAACTGTCAAACGTTCCTTACCTCTAAAATAATGTTGCAAGATTTGAAAAATGTGAAAGTTAGACAAATGCAACACTTCTGATAAACAGTAGGATTTCATAACAGATAGAGCACTAAAGTAAGTTGCAAATATGATTTTAACACTAGACAGTAGTGTCTAGATCTACCTACCAACTTATAGAAATACGTGGTAAACCATACCATGGAGGGGCAATGAGTAATATCCAGAGCATGGAAATTCTATCGGACTGAAAACCTGGTTTCTTCCACCAATTGCAAGGAGAGAGAGAGAGAGCGAGAGAGAGAGAGAGAAGTAACACTAATCAATCAATAGCATATGACCTTTCTTGGATCCTGATTCAAACAAACACACTATAAAACAAAATTATGGCATAGGAAGTTGAAAATTTGAACCCTTACTGAGAATTTAATGATATCAAACGATTATTATTGAATTTTAAATTGTGATAATGGTGTTGAGTTTATATGTAAAAAAATCAACCTAGCCTGGCTGGTGTGGCTGAGTGGCTGAGTGTCAACCCATGAACCAAGAGGTCATCAGTTCGATTCCCAGTCAGGGCACATGCCTGGGCTTGATCCCCAGTGGGAGCATGCAGGAGGCAGCTGATTGATGTTTCTCTCTCATCGATGTTTCTATCTCTCTCTCCCTTACTCTTTCTCTAAAATCAATTTTAAAAATTTAAAGATCAACCTTAAGGCTTAGAGATTCATAAATAAAAAATTTGCAGGTGAAATTATATGATCTCTGGGATTTGCTTCAAAATAGTATAAGAAGAAGAGAAGTAAGAGGGGATATAGATTAAATGGAATTAATCTGAGTTGATTAATGTTGAGGCTAGGTGATGTATGTGTGAAAGTTCATCATATGAGTTTACTCACTTTTTGCTTATAGTGGGAACTCCAGTAAAAAGTTTAAATACAATAATGCCAGCAAGATTGGCTCTCTGAGAAAAACACGTACCAGATGATTTTACTTATATGTGGAATCTGAACAACAAAATAAATGAACAAATAAAACTAAAACAAACTCATAGACACAGACTGAGGGGAAGGGGTTGGGGGACGGGGTGAAAAAGGTGGAGGGATTAAGAAGTACAAATTGGTAGTTACAAAATAGTCATAAGGATGTAAAGTACAGCATAGGAGATCTAGTCAATAATATTGTAATAACTATGTATGGTGTCAGGTGAGTACTGGAAATATCGAGGGGGAACACTTTGTAAAGTGTATGATTGTCTAACCACTATGCTGTATACCTAAAACAGTAATATTAAATGCAAACTGTAATTTAAAAATAAATTTAAACACACACACACACACACACACACACACACAAATAAACAAAGATTGGTTCTCTGAGATGTTGCTCCTCTGGCCAAACTCTTGGAGCCCCGAGCGCATGGAGCCCAGAGCACAAACAAGCAGGCTGGAAGGCAGCGATGCCAATTGTCACACCATAACATGATGTCGGTGAACACCTTTCCTGTAGAGCGGAACATGATAGAAGGGAGAAATCATGGCTAGACGCAAAGAAATAGTTAGCGTTCTGCGCATTGTAGTGAAGGGGCAGCACGCATCTCCCTTTAGGATAAAAACAAAACAAACGTGATGGGTTTACTGGTTGTGGATAGAGAGGAAAGTAAGACAGAAAGAAATTAGTCCTAAATCAGGCTGGGACCGAACTGTGCTTGCCTAGTTTAAAGGGCACTGGGCCTCTCCTTCCTAATCACATGCTGAGAGGAGAACCTCGTCTGGAAAATTGGTTAGCCATCCACCTACTGACAGTGTGGAGTCGACAATCTTCAACCAGGCTCTTATTTATTCATCTTTCTCCTGTCTTCTTTCTTGCAACTTCTCCTCTCTCTCTTTTTTTTTTTTTTTGCACCCTTTTCTTCCTCCATCTTCCCCCTTTTCCATAAATGTTTCTCGCAAGAGAGAACTCTTTGATTTGGCTTGCTCAGAGGTCGCAGCCCTTTGCAGCAAGCTGGAAACCAAACGCTGACATTTCTTGTAATCAATTTGTCCCAGAAGTTGCTTTCTTCAGTTTTTTCATCACATGCGAAGGACTACATTGTTCATTGGCTCACAATATAAAACAGGAGTCTTGTTTTCTAGTTCAGCATCTCAAGGTAGGCGTTTGGAAGCCTGGAGGAGGGGGAGGAGAAAAAGAACAAGGAGAGGAGCCCAGTGACAAGGCCTCGAACTGGGACATGGAGGAACAGGGCCAGAGAGAAATCCCCATGCCTGACATTCAACTTGACATTCTTCCCTAATCCGTGTTAATACTACTCTTCTCCCCCACCTCAGTAAATGATAACCCCATCTTCTCAGTTGCACAGGCTGAAAACCTTGGTTTCATCCCGTTCTCATTCTTTTATATCTACATTTGATTCATCAGCAAACCCTGTGGGCAGACCTTCAATACACACCCTTAACCCACAAGCACCCCTCACTACCACCCTGCTGGGCAATGGTTTGGGTTATTATAATAGCTTCCAAATTCCTCATCCTGTTCCATCTGTTTGCCTTTTTCAGTGATTAATTGGCTTCCTAATGTACTCGGAGTAAAACCTGGTGTTGCCACACCGATGTTGCCACACTCGCATAAGCGTGTCTATGTGAGTCAGGGTGTATGTCTTGGGGAGGCAAGATGGACAGAAAAGAAAAATTGCCCTTTAGTTCAGGGCAGCACTCGTCTGGAGCCCAAGTGACATTTACAGGAAGACCTCCTCAGAGGCTCCAGCAAGAGTGCAGGCGAGGCTTCCAGGTGCCACTGGGTTCTGGCCAAACTCAAAGGGGAACCAGGGGACAAGCTACAAGCAGCAGGAGCGGCGGGCCTCAGCCAGGCTAAGACAGCGGGATGGGCACATGACAAGGTCCTAGACCAGGGAGCTAGAGGATGTCACGACCGAGGCCCCTGATCCCTCCTACCACAAGGCTGCAACACTTCGGGACAAAAACTCAACTCTCAGATGGCATCTTAGACAGGGGCCAGGAAGGGACGGGGAAGACTGAAAAATTACCAAGGACTTTTATCTAGAGAGCTGAAGAATGAACCCAAGGAATTCTAAATTGTTGCATTGAACCAAAGTTTAAACCTTTGGCTATTTTTCTCCTTGTTCTCTGCAGCTGGAAGTTCACAAAGATGTTTGTCTAGTTTCTTTTTACCCATCGGATGAGAAGAGTGAATAAACGACACCCTCATCATATGTACATGAGTTTCATCGCCCTGTGTATAGTAAGTGCATACACTCCGAAGCTCCTGCCGATTTGGGGTAGTGGGAAGAGGGTGGGTGCCAGCCTCATGTGGGTCTAGCTTTGAACCTGGCTCTTCCGCTCTGCTCCCTCCCTGTGGGAACTGGGACGGGCTACTTCACACTTACGAGTCCTGCTCATCTGTGGAATGGATTGAACACTCCTTATCGCGGAGGCCGATTCTGAATTTAAGTGGCTTCTGAACAGAGAGTACCCAGTGCAGGTCTTGTCATGTAAATGCTCAACACATGCCGATTTTCTTTCTTTTTTTTTTTCTTCAAATTTTTTTATTAAGGTATTATATGTGTACATATCTTACCATTGCCACCCCCCACCCCACTCCCATATATGCCCTCACCCCCCAGAGTTTTGCATCCGTTGGTTATGCTTATATGCATGCATACAAGTCCTTTGATTGATCTCTTATCTCCCCCACCTCTCCCTAACTTTCCCCCTGTAATTTGACAGTTTGTTTGATGCTTTACTGTCTCTGTATCTGTCTTTTTGTTCAAGTTTATAATGTTCTTTATTATCCATAAATGAGTGAGATCATGTGGTATTTTGCTTTCATTGACTGGCTTATTTCACTTAACATAATGTTCTCCAATTCCATCCAGGTTGCTGCAAATGATGAGAATTCCTTCTTTTTTATGGCAGCATAGTATTCCATTGTGTAGATGTACCACAGTTTTCTGATCCAGTCATCTGCTGACGGGCACCTAGGCTGTTTCCAAATCTTAGCTATGGTGAATTGTGCTGCTATGAACATAAGGGTGCATATATCCTTTCTGATTGGTGTTTCTAGTTTCTTCGGATATATTCCCAGGAGTGGGATTACTGGGTCAAATGGGAGTTCCATTTTCAGTTTTTTGAGGAAACTCCATACTGTTCTCCACAGTGGCTGCACCAGTCTGCATTCCCACCAGCAGTGCACGAGGGTTCCTTTTTCTCCGCATCCTCGCCAATAAACATAAGACGGGAAACCATAAAAATAGTAGAGCAATCCACAGGCAGCAAAATCTCAGACATATGCCAAAAGAAATTCTTCACTGACACTGCCCCTAGGGCAATGGAAGCTAAAGAGAAAATTAACAAATGGGACTACATCAAAATAAAAAGCTTTTTCACAGCAAAAGAAACCATCAACAAAACAACAAGAAGGCCTACTGCATGGGAGAACATATTTGCAAATGGCATCACTGATAAAGGTTTAATCTCCAACATCTACAGGCAGCTTTTACAACTTAATAAAAGGAAGATAAATGATCCAATAAAAAAATGGAACAGACCTAAATAGAATCTTTTCAAAAGAAGACAGAAGGAAGGCCAAGAGACACATGAAAACATGCTCAACGTCACTAATTATCCGAGAGATGCAAATCAAAACAACAATGCGGTACCATCTCACACCTGTCAGAATGGCTATCATCAACAAATCAACAAACGATTTTCTTTTCTTCCCACATGGAATAATTTGCACACTGACAGACAAATGGCAAATTGTTTCCTATTTAATTTAGTCCAATTAACTCCCAATAAATTGACGTAAGTGTTTGATGGGATCACCCAAATTCAGGTATTGACACATTGAGAAGACATACCATTTTTTTATTTATTCCAGTTCCCACTATGACCTGTAGATGTCTCTGTGAATCTTCGTCTGTGCCCAGCTATGGCTAAAGGCACAGAAGACAGCTCAGCTAAGGATCATGTATAAAGCACAGGAGATGGTGTGTGAAAAGGGAAGGCACCGGGCACTCTGCCTGTGCACTTAACTTCCTCTGTGCCCCACGACGGGGTGAGGAAATGAGATGTTCCTCTAATTTTACCCTTTGCACCACATTTGCCTTTGGCCTTAGCGTGGGAGTATAAGCACCGAGCAAGGGACTCTGGGTAGAACAGCCAAATCTTCAGGGTCCTTCTGATGTGTCTCTCCCCCATCCTCCACCGCACACACCTGAACCAGGATGAAAACTCAGGGCAAACACCTGCTTACAGCTGTCATGGGGGCATTTCCACACGAAGCTGTTCTTTTCCATGGGACATGATTTGACTTGCACGGTGACCTGGGCAACAACCAGCTGAGTAAGGAGGGCTTCTGTCTGGGACAAAACATTTAGTATTTGTTACAATTGACCCAAGCAACTCAGAGTAGAAGAAACGGCCATTGGAAAGGTGAGGGACGGGGATTTAATAAATCAGTTGTGCAATATTTATAAATGACATTTTTTATTCCATGAAGATAGAATTTCTTACAACCCCATAAGATAGATACACATACATGTGCATGAATTGATGGGCCTGGTGTCTCCTGAGCTGTACTGTCTGAGGCATAAAAGGCTGCCGGTGACTAATGTGACATGGGGGTGGTGGTGACCCGAGGGGAGAGGATGAACCTCCCCTCGGCATTCTATTTCATTTTGAAGAGGGTAAAATGAGGATTTGCTTTCTGTTAGGGTCAGGGTTCTGTGCTTTCTTCCTGACAAAAGTTTGAGACAATTTGAATGGAATAGAGTTTGCCTTTTACTTTCTGGATTTCCTCAGCTTTTTTGTTTGTTCTCTTTAGTCTGCCTGGTCTTCTTGAGCAAAGCTGAGCAGATTGTCAGCTGAGCTCCTCCTCCTCAGGGAGTCCTGGGCTCCAGCTTTGTTCTCCCTGCTGCTAGTCTGGGAGACGGCGGTGTTCACGGAGCAGTCCATGCAGGAGGAGAGTGAGACAGCGTCTGCGGGTCTGCTGTCCTCAGAGAAGATGATCTCATCTCCTTGGAGACGTGGTGGAAGCTATTTAACCCCAGGAGTTTGCTGGGCAGAGGTACCTGAAGTCAGCCAGGGATGAGAAGGAGAGACATAACACTTGAAAGCATAGATCAGTGGTTCTCAACCTTTCTAATGCCGCGACCCTTTAATACAGTTCCACATGTTGTGGTGACCCCCAACCATAAAATTATTTTCGTTGCTGCTTCATAACTGTAATTTTGCTACTGTTATGAATCGTAATGTAAATATCTGTGTTTTCCGATGGTCTTAGGCGACCCACAGGTTGAGAACCGCTAGCAGGGTCGCCTAAGACCATTGGAAAACACAGATATTTACATTACGATTCATTAACAGTAGCAAAATTACAGTTATGAAGTAGCAACGAAAATAATTTTATGGTTGGGGGTCACCACAACATGAGGAACTGTGTTAAAAAGGTTGAGGACCACTGGCATAGATGAAGTAATGAGCTGTTAGATCAGGAAGGAGCCCAGGAGACAAGGAAGGGCAGAACCTGGAATCATAGTCACAGCCACACGTGGGCTGCCTGGGGCTTGCTCCCTGCAGGGTCCCCTGTGAACAGGGGGCGGTGGGCCCTGCTCTGGCCCAGATGGTTGTGGGTTATACCTGCTGCCCAGGGCAGTTATTGATAGCACTCCTTTCACTCTTAACGGCATCCTGATGTGGACGATAAATTATTGACACCTTACCTCTTCACTTCACTAGATATCCTGTCAGCATCCCGTCAGGGTGCTATGATTGACAGCCAGTGAACCATATATAAAGCTTCTTAAGGACCAAGAAACTGGTGTAGAATTGGGCACGGGCTTTCTCTGAGAAGCAGTGGATTTCCTAGCTTCTATTTTGTGTTTAATTTAAATTATTTCTGCTTTCTTTTGGTTTTTCTATGTCTTCTTTCCTTCTGGCTAGCAAAGTGATGGCTTTAAAATCAATATTATACTGTCAATTGCTTTTTTTTTTTGTTAAACTAAAAAAAGTATTTAAGTTTCTCTCTAATAATGGATAGCTTGTTTCCAGTTTATGGCCACTGCATATACATTGGTACTTCTGATTTGCTGTATTTATTTCTGTTTTTTCATCTGTAAATAAAAAAAAAAAATCATAGAATTTCTGGGAGGATTAAATGAGATAATGATTATAAAAGCACTTAATACCTGGAAATAAGTTAAATAAAATTGGCTATCATCATTATTATTATTTTTGAATATTATTGACTCTATAATTATTTTTCCTTCCCCCAGAGAGGCTCATATCTGGGCCCTCTGACTTGTGAAATGGAGACTCTATGTCATTTCAGGGTCAGCGTCAAGACCATGGCACGTCTCCATAAAGATGCCGTCCTAAAGCATCACTCAGAACCCTACTGAAGGTCCAAGTGAGGTTCCAAAGTTCAGGTGGCCTGTAATCCCCCTTAGTCCTCAGTTTCAAAGTGAATCAGATGATTTATTTATTTCTGCAGGGGCCAAAATGCCATTTGAACATTGCCATTGAGACAGACGTTTCTCTCGTCTCCTTTTAAAAAGTTCAAAACACCAATGGGAGTGGGGTTGTGAGAGATGGGCGGATGAGAGAGGCCCTTCAAAAGGCTGCGAAGCAGAAGGAGATGCAAAGAGTGGGCCTGCCACGCTTGCAGCAGAGGTTTGTGTGGCGGACTCCTGTAGAGACCTGAGCAAAATATGGCAGTGCAAGGAGCTGCCTCAACTTTTATGTTTGGAAACGTGTTTTTCAGATGTTCTTCCCAGCCAGAAATTGTCAGTATGATAAAGAGACAGCTGTCTGACCTCAAAAGAAGGTGACCTCTGCCTCCTAAATACCTCGCTCAGTCCCGGGCTTTCTTTAGGAGCCACCTTTGGATGAAAACCAATTTTCTCTTTGCTCTTCCCCCCATCCTTTTCTTTTCTTAAAAGCTTTGAACAAATGGCAAAAGATAAGAAGGCTTTGCTCCAGATGTGCAAGGTTTCCTAGAAGAAAAATGATCTAAAAAGCTTCTCTCCTACCTGCCCTGGTAAGGCGAGGGGAGGACTGGGCTTGACGTGAGAAAGCTTCTCAAATAAAAACTCTCTTTGTCAGAATTTCCTCTCTAGCTCCCGTCCTACAGAGGCTCATTCTGACAAGCTGTAGGCTCTCTCCACTGACCAAGAGCAAAAAGGAGCAAGAGTAACTCAAAGTAGGGCTGGTAAGGCTGAGAGTTTATGGAGCTATTAAGATACAAAAGGAAGATGCTAAGTCCACCCGCAAAGAAATAGGAAACATGTCAGGAGACAGAGGAGAAAAAAGGACTCCTCCCTCCCAAATAATGATAATGATGATGATAATAATAATAATAATAATAACTCAAGACCCACTATCTATGTTTAATCTTATTTACTTTTAGAAGGCTTACAGAATAAAAAAACAAGTAAAAATGAAAATATGGAGTACATTTTAATAAAAACAGATCAGTATGTGGTTACTGTCTGCCTGCTTAGTGCATAGCCTCTATTTTTCAGGGCCACAGGAGTGACAGATGGCACTATTATGGACTGAATGTTTGTGCTCTCCCCCCCCTCCCCCCAAACGCCAAATTCGTATGCTAAAATCTGAACCCCCAATGTGATTTTATTAGGAGGTGGGGACTTAGGAAGGTAATTAGATTACGAGGTTAGAACCCTCATGTGTGGGGTTAGTGTCCTTTTAAGTAGAGACATGAAAGCCTGCTCTCTGCCAGGTGAGGACTCAGCAAGACAGCCCTCTGCAAAGCAGAAAGTGGCCTCACCAGACACTGGATCTGCCCACACCTTGATCTTCGAAGTCCAGCCTCCAGAACTGTGGGAAATAAATGTTTTGTTGTTTAAGCCACCCAGTCCGTGGTAATTTGTTTCAGTAGGCCAAACTGAGATAGCACAGAGAAATTAAATCCATAGATAGCCCCCCAACACTTTATTCTGGCCTTTAAATTTTCTTCTCAGACACAGACTCTAACAAAAGTAAACCAAACCACTCCGAGTTTCAGATACTTTCCTGTCTATACCCATGAGTTAGGAAAATGGCTTTTGGCAGAAGTGAGGAAAGGTGTGACCACATAGTGGGTGTCTGTGGAAAGACTGTATTGTGGGGGTGATGGTGGTGTCAATGTGAAAGAATCAGCGAATCGGGCTCTACGCCTTACCACAGCATTTGAAGGGAGACCAACGAGGTAAGTGCCAGGCCTTATGATAGTTACAATATATAAATTTGCATTTAATCCTCACAACAGCCCAATGAATGGAAAATTTGTATCATGGTCAAAGTCAGATATCTACAAGGGGTAGTAAGTGAACAAAGGTCAAAGATGAACCCATTGATTTACTGTGCTGTGTGCAGGCACGTTTGCTCTGTAATTTGAACTGAGTGGGGTTCTGTAGAGTGGGGGCCAGAATTGGTGCCCTGGCAAGCCAAAGCCACAGGCCCTCTGACATCATGGTAGCCAAAGAGTCAGCTCCGTAGGCAGGGATGAAGCACATGCAGAGAGGAGGAGAGACCAGGGCCCACCAAGGGACAGGTGTGTGCATGTCCCCCCTCCCTCAGACACACGGAATGAAAATCACCCACAAGTTTTTTGGAGCTCTAGGCGATGCTGTAGTATAAGAGTGGAGAATCCTGAACTAGCCGGAGTAGATTTTGTTCCTTGCAACCTTGCTATGGACTCTGACTGGCTCCTTGTCCTTTCTACCATAGTTCATTGCCCTTCCTAAGCACAGAAACACAGCAGTTAATTCAGTAATAAGGTAACAAAGAGAAGGAGAATACAAAGAAGGAATCTGATTGGGCGGCTTCTCTCTTCCCAGACCAGGTAATGAACATGTTTGCAGATATTTTTGTTCCACATTATCAGAGTTTGCTGAAGGAATGTAAAATCTCTTCTCTTGAGTATTTGCAAAGTGGATATATAACTGCCTATAAGCATGACTCAGGTGCAAAATTCTTCTGCCTGACACTTAATGAGTGCATTTTTCAAGTCTAGTCCAAGGATGTTTTTGTAAAATATCACAGCAAGTTCCTTGCTGTATGTGCAAGTTCTTCCCGCCAAGTCTAATACAAGGCCACATGCCTTGCTCTTTCTAAAAGGTACTGATTCTACGCATGACCAGAAGAAAATTATTTGTCATGAGGAAAACTACTTTTCTTCTTACCTATAGCCTTTTAAGGAGAATGGATCTTAATGAGGAGTCTTGGTTTGTGGAGTGTGGAAAAGTGGGTAAAGGTGTAATTTTTGAGTGAGGAGAGACCTAAATTGTTTTGCATAAGAAAAGAGATGTGGGAGATGCTAGAGTGGTTTTCAACCTTGATTTCACATTGGAATCACCTGGGCAGTTTTTAAAACTAGGAAACCTGAGTCTCTCTCTCAGAGATCCAAATTCAATTAGTCTGGGTGGGTTTGAAGCATGATAGCAACCATGCTTGGGTAAAAATTGCTGTTTAATATTTTAACCCTGCTGTTTGGCTTCTGTACTTATTTGCTTGCTAAAACAATAGAAAAGTTATTTTGATTTTCTGAACTTATGTATGCTATCCCAATCGATTGAATACTCCATTGATGGTGGTTTGAATATCCCATTGATTGTGATCTCACTGGTTATCGAAGCACACTCTTCTGGGAACCAGGACAGCTCAATTACCCTAAATTGTCTCAGTAGCTACAGATAAAGAGTTTCGATTGACTCAGTGGTCCCAGAATCTGGACAGCACAATTATTCTAAATTGCCTTGGTGGCCCCAGATAATGTGTTTCTGTTGATTCAGTGATCTGTAGACCCAAAACTATAGATAACTAACTTGCTCAATTTCGCTTCTGTAACTGCTTAGTGCAAACCAGGTTCCTCATTCCAAACCCAGAGTTGTAATCGATACCTTTGTGATATTCTGCATATAAGCCAGATGTGGCGAGCTTTTTGGCGCTGTGAGATCTGGAGCTTTTGCTCCTCGTATGCCGCCGGCCTTTAATAAATGACTCCATAATTCGACTTTTTGAGGCGTCCTTTGTGAGATTCGGGGTACAATGCAACAGGTTCCACTGGTGTACATTTTTTTTTTTTTAAGAACAACTGGTATATAGAAATGAAGATCTGGTGTTTGTGCTTGTTGATGAAATTTTCCTGTGCCATAGAACATCTCTTAGAACCTTCTTTAGAAACTCTGAAGTGATTAGAAAATCTCTAATGCGTAGGAAGTGTGAATGTCTTTTTCTTTCATATGCAGTGAAGTAGCAAGTCTGGCCAACGTAGGTATGGAGGGACAGAATGTGCGCTCAACATCTTGGTGGCATTTCGGCAAAACAGATTTAATAGCTGCAAAGAAACAAAGAGAGGAAAGGGTTAGGAAGGGCTAATGTATTAGTGATATATATATTTTTTGCTTCTAGCAAGTAAAAGTGTTTTCAAACACAGAGGCATCTCTTTTTAGTAGGATAAAAGTATAGTGCCCACGTTCCAAATGAGGAATTCTTTAAAAACACCCACCCCCCAGTAAAGCACAAACCAACCCGAAACCATCCTTTCCCCTTGACCCATGCTTTGCCTCGGACATTTTATGATTCGAGGGATAATTATGTGGTTTGTAAATTTTCCAGATCTTTGTTTCTCTGGCTTTTAGACATGTCACTGCTTTTCTGCAGAAAGTAAAGATGAGGTGATGGGCTGTGGGAAAAGATCAATCCAAGGCCTGGCCAGTCCAGGTCTTCACAGTGAGGCATCCTTCAGCTTTTAATGATGAGACAGAAGGGTCAGCACAGAATAATCCAGTCAGTTCATTCTGCCATCCACTGGGGACACTGGCAAAACAGTCATTAGTAAGAGAAGTTGAAAAGTTTGAGTAGAGTGATGACTTCAATTTTTGGTGTTTCATCAGATGCTTGATGAATGTACTGATGAGGATAAGAGTACATGTAGCCATTCAAAATATTATCTGTAGAACATTTCCTCCATGCCAGGCACTGTACTAAGCATAAAGAAAGGATAGCCTTCATCTTCGTGGTCTATTTTATCTCCTCCAGGCTTTCTTCTCGAGGACAATATTCAGCTGCATTTTTTCAGAAGGAACCATTGCAACTATGTTGACATTTACGCCCCTAATAAAGCTCCTGATTTGAAGGAATGGATGTGTTCAGGGGAAACTCCATCTCCCTACCAACTATCCAGGAATGCACCAATCTTAACAAATATCCAAAAATAGGGCTGAAGATCCTGTACTACATCTAGGGTTTCTGTTAGAATTTCCATCTTGAAGAAGAGCTTAAGTCGTATTTGGGTCTCCTCACATTCTAAAACAAAACAAAATTAAAATCACCATGTAGAATTATTAAAGTCCGTACTAATAATATTATAGAATATAAATTTACATTAGCTTTTTCACTCATGGCCTGTGATAGGACATATAAATTTCAAATAAAAAATAGGTGCCCATCACTTAAAGCAAAGGAATAAAGTGTAATAAATCAAACCAAAGCATTTCTAGAAGAATTGATCTGCTGATTCTTAGAATCCACAATTAACACTGAACCAAAAAGGCTAGTTTTCAACTAGACACAAAGTGCTTTTTCTTGTTCTGTATTGTGTTTTTGTATTTGCTCCCTATTCAACCTTTGGGAATAGATTATTTTCCTTTTTCATCACCAGTGTTTCCTCCTCAGCTCTGGCTGCTCATCTGGGCTGTTTTCCACCTTCCAAATCTTTAAGCAACCCACAAATTCAGTCTTCTCTGGGCACAATTTTGAAATCACAAGCTAAATGGTTTTGTCAGCTCAATAAGTTCTCTTCACCTAAAAAAGTTAAAATAAAAGAGGATTAACAGGCATCTGGAAGAGAGCTCTATATCTTGGCAAGAAAAATCAGACTTTTCCAAAAGCTATCATGGGATTTAGAGAAGAAAAGACCCTACCCAACTGGCCAAATTTGTTTCCTCACATGCCTTAAATATTGATAACAAGATGTCTCAGATTGTCCTAATTATTTGTGTGTGTCTCTCTACATGCTTGTGAGCCCCAAGAGAGCCAGCAGTCGGGGGACCTGTGTTGTAGTCACAGAATTCTTCGTTGCTCTGCGAAAATAGCAGCCAGTAAGATGCTTTCTCCGTGATGACTTCCCATTGCTCTTTACAGAAGGTAAACTTGTAGAACATTCTGTAGTTGGGTCACCCATCCTCCAGTTAAATAGCATGTGTGCTCATGATTGGGAGAGAACTGGTCCCTGCCTTGCCTGATGATTAACTTTCATTATCATTACTGGTTCACAGGAGATTCTCAAGGCGACGGGGAACTCCAGCGAGGAGCCGCCTGCCCTGGGAAATGTCACTTCCCACTTCTCCTCCATGGAAGCCTGGGCCCCACAGGCCCTGCAAGCCTTCTGGCACAAAGCCTTGTATGTCTCTCCTGGCAGGAGGCACCTTCAAGCTGATCTGAAAGTGGCCAAGATCAGAGGAAGATAGAACGGAGCCAAGCTGACTCCTCAACAAAAGCGTCATTGAGTATCTGGGACATGTTTTGTCTCAAAAGCCCTAGGGCCTAGCATTGTGCATGGCATGGGATAGACGCTTAAGAACTATTTGCTGAATGATTGGACTTGAATGTCTATTTTTATTATTTCAGGTTTTCAAAAACGTTTATTACCAACTGGAGGAAATAACACATAACCTCTGCTCGGAGGCTGGTGGAGCCCAGCAGGTGGGTGTGACAAGTCTCTGCTTGGCTCAGGTGCTGCTCCAGGTGGGGCTCTTTCCTGGCCGCCCCCGGGGGCAGCCTGGTAGACCTGGGCTGTCCGGGCATCATCGGGCTGGATCCCTCCTGGCCGCTGTGTTCTGCCAGGGCCGGGCCTCCACCAAGAGCAGTGCAGCCATTGTTTCTGGGCTGGGACACTGCCGCAGGGTCCTGGGGCTCGCTCGCCAGCCTCTGCCAGGCACACACACGGACTGGAGCATCTGGAAGACTGCAGGGGGCACGGCGGTGAGCTTCAGCGGGTTTCCCCCACCCCCTCCCCGCCTAAGCCTGCTCCATCTCCTTGGCGCTCAACACCTTCTCGGCCTCAGCACGGGCTTCTGCGGGCCTTGAATGACTGACTACTCTAAGTGACATTTACCAATGAAGAAAGGTGGTCTTTTGAGAGAATCCTAGGTCTCATTCACCTATCCATCCAGTTTGCACATAGTTCTGACCACCTCGGATGCTTCACTTAGCATTTTATCTGAAACTAGAGGCCCATCCTGTCTATTGCTATATCTTCAGCACCCAGAATGAAGCTCAGGGACAGCGAGGAACCCTCAAAATGGGATAGGTTGGATTTTCTGTCAGCTAGCATTGCTCGCATTGCATATGTCTCCAAACTATTCCATGTACTGAAGCCCAGTGGCGGCTGGGAGAGGTGGCTCTTGTGTTGGGCTTGGGACCTTCCGTCACAGGCCACTTCCCCATCCACTAGCCAGCCTCTGCCTGCACCGTGTCCGTGCCTACCCCGCTCCTCACACTGGCTCATGGGATTACAGTAGATATACACGCTCCGGAGGTTCTCTGCATTTACTCAGAGTTCACTTTTTAAGATACAGAGTCTGGTATTTATTTTAGTCATTTCTGTTCTTATCGTATTTCATAAGATCCATAACATGCTGGAGGTCAAAGGGGCGGTTTTCCTCTAGTAGAAAAATGTTTGACCAATGCCTTTGGCAAACTGTTTTCTCTGTGCTGCTGGTTAAGACGGGTCTCCTAAAGCTCCCAGACTTCAGGCTAGGGAAGAAGAACTGCACCGAAGGCTGTGCAAGATTTCCCCCGGCCTCTGCAATGTCCATTATTCGATAGTTGCGTCCCCAGTCCCTTTCTGAACCTACCTTCCATAACAGAGGGAGACGCTAACAGAGAGAAAGATATTTGCGTGGAAATATTTGCTGCAGTTTACAAAGCTTTTTCACATGTTATATTTTTAACTTTTTGTTTTTTAAATATATTTTATTGATTTTTTACAGAGAGGAAGAGAGAGGGATAGAGAGTTAGAAACATCGATGAGAGAGAAACATCGATCAGCTGCCTCTTGCACACCCCCACTGGGGATGTGCCCGCAACCAAGGTACATGCCCTTGACTGGAATCGAACCTGGGACCTTTCAGTCCGCAGGCCGACGCTCTATCCACTGAGCCAAACAGGTTTCGGCTCACATGTTATATTTTTAAAATATTTGCCATTAAACTGAAATGTGTGCTGTGCCAGTTTTAGAGATGAGGAAGTAGAGGCTTCGAGTGGTTAACTAATGCCCTAACGGGGAAAGGAGCTGTCGATTCAACCGGAATCTCCTAAATATGAACGGGAAGTTTTTTCACTCCCAAACTATGCTGCAAATAAGTCTCTGAGGTTTGCTAGGGGTTTTGTTTCCCACTTACTTCCCTGTGGACAGTGTGCTTCCCCACACTTGTTAAGCTGGTTCACATCATTAAGACTCTGTGTAATGCGGTACCCTCTGCCTGGAAGAGCTTGCCCTCTTTTTTATTTATTTGTTTTAATATTCATCCCTCAGATCAGAGCTCAAGGGCGACAGGGGGCACACTGGTAAGAGTGGGCCCTGGAGCCACACCATCTGGGCCCCAATCCTGGTGTTGCCAAGTATCTTGTTAGACCTGGTGTGGTGGCTTAGCCTCTCAGTCCTCTCCCATCTGTACTGTGGGGAGAATTCTGATGCTTATCTTCAAGGGCTGGTAAGGAAGAAATGTAAACAACACATTGCCTAAAGAGTGTTCAGAGTGCTGCTGCCTCCCAAGTTATAACCAGTCTCCCCTGCTTTTCTAAAATTGCCTCTTGATCATCCTGGGGTTTCCAATCAATCACTCCTCACCAGAGAGAGAAAAATGAAAGGAGAGAAAAAAAGGAGGGGGGAAGAGAGAGAGAGAGAGAGAGCGAGAGCGCGTCTATAGCAAATAGTCAGATATAGAGAAAACTTTGCCAGCTATAGGGAAAACAAAGAATAGTTATGTAAATGTATCAGCGTTCTTCTGTGGAGGGTTGGGCAGACGAGAGGAGACATAGCTAAAAATGTCACTGCCTGTCCTGGCAGACACATCCCGGCTCAGAAAGTTCTGTGCTGAATCCAGGAACCAGCACGGGAGTCGGGAACCCAACTCAGCAACTCCGAGGGAGGGAAGGAAAATGGAGAAGGAAGGAAGGAGGAAGGGAAAGAGGAAGGATGACATAAGTCATCTTTGGATAAGTCATAGTGGCAGGTGGGATGTATTTATGTTTGAAGGAATTACGTAGGCTTTTTTTTTAAAATGACAATCTTTTTATGAATTTTTTTTGGCTTAGCAATAAGACCCACAAAAAGCATGTATTCAGCCAGGATGTCAGTTGCTCAGCTCATTAAAATATTAAGTGAAACACTGATGACAATTATATAACACTGAGCACAAGTGTGACTTTCAGTGCATAACCAAGTGGGTCAAAGTTTGTTTTGTTATTTTCTTGTTTCTTTTTTATCTTAGACTTTTGATGAAGTTTTCTTTTAGTAGGTAAAATGTAAGTTGTCAAGTTTGGTGAGGATAATTTAAGGATAGGGACACTTAAATGAACCAGACGTCTACTTCTGAATGGCAACGAAAGTCTCCCTGCACTTCTCTTGGGATTGCATTCATTCATTCAACAAAGATTTTTCTGGGCCTTCACTACATGCTATGTCTCGTACTGTATGTTGGAAATACAGTACCAAGCAAGAGAGATACTGACCCTGTCCTCATTATGAGGCCCTTCTTCAAGCTTGTTTATCTGGGCAATACCTTGTGTTCTAATCTTTCTCCTAATCATATGAAATATATGTCATCTAAGACTTCCCCTGCTAGGCTCTGCTATAAGAAATGACTACTGATTATTAATGAATATTGGTAGTCACGGAGGTATTGATGGGAAAATACAGTTATATAAGTTACCTTCCAGTAAGCATTTGTACCTGAAATATATAAAAGTATACATCTGGAAACATATAAAGCCTTAACACACAGAATTGAATTTCTGCTAGTGGGATTTCAAGCATACACATCCTTTTATTTATGTGTAACTCCCATGGGCATACCCATCTTTTGATGGTGATAACATAATTAGAGTTAGCATTTATTGAGTGCTTGCCAAATACTAAGAAGAATTGTGCTATGCATTTTAAATGAATAGCCTCATTTTATCTTTAAATTCTACAAGGTGTCAAGAACTGTGAAGGATCTGAGATTTTGCTCCATTTGCAAGCTTTTGGATGCTGGCAGAAGACACGAGACCCCTGGGTCAGAGACAAAGGATTGTATTACTCATGACTTATCCAGCAGCATGGACACCAGCATATTTGTAGAGTTATACTGGCCCTAAAGTTCCATGGGGATGCCAGCATACACGTGGTCTGTGCTATAATAGAGGAACTCAAAACGTAGTAAACCTGAATCTTTTATAATGGGCAGTAAGCATGCCTGCCCTTTGCTCTGAAGGGAGACACTATTTCCATCTTCAAGGCTGCTTGCTATACAAACTTCTTGAGAAGGTAGTCTAGAACAAAGGACAGTCAGTGTCTTACAAGATATGTAGAAAAATGTGAGACTTGTGGAGAACTTCTCACCAAAATAGATATTGTGAACATTCCTATATTATAATGAGTAAACTGAGTCTTAAGGAGTCTGATTAAGTAACTTGATTAAGGTCACAAATTAGCACATGTAAGAATAGCATTGGAACTAAGCAAGCTGATTCCAGAGCAGGTGCTCTGCATAAGCTGTGTTTTAGTTTAGATCACCTGAAAGCTGAATCTGAAATAGTACCTCCTTATTTAAGAGGTGCTTGGCAATTCCAAGACCACAGCCTGATTATGATATCCTCCAGAACTTCTGAATATGGAGATCATCTCATGAGGTAAATAACAATAAGCATGCTTTTTAAAGACTTTTATTGAAGTACTAGAGGCCCAGTGCATGAAATTCGTGCACTGGGGGGTGGGGAGGGTGTCCCTCAGCCCAGCCTGCACCATCTCCAATCTGGGACCCCTTAGGGTCAGGCCTAAACCTGCAGTTGGACATCACTCTCATAATCCGGGACTACTGGCTACCAACTGTTCGCCTGCCTGCCTGCCTGATCACCCCCTAAACACTCCCTGGCCAGCCTGATCGATGCCTAATTGCTCCCCTGCTTGCCCGATCGCCCCCAACTGCCCTCTCCTGAAGGCCTGGTCCCCCCCGCCAACTGCCCTTCCCTGCAGGCCTGGTCGCCCTCAACTGCCCTCCCCTGCAGACCTGGTTGCCCCCAATTGCCCTCCCTTGCAGACCTGGTTGCCCCCAACTGTTCTCCCCTGCCGGCCTGGTCGCCCCTAACTGCCCTCCCTTGCTGGCCTGATCGCCCACAATTATCCTCCCCTGCCGGCCATCTTTGACCACATGGGGGCAGCCATCTTGTGCGAGGGCATGAGGGTCAATTTGCATATTCCCTCTTTATTATATAGGATAATTGACATACCATAAGATCTATCCATTTTAAATGTACAACTTAATGATTTTAAAATAAATTTATAGAATTGTATAATAAAAAAAGAGGTACTTGGGTAAGCACTAAGGACTTATCCTGTCTGGATTGGCACCCCTTAGCTACTTATTAATTTCCTTATTCTAAACCATTCACTGAACTGAATGTGATCCAGGCATAGATTTAAGAGTTTTGTGTTACAAAAGGTTGACCATTTCTACTGCACAATTTAGCATATAGTTGTTTTTTTATTTTATTATGGTTTTATGTCTCCCATTTTCAAAGGTTTCCTTAATTATCCAATCTGTACTTAACACAACTTTTGGGTAAACCAAACAAGGAATGCAAAAATGACACATTTATTTCCCTGAGTATAACTTTGGCAATAATTATACACTTGTTTAACCAGATGAATATCACCAATTGATAAAGAATTAAAAAGCACTAATTTTGATAACTTTTATTAGCAATATAGTATATGGGAGGTTCAGTATATATCTCCAGAATTCTAGTTATTTATGCTAGCATGCTTAGCAGAATTTTTAGAGACCATTTTAGGCTCACATAGAGTGACACAGATATTCATGTGGCAAATCTAAATATCACAGCCCAATCGGTTGTCATGTCAAGATACTTTACACTTTATTCTCCAACTCCAAATCTGTTGTTTTTAAACCAGATGGAAATGCTATGAGAGTTAGAATAAAAGGAGACAAAGAACATTGAACTCCTCCAAAGCTGAGATTTGTTACTAGTGAGTGAGCTGTGCAAACTTCAGTCAACACTTTTAGCTTCAGTTTTCTGGTTCACTAAATGGGGCTGGGGTATGTGACACATGCTCCCCCTGACCCAGTACTAATTGGAATATGATTCTGATCTAGCATATTCTATTGGGAAGCCAGTACCTAGAATTGAGTTGTATACTCTGTATTTTATAGTTAAGAACAAGGACTTTGGCGCCAGACAGACCCAGGTTTGGATCCTAGCTCTCATGGTTGCATGACTTTGGGAAAATTGCTAAACATCTTTGATTCTTTATAAAATGGAAATGATAATAATAGCTTTCTTTTCATCAGTATTTCTACATAAAACTGAACTAAAGAACCTCCTTTGACCTCATATTTCTATTCTGTTATCAACATATCTCTGACTTTTCTTTCAGAGCCAAGTTTCCTAAGAATTGTCTCATGATTACCTCTACTTCCCCATCTTCCTTTGACCTTATAAGAATGTGACTTCTACTCTTATGAGATTTTTCACTAAGATCACCAGTGACTGCCTCTGGCTTAATCCAAAGAACATTTCTCTGTTACCTCTCAGAGAAATCCAACATAGCCCACAATTCCCTCCTTCTTGAAATACTCACTTCTGTTGGCTTACAAGAATTTGCCTTTTGCCTCCTTGTATCTTCTCTTTCCTGTGGGACCCTCTTCTTCTGCTTGTCCCTCACAAATGTTGTTGTCCCACAGGGTCTTAGTCTAGAGCCTCTCTTTCTTTGCAAAATCTGGATATTTTATGTATTTTCATGTCATTAATTACCACCTACCACATATGCTTGATGACCCTTGAATCTTTATCTTTAGCCCACATTTTCTCGGAGCTTCAAATTTCATTTTCTGCATTAGTTTCCCTATTTTTGTGATGGAATCACCATTCAGTCAGTAGCCCAAGTTAGAAACTTGCACATCATTTTTTCTTTTTCTTTCCCCTAATCCCCCATATTCAGCCAAGCAGGTCTTGTTGATTCTACCTCTTGAACCCATCTGTCTTTTCCATCTCAATAGCCTTTTTGGAACCAGACCACCATCATCTCTCATCTGGATTACAACATTCTCATCCATCTCCTTGACCAGTCTTGCTGCCATTCTTCACACCACAGCTAAATTGATCACATCATTTCAACAGGTTTACATTGCCCCCCAGCTGAAGTCCAGGTTTTTGACAATGACTTATGAGACCTTTTGTGATGTGGGCTCTGCTCACCTCTTCAGCCTCCTCCATGCCTCCTCTCCCTGATCTGTCCCCAAACACTTGATGCTCCACTAAATAGAGCTTCTTCTGGTTCCTCACATTAGCCATGCTCTTTCCCACACTGGGCCTGTGTATTTGTCCTCTTGGGTGGAAAACTGCTCCCCAAACTGCCCCCTCATCTATCCATATCTCTGCCTCCAAGAAGCCTTCCCTGATCTGCAAAGCTCCTGCTGGGCATGCTCCCATATGCCCCCCCTGTATATTTCCCCAGTCATCACATTTGCTGTGATGTATTATATATAATTGTGTGTTGATATATCAGTATCTCCCAGTAAACTGAGCTCTGAAGCAGGGGCCCTGTCTGTTTCACAGGTACTCCCTGTACTTAGCAGAGCCTGACACATGGTAAGATCACAACCCACAATGTTGACTGAATAGGCAAATGTATGGAAATCACACTTTAACTTGTTTAATAAGTGCTGCTCCTTAGCCAGGATTAATAATAGGACATTTGAATAATTTTAAAAAGTATTGGGATCATAATAGATATGATCTATGTCGGTTGGTTTCTGTGTGTTTTCAGGAGCCCCAGAGCCCCACAGAGGGAGCTCAGTGGTTTTCACAATGAGAGGCGGGTGGGAGAGGGAGAACAGAGCGGTGGAAGAGGCTCACAGGGCAGGACTCAGTCTTTGACATAGCTTTAACCACAGCAGCTCAGAATTTTTTTATGCCCTGAGGTGGCATGTTATATTTTATATGGGGGAAAGAAAGAAGGAAAAAATGAAAGAAAAAATGTCCTTATAGGAGTAGACTATCAAAACAGGTCTTATACATATGGGTCTACCATTCAGGAAACTGTGAAAGGTTTGCTTTAAAAGATACTATAATGGAGGCAGTTATGGTGGTCGCTACAATATAGTATATACTGGTATTACCAACAAAGGGAAGAGTGCTCTTAAAAACCATCCCAGTGCAATGGGATTGTGTATCCTTACATTTCTGTCTCTTCTTAAAACTGGTCAAATTAAATCATACCGCCAACTGACATTTAATTACTAACAAGCCTCTGAGAATTTTATCATCCGTTTTTTTTTTTTTTTTTTTTAAGCTTTTCTATGTATTGCTATTATTTTAGAAAACTGTACCTGCATACATTAGGACTTTTTGCTGAGTAGACAAGGACATAGTTGGACTTAAAAAAAAAATTAAATCAGACCTACTACTAGTAATTTGCAATCCTAATCTACTCCCTCCACTGACACATGGCCAGAGATTTTGTACCTACAGTTTCCTAGTGAAATTCTGAACATAGAAATATCTCCATGTCCCACTTTTCTAACACTGGAGATGGTAATGCTAGACAAAAATATAGCTATTGGAAGAGAAGGCTTAAGGGATAAATATTCTCTAGCATTCATTTATTAAAAAATATTTATTGAGAGCCTGCTGTGTGCCAAGCACCTGCAACATTTTCTAGTGTTTGGAGATATATCAGTGGGAAAAAAATAGATAAGGTCCCTGCTGTTATAAAGCTTATATTGTGATGGGGGAGAGAGACAGAAAATAAGGAAACAACTAAACAACAGAATTCTGCAAAGCGATGAGCTGTATGAAGCCAGAAGAATTGTAATGTGCTGGAGATGGACACCTGGGAGGGGGTTGTGCAGTGGGGCTGCTGCAGCCAGGTGGCCTCTGAGCTAAATGATGGGAAAGAACCGACCACCCATGTGAGGAAGGAAGGACAGAGCCGTCCAAGTCAAAGGGAGCAGTAGTCACCCCATGCTTCTCCCAATGGTCCTCAAACAGCCAGCATCTCAGACGTAAGAGAGATGCCAATTTTCCCAGGCCACTTCAAGGGCCAGGGCCAAGTGGTTTCTGGGGAAGACCCGAAACTGCCTAGAAGGGAACATCATGGAAAATTAAGTAAAGAAAGGAAGATGAGAGAAGTCACATGAATTCTTTTATAAGATGTTATGCATAAAACGTCTATTTTTCATTTTTTTTTAATTGAAAAAACAACAACATGGTAATCTTGGGTCACCGATCATGCCTGTGTAATGAAATCTCCATAGAAACTCAAAAGGAGAGGATTTGGAGAGCTTCAGGGTGGGTGAACACCTGGGAATTTGGGAAGAACATCGCGCTAGGAGAGAGCAGGGAAGCTCCAAGCCCTTTCCCCATACCTTGCTCTATGTGTCTCTTCCATCTGGTTGCTTCTGAATTAGATCCTTTAATAATAAACTGGAAATCTAGTAAGTCTAAATATATATATATATAAACTAAGTAATCTTAAACTGAAATGCCCCCTGCCTCCAAAAAACACACACACACACACAAAAACAAAAATACAACACAAAACAAAATTTTACCAGAGTTTATCTGGAACTTGTGCTGCTCATCCCTCTGGCCACTAGATAGCAGCATTGCCTATCAAATGTGCCCAAGGACCGTGCTGTGGACAGAGATTTAGAGGGAGAACATCAATCCCACAGGTCCATCTATTCTCCGGTCTCTGTTTTCTGTTCCTCTGCCTTCCCCATCTTCCCCATAATCCACACCTTAACTCCCTGCCATCTACCTCTTCACAAATAGCTTCAGTGTTCAGGCTAAGCTTTATGTTTAGAGAAAAACACATCTGATTCCTTAGGGGAAAATAAAGTCAGCACTTTTAACCACATTGACCCTACCCCTCACTGACTCTTTCAATGGGCAACAATGGGAGTCTCTGGGTCCCCTGAGGGTGGAGGTTGGCTCCTTCTGCCTGGTTCTTCAAGGTCAGACACAGTATTGGGGGGACTGTTGGACATTTTTAGCCCACAGAGCAAGGAGCTTTGTTCCTCTCGTGTGGTGTTAGATTGAGTGCCAGCTGGGAGGTTTGGTGGCAGCAGATCTGGCCTCTGTGGGAACTTGCTGTCTTCCTTCTAAACAGCCCAGGTTCTTGCCACCTGCACGCAAGTTTCCTGTTATATGTTTTAGCTTTATTTCTAAATTGGGGCCTTTCATGAAAAAGTATGCAAGAGAATGTGTTTAAAAAGAGAAAAAGAAGGAGAAGGAACTGACAAAATGTTAGCTACACAGCAGAGTAAATGTTAGAATTTTAAATACGGTGTAAGAATTGTATGCGAATAAAACATGAGAATTTATAATATGGACTCTACTTCCTTCCAAAGAAGGATTCAAGGCATCATATAGCAAAACACACATTGCTATGAACATAGGGTAATTTTTCATTCAAGATATACTTCAGTGCATTCTGTGTGATAGGAAGTAGGGGTACCTGGGTGAACAAGACAGACATGGGCCATGCTCTTATACTCGTACAGCTTCTATTGTAATTAAATGAGGATATGAGTGAGATCAGGAATCATATAAGAAAGTGCGCGTGCTTGTGCTGGGGCCAGCGGTTCAGAACTGGAAGGATCATCATCTCCACTCCACTTCATTTTATAAATGAGCAAATGGTGGCTCAGATATATTGCGACTGACCCAGATATGAAACAATTAGTTCATCTGAGCACTACATATTGGACAGAGCAAATTGGACAATATCCTGGGTTACTTAGCTTCGGGGGCTTGATAAAAGGAAAGAGAATAGTTTGGAAAGGTAGACTTCTTTGGAGGCCAATGATTGATTAAAGAAATGATCATTTGGATCCTTACATCATGGCCATGGAGGAACAATGAAACATTGTTCAAATGACTGTGTAAAAACCGCACCGGCCCTTCACAAAATTAAGTCACATTGTATTGAGCTGTCTTCCAGTGAAGGTATTTCTGTGTGGGGTTAAGCCACTACATGGTCCAAGAATGTAACTTTCTTTAACCTAATTTGATGTAATTTAATCTAACATCATAAAGACATAACCAAAAGAATCCGGAGAAATGTTGGAGTCTTCTAAAATCCAGTGTTGAATATTATTACTGAAATACTTCCAATGGAACTATCACCCCAACAAGTTGCCCGACTCAATTGGCTGTCTCTTTCTCTTTTTAAAAATAATTTTTATTGATTTTTTTAGAGAGAGAGGACAGGAGAGGGAGAAAGAGAGAGAAACATCGATGTAATAGTGAAACATCAGTCGGCTGCCTTCTACACACCCCCTTCCGAGGATGGAGCCCACAACCAGGGCATGTGTCCTGACCGGGAATTGAACCAACAACCTTTCAGTGCACAGGACGATGCCCAACCATCTGAACCACACCAACCAGGATTTTCTCTCTTTTTTTAAAATAGCCTGTTTCTGGGCCCTAAATTATCTGTCTAGTTGTTTCAATATCCACTTTTTGCTTATTTAGTAGACTTGTCTGAAAGGAGAGAAATAGAAGGGAATACTGGTAAGAGAAAGAGACGTGGAGGCTTGAATATATTATCTGTCTCACTTTTCATTAGAACATATACTCCTAGAGCTGGAATTGTGTCTTGGAGTTTTGGTTCTGCTGGTAGCACTCTGTGCTCAATAAAAATTAACCCATCAATCAACAGGACAGAAAATCCTATCCAGCCAGGAGCAATACCTCCTGTTTGTCCCATAGAAAGCCCAGTAGAGTGTTAGGATGTTGGAAGGGATGCAGAAACTAAGGAAAGAGAGAGAGAAAAAAAGAATAAATCCCCCCTCCTTCCCCCAAATAACACACAAAAAACAACTGAATAGCCTGGCTGGTGTTGCTCAGTGGTTGGCCATTGACCTATGAACCAGGAGGTCTCATTTCAATTCCCAGTCAGGGCACATGCCCGGGTTGCTGGCTCAATCCCCAGTAAGGGGTATGCAGGAGGCTGATCAATGGTTCTCTCTCATCACTAATGTTTCTAGCTCTTTCTCCCTCTCCCTTCCTCTCTGAAATCAATAAAAATATATTTAAAAAAACTGAATGGAGAAAATAGAGAACAGTGAAGTGTTCAGGGAAAGCTATTACCCAATTCAGGTTTTCCCCTTGACAGTCTCTTTCAACTTCTCCTGGAAATCTTACCCCAAGGGTGACATCTTGGTTGTCCCGTTTCCCTCCTAGGGTGGGTCAAGGAGGCACCGTCCATGTGTCCGTCCTCCTAAGAGCTCCCTCAGAGGCACTCACTGCAGCGCTCGCAGCACTCTTACCATCTTCCTGCCACCACCACCATCAGAGGACCAGCGCCAGAGTTCCCTGGCTCAGCCTTGCTTGATCAGAAAACAAAAAGAACAATCCACCTGGGACAGGATGACTAGGAAGCTGGTGTGAGCGCGCTGCTGACTGCAGAGCAACAAGAGAGGAAAGAAAAGTGAGACAGGCAAACTGGGAATTCTTCCTGTCATGAACCCTCCTGAGAATTGACTAAAGCTAGGAAGCCTCTCTCCAGAACACAAACATGCATATGCACATGCAAATTTGCATGTAATTTCGTGAATCTCCACCTCCCTTACACAGAAACACGACTGCTGTTTGAAAACTTAAACTCTTGAAACTATAAGTTTCCAAAAAATTTTTTAATGCCCAAGAAATTTTGAAAAACTCTTTAATCATGGCAACATTTTTATATTAAAGAATTTTTTTCTACAATTGTAGTCTTATATCTTTATTTCCTTCTTCTTCTTCTTTTTCATTCTCACCAAAGGATATGTTCTTATTGATTTGAGAGAC
Source organism: Eptesicus fuscus (assembly GCF_027574615.1). Taxonomy (NCBI): domain Eukaryota; kingdom Metazoa; phylum Chordata; class Mammalia; order Chiroptera; family Vespertilionidae; genus Eptesicus; species Eptesicus fuscus. The sequence goes on along the minus strand of NC_072477.1, from coordinate 71,571,463 downwards.
AGAGGAAGGGAGGGAGAGAGAGAAACATCAATGTGAGAGAGAAACATTGATCAGGTTGCCTTCTGAATGTGCCCTGACCAGGGATCAAACTCACAACCTGGGTATGTGCCCTGACAGGGAATCGGACCCGCAGCCTTTCGGTGCACGGGATGATGCTCCAACCACCTGAGTCACACAAGCCAGGGCTTACCTCTTGTAAATAAAATAAGTTTTAGAAACAATTCCTAGAACCCTCAGAATGGCCAAAATGAAAACGACAAGGCTAAAGACACCTGTTATCAGTGTCTTTTTCTCATGTTACAAAGCACACATTATTTGAGGCATCTACATATTCATTTACCTAAAAGTAATTTTGTTTAGAAAACAAAACTGCTTCATTTTATTACCCAATTCTAGGTGGCTCACATTGCCTGCTATTTGACTATTCAGTGCTCTTTTGGGAAAATAAAATCCACGGAAGAAAACAGCGGTTTCATCCGTCTGCCAGGCTCACGCTCTCTGTGTTCCAGACGAAGGGGCACATGTTCAAGTCCAGATAACTACACACTGCACGTTCTTCATTACTTCATATCAGGAACAGGAGGCTCATTCTGATCTCTACTGGAAGGCAGGCCCAAAGCCCTTGACTTATCTTCCTTTTGAAACCATGCAGAGAAGAGGCCAGAGCCCGAGCCAATGCCTGGACCGCCGCTGTCAAAGGCAGGAGAAACTCTCTACCTGCCCCCATAGCGTGTGGGGAGCAGAAGGGGCCGAGTTAACAGCTGGCAAAGAGAAAATGTGGGAGGAAGCGAGGGGAAATCAATAAAACAGAGATGAAAAAATAATGTGCTCTCCATGCCATAAAGGAAAATCACGATGAAGGCCCAAGTTAACGGCCATAATGCGTTCAGGGATCAGAGAAATGACACTGTCAAAATACAACATTAGTTTTCTGACGCCTACGGGCTGAATTTTATTTATTTAAAGTTAACTCCCATTTTAATACCAAAAAAAGATAGCGTATTCTACATCAAAGGGAGAAAACTTTCCCGAATGTATCCATTTCTCTTCTGAAGTACGCGAGCTGTCGTCATACGATGCTTTGTGATGTTTTCTCGACGGGGCTGGCTTTTCTTTGCATCAGAAAATGCATAGTAGACAGACTGAAGCCTGGGCCTGCTGCTTCTCAAGGCCAAAATGGCAATCGTTTGATGGTGTGTGTGTTTTCAAATGCATTGTTAGTTTTAAATAAGATCTGTATGTGGTCTATGAAAGATGCTTCAAAGCAGGAGAGCATCAGACGCAGATAGGAAATCAGTCCTCGGTAAATTGTGCAAAACTGTGAACCACAAGCTGTTGAGAGGATTGGGCTTGGGTAGCCTTTGGGGAATAACTCAGTTTTCTGGGATGACCGTATCATTCCCCTGGAAGTTCAGGAAGTGGTTGCCTGGGTCTGGCCGGAACTTGACCTCTTGGTGAGCACAGTACTGCCTCCCAGCTTTTTGGATGTTGTTTCCATAGCCATGAGAAGAGACCCAAGTTACCATCCTTCTGAATTGCTGGTCTTCTCACTGTTGTTCAGATAAACTTTGCTCATTTCTGAGGCTGAGTGTTAGCTAATTCTCTGTTACCATCCTTCTGAATTGCTGGTCTTCTCACTGTTGTTCAGATAAACTTTGCTCATTTTTGAGGCTAAGTGTTAGCTAATTCTCTGTGTGTATAGAAGTCAATTTAACTATGTACACTGTGGACCTGGTGGTATGACGGCCTGGGTTCAACTCCCTGGTCTGCCATTTATTAGTAATGTGTTTAGTTACTTAACATCCCTATGCCTCAGTTTCCCCATCTGAAAGTGGATATGAGATTACCTACTTCACAGGGATACTGGAATGAGTAAATATATAATATTAAAAAAGTTGTTTAGAATAGTACATAGTAAGTTCTTTGTTACAGAGTGTTTGCAGTCATGGTGATGATTTTTGTTATTATTTTTTGGTAACAGCACTACAGCTTTTTTCTCTGGAGAACTCCCTCTCCCATAATCTTGTTCTGATGTTGCTTAGATGAGGCTGACCCCATCTGCTTCTGCTTCAAGGCTGGAAACATAACCCAGACCTGGCCAATCAGTGAATTCCATCCCCCTAGCTACAAGCTACAGTGATTGGCTCAGGAATGGGAAAATGTTATTCATTGGTCCAATCAGGGTAAATCACAGGAATTGCTTGGAATTATTGAGGAAGAGAAGTTGTTTTTTTCTTTTGGGTGGTTAAGGGAGTAAGAGGAAAACGTGACAGCTACCACATGGAGTTAGTCAGTCTGACTGAAGCCAGTACAGAGGAAAGCCGAGCCAAGAGCTGAAGAGGGAAAGAGAAATGAATTTAAAACATAGGACCCGGGGACGCTAGCCATGCTGGGAGCCCCAAGACCACTCCTTCTGCATAAGTCAGTTTGTATTGGACTTCTGTCCTTGGCAATAGAGAAGTTACCAGAGGAAAGTGGGGTCGGGGGTAGCAAAAAGTAAAGGGGGTCAAATATATGGTGATGGAAGATGATTTGACTTTGGGTGGTGGGCACACAATGCAATATATAGATTGTGTATCATAGAATTGTACACTTGAAACCTATATAATCTTATTAACCAATGTCAATATATATATTTAAGAGGAAAAAGTGGAATACAAGATACACAATAAAGAAATCAGAAAAACAGCTTTAAAAAAGAAACAGTCGCTCTAACCGGTTTGGCTCAGTGGATAAAGCGTCAGCCTGCGGACTGAAAGGTCCCAGGTTCGATTCCGGTCAAGGGCATGTACCTTGGTTTCGGGCACATCCCCAGTGGGGGTGTGCAGGAAGCAGCTGGTCGATGTTTTCTCTCTCATCGATGTTTCTAACTCTCTCTCCCTCTCCCTTCCTTCTTGTAAAAAATCAATAAAATATATTTTAAAAAAATAAAAAAAAAAAAGGAACAGTGATCGCTAACTCCCACAGACTTTTCATATTTCCTCTACCCGTTCAAATCTGACCCATCCTCAAGGCCCAGTGTGGAGCTCACTCTTCAGAATGGATGTCTCCTTTTCTAAGTCCCCACAGCACCTCCTATCGGTGTCATGTATTTAATGCTTATTACTAACCACCGAGGAAAGTTTTCCTTTGCAGATGCATTGACTGCATCTCTCCAATTCTATGGATTGGTTCCATGTTTTTCTCTTTGGTGATCTTCATAGCCACCAGCACATCTGGCATTTTGCAGTAAGCTTGCCAGATATTTATTATTTGAATTCCTTTTATCCTCTTATGTTCATCAGACGTGGATTATATACCTCAGTACACAAAGGAATGTAAGCAGAGGAATGCATGAAGTAAACTGGAGGTGCGGCACAGCAGGATTGTCGCACGGAGGAACATTTTAGGAGAGCCCAGCCCCTTGCACGTGTAGGAGCAGCAGTAGAATGTGGACTTGTTTATATGCATTCCTCCCGGCTGTAAGCTCCTTTTTAAAAATTATTTATTTATTTTCAGAGGGGGTGGGGGGACAGGGAGGAGGTGGAGAGAAGCATTGATTTGCTGTTCCACTTATTTATGCATTCATTGGTTGCTTCTTGTATGTGACCTCACCGGAGATTGAACCCGCAGCCTTGGCATATTGGGAAGAAGCTTCAACCAACTGAGCTACCTGGCCAGGGCAGGGCTTGGCTCTGTTTTTTAAACACTGTTCTCAGTGCTTTGCACAGTGCCTGACACATCATAGGTGCTCAGTAAATACTTGTTGAATGAATGCTGTGTGTTACAATGCAGGGAGCTCAGATCAATTACCTAAGTCTTACCAACATGTAAAGGAAATGAAGTAAGAAAAGAGTTGCTGGTTCTATGAAGCCAACACCTTTCTCCCATTATTCTAAGTCTTTTCTACCATCACCTCATTTCTCCAAATCACAAGAATAAATAAAGCCATTCCTTAGGATGACAGATGAGGTGTAATGACAATAGCATGTTTGGAATGTCTAAGTCTGCAAAAAAACCCAAAAAAACACACACACACAAAAAAACTGGTATGAATTCCAGACCCAACAAAGAAAGGCTTACCATCATTAGAGTGAGTGAGTGGAGGGACATAAAAGCTGAATCACAGACTTAGAAAAAACATTGCATCGGAATGCTCAATATATACACAAAGAATTCTCAGTCTGGATGTCTTATTTTCTTAGATAACATTATGTAGCATTAGTTCTATAGCAGCTTTATGTAGTATAAATTAAATACAAATCACCTTTCCTTTAAAGTAGTTGATTCTCTCCCACAGAACTATTATTACAATAGTCATCCACTTTCCCACCCCAATATTTTCCACTCATTCATTTATTCATTATTCCCAGGTCAAAATTATCATCCTAAAATTATTTTTATTATGTCAATACTCTTTTCAAAAACATTAAACTGCTCTTCCACTACAGAATCCAAGCTAAGCCAGACAGCAAAGGCCTTCAATCATTTAACCCCACCCATCTTTTCATATTTAAACTTTCCTGTTCCCTCATCCAAGCCTCTAGTCCATTCACCTTTGTCTATTTACTGTTTCCTCTTGCTTGCTTCTCACTTTTGTACTTCTAAATCTTTCCCTCTGTCTAGTCTACCATGTGTTTTCTTTTAAGCAATATTCTCTAACCACTCCAACTGAAGATGAGCATTCCTTCCTCAGTTCCTAGAGCGTTTATGGCCTACATCACTCATTCCTTTTATTGTCACAGATTATTATCATTTCACGTGAATGTATCTTGTGTTCTTTGCTATGAACTCCTTAAGGGCAGAGATCACATCTTGGACTTCTTTGCATTGTGCTTTACATATAACATGGATTATTTCAATGATTATTACGGTAATAACTCAGGTGATGCACAGCTAAGGCCTTTCGCTGTTCCTGCCTGGGGAGGTTTCGTCCTTTTTCAGTTAGTAATGCCAATTGCCATAAATTTTTCAAATTTATAAATATCCCTCATGACTGAAATAAATTAGAATTGCTTTCCAAATTTGCTGTTTTGACAAAGATCTTAATCTTAATCTACCAAGAGCTTTTTACAAAGCAATAAAAAACACACAAGTACCCAACAGAAAATTGGGAATGCATAAGCAGAAATGATTACTAAAATAACAAAAGATAAGCATCTTTACTCAAAATTGAAGAATTGCAAATTCAAATGAAGTTCCATCTTTTACTTCTGAGTGTAGTAAAAGTTAAAATCACCAGCAATCAGTATAAGAGAAATAGGAACCTACCTACACTGTTGAGAGTACAAATTTGGTATAACCTTTTTGGGGGGCAATTTAGCAATATACATGAACATTTTAGATTTACTGAACCTTAGAGTGAAGAAGTCCACTTTTAGAAATTCTCCCCACCGTTATCTATACTAGTATATATAAAAGACTAATATACTCAGTGTCCTTCCCTCCTTCCGACTGGTTGCTATGATGTGCACTGACCACAAGGGGTCAGACGCTCAACGCAGGAGCTGCTGAGCTGCAGTGACTTGGCAGCAGCGGTGCTTGAGAGGAGGGAGCCCGATTCCTCACGGGGCTGTGCGATTCCACCGTCGGCTGTGCGTTATGTTGTTGCTGGGGCACTGTCTGCTCAGAATCTGGTTTACTGCACACTTGGGTTTGAGATCCACACAGCAACTTGGCAGAGTGCTCTCTCGCACTCTGGGATACCTCAGGGGATGTCGCAGAGCTGGTTTTGGCCTGACCTCCACAGGCCAGGCTGAAGGACCCCACCTACCAGAGGGACCCCACTCACTCCACAGATACCTTTCGAGCCACAGCGCCACCCCAGGTGCAGAGGGGCAGGGAGGGTCCACGGGAGGTTGGCTCCAAGGCGCGTCCTGTCTGTCTCACCCTGTCACACCCTGCTGGCCACCTTCTAGTTAATTTCCTTTCAATGTGCATGAATACATGCCCCAAGTCACTAGTAATCACATAAACATATCTATGTGTTAAAAGATGTTCATCACAGTATCATGTATAATAGCAAAAGACCACCTAGTGCTCTTCAATAAGGAAGTAACCCAAGGTCAAGTACCAAGCTGTGGTGGTCTGGGACTTGAATCCAGGCAAAATAACTCTATGCTCAAAATCAAGGCTTTCTTACACCAACTGAACTTACTTAGGGCCACTCTCTTAGAAACTAAAAATCCTGTATAGACATTGTTCTGTGTTTTTGTGTTTCTTTTTGGCCAGAGGAAAGATTAGTTAGTAGTAACTCATAAACACTACTACAGTCATTAAGTAAGTCAGAAATAGAGACAAAATGAGAATTCCTATCTTCTTGACTCTCAATCCATAGAGCACTCTGCCATTTCTCATCTCAGTTTCTCATCTCATCACACATTTATTAAACTTGGTGACATGTCTGCAAAAAAAAATGTTCTAATGAATCTTTCAGGGTGTTCTGATAGCTGCTCTGTTTTGAAGTATATGTGATAAATGATTTATATATTCAATTTATTAAAAACATGTCCATTACTTTGGGGCCTTGGGTGGATATTTAAAGGAAGAAGATGGCATATCGAAGCCGGCAGTTAAAATTCTCAATAAATAGCTAAGGGATGGCCCACTAGGAGGTGTCAGATCAAAAAGAGGATCTGACAAGGTGAGTGGACTTGGCCTCTAACTCAAGATGCAGAAGCAGAACCACCACAGAAAATAGTATTGCTTCCATTTGTTGTAGCAAAACTTCATATTTCTTTTGCAAAGACAGGCAACTGATTTTTCTCCTGCTCGGTTTGACATACCAAACTCCCATTACATTTAGAGAAAGAACATCTCACAGTGGGATGCAAACACAAGTGACAGTGTGTCTGGCAATCTTAGGAAGAAAGAATGATCAAAAGCACAAAGATCTTTCAAAATCAACATAGATTCATAGTTCTTTCTAGGAGGCCAGCAATAGAAGGGGCACTAGATGGACAGAACATAAGGGTTCAATTCACTCTCCCTGTCTCTGTTTCCTAATTAAATTTCAGAACATGCCAAAAATATTCTTGGGTTTGGAAGAGCAAGAGGTAAAAGGGTTACAAGAGTGCAAGATTTCAAGATTCATCTCTGAAAGCGAGGCTAATATATCAACTTGGATTAGTCAGCCAAAAATATGAAAATAGAAAAACATAATAAATTAGTTCGTTGTCCATGACTATAATCTGTTTGCCTGATGCCAGATGTACTTATGATAGGAAAACCAGGTGGCTTAAAAATACCTGGAGAACATTAAACACTTACATAAGATAACAGATTTTTTAAAAAAAATATTAAGTGGGTTGGTAGCTTATTAGGGTATGCAGTTTTAACTTGGACCAATGGTAAATTTTCCCATTTTAGGATTTCAGTGTTCATTTAGGGAACTATAATACCATACAGTACAAACCACATATTAAACCAATGTGATCATGATCTGAAATAAAAGTTTTATTCAATCACTGTATTTGGATAGACTAGACAGTGATTGAAGAGAGTATCCTTGAAGGAGAGAAGCTAGGACCTCTTTCTCACACATTCCCAGCAGACAGTCAGTTCCCGACGCCATCGAGACTTCATAAGGCTGGCAGAGACTGTGAGCCAGCCCTACGTGGTATAACAAATCAGCACAGGAACCATCTAACCATGAAACTGATGAGAGGAAAGAATGAAATCATTCCTGCTTAAAATCTGTCGATGTCATCTCTTAACCTATTTGGGGCGATCGGCTCAGCTGGCTCTATGGAAACCCAGCCATGTGTACGGTAAGGACTCACTAGAAGCCATCATCAAAGTTAGTAAATCTGTTTCTGCTCTTTGCAAGCTCTCCTTGCTTAGCTTGATCGGTCTGCCTCTCTTACTGCTCAGCAATTAAAGAAAGAGCAGAAAGAGCTCTTAGGAGAGACATACTAAGCAAACATGCACATACACAACACAGATCTCAAACAACAACACCTTGACAGGTATTTTCACAGGCTGATACACTTAAGCAAGAGGGAAATCAAGGCTCATTAAAAAATGTTCACTTTCGTATAACTGCCTGTAACTTTCTTTGTGGACCCACAGAGTCTTCTAACACACCTGTGCGTTTTGGGTGCTGGAATAGTCATCAGCATAGGCCAATTCTGATACAACAACTACATCCTAAATTCTTCTGGCAAAAAGGTATGATTAATAAAATAAAGGAAACAGAATAAAATTGGTCCACATGTATTTTTTTAGGAGGTTCTAGAACCAAAAATCAAGTATATATTTGCGTACCCCAAGATCAAAACCTTACTGGTTAAATATTGCTGTTAGGGGCTATTACTTAATGGCAAACATTTCTTAAATTTCAAAGGCGTTCCTTTTCATGCCATGTCCTGGATAAAATAGTCTGGGTGTATACATTGCTGCAAAGATCTCTGGGAAATGCTCTTTGGCGGTGGATCTGGGAAATTCCAATGAAAAAATACTCACTAGCACAAATTGTGTAAAAAGATGGTTATGCTACTTCCTGAGCATTTAATAGCTATTTGCATTTATTTACATACATAAGTCGCATCAGCATATTGATAGAAAGGTTTCTATTAAAAGCCCGGGGAAGTAAAAGGGAGAAGAGAGGGGGAGAGAAAAGAACCAGTGGCATGGTAGGGGAAGGGAAATAATTCTTGACTGGAGAGGAGTTACTTAAGATCATGTATTGAACCTCTGCCTATTTCCAACTTTTCAACACGAGGGCAGGAGATAGTGACTCCCCTTCCAAGGTTAGACAGGCCAGAGTTTGGACCAGTTCCACATCCAGGTCATGGTCAGGGTCACATCTACTGCGGCTTCCACCTGGAGCTCAAATGCAGTGCTGAAATGCATCAGGGAGTGCATGAGGCGGCTTGCTCTGGGCACAGTGAGAGTGATCTAGGAGGGAGACAGAAATGGGTGAGAATCGTAAAAGTGTCTTCATACTGCCTAAGAAACCCCTGCACATCCCAGCTAACATGGAAACCAGGGGAAATGGTATATACAAGGTACTGCAGTTTGGCCTGGGATTAAGACCCTTTTGAACAGTTAATATCACATGAAAGGAGCCATCAGGTGGATGAGTGTCATAGTTTCTGGGTCAGATGTAGGCTGATATACTAGGTAATAAGTACCTCTCTCTGTCCTGATCTAAGCCAGCATTTGTCCAGATGCACCTTTAAGTCCCTTATTCAGGCTTTTAATTACTACAACCCCCCGCCCCCAAAAATTTGAATATAAACTATAATTGAAAAATAAAATTTTAGAAGAAGTTTAAAAATAAGTATTACATTGTTTTCCTATTTTATGAGTGTCAGCAAAGGGACAGCTTTTCTTTTTCCTTCTTATATTGACATTGGGGCTTGGCTTTTGACAAATTAAACTTTAAGAAACTGAAGAATTTTAAAGCATTGTTTTTATTCACTCCTCAGGAACAAAGCCCCTTTCCAAAATAAATAGACCGGGGGTGCAGTCTGTGAAAGCCTGAAGGAGTCAAGTTAGACTCATGATGAAACTAGTGCAGAGTGACAGTGGCCGCAGCTCTTGCTTGTGGGGATAAATGAGATAATGGGTGTTGTTAGGTGCTGATCTGTGTTCCCTCCCAAATACCCAAGTTTAATTCCTAACTTCCAGTTCTTAGGATGTGGTTGGATATAAAAGACAGAGCCTTTTAAGAGGTTATTAAAATCAAAGGAAGTCATATGGGTGACCCCCAATCCAACATGACTGGTAAATTTATAAGAACAACACAAACTGAAGGTGATTATGTAGGTAGATGAGAAGGTGACCATCTGCAAGCCTCAGAAGAAATCAACCCGTTGACACCTTGATCTTGGACTTTCCAGAACTGTAAGAAAACACACTTCTGTTGTTTGAGGCACCTAGACTTATTATGGTATTTTATTATGGCAGCCCTAGAAAACTAATACTGATTTGGAAGTGCTTGGTAATTTATGGAATATTACAGAAATGCTAGTTGTCATCCTATCTAATAATAGAGTAATATGCAAATAACCATCACTCCGCTACGCCCACGATTGGGCAGTGGGAGGCTAGGGAGCGGGACTCGGGGTGGCCTATCCAGCCGTTGAAAGGTGCAAGGGGCGGGACTCATGAGTCCCGCCCCCTGCGCCTCTCAAAGGCCTGATCAGTTGCCGCTGAGGGGAGACCCCTCAGCGTTCACAGGTCGGAGCGGTGCCCGGACCCGCCCCCATCAGCGTTTGTGGGTCCGGGGGCGGCGGCAGCGGTGCCCGGGGAAGGGCCTGGTTAGCAGCAGCCGAGGCTGCTTCAAGGGCCAAAGAGGGAGGCAGGGCCAGACCCCAGCAGCTGCAGCTGCTGTGGGGCCTGGGGAGCCAGGCAGGGCTGGACAGGCAACCTCAGGGTGGGCCTGGGGATGAGTCCAGTGGCACAGTTTGACAGCAGACAGCAGGGCCTGCTTGGCTGTAGCTGCCTGCGACCCACAACAGGGCCTGCTTGGCTGTTGCCGTGGCGACCCGGGAGCAGACAAGCGCAGCTGCAGGCAGCACCCAGCAGGGCTTGCTTGCCCATCACTATGGTGTGGAGCAGGCAAGCCCTGCAGAGAGCAGAGAACCACAGGGAGCGGGCCTAAGCCGTCAGCAGGACATGCCCTGAGGGCTCTCGGATTGGAGAGGGTACAGGTCTGGCTGAGGGACCCCCCCACCCCCGTGCATGAATTTCATGCACTGGGCCTCTAGTCATTATTATAAGAATAAGAAGGAGAGAGGAGGGGTATCGTGGAAGATCTGGGGAGTGGAAACAAAAATCCAATCCATTTTTATTGGTATGTGTAGCTTTTGGTGTAGCCTTGACACCAAAAGCTACACATACCAATAAAAATGGATTGGATGCTGACCTCATGCTGGGTGTGCCAAGATAAATAAGATGAGCTTTTTGACCCCTTGCAAATGCCAAGGTGATGAGGACCACACTGGAAGAACTAGGGAGAGGCTCGGGGGAAGGCAATCGCTTTTGCTTGTTGGGTGTGGTGAGTGGAGGTGGGGAGAGGCGTGTTTGCAAATTTTCCATAAATAAAGAGTGGCACTTAAAGGTTCAAAAACAGAATAAGACTTTGCCAAGAAGATGAGGTGGGTACCGAGGAGGAAAAGTGTTCCGGGAACAGATACATGAGTGTGTGCCACGTCGTGGGGACATAGTACACAGGGTGGAGGCGGGACAGAAAGCACAGGGGAGAGTGCTGGGAAATAGGACTTGCAAAAAGCTTGGCATTCACTTGTAGATGGCTTAGTATGCTGAGTGGAGGGATTTGGATGCTATCATGTAGGCAATAATGAAAGAAAGTGTGGTTTTCTTTTTTTTTTTTTTTTTACTCTCTCAATATTTCTTTACTTTCTGCTCTTATCTATTTGCCTCACTTTCATCGCACACCTTTATCCAGACCTCCAGGCCTTCTCTCTCCAGTCTACCAGGTTCCATCAGCCACACTGCTCCTAAAAGCTGTCTTTTCTAGAGATTTAAGTGATTTTCCATGGACCCCCATTCTCGAAAGGTAATTAGTAACCTGGATGTTCTAGACCCTTTGCAAGCTTTGTCACCAATTTGATGAATTTTTTTTTAGGACAAGTCATTTTTGCAATTTGTTAAGAACTGACAATAATGGCCGTCAAAGTGTGATGGGGTCTCAAAACACATTGATTGGCCGAGTGAGTACAATGTGTCTAAAAATTGATGTATACCCCATTCTCTGGCCTGGGCATTCTTTCTCTCTCTCTTTGTATCTGAATTAAAATAACATATATCAATTATGGAACATGGCCAAACAGTTAAAGACAAGTTATGAGATTAATTGGAAATGCATGCCATTCCTTGGAGGAGTTTCAAGAGGAACTTTCATCAACTCATGTTTATATATCACAGGGAAAAATGCAAGCAACATTCACCCTTTATTCAAAATAAACCTCATCACATATACTCAAAAAGCTGCACGGAACCTTTTGACTATGGCCAGGAAGTTGGAGGACACTGTAAAATGTGCATCTGAACAATTAAGTGGTGGAAGAATGGACTCTATGTCTGAAAAGGCAGAAATGGTCTTTTATCATCACATTTCCTGCTCCTGTGAATTACCTGTAAATTAGAAGTAAGTGTACATGCTCCATCATCTAGCTCCATCATCAGTACACTGATTAAAAAAGCTAACATTTTGAGCAGGGTTAGTTTTTATGCTCTTAGAATTCACTTTCTAACAGATTTAGGATATCCATTAGATGATTATAATTATAGAAAGACCATTCTTGGAGAAGTATAAAGGAAGTGGTTAAGAATAAGAACTCTGGTACAAGATCACCCTGGTTTGAGTCCTGATTCTCCAGTTTGTAATGATCATGACCAAGTCACTTGCACTATCTCTGTCCCTTTGAGAACCACCATGAGGATGAAATGAGATAAGGTGGGTATAATGCATGCTTAGCTCTACAGGGGATGAAACAAACAATATGCTCTAGAAAAGAACATTCTCTGCCAAATGTTGGGCCTCGAGAGTGAGTTGGTAGGGAAGCCACGCAGAATGCCAGAAGTGATTCTCAGCTACAACTACAACTTCTCTGGTCAGTGGACAAGAATGCTGCTGCTGATGTAACTGATTAACCTCAGTACCAGAAAATCAGACCATAGACAAGTCTCAACCTGTGGTTCAGAAGAAGCTGACTTTATACAGCTTTAATGAAGAGCTAAAAGTTCAGGGAGTTTGTGTTGATAGGAAATATTTTTAAACCCTTGAAGCAAAACACTTCAAAAAAAAATGATAGAGAGGGAAGGAAGAGCGGGAGAAGGAGAGAGATCTATTGCCTCTGGGTATGGACCCGGGTATTATGTGCCCTGACTGGGAATCAACCCCACCACCGTTTTGGTGCACTGGACAATGACACTCCAACCAACTGAGCCACATCGGCCAGGGTGCAAAACAAATTTTATACCTATGCAGATAAGTTTCTCTTGGGTCTTTCTGCTTAACAAAAGGGCTGTGAACTGCAGTATTAAAACCCTTAGGCCAGCTTTGCACCCATGAGACAAAGCCCTTCAGAATGGTGCTGAGAACAGTTAGCACAAAGAACTTACTTCTCAAGCAGAGAGCCCTGGAGATCTTGTTTGGTGGTCTGAATGCTAAGCCGGCATGCCACATGGATAGTCTCTTCTCTGGATAAGTGGGTTAGGGTACCAGAACCGCTGTGGGTACCACCTGGTTCAGCTCTGCTTCTGGCAATGTCTGGAACGCTAAAATGCAAAAACAGAAAAATGACGAGTTTTCACTGTTGACCTTGCCCAGAGCAGGTGCACAATCAATGGCTGCAGAATACATTTCTTTATCACTGCAAAATCAATTTCTCTGGGCTTAGAACAGGGATAAAGACTCTTGTATCTCGCAGGAGTCTGATACCCAGCAACCACTGTGTCTGGTTCTGTGGTATGTTTGCCTGAGGAGTTCCCCATTATTACAACGAATGGAACTAATGTTAATATATTTACCAGGTCCCCAACTTTTCTGTTTCTTCATCTTAGCAGAAATTCTACTTTGTAACATGATTGAAATGAAAGGGCCTTTTCCCTAGATCTGGAAATGAAGTTCAGGTCCAGGTTATTTTTAAATGAAACAGAGGAAAGCAACCCTAAAGAAACATTTCAGTCAAAAATGTAATGATAGAAACCAGCAAGATTGGAAGGCATTTACTGTCACTTTGATGATGTTAATCAAAGAGGTGAAGCATGAGATACCGCACATTATAAATGTGGGATTGAAAGAAATATTAAGTATCTATTTTTATTAACAAATAATAAAAGCACAAGAAGAAAATAAAAATCTTTTCAAAAATATCACCCAACTTCTAAGTAACAATAAAAATTTCATAGGGCAGAATTTCTTCTCTAAACTGAGAAATTCTCTTGTAAATAAAACTGTCATGAAGTTGCCACATTAGACTAATGACCTTCAGTTATAATTGGGTAACTGAATTTTAAATTGTCAAAAAAAACACACAAAAACCATGAACTGAAATTCATGAAATTTGCCAAGAGAATAACTCTTTGATCCACATTTGACAATCTGAAAAATACCACAACTTAAAAAAAATAAACCTGCTATGATTGCATTATCCAAGGGCAAAGCAAGCGCTTGAACATTCTTTTCAAAAGCATTTTCCCCACCCCCACCCATGACTGCAGGATTAAAAAAACAAATCAGCCACTTTTGTTGAATTTGCAAAACATTTGGTTTAGGCTCCCTTTAGAGTAACATTTTATCAGTGAAGATTTTTACATGAATCCTGTACTCAATATAGGCATCATTTATATATAGCTAACTATATATTGTAATAGTACCTAATGACATACTCACAATGATGTCCTATCACCAATCATTAATTTAGAGTATGGGAGACATAAGCAATCGGTAAAAATTATAATGCCTAGGAATGAAATATTCTGAATGTCTGTAGATTAAGAAAACTATCAATTCCTGAATTTATTCCATACTGAAAATTGTTGACACTAGAGGCAAGTATTGACAGAAGTAGGGCTGATCAATATTGAACCTGAAGGGTCAAAGGACTTCACGTTTGGTGTAATAAGCAACTTAGTTTAGGTATTAAGGTGTTTTGGTAAAGTAACAATTATTAAGGGTCAGGCAAGGTTTCTATTATAAACTCTAACTTGGGGAGCTTGCATAGTACCAGGGTCTCCAAAGGCATGAGATAGTATGATTGAAGCAAGATGATGGCTTGGACATAAATAAAGAGAAAGTGAGTCATTATACTCAGAAGTTGAGGAATTTAATTATTTCCATTCTCCAGATTCAAAATCCATCTTTTCTCACCACCTCCACAAACCTTTTATGAAATCTCTAAACCCAGGAAGCCTTAGATGAGAGGTAAATCTCTTTTGAGTTTTAAAATGGCTTGAAATTTTTACTTTTGAAAATTATCTAGCACATTCAAGTAACCTATAAATTATAAATACTGCCAAAGGAGCTCGGTCTAGTCAACCAGATATGGTTCAATGAAATCTTAGAAACACCCTCTACATTTTCCACTTAGCTCTGTGTAGAACATTAGTACCACATGGAAATCATTATTCTTCACTCAAACATACTTGATCACCTTAAGGTTTGGGTTTTCAGCAAATCTGACTCTTTAAGGTAACTAAAATATAGTGTCTTAATTATTTACTCTAAAATTTGAACTTGAAAAAAAGCAAACAATGAAGTATAATATATATATAATATATTTTATTATAATAAAATGCTGAAATATAGAGATAATTATATAAATTTACATATTGCCTGGCTTGGGACCTAGCAACATAATTCATCCCCTTATTATTATTTTAAATTAACATAAAAATTTGCCCTGGCATGGTGGCTCAGTTGGTTGGAGCATTATCCGGCACACCAAAAGGTTGCAGGTTTGATTCCCAGTCAGGGTACATACCTAGGTTTCAGGTTCAATCCCCAGTGGGGGTTGTGCGAGAGGCAACTGATCAATGTTTCTATCTCTCTATCTCTCTAAAAAAATTAATAAACATATCCTCAGGTGAGGATAAAAAGACATAAATATTTTAGATTAACATAAACATTAAGATTATGGGATTTGGCTTTGAAAGAAAGGATGGCATATCTGAACATAGAAGAGGAGTTGTTGCAGCACTAACTCAAGAACTTTCTACCTATACCGAGTCCCATACAAGTGCAACTTTTGGATGTTCAAGTCCTTCCTGGGCAGACACTAAGTGCTCTGCCCTCTTGTGACCTTTCTCTTAGAATTCAGAATGTATGGATACATTCAAACAACAGAAGTGGGCATTGATCAGCCTAGGAAGAAGCTGTGCACTTTCAGTTTCCATTACATTAAACAAAATACTCATTAGTGCTTGGCATTTTCCCAAGCAGACACAATCTAGGTGTCCACTGAGGCCTCATTGTGCAGTTAAGAAGTTTAAAGAGACCTTCTAGACATCAGCGAGGGACAATTAAGGGATGGGTAAAACTACTCCAGGGTAAGAAGGCTGGAATTACTGGAAACAAACACACATAAGTGTCAACTGCAAACAAGACAAACTATCTTTATCTTCAAGATCAGTTAGATATTCAAGGAGAATATTTTGCTTAATGATCACTACCTTCCTTAATAAAACTGCAGTATAATTTACTACGGGGTCATTCAGTCATATTAAAACAAAACATGCCTAGGTATGTGGTAGAAAAATTAATCTGATGGAAACCTGTCATCACACACAATTATTCCTATCATGTACCCAACAAGGAAACTGAGTATTACTATTACTAAGAGGTCATAAGGATATGTTATCTCTGAAATCCATATCCATTAAAACTGCAGAAACACGTTTTACTGCTAAACTTCCACTCCCAGACCCCACTGCTTCTAGAAAATACTAGAGAGTAGCCACTGGCATACAGGTCAGACGGACAAAACTGTTTTCCCAAGTGTTTCATTCCCTCCCTGTCTTTCTTTCATCCACCCATCTAGCCACCTACCCTTTCACCATTTTTTAAGTACTTCCTGCCAAGGCATTGGGCCACGGCAGGGGCTACGATAGTGAGTGAGACAGAAGTTACAGGCTAGCCCATGAAGCAGAAGGTTTTGTATGATCTCCGTTGCTGTCAGGTCAGTATTAAAACAGCTATATTTAAGAAGTCTTCCAGCAAGACCGATACGTGAGTTAAACTTCAAAAATCAGTCATGTTACCTGTTCCTCATTCTTTGGGTAGGGGAATGGGAAGAAAAGCTTTGTGTGCCAAAATTTTTTTCTTATTTTAAGGAGACATTTATCTTCCAACTTTGGTTGATGCAATCTAATGTACCAGCAAGTTTTAGAAATAAATGTTTTTTATTTTTTCTTAAAGGGATGCTATGCTATCTATTCACGAGGAATTTGTAGAAGAATAGACAAAAGGAAAAAGCATGCTAGACATGGAACATGAAAACCTCCTTCAGGTTGCCACGTTACACTCTCTCAGCTTTTTAACTCAAAGACACCATTCTATCAGCACTTAACACGGGTCTTTAAATCCCAGAGCTAATAATGCTTCCCAGCTACAGCTGGATGCCTCTGACAAGCAGCATGTACCAGGAAACCTCACGGGGGATAAGGTTCCTAACAGTCAACTAAGAGTTCAAATCCCAGAAGAGGTGCCCCTGGTGTGCAGAGCACTTAACCCTTCGACCAGTACCAACATGAGTATTCACAAATTATTGATGTCCCTAAATCCCCGGCAGATTGCAGACAGTTCTTGTATCCATTGGAGCCCAAGCATATGGCCACTAATGGGATGGGTTTAAAAAAAAAACACAAAACACAGACACACATTTAGTCTTTGCTTTGTGACTATAAAGCTACTGAAATGCTAGAAGGTGATTGAACTGGATGGAACACTGCTAAATACATGCTTAGCCTCATGTTATGGATCATTTCCATTGACATCTCTCTTCGTCCTCGGTACAGTTTAATTAAAGCTGTCTGGAACAAGTCTGCTCTCTAAATGATCGGCGGTGCAATGAAAAGGTGAAACACGAGGAGGCTTGAGGCCTTTTTTTAGTGAGGCATTCAAATGGCTGTCTCTGTGGTTAAGAGCAGCAGCAGAGAAGAAATTCATTTTCAAAATTAGCCAGCCATTGGGCTTTTCTGCGAGAGAAGGCTGGCTCCTTCTGATGTCATCTTGGACTGCCAGCAGTAAGAAAGCGATTCTATTGTCCCTGGGTATATGGCACAAATGACACTCAAATGGGTAAGCTAACTTGTCATAGGTCACAGTGTTATTGTGTAATAGAATTTTAATTGATGAAACATATTTTCTGCATTACACAGACTCCTTTATTACTGTTACTGGAATAAATGCAAAGGCTGAGTAAGGTAATGCCAGGTCTAAGAACTCAAACTGGGCCATATTCTGGACCAAAAGAGATACATTTTTTGGTCCTAAAACAGTAAATACTACAGCAAACTTGTTTATTTATTTTGTAAAATATAACCTCCAAATGGAACAATTTTTGCTTAAGAATATCCCTTTCATAAGATAATTTTGCAACTACTTAATTTGGTTTTATAGTATATAGAATACTTGCACAACAAATATCTTTGAACAATTAAGATATTTATTGAATATCATTATTGTTTCCAGTACTGTTATGGTGCAGAGGGAACAAATAAATAAAATATGGATCCAGGGCATAGAAATGTGGGTCATGGTTAAGAGATTAAATCTTATCTTAATTATGCATATTTCTTTTCTATGCCACTTTACCCCCTTTAATATGATTTTATTTGAAGAGTTATAAATTAAATTATATTTGTTCTTTAATGCCAGAATTAATCATACTTTATAAAAGTATTCAAAGGAATGTGTCATGCTTAAAAATTTCATTCATTGGCTTCTCCACACAAATCCTTAGTCATGATGTGGGCTTATCCTCTTCATTTAATATTTATTTGGTATCTACTCCATACAGAATATTGAGTTAAACCCGATCTCCTTCCCATTCCCTCAAATGACTGTCTCTCTCTCCCCGTTATAACATGTGCATCCAGGCTGGTGAAATGTAATAGTAGCATTTGAGGCAGGGACACAAGTTAAGAGGTAGTAGAAGATTAAAGATGGCCATAAATTCCTTGGCAATCCTCCCCTTGGGAGGTGGGGCATATTTCCTTCCCCCCTTTAAAAAGACTGGCAGATTCCATCTTAGTATCTTGGAACCCTGAATTACTTCAGCAACCATCCTGCTGAAGTAATCAGGTGGAGGGGCCCTGAGACTACAGGGCAGGCAAAAGAGCCTCGCTACATCCAGCTGTCCAGCTGTCCTCACCAAGGCACCAGACATGTGGGGGAAGCAGCCCTTTAAACAAGCCAGCTGCCAGATAAATTCCAATGAATGACCCTTGTTAATGCCACATGGAAGAGAACAATCGCTCAGCTGAGCTTTGCCCAAATTTCTGATTTACAAAATTGTGAGACGTAACATAGTGATTAAGTCACTAAGTTTTGGAGTATTCTGTGCAATTGTATGAATTTGTCACAATAAGCCCCTAAATTAGAGTTATGGTAGTAGAACCTGAGAAGGGGCACATAATTTGGGGGAAAAAATCTTAAATTCTTCTTTGTGTTTATGGCTGGTTAAAAAAATTTTTTTTTTCTATAAGAGGCCAGATAGTAAATATTTTAGGCTTTCAGGGCCATGTGGTCTCTGTTTCTATTAGTCAACTCTGTCACTGTAGCGCAAAAGAAGACACAGACAATATGTAGATGAGTATGTGTAGCTGAGTTTCAATAAAACCTTGTTTACAAAAACAGGCAGCTGGCCAGAGTTGGATAGAGGTCATACATTTCTCACCCCTGGTTTATAATGTTTGAAAAGTTTAGCTGAAGATACCCTATATGTAGATAACATACAGAAATGGGGCTTTGTGACCAGTCAGGGCTGAAGATGTAGATTGAAGAGGGCTGAGGGTACTGCTGTCATATCTTCTTAAAGTTGCTTCTACTTCATTATTTCCTTTAAATGATATTAAGATAGTTGGTAAATACATTAGTAGGCTGAGGAATTACTTGAATCTATAAGGTGGGCCATTGAACCAGATAATTTATAATCTCAGGACATGAAGAGGACAAAAATCAAATAGGTTTTCAGATGCATTAATAGTAGTCCTAAGTCCACTATCAATGGTTTTCAAATTTGTATAATTACTACCCAATGTATTTTTTTTGCATAAATTGGACTATTCTAGAACTATTTTTTCTAGGTGTGACAAATATCATTCTAACTTTTAATTTATATCATGTTCATGATTTATTTGAACAATTATGAGTTTGGCACTATTTATTGCTTATATTTGAAGAACATCTATAACATTAATCTCAAAATATTTATATCCTAAACTATCCTGAAAAGTAAATGGTTATTTTCCATAATTTATGATAAATTGAAGGCATTTTATCATGCTATTTACTGTTATGTCATGGGGAAAAAGTACAACACTTGAAGAAATAAAATAAGCAGCTTTTTAGTTCTCCTGCACACCTGTTAAGTTTATGGATATTTATTTTAGGCTTTATAAAAATTCTATCAGGCAGCTAAACAATTTAGACTCACACAGCATGTAAATTCTATTACACAAAGGCTCTTTACCCTTCAACCCACTGCCCTACATGTGCTTGGTACAGTGGTAAAACTCCTCAAACAAACAGTAATAGTCTGCTTGAAATCCTGACTGTAACCAATGCAGGTATGCTGGAGGAGTCTAATGAATACTCAAAGGGGGTTTTGATTATTTAAAGCAGAGAATGGTTTGAAACTTTCTGTGTTTGGCCTCAGAAAAGCAACTTGGTTAAGAGGTGAAACCTTCTCGTAGTTCCTGTATTTGATAAAGTACAGACCTTATAGCATTCCCTCAGAGACCTGTCACTTCAAGTCCTGGCCTTTAGACTTCTTCCCTCGAGAGTGAAATGATTAGTAAGGTCCTTTATTGGATACATTAGCAATTTCTGCTAAAAAAGAGAATTTTAATAATAGTAAAAAGCAAAGAATTGTGAGGCAAAGCTTGCTTCTAGATACTAAGACAAACTCAGTTTAAGCTTATGATATAGCTCCTATGAAGGGCCATCTGTTTAGCTGTAATAGCATTTTCTTTTTTTTTTTCTTTTTACCTTGGTATCTTTGTTTCAAACCCTGTCTGGGACACCTGGTTGATGTGAAATGAGATTGGCGGGTCTCAGTTCATTTGTGGCTGGCTGAAATTTCCCATCTCCCTTTTCAGAAAAATGGTCCATAAGGAAATTAAGTGAAAAGAGTTAGACGTCACACATGGATTCACGTATAGGTGTACTGAAGACCTAGATAATCTTCCTGTGTGAAAAGTACAATATAAATTCAACGCTGGTTCATTGGTTCATCTGCTGCAGCTCTCTAGCACCTGAGGTCTCCTGTACCTGAAGATGATGCAACGTTAGGGACATCTCTTTACTATTCTAAGACACTGCATAATTTGAGCTGAGATTGTAACGTGGCTTGAAATTGGCTGTGATTTGCTGCTTCATTTAAACAGAGATGGTGTATGGAAGTAGTGGAAGAGGTACATGTTCTGTGCTTTTTTACATTATGTAAATAGATCAGAAGTCTCCATAAATAACAATTAAAGAATATTCATAGTTTAAGAGTAAACAGGTTAGATGCCTTCAGACCATACATTACCCAAGAGAGAAAGTAGAACACCATAATTTATTATAACCCAAGGCAATATTACCTTAAAGTGGTATGAATTTTTATTTCAAAAGTCAATAGGGTCTTTTGCATATAAATTTAAAGTCAATGGAAATTGCACTCAACTTACCAAATACCCAATTAGTTTCTTGTTACAGATAATTTTTATTGATCCCAATCTGGTTTGTCAACATGGATTAATCAAAATCATCAGGGATTGAGATCCCGGATGGCTCAAGGGATCAGTTCCTGGGCTATGAGCCTTTTACCCCCAGGTCACTGTTTCCAATACTTCTGGGAGTTTTGAGAGGCCTATTTGACAGCTGATGTGAAACAAACCAGAACTTTCAACTAACTCCCTTGCATAGATTCATTGTTCCTTGCATTCAAAGACATTATCACTTACTGTCTGAGGGTATATGTAAGGTGAAAAGTTATTGCATCATCAGCAGTCCTAGTTATTCACTGATATGTCCATATTCCTAATTGCCTACGGAAAGCAATATCCATTGCTATCCTCAAGGCCTGCTGTATGTGAGTTCAGAATATTCATCTCTATATGACATTTTCCTGCAAACTGAACCAGGCCATCTCTGACTGGTTACCCCAAGCTATTATGTATTCCTTTCTTTGCAGAATAAACTGTAGAAATGTTTCTTTTCTAGAGATTATATGTATGTATGTCTGCTACCTTTGTTTGCCTTGTGGGTCTTTTATAAAGTACAGGTTACAATGGTCTTATCTTTTCTCATTACATAAAAACTCCAGGTTCAGAGCCTTACCAGACAGATGGCTTCCCTGAAGAAATATCATTCCTTGCAGTTCTTTGGTTAGATGATTATTCTTCACTTGCTCATCATCTTTAGGAGTCTTTTAACCCCAACCTGGGCATCTATAGTGATCTGCTGGCA
The DNA here is from genome assembly GCF_027574615.1 of Eptesicus fuscus. Classification (NCBI taxonomy): domain Eukaryota; kingdom Metazoa; phylum Chordata; class Mammalia; order Chiroptera; family Vespertilionidae; genus Eptesicus; species Eptesicus fuscus. The sequence continues at coordinate 71,549,334 of NC_072477.1, read as the reverse complement.
GTACATATGCCCTGATCTTTAGTTACCTGATCTCATTAGACTAGGTTAAAAAAAAAACCCTGAAGATCCTCTTCCCTTCAACCCTCAGTCTGGCTGACGCTACTGATAGCTTTCTTTATTCAAAGTTAATCAGATGACCTTTTAAAAAAGATCTTTGCACTTGTAGCCCCATAGATTTTGTTGTCAAGGACCAAACACCCTGTTTCTTTCCTGTTTTGGTAGAAAAATCAATAGACTTATTATTCCAAAGATACTAGCCATTCTAGGAGGAGAAAGAACCTTGGTTTTCCTATGAAACTATACATCTAGAAAGCCAAACATAGTAACTGGTAACTACCAATTGCTGTATTATGAATTCAAGTTCATGGTTCTTAATAATATAAAGAATGGATAGTATCTAGTGCTTTCTGGGGCATTCTCAGAGGGAATTTAAGGTAATCTTTGTATATTGGGGAGGAAATAGCATGGTTCTCTACTACTGGGCTATGTACATGCAATGAAGCCAGCTAAGTAGAATGTCTCAATGATAGAGATCATTTTTTAGGGAGTGGCCATAGGAACTGATAGTTTTGTTACTAGTTAACCATATATCTATGGCTATTTAATTTTGCAAGTCACTGCCATGGAATTGTAAGTGAAGGTGTAGGAGGCTCTCATTAAACCAAGCAATGTATAATCATGGATTCCAGGTATCGGGAAAGTAGCCCAGGATAATGAAGGCAGTAACCATGTTATTCATCTTCATATGCTCAGACCAAGACAGTCTCTGACACATTACCTGCACTCAACAAATGTATGACAAATGGATGAATAGTAGAAACCAGAGAGGAACGCTAGGTCTTCCACACTTCTTTTTAATCCTACTCATTAGTTTTTGGTGATGATGACTTAGAGATTGAGTCATTCCATCTTTTTTTTTCTTCATTCCATCTTAGTATAGTATAGTTGGAAAGCATGTGAATGCCATGTATTTAATTTGAATCATAATTCTGATATTTTTAAACTTTTATGACAATGCTAATAAAAGGCATTGGGAGGGAAGACCTAAAGATCTACAGAGGTGATTATGAGCAAGACTTAAATATCCTCATCTGTAGAATCAGAATTATACTTCATTGGAATGTTGTCAGGATTAAATAAGTTAACATATAGTGCATGAAACATATAAGTTACGTTATTATTATTATTATCATCACCATCCAAGTGAGAATAGGGCCACTTTGCTTCTGTTGAGTCCAGGTGCGAGTAACCAACATCTGTAGCAGCAGATAAAAGTACCAGAATTATTGTGAACATTAAAGGTTCAATTAGCTCATAGCTAGAGTGAATCTTCTGTGTGGTTTGATTTGTGTGTGTCACATTCTCTTGAGTTGGCTCTGACTCGTGGTGACCCTATGAATGAGTGATGCCCACAATGTCTTGTCCTCAACAGCCCTACTCAGACTCATATGTATGGCTTCATTTATGGAGTCAACCCACCTCATATTTGGTCTTCCTCTTTTCCTGCTTCCTTTTATGTTTCCCATCATTACTGTCTTTTCAAATACCACTGCCTTCTCATGTTGTGCCCAAAGAAGGATAGTTTCAGTTTTGTCTCCAGGGATGTTTCAGGCTTAATTTACTGAAGGACCCACTTGTCTTTCTGGCCACCCAGGGTATCTGTAGAGCTCTCCTCCAACACCACATTTCAAATGAATCCATTTTTCCTATCAGCCTTCTTCACTGTCCAACTTTCACATCTGTACCTAGTGATTGGGAACGTGAGGGTGTGAGTGACGTTAACCTTGGTCTCTAATGACACATCTTTGCTCTTGATACTCTTTCCTAACTCTTCCATTGCTGCCCTTTGGAGTCTCAGCCTTCTCTTGATTTCTTGGATGCTGTCTCCACTTGAATTGATTTACCAGGTGAAAATATGTGACTTCCTTATTCTGATTCCCCTTAGAGAAATAAAATTGTATTATTTAGTCAAGGGGATCCTTTTTTTCTTTCAGGTGGCCAAGAGGTGTGTGTGTGTGTGTGTGTGTGTGTGTGAGAGAGAGAGAGAGAGAGAGAGAGAGAGAGAGAGAGAGAGAGAGAGACTGATTGAGCTATGTTCCAATGCCCAGTAATTGTGGAGGCAGAGAGAGTGTGGGAGTGCAAAAGCATGAAATGCCAACATTCTGACTAAGCTGGAGAATGCTCCTAGATTCCTAGGTGGCCTAGGAATGAAAGGAGGCACCGATGGACAGACATTTCTGAAAGAACTCTGGTGTTGGAAGGGAAGACCTACTAGACCTACAGAGGGATATGGGAGAAGAGAACACCTCTTAGCCTAGTACCTTTTGTACACAGCAGCAGAACAGTATAGTATATTAGAAAGTAGATATACTGAGTGACTATAAAACTAATATAAAGTAAAATAAAAATTTCCAAAAAGACTAGACAATCTCTAGAGTTTATATTGATCTGGAGGGACATAGTCATTTCATATTTAGTTTTTTTTTTCAGTTAGAATCTTTTATGTAATCTTAAGTTTCTCTATATTACATTTTTTTCTTACTTTATTTGCACTCACAACTCAGCTGAAATAAATTGGTAACCTGGAACTATATAGGTTTTGTTTTTCTCTCACCATGGCCAGTTTTAAATAATCAATGAATAAAAGAACCCTACATACACAGACCTTGTCTTGAAAGATATCTTGAAGATTTATAATATGTTAAACTAGGAAAAATTTGGGAATAATCAGCACAATACCTTTTTCTCTCCATTATAATCAGTTTTTCAGCCTCTACATCGATAAGACTTTTTCTCCTTTTTCACAATGGTTTACAACTTAAATAATTTAATACAGCAGTTGCTATATTTTTATTACAAGCTTATAAAACTGGAACCATAAGTCTTTTCTATGTAATATATTACCAAAAAGTGACACTGGAGAAGGGGAACTGATGATTACTAAAACTGTAATTCAATCTTCAAGTTCAGAAGATGTCATAAAAATGTTTCTGCATTACTTGCATATGGCAGATACTAGCAAGCTGCCTCAAATGAACTCTCTCTGGGTATTCAATCTCCTCTTCAGCATTACTTTATATGCAATAAAAAATAAAATGGGGCTTCACAATGCAAATGCAACTGTGATTCAAGCCCAAATAGTTCTTTTGTCAAATAGGATTTTCCTTTATGAAGTTTCAATTTAGAATTAATTTTGATATCAATGCCCATCAAGCTGTGAAAATTGGACTGAATCAAATGTGTCTATTCCTATTTGAGCTGACATGTAGAAAGTGGTAATTAGAAAAAATGCAGAGAATCTGTACCATGCTAAGGAAAAGTAAACACATCAGGCTACATGTTGTCAATCTGGTTAAAAGTATATAGGTGTGGTTAACAGTAACAGTCTATGAAAGCCTATGTTTTTCATATATTTTATTTTTTCCCTTTAAAAATATTTATTGTTGAAAGTATTACATATTTCTCCCTATTTCCCCCATTGACCTCTTCTAGGCCCATGCCCCAGGCCTTCATCACTCTATTGTCTGTGTCCATGGCGTATGCATATATGCATACAAGTTCTTTGGTTGACCTCTTCTCACCCACCCACTCTCTGCAGCCTTTCCCTTGAGATTCCACAGCTGGTTCTATGCTTCTATGTCTCTGGATCTATTTTGTTCATCAGTTTATTTTGTTCATTAGATGCCACATATGAGTGAGATCATGTGATACTTGTCTTTCTCTGACTGGTTATTTTGCTTAGCATAATACTCAGCAGGTTCAACCATGCTGTTGCAAATGGTAAGAGTTCTTTCTTTTTTACACCTGCATAGTACTCCATTGTGTAAATGTACCACAACTTTTTTATCCACTCATCTGCTGATGGGCACTTTGGCTGTTTCCAAATTACATATATTTTAAATTTCACTACTTTTCACCCTACCATATTAGTTGTCAGGAAATAATTTTCTAATTCTGACTGATTTTTTTCTAAGATCTGAAAGGTGTGTGGATTAACTAACAGCTTCCTATAGTGTTTACATTGAACAATGTTCCACATAACTTAGGACTCCAGCATGGAAGGGAATGCATTCCTTTTAAATAAAGAGGATGATTAGTTATTTGTACATTCTTGCCAACTGGTGTTATTTTGCGTACTTGTCTCATCTACTGACTTCAGTCTAAAGAAGCATCGAATTCCCCATACCTGTTTTTTAATGCGTCCAACATGCAGTAATCTACTGATGATGTTGCAGGTGAAATTTCAGAACTGTTATTGTTCTATTAAACGCCACTGCCTTCTGCATTAAGTCACTATGGCCACACTTTGCAAACTTCTTTTGAAATCTTCCCAGGATGAGTATAAATCAGCTTCTTGAGGGAGATGGAGCGACTGAACTTTCACAATATGGATGCCGAGGGTCAACACACAACGTTGGAAAGTGAAATTTTCCATTTATTCTCACAGCCTGAGAGAGTACGGGCAGCACTTTGTGAGTTTCTGCATTTTGTCTCGCAGCCAACACCACCCTGGCCCATCAGCCAGCGGTGAAAGGTCACAGACGCTATGTGAGTGGTGTTTAAGTCTCACCACAAAGAGGCTGCTAATCACATCGCATTAGGGTGAATTATGGCCATCGCAGCGGGCTGAAGGCGGAGAGATTAAGCAATAACAACAGCACAGCTACAGCTGTGAGGCAGCGGTGGAGAGGTGGTGCTTTCATGACCCCGTGGTAATTGATTGGGGTTCTGAAAACCTTTGGTGAAAGACACCTTGACCCTTCCAGGTTAGCGTTTTCTAAACCGCCTCCATAATAAGTAGGGAGACATAGCCCATTGAACACGTCCTCGTCGTGGAAAGGCTCAGAGCCGTCTCCTCCAGCACGCAGAAGTCCCGTTAGTCCAGGAGTGCAAACGTAGTCCAGTCACTGCTTCCAACAGGTCTCCACTTTGCAGCCCTTGGCTTCGGCACCCTACATGAATTTTTAATTTGTTTGGTCTCATTTTACTCTCCTACTTAGGTAACCCCTGGAATGGATTCCATTTTCCGTAGGAAAATTTGAGGAATCATAAAGAAGAAGCTATTGCTAGGTGTTTTTAAGAAAAATGACTTACGTGTCTTAAAATAAGAAAGTCAGGCGGTGGGAAGTGAAGAGCAGCTAACTTGCATAGTTAGTCCCCAATGTTTGGATAGTGTGCTTTTCACATTTGAGGACAACAAAAGCTTACTAGTGTGGCCATTGTCCACCAGGTTGAAATGCTCTGCAACGTGAATTGTTTTCCGGAACCAAGAGAGGCGGAGATATTTAAAAGCCAAGAGCTGCAAGGAGAAGGCGAGCCACCACCTCACCATCGGCCCCACAGTTGAGCCTTAGGGTTGGTGTTTGATGTTATTTACTGAACTCCTCACATGAAGATGTAATATATATATATATATATATATATATATATATATATATATATATGCATCAGCCATATTTATAAACTAAAGGCAGCACACTGAATTTTGCTAGGAAGCCAAAAAGGAGTCCTGGTTGACAAAATAAATGAAGTGATACATATATTTTGTGCAAATAATGCTATAAAGCAAATAGTTTCCTATATCCCAGCTAAGACATCTAGTTTTTAAAGATTTTTTTTTCTTCTTAAAATATGATGCAATGATCCAATGGGGAGGAAATGCAGGTGGCAAAATCTACGACAAAATCTGAATCATGAAGAAAAAGTTCAAAACTCCTTGGCACAGTTCAATACAAGCAGCATCAAGGGATTTTAAAATATTGGGTTGTCAAGCCCAGATGCTATGAAGTTGGAATAATCTCAAACTAGAGTCTAAGTGATTTGTCTTGTACAGTAGTAGCGCCCTATTCTGGCTGGTTAGGTAAGGCAGTTTGGGGCTAAAAAGTGCTGGAACAATAAGTTCATGTTAAACTTTCAGTTGATATGGAGATATTTATATTGAAAAGTTTCATATCTGCTTAGGCAAATGGCTGATTAAATGCATACATCTCTATCTGAGTCCTGAACCACAAGAGGCCGTGATAATAATAACCTAATAATAACCCAAACCAACATTAGTTACAATCTGTAGGCATTGTACTGGGGGCATACATGCATTATCTCCTCAGCACCCAGAGGCTGCCTTTTCTGATTACCTCTATTTTGCAGATGAATAAATTGAGGCTTAGAGAAGTGAAATAACCAGGCTTCCTGCACTGGGTGAAAATTTGGGCTCTACTGAGTTTCAGAAAGACTCTGGGATAACAAACGGAGTCATCCCGCTCTCCTGTGATTATTGGCTCTTAGCAGCACTACGGCTTTAGGAATCAATACAGTGCACAAGTTCTGTAAATGTGCCTCTTAATAAGTTAATAAAACAGAGATGTTCTCATTGCCTCTCCTTCAAAGTTTCAGGGGAAAAATGAGAATATTAAATGCAGTAGGGTAGGGAAGCTCTGCTCCATTTGCTCTGCAATGATAATCTTTTACAAAAGAGGGTTTTTATTATTAATTCTTTGCCTTCTGGGGATATTATAATTTTCTAGAATGTAGAACTGCCTTAAGCACAGTAATTTGCTGAGCTAGACTGAATCTCAAAATGTTTCAAATGAGCTGATAAACAACTGCATAATTAGCCATTATTAGATCAAGTCTGTATGTTACTGATATCAGGATGAACAAACCAATAGAAAGGCAAATTATAGATATAGTTTTAAAAACTAAGAGTCTGTGTTATATTTTTACATGCTTTGTAATGTGTCTTTTAAAGAATTAAAAACCACATTTCATTTATCTTTTTTTTTAAACAGTAGATTATTCTATCAAATAAATCCTTAGAGACTTAATCATTAAACATATACGTCCATGTCTGAATAATGAAGGATTTCTGTGTTGAATGCAACTAATGCTTGAAAAATGAATGGATGGGGAGATTTTTCTTTTCAATTAAAACTTGCTTCAAATCTATTGCTTGTATGGGTAATGCTTTTTCATTCCCCCTTTGAGTTCTGGTTCAAGTCCAGAGTACAAACTACATTTGGCCTTGATTATGAAAATAAAAGGTTTTGCATGCTCGAATCAGAAAAGGAAAATACAGTCAGTTTTCATGCTCAAACACACACACCTTATTCAAATGGCTACCATCCAGTCCAAAATGTATCCATGTTACAGTTAAACCTCTCTTTCCTCTCATTTTTCATATTTTAAGAACTTGACACTAGATCATAAAATGTTGCTCTGGGCTGGAATTCGTCATGCAAGGTTAGCGCCCAGGAGTGAGGGTGTTTGGGGTGTTTTTAAAAATATAATATGAAAATCAGCTCAGCAGATTTGAGGATCAAATAAAGAAAAGAGAAATTTGCAGAAAGAAAAAGTTTCTAAGCTGGTTTAATTTAAACAAAATGATAATTTATGCTCTGAACTCAGGGGCCACAAAGCAAAACAAGTAAATGTATTAAATCATCTTGGAACAGAAAGAACTGCCGTAGCAGGTTTTCTAAGATCTCTAAAACTAGTGTTCACATTTTGTCTTAAGTGGTTTCAATGTCTTCCTGTTTGCGGGGGCAGACCAGATAATTTCTTGAGGTTCCTTGCATACCAATGATTCTGTGATTTATACCCATCAGTATTTCATATGCCAATAACAAATGGTAAACCGACAATTTGAAATTGCAATGGGCACAAGGCCGTGTTCTAAGCTAGCTAGAGAATGGATTTATTTTTGAATTTAAAAAAGTGTTTTGACCTTTGATGATTTTACCAGCTTCCAAAATTTCTATACCCTTCTTATGCTTCCTATTATCACCAGTCTCCCATTGATGCCAATGAGTAGCCTTAGGTAAAATTTTATTGGCGCTGGGTCTGTCCTGCTTTTATTACAATGATTATTTATCCACAGCCAGGTATTTTTTTTTTTGTAGTTTTAGCCTTAATTTATTACAGATCTTGGATCCCTGTTAATGTTCTTATATTTAAATTTCTTCAACTAGTCCTTTGGTTTTGTAAATTGGCATGCATTTTATCTGCGTATTTACATGGTTCAAGAAATAGGCCATTTTTACTCCTAACGTTAAAGTAGTTAAGGCCATCTGGGCTAAAATTCAGCGAGGAGTACCAATTTCTTTTTTCAAAGGTGTGTAAGGTGAACCCAACTCACGATGAGAAAATAAGGTTCCCAACGTATCAGCATAATTGCTTTGGTGTTTTTAACTATTTTAGAATGTTCTGACTTTGTCAGGAACATGCTGCCATTGTGTATTTGTTAGGGAAATCTTATCTGTACATTTTATAACTTTCTGTACTTACCTCATAAAAATGACATGATTATTCTGTAACGTTCATGATACTTCATTAGGATTTTATTAAGGAGCCTTTTAAAGACATTCCTTACCTAAAAGGGAAATTTCATTTGGTTCAGAGTTAATGAAGCTACACACTTAAAGATAGGAGTTGATTTAAGTGAAGAAACTTCCTCAGATTTAAAATTTGGAACAATATACTGTCATAGCCCCAGAAAAAGAATATTACTTCTAATTTGATTATACTATCACAATGTATAAATTTCATCATTACTGGCTACAGTGTAATGCATAAGTAAAATAAGTTAGGGGAAAAGTTTTACTAAATTTTATTTCAACTCCTACATTTCCCTGCATTTATTATCACTGACATTATTGTACTAAAATGTTGAGTTTTGCTGTTGAGAGACACATACAACTGTTTGTACAGTCCAGCTGGTGTGGCTCAGTGGTTGAATGTTGACCTATGAACCAGGAGGTCACGGTTCACTTCCCAGTTGGGGCATATGCCTGGGTTGCAGGCTCAATCCCCAGTGGGGGGATGTGTAGGAGGCAGCTGATTAATGATTCTCTCTCATCATTGATGTTTCTCTCCTTCTCCCTCTCCCTTCCTCTCTGAAATATATCTGAAATATATATATATATATATATATATATATACATATATATATATATGTATATATATATATATATATATATATGCTAGAGACTCAGTGCATGGGGGAGAGGGGGGTACCTCAGCCCAGTCTTCACCCTCTTGCAATCTGGGTCCCCTTGGGGGATGCCTGACTGCCGGTTTAGGCCCACTCACCTGCCTGCCTGCCTGATCATCCCTTACCACTCTGCCTGCCTGCCTGCCTGATACGCTTAATTGCTCACCTGCCTGCGTGATCACCCCTAACCACTCTGCCTGCCTGCCTGATCGCCCCTAACTGCCTCTACCTCAGCCCCTGACACTGTGGCTTTGCCTAGAAGAATGTCTGGAAGAACATCCAGAAGGTCATTTGGCTGTCTGGTTTAATTAGCATATTATGCCTTTATTATTATAGACTAGAGGCCCGGTACACGAAATTCGTACATGGCGGGGGGTGGTTCCCTCAGCCCGGCCTGCACCATCTCCAATCTGGGACTCCTTGGGGGATGTCCGAGTGCCGCAGGGATTGGGCCTAAACCGGCAGTCGGACATCCCTCTCGCAATCCGGGACTGCTGGCTCCTAACCACTCACCTGCCTGCCTGCCTGATCGCCTCTAACCACTCTGCCTGCCTGTCTGATCACCCCTAATCACTCTGCCTGCCTGCCTGCCTGCCTGATCACCCCTAACTGCCCTCCCCTGCTGGCCTGATCGCCCCCTAACCGCCTCTGCCTCCACCCTTGCCACCGTGGCTTTGGCCGGAAGGACATCCGGAAGATGTCCAGAAGATGTCTGGTCTAATTAGCATATTACCCTTTTATTAGTATCCTGTATAATAAAAGGGTAATATGCAAATTGACCCTAATGGCAGAATGACCAGAATGACCACTGGACCAGTCACTATGAGGCTAACTGACCACCTCTTGGTCCCTTTCTCTGACCTGTAGGCTCCGATCACCTGATGGCGAACAGGGAACCGTGGTTGGTTGGCAGGGGATGCGGGCAGTGCCAGGTCAAGGCCCCTGCCTCGCTGATTGCCCCCCACACACAGACAGCGACCCGCGGTGGGGGCAGGGCTGGCAGGCGGGTGGGAACAGCCAACCTCTCGGTCCCTTCCCCTGGCCATCAGGCACTGATCACCGGATGGTGAACAGGGAACCGGGGTTGAGTGGCAGCAGGTGGCGGGGCCGGCTGCAGGCAGCTGGGGAAGATAGCCCTGATCACAGGCCAGGCCTAGGGACTGTACCCACACACGAATTTCATGCTCTCAGCCTCTAGTGTGTGTGTGTGTGTGTGTGTGTGTGTGTGTGTGTATAAGTAAGTTTGTCTGACATTTGATTCCTATACACACTTTGTGGTCAAAAGTTATTTCTCACAACTGTGTGAATGAATATTGAATATTCAAGCTATGATTTTTATCTGAAACTCAAAAAACCTTTATGATGGACGTATTTGTATTGTTACATTAAAATACTCAGGAAAACAACTAAAAATTCAACTGATAGTGCTCTAATCAAAGGAGAAAAAAATTCCCAACCACTTAACAAAGTTATTTCTTTTCAAATGTGGTCATATAACAGTGCAAAATAAACTACATCAAAAGTTAACAGACCATGATCATAACTGTCATTTATTTCTCACTTGTATAAGGAAATAAGTAAAAACTATAGGAAAAGGAAAATGTGAACCTAAACTTTGATGAACAAATTTCACAGTAGATAATTCTTCAGCTTTTGGGTTTCTGCCATAAAAATACAGTTAATAATTAAGAATCAGAGGTCATAAATCACCAAAAAAATTAATGGACAGCTTCCAGAGAGAGTGAGAGCACATATGGCTATAGATATCCTGGACTAGCAACAATGGAATTTGTGCAAGATGTTCACACCAGCAAATAAGAGCTAGTAAAGGGTAGGTATGATTTTTTGTTTTAATCAGTTTACTAAAACAATTAGTGAGAACAAATAATTATTTGCATTTAAGCTTTGCTGCCATCATACTAACTGCATTAGTTCTATTAAAAATATTTGTGTTGAAGTGTAGCTGTTCCTCAAAAATTAAGCAGAATTACCATATGACCCAGCAATTCTACTTTTGGATATATAACCTAAAGAATGAAAAGCAGATACTCAAACAAGTATTTATACACTGATGTTCATAGCAACATTATTCACAATAGCCAAAAGGTGGAACCAGCTCCAATGTACATCAACGATCAAGTGAATAAACAAAATGTGGCATATACACACAATGAGACATTATTTGGCCTTAGAAAGGAATGAAAATCTGACACATGCTATAGTATGGATGAACCTTGAAGATATTAAGTGAAATAAGCCACACACAAAAAGATAAATACTGTATGATTTTACTTATATGAGGTACCTGTAGTAGTCAAATTTGCAGTAACAGAAAGTAGAACAGTGGTTACCAGGGATTACGGGAAGGAGAAATGGGGTCTTATTGTTTAATGGAATTAGAGTTTCAGTTTGGGGGATGAAAAAGTTTTGGGAATGGATGAAGGTGATGATTGCCCAGCGATGTGAATGCACTTAATGCTACTGAGCTATGCATTTAGAAATGTTTGAAATAGTAAATTTTGTTGTATTTTATCCAAATAAATAATAATAAAATATATTCACATTAAGTAACAAAAATCATGCCATATTCAGGCATCTTAAACAGTGAGGTAGTCCCCTGACAGTTAAAAAGACAGATTTGGAGACCTTTGTGAATCTCCAGTTTATATGTAGGGGAATGCTTGTTCTGTCTTCTGGCTTTCTCCCCAGTTACTTTTCCAGTGGTAGTTGTTTCTGGTACCTAGCCTCCTAAAACCAAGAAAACAAATTAAAACTTTCACCGACTTTTCTTCTCCATGGTATGTAAATATAGCATTGATTGGGATATGGAACTTCTTCCTGGTTTTATTTTTTTTAAAATATTTTAAATTGATTTTAGAGAGAGAGGAAGGGAGAGGGAGAGAAACATCTATTGGCTGCCTCCCACATGCACCCTGACCACTGGGGATCATACCCGTAACCTGACTGGGAATCAAAGCAGTGACCTTTCAGTGCACAGGATGATGCTCAACCAACTGAGCCTCACTGTCCAGGGCTGAAATGGTTTTCTTTTACTTTGTATAGATTTTAGGTGAATTCTTTCATGTTACATATCTGATGCACTATCAAACTGAGCATTCCACTATTTAATATGTTGAAAACTTCTATTTTCTGGCTAAGGAACATTATTTCCTCAAATTACTTTGCTTTCTGTTTATTTCTATCAACAGCTCTACCAGTTGGCCTTCTCTACTGAGTCTCCCCCACCTCAAATCTTCATGACAGTTACGGCTGAAAAGAAATAAAAAGACAAAGCTGAATAGTAATACAAGTGCTAGATGGTGAGATATGAATACTGGGCAGTCAAGTAGGTTCACTCACTGGTTAAGTGACACTTCTTAAAAGTATTTCTGATTCCAAATCTTGCTTCAGAAAATCTATAAATCACTATGTAAATGGTTCATATTTGCAAAGTTATAAGAACCATGTCTGTCATGGTTTACTCAAACATTACTTAACTTTTAAATAAAAAAATACACATTGTGTATTTTGGCATGTCAAAATCAATACATAAAGATAATCAGAGCTGCAAAATACCTCAGCTGAGTCATTGCTGGACAGACAAGTAGGAGCTACATGACTAACATGCAAGTCAGGAGGTCTCCTGGCCATAAATTAAAGGGCTAGAGGTAGAACAGAAGGAGCAAGTACAATAAATAGGGCAAAATTCTGAGTTCATGCTTCTGATTGGCCCTTGAGGTAGATGAACTATTCTTATGATTAACATCTTTCAGGTTCCATAGCATCCATATGAACAACTTGGTTGTAAACAAGTCTATTGAGTTAGTTTCATAAGATTCCAGTGGGCCTATGTTCATTCATTCAATGGATCGCTGAAGCATATGGGCATACTTGATATTTAACAGATTTCTTAAAACAGAAGTCACCTGGGAACAGTAAACACCATTAACATTTAATCTATGATTGCTGAGGATCTATGCATTTTTTTTTCAATAAAATAAGGATGGGATACAAAGGAAAGTAGATTTAATGATGTTCTAAAAAATCATTTACTTTTAGAAGCTCTCCATGGAAATTTCTGAAGTCAGTTCTATTGTTTGACTGACTCATATAATTAAGAAATTTCCAGTAAGAGAGGCCATGAAACCTTAGGAAGAGTAGAATCTACTAGGTAGACAAAGACTAATGTAATTGCAACAGTGTTGTGAGGGTTTAGTGTTCTTTCCCTAAACTCCTTGAGCACCCATAGGAAATCCTGGTGTTCCCACCACCCTGCATTGTATGGTAATTTTCATTCCCCAGCTTTACTTCAGCACCCTGAGCACCAGAGTGCCTGTATAGAGTAGATACTCAGAAAATACTAGTTGAATAAAGAGACCAACAAATAAATAAACTGGCAAGAAAGACGCCTCTGATTTTCCTCCCCTTTACATAACTCAACAGCAGGAGCTGATTCTTTGTTTCTCTGAGGCTGGCACCAAAATCTGTATTCTTTGTTTTTATCTGTGTGGTGTGAGGTTTACCTGAATTTCATACAGAGAGACTTCCACAATTACTAGTGAATAATCCCCAAAATATAAACTTATTTAAACTGGAGATTTGGGGGGAAAGACCATCAAAAGTTAAAATGGTTAAAGAAGTAACTTTATCAGAAAGGTAAGGTACATCTTATAGAATGAAGTCTTCCATGGATCAGAAAAGGAATACACTGTTTTGCCAGTTTTTTATGCATGCAAGGATAGATTTTTAAAAGCACACATTATCCTGAGGAAAATAACGAGTAAAACTGCAGAGCTGAAAACATGGCATTTTATTAATTTAATTTTAAAAAATTGAGAGTGAACTAAGACATTACTTTCTCATTAAAAAAAAAAAAGTTTCCATTTTAAGCTTGGGGAAATAGCAGGTTTGTCTTGCCACATGGTAAGTGATTCTTACAGGTACAGCCATTAGAAATTCCCCCATCAGTCCTGAATGGGTAATTATTACTTGAAATAGCTTCCTCAGAGTGATTATTATGAAATTTACCTATCTTCTGTTGATCTACTGCTTTATTTATCTCATGTTAAAAGATCTTTAGAAACCTCTCTATCATTAATGGACACATTCCATTTTACAGATACATCCATTAGTTGCCAAGAATAATTCTGATCTGATTAAAGGATAACCATTTAGGACCACTAATTCCCATATTAAATGCTTAGGATGGGATATTGTTAAAGACCTTACATCTACAGACCCATTATCGTTTTTCTCTTGGTAGAAGACAATAAATGAGAGCCTTGAATGTGGATGAACCTTCTTTCCTCTAGACCAAAGAAAAATCAGGATACAAAAATAAGTGCACAGTCTGATGAATCCTTCCAGAAGGATGTTTAAGGATCAATGTAGATGCTATGAAATAACAAAATATCATAAAACTCTTTGAGATGGAGAGAAACATATTAAAAAGCATTCTTGGGTGATTATGATCTCAAATGAGTATTTAAGGAAACAAAGATGACAAAATGTTTCTTATATCTATAAAGTGTTTCTCGGGAGGATAAAAGTTAATTTGCAGTTATCCCCATAATAGCTATTTTCTATGTGATTAAGATCATCTATAGAATTTACTTGTTTTCACAGGGGGCAATAAACATTGGAGAGGCAGAAAGAGAAATATGCCAATATTTAGCAAAATTTATGTGTGGATAGTAAGCCCCTTGAAGTCAGGGACCTAATCAATCTTAATTCCTGTCCTCAGTGCCTGAGTTCATCCTGACAAATGTTGTTCATCAGTAAACACTTGCTGAATGAATAACTCAAATGAGTACATATCAGATTTCCTAATCTCAGTGGAGAAGCCACAACTTATAAATGTGCTCAGTTCCCAAAGAATTTTGAGGTAGATTGTTTGCAACTTAAAATATATTTCCCCACAGAAAAAAAGCTATTATGGATGGTATGGGGGTTGGCAGGCCAGCTCATGAGAGTCACTTATCTAGAATAGAGCAGAAACATTATACATTTGAAATGAACAAGTAGCAGGAAAAAAAAAATACTGCGGCAATAAAACCAAAGAGAGGAATAATAAAATTGAATAAAAACTTAAAATCTTGTCTCTCAGTGCTGAAAGAGAAGCAGATTTCATATGAGAAGATGAAGAGATGTGTGGAAATTTTGATGGAGAGGCTTATATTCTCAAGGAATTTAGAAGCTGAGGGCTTTTTAAAAATTATGTAAGGCCCAGCCAGCATGGCTCACTGGTTGAGTGTCGACCTGTGAACCAGTAGGTCATGGCTTGATTCCTGGTCGGGGCACATGCCTAGGTTGTGGGCTTGATCCCTAGTGTTGGCCATGCAGGAGGTGACTGATCAATGATTCTCTCTCATCATTGATGTTTCTATCTCTCTCTCCCTCTCTGGATTCAATAAAAAAATATATATATATCTTTTTAAAAACATATAAGAATTCACCTTCAAAAGATAATTCTACTTAGTCATGATCAAAATCTTTGAACAACACTATTTTAACACTTATCAACTAAGATTAAAGTGTTTTTAAATTCAAAAATGGAATGGTGAAAAGGGGAAAAGAAACAAGTGAAGAAAAACCACTGAACAGCAATAAAGATGAAAATATTGTAATACGTATTCATCTAGTGCTCCAGACATCGAGGATACAAGAATGGATAGAAGTCCCTCCCTGCCCTCAAGAAACTTCAAGCATAGCAAAGCGAGTCAGACTCATCAGCAACTAAGTGCAACAACTGTGGTAAAGACTATGAAAAAGGTAACTACCGGGCTACAATGGGGCCCCAAAGAGGCAGTTGGCCAGAGTCCCATGAAAGTGTCAGCAAAGGCTTGTGGGGACTCATGAAAGGAGCAGGCTACTTTGCAGGCAGATGCAGAGAGCGAGGACCATCCAGGCTCTGAGGACAGAGTGAGCAAATGAAAGTGGGCAGAGTCCCAGGCTGATGGGAGAGAAGGAATGCACTGGGAGATGGGAATGGAGGGGCAAGCCAGGCCCGGATGGAGCCAAGAAGGGCTCCTGCCTAGCCAGTTTGGCTCAGTGGATAGAGAGTCAGCCAGCGGACGGAAGGGTCCTGGGTTCGATTCCAGTCAAGGGCACATGCCTTGGTTGCAGCCTCCATCCCCGGCCCTGGTTGGGGGCACCTGCGGGAGACAACCAATTGATGTCTCTCTCACATAGATGTTTCTCTCTGTCTCTCCCCCTCCTTTTCACTCTCTCTGAAAATCAATGGAGAAATATCCTCGGGTGAGGATTAACAAAGAAGAAAAAGAAGGGCTCCTGTGGTCCCCGTGCTAAGTGGCCTGACTGCAGATCTGAGGAGGGTTTTAAGCTGGGGAACAACATGATCTTTTGAAAGAGGATTTTAGAAAGATCACTCTGGCAGCAGTATGGAGGACGCACTGGAGGTGTGAAATGCTGGTGGCAGGGAAACCTGTTAGAAAGCTGCAAGAGAATGAAAGCTGGGAGTAAATAGCCGGGCTAATTACAGCGCCAGCCAGGAGAGCCATTTGGTCTGTTGTCATTTTCACGAAGGGCCTCAAATTTAGACTCTTGATGTCTTGTCTCCTAAGGAGGGTATCCACATTGTCACTGCAATCCATTGTCAGGATTGAACTTTTAAAGTATGCCACACATTGGATGAACTTGTTTTAACATCTCTTTAATATTTAACACAATGGGAGCCGCAATAAATGGAAGGGAACTGGGTTGCTCTCAGCCCCAGAGAGCCTGCTAACCTGCTGCGTGCAGTTTGTGCACCGTCTTCCTGACGATAAGGAGAGGGAGGGACAGACGAGGCGGGAGCTGCACCTGTTTAGTGTTGCTGCAGCCGGGCGAGGAAAGTGTGCATCCTTTCACGCAGAAGTTGTGGATGTTTACACGATGGGTGATCACAGCTTGGGAGTCCGTGAACGACTATTGAATAATTCTTTATCTATTTATTGATGAAGGACCTGGATTTGAAATATTTAGTAAAAGCTATTATGCTTTTCTAAATTACTCTCAATTTTTCTGACATAGAGATTGACTGAGAAACGACCCAGAATTCATTGTTTTTAAACTAAATTATTAAACGGATTTATTTCTTTTGTACTTATGTCTCTGGTGCTACACTTTTTTATGTCTTACAAAAAGCGTTATACTAGTAATCTGCAAAAAAAAAAAGGCATTTTGTAGTTGTTGACTACAACAAGTGAAATTTACTTTTATTTTTTGCATTCTAAACATATTTGATTACCTGTCATTGAAAGGAGAACTCGATGTGAGGCAAAGTTAGTCAGGGGCTATTTATTTCCAGGTAATTGTAGCTAATCACCCTGAGGAATAAATGTAAACATCAGCACCGTAGATCTAAAGAGAGTTGAATTTTGAAATTTTTTAAAACATTCATTCACTTAATGCAATTGGTTATCTGCACTTTGCTAAATGATATAAAATATTCCAAAACTTAACAATATTACCTATCATTCACCAAAAAACTATAAACCTGATATTCATAAAAATAAAAACACACCTGCCAAACAAAATGGCATGGCTTTTAGGCCAACCCTGAGTGAAATAAAACGTCACAACTTAGTCTTGTGCAAATTCAGACTCTAAATCTAATGTCCTTGACACTTAGAAAACCATAAAAACATCTCTCTTGGGAAAGAAAACAAGTTTTCCGTCGAGTGTATGACTAGAACTTGATCCATGTGGGAGAAGGCGATAAAAATGATAGAAGTATTAAAGTATTAAGATGAAGGCAGAGGGTCTTCATATTTTTTGAGTTAGCCATTCCATAACAAGCCAAGGACACAGAAAAGCTTTCTCTTTTGGAACATTTGAGTAGACATTTATGTCCACTGCTCTGAGCCTCCAGATAAGGGTTGCTTCTTTGCCCCTCCTCTGCGTCTGCATTGGACACCCCCTAGCTAGCCCGGCACTGAGGGGGAACAGACAGAAAAGCCCTGGCTGTACAGCCATTAGTGCTCTTGGCTTGAGACAGTCTGAGGATCTCTGAGAGGAGTCAGTTTACTTCCTTCTTAGTGCTGGGTCAGGCTGAGCGAGGTTCTGATAGTTGGCCCTGAAACATGATTATATCATACAGAGATAAGGTTGTACACAAATACTGATCGACTGGATGCATAAATAACCTCAAGATCCTTGCAATATTTGAATCGGGATTGTTCAGTAATAATTATTAGCACGCTTTAGAGTTTAAACTATTTCCCTCATCAGGTGTCAGTTTCTTGACCTAGAATTCGTATATGAAAATTCGTAGGAATGGTCATCTATGGAGCAAAGTAGGAATGTTCATCTATGAAGTGAAGAACTCCACAAAGCAAATTCTGGTCCTCTTTTTACGTTTAAATATATTCTTGTCATTGATGTATTGGTTTCACAAGACATGTTGTGAGGGGTTAGGAGTGGGGAGATTGTTACTGTAAGATATGCTGCTTACTTAGCTTTGGCTTTTTTTGGCAAGACAGTCTCATAGCTCCCTTGACAGGAACAATCAAGTGATTAGTTACTGTATCCCACACCTAACTAATGTGTGTCCCAAATTTTGTGGCATCAATTTTCATTTTTTTACTGTGTTTTTTTAAGAAAAGACAAAACTGGGGCCAACATTACTTCTTGTTCAGCTTAGGGAGGGAAAAAAACCCTCTAGAAAGGTCTTATCTGTAGAGCAATTCACATAGAATCTCTTAATATGGTGCTGCTTTTACTTTTGCAACAGACTCAAATAAAAAAATCAGAGCCTCCCAAATGGCTGCAGTGAAGCAAGCAGTCTCATGAGTACAGTTGTAGGTATGTTTGAATACTACTTCTATCAGCTGACATTCCTCCTTTAATTTCTTCTTTCATGTGATAGTGATTAATTGAAAACTGAGAAGAGGAACTAGGAGTTTTATGACAATCATTCTCCAAGTATACATTAAACATCTACCTATCATAGTGGGAAGGGCTAATTTACTTTTAGGTATTCAACTCACTGAGTATTTTATTTTATCCGCCTCCCCTTTTTAAACTTTTTTTTTTTATTGTTGACACTATTACAGATGTCTCCACCCACCCCATCCCCCTTTGCCCACCCAGCCCTCACCCTCCCCTCTCTCTGGCTATCATCTCACTGTTGTCAGTGTCTGTAGGTTATGGATGTATAACCTTCAGAAAATCCCCTCACCTTCTTTTATTCAGTTCCCCTCTTGTTCCCTCTGACAGCTAACAGTCTGTTTCAGGTATCTATGCCTATGGTTCTATTTTGTTCATCAGTTTATTTTGTTCATTAGATTCCACATATAAGATTCCTTGTACGGTATTTGTCTTTTTCTGACTGGCTTATTTTGCTTAGTATAATGATCTCTAGTTCATCCATGATGTCACAAAAGGTAAGATTTCCTTCTCCTTCTTCTTCTTCTTCTTCTTCTTCTTCTTCTTCTTCTTCTTCTTCTTCTTCTTCTTCTTCTTCTTCTTCTTCTTCTTCTTCTTCTTCTTCTTTTTATAGCCATATAGTATTCTGTTGTGTAAATGTACCACAGCTTTTTTATCCACTCATCTGCTGATGGGCACTTGGGCTATTTCCAGATTTTGGCTATTGTAAATAATGCTGCTATGAGCATAGGGACGCATATACTCTTTTGAATGGGTGTTTCAGGATTCTTAGGATACATTCCCAGAAGACGGGTCACTGGGTCAAAAGGCTTTTCCATTTTTTAATTTTTGAGGAAATGACATCCTATTTTCACAGTGGCTACACCAGTCTGCATTCCCATTATTGAGTATTTTAAATGTCAGGTTCCTCATAACACAAAAGTATAGAGGCTAACAAGTGGCAAAAGTAGTTCCATGCTTTAAGATTTATTCTCATAAGTAGCATTCACTGGCCTCAGCCCATCTTTATACAAAAAATATAAGTATGGACTATCAGTATGGATTCTAGATTCTAAACGCCTAAGAATTATGGATAAAATCTGAACTGTGGAAAACTGAATAATTTTCTAAAATGTTACTACTTACTAGAGACATTTGCATTCAGATTTTTCCTCAAGTTAGATCTTTGGCATTCCGTTCCTGCTTTCTAGCATTGCTTCAATATTATATCTGTTTCATGGCTGGGAGGAAGCCAATTTCAAGGATCTATTGCACAAAGAGCTATTTACTGAGACATATGCAATGCTTTTGCTATGAAATAAACAGGAGTATCGTGCCTTTAGTATAGGTTTTGATGATAAGAACCAAGACTTATTTGTCTTCAGCACTCTCACACTATGGAATGCAGTGACTCCTGTGGTTTGGGGAAGACACAATTTTCTTAGCTTAGTCTCACATTTCACCTTTATACATGCTTTTATGCTGTCATACAAAAGGTGCACATCTATTGCCTTATATGTTTTTTAAATGAGAAGGTCTTTTCATAATGACACACAAGTCTCCTATATTTTACCAATGGCATTGTCATTTTCTCTGCCTTCCAGGTTGGAAACAGTCATTTTAACTCTTTCCTCTGCTTCATAAAACGTTGACAAGTTGTTTTTCACCAATTACCTAAAATATAGATCTTACTTTAGGTCTTTCATCATCTTCTCTTTTCTAGGAAAGACATTCTCAAACTTTGGTATGCACAGAAAAACATACAAGAAACTCATGTTCATGATACTGGTCCAATCTTAGATGACTCAGTACATCTTAGGAAAGACACAGGAGACTAAATTTTTTTTATTATTATTTAAAGTATTGCAAATAGTAGTACATATGTCTCCTTTTTCTCCCCCATTGATCTTCCCCTGGCCTCCCCTACCCGCCCCCCCCCCCCGGCACATGAGGCGACTAAATTTTAATAAATCATCCTATATAATAAAAGCCTAGGTGGCGTCATGCTACGTCATCACAAGATGGCCACCATAAGATGACCACCACAAGATGGCCACCACAAGATGGCCATTACAAGATGGCCACCACAAGATGGCTGCCAGGTGAGGGCAGTTGCGGGGGACCAGGCTGCAGGGGAGGGCAGTTAGGGGCGACCAGGCCAGCAAGGGAGGGCAGTTGGGGGTGACCAGGCCAGCTGGAGAGGGCAGTTGGGAGCAACTGGGCCTGCAGGGGAGGACAGTTTGGGACAGTTGGGCCAGCAGGGGAGCATTTAGGCATCAATCAGGCCGGCAGGGGAGCTGTTAGGGGGCAATTAGGCTGGCAGGCAGACGAGTGGTTAGGAGCCAGCAGTCCTGGATTGTGAGAGGGATGTCTGATTGCTGGTTTAGGCTCGATCCTAAACCGGCAGTCAGACATCCCCCAAGAGGTCCCAGATTGAAGAGGGTGCAGGCCGGGCTGAGGGAATTTTGTGCACTGGGCCTCTAGTTTAAATATAATCCATTGTCCAGATCCTGAGAAATTTTATTCTATCTTATCTTTTTTTGCTCTTATGAACTATTTCCAAACAAAAAATCCTAAAGGTTATATCATGTTTGCTCGTTCATTCATTCATTCATTCATGCCTTCAACTATTTATTGAGTATTCAATGTATTTCAAGTATTGCTCTAGGTATTTGGTGTATACAGTAGTGACCAAAACAAACATCATTGACCTCATGACGTTTATAGTCTATTTTTCCTCAATTTTAAGAAGAAACCTCTATAAAATTAAGATTTAGTTCAAGCTTTCTTAATATGATGTTGAAGATCCTAAGTGACCTTGTCTAGTAACTATCATTCACCAAAAAGTTCCCTTGTAGCCAGATTATTCTCTTCCTCTTACTCAACGTTCCTTTCTCCATACCAACTCAACCCACTTCTTATTGTTGATCCTGTTATTCTCCACCAGGAATATTGTCCAGCATTGAAAACAGGGCATAGAAATGGGGAAGCAAGATTCATTCATTCATCAAACACATTTATTCTGAGCTAAGCACTATTTTAGTAATTCAGTAATAAATAAAACAGAAAATAAACATACCAACAAACAAAAAACCACAAAAATAAATGATCAGATAAATATCAAGTGTGGTGACAGTCTCCTAGCAGCTATTTTATATTGGGTATTTTAAAAATATAGTGACATTTAAATTGAGAGCTGAATGATAAAGATAGTGATTATACAAAGTGTAGGGGGAAAGCATTAGAAGATGAAGGAATAGCTAGTGCTAAGACTTTCAGGTGAAAATGCTAGTAAGAAGAATGTAAGAAAGGCCAGTGTGCTGGTGCATAGTGGGAGAAGATAAAGGGGTAAAGGCTGGGGTTACAGAGGCCCAGATGAGCTGGATGATATAGGGGTAGAAATACGGATTTTATTCTAAGTAAAATGAGATATCACTGGAGGGTTTTTCTTTTATTTTTCAATTACAGATTACATGTGTTTCAATTTCAAAAGCAGCTGCTTCTTTCCTAGATGAGCCATTTTCTTAAGTGATTTCTGGGGGTGGGGGGTGGGGGTGGGGGCGGCAAGCTGAGGGATTTTGCCTTAGTCAGTAGTTGGCATTATCATCAAATAGGAGGCAAATTAGTCACTGCAAATGAATTAATACCTTGCAGAACCAGAGTTATTTATGCCTTTAGTGATAAACTTGGGAACTCTCAATCAGAATTTGTAAATGAGACCAATGCATCACTGTTGGGGGTCTTCCAGGAATGATGGAGGGCAAGATAGCTGCCAGAAGACTGGGTCCATGCGCTTGCTTGCTCCCTCCTCCCTCTCTGTCCTTTCTTCCTTTCCTTCTCCCCTTCTGAACTTTCCATTTCCCTCTCTACCTCCCTCTTACTTTCTCCCTCTCTTCCTTCCTTCCTTCCTTCCTTCCTTCCCTCCCTCCAATATATTAATGCTTTGTTTTGTGCTACGTGTAAGGGATATACTTAAGGAGATCCCACCTTTAGCAAACTAGTTACAGAAAGAAATACATGAAAACATTACATATGATTAGAGTACAATGTACTAAGTACAATAATAAATATCTATAAAATGTTTTAAAGTATAGAGAAGAAAGACCTTAACTTGTCCTGTTGAGGTTAGAAAGGGCTTCACTGAAGAATTTTTCAGGTGGATAAGGCAGTATTTTAGGCAGAAGAAAAAATATGTGCAAAGCCATGGATTTGGGGAAAAATATGATCATCACCACTACAATTATCACAATAAAACATTTACTTACTATGTGCCAGGTACCATGTTATGAGGTTTTCATAAATTAATGCTTTTAATTCTTCCAACCACTCTATAAGGTAGGTATTATTTCCATTTTTCTCATAAGAATATGAGGTCCCAAATGGTTAAGAAATTGTCCCAGGGAAGAACTGGTATGTTTATGAAGTTGTAATCATTTCAGTGTGTTTTTGTGCGAGGAGTGTGGTGGCAAATGTCAGGAGATGAGTTTAGAAAGATCACCAACAGTGTGTGTTAATAAACACTAACTGCAGAAAAGGACTGTTTCATTACATTGTGGACCAGTAGTTTTATTGCTAGCTTTACCCAGTGATTGGCCAGATAAGTGATTGGCCACAAGCCTTAGAACAGAAAACATGAGAATTCTTGTGATCTGTCCACAATGTGTTAAGCAGGACAAATTTTCTCATCTATATCTCTGTCTATCCACTCATTTATCAAATACTAGAGGCCCAGTGCACAGATTCGTGCACCAGTGGGGTCCCTTGGTGTGGCCTGTGGGGATCAGGCTGAAATTGGCATCCAATATTCCCCAAGGGATGTAGTAGTGCACAAAGTGCCTGGTGGCCAGGGAGGAGCTGCTCCTGCTCATCCTGGCCCCGCTCATCCTGGTCAGCTGAGTGACACTCCCATTGTGGGAGTGCACTGACCACCAGGAGGCAGCTCCTGTATTGAGCGTCTGCCCCCTTGTGGTCAGTGCATGTCATAGTGACTGGTGATCAGTTGTTCTGGTCATTCTGCCATTTGGTCACTGGGCTTTTATATATAGAGATATTTACTTAAAGGATTTTAAGCATCACACAAAAATCATATATAGAATGAGTAAAGATGATAATGAACAAAGAGAAAAGATGAGGGAGAGGACATAATAGAGTTAGGAATAAGGGTAGCTGATTAGACATTGATGAATCTTGGTAGACCCTGGATCTATTTTATATCTTTGTGCAGAAGTTGATGAACCAATTGAGAGAAAGTCAACCTATTCTCTGAGTGAGTTGAACTTGTACCCACTGGAAAGACCATGATTTTTCAAAATAAGAATTTTGAAATCATTTAATCAGATGGAGAGGTGGGTGGTAGAGTTTCCCATATTCTACTTCTTATAGCATAGTTGATATAATTTTCACTTGAAAATAATTTTTAAAAGAGGTATAACCAAATGCCTCCTTTGTCAAAACACAGTCTTAATAAAGCACTCATGGAATGTCTGTCTATAATAATTCTACTGCCTAAATATTTGCCAAGATCACTTATTCATGACATCTATACCAGCCCAAATGAATAAGTAAACCTGCTGGTTGGCTTGTTATTTTTAAACCTAGTAAAAGATGCAGACACTTCACAAATATAAAAACTCTGGTTTTAGAGTGGTTGACATGCAGTCCTTCCTTTTGACAGTGATAGCTAGCTGGAGGAGTTGCCTGTTCAGGCTCTTCTGAGTTTGCAAGACTTAATCACATCAGTCAAACAGTCTGTATTATAATTATAAGAAAGTTTTAATTGAGTCTATCCAGACATGCTTATGAGATTATTTAAAAGCAAGTTCAAAAGAAAAGGGGCCAGAACACAAGCTATGAAAGAATTTAGTGCTGTTGAAAAGATCACCCTAACCAACGCCAAACCTAGTTTAAATAATCTGACTCTGTTTTTGTGAAACATTAGTTGGGATAGGGTGAGAAGAGGGGTCTATGTCGAGCTCATGTTTCCTGGGCCATAACCAATTCCTGTCCCCAAAGGCAAAAGTTAATAAAAGCTGTACAGTGAAGGTTGAAAACACTTCAGGTCAATTGGATAACTTTGAGCTCCTCTGATCTCCCTAAATGATCTATGCTTACAGCTCGTGGTGTACAGGAAAGATATGTCCAGGACTAACCAAGGGCAACAATGGTCACTTACCACCCAGTTGAAAATCCTTTCTATGGAAGGTAAGAATCTCAGAAAATCTGTGAGGTTGGCTTTTGGAATAGAGCCATGAGTAAAATACCTAGATTTTCCAATGTATTATGATTTAATTTGTTAGAATACTATTTTGTTGAGGAATTTTCATTTAAGTCAAATCAACAAGTTTACCTACAATAGAATGTTCTATAGGGACACAGTTTTCATTCTTTACCAGTTTCAGGTTGCCATTAATGTCTAGAGCAGTGGTTCTCAACCTGTGGGTCACGATCCCTTTGGGGGTTGAATGACCCTTTCACAGGGTCGCCTAAGACCATCGGAAAACACAGGTATTTACATTACAATTCATAACAGTAGCAAAATTACAGTTATGAAGTAGCAATGAAAATAATTTTATGGTTGGGGGTCACCACAACATGAGGAACTGTATTAAAGGGTCGCAGCATTAGGAAGGTTGAGAACCACTGGTCTAGAGGAACTAAAGGTATTTTGCCTCAGGGTGACATATAAACTACTTTCAAGCATTTGTAGATTGTTATGCAGAAGTAGTATTAT
Organism: Eptesicus fuscus; assembly: GCF_027574615.1. Lineage (NCBI taxonomy): Eukaryota > Metazoa > Chordata > Mammalia > Chiroptera > Vespertilionidae > Eptesicus > Eptesicus fuscus. The sequence continues at coordinate 71,523,748 of NC_072477.1, read as the reverse complement.
GCTTATACTCCAAAGTCAAGTAAGTGGAACAAAATCTTAATAGTCATCGTTGTCCAAAGATGAAACAGACTACTTCAGAGGGTTTGACCTCCCACCATTCATCCTTGGAGATGTTCAATAAAAGTGTGGATGATCATTTGCCAAGAAAGTCATGTGTCGGAGAGTGCTTGGGCCAAATGATATGGAAGAGCTCTCCAAACCTAAAAGTTTTAAGTAATAAGTATTTTAAAAAATTGTTTTAAGCTTATTTTTGGCATGGAAAATGAAGAAGGGCTGTTTGCTGGAGGCAAAATATATGCCTGTTTTTATATTTTTAAGTGTAAAAATTGTTGCATTATGTTTTCTTTTTTCAGCTAGCTCACTGGAAATAAATATGGAAATTTCCTAAAAGGATGAATACTAATGAAGTTGTAACTGAACTTGGAATATTAACTTTTCTAGACACAATTCTTTGGGTCATATAGAGTCCTAAATTTATTTGTTTTACCTTTTTATTTTGGAAAAGTTAAAACCTATAAAAATGGACAGGTTGATATAATGAAGGTTTATGTGCCCATCACCTAGTTGCAAGGATTATTAACTTACAGGCATAATGACTCCCACAATGATGTGCGTGTCCTAAAACCTGGAACTTGTGAATATGTTAGGTTACATGGTAGGTAGGAATTATCACTGCTGATGAAATAAGGTTGCTAATCAACTGACCTTGAGATGAAGAGATTATCCTGACTCTCTAGGTGGGACAAATCTAATCATGTGCATCCTTATAAGTGCGGAAGAGAGAGATCCAGATAGTCGGAATAATGCGAGAAGGTCTCAGCATGATGTTGCTGGATGGAGATACAGGGATGGGGCTCTGAGCCAAGGAATGCAGATGTCTAAAGGAGCTGGAAAAGGCAAAGGAAACAGATTCTTCCCTACAGCCCACACAAGGAATGCTGGCCTGTTGATTCTAATCCAGTGAGATCCATTTCAGATTTCTTACCTATAGTACTGTAATATAAAAAAAATTGTGTTGTTTCAAACCACTAAATTTGTGGTAATTTTTAAAGCTGCTACAGAAAAATTTCTAAAAAACAACAACAACAAAAAAAGAGAGACTGCCTAAGTATAAAGAGAACAAATAATCCTTAAGGATAAAACTGGAATTTTCTTTGTATGTATTGTCAAGTAAAATAAGTATTTACAAACTTAGTAAATAAAGACAAATCTTTCCTTTGTGGTCTTTGACTACACTAGGGATGGATATAGTTCTGAATAACTAGAAAATAGATTTAAATATATGCTATCAAAAGTTAAAAAGCTATTTAAATTGCTAATATGATTAGTTTTATTAATCATTTAAATGATTTAAACCTATTACTTTGATCTTTTGGTACTATTTTTTGTTAAATACTTATTTCCACTTCTTAAATAGCAAATCAGATACTGTGGCTTACTTAAATGTATATATTATGATTGTTCTTGATGATTTTCCTTTATGTGCTATTTGTCATCCAATTTCAATAGAAAGACAAATATTGAAGAGAGAAAAATGCTTTATTTTACAGAAGCTAGTGAAGTTGTTCATGCTTATTAAGAGATATATTTTCTTTAAAACCAACTAAAATCTGTGATCATTTTCTTCAAACTCATTTAATAAATTTCCATTTATATTCATAGATCTTTTTTTCCTAGTCTTGATGAATAAAGTATTTAATCTGAGTCCACAAACCAACCAATCACCCAACTAACCAAATGAATGCCTCACTCTGCAAACATAAATATAAGCAAAAACATAAATGAAACAAAAACAAAGCATTTAAGGTTTATACACATCCACTTTTGAAAATCAATGCAAATGGTTTGAATAAAGTTTATCATATATTTATCACATTTTTTTTATCTTGTTAGTGTTAACACAAAGGATAAAAGATCCATGTCTAGATTACCGAAGTCATGTATCCTAACGGACCATTTATTTCTTTTATGTTTAAGGCCGTCACCCTCAAAGATATTAGCCAGATGATTCAGAATCTGAAGGGAAGTTTTATTAAATGTTATTGTTGGAGGTATATTTAACTACAGTATTTGAAATGTACAGATTACATTCCTTTGGACATTTGCAGGAGAAATACTGTGGCAGCATATACTTGTTTTGAAATGTAAGTTAGAAGCACACACCAATAATACTGAGCATATGGCACAAAATTTAACACACAGACACACAGATGCACACCAAACTCCAAAATATCAGAAATACATATACAATTTGACAGTCTAGTTAATACTTAATACATCATCTCATTCTTCCTAGACACTATGGGAAACTAAAGTGTACAAAATTAAGGGTAGTCTGTAAAGCTATTTGTGATGGGTCAATTTGGTTAGGCTATGCTGCCGAGTTCTTAGGCCAAACACCAGTCTAGATATTGTTATGAAGATAGCTTTTAGATGTGATTAACATTCACAGTCAGTAGACTTGAATAAAGCAGATTACTCTTCATAACTGGAGTGAGCCTCATCTAATCAGTTGAACGCTTCAAGAGCAAAAGACAGAGGTTCCCTAAGGAAAAAGCAATTCTGCCTTAAGACTGAAAGATGAACTTTTACCTGAATTTTCAGTGTTGGCCTGCCCTATGGCTTTCAGACTGTCTAACTGCCCCCCCCCCCCCACTGCAACTATATGAGTCAACTCCTTAAAATCTCAACCACTCTTTTGATATCTATAATAATAAAAGTGTAATATGCAAATCGACCAAACAACCGAACAGTAGAATGACTGTCCAGACAACCTTCCAGACGACCACGCTATGACATGCATGGGCACCAGGCCAGCCAAGGTGGATGTGAAGAGATTGGTTGGGGGGCCCCACCATTGCCCCACAATCTCCTCGCAGAAGGAGGCCAAGGCCACCGGCTGGCGGGGCGATTGATCGGGGTTGGGGGTAGGCTCTGCAATCACCTCAAAGAGGGAGACCCAGACCACTGGCCAGCAACGCTGTGGCAGGTGTGTGAGGCTGGCCAGCAATCGCTTCACAGAGGGAGGCCCAGGCCAGCTAAATGATTGCACCCCACACCTGTTGCCCGCAGAGGGAGGTGACCGATGGTGGGGTGGGGGGGCAGCGCTGCACAGATAGCTAGCAGTGGCAGTGGCAGGGGTGTGGCCAGCTGTTTGCAGCCGGGAGAAGAAAGCCCTGATAGGCCCTGATCACTAGCCAGGCCTAGGGACCCTACCCAAGGGGTCCTGGATTGCGAGAAGGCGCAGGTTGGGCTGAAGGACACCGTCCCCCCCACCCCCCACACAAATTTCATGCACCGGGCCTCTAGTATAGATATGAATACAGATAAAGATATCCTATATAATAAAGAGGTAATATGCAAATTGACCCTCAGACCCTTGCACAAGATGGCTGCCCCCAAGTGGTCAAAGATGGCCACCACAAGATGGCTCGCAGGGGAGGGTAGTTATGGGCGATCAGGCCAGCAGGGGAGGGCAGTTGGAGGGGACCAGACCTGCAGGGGAGGGCAGTTGGGGGGGACCAGGCTGGCAGGAGAGGGCAGTTAGCAGTTACCAGGCCTGCAGGGGAGGGCAGTTGGGGGCAATCAGGCCAGCAGGAGAGCAATTAGGCATTGATCAGGCTGGCAGGGGAGTGGTTAGGGGGTGATCAGGCTGGCAGGCAGGCGAGTGGTTGGGAGCCAGCAGTCCCGGATTGTGAGAGGGATGTCTGACTGCCAGTTTAGGCCTGATCCCCACAGGGGTCCCAGATTGGAGAGGGTGCAGGCTGGGCTGAGGGACACCCCCCCCAAAGCACAAATTTTATGCACCAGCCTCTAGTTAGATATACCAACATAGCTATTACCCAAACACTTTTTAAATAAGGCACTACCTTGATTAGTTCTGAAGTAAAGTAATTCTGTATTCTCATTTTGAGCACCTTTCACTTGCTTTATTTAAATTGATCCAAAGCATTTTATCCCTTTTAGCTCAATAATGAAAACTTTAAAAGCTCAAAAAGAACTTTCTTTCTCCCCAAAATTCCCATTCCCCAGATTTCTCCCTCTCCCCCACTAGATCTTCACCACTTTCCTATAGACCCCATGAATCATCCCTAACAGACATTTTACTTTCCTAAAAACACAAGATCAGTGAAAAGCTTTACAGATATTCTAACATATGAGGGGTTTTTGTTTTCTTTTGTTTTGTATCTGTGTGTTTATATATCTTTTCAATGACCATCACTACTGTGTTCTGATTTGTGAGTATTCTCCCTCGTGACTATTTTCTGTCATGTTAACAATTTATGTTTAGCCAATAGTTAATATAATGTGTGCTGGGATAATAGTTGAAATAAGCTGTCTCTGGTTCAATTACCATAAGGCTGTCTGAAGACTTGCTTTGTCTGCCTTAAAACAAGACCTTTTACTAATGTTTGCAATAAAGCTGTGTCTTTGTTTTCTTCTTTAGGTTCAGAGTAACTCATTCTGACCATAACACTGAAAGGAATTGGAAACCATCAGTTAATTAAAGCAATGTGATTCATGGTTTGGAGTTCTGAGTTCCTTTCTTAGTTGATAAATATATTTCAAAATTCATACTACTACAGGATTTTTTCCAAAATAATAATACAAAATTTAAAAACTACAACAAAACTCATTTCTGCTGTTTGCTGAAGAGGGATTTGTCCCCTCTGCAACTTATGACTCAGATTCTGTTCTTACACAATGGTTTCCAAATAATTGGATAATTACTTGAAATCAATGGTACTGGCATTCAAACATTTTCCTTTATATGGAGCTAACTGTGTCCTCTATCATTGACTGAACCAACTGAAGTCATCTCTCTTAAAGACATCAACTGCTCAAGGAAAAGAAAGTTTTCTCTCCAGGGCTGGGGGAGGACTTTTGCTTTGCACTTTAAAATGTTTGCTCTGTTCCAAGATGATATTAGGATCAGTTGACTGACAACAGGAGAAATTTTCCTGGCAGAGGAGGAAGCCAGAGGAGATTCATATGCAGACAAAATTTTAACTATCAGGCTGTTTGTATCCCCATGTCTATTCTAATATGCCAAGCTAGGATAAATCAAATGGGCTCTGAAAATGGTAGATAAAATGTGATTTCACAATAATTCTGGAGTTTTGCAGAATATTCATCTTAAGCATTTTTCCCCCAACGAGTTATTTATTACTGGGCAAAGTTATATAGCTCTTTCAATACATACACTACTTAAAGAAAAAAAAAGTGCTTGAAAAACTCTATATTTTAAAAGTGTTATAAAGACATGACAGTTTGCTGAAGTGCTAGTGTGAGTTTAAAGAGACAGGCCCAGACAGAGAAGCCTGAAATCTGTTTGAAAAGAGGAGAGAAACCGGGTCAGATGACAGCATGCAGGCCTGGGGTGGGCATGTCCACTTTCCAGCTAGCCATCCATGCCTCAGGGTGTGGGGCATGGTGCTCCCTGCTGGCCTCTACTATGAGACCCTCAGGGCTGGTTATCTCTTTCAGAGGTGGGAACTGGACTCAGAGCATAAATGCAAAGAGGACTAAGGACCTGTGAAAACAATGATTAGGTAGACACACCACGAAGCAAATATTTCAGAGCCCTCACAAGAGACTTTCCGGTTAGTGTTTCATGGCAACTTTACAATTGTTCTGTTTTCCTTGGTTTCTCAAAGAAAATATATTTTGTTGATTAATTTTTTTTAGGATTAGCTGACCAACAGTTTATAAATAGCATTTTTGATCCATGTCATAATTTATATTCTAAAACTCCCTGTTCTGAGAGTAAGGGGAGCAGACACTGGACAGACTCTTCTTTGCTACTGCTAGCCCTTTTCACCATCTCCCTCCTTGCTCTTGGGGACCTCATCTGCCCCCTAAGACCTCCAGTTTGGATCTCCTAACCTACCTGTCCTCCTTTTGTTGGTGTGAGCCTTGGGCTTTTTCGTGCTCTGACATTTCACAGGCAAAATGAACAGTGTAAATGAAAATTCAAAATGAAGGTGCCCAGGGTTGATTCATGGCCTGCTAAAGTTATCTGCAGTCACCTTTAAATAAAGTTAGACTTAAAATACACCTGGTCTAAATATAAATCTTATCACAGCAATACAAGGAGAATGTGATTAGGTCTTACCCTCATTCTCCCCTGAAGGAGGCTCCTTTTGAGAACCATTGAAGAACTCAATTTCATATAAACTGGAGCAAAAAACTAAACAAAGCTAAATAACTAAAGGCCCTCAAATACTGATAACTCTAAGAGATTTAATGTAGTTGGAAATTACCCACTGTACACACTCTACAAGATGATATTTAAAAAGTGTAAACTATTCATAAAGACTGGAATCTTTTATTAATGACAACTATCAAGCTGTTCCTAATGATTTTTCAGGTTAGAAATTATCTTAGGGTTATTTAATATCTTATTTTAACTTTTAAATATTAATTTAACTATTTTCTTATTTGGGGGCCATTCCCCTCAATATTTACTTTCTATCTCCTCCAGCAAGTGCATAGTATTTTATCAAAAAGAAATCTGTTGTTAGATATCTTTTTCATCTACCCGGGGAATTTGATTTTTCTTCTCTGTTCTCTCAAAAATCCAACTCAACTTATTTAAAACCAGTGCTGATAACTAGGAATTCTTCACAATTTTTAACCTGGGCCAGGTGGACCATGCTAATAAGCCAAGCTCTGAGTTATCGGCCTAATTAGAACATGAGTAAAATGGTTAACAAAGAAAACAAAAGCACTGAAAAACAATAAAAACAATAATGAAAGCATATTATTTGAGTGCATTTTGATTTGTCTTTTTACTTTTCTTGGTGAGAACTTAGACTTTTAATGATTCAGAGGCAAAGACTGTTGAGGTCTAAGTAGAGAGAAATAACCCTAAACTTACAGTTAATTATATTTTAATCTTCTTTCTTCTCTAGGTTATTCATTAAAATAACAATTATTCTTTTTTTTACAACATATAAATTTTTTGAAATATAAATAAATTATAAAGAAGAAACCCAAAAATCATCTGTAATCCCACCATTATGTAGAGATGGCCTCTATTAACATTTTGGTAAATTTCATCTCGGCCTTTTGTGTGCACACATGCATTTCCAGGTGATTATTCTAGAGTTGCTAGCCTGGAGGTCCATGCTATATGTTTGGAACTCACACTGAGCTTTGATTTTGCTATCCTCATGTCCTAAAGTACCGTATTTTCCAGCGTATAAAACGACTGGATGTATAGAAGATTTTCCTGGGTTAAAAAGTAGTCTTATACGCTGGAAAATACGGTACCTCTATCTGTAACACACACTGGCCTGGATTTAGGAAGACCAATGACTGACCATTACTCTCACCTGGATGAGTTAGAAGTTGAGCATAGGGCTTGGGACCAGGTTAGCTGACACCGACCATGTGAGCAATCGGGGAATCCCCTTGCTGTGTTGTTTAAGCTGGCAGCCTCCTCCAGCAAGCTTGGAATGCACTTGCTCAGAAACTCCGTTTCCTGTTCCTCTCTCCATGTGGCAGGTCCCTTCAGTTTGTCAAAATTCTTCTGGCATTTCTCCCTTTGTTACAGCATAGTCCTGAACAACTTAATGAGCAATTATTTCTTAATTTATCTTTTTCCTTCTTTAATACTCTTATCTTCCTATCTCTAAATATTTTCTTTTCTTTTGGATGTTATGGGGAGTGGGAGAAAAAAAAATTATTTTTTACCTCTGCAGTATTCCAGCATGATCTCTTACAGAGATCTTATCATTCTTTGCTCTTCTTTACCTTCTTTCCTTCTTTTTATCCTCTCTTTCCTACAATAATCCCATTGATCTGCCATATTCCAGGAGTACCCTGAATGGTGCTATTGAAGGTGAACTCGAAAGTCTGCAACGTGTGTCATTGTAGCGTCTTGGCAGTGCTTTGGTGTGCACATTAGTATATGGAGACTCTACACTGGTTAGGTTGCTTTCTTTAAAATGGTATTCTTTTGATGAATCCCACCCTTACTTTGTCACCTAATGTGTCAACAGACAGCTCATCAGACTATCCTGTTGACCCAGCATTAATGTTAGTCAGTTCAGAGATGTCTTGGGGGCAGTTGTAACTAACTCCTAATTTTATTTTTCTAGAGGAAACACTTGTTGATGTATAATTTATGTAGTGTTGTCACATTATTGAATAAATTAAGCTCCAAAGTGCTAAATAGAGATCAAGCAAACATTTACTGGTATATGGTACTTTCTATATGGCAAGCATTTGATCGCAATAATTGATATATATTAACCTGTGTCTTCCTCTAACTATCTTGTGAATAGGTACACTATTATCCATATTCGATAGATGAGGAAAAGGAGGAGCAGGGATGCTAGAGAACTTGCCCAAAGTCACAGAGCTCTAAGAAGCAGATCTGGCATTTTACACCAGGCAGCTTACTTCTAGAGGCGCTTCTTTTAACCACGATGCTATGCTACCTCAATATATATCAGTGAATATTTTATTATGTATACTAAAATATATAGAATATTATATTGTGCACAGGAAATATTAAAAAGGTATGAGACAGTTTCTGCCCTCAGAGGTCTTCAATCTCCTTACAAAGACAGGGTGAACCATAGAAAACGTAAGCAGTATCAGGGAGCAGAAACTGTAATTAAGGAGTCATTCAAGTGAGTTCTCTGGGATTTTGAAGGTGGCCTGGGGAAATTTGGAAAGACTTCATATATCTGGACTTTTGAGAGGTTAGGATCAAAAATCAAGATTATTTTTATGCTCTTTAAAGAAAGTTATCCAAAATATGAATAGCTTAAAACTGCATCTGAAACTCACTATGATAGATGGTCTAAAATAATCTTTATCATCTGTGGGTAGAGTGAATACAATCTAGCTGGTGAGTGGGAATTGCCACCATAAAACAAAGGAATTGAAAACTCTGTCATTGTGCCATTAATATAGATGAATTAGAGTGATCAGATAATTCAGAAGATGCTTGTCTTGATGCCTTTGAAAGTGGGACAGGCAACGCCTTGGGCTGTACACAATTAGTCCTATGTGTCACAGGAGTTTGGGAGTGACAAGACCCTTTGACAGCTCTGAAGGATGAACCACTGCCCAGAAGAACAGCAATCCAGAAACTGACTTGATTTGATAACTCTTTTTGTTTAAAGCAACTAACATTTCAGTAATCTACAGTACTCCAGAGTATGTATCTACTCTTACTGTAATGCAATTGTTATAGAAGAAATAATAGGTAAGTTAAATAACAACACCAATGACACCTCAGGATAAATAAGAATACAGGAAAATTTAAATTGCTAAAAATCCTCAATATCTCTTCATGCCATCTCTTTCAAGTTAACAGTAAGATTACTTGATTTTTCTTTCACTTCACCTGCTGTAAGACTGTACTGGTTTGGGTCCCCATTTTAGTTAATGTTTTGTTCTATACATTCCATATTTTCAGTGAATACTATGTATCCGTTTCTTAACATTAATGTCTTTTGTAGAATGTGTTCAATTTACATATAGATTGAATATATATAGTATCTCAAAGGATCCTAATAATCCAGTATTATTATTTTTCTCTTCAGTATTTCTACCACCCATCATCCAGTTATTCAAAATTAGAAACTTGGGAGTCATTATTGATTCTTTCTTCTCCCTTCCCACACTTCATATCTAATTAACATGTGTTCTTGATTATATCTCCTAAATGTCTTGTGAATGTGTCCAAGTCATAAAGGCTAATTATTTCGATGCATCCAGATATATGGTACTGCAGAGACTAGAACCTGGGTCTTGATTTCTGGTTCAGCTCTCTCACTAATCTACCATGATGCTTTTAGAAAAGGGGTTTTGTTTTAATTCTAATTTGTCTCAATATATCTTACCTTATAATAGACAAATATGCAAATCGACCGCACCTTCGCTACGCCCAAGCCACGCCCACCAACCAAGCCACGCCCATCAACCACGCCCACCAGGAAACCGTTACAGGGACGCTGGGGCCGGTAGCAGGGACCGGCTGGGGTGCGGTGGGGCGCCAGCCGGGTGCCTGCTACCCTCGGAGCAGGGACCCGGCTGGGGTGCGGTGCGGCCGAGCCCAAGGACCGGAAAGCCGTCCGGGGCTTTCCGGGCCTTGGTCGCCAGCCGGGTGCGTGCTCCGATCGGAGCAGGGACCCGGCTGGGGTGCGGTGCGGCCGAGCCCAAGGACCGGAAAGCCGCCCGGGGCTTTCCGGGCCTTGGTCGCCAGCCGGGTGCGTGCTCCGATCGGAGCAGGGACCCGGCTGGGGTGCGGTGCGGCGGAGCCCAAGGACCGGAAAGCCGCCCGGGGCGTTCCGGGCCGTGGGCGCCAGCCGGGTGCGTGCTCCGATCGGAGCAGGGACCCGGCTGGGGTGCGGCGGAGCCCAAGGGCTTTCCGGGCCTTGGGCGCCAGCCGGGTGCCTGCTCCGATGGCAGGAGCGAGCCGACCTGGGGGTCTGCTCCTGCAATCGGGTCACAGGGACGCTGGGAGCAGCTGAGACCAAGGCCACCGCCCAGGGCCAAGCCTGGACCCTGAAAGAAGGTAGAGGGCAGTGGCCACAGCCAAGGCCTGGGTCCCCGGTGCCGGCAGAAAACTGGTGCAGGCAGCCAGGTGAATGAAGGTCTATTGCACGAATCTTCGTGCAAACGGGCTACTAGTAACTATATAATAGAATATAATGAATACAAGCCCCTTACAAACATTAGAAAAAAGGCACAGAAATACTAACCAGTATTAGTGTATATAAAAGACTATTAATATTACCTATGACACCTAGCTCTGAATTTATCATTCTTATGATTTACTAAAGAACTTTATGTTCACCATGCTTACCTCTTATTCCTCCTATCTCAGAAGAAACTTTGGCCTTCCTTCTGCTCTGGTTAATCTACCTGTGTTATGAATCTTAACAGCTTTTGCCTCCTCAGGAGTCTTGCTTCAGAAATCCTACCCTATCTAGTATGTAAGAATATCCCCCCATCCTCTATCCCCTTGCTTTTCCCCCTCAGCCTATGAAGATCTTTAGGTTTCTTCCAATGTAAGAAACAGAGCTAAACAAACAAACAAACAAAACCAACAAAAAACCTAAACTAAACATTTCCTTGCCCTCCCCCTTTCTAACCACCATTAGGCCTCTCATCTTTAGGCAAGCTGCTTCCAGAGCAGACACTGCACGGCCTCTCATCACTGCACCCCCACCATGCACTGCTCACCCTGCACAGCTTCTGCCCTATCACCATGATTGCCATTCCCCATTTTTTTTTTTTTGACAAAGTAAATTAATACTTTCCCATGATTTATCTGGGCTTTTTTTTTTTAATAGAATTTGAAACAGTTGGCCATTCATTTACTTAATAAACAGTTAAATACTCAGCTCTTTCTACGGGCCAGGCATTGTTCTGGGTGCAGAGGAGACAGTGGTGGGAAAAAGAGAAAGATTTCAGTAGAACTGTGTTGTCTTGGTTTTCTTCTACCTGTCTGGTCTTTTTTGCTCTTCCCTTGGTGGCCTCACTCGAATGACTAAACGTGCACATGTGTAGTAACAGAGGGATGCTTTACCCGGTTCTCCTCCCAGGAAGGACTGAAGACCCAGTTGTGATGAGTGCAGTCAGCATAGAGCCTCCAACTGCCAGTTCCGAGGGTTCAGCCTGAGCTGAGCTGCCTTGCTCAAGTTCATGCCTTTTTTTGTGGGAGCAGATTCAGTGACCAAGTGTGAAGATTTGGCTGTTCTGGCCTAAGAGAGAAGGTACAAGATGAATCTGAAAATCTTCACACACAAGCAATCAGGGACACCATCAAAGACTCTGAAGCTAAGCTTAAGAGACTTCCACTGGCCCAAATAGGACAATTTGATTATCAATAAAAGTAAAAATGGCAATGGTTAAAACACAACAAGCATGTTAAAAATTCATGAGTTCACAGAAATACTGAAGGAAATCCATAGAACCTCATTTGTTATATATTTACTTATTTTTAGAATACTGGGAAACGAACTCATTATTCTTTAAAATGGTAAATGGAGCATTTAACCTGCATTTTCAGTAAAGCTAGTCCTCAGTGTAAATAACAGATTATGAAGGAAGGTCTTTCCTTATATAAGTATTCCATCTAATAATGAATAGATTCAGTGATTGATAAATAAACTATAGAATTATAATCGTTTTTGCTAACCCTTTATAAAGTAATGGATCTGGACAAAGATTTTGCAAAAACAAATCTATAGAACAAGCTCACTTATAAATACTACTGCAAAATAATAAAATATTAGCTAATAGAATCCAACTATTAATTAAAAAGTCATATACACCTATAGGATATTTATGCCAGAAATGCAAGAATGTTCAGTATTAGGAAATAGGTTAATATTATTCATCATATTATAAATCTAAGGAGAAAAATCATAAACATCTCCACAGACTCAGAAAAGGCATTTAAAAAATTAAACACTTATTCCTTTAAAACACTCAATACCAAAGGAATTAGTAGACACTTCATTAACTTAATAAAATAAATATATCTCAGGCCCAAAGTCAACATCTAAACTTAATGAAAAAATGCTGGGGACATTTCCTAAAGTTTGAGCCAAGACAAAGATGCCCACCATCATACTACTTACTATTCAACAATGACTTGTCATATTAGGTAACACAATTACATAAGAGAAAGTGACTATATAAATTTATAATAATATTATTTTATATAATACTATGTGAAAATTATATAATAGAGTTGTATAAAAGAAAGATATGTTATATAAGAGACAGGCAAAGGAGAATGAATTGTAAAGGAGAATGAATGCAGAGCTATACTATTTGCAGATGATATGATTATATACCTGGAAAACTCAAGAAATTTGGCTGAAAAACCACTATAAAATAGTTTAGGAGGATAGTTAATATTCAATACATATACTGAAAAAAATAGCATTCATGCATATAAATACCTAATATAATTGAAGAAAAGACTTATTAAAATAGTAACAACAAAGGAAAACTATTTAAGAATAAATGATACAAAAAATTGGAAAGACCCATTTGAGGAAACACTCCTGATAATAGACATAAGTACACTTGGAAAAAATGTAAAGACATTTGTTTAATGTATTTAAAGAGCATTCAACAAAACATAGATGTTAGTTTGTAAATTTAACACTATCTCCACCCTTAAAAAATAGCACGTGATTTTGTTATTCCCCACAACCTATACAAGCTAATTTGAAAGTTTGTTTGGGAGAACAAATAAGCAAGGGTCACCAGCTGAAGATCAGCGAGGGGGAGACTATATCTGTCAGATACTAGCGATAAAGCTTTAAGAGTTGTGTCATTCTGGCATATGAAAGAGACTGAAAAGACTAAAGGAATTTGGTATATGATAAAAGTGGTATCTCAGATCAGTGGGGGAGAAATGAAGGACTTATGTGATAGTGAGATTATGTAATAGCCATTTGGAGATACATAAAGTTGTGCCCCAAGTCCTCACTTACTGCCGTGGACAGGTTCTTGAAAATTGTAACTTGAAGTGAAAGGCAGTATACCGGAACCTATTATACTGCAGGCTAATAGTTAAGACTTAAGTTCCTACAGCCTATTTCTGGTCACAGAAGCATCACCGAACTCCTAAATAAAGACCCAAACACATTTTTTTTTTAAAATGAATCTTTATTGTTCAGATTACAATTGTTTCTCCTTTTTCCCCACATATCTCCCCACCACCCAGTTCCCACCCCCCCCTCTTCCCTTACCTCCCTCCCCCCCGCTGTCCTTATCCATAGGTGTATAATTTTTGTCCAGTCTCTTCCCATACTCCCCACACAGACACCCCTTTCCCCCTGAGAATTATCAATCCACTCCCATTCTATGCCTGATTCTATTAAGTTCACCAGTTAATTCTGTTCCTCAGATTTTTAATTCACTTGACTTTTAGATTCACTTGTTGATAGATATGTATTTGTTGTTCATAATTTTTATCTTTCTTCTTCTTCTTCCTCTTTTTAAAGAATACCTTTCAGCATTTCATATAATGCTGGTTTGGTGGTGATGAACTCCTTTAGCTTTTTCTTATCTGTGAAGCTCTTTATCTGACCTTCAATTCTGAATGATAACTTTGCTGGGTAGAGTAGTCTTGGTTGTAGGTTCCTGCTATTCATCACTTTGAATATTTCTTGCCACTCCCGTCTGGCCTGCATGGTTTCTGTTGAGAAATTAGCTGATAATCGTATGGGAGCTCCCTTGTAGGTAACTAACTGTTTTTCTCTTGCTGCTTGTAAGATTCTCTCTTTGTCTTTTGCTCTTGGCATTTTAATTATGATGTGTCTTGGTGTGGTCCTCTTTGGATTCCTTTTGTTTGGGGTTCTGTGTGCTTCCTGGACTTGTAAGTCTATTTCTTTCATCAGGTGGGGGAAGTTTTCGTTCATTATTTCTTCAAATAGGTTTTCAGCATCTTGCTCTCTCTCTTCTTCTGGTACCCCCATAATTCTGATGTTGGTTCGCTTGAAGTTGTCCCAGAGGCTTCTTACACTATCTTCAACTTTCTGAATTCTCTTCTCTTCATGCTTCTCTGGAAGAGTGTCCTTGGCCTCTTTGTATTCCAAATCTTTGAGTTGATTCTTGCAATCCTCTAATCTGCTTTTGGGTCTCTGTATAATATTTTTTATCTCAGTCAGTGTATGTTTAATTTCTAGTTGGTCCTCATTGAATTTATCAGCCTTTTCCATGAAATTCTTGAAAAACCTTATAACTGTGGTTTTGAACTCTATGTCCAGTCGCTTGTTCTCCTCCATTTCTTTGGTTTGTGTTCTGTTTCCTTGCCTTCTCATATTCTCTGCTTCCCTAAGTTGGTAGGGTAGTTTTGTGTACTAGGTGTCCTATTGGTTCAACGGGTCAGCCTCCCAGTTACTTGAGGTGGACACTCTTGGTGTACCCTTGTGTACTGTGTGTCCCCCAGCAGGAGCTACAGCAAGGGCTAGTTTTCTCCTCCTTTGCTTGGGCGGTTTTGGAGCAGTCTGACTGGAGCTGCAGTTGGTTAAGCTGCTCCAGAACAGGCCATTTATATGCAAAAGCCGCTGTGTGGAGCCGGGCGGGTTTGTAGAATGTGCGGGGCGGGGCCTCAGGGCGGAGCCTCAGGGCTGGGTGGGGTCTCAGGGCGTCACTAGGCTGGGGCGTGGCCAACGGCGATGGCTGCCGTCAGCCGTCTCTGCCTTTCCACGTTTCCAAGTCCCTGCGTCCCGCGCTCCAGCGCAGTAAACAATGATTGCTGGGCGCACCACTGCAAAAAAGTCACTCTCACTTTCCGACCCGATGGCCGAGAGTCCAGCTTCTCCCCGTAGGTGCCTGGGTCCCCCGAGTGTCCCCAGAAACTGGATTTCAGAGTGATCGGGAGCTTGTCTCCCTGCGGGTTGAAGAAAAGCCGCGCACCCAGCCGCCCGCTGCCGGCCCGATTCGCGTGCCTCCGTACCTCAGCTTTTCAGCGATTGTGCTCCTTTCTGTTCTTAGTTGTCAGTCTTCCACTCAGCCAGCTTTCCCGTGGTTCTGGGTGGTAGACGTTTTTGTCTTTTAGTTGTATTTTTGAAATTGTTGTGTGAGGCAGCAGATTAGTTGTTTAACTATGCCGCCATCTTGGTTCCTCCCTCCCAAACACATTTTTAATACTGAAATGAATATAAGCTATGCATGCCTTTAAGAAAGATTAATGAAAACAAGATAATTATCTGCCTATGGGAGCCCTGACCAGAGTACACCAGAGGTTAAAGGCCCTCTCACTGTACACATGCATGCAGGCAATGACACAACAGTATTGTATGTTAAAGGCCTCTTTGCCCTATGCATGTGTGAGGGCAATGACTCAGCAGTAGCACTATACATACTGTACAAGCGCACCCTATATAACCTGCTTATTTAATTGAGCACAGATGTCTCTAATTGGCAGGAGTCCTCTTTTGTTTGAGCATGTATATAAGTTGCCACTGACCAGCCAGTTGTTGGCTGCTTTGTTTGTAATAAAGCATGTCCCACCTACCTACAGCCACTCTTGTATTCTTCCAATTTCCATGATCCAGAGGGGTCAAGTCCCTGGCTGAGGGACTTGTACCAGACACTGCCTATTCCAGTTCAGGGTCATGGGCGGCTAGAGCCACCATCAGCAGCTCAGGGTGCAAGGCAGGACCCAACCCTGGACAGGACACCCTTCTATCACAGAGCCTCTCACACCCACACTCACTCAGACTGGGGCAATTGAGACATGCCAGTTCACCTCACATGCACACATTTAGGATGTGGGTGAAAACTGGAGTACCCGGAGAAAACCCACACAGACATGGGGAGAACATGCAAACTCCACACAAACAGAGGCCCCCAACCAGACTAGATTTTTTTCTCATCAACTTTATAATGAAACTAGAGACCCGGTACATGAAATTTGTGCACGGGGGGGGGGGGGGTGCGGGGAAGGGGATGGTCCCCTCAGCCTAGCCTGCACCCTTTCCAATCCGGGATCCCTCTCACAATCCGGGACCACTGGCTCCTAACTATTCACCTGCCTGATCACCCCCAAGTGCCCTCCCTGCCAGCATAGTCATCCCCAACTGCTCCCCCCCGGCAGCCTGGTTGCCCCAACTGCCCCCCCTGCCAGCCTGGTCACCCCACACAGCCTATTGCTCAGTCGTTTGGTCGCCCCTCACTGCTCCCCCCCTGCCAGCCTGGTCACCCCAACTGCCCCCCCTGCGGGCCTGGTTGTCCCACACAGCCTGTTTGGTTGTCCGTTCGGTTGTTTCGGATGCGATGGTTGCTTAGCCTTTTATATATATAGATTACGTTGAATGAAATGATGTTGTTCAAGGACCTGCTGTATCCTGCAATAGACCACAAGTAGGGTCAACTGTTCACCAGCTACCATGGCACTAGAGTTGTGTGAAAATTATTGCTGGAGTTAGGGCCTTTTCTGTGTCACTACTGCACGGTGAGTGCAGAAATATTCTTATTGTGTACATCCATCCATGTTAACTACATATGTGGCCCAGATGCTCGTTCTGCTCCATGGCCCACACATCTCTTTAATGCAGAATACTCTCAATGGCTTTCTCTGAGGAAAATGAGGATCCAGCCCACTGGGAGTCTCATGACTTTTTAATCTTATTTGCGGAACCATTTTACCAAAGGGACCAGCAAATTGGAAATTGAAGAGATTTTTTGCAAATAGAGAGGATGTGAATCTATTTTCCATTGTGCCTCATGTCCACCTCTTAAAATTAGATCACTCTTTCTGAGATGAGATGAGAGAGAGAGAGAGAGAGAGAGAGAATGAAACAAGGGTTATAATTGCAGAATACAATCAGGAACATATTTCTTATCATATGGTGCAATTTAATAACAGTAACAGCAAAGATGGGGGGAGGGGGGCTTGAGAATATCAATAGAGAAGTTCCTGAGCTATCTGAGCGAGTGGTACACAGTGAACATTTATATGAACCTATTTCAGAATCTCATTTGGTTTCCAAACAGTATCTGCCAACAGTGAAGGACAGAAAAACGTCACAGCTGTTATTCATAATAAGCACTTACAAATATAAGAAAACTATTTGCACATGGATCATGCAAGGGAGTTTTAAACAAATATATATCTGGAAGGCAGAGCTTGTGTTGTAAATTTTACACGAGCTCCTCAGAAATCTACTTAGTCAGCTTCAGCTGTTACTCCTACTTCAATCCGCCCGTTTGTGGTGAAGACCAGGAGCTAGAGCTTTTACCTGGGACATCCTTGTGTTCACCCCAGGTAATAAAGAGAATGCGGAGCTCCAGCTGCTCCTTGAGAGAGTCATGGCTATATTAGAAGATTATGGTAATGAAGATTTGGGTTTCTATTAAGAATCAGAAACAAGAATGACGGCTTTTTTTTTTCTTTCCTAGTTTACATTTCTGGCTCCAGAATGACTTTTTAAAAGGCTTTGAAGGCATTCAGAACATGGAGTCAATTACTGTATCCTCTGTGAGTTCATTCTTCAATTGCCTCATCTCTCTCTCGCTCTCCAGCACCGAAGAAACCAAAGAGAAATCAAAGCAAACATCCAAATGGGATGAGAAGGGAAATAAAAAAATGTAGATAACTAGTTTGAGTTACTTCATTTAACCCAGGGAAACGGATTTTACTTCATAGAAACCAATATTTCTAGAAATTCAAGGTGTGATTTATTTTAGCTTCTGCATTTATGCTATTCTTTTAGCTTAAAGCATTATTTGCAAAGCTTTGTTCTATCGCGGTGTTTTTTAAAATTAATGTGCATTCAAAACCCCTGGGAATCATATTCAAATGAAGAGCCCGATTCAGTAGGTCTGGGGTGTGGTCTGAGAGTCTTTATTTATTTATTTCATATATTTTATTGATTTCAGAGAGGAAGGGAAAGGGAGAGAGAGAGAGACATCAATGATGAGAGAGAATCATCTATCAGCTGTAGGGGATCGAGCCCACAACCTGGGCAGGTGCCCTTGACTGGAATCGAACCTGGACCCTTCAGTCCACAGGCCGATACTCTATACACTGAGCCAAACTGGCTAGGGCTGAGAGTCTTTATTTTTAACAAGTTTTCAGGGTGAGCCGCTGTTTTGCTGCTGGTTCGTGGACAACACATTGAGTAGCAGGTACCAGATTTGAGAACATTAGTTCCTTGGAAGATTTCAAGAAAGAAGAATTCAGGGGCTATGGGATAAGAACCACTGCTACTACATCATCCTCTTGAACAGTCACCATTGACAGTATATTAAAAACTCTGAAAAACCTAAGATTTTGTAAAAAGAAAACATGTTTAGTGCTACTTCAGTGAGCATTTACCTAATGAAATGGTAAATACCACGGACTCTCCCCCTCCACTTTCTTTTGGCAACACGTTAAAATCTAGGGGAGTTTGAGTTCTTCAGTACACCCATTAGGAGACAATGGCTCAAAGAAAAGTATTTAATCCATGACTATTTCTTGAGAAAAATTATTATATTACATTTTTGAGATGAGAGGAAGAAGTAAGAAATGATTAGTTGTTCTTAGTGGGAAGAGTAACTTTTTTTTCTACAGTTTATATTGACTTTTTTGAAATTTAACTAGGTAACAGCAGAAAAATATATAACAATATTATGTTTCTTTTACAACTATAAAAGATATCATGACATATAAGAATTGGCAAGGTATAGCCCTCATTGCCAGTTTTTGTATGAAGCTGAAAATGGTTTTTATATTTAAATAGGATGTTTAAATATGAGTATAAATGAATTTTATACTTAAATTTTTAATATTTCAAATGGTTGAAAATATCCAAAAGAAAAAAATATTCTATAACATGAAATGATGTGAAATTTAAATGTCAGTGTTGGTAAGTAAAGTTGTATTGAAATACAGCCCTGCCATTGGTTCACGTGTTGTCTATGTCTGCATATCACACAAAGAAGGGGACATGGTTACAACTGAGACTGTATGTTCTGCAAAGTAAAAATATTTACTGTTTGGCCCTTTATAGAAAAACACACACATCTGTCCACCCTGCCACATGGAACTAAAGTAAATATGTTTAAAAACAATAAAGGGTAGAGGGCACATGGCCATTTGGCATATTATTTTCCCTTTCCTCCAAATTTTTAATATTTGAAAAAGTTTATTGTCTAAGAGTCAGTAGAATTAGACTATATCTTTCTTTGAGTGATGCTATTGAACTAAAAGAGAAATAAATGCATAGCTAATATTTGTACATAACTCTTTCTCGTGCTTCAATGCCCAACAGGAACTTATAACAGGACTCCACACTGTGTTGTTCGTACATCCTTCTAAGAAGGAGAGAGCCTGTGGAATGGGAAACCTCTGGTTCTACAGAGCATCGTAATGGGTTTAGTGTATAAGTGTGGCCCAGGCATTGTGGAGAGTGGAAGAGCTCTTCAAAAGAAAGGAAGAGTCGAAACCGGTTTGGCTCAGTGGATAGAGCGTCGGCTTGAGGACTCAAGGGTCCCAGGTTCGATTCCGGTCAAGGGCATGTACCTTGGTTGCGGGCACATCCCCGGTGGGGGGTGTGCAGGAGGCAGCTGATCGATGTTTCTCTCTCATTGATGTTTCTAACTCTCTATCCCTCTCTCTTCCTCTCTGTAAAAAATCAATAAAATATATTAAAAAAAAAAAAGAAAGGAAGAAAAATGTAGGCAGTCCTGGAGAGAGGGAGGGAGGAAGGAGACACACACACACACACACACACACACACACACACACACAGACAGAGAGAGAGAGAGAGAGAGAGAGAGAGAGAGAGAGAGAGAGAATGAAAGATTATGAGTATCCTCAAAAGGGCCCCTCTCAAACCTTCCAAAAGTCTGAAAATTACATGAAAGCTTGATGTAGGGTTTTTGTTGTAAAAACCTAGAAAGGGTGGCATTTCAGATTTGGGGCAAAGCATAGTTGGAATCCAAGAGACAAAGAAAGTCAGAGGAATTGCTGGAAAAACTGGGGAAGGCTGGAAATTGGATTTCCAAAGCTGCCTAACTGAGGTCAAGACTATCTCACCTCGTTCTGCAGCGGGAGAGTGGTGCAGCGATCTGACTTGTATAACCAACAAATACTTGTTGATTGGTGAGCCTGTACAAGTTACTTAACTTTGTTAACTCTCACTTCTTCAACTGGTAAATAGGGACAAGAATACTTACTTGCTAGGCCTGTTGTGAGGATAAAATGATATAATTTATGTAAAGCGTTATTTGGCAAGTAGTAGGGTCTCAATCAATGGTTAATATTATTGCTACCCTTACTTTTATTTTATTATTCTCAGTATGCTGTCAAGCACATATTAGGTGTTCAACCAATATTTGTTACATATACAATAGAAACATTTCCCTTCCATGACAAATGCTAACCCACTGTGAAACAATGTATACCTTTTAAAAAGGGCTTTGCTTTTACATTTTGATTATGACCAAAAGCAACACCAATAAGACAAATTGCATGCACTGTTATGAAATTGGGATTATTATAGTAGTAAGTTCCTTTTACTACAGTAGCCTTAACATGATCAAAGATATGAGGCTCTGGAGACACATCGGCCCTCCACTGTTGTAAGATATCATGCAGAAATATTACAGCCCACTGATGATTATAATCAGACAGTCACAGGTTTGATTGAGACAAAGAGGCAATGAAAGACAGCAGGAAAAAACCTGTTCATTTTAGAAAAGTGTGGATTAGTCAGGCTCAAGAGGAAAAGGTTCTTTTTCTCTCGGTGTGTTTCATAAGACCTGAACATTCTACAAGCCGCGACTTCTTCCTTTTACATTGAAGGCTTGACAAGGCAAAAAAGGAAGACGGACCTGACGCTGTGGCCTGTGGATGACCTTTAGCAGAGGTTAAGTGAGATGGAAAAGAAAAAGTACCAGATCTTCTCCTGCACGATTATAGCGAACATTCCCATCCCTTTCGGCATCATTATAAAGTATTAGAGCCATCCATAAAAAAGGACTGGATTTATGAAACTCCTCATAAATTCAAACAAGAGCCAGAAAACTATAAAATTTGATTCCAGATTTTCTTTTACCTCGTGTGTGCGTGTAGTGTGTTTTTTGAAGCATGTTCACTTACATTATCTCATTTGATTCTCATAACAACTCTGTGAGGCAAACAGGCATAATTACCCTCCACTTTATAGAGAAGCATATTGGGATGCAGAGAGATTAAAGGCTTCACCCACTTTCATATGGTTAAAATGTGCCAGAGCTGGGACCATGTTTTTCAACTCCTGGTCCACTGCTCTGGCACTCACACTGCACTGTCTTGTTCCATGAATCCCCAAGGTAAAGGGCAGAGGGTGGCCACGCATCTCCAGGCCTATTGTGTTGGCCAAGGGCTTGGCTGTCCTTACGTGAAACATGTTCTCAGATGACATTTATCATGTTTGAATGTGCATGTAAAAGTGACACGGAGCTTGAGGGAGACTGGGTCACACTCAGGGAAAAGGTAACCAGGGATGAAATTTGATCGTGTTTGAATCATGTGTTTTTCCACAAGAAAAGTGCCATTTCATGAGATGTTACTGCTATTATTTTGAATCACATCATATTTATTTCACTGAAAATGAATTAGACTGTAGCTATTTTTAAATGTTTATATTTTTCTGGGCATAGTTTAAAATATCGTCAATACAATTTATTTTGAAAATCATTATATTGCAGTTACCTGTCTTTTTTAAAGATAAGGAATGAACTCGGTGTCTGACTAACATCCCTCCACAGATGACGCTTCAATAATTTGATCCTTTTCCATCTCTGATGAAATTCACATGTAAGAAATTAAAGAATTTCTAAATGCTTAATGACTCTTGGATTCTCTAATATAGGAACCCAGCCCAGATTTAAGATCACCACAATATTTTTTTCTCATATTGATTATAAAATACATGGTCTATATCAAGATTTCTTTTTATAATTAAAAAAATACAAAAATTGATCTTGTGGGGCCGAAGTTTTATACTTGTTGTTGCCATAAGTTGTACAAAAGGAAGCAGAACATGAGTGGCCAAATCACATACACTTGGGGACTATTTTAGATATGAGACATTAGAAAGCATAACTAAATTTTTCCTTTTTAACTGAATGTTAACACTTAAATCTTATTTGAAGTAGTATGATATGTGAGAAAAGAGTTATAATAATTTTTTTTTTTTTTTAGTTTAAGGTTAAAACACAACTACCAAATTTTGAACCTGTGCCTGTGTGTGGCTGGGGGTAGGTGACACAGATGGAATAGGGCCACTTATTTGAGGGGGATTGAAAGGTGGACATAAGGACCAGGGAAAGCAAAGTCATTCAAGCTGTTTGAGAAAGCCTCCATCTTTACCTTTGTTTTAAGTTGGAGACATGGATTATCTGTCTTGATCTAATTATTCTCTTTACCTTTGCCCCTGCAATCCTATTGCTAGTTAAAGTCTGACACTCAGGGAAGCACCAATGGGCCACGAATAAATAGTTAGTTTATAGGTGCTCTGTGTCTGTTGAAAATAGGTGTTAACCTAAGTATTTATAAGGGAGACTAGTGGCCCGGTGCACGAAATTCGTGCACATTAAAAGGGAATTAATTAGAGGAAATATTTTAATATTGTTATTTGCCCTTTCTCTATAATAGAATTATCAGAGATGAAAGTAAATTAGTAAAATGTATATGAAAATCTTCCTCCTCTCAGAGTCTGGGGCATACCATGGGAACCAGAGTCAAGTCCCCGCCCACCCATGTGCACCTTGAAATCGCGTGAGACCCAGGCCCGGCCGGCCCTACCCTCATTGGGCTAGATCCAGACCCAGCCAACCCCACCCCTGTCAAGCCCTGCTGGGTCGGGGGCACAGCCTCAGGTCCCCAGGCCCGGCATGGGGTGTGTGGCCTGGGATCCCCCGTCAAGCCCCATTGGGCGGGGGGTGCAGTCTCAGGTCCTCCGGCCCAGCGCTGGGGCAGGGGGCATGGCCTGAGGTCCCCTGTCAAACCCCACCAGGCAGGGGACACAGCCTCAGGTCCCCTGCCCAGCCTTAGTGCCACACAGCCTCAGGTCCCTGCTGATTGCTCTTTAAGGCTCATTACTGGAACTTGGCCTCCACTGTGGGTGCAGCCATCTTGTGTTACTGGATCCCCGCCTCTGCTGTGGGCGCAACTATCTTTTGTTATGGAATCCCTGCCTCTGCTGTGGGTGCAGCCATCTTGTTATGGCATAATGGTCAATTTGCATACTCACTCTTTATTAGATAGGATGCCTATCATAGACACAGAATTTCTGAGTATCACAGCTCAGGAATTATACCCAGTTTACAGAACATCAATAGGTAAACTCCACTGCAGAAAAGGCGTCTCGTAACTATATTTTGGGGATTTTAAAAACATTGTCTTCTGAAGTATTTGACAGACACTACTATAATCTTGAGTTTATAGATTAGACCCATGGTTGGCAAACTGTGGCTCATGAGCCACATGTGGCTCTTTGGCCCCTTGAGTGTGGCTCTTCCACAAAATACCACGGCCTGGGCGAGTCTATTTTGAAGAAGTGGCATTAGAAGAAGTTTAAGTTTAAAAAATTTGGCTCTCAAAAGAAATTTCAATCGTTGTACTGTTGATATTTGGCTCTGTTGACTAATGAGTTTGCCGACCACTGGATTAGACCTTGATTACCCCAAATCATTACAGGATCTGTTTCAGAAAAGCAGTTTCTATAACATCAGAGGAGATGGAGACTAAGAAGGGTGAACACAGATCACTAGGTTTTAAAAATATCTTGGATGTTTCTGATGGTATTCTTTTATCATATCATAAACTTTCCAGTTAGTGGTTATTCTAATTTTTTAAATTTTGTTTCAGCATACAAGCTTTCAGATTTTGAAGAAAATAAAAATGATTCATGTCCTGGCTGGTTTGGCTCAGCGGATGGAGCTGTGAACTACAGGGTCCCTGGTTCAATTCTGGTCAAGGACACATGCCTGAGTTGCGGGCTCAGTCCCCAGTGTGGGGCGTGCAGGAGGCAGTCGATAGATGATTTTCCCTCATCATTGATGTTTCCATCTCTCTCTCCCTCTCTCTTCCTGAAATCAATAAAAAATATATTTAAGAAAGAAGAGAAAAACACCCTGTTTGGGTTCTCTTAAAAAAAAAAAAGATTCACAAGAAACACATACACAAGACATCATTACACCCCACATCAAATTCAGAACTTCATAACATAAATAACTTAATGGCTGCTTGCATTTTTAAGATCATATAGGATCAATTACAGTTGACATACAATATTATATTAGTTTCAGGTATACAACCTAGTGATTAGACATTTATATAACTTATAAAGGGATCACCCCAATAAATCTAGTAAGTACCCAGCTGACACCATACATAGTTATTGCAATATTATTGACTATATTCCCTATGCTGCACTTTACATCCCATGACTATTCTGCAACTACCCATTTGTACTTCCTTCACGTTTTTCACCCACTCCCCCAATCCCAGTCCCCTCTGACAACTGTCAAAATGTTCTCTGTATCTGAGTCTCTGTTCTGCTTGAACAATTAAAAAATCAAACATTTTTTAAAAAGATCAGATAGGATCATTTTTTTAAGATCATAACCACTTATCTTAATATAAAGCATATTTAAGATCATAACCCCTATCTTGGTCATGAACTTTTGACCTTGTTTTCAAAATTTTATGTATATGTTTAAAATTTTGGGATGTGTGTGGGAGGTTGGAGGGGTTGGTAGATGGATCATAGCCTTCATTAAATTCTTGAAGGAATCCATGACTACACCTATCCCCCCAAAGTTAAGAACCACTAATAATAAATTAGCAGCAGGCTCACAGGAGACTATTGAAACAGAAGTTCTTAGAGACTGTATTTTAACACCCCTTTACCTTATTTCCTGGCTCTTTCAATCCTGTCCACTATGCCTAGTGTTGAGGTTCATTCTTGGTCTTGGGCTCCCATACATGATCAAGTTAATAATAAGAAACATACAGAATGGATACTTCTATTGGATGCCTACTTTTAAATTCTGAATAAGGTATCCACCCTGAATCTTAGTTGCCATTCCTGCTCTTGAGAACTAGTTGGACAATGAAGAAAGGAATTAAAACTTGTTTTTTTTCTCACTCTCCTTAAACTAAGAGCGAGCCAGTTTCCTACAGCAACTAAATGTCAAAGGAACCTACTAAGCAGGACCCCAAATCTACCCAGTTAAAAATAAAACAAACAAAAACATATCAAATCTTCTGGATTAATCATCTCTTTGCTTTTTCTGTAAAAAATTTTTTTTTGACTTGAAGTCTTAGGATCTCTAGGTAATACTTAAACACCATGTTCCAATCAGGCAGGAAGGGAAAAGGAGATCTGACATTGTCTAGGCTCCAACTGTGATACGTTCCTGTCGTTTATGCTCCCCAAGTCTTTGTTTTATGCTCCCAGTTTGCATCTTGGCTCCTCTTTAGAGGAAATGGGAGGGAAGAAATGAGAAGAAAAGAAAAGAGGTAAGTAAGACCAAAGGCTACGTTTCAAATAGAGTAGGTAGGATCTTGTTTTTTTCTTTTTTAAATCTCAAGTGGACTGTATAGGCCTCTTTCCTGTGGGTTTGTTTAGTCAGTATTTGAATTGCTGCCTTCATTATGGCTCTCAAAAAAATTTCACTTATGATTTCATGGAATTATGGAGTTATATGCATTCACGAAATATAATCTGAATCATTTTAAATAAACCTCCTTGTTTGAATAGTATATTTTTCTGAACATACTTATGACAACTTGTTTTGAAGCTCAAAAGTACCAACGTTAATAACATCCATAATTATTTCTCTACAATTTATGCTGTTATGTATTATGTAAGAAAAACTGTAAAAAGAATTAAAAAATAGAGTCTTCAATTGACTCTATTTGAAGATAGAAGAAATTATAGTACTTATGTTGGGAAAGCTATTTTTCAGCTTTTGAGTTTTTTAGTTATGGCATGACTAAGAAAAAAATTGAACGCCTACATTCCAGCATACACAATTGGTTTTAGTTAGGAAAATTGGTTTGAGCAAAAGACAACTGGAAATAATTTTTTAAAAAATCCTGTCTCTTTTCTTTTGTCTTACTCACCTAGAAAAACTCTAATCATCTTAAAATCCAACTCTCTACCTACTCCCACATAGCAAAGGCGGCCAGAAAAAAGCACAGGCTGACTTCATTTCAAATAATGTTCATTGGTCTCATGTTAGATTTATATTTACTGATCTTAAATGGACTTTCAACAATCCTACCACATTTATTTAGTCAATTTATTCTTCTACTTTCTAAACTAACAGTTTTAAACCACGCTTTCCTTTTTCTTCCAACTTCTAACACTCTTACTTCTCTTCTTTCTCAACTAATGGTCATGCTTCTGATTTCCATTAACAATTGAGAAACAAGAAGATAATTAGTTTATCTTCCCACTCCAAAATCTGTGTCCACGCACCCTGCCTTCTCTTCCTTTAAAGTGGGAACCATGTTCCTATGTAAGGCCGACCCCATCATTTGGACAGGAATCCAGTTCCCTCTGGAACAATTCAGGACTTCACTTCTTCAATTCACCTACCTTTTTCTTGTATCTTACATGTGCACTTTTCTACTGGATAATTCCCAATCAGCATAAGTACAAGCTGTATTATCTCCCATTAAAAAATACTTATCTCTACATCCCACATCCCCTCTAACTATTGCCCCATTTCTTGGTTCTCTCTTGCAATAAAACCTTCAAGAGGCTTCTGGTCTATACTCTTCCTATGCATCTCTTCCCTTCCTTTTTGCTCCATACAAGAAATTACCACCATTGCTCCACAGAAACCATCCTCATCAGGATCCCCAGCATCCTCCTTCTAGACCAATGGTTCTCAAACTTTCTTATGCTGCGAAATTACAGTTATGAAGTAGCAATGAAAATAATTTTATGGTTGAGGGTCACCACAACATGAGGAACTGTATTAAAGGGTCGCGGCATTAGAAAGGTTGAGAACCAGTGGACAAACCCAATGGTCAGTTCTTAGTGCTCATCTTACTTGAGTAATCAACAAAATTTGATACAGTTAAGCTGTCTCTCTTTCTTGAAACACATTCTTTTTATTTGGTTTCTGAGACATCATGCTTGGCTAGTGTTCCTATTACCTCTGAAACCTCTCCTTCTTAGTCTCTTTTGCTGAATTCTACAACCCTTTCACTTCTAAAAGGAGCCCCAGTCATTTTTTCTGCCTTCAACTTTCTATGTGTTTTCATCCCTTTATGGTTTAAAGTCTATATGCTGATGCCTTCTAAATTTATGTCTCCAGCCTTCAGCCTTCCCTGCGCTCCACATTCCTGTACCTGTCTACTCATCTTCACTTGAATGATTGACAGATGTGTCTGCATCTCCAGTAAAGGAAAGCAGAAAAATGGCCAAAACCATATCTCCCAGTTATAGACTGAATGTCTGTGTTTCCACGCCTGCCACACCAAATTAACACATTGAAGCTCTAAATCCCAATGTGATGGTATTTGGATATAGGTATAATCAGGAGGTAATTAGGGTTAGATGAGGTCATGAGGGTGGAACCCTGTTCTGATGGGATTAGTGACCTTATAGAGACACTAGAGGCCCGATGCACGAAATTTGTGGAAGGGGCTCGGCCCTCACAGCCTCAGCGGCTGCCTTGGCCCTCACAGCCCTGGCTTCATCAGGAAGGTCAACATGCCTGGGTTGCAGGCTCGATCCCCAGTGTGGGGCATACAGGAGGCAGCCAATCAATGATTCTCTCTCATCATTGATGTTTCTATCTCTCCATCTCCCTTCTCTTCCTCTCTGAAATCAATAAATAATATATATATATATTTATATGATATATATATGTGTATATATATATATATATATATATATATATATATATATATATATATATATCCTGAATATTGACCATTTCTCACCACTGCAACTGTCACCAATGTAGTCCAAGACATGTACACCTTTAGCACAAGCTTTTGCAAAGTTTTCTAATGGATCTTCCTGCTTCTGCTCTTCCAAATCCCCATCCTGACACCAACTCAATATTCTCCACACAGTAGTCAGAGATATCTTTAGAAAGGTAAGTTAGAACATGTGATTTTCTTTGCCCCAAACCTTTGTGGTATCCTCAAATACGGAGAATAAAATTCAACTACCAAAGCGTGACCTCAAAGGTGCTCCATAATCTGGCAACTGTTTAGATCTCCACCCTTATTTCCTTCTAATTTTTTGTTTATTTGCTCTGCTCTGGCTACATTTGCTGATTCTATGTATGCCAATCTTGTTCTTTCCTCGGGGCTTTTGCAAGAGCTACTTATTCCTCTGACACACTTTCCCCCCAGAGCCTTGCAGTGCTCTCTCCCTCACTTCTTTTTTTCCTAATATGTTGATTTCAGAGAGGAAGGGAGAGGGAGAGAAAGATAGAAACATCAATGATGAGAGAGGATAATTGCTTGGCCGCCCCCTGCATGCCCTCTACTGGAGATTAAGCCCGCAACCTGGGCATGTGCCCTTGACTGGAATGAAAACCTGGACCCTTCAGTCCGTAGGCTGACACTCTATCCACTGAGTTAAACCTGCTAGGGCTCTCCCTCACTTCTTGGTCTCTGTCCAAATGTCACTTCTTCACAGAGGCTCCTCCTGAGCATTGCACCTAAAATAACCACCACCGTGTCATTTTTTCTCCCTTGTCCTGTTCTATTTATCAAATTTACAATAATCTATTTCTTTACCAACTTTCTCTTCCATCAGGATGTAAGCTCCATTAGGGCACGATCTTTGAACTGTTCATCGCTGAATTCCCAATGCCTAGAAGAGCTCACACTAAAGAGCAAATACTCAATAGCTATGTTTTGAATAAATGAATAAAGTTTTCAAATGTTTTCCCAAAATTATGAAATTGCTATTTATGAATTTAAGGTCTGGAGTCTGTTTTCAAAAATGTGTTCTCCTTTTTTTTTTTTTTAAATATATTTTATTGATTTTGTACAGAGAGGAAGGGAGAGGGATAGAGAGTTAGAAACATTGATCAGCTGCCTTCTGCACACCCCTTACTGGGGATGTGCCTGCAACCAAGGTACATGCCCTTGACCGGAATCAAACCTAGGACCTTTCAGTCCGCAGGCTGATGCTCTACCCACTGAGCCAAACCGGTTTCAGCAATGTGTTCTCCTTTTAATGAAGAGAAGAATAAAACCAACCAAACAAATGGCAGAACAGCTAGGGCTAGTTCTCTGTAAACCAAGATGGCAATGGTAGAGCTATCAACAGAGCTTACAGCCAGGCTTACAAAAATGGTGAGGAAGCAAAGCGAGTGGAGAAACCAAATGTGCTTTTGGGATCCTTTAGTGAGCAGCAGAGTGAAAGAGTTTGTTTCTATTGTGACAACTATGATCTTCTCCCCTCCCCCCATCCCCCACCACACACACAACTTTGGCACTAGGGTTGGGCTTCACTGGAAACTGATTGAGGGTGCTGATGGCTCCAGCAGAAGAGACCAGTTTACTCCCTTCCTTCCAGGCTTTTCACTTTCCATAGAGTTCCACTTTACTGCCATTTACCTTCCGCCACCCAAATCCCACTTCTGATGTCACTTCCATGCACCATCCCCAACATGTAACATCATATTTTTCCACCTGGTCTTTATATTCTAAAATGAATATAATGGCATCCCTGAAATAACACAGCAGGCTATGTTTAAAATATTAATTTGAAGAAACAATTAGGACTTTTCACTCAGCTGTGAAAATGTACTAATGCAAATAGAATAAACTAAAGCACAGTTGACTGAATAAGTAACGGATCTAGAAGTCATGCTGAAACACATCTCTGGGCACTAGCTAGATGTAATTAGGAATAAGAACAGGAGCAAGCACCAAAATATTAAATCTGAATTAACCAGCCGTTCAAATGAGCAAACCCTTTGTGAATGTGTGGGTCAGGAAACTGCACATCCCCATCCCCAATGACATCCTAGGACAAACGCTCAAGACAACGAATTCTTCCCATGGTTGCTAGGTTGGCCTTGAGCAGCAAAAGGCAACTGGATTTATTTTGTTCTGGCAGCAGCTCAGTGGGGACATAAACTAGCAATGCTGGGGAACAGAAGGTCTCGCGGAAGAGGAAGCTCCCCTCGTATACTATACTCAACCCTCCCATGCCAACTACTCTTAAACCACAAGCAATATAAGTGGCAAACACTAACATTTTCAAAGAACCATCTAATATTCATGGCAGAATCTATAAAAGGTGACTTTGAATAATCCCTTCCCGGCAAACCTGTAAAAGTTTTATAAAATATGCTGCAAAAATGACTCACAGTAGATGTAATTACTGTGCAACCTTGGAAACTGATATAAAAAATTCAGCTGCCAGCATGTTAACAGCCACCTAATATATGGGTTGTTTGATTGGACTCTTCGGGCAAAACTGCAAAATTCCTAACCCATTGCTGCTATATATTTCATCAGGGCCAAATTTAGCTACTTTCATTTATTAAAATGCCATTTTAGACATCACAGTGAATCAAGTCAGTGTTGCTTAATTGCATGCATACATTGCAAGCTCATCCATTTCCCCAAACACTAATTTAACTAGTTATTATTTATTTTTATTTTTTGGAACAGTAGAGAGTTCTGATGCCTGAACTAGGAAACTTGGCAAAATCATTGCTTTCGTAACAAAAAAACTGTAAGAATCAGCAATGAAATTTCCTCTTCTATGCAGTCAGCAACTGTTTCCCAGTTTTTTCTTTTAAATGCATTCATCTTAAATTAACAGTTTGGTATAAAAGTGGTTCACTGCCCATATTCTATTTTCATTTTTTAATGTAGTATTTTTGTGGGTGGGGAGAAAAGCCAAATTTTAGAAGGGTCGCATGACACATTTTCACCCTGTGCCTTATATCCATCCTTTGGCCTAGGCTGAGATAGTCAGGTATATTGTCAATTTAGCAGCTAATAATGCCAATCAAGTATGTCAGCTTTTGAAAGATGTCCTCTTATTACAAAATGTTATTCTATAACCATCACCATTCTAGCCTTTGGTCTTATGGGCTGTCACCTTACAAAATTGAATTAAATTAAACTTTTGCAAAATTGATTCTATGCAGGCATTTGACCTTCACAATGATTCTTTCAGAAAAGAGCTCTCTTATAATAGAATAAGTCTACCCCAAAATTTACCTGTTTGGTAAGTTTACATATATAATATTTTCTCTTAAGTGGGGCCTTTCTGAATTATAGGTAAAAGGGTGGGTCATAAAGAAATAAGTCCATTGGCTGTCTTCTAGATTAATATTTAGGACTATTGGAATCACCCAAATACAGTAGCCTCACAAATTGAATTAAACCCTCAGACAAACACCTTCATTTCATATCTCCTCTTTATTCTAAGACTTATATTGCACACGGGCAGGAGTTTTATTTCATTAATTTTTTACCCCAATAAATATTTCTAAAATTGAATTCTCAGCTTTGTGTAGTTGAAACAATACCTCTTATTATATGGTTCGCTCTGGCAAAAAAACCAAAAAACCAAAACACTCTTTATTTAACTTATAGAAAATTAAAAATAATTTTGAAGAAAATAATATTTTAAAAACCATATTAACTTTTGCCAAGGAGGGGAGAAGTAGAGGGAAACCCTTCAAGTATATCAATAACAATAAAGGCTCCTTGCCTTTTACAGTTTCAAGTTTCATAACTATAGATATTAAAACAAATTGTTCTGCATAATTAATTTCAGTTCTATATAAGTATACTCATAAATGCTGTATGAATTTGAATTTGCCAGCACTCAACTCTTATCTGTTTTGAGGATTAGAATCTTTTACTCCTGTATGGTGAAATAGAGCAAGTTCTGAGCCCAGGGGTTATTTTAACTGCAAACATTGCTTAAACCTTTAATTAGCTTAAACATGTTTAGTTAAGTCATTATGAACAGTAATTAGAAGATCTAAGTCTACTTAGCCAGCTAATCTTAGTCTACAATCTGAGCAACCTACATTT
Source organism: Eptesicus fuscus (assembly GCF_027574615.1). Taxonomy (NCBI): domain Eukaryota; kingdom Metazoa; phylum Chordata; class Mammalia; order Chiroptera; family Vespertilionidae; genus Eptesicus; species Eptesicus fuscus. The sequence continues at coordinate 71,491,227 of NC_072477.1, read as the reverse complement.
CAGCACTGCAACTTTGCTTCAGAAGTCTGTAAAGTATACAAGATTTACAAAGCTTTGCATTGTCCAGAAACGTACAGAGATCAGTAAAACTCTACGTGTCTACAAAGTTTAACTATTATAAAGCTCATCTCAAATAATTTGAGGTCCTATAGTAACAAAAATAATCTAATTACTGTCAGAACATCATCATGAGAACTTCTCTGTACTGGATTTCTTAACATACTTGCTAAAATTAGTGACAATGCAGAGTATTATTTCACTTTTGAAACCAATCATTAAGAGTTAAGGGGGAGAAAGGGGTCTTAATATGAGGTGACAGGAGATTTGACTTTGGCTGGTGGGCACATCGTCCTACATACAGATTTTGTAAATTAGTAATCTACACATGAAACCTATATATTCATATTGACTAATGGCACCCCAATAAAATTTAATTTAAAAAATTAAAGTAATATGCACAAATTAAAAAAAAGAATTATTTTTTATAGCTCAAAGCCATTAATCACAGAAATATAACATACCCCTTAGGCTTCCATTAACATTTTATAGAGTTAAAAAGATGATAATGGCTTATTTCTGGGTTTGGGCACCAAAACACCAACCAACCAAAACAAAACAAAACAAAACAAAACAAAACCAAAAGTCCATAAAAAAAAAAAGGTGATAATGATGCCACAGTGAAACAAGGAAGAATGCAAAAAGATACCCTCCCTACTTTCCCTCCAAGTTCTTTAAAAATGAGGAGTGCTTGCATTCTGATGCTAAGAATTACAACAAAAAGAATATTGAAAAACATCAAATTGCAGAACTCACTTTTTCCAAAGGGGACCTCGTCCACCCTAAGTCTGCTACTTGGGGTGAGGCGCTGCTCAGTCTGCGCTGGTAAGGGAGGCTGGGCATGTGGGGAGGCAGGGGGGTTGAAAATCCTTTCACTGTCAGGCAGCGGAAAAGAGGAGCTGAAAGGGAATAAGCCTTTGCAAAAGACAATAGAAGGACAAGTTCTGATTAGAATAGGAAATATTTTCTTTTTTAGGAGTATTAAGGAGCCAGAGGAGTTAATAGTGTTTATGTAAGTGAATTCCTTTCAACGACCTCTACTTCAGAATTAGGGAAATCTATTTGTAAAGATCAACAATAACTACCAGACATATCTGCAAAGTATGCTTTTAAATTTTGGGGCTAACAAAATCCTAATTTTCAAAGTATGTAAAAGAGAGTGAAATCCCAGTGATATCCCCTTTTTATTGAGTTTTATTTTATTTTTAAAAATATATTGTTATTGATTTCAGAGAGGAAGGGAGAAGGAGAGAGAGATAGAAGCATCAATGATGAGAGAGAATCATTGATTGGCTGCCTCCTGCATGCTCCCTACTGGGGATCAAGCCCGCAACCCAGGCATATGGCCTTGACCAGAACTGAACCCGGGACCCTTCAATCCGCAGGCCAACTCTCTATCCACTAAGCCAAACCAGCTAGGTCCCAGTGATACCCTTTTTAAAGGCAGCAGGAATTGCAGAACAAGAGCAGCAAACACAACAGCAAGCACCAGTATCTATATATATAAAACCCTAATATGCAAACAAACCAAACGGCAGAACAACAATGACATGCACTGACCACCAGGGGGCGCGTGCAGACCATGGCGGGCATCAGCCGTGGCAGGATGGTGGAGCAGGTGAGCAGGGGTGCCAGACCAAAGTGGGGTGTCGGTCACTGTCATCAGAGCGAGCCTCTGGTGGTTACTGAAAATTCTTTGCTCCCGTGTGCCACGGTCCCGCCTGGCACTCGCACCTGCTTCCAGTGCCTCGAGCCGGCCCTGATTGTTCAGCGCTGTCAGCGGGTGTGAGCAGTGCCTGCTGGCCCCGATCACCCTGAGGGCTTCTTCACCTCCCCTTGCTCCTGAGGGGCAATCGGGGCAGCAGCCGCCTCTTGTACCCACTGCCGGTGCTGGTCCCAATTGCTCTGCACTGTCAGCGGGTGCAAGCAGGGCCAGCGCTGTCAGCATGTGGGAGCAGCAACAGTGGGAACAAGGCTACCGGCAGACAGGGGACCGGGGGCCATGGCGGGAGGGGTGGGGGCACAGAGGATGGGCCAAGACCTGAGACCTGCCCCTGTGCCCACTGCAGTCTCACAGCCCACAGTTCCTTTCAAGGTGCACCAATTTGTGCACTGGGCCCCTAGTTAGTATAATAGTTAACAATGGACAAACCACCTTCACACATATTATCTCAATTGATCACCTTTGGCACCCTAAATGTGAACAATGCTAGTCATTCCCATTTTACAGAAAAGGACACTGAGGCTACAAAGAAATTGCCAGGTGTTTTCAAAACTATATTTGTCACTCTAATAAAAATACGTTTGACAAAATTAAAAAGAGCCATGTTAATAGAGATGAAAAACTTGTCAACAGTAGCCTGCACTAAAAGTTACATTTTACACTATCAGGTACTCACTTTGTTCCATTCTGGGATTTTATGTCTGTTTTGTTTTTTCTTTGTTTTTACAAGGCATAAAGTTCAAATACCTAACCATCTATTTTAAAATAAGAAATCTGGCAACCCTTAAGCTTAGATAGAGAGTTTAAGGCAATGGACCATTTATAGCAAAGAATGATCTCTGACAGCCTTGCTAGAACTCAGAACACTTTGCACGAACCTACAATGTTTCCACAAAGGAAAGAAGTCATCTTCTCTGGTCTGCTCTCTTCTGGAGAATTTTCCAAACTGCATCAACTCCCCCAATTGTAAAGGAATATTGGGGGTAAGGGAAGGAGACGGACAGCCAAGAGTAATGACCCTTTGGATTGGTCACAAGGTACTAACTTTCCCATACTGTCAGATGCCTGTGGAACGTGGCCCTGCAAATCTAGTTCTAACTCTGTGGCTGTAGAATACACGGAGAAGTAAAGCCTCTGCTGTATTTGAATGACAAGTGGAATAGTCAAAATACTTGTGAGACAGAAGGAACTTAATGAGGTTTAGTTCAAAACACTTTCAGTGTATTTTTTGTGGTTTTTTTTTTTTTTTTCATTTTCCCCTTTGGACAATGTTTATTTAACACATGCAAGGATCTGTAGTAAGTGGGGGAAACACTTGAAGTAAAGTTTTGATATTGATAATTCTTAAAATTTTACTTGTAATTAAGGACCTTCTTTTGGCTGACACTGTTGAACTCTGGAGCAAAGGAATTAGCCTATGCTTCACTTTCCCCTGAGCTAAATGATACTGCTCTGTAAAAGAGAAGAGAACGTTCGAATCACAAACTTTTCAAAGAAGATTATGCCCTGGTCAGTTGCTTGGTGGTTAGAGCATCGAAGGGTTTTGTGTTTGATTCCCCGTCAAGGGCTGCAGGTTCCATCCCCAGGTGTGTGCAGGAGGCAACCGATGCATGGATCTCTCTCTCTCTCCCCTACCCTCACTCCCTTTCACTCTTTCTAAAGATCAGCAGAAAAGATATCCTCAGGTTGGCGCTATGTGAACTTTTTCAGCAAATTGTATCCAGGACTATGCGTGTAGTACCATTTCCAGTCCTCTTTGCTGATAATTTAATGCTGCCTCTAAAAGGCCTATTGCCTTTTCACCAGAAAGCAGTTTTTACTGATGATAATGATGATGGTCATTAGGGCCTTGGAGACTCTTAAAAGGATCTAAGGATGAATGAATAAATAAAAACCATGATGACTCATTCTGCACCCAGTGCCATTAGTATAACGCACAGCTCAGCACAGCTCCTCTCCCACAGAACTGCACTATTTAAATATATGTTAAATTTCTTTTTCAAACAAAATGAGTATAATTTATTCAAAGAATATTATGAGAGTGTGGAATGTCAGCAATTAAGCAGGCATGCTGCAAAGTGGAAATGGTAACATTCTACCAGGTTGATTATTTTCTCTAAAGCTAGTCTTCCTAGAACAGCAAGCAGATTCTATGAAGCTCGACATTTCTTCCTGGCTTCCTGAATGAGAGAACTTGTTCTTCGCACAGTTTTCATTGCTTTCATTATTTTGTGTTTTTAAATATATTTAAGGATGTCATGTTGAGTTGCCTTCGAACATGGCTTCGGGTTAAATAGGAAAAAATAGAATACAGGGTTCTTAGAGCACCATTCTTTTATACTATTAAATTAATACAATATTTCATATTTATATTAAAATAATGTGAATGGGTAGATGCTGCTCTTAAATACTAGCACACAGGCATGAAGAGCTGTGTCCAGAATTATCTTTATGAAGACAAATGTACTAAGTATTTCCCCAAAACTAAGGTTGTCTCAGGGTGGTATGTTAGGACCATTCTGGTGCATTTTATTTCACAAAGGATTAAACTATGGAAAGTCCCAGGGCTGCAAAAAGATTTAGTTATGCTCATTAGGCACTGAGTTTATTAGTAAAGTCTCTGATTTTCCCTTTATGAGCCAATTTCTAAGCCCCAGATAGGCTTTCTAATGACATGGGGAAGTAGCCACTTCTCTGTTTCCCATGCACATATTTTCCCTTCTTCCTGCAGCAGACGGTGGGGCATGAAAAAACACTGAACCATAACTCAGATAACGAGGATTCTCTACCTAACTATCCACCAGGGACCCAAGTGTGGGGATGGGGACCAGAACCTGCTCTCCTCCCTGCAAGATAAAGATAACTGTACCACAGGGTTGGTGTGACATAATTGTTATCCTTCTGTTTAGTCCAAAGAAACAATCACCAAAAGACCTAAGGAGAGGAAGTTAGCCATGAAAAGGTTCTTGCTTTAGACAGATTCAATCTCTCAAAATCTGCATTGAAACAAAAGATAAATGAGCAGGTAGTTTTTCACTTCCCTTTAGAAACACCTGGTACAGAAAATAATGTATTTTAAAAGCTAACTTCCAGAAAATGTTCAAAGTACAATTCAATTTGTACATATTGAATTCAAATGCACCTATAGCAGGGCCTGAGGTACCATTGCAATTGAAAACCTACAGAGGGCCTTTGCACGCAATTTAGGCTAATGTGATAAAGGAGCAGTAGATCAAATTGGGACTGATGGTTCTGAATCAAACGTAGTCAGTCCTGTCCATGAGGCTGGTCCAGCGAACACCAGAACTTTCATTGTCCTGGGAAGAGTAAGAACTACCCATTGTACTTAAATCGGAAATTAACCACGTGGTACACTAAAGGTTATGCTCAAGAGCATAACCTGCTGGATGAAATGAAACGTGCCTTTGGGTTCAGACCTCGGCTTTGGTTGCTGGCCATGCTGTGGAATATGCCGAGTGTACATTGGCTTGTTTCTGTCTCTTAGAAGGAGGAAGCAAGGCCTTTTAGTAAAATGCTTCTGGAAAATGAATTGTGGCTCTCCCTTTTGAGAGAGTCGCTGGGGGATGAGAGTTTGCTCTCCTTTATGTGTGTGTACCATGGAATGAGGCTTACATTGGGCTGGTCTGAATCAGTAAGTCATCACTGAAGTGTAGTACACGTATGTACACAAACTTATTCACATGTATGTGTGTGAAAATGAGAATGTGTACAACATGGTTTGGAATACAATAAAAGTGAATATGTGGTAGAACAAAATACATTTCTTTAAACACTGGAATCACCTGTACATAGTGACAGGTTCATGCAAAAGGCCTAAGAGAACTGAAATCAACAGGGACCAGTGGATTCACATCTCCCATCTCACACTCACTCTCACTGAGTGGATTGGGGGCAAAAGTCTCCTATGCTACTTATGTTGTCTTCTTCTTCTTCTTCTTCTTCTTCTTCTTCTTCTTCTTCTTCTTCGTCGTCGTCGTCGTCGTCGTCGTCTTCTTCTTCTTCTTCGTCTTCTTCTTTCTCTCTCTCTCTCTCTCTCTCTCTCTCTCTCTCTCTCTCTCTCTCTCTCTTTCTTTAGCACAGTGGTTGGCAAACTGCAGCTCGTGAGCCACATGTGGCTCTTTGGCCCCTTGAGTGTGGCTCTTCCACAAAATACCATGGCCTGGGTGAGTCTATTTTGAAGAAGTGGCATTAGAAGAAGTTTAAGTTTAAAAAATTTGGCTCTCAAAAGAAATTTCAATCGTTGTACTTTTGATATTTGGCTCTGTTGACTAATGAGTTTGCCGACCACTGCTCTAGCATATATGATGGGATTCCAGTCTTTACTTCCTTTCACTTTTCTAAATAGTTCCCTTACCTGCTTGCAGAACTTTGGTATTAATTAATGCTGTCTTTCTTACAGAATATTCTAAAACACAGTGGTGAAACTTGGTTGTCTTCAGAGTCTTCTCCGTGCTTATACAAACACAGTCATCAAGTCTTCTAGAGCCCTGCTTAAATCAGGTGAGGAGACAGAATGTGACATCATCCTAAGGAAATAGAGATGCACTGGGTTCAGAACTGGATGCCCCAGCTTCACATTCAATTAGAAAACCCTCAGAGATCTTCCTCAAAGCCAAATGTTTCCTTCTACGTGGTTCATCTGCCACTGCAATGACATGCCACTGAATCACAGCATCTCTGGGAAGACGGGACCAATGACTACCACCATGTTAATATCTGTCATTGACATTTTCTTTCTAGAAATAAAAGAAAACAATCAGGATGTTGATGTCAGAATAGTTCAGAAACCTTGTTAGGTTTACATATCCATGCTTAAGTAAATACTTTGTAAATTAAATGTGTAATAAATGGAATTAGGTTGAAATACAGACCTGCCTGCCTGCCTGATTGCCCCTAACTGCTTCTGCCTGCCAGCCTGATCACCCCCTAACCACTCCCCTGCCAGCCTGATTAACACCTAACTGTTCCCCTGCCAGCCTGATTGCCCTCAACTGCCCTCCCCTGCCGACCTGGTCACCCCCAACTGCCCTCCCCTGCCAGCCTGATCTCACCCCCAATTGCCCTCCCCTGCCAACCTGATCTCACCCTCAACTGCCCCCACTGCTGGCCTGATGGCCCCCAACTGCCCTCCTCTGCTGGCCTGGTTGACCCCAAATGCCCTCCCCTGCCAGCCTGGTCACCCCCAACTGCCCTCCCCTGCCAGCCTGGTCCCCCCCAACTGCCCTCCCCTGCCGGCCTGATCATCACCAACTGCCTCCTCTGCCGGCCTGATCTCACCCCCAATTGCCCTCCCCTGCCAGCCTGGTTGCCCCCAACTATCCTCCCCTGCCGGCCTGATATCGCCCCCAATGGTCCTCCCCTGCCATCCTAATCTTGCCTCCAACTGCTCTCCCCTGCCATCCTAATCTCGCCCCCAATTGCCCTTCCCTGCCAGCCTGATCACCCCTAACTGCCTCTGCCTGCCTGATCACCCCTAACTGCCCTCCCCTGCTGGCCTGACCTCACTCCCAACTGCTCTCCTCTGCAGGCCTGATCTCGTCCCCAACTGCCCTCCTCTGCTAGCCAATTTGGTTCTGATTGGTCGGTTTCTATGCCAGTCAGTGTCAAAAGCTCGGCCTCCTAGGCAGCCATTGGCTCCTCACAGTTGACCCAGATTTGGTTCTGATTGGTCAGTTTCTATACCAGTCAGCGTCTCTGGGCCTATCAACGGGGCCTGATCAGAAAGGCGAGGCTGATCAGCAGCCCTGGTGGAGGCCTGGAGAGAAATGGAGGTGTGGCTACTGACCAGGCCTGGAGCTAAAGAGAGAGGCAAGTGCTTATCAACATATCATATCCTGCTTCTCTCTTCAGGCCTCTCTCTGGGCCTGATTCGCAGCCCCCTCAGCAGTCAGTGTTGGGTCACCGTGCCTGCAGCCATAGCAGTCAGCACTGGGTCGCCATGGCAGCCCAGCGCTGACTGCAGGACTAACTTCCGGTTGGTTGAGCCTCCTGGTCGTTGCGGACCCAGGGTTTTTATATATTAGGATTTGTTAATCCTATATAATAAAAGGCTAATATGCAAATTCACTGAACGGTGGAATAACTGGTTGCTAAGATGTGCACTGACCACCAAGGGGCAGACACTCAACACAGGAGCTGCCCCCAGCCCACAGGCCCTGACCGGCAGTGGTGGAGGGTGGAGCTGGTGAGTGGGCAGTGCCAGGCCAGCCAAGGTGATTGGTCAGTTTCTATGCCAGTCAGTGTCAAAAGCTCCGCCTGTTGCCCCACAGATAGGGACCCTACCAGTACAAAAATTTCATGCACTGGGCTTCTAGTTAATTAATAATTGGTGCTCAAATTACCAATACAAACTGAGTCCTATTATGTATGCTTGCACTTTAAGTAGTTTTTGTATATTCATTTTAATGTCTTTGGTAGAACCCAAAGAGATAAAATATAAAAAATATTATATTTAAAAACATGGATCAGGCCCAGGAGTACCTGTTCTGCGTGAAGAAGGAGGAGCAGAGGTACCAGGCCCTGAAGGTGCATGCGGAGGAGAAGCTGGAAAGGGCCAACACTGAGATTGCCCAGGTCTGGGGCAAGGCCCAGCAGGAGCAGGCCGCCTACCAGGCCAGCCTGCAGAAGGAGCAGCTGCGGATGGACACCCTGGAGAGGATGCTGGAGCAGAAGAATAATGAGATAGAAGAACTCACCCAGGTTTGCGATGAACTGATTGCCAAAGTGGGGAAAAGCTAACTTGGAACCAAACGTTTGGACATGACTGTTGCATGAAATATTCCTGTCTGAACACTGCTGTGCTCCCAGGCCCAGGGACAGCCTGTGCTCCCTTCTGTGTATGCACTACTGTTTCCTTTCTAAATACCATGGATTTGACTGTATGCAGTGCTATGGAGATTTCTTGCTATCGGTTTCCATTTTTCCTGGGGTTGCTCACAAAGAGTTGACCTCAGAGTTCCTGCATCAGGGAGATTGTCCACGTCTCTAAGAAAGGACACATCACTGACCTTGGCCTTGCCCTTTGACCCTGAGTTCCCAGGGGGAGCAGCTCTTGGATTTAATATACACATGTACTGCTTGCACACCGACTCTTGCCTTAAGGAGTGTACACTTCATCTGCGTTTGCTGATTTGTTTTTAAAAAGAAAAGAAAATGCATGTTTCGAATCAAATTCTCTATTGTAAATAAAATTTTTTTCTTTGGATCTTAAAAAACAACAACCAATAATAACAACAACGAAAACATGGATCAGCATGTACATACATTCAATTCAACTTATTATTTTAGTCCCTGCTTGTCATACAATTGTAAATGCAAAAATATCAAAGTGTATTTACCTGTAGAGATACACTCATAATTAAAGGGCCCAGCGCATCACTAGTGGTGACTAGGAAGTGGCAACTTATTTGAAGTGCTTTTCATAGTCAGAATCCAGGATAATTAAAATAACTCTTAGAAACAGTTTACTCTTTGTATAATTTTGCATTTCATAAAGACGCTTATGAGGAAGAATATTTTTACATTGAAAAATGCAAAGTGTGTTCTGTGTAAGAAAACTCTGCTCATAACTATTATGATAGGTACTTAGATTTGTTTCATCCATTTGTAATCGATTTGTGCACATCTGGTCTGGGAGTATAGGAAGGAGAGGATCAGTACAGAAACCCAGGCCATGAAAACATGATGCTTTAAACACCTCAGCAAATCCAAAAATAAACTTGCCACCTCCCCTACCAAGCATATCCTCCTCCTCTAGGAAAATGTCATCCATCCACTCAGTGCCCAGGGCTGGAGGACTGGGTCTTGTCCTTGTCTCTTCTGTTGCCCTTTCTGTTATTCTCTCCACCTCATTCTAACAGTCACCAAGCCATATCATTTCTAACTCCTTAGCTCACCTACAATAGGCCTCTATTTTCTGTCCCTTTACTTTTACCTTAATTTAGCCCCCTGTCATTTATCTGTTACTTGGATTTCTGTGAAGCCTCCTAACTGGTCTCCCCAATTCCAATCTTCTTCATTCCATTTGCTACTCTTCAGCCAGAGCAATGTTTTTTCTAAGATATATCTGCCTTTTTGAAAAAGCCCCTGCATGCTTAATATCATTCAATGGCTTTTGAGCTAACATTCAAACTCCTTAGCATGGCTCACAAGGCCTTTCAGATCTGGCCTCTATTTACATCAACCAACTCTGCATGTCCTAGCCCTCGCTCATTGCTGGAGGCACGTAGGACTAAGAGCAATTCATCCACTCTCTGCTCTAACTCCAGTTTTGGAATTCTTTGCTCCCTGGATACAGAAGGCCCTGCTCCAACTTTGCCTGGCTCCATCATGTCAACATCCTGGAGTTTTGACTTACTTTTCAGTGGGAAAGTCTTTCCTGACACTCTCACAGTTTCTTAAATGTTCTGTGCAAGCCCCAGTCACATCTGTTCAGCCTTCAGCATCTATGTCAGGTGTCTGTTGCATGCCAGGGCCTGGGCTAGGTGGTTAGGATGTCACAGAGCAAAACCAGATAACGATCCTGCCTCCATGGAGCCTGCATTCTTCCATTGTGATCACGGCAGCTCATCTCACTATTTTCCTGACTCCTCCTCACTAGATGAAAGCTAGGATTCTCCTGAAGTTATTGTAGTTTCATGATTGACATAATGTCCAACCAGTAAACCTTGTTTAAAGAAATGAATAAATTGAGCAAATGTGAAGCAAAGAAATGCCAGCATAACCCTTCTGGCATGGCTCAGTGGTTGAGCATGGAACTGTGAACCAGGAGGTCATGGTTCAATTTCTGGTCGGGGCACATGCCTGGGTTGCAGCTCGATCCCCAGTGTGGGACGTTCAGCGGGCAGCCAATCGATGATTCTTTCTCATCACTGATGTTTCTGTCTCTCTCTGCCTCTCTGTTCCTCTCTGAAATCAATAAAAATAAAAATAAAGTAAAATAAAAATGAAGAAATGCCAGCATATTTCTTTTATCTTTGGTCATTATACTTATTTTGAAGTCAGGGAAAATTTGTTTAGAATTAAAAGTACCCAATCCTTTTCCACTGTGTGAGAATTTGGTGAATAGACATATGGACATGTCTTCAAAACTATATGTAACACTTTCTCCCCCTAAACTTGCTTTCAGTGTTGAGTTCTTTTATAACCTCCTTTCACTTCTAGGCCAATCTGCTCATTTTCTGACTAACAGAGTCTATAATGGAAAAATCAGTATCAAAGACAAAAACACTAGTTGGTTTTCTGAAACAGAAAAGGAAAAGCGTTTGGATAATAATATTAAATATATGCTTTTCATGGATCTGGTGCCACTTGGAGAAAAAATGTTTTTCTTGCAAACCTAAAACAGCCACACCAGATTCTCAAGCTGCTCTTCAGGGTTAGAAATGAAAATCTAGAAGATAAGGAAAGGGTTTTTGATGTTTTGAAGCCTCATTGATTTTCTTTTTCTCTAGGGAAAAGGAGGACCACAGCAACATATTGCTTTGATAAGAATACATCAGATGAACTTGAAAATCCAGCAATTAATTACTTTTAAGATGATCTTAGGCAGAAAAAAAATGTTAAGGTGAAGTGCAGCGTTGAGATGCCTAACATTCAGTATTCAGGTCCTATAATTTCTTTGCAAAACAACTATGATTTATATGTGATTTTAAAAAAATGGTCACTAAAATGTATACTTTTTTATCTGCCTTCCAAACATATGCACCTTTAAACAGGTTTCTATTTTCTGCCTCCTAGGTACTTTATACTTACCGCACATACCTATGCTATTCTTTTCCAAAGCACTGTTGGTTGTTTCGTTTTTGTAGAGCGCGCGAGTCCACTTGGTATTAGTGACTTATACTTGCCTCTGCTTTGTGAGTGTGGGTAATAGCCTTTTTGTATACCAATTTGCTTACACTGCAGTCTATGCTGGTAATACTGCACATTGCCTGACCTCTGAATGGAGAAATAATAACAAGTTAAAACAGTCATTTTACCTGAAGTCGATAAGGCCATAACACTCACCCTGCTTTCAATTCACATGCTCAATTTTCATCCAGTCACTCTCGACTTTGAGAGGAAGGAATAATGACAGGTTACAGGCACTTTATTTCAAAATTCACTCACAAAGTTATTGACAAGCATTTTTCATGGAAACAGCTCTTCTCTCTGACCCTCGTGAGCTGTTTACATGAAAAATGCCCTTCCTGGTAGATTAATGAGAGTGGCACCTAATTCCATACCAAACATGTAGCAATTGCTTTAGCATCTCTGTTTTTGATATGGGAACAAAAATAGGGATAATTTGCCTCAAATTGCAGTCACTTCAGTCATAATAAAATCTCACAGAGTACTGTTTGCTTTCAACTTTCATTAGGTAAGCTGGGGCTGTTATTAAGGTACCAGCACATAACGGTTACATTAGCACTTAGCAGAGGCATGGCATTCTCGTCCTGAAGATAAATTCTACCCTTGTCAATGTAATTCCGCACTGAGTGCAGTAAGAGAATTCGAAAAGATGAAATACCGAAGCTTTGCACTAAAGGAAAAGAAATTCCTTGTTCATTCAAGCTCAAAGGCCATTTTGCTGGCCCCAGGTGCTAGGGTACTGCTGAGAAAATAAGTCTCAGCAAAACTCTCCTAGGTCAAGGCGAACATTGAGACAAACTTTCAGACATGCTGTCTTTGTCCGAGGTTGTTAAATCAGTTTCTTGAAATTGCTGAATGCCTGGTGAGGCCTGTCTTTGCCAGGGACTATCTTTTCCCTAACCTTTCAAGAGCTCTTTATTATACCGTCATTCAATAAGTTTAAGGTCTTTTAAGGAGTCTATTGTTATTTAGATTACTTAACAACCTTAATTGCGCAAAATAGTTTATTTTAATTACCAAATGCAGAACATCACAGTTTTTCAGGTGACATGTGAAAGTGTGTCTATTGTTCCTCTACATTTGTAAGACCTACGATTAGAGAGGGCAACATATGATGCATGATTCTGCCTAAACATGTTGGTAATGAGGACTGTCTGACTTACAGTTATAGCCATAGGATAAATGTATTTGTATTTGCCAATTTATGTTACTGTTCTACTGATTTTGGAAATAACTGTCCTTTAGTCTTTACCAGAAGGTTCATGAATTTCTGTCCACCCCTCCTCAGATCCCTTTCGTCTGGTAATCCCCCAAATGGCCTGTAAATGTTTACTGCGGCCAGACTTAAGGAGAAAAGAAGTGTTAAGTACATTTCTGCTGAAACTTCAAAGTCATGGGTTTAGCAGATGTACATTTGTAACCAAATTTTAAAATGGTAGTTTTGCTATATAACATTTATATGAACAAAACAACGGTTTCCTCTTCAAGACCAAATTAAAATAACTTTCAATCCATAAATAAGAAGTAATTACCTTTTTTCTTAAAAAAGAACAAAAAAACCCCCATAATTCTCAAGGTTCAATGAAATTAATTTATTTACCCACAGTTCTGTATGCTGATAAATATTGTATGTAGAAGTTTTTAGTTGGCTTTAAGAATTTTAATAGAAAGTTTTTGTGAGATATATCTATATCTATATATCTATATCTATCTATATCTATCTATCTATCTATATCTATGTATCTATCTATCTATCTATCATCTATCTATCTATCATCTACCTATCTATGTAATTTAGTGCCAGGGCCAGCCAGCAGCTTCTCAAACGTATCACTGAGTGGAAATTTAAATAAACTCTTTAGAGAAAGTAGCATGGGCCTACCATCTAATTAAAAAGCAAATCTTTCATTGGGAAACTTCAAAATCTTTATTTTTTCTTACACTTTGTAAAGGTAGATTTGCTTTGAGGGGAGGTGACCAAGTGCTGACTCCTGCTCAAGAGCAAGAAGCAAGGCTGCCTGAGGGGCCTCTGGGAATTTAAAAATATTAATACTTTTCTTTTCACTTTCTAAGTGCTTCTGGCTGGGCCAATAACCAAATTAATAGAGAGAGATCAACAGGAGAAAATCAGAGTTTAGTGCATCGTATGGGGAACTCACATAAACATGATAAATCCATGAAAATTCCAAAGACACTGAGGCAACATTGGACATGTAAAACATTTTATTTATTTATTTTTTAAATTTTATTTTATTGTTTAAAGTATTACAAATAGTAGTACATATGTCTCCTTCCCCCCCCCCCCCCCCCATTGACCTTAAACAAAGGAGAAAAGGCGGGGAACAGGGTGTTAGATTTCAGAAGTGAAAATGGGTGATTTACAGGAGGGAGTTGAGGAAGGGCAGAGCACACCTGTCAGAACTGTCTCCCTAGATGACACTGGGTGGCAGAATTTTGGTCCCTTCAGGCCCAACCACATCTGGGATAACTTCTTGAAAGAAAATGCGCCAGAAATATTCAAGTCATTAGCCTTGGGTATAGAGAGAAGGAGATTTTCATGACCTTTTTTTTTTTGTATTTTAGTGAATTAACCTGCAATGAATATGTATTACTATTATAATAAGAAAGAATGCTATTAAAAAAATAAATTGATGTCAAGTGAAAGAATAAGTGAATAATTCAATGAAAGAGTGAATTTTAAAAGTGGTAATTTTAACAATTAAAAATGTTAAAAAGAAAAAAAGGGTAGTTTTGATCAAGACTTCAAAGGATATTCTAAAATTACTCTATCTTACATGAATGTAAGAGACTGAAGAACTTCCTTTCAGTTTTTGGTTGTCTTTTGAAATAAGACACTTGGTTTTGGAATATATACACACACATATATATTTTTGCCCAATAAGTTCTATAATGCCTGATTAGTCAAATAATACATTTATCTACCTTATTTTCTTGAATAAAAGAAGATGGTTCTTATTCTTTTAAATCTTTTAGTAAAAATTTTGTATATTAGTTGAAGGAAGTAAGCATAGAAAATAATTTTAAAAATCCCATTCTTATATATGTTCCATTAAAAAGGGAACATAGAAAATAAGCATGTCCATTTAAGTGACTAGGAAATGCAGTTGTATTCTATTTGTCATTACTATTCTAATTGTCACTTGCAATGGTTAAGAACCCTGATACTAACCAGAATACCAGGGCTCAAATCCTGGCTCACCACTCACTGGCTTGTGATCTGAGGGCAGTAATTTAACTCAGTTTTCTAGTTTGTAAATGGGCATAATGCTAATTCCCATCTCAGTGTCATTATGAGAATACTAGAGGCCTGGTGCACGAAATTTGTGCACTTGGGGGGGGTCCTTCTTGCAGTCCTGGAGCCCTCGGGGGATGTCCGACTGATGGCTTAGGCCCGCTCTCTGGACATCCTTAGTGCTGCTGTCAGCCATGAGCCTGGCTTCTGGCAGATCGGCGCTCCCCCTGTGGGAGTGCACTGACCACCAGGGGGCAGCTCCTGCATTGAGTGTCTGCTCCCTGGTGTTCAGTGCGCATCATAGCAACTGGTCATTCCGCCATTGGGCAGAAACTGGCTCTCCGACATCCCCTGAGGGGTCCCGAATTGTGAGAGGGTGCAGGCCAGGCCAAGGGACCTCACCACTGCACGATTGGGGCTGGGAGGGACATGGGAGGTTGGCCAGCTGGGGAGGGACCCAGGGGTGTGTCCGGCCTGTCTCGCTCAGTCCCAATCGGCTGGACCCCAGCAGCAAGCTAACCTACTGGTCGAAGCATCTGCCCCCTGGTGGTCAGTGCACATCGTTAGCATACTACGCTTTGATTGGTTGAATGGCCAACCAGACGACTGGAACTTAGCATATTAGGCTTTTATTGTATAGGATGAGGAGGAGCATCTTTAGATTTGTCTAGATGATTACCTTCTCTTTGGGTCCTGCCACATGGGTTTCTGACCATGTTTACGTTTGTGTTGATGCCAGGGAACTTTTAAAGCACCTTTTGGTTAAAGTGTTCGTTTGGCACCAACTTATGCAAACATGGGCACTTCACATTCAGTCATTCTTCTTGCATTACACCTTACTGCCCTCGGAGGGGATCTTCAGTCAGTTACAAAGACAAAAGTCCGCTTCGTAGTAAAAATTCACCACCGAAAATAATAACATAAAACTTGAGTTTCCTAATTTACTTAATAATTTGAAATTGTGATTTGACATTAAGAAGTTATATTGCAGTGGGTTAATGTAGTACTTTGTCTTACTCTAACAGGTAAAGAACTTAGATAAATACATAAATAATGTCCATGTGTCCCGTACAGGCCAAATGACCTTATGACATTCTGTTCAAAAGAAGGTTTTACAATGGTTCACACAGAGAGAAATAGTGGGAGTAATGAGTCCTTACATGTCATATTTCAGGGTAGCTACACAGCAGGAAAGAAGTTATACCATACGAGTCAGCACTTGCTTGGTTAGGAGGTACAGCACGTAAGTCTTACTTGTTAGGTATTAATGTGCAGTAGTTCATTAGCAGTGTGTAGAAATAAATCTACGTATAATACAATATTTTTGTTTAATGATTTTTTTTATTAATTAGTATTGGGATAAATTGATTGTCCTTCTAAATAAGGATGTATATATTTGTGACTAAAATTAATTATAGGATGTGTCACAATGAAGTAATGCTTTCAATTGTAATTGTATTTGGTTTTGTAGGTTTTATTTACCCTTTACATTTGTTTTGGTTGTATAGTTGATAAAAGCAATGGGTAAATGAGTTCATAGCCAGCTTTAGAGTTTTACATGTACAAAACATTATAATAAACATTATATTATAATTAACATTATAATAAAAATAATGCAGGCCAAAACTGCACAAGTAAAATATTTTCTTCTTACTTTCAAGAGTAAAAAGTTTAAGAAATGCTGTAGCAGAGTAACCTTCTGGTTTTCTTTGCAATATGTCTCAAACCTTATCATTGCCAAACATAATGTATAATTTTTGGCTGAAAGCTAATACATTTGGCTTCTATTCAAGAAGTAGAATAGCTTGTGGGGTTATTATTATTAACAAAGACCATGATGGGAATGGTGAGGATAACTCTGCAAATCCAACGATGATCATCCTACTCCCAGTCAACAGGATGTGCACTGATTTATACTGACCCCTGACACTTTTCCTCCAGTTATGATAAATGGCACACATCTGCAAGCTTCCATATTTACATCTATAAAACAGACGGCACCTACATGATTATCTGAGAAAGTTAAGGCGGGATCAAAGTGCTGCCGGAGGGGTACATGAGTGGGGACCCTCTAGTGCTTGTGGGGTTTTGAGGGTGCTGCTGAAATAAACATTTTCAGAAGCCCCCCCCCCCCATGGGAGAATGAAAGGTGGTAGATTTGATTGACATGGAGTTACATTCCTCAGGTTGTAATGTCCCATTTCCCCCAAGCCAGTGCTAGGAGAGGTGCAGCTGGGAGTTCAGCAGAGACAGAAGCAGGGCCAGTGTCCAGTTTCCTTTCCATGTTGCAGCTGGGGGGTGGTTAGCATTCAGGCCAGATTAAAGCCCATTAGTCCACGTGGAGCCCAACATGGCATGCACCTTGTGGGCACAGTGGAGTGCAGTCCCCTGTAGCAGGGGTCACAGGAGTCAGGTGCCCCGGAGTCAAGAGAGCCAAGAGAGACTGAACTTCCTTTATTTGGAAGTTTAAATATTTAGGTTTTTTGAGGTTGCAGTGGGCACGCCCATCCTGGCCAAGTGCCAGTTTCCAGGTGTGATTGATAGGCAATTAGCCTCCCGCATCATTAAGACCTTACCGGGCATGCGTCTAAACTACCTTTGTCCACTCCCTTCCCCCAACATTCAGCAGGGAACAGCCTCGGAAAGTGTTAAACACAGCTTTTTGACAAAGCTGCGTAAATGGCATGCCTATACCTTTTGGTCGCCCCTTTTCCATTTTCCTGTTAATAACTAGATTATTACATTGGTATCAAAAGGAATGTATTAAAGTTATTTAACGAGGAAGAGTCTATAGCTATACAAATGACATTATTACTATTTCATTATGAATAATCTTGCCCTGGTTGGTGTTGCTCAGTTGGTGGAGTGTCACCCCCTGCACAGAAAGATTGCTGGTTGGATTCTGGGCCCAGGCACGTTGGCCAGGTTGCGGGCTCCATTCCCGGTACAGGGTGTACAGTAGGCAGGCACCCAATATTCTGCTCTCACATCAATGTTTCTCTCTCTCTTCCCTTTTCCATTCCTCTCTTTCTAAAAATCAATCAATAAATAGAAGGGCAATCTCGGGACCTATTTATCCTTAAGTTCCTATTGTTTCCTGTGATCAGATATACTAGTAGGTTATAGCAGTTGGGTATACGTAGTTCATTAGTTCTTGGCTATAATAAAATACTGTCGCTGAAACCTGATAGTTATCAAAGCCTACACATCACTAAAACATTGGCACTTTTTAAAAGAGCAATGAAGCTTTCAAAGCAAAAAAATACAGTTATACTCTTAGGTAGATATAAAGTATATTGGTGTAGACGCGCAATGCCAAACAAAGACGCCGCCGCCTGCAGCTGTAGCCCACACTGCAGGAAGAGCTGGAAGGGAGAAACCGCCCCAGCTTCCCCACCTGAGCTGCTGCCCCTGAATGGATATTAAGTAACCATATCACTCATTATAGCCTTTAATCTCCCTTGCTGATACCTTTTAATTTTTAAACAGCCCTACTTTACAAATCATATCCTCTTTCATGTGTTCTCCCAGCTAAAGAATTAATTTTGCAAGCAAAATATCTAAACAGTAAGCATAATAAGAATGAAACAGGTTAAAGCTCATTAGCAGCAGGGAGCAGATGTAGTAAAACTCTGCCAGTTCCCCTACATTTCCTTCTCAGCAGGGACTGGGCACCAAGCTGTGAGTTAGTTCTATAGCACAATGCTTGGCTGCTGTTTCAGCAATTGCACCTCTATTGCTTCAAGTATAATACTAAGAATTCACTTTGATTTTTGATTTTTCTTTGCAATAATAATGTCTAAAAGGACCCTGCAGAGCTAAAATGTAAAGTTAAGCACCAAGCACCAGCTAATCATAAAATGTAATTGATAAGAAAATAATTACAGATTATAAAGTCATTTTATCTTTAAAAAATATTAACTTCTTGACAAACCGAGGCCTCAGAGTCTGGATGAAATCAGTACTTGCTCAAGTTAAATTTCCTTAAAATATTGGGCAATATCTAACATTCAGTATAATGATTGTTATTCGACTGATAAAATAGAACTGTAAGGACCAAAGCAATACATTGAATATGATATAAATCAAAAGTAAATAAATTCTGTTAGAAAAAAACACAGTCTCAAATTATTAAGCTAGGATTCTTTCTTCACGTGCAATGTTAAAACAGAGCCATGTTTTAGGAAACATAGCAATATCAAACAGATTAAAGTGCCTATAAAGGCAAATATTAGCAAGGTTTTATTTTAAATTTTTTTTCTAGAGATTATAATCCTTTTCTGGGGCTAAAAGTAGTATTTAGAAGTGCCAAGTACTGTTAGAGAGATGGATCATCAATGTGAATTTACCTGCTAGGTCTGGGTGTCCAGGATACATTGTTAGGACACAATTTGTTCAGGAAAATAAAGATATACTGTAGAATCCAATGTACATCATTTCCAATAAATCATACTGCAACAGATGGAAATGCAACAATCAATTTATCTGCATATTCCTACAACTTTATAAATTACTCTACAAGCTGATGCTCTATGTTTGTTGGCTGATTTTGTTTTTGCAGATTTTGTTTTTGCAATGGATTCATTCAACCAAGTGTGATAGGGTTAATGGAAGAGTACATGGGTGGGACTCCTCCATTGCTAGTGGGGTATGGCATACTGCTGAACTGAGCACTTCAGAAGCCCCCACAGGAGAATGAGGTGGGGTAGAAGACTTTCTTTTCCTGGAGCTACATTCCTCAGGTTCCAAGGTCCCATTTCCTTTAAGCCAGTCCTGGAAGAGGGGCAGCTGTGGGTTCAGCAGAGCCAAAAGCAGACCCAGTGTCTGGAGCTTCCATTCTGTGTTGTAGCCAGGCACAGTTCAGCATTCGGGGTGGTTACAGTCCATTAGTCCATTGAGTGAAGCCCACATGGCCATGGGGCACGTAGGTGCAGGGCAGCACACCCCCTGCCACAAGGGTCCCAAGAGGGCTAGAGGGCCAAAGGCCAAGAGCCAAGTGAATAAAAACCATGAGAGCATGCTCCTTTGTCTATGAGTTTATGTATTCAGGTTTCACACCCTTGTAGTGGCCATGCCTACTCTGGCCAATTACCTGTTCCCAGTGTGATTGATAGTCAGGTAAGCACCTCCCCACGTCACTCAGACCTTACTGGGCATTTATGCATTGTCCAGTCCCTTCCCACATTGGTCAGCAGGAAAAAGACTTGGAGAGTGTTAAATTAGCAAAGCTGTACAAATGACATGCCTATGTTGTCTAGTCTTCCCTTTACTCCTTTCCTGTGAAATCATAACCAGATGATCACAACGGTATCAATAGGATGTTTTTATATGAATGACAGGCAAGCTATTCTAAATCTTTCAAAGAAATAAAAGGAAAGTTAGAAGTGCAATAACTGGGAGAGTGGGAACCCATATTCCGAGGCTAGGCTACTCAATAAACTCATAATACTTCCACTGAAAAGTAATAGGTTTGGCATCAAAGTCTGGAACATATCCAAACCCACAAGTAAGAGTTAAACTTCCCCATTTCATGAAAATACAAATGGCAAGTCAAGAGGATCAATGTAGCCAGCATGAAGAAGTTGACCTAAAAAGAAAGACACCTATATACTAAGGTTAATTGATTGCTCTGAATTGCTTGACCCATTTTCCATTGGAAAAGAGGGAAAGTTGGGTTTCCTGGCATGTCTCTTTTAACACAAACATTTTTATGTATCTTTAGCTACAGCTAGGTTCTAAGAGTTTATATAAATTAGATCATGCCTTTGGAAATCTAGGTTAACTCTTCAACCTAATAGATTGTAGGGAGCAATTTAAGTCATGGTAATAGTCACCTAGGACTTGAGTGTCCCTAAAGTGCACGCAGACAGTGGGTCACTTGGTGATATCAGTATTTCGGTGTTCAGTTTTAATAGCTCTGAAAACAACTGAACTCCGTTAGCAATCGCCAGCATAGATCCTGCGAGCGATTTAAGGTTCTCCACTGAACTATGCAACTGAAACGTCCAAGGGATTTTGCTTTTAGGTTTATAGAAATTGACTAAGAGTAACAGAGTTGAATTGAAAAACAAAATACATATGCAGAAAAAATGACAGAAAATATAGGATTAATGTGGCAGAAAAATCCAATCTATAACAAATGACTAAAAAAGTATTGCTTTCTAATACTCAACAAATATACAAAACATGATATACACAACATGGACAACTTCTGACATTCTTACCTTTTGGAATAATTTCATCTGGACGACCTGTCATCCCAACTGAAAATCAAGTGATAAGAAAAAAGTAATAACTACGAAGTTCCTGAAAGCTGCTAGACCATCAGGATGGAAGGGATGCTCATCTGCTGACTGGTCATGTATGAGGATGAGCAGGATATTCAATGAGCTAGAGTATGATATTTTCAAAGGAGGACAAAGAAATGCTTTAAATTACTACTGAGGAAGAGAAGAGCCTAGAGCAATCTGGACTGCACTGTGGATGACTATGACATCAGGTGACACAGCAGCCTGGTATGTAGCTACAAAAGAGTTGTTTGTTTTTTTAAAAAAATACATGATCTTGATTGTTGAAAGTATTACAGATTTTCCCCTTCTCCCCCTTAGACCCCTTCCATCCAGTGCCCCCATCTCCAGTCTTTCTTTAGTGGAAAAACTTCAGGCTGATTACTATCTACGTCCTAGAAGGTAGAGTTTAAATAGTGATTAGCCTTTTAGATGGTAGCTGCTACCAAATACATGCTATTTTTTACATGAAAAATTCTGAGTGCAGAAAGTTTTAAAAGTCATAGAAATTATAAAAATGTAGCATTGGACAAAGCCATAGTCATCACTTATGCAATCCTCTAATTTTATAAAAGAGAAATAGAGTTCCAGAAAAGTCTGCCTTGCTCACTACTCAGAAGCAGACTTAACATTTGAATTCACATCTCTGGATGCCATAAACCCCACTCATAATGCATTTGAAAAGCATCTGCTTTAAACTCTTAAACTAGAAAAAGCCTGTACCAATTCCTTTACATCTCCAAAGAAAATCTGGGGAGGGTGGGAAAATTGCACACTCAATTAAAACTATCAAGGGATTATTAGATGTATTACCCTGATGATGGCTTTGAATTTCTAGTAGAGATCTATGGTTTTCTAGTCCACCACAAAGGCTTATTTTGATCTTGAAGGAACCTCAGAAACCATCTCATCCAACCCTTTCATTTCAAGGCACAGGTGCCCTCTTTCGTTATTTCCACATAAGTAGCCCTTTCCACTCTCTTTATAAACACACTAGAGGCCCGGTTCACAAAATTTGTGCACTCAGGGGTGGGGTGGGGGGCGTCTCTTAGCCTGGCCTGCACCCTCTTGCAGTCCGGGAGCCCTTAGGGGATGTCTGACTGATGACTTAGGCCCGCCCTCCACAGGGAGTGGGCCTAAGCCGTCAGTTGGACATCCTTAGTGCTGCCGTGGAGGTGGGAAAGGCTCCCGCCACCACCGCTGTGCTCACCAGCCATGAGCCCGGCTTCTGGCTGAGTGGCGCTCCCCCTGTGGGAGCACACTGACTACCAGGGGGCAGCTCTTGCATTGGGCGTCTGCCCCTTGGTGGTCAGTGCGTGTCATAGCGACCGATCGTTTCACCATCAGGCTGAAACCCACTCTCTGACATCCCCTGAGGGGTCCCAGATTGCAAGAGGGCACAGGCCAGGCTGAGGGACCCCACTGGTGCATGATAGGGGCCAGGGAGGGACGTGGAATGTTGGCCAGCCGGGGAGGGACCACGTGAGGGATCCAGGGCATGTCCAGCCTGTCTTGCTCAGTGCCGATTGGCCGGACCCCAGCAGTAAGCTAACCTACGGGTCAGAGTGTCTGTCCCCTAGTGGTCAGTGCACATCATAGCGAGCAGTTGAGCAGCCTTATCATATCATTAGCTTATTATGCTTTGATTGGTTGAATGGCCAACTGGATGACTGGACACTTAGCATATTAGGTTTTTATTATATAGGATTCACTGATACTCATGGCAGGAGGAATGATTTTGACTGCCAGCTGTGCAGAATTCCCACCACTCTGCTTCTACTGATTGAATTGTACATTTACAAGTTATTAGTTGTCTTTATTCCTAACTTGAATATGCTGGTTGCAACTGTTATTATGTACTTCTATCTAAGTATCACATATTCCTATAGAATATGAGTGTGAAACAAAATAGAGCTGTTCCTAGAAAATTTAAGTTGAATATTTTGGATAGGCTTTACAAAAATGAGCTGTTATTAAAAACATGCTGTTAGTGTTGGTGAGAAAATAGAGAAATTGGAACCCTTTTTCACTCTTGGTAGGAATGTAGAATGGTGCAGCTACTATGAAAAACTGATGGAAGTTACTCAAACATTAAAAATAGAAATATCATATAACCCAGAAATCCCAATCTTGGGTATTTATCCCAAAGAATTGAATAGGAGTTCAAAGAGATACCCATATTTTCATGTTCATTGAACCATTATCACCATAGCCAAGAAGTGAGAACAACTTGTATCCATTGGGATTAATGGATAAAGAAGTCATGGTATTGTTATATTCAGCCATAGAAAATTATTATGAAATAATATTTTATTATTTATATGAAATATTATTCAGCTATAGGAAATAAGGAAATTCTGTCATATGCTACCATATGGTTAAACTTTGAGGACATGATGCTAACTAAGTGAAATAAGCCAGTCACAGGACAAACACTACATGATTCCACTTATATGAAGTATCTCAAGTAGTCACATTAATTGAAGCAGAAGGTTAAATAGTTTTTCCCAGGGGTTGGGGGAAGGAAGAAGTTGCTGTTCAGTGGGTATTAAGCTTCAGTGTCATGCAAGACGGAAAAATCCTAGAGATCTGATGTACATACAACATTGTGCTTATATTTAACAATATTGTAATGTTCACTTACACATTTGATAAGGGTAAGAGGGTAGGTCTCATGTTGTTGTTTGTTTTTAGAGAGAGGGAAGAAGGGAGAGAAACATCAATGTGTGAAAGAAATATTGATTGGTTGCCTCCTGCATGTGCCCCAACTGGGGATCGAATGTACATAGTATGTGCCCTGACAGGGAATTGAGCTACACTGGCTAGGGTTCATGTTTGTTTTTGTTTTTTAATATAGCACAAAAAAATAAATGCTTTTAATTTAGGTGTAAAGATTGGAAAAAGTGTTACAATCTAGAAATATTCTGCACTTGGCTGATTTCATAAGTGTCTTTAAGGTCTTGTTCCATTATACAGAAAAAAAGAAATTGTACATAATGCATTCTGGGTAGGTTTATGCAAGAAAGGTAATATCCAAGTCAGGCAGAATATGCCAAGATAAGGTTTAGGTCTTACACCAAAAGATCTGTTGAAATTTATATGTTTTAGGCCATGTGTAGTTCATTTCTTAATTATTTCCTGATATAAACAACTGTTTTAATCAATAGCTTACCTATAGGTCCTGTGCATAAATTATTAGTTGAGATATCAGAAATTTTCACTTATAATGCATTTTGGCCTAACAAGTGAAGAATGAGTTTGATGATTTACTCACTTCCACTATAATCAAACCGTTCTATATTCAGTTCAGTATTTCTTGAGGGCTTGCTCTTTGCTGGGTACCATTATAGGCATCTTATTACATGGTGTACATATATGCAGTTTGGACTAAGACTTGGGTTCAAAGCCTGGCTCTCTAATATGAAGAACCTCATTAAGTTGCCTGGAAGATTAAATAGCAGGCTACCTGACTCATGGTTAGGTGCGCAATAAATAATATCAATTTCCCCAAATATATACTTGTATTAAATTACCATGACAACTGATAAGTGGTTACTATGGTCCTCACTTTATAATTACACAGCTAATAATTTGGAGAGCCTGCATAGAAACCTAGGCCTGTCTGAAGCCTGTGCTCTGCCCGCAACAGAACACTGTCTAATTATGCTCTGATTTTGAGTAGGAGTCCATTCTCAATGACTTAGCTGGGTTGAATTGCACACGCACCACCAGTAGCTGAATGATTCATTGATATAACAGCTAAACATGAACTGGACAGAATTGCTTAGTGGTACCCATTTATGAGTTGTGGAATAGCTGTCAGATGCAATGGTTTAAATTTCATTAATATTTAGTGTTTAGGCCTCACGTCTTTTTTACTGGAGGTGGGGGGCAATAATTATTTGAGTTGTCTAGCTGCTTCTGGGTCTATTTCTCTTATTATGATTTTTGAATTATTATATTAGTCATACAGAGTAATTTCATTAGAAGCTCAAAAGTAGGGAGTGGCAAGGGCACAGTCCTACTTTTCTCCAGTTAGAATTCATGGTTTCTGTCCACTCAGTTTTCAGGAGAACTACTGCTCTGGGATTTGAAGATGCAATAAAAGCCTGATGTCAATTACAAAGCACGATTGTTATTAATAATATTGTTCTGCCTTTGCAATTTGAAAGTCATCCTCAAGGCTGTAGAATACAGATGAAACAGGAAGTGAATGATGATGCTCTTTTCTTTCAACTTTTAACTACAGTATGCTTCCCAAGAGTGAGATGATTACTTCTTTGCTTGAATTCTTACTCTAAAAATTGCATTTAAAAGACTTGTCATCATTAAATATTTTAGCATTGTCACTAGCTTTAGTTCCTGGTACACTTCAGTTTTTCTAATATTATTATTATTTTTCTATCACAAATATATTTGTCTTTATGTCCCTTTCTTCATTTTTCTCACATTTCTTTAGCTCTGAGAGTCCATTCCATAACTTCAGACCCAGAAAGCCTCCAAATCTGGAATTATCTTCTAAACCTGGAAATATAGCTCCCTGTTTTGACTTCTCCATTGCATTTATTATGGTGTTATTATAATTTATAGTATATTATAGTTGAAAATTTCTTGAAGGTACCTTTGTAGTCTTTTTCTCAAAAATTGTTTGAAATGATGATGAATTTCAAGATGTATCATCAATCACTTTTTGATGAAGCAAGTAATAAGCAAAATATAAATTCAGTATAATGGGTCCTATATCACTGCCTGTCAAAGGCACTTTACATCAAGCTGACCCATACCCTTTGTCATAAAATCAAGTAAGCCTCCTTGGAGACAGTCATTTTCTCTTTCTGTTCTGCTCCAATGGCCAAGTCCTTCTTTAAGGAGCATCCCCAGGGAAAAGGATGAAGTACCATTGTACTTAAATGGTGATTCAAGCACCCACCATTTTTGAAGGCCAATCTGCTTCAGGCATTGTACTTGTCATCTGGAAGTTCTATGAACATCTGTATTTCAGTAACTCTGTAATTAAAGATCAGCATGGTTAAGGAACTTGCTCAGATCTCTAACAGGCAGAACAGGGATATAGATCCAAGTTCAAGTCTTCGTAGTGCTCTTCCACTCATTCTCTCCACTGCTGAGGTGGATATGACTTCTGATAAAGCTGGTGGGAATAATTTGTATAATTGATTTATGTTCTGCATTATTCTAGAAAAGATTTAAGGCAAGGTGAAACACACCATGTTCTCTGCTATGGTGCAAAAGAATGGTTTTTGAATTGTACAGCCCCATTTTAAATTGCAGGACACCTACTTGATAGCCATGAGGAATCTGTTTCCTCATTCATAAAAGGGAATGATACTCTTAACTTCAAGTGCTATGAGAACTGCAGTAAGTAACATGTAAAGCTCCCAGTACAATGGCTGATACAAAGTAGAGATCACAAATATTAGTTCGCTCTTCGTTCTATCCTATCCCTTGATCATGACTTGCCTCTCAGTAGGTAGCAGTCCCATTTGGAAGCAGAATAGCTCTGGTTTTCCCCAGTGAAAATTACTGTCCAGTTTAACTACTACTTCCCCACATGTGTGAACAACTGTGTTCTATTCTAAGCTTTGGGAAAGGCCTTCAGTGACCACATCCTTCTTACTACATAGGATGGAGGCATATGACCAGTTTAGGATTAAGCTTAAGTATTGATCTTTATAGGGTTGTTCATAGGGTTATTTGCTTCTTTATGTATACTAACAAACAGATAATGAATTGCCATTATTTTATAAGACCATTGATTTTGAACTTTTATAGCAACCCTGCACCATTTGTATGTATCTTTAACATCAGTATCATTCATTTATTTAAAGGGCATTTATTGAGCACCCACTATTTTCTAGACACCATGCCAAGAACCTATGCGATGATAAGGAATGATCATAAGACGGGCAAGGTTGTTGCTTTCCAGAAACTGCCAATCTTGAAAGGTGTGGGGAAGAGACAGAGATGTACTAGTAATGCTGTAACTAAAAAGAACATATGTGCTATATTATATTAAAAGTTCTAATAGATCAAAGAGAATGCTTCACACATTTATAACACTAAATTCTTAGCTTCCATCTCAAAATGAATATAACTAGGGCAAATATAATATATTTGTTGAGAAATAAATGTATAATATCATGATTAAGATTTGAATAGTAAAAGATTTAGATGAAATAGTATTACTAAAATTTAAAAAACTTTTCAGACCCCTGCCCTTACTAAGAACAATGTAAAGAAAGAGAAATTGGGACACTCACTAAATCTGACTTTGCTAAATGATCCCAACTTTGCAAAAAAAACCAAAAAACAAAACAGGGATATTTTATTTAACAAAGAAAATAATATTGACAGACATGAAAATCTAAGATGAATTAACAATATTTGGATTCTTTTTAACTTCTGCAATTATTGTTTAATAATTTTCCAAATATCGCCTGGCCAACATGGCTCAATGGTTGAGTGTTGACCTATGAACAAGGAGGTCACGGTTCAATTCCCGGTCAGAGCATGTACCAGGGTTGTGGGCTCAATCCCCAGTGTGGGTTGTGCAGGAGGCAGCCGATCAATTATCATTGATCTCTCATGTTTCTCTCTCTCTCTCCCTTTCCTTTCCTCTCTGAAATCAATAAAAATATATTAAAAATAATAGTTTTCCATATATAGAACTAGCTTCAGTTTTTTCTTTCCCTTTTATTTTTGGCTTTTATTAATCTAGACGGCCATGACAGTTGTTCATTGGCAGAAATGAAGATAGCTGCATGGAAAGAACAGGAGAAAGGTGTTTTAAATGACCCCCCCCCCCACACACACACACGTTTTCTTCATCCAGAAAGGTTAAATAATTAGTCAATGCTAATCCGATGTGTGACTGCGACAATGGCACCCAATGGTGAACAGGACTTTCAAGATGGGAAGTGAGAATACAGAAAACGCGTACTGTGAAAATGGTACAACACCACGGGGGGACAGGAAACAAATGGATATGGTTCAAAGAAGCTCCCAGCCATGAGGTGCCACAGCGCTTCCTTCAAACTTTTACTTTGACGTTTCATCTTCATCAGGTGGCTAGCGTATAATTGACTTTTGCTCAGAGCACCTAATGTGACGTGGTTCAAATGAAGATGATGATGCCAGTCAAAGAGGATGACAAGAAAACCTTGTTAAAAATGCTCATTTACTTGTTAACAGTTTTTCTACACACTTTTTTATGCTGCCCTCTAGGATTCATTTTTATTTATTTCCTCCTGAGGTTCCATATCTTTTATGACAGTTCTTATTCATGTTGCCCGGAAATGAAAGAGCCTGGGGTTTCCTGACATTAGTGCTTTTAAGATATGCTCTATTCCCCAGTTTTGAATAAAAGTCAAAGGAAAAGATAATAAATATATGAGTACAGGGAGACCTGAAGCTTGACAAAGGATCTCTTTCTAGAGAGAGAATACCTCTTCCTCATTAGGGCTAAAAGCCCAGAAGCCACAGACTGCCATCAGCCCCTGCAACCTTAGACTTCAAGTTGTGTGTACAATAGCCCTGTAGTGTATGAAAGCTGAAACATCTCATACCCAATAATGACCTATTTTTCTGGTCATCTTTTTGTTTTAATACAATGCATAGCATGTGTTCATGTAGTGAAATATACCAATTAGTTATGTACTTTCATATAGGATTATAAAATCTGTTAATTGCAGATCCCATGAAAAGTATTGATAATAGCTAGCACCACCTGTATTCCAGGTACTGCAGTAAGGGTTTCCCTTGTATTGTTTTATTTAAATGTCACAGCAACAGTGTGTTAATCAGATACATAATCTAATCTAGTTATGAATAACTGGAAAGGAGCAAAGGGAAGGGCAGATATTACAGGCATGCCCAGTAAAGTCTGGTGAAATAGGCAAGGCACTTGTCTGTCAGTCATACCTGGGAACAGGCCATTGACCAGAATAGGCATGGCCACTGAAAGCACAGGAGTTTGTTCGCTACCTTGGTTTGCTCTCTTGCTTGCTCACACTTCACTCCTGGCTTGCATTCACCCATGTGGCCCACAGCCATGTGGACCCCACACACAGTGGACTAATGGACTGCAACTAGCCTACTGCTAAACTAGACCCAACTCCACCATGGAATGTTTACTCTGGATGCTGGCTTTACTTTTAGCTCTACTGAATCCTCTGCTGCCCATCTTCTAGGACTGGATTAAGGGAAATTACAACCCGAGGGATGTAATTCCACACAAATAAAAATCACTCATCCTCCCGCACGAGTCTCAAAAAGTTATTTTTCTAGGGCAATGGAAACTAAAGAGAAAATAAACAAATGGGACTATATCAAAATATAAAGCTTCTGTACAGCAAAAGAAATCATCAACAAAACAACAAGAAAACCCACTGCAAGGGAGAACATATTTGCTATGTTATCACTGATAAGGGTTTAATCTCCAACATTTACAGGGAACTCATACAATTTAACAAAAGGAAGGTAAACAACCCAATCAAAAGATGGGCAACGGACCTAAATAGATATTTTTCGAAAGAAGACATAAGGAAGGCCAAGAGTCATATGAAAACTTGCTCAAAGTCACTAATCATTCAAAAGATGCAAATCAAAATGACAATGTGGTACCATCTCACACCTGTCAGAATAGCTATCATCAATACATCTTAAACAACAAGTGCTGGTGGGGATGCGGAGAAAAAAGAACCCTCGTGCACTGCTGGTGGGAATGCAGACTGGTGCAACCACTGTGGAGAACAGTATGGAGTTTCCTCAAAAAACTAAAAATGGAACTCCCATTAGACCCAGTGATCCCACTTCTGGAAATATATCCCAAGAAACTAGAAACACCAATCAGAAAGGATATATGCATCCCTATGCTCATCGCAGCACAATTTACCATAGCTAAGATTTGGAAACAGCCTAAGTGCCCATCAGCAGATGAGTCATTAAAAAACTATGGTACATCTACATAATGGAATACTACGCTGCTATAAAAAAGAAGGAAATCTTACAATTTGCAACAGCATGATAGAACTGGAAAGCATTATGCTAAGCAAAATAAGTCAGTCAGAAAAAGATAAATATCACATGATCTCACTCATTTGTGGAATATAATGAACAACATGAACTGATGAAAAAAAACAGATCCAGAAACAGAGAAGCATTGATCAGACCATCAAACCTCAGAGGGAAGGTAGGGGTAAGGGGGAGAGATCAACCAAAGGACTTGTATACATGCATATAAGCCTAACCAATGGACACAGACACAAGGGGTTGAGGGCAAGAGTGGGGTGGTGGTGGGGGACAATGGGGGGGGGGATAAGGACACATATGTAATATCTTAATCAATGAAGAAAAAAAGTTATTTTTCTAGAGGTTTCGTAAGGACCCAATCCCCAGCACCCAGTGGAGAAAGGGATCCCCCACTTCCACTAATAACAAAACTATTAATATAACCATTTTACAGGAAAGGGAACTGAGTCTTAGATGAAAAAAGTCAAACATTTGGGTGTAAACAGATATCAAGACATCTTGTAGGCATTGAACCCAGGTTCAAAGCAGTAGAAGGTCTGACTCAAGTGTGGAAGAAAAGGAACGAACCATTTAGATAGCAAGGCAAAATGTCCATTTATCCACACTGCCCTAAGTCTACAGATCCAGTTTCTTTATTTATTTTTCTTTATTTATTTTTTAAATTTTATCCTCCTCTTTTTTAAAAAAAATATATTTTATTAATTTTCCACAGAGAGGAAGGGAGAGGGATAGAGAGCCAGAAACATCGATGAGAGAGAAACATCAACCAGCTGCCTCCTGCACACCCCCTACTGAGGATGTGCCTGAAACCAATGTACATGCCCTTGACCGGAATCGAACCTGGGACCCTTCAGTCCGCAGACCGACGCTCTATCCACTGAGCCAAACCAGTTTCGGCAAGATCCAGTTTCTTTAGATGTGTTGTGAGCAGGTCTGATACTCAGCCAGTATTTACAGGTAAGGATGTACAGTTTATTAAACTATTTAAAAACTTTCCTACAGGTTGGTAAAAGTACTCTGGAGAAACTGGCTTCTCACTCAGGTTGCCTGTGGTATAACAACTAAAGGGTTAATGCCCAGGTTTCTAGAAACTTGTTCTGACCCTAGTTGATGCCTGAGCCAGTCATCTCTCAAAGCCTTGCCTCTTGTCCACTGCCAGCGGCTCCCACAGAGATCCCCACAGACTGGCTGGCCTTTGCCCTTTCTGTAGCCGTGGGAACTTCAGTCTCCATGGAAATTTAGCTCTAAGAAAGCCAGGGAGAGGCCATAAGGATCTGAAAATCTGGGCTGGTTGGTGAGCCAGGGTGGGTGCTATAGTAGGTGTTAAATACTTTCTGTGTCATCTTGATTGGGAAACCAGGGGAAAAAAAAAGGTAATATTGATAAGATGTGGTATTCCTCATTCAATTGAATTGGGTTCTCAATCACATTTACAATGGGATCCATGGGAAAAAGAAACATGGGCCTCCAAATGTAAACATAAAATTTCAGGTAAAACGATTTAAATAATTCTCAAAATATTAACAAGAATAATGTGCTCTGGTCTGGCCAGCATGGCTCAGTGATTGAGCATCGACCTATGAACCAGGAGGTTAGGGTTTGATTCCGGTCGGGGCACATGCCTGGGTTGCTGGCTCCATTCTTAGTGGGGAGCACACAGGAGGCAGCCAGTCAATGATTTCTCTCATCATTGATGTTTCTATGTTTCTCTCCCTCTCCCTTCCTCTCTGAAATCAATAAAAAAATATTTTTAAAAAGAATAATGTGCTCTGCTAAGTAGATCATAAAATAAAATTATCACAAGTGAAAATAGATCATGGTGTTAGAAACTCTGCTTCTTCTAGGAAATAGAGAAAAATCCCTAAAACTTTGTCAATTTGTCATTTTTTGCATCAATATCAATCATTAAGTGATAGGGGAGCCCTCAGTAGAGATTCTAAGCTTAATAAACAGGGTAAAATTCTTAAATCCATTAGCTGAAAAGTATTATACCTGCCCTATTCATTTTTTGGGAGGAGGCGGGTATTGAGGTACTTACACTGGAAGAAGAAGGCATGGCAAGTGGTTAAGAGTAAGATATTAGCACAAACCTCCCTTTTCTGGGTAGTTGATCTATACTATAGATTCTATAGAATAAGCTTGTAACAATTTAAGCATTCTTTGATTCTGAAATTTGATGGTGGCTTTCTGCCATTGCTTGAGCTTGCTTTATAAGGCACCTGACAATGTGTTAAAAGGGATTTGCCAGGTTGTCTGTGTCCATCTCTTTTCCACAGCACCAGCAAGTAAGTTCTCAAGGGTGGAGAAAGAATTGGGATTTAAATACCCATTGGATGAACTTGAATTTATAGCATTGTTTCTATATTTCTATTCAATATTCTATATTGAGCTCAGAAAATAGGTTATAAGCAAAGTCCTTGGACACTATATTCAGGTAAGTTTGGTGACTGCTTGAAAGTGTCATCACCTTAAACTGGGTACCTCCTTTAAATCAAACAACTCTTTGGGATTCTTGAATAAATTACCCACTGCTTTTGTACTTAAAATTTTTTTGGAATTATACAGTGAACTCATAACCTTGTTACTACTGAGGATTAAAATGCATTGGACTTTTCAAAGGCCCAAACAAAGAATTCCTGGACCCAGTCATAATAATTCTTGTGAACAGTCCTCTAAAATAGAAGGGATGTTAACACTGTAATTCACAGCAGAGCTCTGCAATGTTTAATGTAATAAAATGCAACCAAAAACTCATATGGCTAGGAGAATATTGCTGTCTAGTGTTGAAATGGATCATTTAAAAAATTGGAACTAAGTGCTGAACAGGGAAATCCTCAATAAAAATGGCAGCAGTAAAGGGAAAAAGCAGCTTTCATAAAGAATGTCAACATTTCCTTTCATATGGATGCTCCTGCTAAAATATGTTAATTTGATCATTTTGATTTACTGGTTTTGCTTAATATTTACAAAAGGCCAATCATGTAGAATTTTACATTTTTTAGTAGACAGTCTATGGGTATTTAGTTTCATTTCCATTTTGGTTCCACACACCCCCCAAAAAGAAAAAAACCTGATTAATGGTTGTGGCTAGGGATATGAGTGCTATAAAAATGAGACAAGATGATAACACACTCCTTTTGTAAAGTATAACTAGAGCTTCAAAAGGTGGCAATGAATCTTGTTTTACAGATGGAAAATGTGTGCATGCCTGAAGTGTATGCGATTGATTTACCTCTGCTTCAGGATTTCTACGTATTGCAGAATATCTTTTGAATTAAGGCACATTATCAGGCAGTGGTGCTGTTTCACCCCCATAAAAGCAGCTTTCCTGAACTACTGTTGGGCATTGATCTGAGAAATAGCCACATGACGTTCTCTGCTATTTGTTGTAAAGATGGTGAAGAGCCAAGTGACCTCCTAAAAATGCAAATGGGGAAAATTTTTCTCAAATTCCATCATCATTCCTTCATTCTGGAAATAGTTATTGCATCCCTAGAAACAGCTGGCCTTCTCCTGAGCATCCAGTCTGTTTTGATTTCATTGGCATTACAGATTCTTCTGCTGATTGCATTTCCCTTTTTGCATAGACTGCTAGAAAGCTCAGAGCCAAATCTGACAAAGACATAAGACCTCATGGCATATATTTTATATGAAAAATCTAATATCAACTCCTGCTGGTTTTATTATATTGTAAGTTAACATTTACTGAGTACGCAATATGAATCAGGTACTCTACATTGATTTTTTTTCTTTTTCCCAATTTCTATACTTATTAAAGACAACACTTTTATATTTTATGTGACTTTCTAAGCTATCATATACTAGTATAGAATACTGGGTTCCTAATTTTTTAAGGGTACAGATTGCAGCCATAAGACCACACTTCTACAAACTAGAGAATTAACTCGCCTCAATTCCTGGCAAGAAAGATGATTTTCTATAAATTCCAATCACATCATATGGTTTAGTGCAAAATGAACGATCTATATGCATGAAACTAATTGCTTAATAGCCGTACTAACATATGCTTTCTGGAGGAAAATGTACACACACACATACACATACAACAAATCCTTTGCTTAAAGGGCACTTCAATCTTAGAAGAAAGTTGTAAGCAAACCAAGAAACTTACATAAAGATTTATTCATTTATTCTATCCCTGGAGTCAAGTGCAAGCCAGGAAGCACTATTCATTTTGAAAAGCTATCTGGCTATTCTTTTCTTTAAGAGCATTTTCCCAAGGTGAACAAGTATGAAACGTGTTACATTTTTGTTGGGGAATACCAAAGGTGCCTCTTATATTCTGAAAGTAACAGCAAGCATAAAAGGATCAGAAGTCTTTATCTGAATAGCAATCATGAAAGTTGCCTGCTCAAAAGTAATTCTTAAAAGTTGCATATAGATGCCCAGCCAGCATGGCTCGGTGGTTGAGAATTGATCTATGAACCAGGAAGTCATGGTTCAATTCCCAGTCAGGGCACATGCCTGGGTTGCGGGCTCTATCCCCAGTGTGGGGTGTGCAGGAGGCAGCCGGTCAATGATTCTCTCTCATCATTGATGTTTCTATCTCTCCCTCTCCCTTCCTCTCTGAAATCAATAGAAATATATATTTTAAAAGTTGCATATAGAGGAGGTTCAAGGTGGTGGCATAGGATAATCCTGAACTCATCTTCCCATAGAGTCTAGTAGGGATGGCATAGACACAGAAATCTATAGCTATATATAGTTCAATTCCCTCTGAAAGAAACCTGAAAACCAGCTGAACATTCCCTCCTCAATAAAGGACAAAAGGGCCAAATTGAGACAGGTAGAAGAGGCAGAGATGAGGTCTCACCAAAATCCCTACCCCAAGCACAGTCGTCCACAATCAGAAGGGATCTCACAGGAGGGAGTTTATTCCTGAGGAGCCAGGGGCTTGTGTCCCACATCTGGCACTTCAACCCTTGGGAGCACCAGAGAGACCAGTGCCTACAGCATCTGACTTTGAACACCAATGGGGCTCATGTCCAGGAGAACCATATGGTGGTAGGAAATGATGACT
Source organism: Eptesicus fuscus (assembly GCF_027574615.1). Classification (NCBI taxonomy): domain Eukaryota; kingdom Metazoa; phylum Chordata; class Mammalia; order Chiroptera; family Vespertilionidae; genus Eptesicus; species Eptesicus fuscus. Next base: position 71,455,945 of record NC_072477.1, on the reverse strand, counting down.
GTACTCGTAAGGGGCTTGCATGCACTCATTCACCCTGGGACCCAGTGCAAAAGCAGCAGTTTGAAAAGTGCCCAGAAAGAGAACTATTTGCTAACCTTAAAGTGTCCGCTGGAGAGGTAGGAGCCTGTTGTGATTCTCTCTGGGGAAAAAAGGTGCTGGTGGGAGCCACTTTTGCATTCCCCCTCTACCTTGCTAATGCCGCAGCTGGTGATGCCACTTTTGCACTCTCCTTATAACCTGCTAGCATCAGTGGGCATGCCTCACTCCCCACACCACTCCCATTCCCCAAACCAGTGCCCACCAGGAGATTGCTCCCTCCCCTTGCCAATCCCACAGACCCTGCCAAAGCTGCTGGACATGGGGAGGGAACAGAGGAGACACCGCTTGAGCACCTGGCTCTGGTGTCCGGAATGACTGTGCTCCTGGGTCCCACAGGTTTGAAACATTTGGAAAGACAGATCTTGGCAGGCTAACATCCCTAGGGCACCGTATAGGAGACTGAACCCCCCCCCCCCACAAACCCAGGTCTTCCTATGAAAAAAAGCCCTTTTTTACTTGTCCTGGAGCTTCAGCCTGAGGGGCAGACTTCAGGTTTACCACCATCTAAACTAGCGGCTACAGAAGTGTTAGTGAATGTAGGTTGGGGGATGCCATCTTTGCCATCTCCTTTGGCCTCACTACAGCATGCTGGTACCTCCCAGAAAAGTGCCCATACACATGTTTAAGACACAATCTTTGAAACTTTTGCTAAGGGGATAACTCCAGATTGCCTTGACTGGAGGCTAACAGTGTTGCAATTGCAGTCCCACAGGACCGTGTATATCTGCACACCTTAAAAGCTGCTGACTGAGGGTCTAGTTTCTAATCAGCCTGAAACTAATTGATTACTGATGTCCCTCCCTCAGGAAAGTCAGAGGTGTTGGCATACCCTTTAAAACTGGGACCTACCAAGAAAAATTTGGGTATATCACTAAGATTTGAGAGACAATCATGAGCTAGGGCATGGTTAAATGATAAGGTTCATCTCCTCCACAAAGCCTCTCCTTCAGACTCATAGAGACATATGTTTTTCCTAAAAAATAGAAACAACATAGAGTCAAGTAAAATGAGGAGACAAAGGAATATGTTCAAACGAAATAAAAAAATAAAAACTCAGGAAAAAAACTTAATTTACCTGAGTAGAGTTAAAGTAATGGTCATAAGGATGCTAATTGATCTTGGGAGAATAATGGATAAACACAGAGAACTTCAACCAAAAGATAGAAAATATAAGAAAGTATCAAACATAAGTCACAGAGCCAAGAAGTACAATCACTGAGTTGAGAAAAATATAACAGAGGGGTTAAAAAGACAGACTAGATGAAGCAGAAGAAAGAATTAGTGATCTGGAAGACAGAGTAGTGGAACTCACCCAAATAGAGCAGCTAAAAGTAAAAAAGTAAAAAGTGAAGATAGCATAGGAACTTATAGGAAAACATGTAGCAATTTTTTCCACATTATAGGGGTCCCAGAGGAGAGGAGAAAGAGAAAGGAACATAAAACTTACTTAAAGAAAAAAGTAACAGAAAAATTAACATTTCCAATAAAAAGACATTGAGTAGCCTACTGGATAAAAACACAAGACCCATCTATATGTTGCATATAAGAGACTTACTATAGATGTAAGGACACATACAGACTGAGAGTGAAGGAATAAAAAAAATGTTTCATGTAAAGGGAAATCAAAAGAAAGCTAGGGTAGCTCTACTTATATCAGATAAAATAGACTTTAAAACAAAGGCTGTTATAAAGACAAAGATGGGCATTACATAATGATAAAGTGGCATCCAGCAATCCAGCAAAAATATATAGTTATTGTAAATATTTTTGAACCTAAAATAAGAGTATCTAAATATACAAAGCAATTATTAACAGGCCAAAAGAGAGAAATTGAAAGCAATACAATAATAGTAGGGGACTTTAGTATCCCACTTATATGAATAGATCAGGCAGAAAATCGGCCCACATAGAACATTCTCCAGGATAGAACATATGAGGCCACAAAACATGTTTCAAAACATTTCAGGAGATTGAAATCATATCAAGCATTTTTTTTTCTGACCACGATGACATGAAATTAGAAATCAATTACAATAATAGGAAAAATAACAAATATGTGGAGATTAAACAACATGCTATTGAACAAACATTGGGTCAACAAAGATATCAAAGGAGGAATTTAAAAAATACCTTGAAAAGCATGGAAAATACAACATACCAAAATCTATGGGATGCAGCAAAACTGTTCCAGGAGAAAATGTACAGTGATACAGGCCTATATAAAAAAACAAGAAAGTCTTAAATAAACCATTTAACTCTATACCTAATGGAAGTAGAAAAAGAAGAACAAATGAAACCAAAGTTAAGACAAGGAAGGAAATAAAGAACAGAGAAGAAATAAATAAAATAGAGACTAAAAAGATAATATAAAAGGTCAATAAAACTAAGAGCTGATTCTTTGAAAAGAAAAACAAAATTGGCAAACATTTAGCTAGACTCACTAAGAAAAAGAGGACTCAAATAAATGAAAAAAGAGGTTACAACTGATATCAAAGCAATACAAATGAACATAAGAGACTCCTATGAACAGTGATATGCCAACAAATTGGACAGCCTGAAAGACACGAATCAATTTCTAGAAACATACAATCTTCCAAGACTGAATCATGAAGAAGCAGAAAATACAAACATATGAATTACTAGTAAGAGATTGAATCAGTAAAACTCTCTCTCTCTCTCTCTCTCTCTCTCTCTCTCTCTCTCTCTCTCTCTCTCTCTCTCTCTCTCCCAACAAACAAATGTCCAGGACCAGATGGCTTCACTGGTGAACGATACCAAACATTCAAAGAAGATTTAATACCTATTCTTCTCAAACTCTCAAAAAGTGAAGAAGAGCATGAGGCCAGCATTTTCTTAATATGAAAACCAGACAAGAGTACCACAAGAAAAGAAGAAAGAAAGAAAGAAAGAAAGAAAGAAGGAAAGAAGGAAAGAAAGAAAGAAAGAAAGAAAGAAAGAAAGAAAGAAAGAAAGAAAGAAGAAAGAAAGAAAGAAAGAGGAAATTACAGACCAATATTTTTGATGAACATAGATGCAAAATTTCCTAACAAAATATTAGTAAACTGAATTCAACAATATATTAAAAGGATCATACACCATGATCAAGTGGGTTTTGCTCTAGAGATGCAAGGATGGTTCATCATCTATAAATCATCAATTTGATACACTACCTTAATAAAATTAAGGCTAAAAATCCTTAATATGATCAATTTAACAGAAATAGAAAAAGCATTTGATTAAATTCAACATCTATTTATGATAAAAACTCTTAACAAAGTGGGTATAGATGGAATGTACACCAACATAATAAAGGTATATAGGATAAACCCACAGCTAACATAATACTCAACAGTAAAAAGCTTAAGTCTTTCCTTTAAGACCAGGAATAAGAGAAGAATGCCCACCCTCATCATTTTATTCAACATAATATTGGAAGTTCTAGTCAAATCAATTAGACAGAAAAATAAATAAAATGTATCCAAATTGGAAAGGAAGTAAAACCATTACTATTTGTGGATGACATGATTTTATATGTAGAACATCCTAAAGACTCCACCAAAAACTATCAGAACTAATAAACAAATTCAGCACTGTTGCAGGGTACAAAATCAATATATAAAAATCTGTTATGCTTTTATATTCTAACCATGAACTATCAGAAAGACAAATTTTAAAGTAATCACAATTACAATTGCATCAAAAATAATATAATACCTAGAAATAAGTTTAACCAAAGAGGTGAAAGACCTGTACACTGAAAATTGTAGGACAGGCATGAATAACCTATCTTATCTACATTTTAGGAGCTCCTGTCATACTTGGGTTGATTTTATGTTTATCTGCTCCATTTTATTCATCTATGTGTAGATTCTGGCTGCAACCAAGACCAGACCATTTTAAATACTGAGATGTTAGAAAATATTTTCATATTAATAGACCATATTTCTATGTATTCATATTTTTAAATTATCATTTACTATTCTGAATCCTTATCATTTTAGAATAACTTCTTCATGTTCCTAACATAATCTCACTAGAATTTTGATTAATGTGTTAAAGTTATACATTCATTGTTATCTTTACAATATTCCCATTCAAAAGCATAATTCTTGACATTTATTTCCCTTTTTGTGTGCTGCTCAGGAAAGTTTTGTAATTTCTCCTAGACAGGGGTCTTGTGTAATTCTTATTAAGGATATTACCAGATATTTTACAACTGTAGTTATTACCTTGAATTCATTTTCCCTATTCCTCATCCCCAAATCAAGATATTATGATAGATGGAAATTTTTAAATTTTAAATTTTATTTTGTATCTTGCATCTTAATTATTTTTTTAGTTCAGATAGTTTTTCAGCTGATTTACTTAGGTTTCTTCATGTTAGCGTGTGCTCAATATAAATATACCTTTATTTAAGATAGGAGTTTGAACATGTATTTTAAAAAGTCACATTATATCAGCCATTCCCATCACTCCAATTTATCATATTTTTCTGAAATAGGAAGAGTAATCCCTGGGCAATAATAGGTGTGTTTGTTCTAAATTATATTGTATGTAATTACATTTTTCATAAAAATGAAAATGTGCCCTTCTTTTTTCTAATAAATCTCATATCAGTTCATTGCTTTACTGAACTGTCTAGAACTTCCAGATTACTCTTAAATCATAGTGCTATTCCTAGGCATCTTTACATTGTTCCAGATATTGATGTGGACCCTCTCTGCTATGTAATAGTGGCTGTTTTCTAGGCACATTTGAAAGGCCTTCATCAAGCATAAATAATGAGTAGTAACTGTATTAATATGTTTACTCCTAGTGGTATTGGGGAGACCAAAGATAGCCATACAGCAGAACTTCCATGTGCCTACAGGGATTTAACCTAATGCAAAACTTTCTTTCTTTCTTTCTTTCTTTCTTTCTTTCTTTCTTTCTTTCTTTCTTTCTTTCTTTCTTTCTTTCTTTCTTTCTTTCTTTCTTTCTTTCTTTCTTTCTTTCTTTCTCTTTCTTTCTTCCTTCCTTCCTTCCTTCCTTCCTTCCTTCCTTCCTTCCTTCCTTCCTTCCTTCCTTCCTTCCTTCCTTTCTTTCTTTCTTTCTTTCTTTCTTTCTTTCTTTCTTTCTTTCTTTCTTTCTTTCTTTCTAAAATTGATTTTAGAGAGATGAAGGGAAAGGGAGAGAGAGATAGAAACTTCAATGATAAGAGAGAATCATTGATCAGTTGCCTCCTGCAAGCCCCCTACTGGGAATTGAGTCCACAACCCCTGACCAGGAATGGAACCATGACCTTCTGGTTCATAGGTTGTCACTCAACTACTGAGCCACACTGGCCAGGTGCAAGACTCTCTTTAATAATTCTTGGGTGAGCAACACTTGTTTCCTGAAGTAATGGCAGGATTTATTGAAATGTTCACATAAGTTTCCATTCGAGAATGTGCTCAACATAAATACATTTCCACTTAGGGCAAACTGGGTAAGAAAATGTATTAGTTTAGCCTATTACATTGACCCAACTTATCATATTCTTCTGAGACAGTGTGATCTAGCCCTAAGCAATCACTAGCTATGTTTTAGCACTAAAACAGTTTCTGAATATCATGTAGAGCTCAATGAAGTTTATTGACTTTTGCATTTTTCTAAAGAAACTTTCTCTAAGGTCACGTGATACCATTCAATCTAATTTAAGTTTGCATAGTTTTCAGTAAGTGATAATGCAGCTATGGGCCAGGTTTCACTCACAGGCTGATCCAGTTTGACACTCACAAATAACCAGCATAAAGAAATAGTTTCTTTCCTGTTGGCTTTAACAAAGTCAGCGTCCTGAGAGGGAGAATGGTGCTGATATACCTGAGCAATCCAGTGAGAAAGATGGAAAATCACTTACATTGCTCAAATAAAAAGACAGCTTCAGGGGAGAAAGGAGTCTGGAAAAAGTTGTTTGGTTACATAGCTCTGCTGGGTAATTCTTTCCCATGTCTGTGGGCAAATAAAATGCACCCCCCCACACACACACACTTTCTATTAGGGGAATAAAAAGGAAACTTTAAGAGTTTTCTTTTTTAATATACCTATCCCTGATTTTCTTTGGGTAAAGATTGTTACCAGCATATTATGAGTTTAAATGTATAGTTATTTGATTCAGATGCCTCCTTTTTTCTCAAATTCACTTGAGCAGTTTGTGCTCTTTTCTGCCAAAGATTTCATTAGATTCAAAATAGAACAATATGATATCATTAAACAAGGTGTGGTAATCTTTTTCAATCCCACTGTGGAACAATGTATAAAATAACCCAAAACTATTTGTAAGCACTTCCAGGATGCCACTATTCTCCATTTGATCCATGTTAAATATTCTCAGCGCAATTACTCCAAATGAATACAAAATCTCAATTTAATCCCAACCCTAGGGAAATGAAACATACCACTTTGAGAGGAGAGGCCTAATGTTACCTAGTTATTTGAATGCACTTCATGTTCTTAACTTGGAACATAAGCAAACTATATTTTAATAACTCAAATCATTGCACACTCAAAACAATATTTAGCTCCCAAATAAATATCACAAATCTGATAGTGCAGAAAAAATAAAAAGCAACTGCATGTTTTAACCATGGAATTCATGATGGAGTTTCACATGTTCCTGCCGATATTTTTCAAAACTCTTAGCTTTCTTTTAAAACATAACCAATTATATTAATCAGTAGGAGACCACTGAAAATAAAATCTTGCGTATAATTTTTTTATAATCTAACACCACAATTTTTGTTAATGTCAACCATCACTTTGTACCTTTTAAAATTCTACTTTTGCATTAATTGCCACTCTTTTAAAAATATATATTTTTATTGATTTCAGAGAGGAAGGGAGAGAGATAGAAACGTCAATGATGAGAAAGAATCCTTGATTGAGCCCAAAACCTAGGCGTTTGCCCTGACTGTGAATTGAACCGTGAACTCCCAGTTCATAGGTTGATACTCAACCACGGAGCCACATCAGCAGGGCAATTGTGAGACTCGAGTAGTCTTTTGGTGGAGATTTTATGCTATGTTTTCAAAAAGAAGTCCTGATTTCAATGAACATTTCCTCGACAAGGTTTAACAATATTGTACATCTAAATTTGTATTTATTTTCCTTTTCATTGTTAGCAATTCTCTAACATTGAAAATATTTTTTTTTTGCAAACATCAATCTTTCCTGTACTTAAATGCACCATAGTTGACAAGCTGCTTTTGTTACAGAACTTCAGCTTATATGTTGCCTTGGTATGCCAAAACTTCTTTATTCACTAGCATGGTCAGTTACCATCCTGTCTTTGAAATTGAGTAGGTGGCCTAGGAAATTGTGTTTTGTTTTTTTTCCTGATAACTTTGATTAACTCAAAGTCTGAATAACTCAGCACTGAATTTAAAAATTTATTATTGAGCACCTTCAATTATTTCCTCTGTAAGAACATTATAGCTTTAAAGATTAGTTGGATAAATATTCCAGTATTCTTAAAACATTATAAAGGAAAGTTGCTTCCACAAAGGCCTGGCTATATTTAAAATACAATTTTAATATATTTTGTTTGTATTTAAATACTGTAGGGCCATATGAAATTTTTGGAATAAATATTAAATTTTGAGTCTTCGTGTCTTATTTTTAGGAATGTATGACTTTTTTTTCTTTTTTTGAGGTAGGGAAGAGTGAGTCCTACTCCAAACTCCAGGTAAGAACTTTCAAGAGAAAAACTTCTGGCAAAATACAGTGAAAAGAGGATAAATGGTGATGGAAAAAATGAAATAAAAAGTCATTCATTCACTATAAATATAATCAAACTACTAAGTTCTAGAGAGTTGTCTTCTTTCCATCATTGGAAAGATATAACAAAAATTTCTACAAATATACAAAATCTAAAATAAAAACGGAGAAATAATATATTCTTAAAATAATAATAACCATAAAACAACATAACAACATTGCAGTGTTGCTTGAGAGGATGTTTTCCTGTTTGGGATCCAAAATAATAGCTGATACGTCTATCTATCTTTAATATTCTGTCTCTCAACATATGAAAAAGCACCAAGAAGGAAGGAGAGAGGGAGAAGGACAAACACAGATAAGGAGAAAATGGGGTGGGGGGAAGCTCAGGGAGGGTTAAAGGCTACAAATGTAGATATGGTAGTCCGCCCTTATCCACAGGAAATATGCCCATGATCCCCGTGGGTGCTTGAAACTGTGGGTAGAACCAAACCTTATATATACTATGTTTTTTCCTGTACATACAGATCTATGATAAAGTTCAATATAATTAGGCACAGTAGGAGGGTAACAACAATAACTAATAATCAAATAGGACAATTATAACAATATACTGTAATAAAAGTTATGTGAATAGGTCACTTATTTTCAGAGGGCCCCTTGCAGAAGCCTTTGTAGAGGCTCAGTGCATGCTGGTGCAACACAATGCCATCAATCAGCACGCATTTTCTGTTCAGATCTTCCACCTGCAAATTTAATGCCTTTCTATCTTAAGTAAGCACTTATCTCACATTGTGGCAGTAACTTTTGCAGTTTGAGGTGTGACAACAAAACTAGCATGAATTTCTTTTTCATTCTTCACAAATTTTATGGATAGAAATTCATTCTTACCATAGATCTTTGCAACCCCAGCATACAATTCTTTTTCTTGACTTATTAAGACAAGAGCTTTTACCTTTTTTCGCTTAAAGAAGCACTTTACAACTTCCCTTTGGCATATCTGAATTGCCATCATCACTACCCGTATGCTTTGGGGCATTACTAAGTAAAATAAGGGTTATTTGAACACAAGCTCTGTGATACCGTGATAGCCAATCTGATAACAGAAATGGCTACTGAGTGACTAAGGGGCAGGTAGTGTATACGGCATGGAGACATTGGACAAGGGATGATTTAAGTCCAGGGAAGATGGAGCAGGATTTCATCGCAATACTCAGAATGGTGCATAATTTAAAGCTAATGAATTATTTCTGAAATTTTCATTTAACATTTTTGGATTATGGTTGCCTACAGGTAACTGAAACCACAGAAAGTGAAACTGGGGATAAGGGGGGACTACTGTACAAAGTTCAGAGTAAAAAATATTCCCCAATTTTACTGGAAAGCACTCATATATGTGATTCCATAAACAAAGGAAATCAAAGATTTAGGGACAACAAACTATTCGTGCCTCTTTATTTCACTTAAACTAATTTTTAAAAAAGAAACAGTACATTTATGTAGAATATTTCAAATTCTGTATCACTTTATTGCTAGGCTTTTTCTTGGTTTATTATTGGTCCTGAGATTTCTATCAGAATACTATCTATGCCATTTTATTATTTATTTATTTTTAAAATATATTTTTATTGATTTCAGAGGGGAATGGAAAAGGAGAGAGAGATAGGAATATCAATGATGAGAGAGATCCATTGATCAGCTCCCTCCTGCATGCCCCACACTGGGGATCAAGCCTGCAAACCTGGCACGTGCCTTGACCAGGAATCGAACCATGACCTCCTGGTTCATAGATTGATGCTCAACCATTGAGCTATGCTGGCTGCGCTATCTATGCCATTTAAATCAATGCTTCTGAAATTGCTCTAGAGTGTTGGAGAAATCAGAGGACTCATGGGGGCGGCAGGGGGGGGGGGGGAGGTCTTTGGTTCATTTGCATTTGCCAGGGCAGTAGGAATGCAAATGGTATTGTTTCTGCTCTGAACCATAGAGTAGAGTCTGTCTGGAATGGGATGAGTCTAGGTGGGTCAAAGTTACTTTGTCCTATTGGTCCACTGAACACTATTAGATATTTTTTACTACAAAACTTGTTCAATCTACTTTTCTAATATAATTATGTAGTCTATTTTTATAAGAACTTATTTAAAAGATTTATCTTAAAATTTAGTATAACGTTTCTATTTGATTAGTGGGATCAGACCATCATTTTGAGAGCACATAACTAAACTCTGTATTTCCCTTGTCTGTGGATGTATACCACCCTACTTTGCTTATCGATATCACAATCAACCAACGTTGAGCTCTTGATATGTGCATGGCAGTGAGCTAGATACTGGGAATTCAGTGGTGTCAGTCAGTAATGAAGGTAACTTAATAAATTTATAACATAAATGGAGAAACCTTTAGTTTTTATGTCATTGTAATTTTTTCACAGTAACAAATTCACACAAAAACACTGTTGGGCAATGTGTCCTGAATTTTAGTTTGGAAAAACTTTACTATTCTAAGTTTATATTATTTCTTAAATAAAATAGTAAGTAATCTGGAGGTATTATCTGAAAGCTCCTAGCAGTAATTAAGTACATAGTAGGACATCAATAATAGGGGTTAATAATATTTTAAAAATAAGACAATGGCTATAGAAGTTTTAGAATGACTCAAACCATCATTTTTAACTTTGTAATTGCTAAAGTGAGGCATGACTATATGCATCCAGTAGGCATTTAAACAATATAAGAATATAAAATACAAAAGTAAGAAATGAAGAAGACTTTCCCACTGGATTTCATTTATTTCTGGTAGTACAATCATGATTCTGGAATGATGTCAAATATTTGGGAGGATGATGTCATAACGATACTACATCAGCAATAACCTTTCCTCAAATAACTCAATTTCAGATTGAGAAAAAAATATATAACTAGAACCTGAAACACATAATTATGTCCTTATGTCCACAGTTTTATTAGAACATAATTTTAAGAAATCTATTGAGTGTAGAAACTACACAAGAGCTAGAGGTAAAGAAAGTCTCCCAGACTATCCCTTTCCCCTCTGCCATCCACAGGAAAGGTGCTGGGAGAGAACTGTTATGGAATCTTCACTTCGTTCACTTCTGGGATCCTAAGTTTAACTGACTTTGTGCTCCAAATATTGTTGTCACTTTTAAAATCCTTGAGACCAAACTGATAACTTGGTCAAACAACAGATAAGTAAACACAAAGGCTTAGAAAGAATAATGCCCATCATGTAAAAGCAAGCACTAACTGAAAGGTAATTAATGTTGCAACTCACGCATGGATATAATTAAATGGTTACATGTAATTGAATAAATTACTTACATTTGCCAGTTACTGTAAAAATTAATGTACTAAAATTTAGAAGTCAGAGTCCCTGTGATATCATTATACAATAAATATTTGGAATTATTCCATCTACCAATAATGCCATCTGTCTTATCCAATACAAATGGACTACAACCCATATGGCTCCCTTCCCCATTGATTACTCTGATGAATGAGATAGCAAAACCACTCAAAAAACCATCATAGTATATGACACTGTCTTTACAAAGATGGACAAAGGAAAAACACAAGATGATACTTAATTTGAAACTGTCAAGTTAATTTAGTAAAGTTTTAAGAACCAACATTATGATGCTAAAAAGTATCAGCATGTTGAATAATATGTCAGTCTCTACTCTCCTAGTACATTCAAAGAAAACCTAAGAGCCAAAAAATGTCTGGAAAGAGTACAATAACTTATTATGATAGGTTCAGATTACTAATTATTCCAATAAGATATAGTCAAATATCTTTTCAGGCATGGTTAATTAAATTAAAAACACTCACTTTATAGAAAATTATGAAATGATAATTTAACTTCTGATAGCAAGTCATTTCTAAAGCGACAGTAGATACATTCATTATACCTTAAAATACTAACCATAAATTTCAACTCAGAGAAATCTTTCCCCAACTAATTTTCTCTTTAGCTATGAATGTATTATCTTGCCACAGCTACATAATGACATACAATCATTCTGTGGCAAATTCCTCTAAGCAGGACCTAAATTGACATTAATATAGCAGGAAACTAAATACTAACTGCAATACTCAAATTTCCTGTTTATGTGGTAATCTGCATTACATTTAGTTGTAAGGTGGGTATGGTTGGCATGCTGAGAAATTACCTTATTTTTCAAGATCCTTAAAGATGACTGATATTTATTTTGCTCCTTTAGTCTCACTGAAAACATTCTACAAGCGATTCTTGTTGAAACTCTTTCCAAATTGACACCCACATCTGTGGATGAGTGAGAAGAAATACACTATGACACAATGACTATGTTTACTCCATATTAAAAATTAAGTTTAGTTTAAATAATTTAAATTTTACATTAATAGTAAATTTTAAGCTTGCATTTACTATCAAATGAAGCCACGATGGAGGGGGTAAAGGTAATCTGTGAAATAGCTTAAATTTAAATGTGTCAGCCACAGCAAAAACAAATTAAAATAAAGCCCAAATCCAGGAAATATTATCTATTGAAGAAAGCAACTTTTATAAGAATTCTATAGATCCCAGGAGTCACAGGAAGAGAAAAGGCTCTCAGATATACAAGCCTTGGACCTTACTGGATTCAGAGAAATGGCCAGTGTCATCATCAAAGTGGGAGGTAGCTAGTGCTGACTGCTGGCAAACTCCATCTTGGAGTCAGGTGCAGCACCGAGCAGGCTCCCTGATGAAAACCATAAAAGCAAGGTGTGCCAAATCAGCAATGGGCAGCATCCCGTGTTCCTGCTGGATCTAAAGAAACACTCCCACCTCTGCAAACGGGAAAACACACAATCTTAAGAGAAATTTCGAGTTTGAGCAACTGATGATTATTTGTTACTATATCAATGCCACATGATTTTAATTGTATCTTTACATTATATTTTAATATCTGGAAGTGTGAGGCTTTCTTATTCTTCCCCCTTTACACTCCTGTTTCTCCTCCAGTTTCTTTTTCAATAAAAATTTCTAGGCTAATTTTGCCTGCTTTGTTATTCCATACCTACTTTTTAAAAATAAAGCTAACTGGTTGTTATCATTGTTTTTTGTTTTTTAATTTTATTTTTAAATTACAGTTTGTATTCAATATTATCATGTATTAGTTTCAAGCGTACAACATAGAGATGAGACAATCATATACTTTACAAAGTGTTCCCCCATATCATATCTACTTTAGAGTCATTGTACTAAGTATATTTTTATAAGCCTTGCTTCTAATAAAATAAAATTTATTTTTAAAAATAAAATTATAAACAACAGGTATCTTTAAGTCATTTTCCATTAAGAAACATGGTAAGCCTTTCCAATTTTTTAAAGCTTCATCCTGCCATAAAGATTTATGGTTTTCTTTATAGAAGCCCTGAAAGTTCTTACAGCTTTTTAATGCTACTGCAAATGTTGTCTTTACCCTTTATCTTTTTAATTGGTTACTGCTGGTATTTAGAATGTGAAAGATTTGTTCGTATTTCCTAGGTAAGACTGTACCAATCTTAATAAACTCTAAACTCACTAAAACTCGTTTTATGGGTTGTTCACGTGTATCATGGGTTTACTAGGCAGATAATATCACTTGCAAGTAATTACTTTATTGTCACTATAACTTGTGACATTAACAATGAACAGATTCTTCTAAGTTATTTCTAGGGTAAATTCAAATCAATAATCTATTATTAATTTAAAAAATCTATTACTTTCTGATAACACAATAGTATAAATAATGGTATGATCTAAATTCAATTTATTCCAGAAATGGTTTTTGATACCTGTGTGATAACTAGGAGTTACACCTCCAAACAGGGTACAGATCTCATGCTGAAAACTGATCTCTGTTAAATATTTTAGAAGAATGGATTGATGTTTCTTTTTTAATGTCCTTGGAGAAATAAGATAAAACTACCCCAAGTGAACAAAATATCATAAAAATAAGCCCCATCCCCCAAAAGTACAGTGTGACATAAGGGCAGAATTATTTCTGAACAGAGTATTTTTCAACATTTTCTAAGAGCTTTCAGCTGCTCTTAAGGAACTCTCAACTTGCTGCTTTGGAGAATTAAGATAAAGTTAGTGATGACTGTAACTTTCTTTTAAGCAATTTTCTTCCTCGATTGTGCACAGCCACTTACGAGGCAGAACATAACAGCTCAATCAAACCTTATTATGCCAGATTTAGTTCAAACCCTTATGAGATGCACCAAGAAAAACTTGTTACTTTCTGAAGAAAATCTTTTTATAAATTGCTCTTTTTTTGACTAGAAAGAAACTAGATACTGTAGGTACCTTTTCATGTGTCCTTAAGTTCTGTCAGGGATCCAGAGCAGTGGCCATGAGCCTGTTGCTCATCACGTACCAGTGAGCCATGAGAATGTGGCCAAGTCTGGTGCCCCTAGGTGCAGCCCCAGAATCTCCAGGGTGTGGTTTAAGGGACTGGAAGCTGCCCTTTGTATCCCACCACTCTCAAGGGTCACTGTGCAATTGGCCCAGGCAGGTGCAGGACTTCACCAACCTAAAACAGGAAATCGAAATTAAGGACTGAAATAAGAAAATACATTCAAGCTATTTCTGAGTTCTTACTCAACTGTGAACATGGAGATAATACCTACTTTGGTAGGTTATTCTTAGAATTAATATATACAAAATATCTATTTTATAGAGTTTAGGCTCAAAGCAACAATCAATACATCATGGTCATTATTATTATTTCTGAATTAAGATTTTGATTAAAGTTCATCTCTGAATAATTAGCCACTCTATTTGTTTGACAGGCTGAAGTTTATACCAAGAAGAATAGTCATACACATTGGGCATTAAAAGAAAAAAAAAGGTCTGAGTATATGTGATTAACACTTCTTATATCATAATATGTCTTCATTCATTGGACACAGCAAGGTGTCACTAAGATTATTTATTCTTGAGAAACATTTGAAATAAGATTAGGAGAAAAACCTTGTTTTAAGGCTGTGCATCCCTCAAAGGTGGCTCTGTGGTTCAATGGGATGAGGGGCTGTGATGCTTGTCCTGAAAGAGGGTTGTCAATGTGTCCATAAAGTTGAAAATGAATTTGCTCCTCACCATCTCAGTGACTAAAGGCACAGGATTTTTGGCTCCTAACAGTTGATAGATCACATTTTTCTGCAAATCATGCCCTATAATTGGACATGAATTATATGAGACTTTTTTACAAAGCATCTGCTTTATTTTTCTGTTGAGATATCTACTAGATCTTGTTCCAAAAAAAAAAAAAGCAAGGAGGATAATAAAGGCCCTTAACTCTTGATTTTCATAAAAATTCTGTAAATTTTTTTCACTATTGGAGAAAGTAAACCTATAAACTGCCCAATGTATATAGATGCCAAATATAGAGCGATGGTGAGTAAAACCTTTTTTTCCCCTTCCCCTTTCCTGGGATGTGTAAATTCCTTAATAGACACTTTGCTGAACTTTTATCACAACTAAAAATTCCTCAGTATTAAAGCTCAGTGAAAAGAAATCTCAGTGCCTGGAAGACAAGGCAATCAAACCATGTGACAGTCCCATATGCAACTCCAAATCTGTCCTCATAACTGTCTGTAGAGCTCACAAAAGAGTCACACATGTAGCTATTGGAAGAATATCTTACACAATTTGGCACACAAGTTCTAAGATTAGCAGCTGAAGTGGGGGAGGAGGAAGAGAACATAATAGATTAACTGACACCCATCCACTATCTTTCTAAATTGTTTGGAATGTTAAAAACATTGTTTTGACCAATCTATATATACAACCTAAAATTTGAAAGAGAAATGCAAAGCATGTTGTGGTTAAAAGAACAAATGGTTTTAAAAAACAACACTATGAAATGTATGTCACTGAGCAAGGGAGTCCAGCCAGCTCCCAAGTGGCATGTTAACGTGATGAAAAGCGAATCCAGGAGGCTGTGAATCAAAGAGGCAGGGGTCTATTTTTAAAGAGGCCTGTGTCTCCCCAGCCTCTGTGCCAAGTATAGTTTTTCTGGAGAAGTCCAGCCTCCCAAATAGGTAAGCTTCCAAATGTTCCAGGAGAAACCTACCCAACATGGGACTGCCTCCCTCCCTTTACAAGGCCTTCGGCTCTCCATACAACATCCATGTTAATCACCAGACAAACAGAAGAGCTGTTCAACTAGTTCACTCCCCCTATTCATGAACAGATTGTTTGAGACATAATATGAATACTAATTAATGATAAAATATCTGTGAGTGTTTTGAAATATAGACGAAGATAGCACTTTTAGAAAGGTGCCCAGATAGGCCTTATGCAACAAGCCCCACGGATCATATGAAGGGTCAGGGTGCAACTCGGAGATTTGAAAGCAAAATTGGCAGAGTTTTTGGCTTCAATTCAGTGGGAAACTGTGGATGACTTTTTTTTTTTTTTTTTTGAAGTGGTGAGGGTTGACTTTCTTTTTAACCTTTTCCCTCTGTTAAATTAGAAGAGTTTAAAATAAAAACTCTCTGCACAGACAAATGGAGAGAAAAACAGTCCGAATCTGTTGGCGGTCTACTTGAGGAGACGGAGAAATGAGGCTCCAGCATGTTTGATCCTGGATTATGGTCTGTGCTCTGCAGCTAAAGGAATGAAAGCCGGTTGGGTCGGACCCAGTGCTGAGAGCCTGAGGCTGACTCAGGGTCTCTGATGCAAGGGTTGGGGAAAGACACTGAAAAGAATATGATCCCTCTTCCATTCAGTTCTTCTTTTATAAATAGTTTGCTTAGTCTAAGAGAACTGGACCTATAAAGATATGGGAAATATAAATTTCTGTTAAAGGGAAAAGCATATTATTAAATTTGATTATGAATACAATTAAAATCCTTTTTTTAGTAAGAGCCCAAGCCACGGCCACGGCCATAATATGTTATCTCCCCTTCTTACCTTCTCAAACTGAATGTGCTACTTTCTCCTGAAAACCATTATAACATGCCCCATCTGGTGTCAGAAACTTATCCTTTAACACACTAGTCTGATCTTGATGTTGAGCATGAATGCTTACGTAGTTCTTTATAATTTTTGGACTTCAGCAATTGCAATTTGTTCTAATGCCAAAGAAAAGAGAAGAGGGTTATCCAAAATTAAACATAACAAAATTGACATCTGATCTTAGAATTGCTTTTGAATTGAATTTTAACAATGGATGGATAAAGTATTAGAGAAATTCATTTGTCTCACTCAAAGAAATAAAAATGTGTGATGAAAACCTGATTTGGAAAAGAATTAATGTTGGTCACAGTCTGTCCTTCGTGTTCAGCTAGTGCTTAGTTGCCTGAGGATTAGACCTGGGATTCCTACACTTTTCTGGAATTAGAGGATTCTTTCCAAGACTGATTCAAGGTTTCTGTGTTCCAAACCTTTGGGGGGCATAAGAAATGATTTTTTTTTTTTTGGAATTTCAAGGTTTTTTTTTGCATTCAACTAAATCTAGGAGATGTCAACAATTTATAATTATCAAATGAGATGCTGTTAACAGTAGGAGCCTAATATGACAGTAAATTAAGTCCATACAATAAAAAAAGAAGATGCATATTAAAGATAATTTATTGTGGATGTTAATTTGTGATACCACACATTCTTATCCTTGTTTACATTTATTCATATTTCTCTTTATATCTATTCATCTTTCCCCCACTTCCCCAGTAGACCTGTTGTTAGTGTTTGAAAGTTACAGCAAGACTTTTCCTAAATATTTAGAAAAAAAGAGATATGAGAATGACTTCTAAGTTAACTGGAAAAATACACACAAAGTCCTGGGGCAGTTTTTCCTCCTGATTGGTTATTGGGATCAACCTGACACCTTGACTTGAGACTTACTAGTAATATTTCATACTGGGTCTTGCTTTCCCAAAGCCATCTCACCTGGAATTTCTCATCTGAACACAAAAAAGGATTACAAAGTATATATAGCCCAAACTGTTCATTTTGGTAGAAAAACTTTATTAACAGCAATAGCTAACATTACTGAACCATTATGATGCACCATCACTGTGCTAGGCATCTTATCTGCTTAATCTCATTACATCTTTACATATCCATTGGTCTATTTTAAAGATTAACGCTCTTAAACTTGGAAATCAAATTATTCACTCAAGGTTACACAGATAGTACATGGTAAACTTGACATTCAAATGTAAGGCTGTATCATGTCAAAACCTATGCAGTCTTAACTACAAAGTCATATTACCTTTAATTTCCACTGTCCGTTTCCTCATCTTTGGCTCTATTGATTATCCAGTCCCTAATCCAACATTGGACATGAAATATTTCTATATAATACCTAATGGAGTTTCAGAATAATGTTTAATAGATTGTCCAAAGTTTTAAAAAGGATGCAAACTTACTATCAAATGAAGCCACAATGGAATAAGTGGAATAAGATGGTAGAAAGAATCAGATTAGTGTGGTAGATAGAGCTCCGGCTTTGGAGCCAGGAAGTCCTGGATTATGTGTCTTTTAGGTAAGTTATCCTGGGAAACCAGTTTTCTTATCTGTAAAATGACAATTAGTATATCTATATTATGTGGGTACTTAAGAGGATGGCAGATAATGTATATGGAGTGCTCAGTACTTAGTAAACAATATATAACTGCTAATCTAATGTTGAATTGCAGGAAAATCATACAATCCCACAAGCAAAGCAAATGTTTTGATAATACACAGGTTGGTTTTCTATATATACTTGGTAGCTTAATTACTCAAGAATTATGATAATAATTTCTTTCTTTTGACTTGGCCTCTCACTCTGTCTTCATATTAAATGCTGTTGGGTTAGTCACCTGGATGAATTATAACTTACTGCTCCTTATAATAGTCTGAGAAAATATTAATAATTTAATACTAGTGAAAAGTTTGCTTTAATGATTTTTTAAATCATAACAAATTACCATTCTATCAAGGTTTACATTTATAAGCGAATTATGGTCACTTATTTATTCAGTAAACTTTTACTGAATGTCTTTATGTGCCAAGCACTAAATGTTTGCTGGGGATACCATATGAATATATATCACTCTATTCTAAAAGGGTCTAAGTCTAGAGGGAAGACAGTCATGCCAACAGAGGGCCATCGAATCACTTTGAAGACCAGTAAAAAGGTATTACAACAGTTTAATCAAGACACAACAAGTAGCTGACCCGAGGCAGTGGCAATGGGTTGAAGTGCAGAGTACTTCTGTCCATTGATGATATTCACTAACTAGAACTGATGGAATGTGATGCTTGATAGAATGCATATTGGGGAGGGCAAAAGAAAGAATCTAGGCTGAAACTCCGGTTTCTAGTTTGAGCTAGACATACAAGTTGTAAAAGTGATGTGCTAAACAAAAATATTTTTCCTTAAAATCTAGCACATGGAATCATCTTTGATATTTAAATCAATAAAATGTAAGGGATAATGATGTTCAATATAAGTAGAATAGATAAAATGGAAAAAAATTAAAAGCTCACGAATACAACTAGTGACATCACCATCATATAAATTAGATGTAATAATTTATGATGATGCAAATCACTGGGACAGAAATTTTAGATTATTGGTCCATGGAATAATTTTGCATTTTCATTTCGCTTTTGTTCTATGGCGAATATCCAATATCCCAAGTCAACAGCATTTGGTATTTAAAAGCATACCAATGTCCTCATTACGGTGAGACTCAAATGTGGTTCTAACCTTCAGTGTTGAGACTGATGCCCCAGAGGCATTTCAGCACCTGTGTGCCCAGCTTGTTCCAACTTGCTGTAGTCACTTAGCAGGAGAAAAGTCTAGATTACAAAAGGATATAGTCATTGGATCGGTCTGCTCTTTAAAAAGCTATTTGGAGTTTCAATTGCAAGCTGCTTGCTGAACAAAAATCCTCAGACACAATCAACCACAGGATTTCAACCAGACTCAAGTATTTCACAAAGAAATGATACATCATTTGTCCAAAGAGAATGAAACACCTGTTCCTAAGAGTGATTTAAGTCAATAAGTAATAAACTAAATCTTTGTTATAAATGCTTTCTGGTGTCTGAATGACTGTTGCCCTTTTGGAGGGCAAAGTGCACAAAAGATTCAGCGACCTTGTGACTTGGCAGTCAAATAATTACCATTATGTCCAGTCAATGTAAATGAGCATGGCTGACAATGGATAATTGGCTGCCTCTGGTCAGCCGAGTGTACTTTTGACCTTAATGAGAACCTAGTCAATTAATACTTAAGGCAATAAAGACCTCTTGCTGATAAGTTAGACAGCACTCATCTTTTCCCAACAGGATTAGAGCTTCGAAGTGGCAAACTTTTAATTTAGGTAATATTCTCTTCTTAGCACCCTCTTATTTAGCTAACATGGTGAAATTGAACTGTGAAATGTGAAATATTTGATTCAACTATTTATGTTTAAAAGACTTAAAAACAAACAGTAATTCAGATACTAAACTGATAACTTCTGGTGTACATTTGAATTATATGCTAATCAACTGAAGATGGTCATAGAGTTAAAAACACACACACTTGTTTTCTTAAAATTACAAGAGTCCATATTGAAATTCTAGAGAAATTAATGAAATTTGGTGGAATTGTTTTTCAATTTGGATCTCTTTTCTGGGAACTACTAAGATGGTAGTAGCTAGCATTCCAGAGACATAGAGTTTTCTTTTTAATTAAAAATAAACATGCGAATATTGGCTTTCATGAAGATATGGAAATGCTTTAAAAAGAAAAAGTTCTTTAAAACAGAAATTGTCACTTCTAAAAAATATATATATTTTTTTAAATTGATTTCAGAGAGAAAGGGAGAGGGGAGAGAGATAGAAATATCAATGATGAGAGAGGATCATTAATCGGCTGCCTCCTGCATGCCCCACACTGGGGATTGAGCCTGCAACCTAGGCATGTGCCCTGACCAGGAATAGAACGGTGACCTCTTGGTTCATAGGTCAACGCTCAACCACTGAGCTATGTCGGCCGGGCAGAAATTGTCACTTTTAAGTAATAAAGTGGAGTCTTCTGTAACTTGATCAATATAAAGCAGCATCTCTTTATGTGCTCTGCAGGCTAGGTAAATAGTCTCTATGCTGAAATGAGGCTATAATTTGTAGGAACATCCAGAACTTCTTTCTGTTTACAACACATATCTGACAACAAAAGAACACGTTTATTATTTCAGATTAAAATTTATCATTGGACACAATGACTAAAATTACAATTCCTTTCCTTCAACATTCCTCTCCTCTGTGAATGTTTTCCTGTTTAAATCTTGCAACTCCTTTGACTCAGATGATACACTTGAAAATGTATGCAATTGATATAGGAGAGGAGATACAGTTCTTTTAAAAAATACTTAAAAAAGCAATAGCTGTGTATCTGCAATAACTGTTTCATGAAGCTTTTAATACAGATAAATATGCAAGTAAGTCATACTGTTTTTAAGACACTCTTTTTAACACAGTGTATGACTGAAAACAGAACAAACATTCTGCATATTTAGATTCATAATGAGAAATATGCACCATTCAAAACTGGAGTTATTATCAAATTGTAGCAAGTAATAAATGTTTTGGGATAATAAGTAAAACAAAGTCCAAGGCAGTAGTTACATAGATTCCACTCCAAATTTGTTTGAGGGAAAACTGGTGTGTTTGAATTCCTTGGGGAATGTGCTTTGTTTGCTACTCAGAGCCTAAGCCAAGACAGACAAGTTCCTCATTGTCTTTTGCCGGGAGCATATTTCCTTAGCCCATCCTCTCACAGAGAATAGAGCCTCTCCAGGGTGCTGGTTTATAGAAAAGTCTCAGATCCAACTCTCCACGCAGCTCCCAAGTGCCCTTTTCTTTCCCGAGTGGCCATCCAAACACAACCATTTGAGTCACCATGCAAGTAATTCCCATCATTTCAGCTTCTGCTTTACCATTTGTTTCTAATTTGTTCCCTTCATGTGTGTGTGTGTGTGTGTGTGTGTGTGTGTGTGTGTGTGTGTTTACCTTGTGAGCTCAGTCACACAATTTTGATATTTTTGTCTGTTTTTTTATCCTTTTTTTTTTTTTTAAATCAGCATTTCTTAATTGTATGTTTTGGGATATTTCTCAAACTACCTATGGTTGTAAGAAACTCAGGATGTCAATGTAGTTAAATGTAGATTTCAGATAAATAAGGAATACTCCTTTAGCATAAGTATATCCCAAATATTGCATAGGCCATACTTACACTAAAAGATTATTCATTGTTAATCTGAAATTTAAATTTCACTGGGCATTCTGTATTGTTATTTGCTATATCTGGCAACTCTAGAATCAAATCCATCATATTGTTGGAAATGAAAGTCTGGGCTATATTTTAAGTATGACTCTGAGAAGTCAGACATGGGTAATGCATTTATTGAGTCTCTACACATTTGAGAATGTAAATTTTTCTCAAATACATCAATTTTTCTGATGCACATAGTTTTAACCTGAGAATCTTATAGACAATGTTCCATTGTCTTTGCAACTGTAATTTTAAAAAAATCTGAGTTTTTAAGTCTCTCTTCCATTTTTAAATAATCATCACCTTTCTAAAAGCTTTCTTTACATTTGCAGCTTAATAACTTAAAAAATATATCTTGATACTGCTCATTCTTTATAAGCATCTTCTAAAACAAATTAAACATTTTATTTTTAAAAATATATTTTTATTGATTTCAGAGAGGAAGGGAGAGAGAGATAGAAACATCAATGATTAGAGAGAATCATTGATCAGCTGCCTCCTGCACACCCCACAACCTGGGCATGTGCCCTGACTGGAATCAAATCATAACCTCCTGGTTGATAAATTGACATGCCGGCTGCGTGAACCTTTTCGATCTATAGATTCAGGGTTATTGTTTTTCCACCCCTGGATAATTTTCTTGGAATTTTTGTGGGTTTCATTTAGTCTGCTCCCTTGCCCCGTCCACATAGAAATAACCATATGTGAGCTTTCCATTTTTCTTCACATCTACTTTGGTATTCTTAAGTGTTAGACTTTATATGACTTCCTATATTGTGTGATTTTTCATAATCCTGTGTGGGTTTACTACATTGCTGTGTTTCTTTCTTTCTTTTTTTTATTTTTTATTTTTAAAAAAGATACTTTATTGTTGATAGTATTATAGATGTCCCCCATTTTTCCTCCCATTTTTCCACCCGGTTCCTGCCCCACCCTAGGCCTTCACCACCCTATTGTCTGTGTCCATAGGTAATACATATATGCAGATAAGATATTTAGTTAATCTCTTCCCACCACACCCCTTCCCTCTGACATTTGTCAGGCATGTTGCCTTGCCTCTGATTCTATTTTATTCATCAGTTTATTTTATTCATTAGATTTTTTGTTTGTTTATATTGATTTTTAGATTCAATCATTGCTAGATATGTATTTATTGTCATTTTATTGTTCATATTTTTGTCTCCTCCTCCTCCTCTTTCTTCTCCTTCTTCTTCTTAAAAAATGCCCTTCAAACATTTCATATAATACTGGTTTGGTGGTGATGAACTCCTTTAACTTTTTCTTGTCTGTGAAGCTCTTTATCTGACCTTCAATTCTATTTATTTATTTAAAAATATTTTTGAGAGGAGGAACCAAGATGGCAGCATAGTTAAACAACTGAACTGCCGCCGCACACAATTTCAAAAATATAGCTAGAAGACAAAACGTCTACCACCCAGAACCATGGGAAAGCTGGCTGAGTGGTAAATTTACAACAAAGAAGGAAAAAGAAAGGAGAACAAACGCAGAAAAGCTGAGGTACAGGGGCGTGAGAAGCAGGCTGGTGGCGGGCAACAGGGCGCTCGGCTTTTTTCCAACCCGAAGGGAGACAAGCTCCCGATCACTCTGAAATCCAGTTTCTGGGGACACGCGGGGGACCCAGACACCTAAGGGGAGAAGCTGGACTCTCGGCCATCAGGTCGGAAAGTGAGAGTGACTTTCTTGCAGAGGTGCGCCCAGCAATCAGTGTTTACTGCGCTGGAGCGTGGGACGCGAGGACTTGGAAATGCGGAAAGGCAGAGACGGCTGACTGCAGCCATCACCGCTTGCCATGCCCTAGCCTAGTGATGCCCTGAGATCCCACCCTGCCCTGAGACCCCGCCCCAAAATCTTACAAACCCGCCCAGGCTCCACACAGTGGCTTTTGCATATAAATGGCCTGTTCTGTGGAAGCTTAACCAAATAAACTGCAGCTCCAGTCAGACTGCTCCAAAACTGCAAAACCCCAAGCAAAGAGGAGAAAACTGTAGTTCTTGCTGTAGCTCCTGCTGGGTGGCCTCAGACAGTAGCTGACCTGCACCCCTTTGGAGATCCAGAATCTAGGATATCTAGTGGTCGGTATGAAACGACACCAGATTTCAACCACTCTCATAAGGGACACATTCAAGAGGCAGGCTCAGTGAGTGCCAAAGCCCTACTGGAACAAGTCCCGCCCCATAAACGTGTCTCCAGCACAGCAATTCTTCCATTATAGACACAGCGAATCCTCACAGCCAATTGGCCTAGAGGTCAATTCCTCCCAGTGACACCAACAACAATCAAGACTTAACTACAACAAGGCTGTACACACAGCCCACAAAGAGCATCCACCTCAGGTAACTGGGAGGCTGAGCAGTTGAACCAATAGGACAACTAGTACACAAAGCTACCCTACCAACTAAGGGAAGCAGCGAAAATGAGGAGGCAAGGAAACAGATCCCAAATGAAAGAAATGAAGGAGAACAAATGAATGGACATAGAGTTCAAAACCACGGTTATAAGGTTTTTCAAGAATTTCATGGAAAAGGCCTATAAATTTAATGAGACACTTGAGGATATGAAAAAGGACCAACTAGAAATTGAACATACACTGACTGAGATAAAAAATATTATATAGAGACCCAACAGCAGACTAGAGGAATGCAAGAATCAAGTCAAAGATTTGGAATACAAAGAGGCAAAGGACACTCCTCCAGAGAAGCAAGAAGAGAAGAGAATTCAGAAAGTTGAAGATAGTGTAAGAAGCCTCTGGGACAACTTCAAGCGTACCAACATCAGAATTATGGGGGTGCCAGAAGAAGAGAGAGAGCAAGACGCTGAAAACCTATTTGAAGAAATAATGAACGAAAACTCCCCCACCTGGTAAAAGAAATAGACTTACAAGTCCAGGAAGCACACAGAACCCCAAACAAGAGGAATCCAAAGAGGACCACACCAAGACACATCATAATTAAAATGCCAAGGGCAAAAGACAAAGAGATAATCTTACAAGCAGCAAGAGAAAAACAGTTAGTTACTTACAAGGGAGCACCCACACGATTATCAGCTGATTTCTCAACAGAAATTATGCAGGCCAGACGGGAGTGGCAAGAAATATTCAAAGTGATGAATAGCAAGAACCTACAACCAAGACTACTCTACCCAGCAAAGTTATCATTCAGAATTGAAGGGCAGATAAAGAGCTTCACAGATAAGAAAAAGCTAAAGAAATTCATCACCACCAAACCAGTATTATATGAAATGCTGAAAGGTATTATTTAAAAAGAGGAAAAAGAAGAAAAAAGTAAAGATAAAAATTATGAACAACAAATACATACCTATCAACAAGTGAATCTAAAAGTCAATGCCGAAACCGGTTTGGCTCAGTGGATAGAGCGTTGGCCTGTGGACTAAAGGGTCCCAGGTTCGATTCCAGTCAAGGGCACATACCTTGGTTGCGGGCACATCCCCAGTGGGAGGTGTGCAGGAGGCAGCTGATAGATGTTTCTCTCTCATCGATGTTTTTAACTCTCTATCCCTCTCAATTCCTCTCTGTCAAAAATCAATAAAATATAAAAGTCAAGTGAATTAAAAATCTGAAGAACAGAATAAACTGGTGAACACAATAGAATCATAGAATTAGAGTGGATTGATAATTCTCAGGGGGATGGGGTGTCTGTGTGGGGGGTACAGGAAGAGACTGGACAAAATCATACACCTATGGATAAGGACAGCGGGGGGCGGGGGAGAGGTAAGGGCAAAAGGGAGGGTGGGAACCGGGTGGAGGGGAGATATGGGGGGGAAAAAAAGAAGAAACAATTGTAATAATCTGAACAATAAAGATTTATTAAATAAAAATAATATTTTTATTGATTTCAGAGATGAAGGGAGAGGGAGAGAGAGATAGAAACATCAGTTATGAGAAAGAATCATTGATTGGCCACTTCCTGCATGACCCCTACTAGGGATTAAGCCCACAACCCAGGAATGTGCCCTTGACTGGAATTGAACCCAGGACCCTTCAGTCCACGTCTGATGCTCTATCCACTGAGCAAACTGGCTAGAGCTGACCTTCAATTATAAATGATAGTTTTGCTGGGTAGAGTAATCTTGGATGTAGGTCTTTGCTGTTCATCACATTGAATGTTTCTTGCCACTCCCTTCTGGCCTGCAAAGTTTCGGTTGAGAAATCAGCTGACAGACATATGGGCACTCCCTTATAGGTAACTAACTGCTTTTCTCTTGTTGCTTTTAAGATTCTCTCTTTGTCTTTAACTCTTGGCATTTTAATTATGATGTGTCTGGGTGTGGGCTTCTTTGGGTTTCTTTTGTTTGGGACTCTTTGAGCTTCCTGGACTTGTAAGTCTATTTCTTTCCCCAGATAGGGGAAGTTTTCTGTCATCATTTCTTCAAGTAGGTTTTCAATATCTTGCTTTCTCTCTCCTTTTCCTGGCACTCCCATAATGTGAATGTTGGTATGCTTGAAGTTGTCCCAGAGACTCCTTACACTATGTTCATATTTTTGGATTCTTTTTTCTTTTTGCTCTTCTGATTAGGTGTTTTTTACTTCCTCATATTCCAAATAATTGATTTGATTATTGGAATCCTCAACTGTTGAATCCTTGTAAATTTTTCTTTATTTCAGTTGGTGTATGCTTAATTTCTGACTGGTCTTTTTTTATGTCTTTGAAATACTCACTAAGATTCTTGAAAGTCTCACTAAGTCCATTTAAGCTCTCATTAAGTCCCTTGAAGCTCTCATTAAGATCCTTGAGCACCTTATAACCATTGTTTTGAACTCTGTATCTAGTAGTTTGCTTGCTTCCATTTTTTCACTTGTGATATGTTTCTTTGTTTCCCCATTTTGACTGCTTCCCTGTGTTTTCTTTTAAATATTAGCTAGATCTGCTATGTGTCCTGGAATTGGTAGAGTGGCCTTGTGTTGGAGGTGTACTTTAGGGCCCAGTGGCTCAGCCTGCACAGTTACCTAAGCTGGACCCTCTAGGTGCGCCTCTGTGTGGGCTTTGTGCAGAGTCTTGTTGTAGTTGAGCCTTGATTGCTGGTGGCATCACTAGGAGGAGTTAACATCCAGGACAATTGGCTGTGAGACCAGCTCTGACTACAGTGGAAGAGCTGCTGTGCAGGAGACACCCCTATGAAGCAGGACTTGCTTCAGTGGGGCTTTGGTACTCATTGAGTCTGCCCCTTGAGTGTGTTGCTTGTGGATGTGTAGAGTTGTAATCTGATATGGTCTGAAGCTGTCTACTGAGTGCACTGGCTCTGGGGCCTCCAGACAGGTGCAAAGTTAGCCACTGCCTGGGGCCACCCAGAAGGAGCTATGGAGAGATCTGCAGATGGCTGCTACTTGTATTGGGCTTGGAAATGCCCAGGGGAGGCTCATCTGTGAAGCAAGGCAGGCTGGTGCTAGTGCCAGATCTTGGGCCTCTTATTGATAAGTTTGGGCCATGTTGATGCCAGTTGCTGCTTGTTTGAGAGATTTTAGAAAAGTCTGAAGCCTAAGCGGGGACAGGCCATTCATATGGAAAAGCCGTTGCAAACAGCTTGGATGGGGCAGCAAATTGGATGAGACAGGGTCTCAGGGAATCACCAGGGTAGAGTGCACAGTGTGGGCCACGCTGATGGAAACTCAGATATGGCTGTCAATCAACTCTGCAATGGGGGAGGTCCTAGCACAGTAACAATGACCCCTGCAAGCACCACTGTCTGGGAGAAAGCTGACCCGGAGTTCCTGACCAACAATCCAGTCCTTCCATGTATGTGCCTGGGTCCCCCAAAGCAACCTCCTGGTGCTGTTGTACAGAGGAAGCAGGACTGCGTAAGTTTGTGCACTGACCCTTTAAGAGGGACTGCCTGGGTCTCCAGCAGCCTCCGTGTCTGTCATTCAGCCCAAAGTTATGAGGATTTCTCTTCCCAGCTCTGGAACCCTGGACTGGGGGTCTGGTATGGGGCTGGGACTCCTTGCTTCTCACTGGAGGCCTCCACAGTGGAGATATCCCTCCCAATTAGAAAAACAAAAAACACCACACCGCACGCGGGTGTTGGACCAGCTCATTCCCCGCCTCTTCCCCTCCTACCAGTCTTGATGTACTTTCTTGACTTTTCTAATTATAGGGCATCCATTCAGTCAGATTTTAGGTGGTTCTTATGATAATTGCTCTGTATCTTAGTTGTAATTTTTATGTGGTTGTGGGAGGCAGCAAGTATTGGCATTTACCTATGCCACCACCTTGATTCTCTCTTTCCATTGCTGTGTTTCTTCTTTGCTATTTTTAATACATTAATTTTTTTCTTGTATTATTTTTCTCTTGATTTCTTTCTTTTGTTCTACCAGCTTCCTTTTCACTTATTCCTTTCTTATCTAATATTTAGGCTATTATTTCATAAAGTTATTTTCAATTTTCTTGAGTGTGCAAAGCAGTTGCAAAAATTTTATACCATATTTTTAAGTGCATTTCTAAAGTCTTCCCTCTACCTGAATTCTGTATGTTGTATTGTTTTTGCTTCCTTTTTTCTTTTCTTTTTGGTGGAAACAAAATTTATTTGATGGTTTTTATTTCTGAATGGGGCCATTCTATCCAAACCATCCTTATCCTAAAATAGTGCAGGGGTATGCCCCTTGCTTTTTCTTTTTGAATGCCTGGGAACTTAGTAAACTCTTTCAGAACATATGCAATGGGCATATGCCAATGTTCAGTATTATTTGTTTTGTGTCTCAGATATCATATTAGAGGGGATGGAAGAAAGGGAATTTTGTTTTGAAGCCCCTCCTTCATTTTCCTCATACATCAGTAGAGTTTAGAGGTGGGTAAGTATTCTGGACTTCACTTTGCTTTCCTATGTTAGCAGAACCCAGATATTTTCCTGTGTGGTCTATATTGGCTTGACAGCACATTTTTCCCTGCCTTCTTGATTTTGTTGGCTGCTGTTTGTTGTTCTTGATCAAGCTAATCACTACGTATAGATTATTACCCACCTCTCTCCTTCCCTCCTCCTGAGCCACCAAGCTCAGTGGCTCTTCATGCCAGGCTCCAAGTCATTTTATTGAAATAGTAAGAGACAGGTACATCTAAAGGAATCAACACATATCTACCTGCCCTATTTTAACTCTAAATTTTATCAAATTTCTGATATAATTGGGAGGATATCAGTTTTTTTTTAAACAACTTTATTCATATATTATCCCCTCATTACTACTCTCTAGAAGAGGAATTCTGTGCAGGTTCCTACCATCTTATTTCAATTTGACTTAAATTGTGCTGCATTTGGATAACACAATTGATCCTTCCCTAGTTGTAGCATTGATCATACGTTTTTGGTGTTTCTTTTGCTTCTTTTGTTAACTTTTGGTAATTTCTACAGAAAAAAAAAAACATTGTGAAACTACCCTTATGTTGCCTGTCATCCTTCCTCTAATTGCCCATTGAAATATATATATATATCCTTGGGAAAGTAATTTTACTTTTTTAGATGTCAACTTGTAAAATGAGGGGGTAGACAAGTGACTTATGGTGTCCTGTCTATTTCCATGATGACATGAATCAATAGAGTATGGTTGTTGTCTCTTCACTATAATGTCAACATACAAAAAAGCTGAACAACAAATCTGGCACTCTGTACCTTGCCTAGTTCATAGGCAAAGATTAACTTACTCCATAGTTAGTATTCCTATTTGTATGATGTCAAGTTCCCTTGCCTCAAAATTGGCCTTAGATATGTGCACAAACAGTTCATCTGCAGTAACAGGAGGAAGGCAGATGTAGATAGAATATTGAGTTGTACAGGAAATTTTCCTCTGATTGCTTTTTATTAGCTCTGTGCATTAAGGTCATCATCTGAGAGTCAAAAGATAGGAGGAGTTGTTCCTCTCTGGGTTTGGACCTAGCTTGCGGTGATATGGCTGAATGAACCAAGAAGGTCAGAATTGTCAGTACATATAGGACCCACTACGGCACAGGACCCCTCAGGAAAATGGTGATGAAAATTGAAATCAGCCAGTACACCAAGTACACTTGCTCCTTCTGTAGCAAAACCAAGAGAAAGAGACAAGTTGTGGGGATTTGGCACTGTGATTCCTGCATGAAAACAGGAGCTGGTGGTGCTGGACCTACAACACCACTTCCGGCCTCACAGTAAAGTCTGCCTTCAGAAGGCTGAAGGAATTGAAGGACCAGCAGAAGCTCCACAATTTGAAACATTGCTAGCCTATAACAAATGGGTTAATTGATGTAACAAAAAAGGAAGGAGGTGTTTAAGGTCTGGGATGAAAGGAAAAATTGTGAATTAGTCATTAAGGAGTGTCAGAGAATGAATGGATTAGAGAATATATAGTAAGATTGCTGGGTTGGCACAAAGTGCTCAGTTAGGATAAAAGGTCAGAGATTTAAAGTAGACCCGTCAGCAAGACTGTGGTTTTCTTTGTGAACTAAACTTTAGCCATGTTTAGGTGCCCAGGTACAGGAAAAGAGTGGGCAGTGAAATGGATTTAACCAAGGTTGGGGTTTTATCAAGTGAGTGTAATGGAAGAAGGGAGAAAGGGGCAAGGAAGATGAAAGCAAATGCATGCATGCAGTGATTATAATGATAGACTATTATATCCACTACAGAGAAAGAAAGAAAGAAAGAAAGAAAGAAAGAAAGAAAGAAAGAAAGAAAGAAAGAAAGAAAGAAAGAGAAAGAAAGAAAGAAAGAAAGAAAGAAAGAAAGAAAGAGAAAGAAAGAAAGAAAGAAAGAAAGAAAGAAAGAAAGAAAGAAAGGAAGAAAGGAAGGAAGGAAGGAAGGAAGGAAGGAAGGAAGGAAGGAAGAAAGGAAGGAAGGAAGGAAAGAAAGAAAAGAAGGAAGAAAGGAAGGAAGGAAGAAAGGTAGCAGAGAGCTAAAAAGGAGGACACTAAGAAGCATCAAGAGATGATAGAATTAATGACTATAGTTCCCAGTGCCCAGTGG
This sequence comes from Eptesicus fuscus, assembly GCF_027574615.1. Lineage (NCBI taxonomy): Eukaryota > Metazoa > Chordata > Mammalia > Chiroptera > Vespertilionidae > Eptesicus > Eptesicus fuscus. The sequence goes on along the minus strand of NC_072477.1, from coordinate 71,424,873 downwards.
AATCAGAGTACTACAGGGAGTGAACTGGAAAGATAGATGGCAATCAGAGAGGAAAATGCTTGAAATGGTATTATGAAGTTCTTATTAGTAAAATGAAAAGGCTCATTGTATGACCGTGAGATTTAGTGTCTGTGAATGCAAAAGAGCAGCAGGTATTGGAATGACTACCTTGTCTACTTTGGAAGGATATTGCAATTACCAAGAATTTACCTAGAACATGGAGTTAAATATCTATAATAATAAAAGCATAATATGCTAATTAGACCAGACAGCTGAACAACCTTCCAGACGTCATACTGGACATCCTTCTGGGCGAAGCCACCGTGACGGGGGCCAAGGCAGAGGTGGTTAGAGGCGATCAGGCAGGCAGGCAGGCAAGCAGTTAGGAGTGATCAAACAGGCAGGCAGAGTGGTTAGGGACAATTAGGCAGGCAGGCAGAGTGGTTAGGGGTAATCAGGCAGGCAGGCAGGTGAACAGTTAGGAGCTAGTGGTCCTGGATTGCAAGAGGGGTGTCCAACTGCCAGTTTAGGTCCCGGATTGGGAGAGAGTGCAGGCTGGGCTGAGGGAACCGCACCAATTTCATGCACCAGGCCTCTAGTTCCTATAATAAAATTGCTGAGTGAAAGTATGAGAATAAAGGTAAATATTGCCTAACTACTTATGAAAATGCTGCTTTATACTCTTTCCACACTTGGCCAATATTAGAACCTATCCATAGTTTTCATCTTTGCAAATCTGATAGGAAAAAATGTTTCAAAACTTCTTATTCAAAAGTTTCCCCTTATTCCTTACATATTTAACTCCATGTTCTAGGTAAATTCTTGGTAAGAAGTTTATGGGTTGAATGCTACTCTTCATCCATAGTGATGTTAATCAAACTGGGATGGTTGGTAAGGATTTATGAATTGTTCACATGGCCTTAGATTCAGTTGGCTTCTTTGTAATCATCCTTAAAATTAAATAGTCATTTTTTTCAGTGCTTCTACATGTATAGTACTGTTTAGACTCAAACAGAATTCAAGATTCTTGTCCTCAAATAGTTTCCAAGCAAGTGGAGTAACAGAAGAGCCAATAGCAATCTATACAGTAGTATAAGACGAAGTATAATAAGAGCTCAGGTATTTAAAGAAACTAATACCTGGAGAATATTATGCTAAGTGAAATAAGCCAGTCAGAGAAAGACCAGTATGACATGATTTCACTCACATGTGGAATCTAAGGAACAAAATAAATTGTTGAACAAAATAGATCCAGAGACATAGAATCAAGGAACAGACTGAGGAATCTCAGAGGAAAGGCAGGGGTGGGTGAGTGGAAAGAGACCAACCAAAGAACTTGTATGCATATGTATATGCATAACCCAAGGACACAGACAATAGCGCAGTGAAGGCCTGGGGTGAGGGTGGGTGGGGAGTGGATACTAGGCAGAAGGGGTCAATGGGATAGAAGGGGACATCTATAATACTTCCAATGATAAAGATAAATTTTAAAAATAAAGAAATTATTATTCTCTGTTTTGAGTGATAAAGGAGGGAGATGAAGGAAAGCAGCAACTACTACCATTTTAATTGTGATGTTAACACAGATAAAAAGGGATCTCTTTTGTTAATGCAATTAACACTGGGCAGAGGTTGCATTCAAACACTATCTGTTCAAGCCCCAAATTGATGCTTTCAACTTCTACACTAAACACCATACACTACCTTAGTTGCTATCCTATATAACAAAAGGCTAATATGCAAATAGACCAAACGGCAGAACAACCAAACAACTGGTTGCTATGACGTGTGCTGACCACCAGGGGGCGCACACAGTACATGGTGGGCATCGCCAGCTAGCGGCAGAGCTCAGAACATGGGCGTCAGCCATGGCGGGATGGTGGAACAGGTGAGCAGTGGTGCCAGACCAAGACAGGGTGCTGGTCCCTGTCATTGGGGCGAGCCTCTGGTGGTTACTGAAAATTCTTCATTCCTGCGTGCCGCGGTCCTGCCAGGCGCTTGCACCTGCTGCTGGCACTGGCCCCGTTCGCATCCACTGCTGGTGCCAGAGCCGCTGCTCGCACCCGCTGCCAGCACCGGAGCCGCCACTCGCACCCGCTGCCAGTGCTGGCCCTGCTCACACCTACTGCCGGCACCCAGCACCAGTCCTAATTGCCTGGTGTCATCAGTGGGTGCGAGCTGTGGCTGCTGGCCCTGATTTCCCCTGAGGGCTTCTTCATCTCCCCCTGCTCCTGAGGGCGATCGGGGTAGCAGTTAAGGCTCGCACCAGCTGCTGGCGCTGGCCCCAATCACTCCGTGCTGTCAGGGAGTGCAAGCAGGGCTGGCGCCATCAGTGCGTGGGAGCGGTGGTGGGAGCAGGGCTGCTGGCAGGCAGGGGACCAGGGGCCATGGTCGGAGGGGCAAGGCAGGGGTGCGGAGGATGGGCCAAGACCTGCCCCTGTGCCTACTGCAGCCTCGTGGCCCACAGTTCCTTTCAAGGTGCACAAATTCGTGCACTGGGCCCCAGTAGTTTTTATATTTATGTAATGACTAATACTTGTTTTCTTGGATTGGCATGGATACACTTACTAGTAATTATTGTTTGGCTGCTTGAGTTTTTGTTTACAATTCCACTTGATGGTAATCCTTCCATAGAATTTTTACCAGTTTCTTGACTTGAAAAGCTGGTGCAGAAAAAGTGACCATAAGCAGCAAATGAAGTCATGCTGTCAGAGCTGAGGCAAGAATTACTTCCTGCTTACAAAATCATGTTATTGGCAGTAGCTGCCTTGCCTTGCTAGTGGGCAATATTTTATGATATTTCATTATGTGTCTTGCTTTAATTAACTACACAAATGGTACACCACCTTCAGGAGCAAATACTACTGAGAACTGAGCCATTTGGGGAGTGAATGCCCAGATTGGCACCTCAGTAATGAAATTGTCTTAGGCAAACTTTTTAGTATTTCTTTAGCCCCTTAGAAATTCAGAAATGAAAAATGTTGCCTAAACAATTTTGTCATTTTATCACTTTCTATTTTGCATCATAATCCTATATAATAAAAGGCTAATATGCAAATCAACTGAACAGTGGAACGACCGTTCGCTATGATGCACAGTGACCACCAGGGGGCAGACGCTTAATGCAGGAGCTGCCCCCTGGTGGTCAGTGTGCTTCCACTGCTCAGCCAGAAGCCAGGCTCATGGCTGGTGAGCGCAGCAGCAGTGGCAGGAGCCTCTCCCATCTCCACGGCAGTGTTAAGGATGCGTCAGTCGGACATCTCCCGAGGGCTCCCAGACTGTGAGAGGGTGCAAGCCGGGCAGAGGGACCTCCTGAGTGCACGAATTTCATGCACCAGGCCTCTAGTTATTTATAAACTAATTTTATTTGCCTTACCAATGGATAAGCTAGGTTAAGGCAGCAGCTGAAGTAGTATCTTGCACATGAGCAATAATTATTGTATGAATGATTCATAAAACTGAAATATTTCCAGGGAATGTTTATATGTTTAATGCTCAAGAAAAACAGCAGTATTAGGTTATAATTCAATATGATAATGAAAGCTTTGAAGAATAAAGGCTTTTTAGCTTTCAAGGTCCTTTGAAGGCAGAAGCTATATACAAATGGCAATTTTTAATGCTCAGATATCCAAATAATGTTTAACTAATGTTTTGAATCAATATAAAATAAGAATGGTTCATAATGCAATCCACATTTTTTAAAAAATTCCAAACTAGAGGCTTTCTATGGTACTTTGCCCCTTCCATTTTTTCCTCTTTTCCGGGAACTGGAAGAGTCCCTGGAATGACCTCGTTAAATGCTGTGCTTTCTCTACAGCACTTTGGTGTGAAATCTTTTTCTCCTTCTGAAAGCTGGAGGGAGCTTCCCAAATGATTGATTGGTGAGGTGTCCCCTGGACACACTGGTGCAAACACCATGATACCGCTGATTGATGTGCTCGCTCTCTCACGAACACATTCATTTTCTCTTCTCTGACTCACACAATTTATTCATCCCATGATGCATTTATGCATCCATTATCACTGTCTTTCAATTTTTAAGCAGGTGAAAAGATGAAAACTTAACGCTTATAAGATTATAAGGCTTATAAGGCAGGCCTATCTTAAGTAAAATAACCAAAAATCCCAAGAATGCAGAAGATTTCTTTTACTCTGATCAATTACATATTGAAAACAACTTTGGAAGATAGCATGGAGTAAGCCTACCAACATCTATCTATCAGCTATGAACACCTGGGCTAATATGGGGATAAGGAGACCAAAATTCTAGTTAGGGTTCTATCATTACTTGCGAGTTTGAGAAAGACAAACTTCTTGGACTTCAGCTTCCCTATCTGTAAAATCTGAGGGCTGAACCACATGGCTTTGAAGGCTCCTACTAGCTTCAGCTTCTGTGATTTCCTAACTGCCTCTGCCAGGTCGGAACACTGAAGAAATCTGACACTCAGGAGAAGTTCAGAACCAAGTCACTTTTGGGAGGTATGCAAATCATGGTACACATCATTAGCGTAAATTAAATCTGAAAAATTTGCCCACTCAGGAAAAATATGGGCAATTTAAAAATTAAAAGAATCTATCATATGCCAAAGTTCTATAAAACCAGAAAAAAATTCTCTGATTCATATAAAGTTTAGGAGCAAACATTAATCTTATCAATATTTCTGGGTCATTGCTTACAGTGGGGTAAGAAAGGGAAACTAGGAGGGAAAGGAGAAACTTAGTGTAAGAATGGGGCTGCCTTTGGTTTTACAAAGGAGAGAAAGCCTTGTCTGATGACAGGGGAGAGTTGCTTTTATCTTCCAGGAAGACTGATTTCCATGCTGTTCATCACTTCAATGAACTGCAGAAGAGCATTTTCAAGTCAACCAAATCAACACATTTTATCTTTTCATGAAATTGTGCATTTGAAATGTCTTAACAACCTCCCATAATAAAATAATTTACAGTGTTATCTGTAAAAAAAAAAAAAGAAAGAAAGAAAGAAAGAAAAAAAAAGAAAGAAAGAAAGAAAGAAAAGAAAACACAGAAGAAGGTTTAAGGGACAGGGTCCAGGACATTCTGAAGCAAATACTGAGTCTGAGAGGCAAGTTTCGTTAGCTTGTTAAAACATACTGGGGGACATTTATTCCTTCATCCATTATGTTCAGATAATATTTGTTGAGCACTTGATTGTCAGGCACAATCTCTGTTAATTTTGTTTATCCATATATCCTTACTGGAGGATATTTAGATGATAATGTGTATATTGTGATATCAGTTATCACACCCCACCCGCCTCCCTGCCCGTGTCTCCCTTTTTAATAGTATTTTTCTTGAGAGCTCTGCCTGCCTTTTACTGAGCATTGGGATTAGTGCCAGACTGCAGTAAGCAATTTGTTCATCCTTGGAGAGCCCATTTGCACTACCCCATGATACGGGCATTTAAATGATTTTATTCGTTCACCTGTGTTGAACATTAAGAGGGTAAATTTTCAGCCCAGGGATTTGGCTTTAAAACTCCAATTGATGTTAATGAGAATTGGTAATGAGCCCCTTCTTCTTAATTAGTGGCACCATACCTGTGACTGTAGGAGGCATGGCTCAGACATGGGGAGCTTAACGAGGTGATAACAAGGAGAAAATGTTTAAGCCTGGATTTTGGCCTGGTCCATACTTTACTATGCAAACATACTTTGGGACCTGATGCTTTAAAGTAAATTTATTACCTGGCTTTTATGGCTGTATAGGCCTACCTTACGAACAATCTGTCTTTCCTATGACAAATACCCTTGTTCCGTAGAAAAGAATGACGCAGAAAAAGCTCAATCAAAAGAGCAAGAATATGATCAGATTTTCTCTCCTTGTTTATACAGAGCACATCTGAGGATCAACAAACTCTCCCGTGCTGTTCTATTGCCTCAATTTAAGAACACCACAGCTTACCAACCTCATTCCACACCAAGGGGCAGCATGCCTTCCTTTCGGTAAATTGAGCCTCTAAAGATCATCCAGGACATTACAGGGAGGAGTTCAGGAAATAAGAGTCTGACTTTTCTAGCATCTTCCCTTGAATATTATCTGATCATTTTGGTATGTGGATAAAAACACAAGGTTTGATCTGGCATATTCTATCCACTTGAACCGCTTCTTATTGCCACAGCACAGGACCCAATCCAGGAAGAATAAAATGATCGCAGAATAATGACATTTTCACTGTACCTAGCAAAGGACATAAAAGTTGGATTACTGATTTTGTTTAAAGGATGTGCTGTAATTTCATACACCAACAGAGTGGAGCACAAATCCTGGCCTGCCAGCTTTCATTATTGGAACTCACTTTCCTGCCACCAAGTAACTTCTACCAAGTCACAAAATAAAACTAGATTTCTTTTTTAAAATATATATATATTTTATTGATTCTTTACAGAGAAGAAGGGAGAGGGATAGAAAGTTAGAAACATCGATCAGCTGCCTCCTGCACACCTCCTACTGGGGATGTGTCCACAACCAAGGTACATGCCCTTGACCAGAATCGAACCTGGGACCTTTCAGTCCACAGGCCAATGCTCTATCCACTGAGCCAAACAGGTTAGGGCAAAATTGGATTTCTTAACTTCCTGAATAGGAATCTCTTTAGCCCTGAGTAATTAACAGGAACTTCAAGACTGTGGAAGACCTGCTTCGATTGGGAGAGGAGGGGAAATGCCTGAATACAGGTCTGTTATTATTTCTCTGGTTGGCAATTATTCCCATGCCAAAGATATAGTAACATGCATGCAATTTCTAAATCTTTACTGTATCTCTTTGCCCACTTAACATGCTGTTTTTGATTCTTCCAACTGGTTCACTGTGCTAGTTTAAAAATAGTAAAAATAAAAGTAAAAAAATGTACATCAAGACAAGAAATACTAAAAACCAGGTAAAATGCGAAAGGGGCCAGATTTCATCGCTGCATACACCATTTGCTTCTGCCTTCACACATTCAAAGAGCAAAAGCCGAAAACCGGATTAACCATCCTACAGTGACATTTTGCTGATTTTAAAGGGGAAATGTGTGGATGACATTATAAAGTCAATGGCAAACACCACAAAGGGCATACCCATAATCACATTAGGAATCCCTGTGTAACCAAAGGTATACGCTATACAAGTGACAAACTATCTCGAACTTACTTAATTGGCAAGAGTTTTGTAGCACAAACAATATATACCAAGGAAATTAGAATTTTACTCAATCTAATACCCAATAATGATTATATAATCAAAGGGCAAGTGATACTTAAAATTTTTATGCATTATAGTTTTTCTTCCTTATTCTAATAATATCTCTAATGGAAACAGTCTAAAGCATCAGAATCAATGATGACTAAAGATGGAGAGCTTACAGGACTGGAGGAAACTATAGAATTACATTACAAAATTCCAGATCTTTGAAATATTTTGTAATTACTCAGGAAGAAGTGGTCTATCGGGCTGAACAAATTAGAAATGCACATCTTTTACTGAACAACACGATGGCTCATGTACTTTCAGGGACTGGTGTCCCTGCACTGTCTCTTGAGAAAGCAGCGTCTTAGGAAACATAATTATTCCTGTGGATGTAATTATTCCACAACTTGGAGAAAACTTGGCATATTACAGGGAATTAGGAAAGATTTGTGATTAGAGAAAAATGACTACAGTGAAAATATTGAGTGTTTAGATTAAAACAGGTTTGGGAATGAGAGAACTTTTCATGGTTACATTCCCTTTTCAAAGCATAATTTCCTATCTCCCCCCCCCCCAAAAAAATGAAATATTTCAAGAGCTACATGGTATAAATCTAAATTCCTGGGAGTAACAAAGGCATAGATAAATTATTTCATGAAAAGTCTTTATGGTGGAATTAATAATTATTAAAACTTTAAAAAAGCCTTCCATAGTCTTTCTAAAAATTTTTATTTATTGATTTTTTAGAGAGAGAGAAGGAAGAGAGAGAGGAAGGAAGGAAGGAAGGAAGGAAGAACGGAAGGAAGGAAGGAAGAGAGGTAGGAAGGAAGGAAGGAAGGAAGGAAGGAAGGAAGGAAGGAAGGAAGGAAGGAAAACATCAATTTGTTGCTCCACTTATTTATGCACTCATTGGTTGATTCTTGTATGTGTCCTGACCTGGGATGGAACCTGCAACCTTGGCGTATCAGGACAATGCTCTAACCAACTGAGCTACTTGGCCAGGGCCTCCATAGTCTTTATATTGATTATTTTTTACTTCTTGTCTTTTTGCAAGACAGATTTATGATCTTGGTGCTGCTTAAATAGAGTAGAGAATAGAAAGTAACATGCTGCTCCAATGTGGGCGTTAAAAAACGTTAAAAATAGCCTATTAGTTCTGAATTTGGAGCTGATAATGTCTTTTCTGCTATCACTTAAGTTTGTGTGGTGTGTTAGGGGATGGGGAAAACTGGCACAACATAAAAGTAGATTAAAATACTTACCAGCACAGCATGAGGTAATAGGAAGGGCAGTCAACCAACTTCCGATAAAATTGTATAAGATATAACCTACTGGCTTAACCTTGTGTGTCTTCACACAGCAGGCCATGCCAACCAGGAGCTCCACTGGAGAAGAGAGGCTTACTGCTAAAACAGGTAACTTCTGTCCTCACCACAGTGTGAGGTGCTACATAAACCAGAGAAACCGCCGTTTAATAAACATCAAACTAAGAACTTGGGCTTTCCCGCCCTCCACTAAATGCATGTAACGAGACAATTCAAATTTATGTTGCAGGCCAATATAACCTCAAGGTTTTGAAGGTACAAGAAACACATTATATAAAATCTTTTATGTTATATTTTATACCTACTATTGCTGAATATGTTTTGAATTTCTACTTTTAGAATGAAATTAGAGAAATTGTGTTTCAAGTATTATATACCTAAGTACCCACTATGTATCATCTGTGCTTGGCTCTGGAAAGACAGAGACAACCAAGATATAGGATCCAAGAAACTCAGAATGAGAAAGGAGAAGAGGAAAGTATTGAAGTAATAAATACAATGAAAATATTAGAAGTGCTTTAGCAGATCTGTGTGTAAAACTTTGTGAGCAGGCAGATATGGTGCTAATTCTTCACTATGATTTTAAACGTTGTATATGTGATTTTACATTTAATTTTAAAATGTACATTCCTATATACTTCCAGTGATTACTTCGTGAGTTAGTCACTTTTGATGTGTGTTACCCGTAGTTTTCATGAGTTGTACCAAGCAATCTACACATATGTTCAACTAGTCTCCCTTGAGAAGAAGGTCATTGTGATAAAACTGATGTCAGGCTGTGGAAGTTTCTTTTTGAAAAACTCAGTGTCTCTATTTATAAAACTAAATTGAATAATCATTTATACAACTTCCCAAACTAGTCATAACAGTCTTGATTTCTCCATTTTTCTATTCCTCCTCTTCCATCTAATCAGTCAATGGATTCTTATCCATTCTATCTCAGCAATGTCTCTTTAAGCCACATATGTCCTCACCAGTTCTATTGCCACTGCCTCAGTCCACACCCTTACCACGTTTCCACGTCTCCTTCTCTCTGGTCCTTACAGCTCCAGTGATCCAGTTTCCCTTTCTAAAGGACAAGGCTGATCCTCTCACTCTCATGCATAGAAATCATTTGCTTGCTCTGTTGTCTGCAGGATAAAACTCAAACACAAAGTCTTCGATACTTTAGCTCAATCTACCCTACCAGGGTGCCACCTGCCCTTGCCATTTGATAAGACTAGTGTACCTTTATTCCCCAGAAATGAAGACCCTCTCACAAAAAGAAAAACTGATTGCTCTGGAATCTCCGTATTCTTCCGCAGGTAGTTTCCCAGTCATCCAGTTGTTAGCCATCTCCTAAGCAGATGGAACCTTCCGGGCTCCTTGAGTTGGCAGTAGACTCTTCGCTGCCAGCACTCCCATGGTGCGTCAGTTCTTATCTCTGGAACTGCCCATTTTGCTTTGTAATGTATCATCTTACATGTCTGCTTCCCCTTATTTCTACCTTTTTCTATTGACTCATAAAGTTTTGCACACAGTTTACTACATACGTACATCCAGTATCCAAAGAAAGTAAAACCATGATATTCCTTTCATTCAGTTATAGCACAAACAATATTACTATTAAAAATAATACCAATAGTAAATACATAATACAATGTGACTGATACTGTTCTAAATATTTTCCATACAGAAGCTCATTTATTTCTCAAGCCAATAGGTACTATTATAACATTTATAAAAGAGGAAATTAAACTATAGAGAAATCAAATAATTTGCCCAAGGCTATGCAAGCATTCCCCAAATTTCTATAAAAGATGTCCAATGGTTTTTAAAGAACCATACATATAAACAAATAAACAAAGGTTTTGTGTTTAAATTATTTTTGGAAATCCTGGGTTAAACAGACATAAAAATTTCATTATTGCAGTACTTTGCAGGGTCTTGACTCTGCCAACAAGTATTGTGACACATGAAACTCCACAAAGGGCACCCACGCCCTGATTCTCTAGACACAGAACCTTTTTGGTGGCCAAGCATCGTGTGGAACTAAAAATCCATGAAACACTTTGAAAAACACTGCTGGAAGGTTATTTGAGGTGACACAACAAAATCTGTTATCAGTTAATACTTGCAGCCTCTTCCTTTTCCTCTCCTCCCCAGGCCTGAGATGGGTCCTCAGTTCCATGGTCCTGCCTAAGGGCAGAGGGAAACAAACTGTCAAAAGCAGGAGTTAACTTCCTGTCTTCCTTCTCCTCTTTGGATTTACAGGTACTTTAATTACATATTAAAAATGCTCTTTATCATTTTTACTGATTGCATATAGTTCTTAATTGTAAACTATAATATAAAGGTTTTTATGTTATAGCTAGAAGACTTCACCAACTTTCAATGTCTAGATGAGAGATGTACATTACAATTGTATCAACCTTCAATTGAGCCTCTCTGTGTTTCTAAAGGCAGCAGTGGGATGTGTACAGTTAGGCATCATGAGACCTGGGTCTGAGCCAGCTAGCTGTGAGGGTTTACTATATACCTGTTTCCTTATCTGTATACTAAGGATGTTTGCATAGCAATCTCTCAAGTACCATTTAATTCTAAAATTCAAATACATTCAAATTGCTCCTCCAAATTCACCAAAGCATAGAACAGAAAAAAATATTAACTAAATACCTAGACTACATTGGTGGGAGTTTTTTGTTTATTTTTGTTTTTTCCATATTATAAAGAAACTCTGCCAATGAAATTAAACAGAAATAGTAGGTCGTGGAAAGCATCATCAAGAGAAGTGAAAAACAGGAGGTAAAAGGAATAAAATTTTTACTGCTTCCTTGGTAAAGACAATTTTTTAGGCTGGAGAAATGGCAGATTCTTATATGCTGGTGTACAGGAACCATATGAATAAAACATGGTTGTGCAAATGAACTCGCAACCTTCTTCCAAAGCACCATCCGGGAATAATACGTTTAATGTCTCATCAACTTCCCCAGAAAAGAGAGAGCAAACCTGTGCACACAGACAAAACAACCATAACGAAAACCAAGGTAGCAATAACTCTGCTATCGGGAACAGATTTGGTCCACATTTGAAGGTTTTCAAAACTCTAGGTAATATGCTAGTCACTTAAAAATATTCCCACATTTCTGCTTTCTCCCCATCATGCTATGCCTTAAGATTCATCTGTCAACTCTGATGTATCTTTTTAAGTACCCCCCCAAGCCTAAAAATCCAGACCACAGAAGAGCCCTCTTTGCTTTGAAACCATCTGATCAATCCATAGATCATTTACCTGCAAGGATTATTTGGTGAAGCTAAAGCGGCACATCAACCAGCAGCATCTGAGGGCTGGGGCGGCAGAACGTCAACAACAAATTGTCATTGGCATTCCATTTATGAACCTTCAAACGGCATCAGATCTTTTCCATGGGAAACCAGATCGGGTCAGACTAGAGCTGAATATTTCTTAACAAGCTAACCATCAAAAGAATTTACGTTTTGAATAAAAAGGCTATCATTTGTTGATTTGAATATCAAAGGGATCCACGGCAAACTCCCAGTCTAGAAAAACCTCCCTAAGCTACACTAGACAGGTGTTTAATAATCTATTATTAAGGCACTATTTTAGGTTACTCAGAATTATAAAAAATAGCTGTAACCGTGAAGCTGCAAATGGGACTGCACAAAGAAATGAATGCTATTAACATACTATTAACAATTCAAAAGAATGAGTTGACATACCAATCAAACTTGTTAATTGACTGTCAATGGCCTGTCCCTGAATATACAACATGACTGCATTATAGATTTCAAATGCTGACAGGAAGACAGTTCCATTTGCATTAACTTCATAAACTGATCAACAACCAAACTGCCACATACATTTATAATGGGAAGCTGAATCATTTCAATATTCATGGAGCTCTGTAATTGTAAATTAGGTACTGGCAAACAATACAATACTGTACATATTCTAAAATATCCTAAATTTCATTGACCTACTTTCGTTCTGATTTTTAAAGACACAAAGTTTCATCTTGAAGTGATCATTACTTTGCTTTATGGTTTGTGCCTTAAGCAAAACGTATTTGCAGCTCAATTTGCAACTATGGTTTACAGTTGCACTCTAGATGCATCAATGGTCTAGAAAATATGAGGTACAGAAGGTGACACAAACATGTTCGTGCCTTACTTGGGGTTTTTAAAAACAGAAATATGAAACAAGATGGTATCATACTTCCTTAGGTGACAGCCAAATAAATGATGCATTATGACAAGATATTTAGCAAATAAACATTAACATAATGAAAAGAAGGTTACGTATTAGTGCTGCACTGGAGCTTGCTCAAAATCTACTTAAACAGACCTGCTGTTCTGAAAACCATACTTCAGAATCTTCAATCATCCATCACTTTGGGAATCAATAGAGTGAAAGTGAAGATAAATGAGGGTTAAAGATTATGCCCAACAGAAAGCTTCATGAGAAATGATCTGAAATTCAATAATTTTGAACATAGAAAGATTCCTTTCAAATGCTTCTTATGACCTCTTAAAGAAATCATACTGATTTTTTTTTTCAAAAAAAGCTTTTCACCCCAAGTAAATGTTACTTTTGTCTCAGATATTTTTCTATGATCATTATCTAGGCATCACTTTCTAGCCACTAGAAAGTGCTCAACTTCGTGGAACAATCCTGGAGAATTTGAATGTGTCCTCAAGATTTTGAATGTGCCAATTTACTCTCATTAGCTTCAGTAAAAATTGTATTACATTTTTTGTTGGTTTTTCAAATCATTGCCTACTGTTAAATAACTAATCAAATGAGTGTATTAGTTCACTGGAGGTACTCCTAAATAATTTTATTGTTATCCTTAGATAATTACTCATCCTGTCAGTTAGGATTTTTTTAAAAAAAATCTTCATCCAACTAAGCAATAATATATACCATATAAATGTATGTAATACACATACACAAGAGATATGTCACACATATAAGTACATTTATATATTGTATATAAAACATATAATGTATATTTAAATTTACTTGTATTTGTACATATAGATGCATATAATATAAATAAATATGCATGTATATATACACATATATAATATATATTTAATAAACTTTTTATTTTACAATAATTTTAGATTTACAGAAAAGTTGTACAGAGAGTACAGAGTTCTCGTGTAACCTGCCTTCAGTTTTTCATATTGTTAACATCTTATATTATCAGGGAACATTTGTCACAACCAGTTGACCAATACTGATGATATATTGTTGTTAAATAAAGTCCATATTTTATTTGTATTTCCTTAGTTTTACCTATTGTCCTTTCTCTGTTGCAGGATGCCATCAGGTCCCATTTTACATTTAGTCATCACATCTCCTTAGGCTCCCCTGACTGTAACAGTTTCTCAGACTTTCCTTGTTTTTGATGATCTTGACAGTTTTGAGTAGTACTCATCAGGTATTTTATAAATTGTTCTTTGGTTTTGGTTTGTCTGATGTTAGGCTGGGGTTATGGTATTTTGGGAGGAAGGCCACAGAAGTGCTATTCTCATAAGTAATATATTTTTATCTTTGAAGCTTCTCAGGATACTCAATGTGCTTAAACTATAATATTTTGTTTATTTAAAAACTAGAAATTCATGCATGGGTGGGGGGCGTCCCTCAGCCTGTTCTGCACCCTCTTGCAATCCGGGACCCCTTGGGGGATGTCTGACTGCCAGTTTAGGCCCACGGGATCAGGCCTAAACTGGCAGTTGGACATCCCTCTCGCAATCCAGGACTGCTGACTCCTAACTGCTCACCTGCTTGCCTGCCTGATTGCCCCTAACCACTCACCTGCCTACCTGCCTGATCACCCCTAACTGCCTCTACCTGCCTGCCTGATCACCCCTAACTGCTCACCTGCCTGCTTGATTGCCCCCAATCACTTGCCTGCCTGCCTGATTGCTCTTAACTGCCTCTGCCTCAGCCCCTGCTGCTGCTGTGACTTCGTCGGGAAGGACATCCGGAATGATGTCCTGAAGGTCATTTGGCTGTCCATTCTAATTAGCATATTATGCTTTTATTATTATAGATAAAAGGTAAGTTATTTAAATCATCAGTACTAATTTACAAAAGAGACTGTGTAGATACACAGAAAGATGTTCCATTCCTAATTGGTAGTGTAGTAGATGTCCATATCCATATTCACTGTAGGATTTAGCCCTATCTGGGCATATCTGCAGGGCTGGTAGTCTGGGACCACCACAGATTCATTTACAAGAGAGGGGTGTCAGGAGGCTATAGATGGGAGCAGAAGCACATATGTCCTGCCCTAAGGGAAAAGAGAGAAGTTTACAACTTTGGTTTAGGGCAAATGGGCCAGCTTATTTGTGTGTGTGTGTGCGTGTGTGTGTGTGTGTGTGTGTGTGTGTGTGCGTGTGTGTGTGTTGGGGAGGGGGACAAATAGGGATAGTGATGATTTTGACCTCATCATTTCTAAATTTTAGGGCAAAAATATGCTAAGAGAGCATAAAGGAAAATTAAAAAGAATCTGTTCATAGACATTAGAAGCCAAAATGCCAGCTACTTTGGCACTAATTAGAATGTCAGTGGTTTGGCAGTGATACGGGAGTGTGGGAGACTTGGGGAAAGATTGAGTACCATTAGTATAAAATTTAGTGCCCTTATTTAGTATCAGTAATGACATGGGTAGCTATCACTCCCTAAAGATGACATAAGTATAGCAAACTAGGGAAGGAGAAGATAAATAGAAGTTCCATAAATAGCCATGACTACTAGTTTTTCATGTGTATGTAAGTTATTTCTTAGGAACATGTAACACTTTGAGAAAAAGATGATAGGGTTGGATTTTTCTGAGAGGGTAAAGGATCTAGTCAGAGACGTACCACATTAGACAGTTGCTTATCTATACCTGAAAAACATGTTAGAGCAAAAAGGCCCTGTAAGGTCTGTGACATTTTCTGAGTTTCCATAAATATGAAATGGGATTCAATCAACTTCAAAGGGTTGTTGCAAGACTTTGTAGATGGGGAAGTGATTCAGAAAGTAGAACACCTTCTTAAGTAGTCTCTTGGGGTTATATGCAACTCAGATTGAAGAAATGAGTATTTATGTAAAAACACAGGGCATTGTAGGAAACGGAAGTTCGGAAAAATGCTTCTGAGTACTGGAGCTAAATTCTTGTTTTGTATTGAAGTTGGTTATAAGAATCTCAGGAACATTGTTCAGCAATCTCTACACTAGCATTCAAACAATATAACAGTAAGATTTTGGTCTCAGCTTTTTTGGGGGCATGTTCTTTCTCACTTCTCCTATAATTACAATGCATCTATTGATTGGTGATACTCCTAAACAATTTCAATGTGATAGCCTTAGAACATAAATGCAAGCAATAAAGGGAACCCCATCAAACAACTACTTAATCCATCATTCCCTAGAACTTGTCCACCTGTTAGGTTCTGGTTCTCTCATGGACTATACTTCACCTGTCCTATGGAACATGATGGTCCCTCCTACTTTACGACACCTTTCTGTGCATCCTTTTCACCTTATCAGCCTGATACTAGCCTAAACCATATATTTTTGGCAAGGATGTTATTCTTGTTGCATTTTAGTTTGTGCCAAGCCATTTGATAAGGCCATTGTATACTGATGGGAGGATGCCCTTGAGCCTTTCTTGGACAAAAGTCATTGATGGTGTGAGAGGTGGGAGTGGTGGGCATACCCTGCACATAGGAGCAGCCTGGAACTGTTTTCCTCTAAAACAGTGATGGGCAACCTTTTGAGCTTGGTGTGTCAAACTTTGCCAAAAAACTGAGCATAACTCGGGTAGTGTGTCACTTTGAGGAAAAAACTAACTCCAAGACTCTAGTCGCAAATGTTTCATCCTCAGGAGCAGCAAATGTTTCATCCTCGGCATGCGGCCGTGTGTCATCAGAAATGGCTACGCGTGTCAGTGCTGACACGCGTGTCATAGGTTCGCCATCACTGATAAGAAGATGGGCAGGACAATTATATCAGAAAGGAATGCTGGACACGTTAGCCTCCCAAATGGTCAAGACCAGTGTAAGACATGAAAAAAGACACTTTGTGATATTTGTTGGCCATATAAATTCTAAACCAATACTCTTCAATTTGCTCCTCAGAAAAATCATAGAATTTTGGAATTGAAAACAATATTAGCAATCTTCTGGTCTAAATCTTTCATTTCATAATTTTTCATTATGTAAATATATAATGAAGTCCATAATTATATAATATGAAATTTTTCATTATGTAAATTTCACTTCATAGTTTTAGAGAGAAAACTTAAATCTGGGTTAATTAAAGATCAGAAGGCTCTTTAGAACAGAGCTAGACTTAGAGCTCAGTGTCTTTTCTTCTACCTTGTGCTGTCTCAGAAAGCTAAAAGGTATGCTAATGTAGCACTAAACCTTTACCAAGATAAAAACTCAGTTTTCTTTGAGACATGCTCACTCTTCTTCCTCCCAACCCCCAATACTCAGCCATTTTTCTTTTACATGGTCTCACAAGGACTACTTTGTTTTCACTAGTTGGTGATATACACCCTTATCCTTTCTTTAGCTTCTAATTCCTTTCTCCTTCCCTTATATGTTTACTGACGCTAGTATTCCATATTCTTCTTCTCCTTAAGTTTCCTCCTATATGATTACCCCATCCCTCCCTTTCTACTCTTTAACTCTGTTAGGTGTGTTCTAATTCCTATCACATTTTTGTAAAGGCAAATTTAAGCTGACATTTTTGCTTCACTTCTCTAAAACCCATATGGGTCTGGCCAGCATGGCTCAGTGATTGAGCATCAACCTATGAACCAGGAGGTCATAGTTCAATTCTTGGTGAGGGCACATGTTCAGGTGGCGGGCTCATCCCTGGTGGGGGTATGCAGGAGGCAGTCAGTCAATGATTCTCTCTCATCATTGATGTTTCTATCTCTTTCTCCCTTTCCCTTCCTCTCTGAAATCAATAAAAATATGTTTAAAACAAAACAAAAAGCCATATGGAACAACTAAAAGAAGACAATTATTGTCTTAACTGTGAATTATTCAAAGTGAAGATTTTGCTATAAATATAACCATGACCATGCATGTCCACTGCATGTCCCATGAGGAGAATGAATCTTTGACACATAACCTATCATATAGAGAAAAGCTATATCCCTGTAATTAGTGATAATATTTATTCACAAGTAAAATAGAACAGATAATAAGGTTTCATTTATAAAGCCCAGCTTCACAGGACTGGCTTCTGGAACATGCTCTACAGTGCCCTTTTGCCTTTGCTACCAGGAAGACATGGACAATTTCACATAAGTTAGCTGACATTCAGAAGCACATCACTCACAGTGTTTATTATCCTGAATGCAGCCCAGAGCCTCGATGCAGGCCCCTTCCCACCTTCCTTCTCCAAAATAAAGCTACTGAGCAGCCAACCTCGTTCCTAAAAGAGCCACATGTTTAAGGTCACACAATCTTAGCACAGTTTCTCAAAATCACTTTACTTTAGTTGTGGTTACACCAACCTTCTTGTCTGGATTTTGTTTTCCCCGCCCATAATAAGTTAGATGCAATGAATGGAAAAAGGCAGGGAGGGGGTCATCACACTCAAACTCATGGATTACACCAAGAAGGGACAGCAAGTCAGCTAGTCCACAGGGAAAAGACGTAAGGACTACATGAACCAATTATGAACACTCAGAAATCCAAGCAGCGATAACTGCTTAACCTCAATAGCCTTTGAGAGAATTACTATTTTAGGATAAAATAATTAAGGTGCTTTAAGAACAAGTAAAATCTTCAGTATATTCTTTTTAACATGAATGTTAAAACTAAAATATATTTTAGAAAAATTTCATTTAAAAGATTTCAATGACATAAATAATTTGAATATTTCATTTATAGAGTATTTTTTTCTTTGTGAATTTAGAATAAATGAAGTATTTTGTACAATGGTTCCTCAAAATTCACTAGTTGTAATGAAATTCAGATATTAATTTCCACTTACTTTACCTGGTTCCTTCTTTTTCTCTTCCCTATCTTAAGGGGAGAGTTCTTTTACAATGACTGCATTATCTTCTGGTTTTTATTTTTTAGCCTCTGACCTCAGGCAATCCATTTCAGAAAGGCTTTCAATTCCTTCAGAGGACCCATTTCTTTGTTTCCGGTGCCCTGGGCCTAAGGACATCAATAAGATCTGCAGAGGATTCCAGCAAGATTGTTACTTAGTGATATTCATTAATTTTTCTGGAAGAACCTTAAGTCATTCCTTTCACTTTATGTATTTTCTATATAACATTTTAACACCTACTCATCTGTATAGTTATTCATGTCTTGATTATTGATTTATGAAAAGAAATTCCCAGAAGTCAAAGCCCACAATATATTAAATCATTTCCTCTTGGAAATCATTTCTGCATACTTCAATCCTTCTTGCCCCATCTCCTACCCAGATGACTTAGTTATTTTTTTTTCTTCAATGGGATGCCCCAAATACATTCCTTATGCAGTTTCACTAGGTTTTTATAGAGATTAGATCCTTCCCGATGCAGCACAGCCACACGGCATGCCTCTAAGCACAGTGCACATAATCACACTGCTCTCTTTGCTCTCGTGCAGAACTAGAAACATCCAGCTCATCTGAAACCCAATATTATCTAGAGGACTTTGTTGGTTTTAAGGGTTTGTTTTTTCCCTCTTCCTCTTGAAGATATTTTAGTTCAAGTTGAACTTAATTCTCTTCATGACCAATTGTTTCTCATGTTGACTATCTTTTGAAGATGCCATTGCATAATTTCTCTGTATTTCACAGTGCCACCTTGATCACTAATATAGTCACAAATATAGATTTAATTTCTCCAAATTATTAGACATAAATGTTACATATATAATGGAAGTGCTTAGGTAAACTAAGCATGATGTCTCAGGATGAGTAGACATGTCAATCTGGGAAATTAGTGGAAAAAGAAAACGTCTTTGAATTACAGAAAAAAAAAAGAGGAAATTTTAAGTTAAAGTGACCCAGAATGTAGATTAAAATAGTTTTAACTGAATTTATACCAGTGAAAGAGAAGTGAATACCATGTACACTTACAAGGTGATATGGGGTTGCATTATGAGAACTACTGGGTAGGGCCCTTGCGCTTTTCTCTGTGTTCACTATCCTGGGAGTTTTGTGTAATACAAATAATGAATGTATTACAAAGATTCTAATAACTGAAGATTCTATAATAGTCAATCCTAATATATAAAAACCCAGGGTCCATAACGACCGAAGGCTCAACCAAAATGCCAGGCTGTGCTCGCAGCAGGCTCCAGCAGGTGGGGACTGGTGAGGTGGCTGAACTGCTGACCTCTCGGGGAGAGAGAGAGGTGGGGTTGATCAGCAGCTACCGGCAGTCAGACATCTGCGGATCAGACCCTGCTTCTCTCTCTCTCTGGGCCTCACCAGCAGCTGTGCCTCTCTCTCTCTGAGAGATCAGCAGTTCAGCCCACTTGCCAGCAGCCTGGGGTAGCTATTGATCAGCCCAGCCTCTCTGATCAGGCCTGTTGATAGGCCCAGAGATGCTGACTGGCATAGAAACTGACCAATCAGAACCAAATCTGGGTGAACTGTGAGGAGCCAATGGCTGCCTAGGAGGCGGAGCTTCTGAGGCTGACTGGCATAGAAACCGACCAATCAGAACCTAATCTGGGTGAACTGTGAAGGCAGAACCTAAGGTGGGGGCTTAGGAGGGGTTTTAAGGGCAACAGCTGTTTTGTGTAAGGTGTAAGAAAGCAGTTCAATTTTTAATGACCAGTTTGGCAGTATAGTGCATATGGCTGGCTATCAGTCCAGATATAGGGATTATGTATTTTTGTCTGCCAAGAGCATCTCCTCTTGCTGAAAAAGGCTCCCCCCCATTTAAGCAATCCTATCCTATATAATCTATCTATACTAATAAAAGGGTAATATGCTAATTAGACCAGGTCAACCAGCCATCTTCCGGATGTTCGACTTCCTTCTGGACAAAACAATGGTGGTGGGGGCCAAGGCAGAGACAGTTAGGAGCAAGATTAGGTCATCAGGGGAGGGCAGTTAGGGGCGATCAGGCAGGCAGGCAGAGGGGGTTAGGAGCAATCAGGCAGGCAGGCAGAGGCAGTTAGGGGTGATCAGGCAGGCAGGCAGGTGAGCAGTTAGGAGCCAGCATTCCCAGATTGTGAGAGGGATGTCTGACTGCCGGTTTAGGCCTGATCCCTGTGGCAGTCGGACATTGCCCAAGGGGTCTCCGATTGGAGAGGGTGCAGGTTGGGCTGAGGGAACCCGCCCCCCCCCCCCATGGATGAATTTTGTGCACCAGGCCACTAGTAAGTTTATATATACTTGTATGATTTTTTCTGTTTCATTAAAGATTTAGATATATTAGAGCTCTTTTAAGTTTCCTGTTTGAGAAGTGATAGCAAAATTTTTCATGTAATCTCCAAAGTGCTTCAAAAATAACATATTTCATAAAAATTTCTAATTCTAATAATGACTCAGAATACATTTATTCCACATTTATAAAATTAACAAACATTTTCTAAGTGATTTTTAAGAAATATTAATGCATAGCTTTTTTAAAAAAATATTTTTTTATTGATTTCAGAAAGGAAGGGAGAGAGAGAGAGATAGAAACATTAGTGATGAGAGAGATCACTGATCAGCTGCCTTTCACACGACCCATTGGGGATTGAGCCTGCAATCCGGGCATATGCCCTTGACTGGAATTGAACGTGGGACCCTTCAGTCCACAGGCTGATGCTCTATGAACTGAGCCAAACCAGCTAGGGCAATGCATAGCTTTTATGCAAGATTTTCTTTACTTCCTAATTGTATAAATATCTTTGTTTTCTTGTCAGACTTTGTAGAGACATATTTACCAAGATGCCTTCCAGAAATCTGGCTCTAGATTATTCTCATGCTTACATGTCTTAAAGTGTAAAATTAAGCCCTGGCCCAAGCGACTTAGTTGGTTGGAGCATTGTCCTGCACACTGAAAGGTTGCAGGTTCGATTCTGGGTCAGGACACATGTCCAAGTTGCTGGGAGGCAACCGGTCGATGTTTCTCTCTATTCTTTCTCCCCTTCCTCTCTCTAAAAAAATAAAAAAATAAAAAAATAAATAAAATAAATAAATTTAAAAAAATTGAAAAATCAAGAGAACCATGCAAAAATTTCCCCTTGTTTACAAGTAATTAGGAAATTCAAATTTTACCCTCATATAAGGAATATGCCTTTAAAATATTTGAGTCAGGTAATTTTCCCTTGATGTGAATTAATTAAGTGCCTAAAGTAAAATTTCTATTGGATATGATAAAAAACAAACAAACACATGAAAACTTTCTAATGAAGAGAGACATCTCAATGGATTTGGAATTATTACTTTTGATAACTAAGAGAGATATTTTATTCACTAGTTTGTCACACCAAATGATAATAATACTCTATCTACATATCACATTTCATTTAGAGATCTCAGACATTTTATAAACATCTCATTAATCTTCACAAACCCCCAGGAGGACTATGGTACCTGAGAATATTACAGCTATAAATTAACTCAAGAATGATCCTTCCATATTGTCTCTAAATTCATGAGAATAATAACAAGAAAATATTCTAAATGTGACACAACAATTTAATAATCTTTTTTCTAGTCCATACTGACTTCTCACACATATGTCTCAAACTTCATTTTTAAATTCAGGATAAAAGGAAGAACATAAATACTAAAATAAGTATTTCTTAAATATCATAGTTTTCTTTCTCTAGAACAAGGAGCACAATGTATTTCAAGAATTTACACAATGTGTTTTTCAAATGCTTTATCAAAAACAAAGAACAAAGTTTTGTTTGTTTTCTTTATACTATCTGTTCATTAAAAATTAGATTCCATTTGACATTCATTTCACCTACAATTTTCTTTTTTCTACTACAGGCAATGCCACACTTTTCCTTAATTGTTTTCAAAGCTTTGCTCAA
Source organism: Eptesicus fuscus (assembly GCF_027574615.1). NCBI lineage: Eukaryota > Metazoa > Chordata > Mammalia > Chiroptera > Vespertilionidae > Eptesicus > Eptesicus fuscus. The sequence goes on along the minus strand of NC_072477.1, from coordinate 71,402,356 downwards.
AATAGCATTTAAACTTTCTTCTTTAACCTGACCCAACACTTTAGTATCTCTTCTATGTTATCCTATGGCCATATATAAACCGTAATATACTGTCTTTGATCCTTAAACCTCTTAATACCATTGTAATTAGCTGGTTATTAATAACTAGAGGCCCAGTGCACGAAATTCGTGCATGGAGAGGGTGTGTGTCCCTCAGCTCAGCCTGCACCCTCTCCAATCTGGGAACCCTCGAGGGATGTCCGACTGCCCGTTTAGGCCTGATCCCGGGCCTAAACAGGCAGTCGGACACCCCTCTCACAATCCAGGACTGCTGGCTCCCAACTGATCACCTGCCTGCCTTCCTGATTGCTCCTAACTGCTTCTGCTTGCCAGCCTGATCACCCCCTAACCACTCCCATGCCAGCCTGATTGATGCCTAACTGCTCCCCAACCAGCCTGTTTGCCCCCAACTTCCCTCCTCTGCCAGCCTGGTCACTCTTAACTGCCCTCCCCTGCAGGGCTGATCACCTCCAACTGCCCTCCCTTGCAGGCCTGGTGCCTCCCAACTGCCCTCCCCTGCTGGCCATCTTGTGGTGACCATCTTGTGTCCACATGGGGGCAGGATCTTTGACCACATGGGGGCAGCTATATTGTGTGTTGCAGTGATGGTCAATCTGCATATTACTCTTTCATTAGATAGGATAGAGGCCTGGTGCATGGGTGGGGGCTGACTGGTTTGCCCTGAAGGGTGGGGGTTCCCTTGGGGTATGGGGCAGCCTGAGCGAGGGGCCTATGGTGGTTTGCAGGCCGGCCATGCCCCCTGACGACCCAAGAGGAGGCCCTGGTATCTGGAATTTATTTACCTTATACAATTGAAACTTTGTAGCCTGGAGCAAAGCCAAGCCTGCTGCTCGCTCCGCAGCCAGCAGCTATTTCTGTTGGAGTTAATTCACCTTCTATAATTGAAACTTTGTAGCCTTGAGTGGAGGCTTAGGCTAGCAACAGGAGGCGCAGAAAGCTTGGCTTCTTTTGTTACCGTGGAAACCCTCCTGCTCTCAGTGGCTGTAGCCATCTTGGTTGGGTTCTTTGCATATTTGCTCCTGATTGACTGGTGGGCGTGGTTTGGCTGGTAGGTATGGCTTAGGCATAGCGAAGGTGCGGTCAATTTGCATATTACTCTATTATTAGGGAGGATAGGAGCAAAGAGGGAAGCCTGACATTATAGGCATGTTGTTTGGGCAGCTTCACCAGGAAGCTGCAACTTTGCACTCTCCAGGAACCACCAGCCTATTTCCTGCAAAATACAGGGGGGAAAGGATCCAATAAAGGGAAGATAGACGCATGCCCAGTAAAGGTGGGGTGATATAGGGAGCAAAGATCATTGGCCAAATGGGTGGGGCCACTGTAAGCTCACAAAAAGTTATGAATACATAATCCAGTAAACAAAGGAATTCTCTCGCTTTTTGTGCTCAATTCTTGTTATGCTTTGCTCTCAGTTAGCTCTTGGCTTTCTTGCTTTTGTCCATGTTTCCTCTGTAGCCACGTAGCCCTGTGGACCCCATATGCAATGTACTGATGGACTGCAGCAGGGGACACAAATTAAGCTGGCCTGATGCTGGATTGGACACTGCTCCAACGTGGAAAAGAAACTCTGCACACTGACCCTGGTTTTAGCTCTACTGAAGCCCCAGCTACACTTCTTCTATGAATGTTCAAAAGGAAATTGGACTTTGGAAACTCAGGGATGTAAATCTACAGAAATAAAGCTTTCTACAATATCGTATCCTATCATGTGAGTCTCAGAAAATTATTTTTCTTGGGATATCACAAGAAATCCACTCCCACTAGCAACCAGGGAAGATGAGGACCTCTCCCTTCCATTAACACTCTCTTCTACAAGTGTTGTTTGAAAAACAGGTAGCTTCTGCATTTCCCAATCATGTTGCTAAACTTACCCTCAGACTCAGTGGGTGGGAACTGAGTAGTAGCCATGTAGAATAGCCTTTCAGTGAAACCAAAGCACAATACATATATTCACTTGTGCATTCACTGAGAACACAGAGATAAATAGGACATGGACAAGACTAATGCAATACCCAATACCATGTCAATACAGCGTGCGTGCAAGTTGTTCTGGGAGCAAAAGGCGGAGTGCCTAACTCTGTTGGTGGTCAGGGAAGATTTCCTTGATGAGACATTCGGCCTCTATAGGCTGATTATGAGCACAAAATAAAAAACAGGACTTGGAGAATCCTCCTAGACCAGTGGTCGGCAAACTCATTAGTCAACAGAGCCAAATATCAACAGTACAACGATTGAAATTTCTTTGGAGAGCCAAATTTTTTAAACTTAAACTTCTTCTAACACCACTTTTTCAAAATAGACTCGCCTAGGCCGTGGTATTTTGTGGAAGAGCCACACTCAAGGGACCAAAGAGCCGCATGTGGCTCGTGAGCTGCGGTTTGCCGACCACTGTCCTAGACATTCAGAAATAATTAAATGCAAGTATATTATACTCCAATGTTCATAATTATCATTGAGATAAATAATTATGCCCTTCTGGGTTGGGTCACGTTGTCTATAGTCCACACAGTGAATAATAAGTGATCATGGCTACTAGAAAAATACCCAAACATAAACTTCAGGCCTAGTGATCAGAAAACACAAAATAACAGTCTTGTTTTTTTACTACAAACATAGTAAGATAACTTTAAATGTGAATTTAATGAGAATCAAGTAAGATCTTAAAGTGAGAAGGAAAAAGTACAATACAAATGTAAGAAACCATTACTATAAAAAAGGAGTAAACTTTCAACCCAGTCATAGAAAGCAAAAAAAACAAACAAAAAAAACAACAACAATAAAACCTTCCTTTTGATAATTCTTCAATTAAATTATACTTTTCAGAATATATCTATTTTCCTTGAAGCATCTACAATCTTCCACATGATGCCTGAGTGTAGCCAGACTGAAGTGACATTATCTAGGCATTTCTTCAAAGAGAGGAGTAAGATCTGACAGATGCCTTTGCATGGGGCAGGGGAGGGGGAGATGGAGGAGAAGGCATAGAAAGACAAGGTCTGGTGGGAATCTTAACATTACTCTCTCCATCTGTAAGACAGTCCCTCTGTTACATGAGTGACAATAGCTTCTGAAGGTGTTAGTACCCAGCAAGACTCTATCTCTGTCTTGTAAAACAATTACATAGCTCTTACTTTTGGATTGAGACTGATCTGCTATCATTAAAAACACATACACTTATCCCCATAATACGTTAGAGTTCAGTTTGGAAATACTAATTTTCACTACTTGACAGGTAAAATATGGAACCAATCCAAAAATAACAACAAAAAAGTTAATCAACAAGTTAAAACAACAACATAGTTTCTCTTTTATATTGCAGTTATAAGACAGTTGTAGCATCATCAGTATTTTGTAGTAACATTAAAGTGTGACTGACTTGATCCGACAAAATACCTAATTACCTTGTTAATGTGAAGAGTGTAGATGGCTACTTCTATTGTCAAACAATTTTACTTATAATTTCAAATGGTTGACTCTGAATACGAGTACTTCAGAACACATGTAAAGAATATATTTTTACAAAAATATGTGTAATATAGAAAGATCTAGTCCCAAGCTAAGTTCTACATAAGAAGTAATCTGAAAGAACTTCAATGTATCATGAAAGGCATGGGCTGCTATTTAGTGGTGCTTGGCAACTGCACCACCCTCATAGTTATGGGAGTAGCCAATAGAGATGCTTATATTCTGTGGATGCTGACATTCCAAATATGATGCTTACAGGTCAACAAAAGTTTGAAATAGACAGTGTGTGGAATAGGCAATCATACTATCATACACAGTCTACAGATAGGAGAGCTATGGCAGTAGGAGGGGGAAACAAAAGCCTGGCCAGATTACGATTAAATCAGCTTGATTGAATTTTATTGTCTTTGTGTGTAGACCTAATAAAATACAGTAAAAATATGAGATATGGCTACAAATCAACTGTTATTTTTGGCAAAGCAGGGATTAACTTGTATTTTAGTTCTGAACTAGTTGGAATGTGCACTTTTGATCAATTAATATTAATTTGATACTGTACCAGTCAGAACCCATTCTGATTGGTCAGTGCCTGCTCAATAATGACTGCTAAATATTTTGAATATTATTCTTTGTCGGTATCAAATATCTAAAGGTGGCAGACCAGGATACATACTTTCATTATGATTTTATTTAACAGTAGCATATACATATAACTTAAGAATCAAAAAGATACTATTTCATCAACTAATAATCCTTGATAATGGTTCTCTATTGTCCTTTCTAGCTCTATGTTTCTACAATGTAATAGGTACTATATTAGGAGTCTTGCTTGAAAGAAAAGAAAGACACAGTTTATGCACTCAAGGAGTTTACTAAGATACATAAAATAATTAGAACACAATTAAGTGTCAAACTTGGTAGAAGTAATTATAAAATCCATAGCTATTCAGAGAAATTTATAAGCAATAGTCAATTTCAATGAAGAGGCCAGTCATAAATTGGTCTTGAAAGAATGTGAAGATTTGGATAAATGAAAGATGAGCTGAAGGAAACACTACAATCCAGGAAGTAGAATTGTGCATGGAGTGGATAAAGTTCAGTGAAAAACAGAAAACTGAGAGCAGTGAAGAATAAGGCTGCCAGTATTTTTGCCTCCAGAGCCTGTAGTGAAGGATTTGCAGGGAAGGCCTGCCAATCTGATCGGGTGAGATGCCCAGACTGGGCCAAAGGGTCACACACAGAGCTGGATGCTCTTCCCTGCTCTTCTACTCTTAAAACTAGCTCTGTGGCAGAATTAGGGCCAGCTGGGTCAGCTGGCTCCCTCTCTCTGCTGCTGCTTTCTCACCCATCAGGTTGAGGGATAAGCCTTCTTAGGGCAGGTCCTTATTCTTAGCTGTTTATTGCCTGACTCCCTATCTGTCTCTCTGTCTTGCCCAATCCAAGGAGCATTTAGCTTCCCAGGAGTAATTATTATCTTCAGCTTGGTGATTTGTTTATGGCATATCTGGCCTTTGCAGGACGGAGAAGCTGATTTCCAAGTGTGCATCAGTTTTCTAGAATAATCGAAAGGTTTCAGACACCCTGCTAATATTACATATAACTCATATTTTCATTTGCCATTGCTCTTTGTGTGTATTCATCTCCCTGAGAACCTCATGAGGACAGGGGGCAAATGGTAGGACAGGATTTAGGAACTCCTGGGTCTCATAACTCAATGGTCTAATAGAATCTGGATGCTACCAATACAATCTAATCGAAGCCAGACAAAATAAGATGAACTTGATGTAGTATATGAAAGGAAACTGAAGGATTTGAACAGTAGAGGATGATAATAGTGTTGTAGCCATATTTGTAGGAAGAATTAGGAAGGAGGGAGAGATAAGTAGACCAGATAGAAGACAACTGCATTAATCCAGATAAAAGGTGTTAAGAATGGCAATGGTAGGAAAGATGATGAAAGGCAGATCTGAGTGGCTTATTAAAGAAAAAATGGCAGGACTTGGTGACAAATTTGATACTGAGGTGAAGATATTCAAAGGTGACTCAAGAGCTCCTATTTTGGGAGCCTGGAAGGTTGCTGATTTTACAGCACCAAAGAGAACACTGGGAAAGGAGAGTCTTTATTTACTTATTTTTTTAAGGAGGATGAAGAAAAAACTTAGTGAAGGGAAGGCGATTTCAGGATATATTCAGTTTTATTTAAAAAAACAACAACAACATAAGATTGAACCTGAGGAAGCCATACATAAAGGCATGCCATAGAACTGCAAGGACAGACCGGCTAATTAATGGAAGGTATACAAAATAAATAAATGGTCTAAAAAAGCACAAAGGGCCAGAAACTGGGAGTAACCACTGTTAGGGCACATGAGGAGAAAAAGATAGAAAAAATGTGGTTGGCTAGGTGGAGTCAGAAGAGGCCATTAGGTAAAGGAGAACAATATAATATTAAGATAAGGAATATTAAATAGGTTACATGTAAAACAAGGTCATGATGGGTGTTATCAACATTAATACTGCCTTTTTGATTATGTAAATCTCTGAGCAAACAATTATATAGATGGACCATTTAAAATAACTCCTCAATATCAATCCCCAAATCCTTTGCTGCTATTCAGACTCATTCCCTGTATCCTATAAAAGCAGAAAGCACATTGTGAAGACCATCTAAATAAAATCCTTTCATATGTTTGGATACTATTGATTGTTCTCAAAGTCATTCTTTAAGACCTATATTCTTCTTTTCACTGCTATCCTGTGAACCCTCCAAATTTATTAGCTATTGATTGTGCCTAGGGTAAAATATCTGATTATAGGGTCTGTCTAAATCTATAGGATTAGGGAGTACTTATGCAACCCCTGGAATCCTTGAATACAATGAGATGTTTAGACTTAATTAGGGGTTTTAGTTGGTAAGAATAAGCTCATTTCACTTAATTTCAGGACCTCATTTTCTTTATTCCTCCTCTCCCCCACATTATTAAGGTTGTGCTTTAAACTCTTAAAAATGTTAACTGAAATACAAGATGCAATCGATATACCTGGAACTGCCGTCTGTTAGCAACCAAAAGAATGGTATTCATTGGCACCAACTGGTAAAGTAAATACGAAATAAAAAGAAGTCGTGGAAATGAAAGTACTAGCTCTGCTCCGAGTCTGTGCTGTGTGGACGTGAAAGCCTCCTTCGGAGAAGCAGATAATACAGTTATGGCTATTTTTCCAATAGTGATTTCCACAGTTTTGAGACTTAAGGCATTTAGTTCACAATAATGGAAACCTTGTCTATTTTACTTTGTTAAAGCCATCTAGGAAAAGTCTAAGTTATGTCTCCCATGCCCTCTGATATCCTGCAGTACTAAATGCTCCTTCAGAACGCTCTTGTATGTGTAGGGAACTGCCCAGAAGGATCCAGCCTATCACATGTTTTTATTGTGGTCATATTTTCTTCATTAAGAAACTGGGATACAAAGATAATATTGTTGAGCTTCCAACACACACACACACAAAATACTTAGATACATTTTCATTAAATTCTCAAAGCAGTTCTATGACATTTAGGATCATTTCCGTTTCATAGCTCAGTAAACAGACTCAGAGAAGTTCCATAACTTGCCAAAGGTCACATCGCCTGTAAAATGGCAGAAGTGGGAGTTGAAGCCAAGACTCTCTTCTTACAAAGCCCTTAGTTATCAGTCTGATCAGATAGAGAGGAGGAGCTAAGGGAAGGAAGGGTATGAAGTGCCTATGGCACCACTGGCAGCCAAGCATAGGCTTTGAAGGGACCAAAGTTTTGTCATTGGGATATTGATTTTAAACTGGTTATTCAGAAACAAAAGATTCAGAACTTTTGCCCCTCCCCCTTTCAGAGAGATACAGATGGCAAGGCCTCCTCCAGGAAAGAAATCTAAGTATGTTCACCTTAGCCTAATTTCTGTTACAGATGGTAGATAGAAAGGTGCCAAGCAGGGGCCTGGTAGCTAGATCACCCCCAGTGTCCCAAGGAAGCAAGAACTTACCTGCCAATGTATGTTCTACTCTATCTCAACTACCTGTAAATTGCCTTTGAAATCCCATCACTCCCCTTTGTCCAAAATGATATATATACCAATGTTGCCTGTTTGGGAATTTTCAGCCTCATGTGAATTCCCTGTGCACACATATTAAAATTCGATTTTCTCCTGTTAATCTGTCTCTGTTAATTTGATTATTAGCCCAGCTAGAAAAACATAGAGACGGAGGAAAAGTATTATTATTTTTAGCCCCTGCAGTTTCCACACAAAATGGTTAGTTCAGCCAAACTTCTTTCACATTAGGAAAGGAACTCTCATTCCCATAAACCTACCATGCTGCCAAAACCACAGACAGTTCCTTTAGGAATAAAGGGATTCAAATAGAGGTCAACTGAGTTAAACAATCAAACCAATAAGCATTACCCATCCTCATTTCCCCTCCCAATTTAACACCTCTCTTTCCACAATTTGAAGAAAAATAGGAAAAATATATATCCTTTGCAAACATTTCCTTAGGCAAGAAGTTAAAACCAACATTTAATGACAAATTCCTCAATAATTACACTTGCTTCAAAGGAAAGCATCTGAATCAAGGCGCCCTTTCAGGGAGAACAACAGGAAGATAAGACATGTGGGCACAAGGAGAGCAAACTTTACCCGTTGTGGCCATTATAGTAACACAAAGATGCAGAGTGCAACCAGTTAGAGAAATACATAGTGAGGATTTGTCCATTTCTTCAACCCATGTTGTTAGGTGCTATGTGAGGCAAAAGCTGATCCACATTTGTATTAGAATTTTCTTGCTGAGACATGGGGGATGGGGACTGAGAGATTTGTAATATGGAAACTTACATGGACTGAAGAAGGAGAGGAAGCTGTGTTTCGAGACAGAGTAAACCCCGAGAGAAAGCAGAGAGGACAGAGGAGTCCTCTTGGCTTCCTGAGGGGGCAGTTGAGCTCAGTGTTCAAGAGTACTGACTCTATCTGCAGCCAGACAGCTGTGTTTAAACTTGGTTTTATCATTTATAAGTTATGTGACCTTGGGCAAGTTACATAACCTTTTTCTGCTTTCTGTTCCCCATCTATGAAATGGTTGTAAAAGAGAACCAACTTTACAGGATCCTTGTGAGCATCAAATGACTTAATATATGTAAAGTGCTTATAATGAGGCCTGGTATCTAGGAAGTGTGATGCTATCGATTGACTTTCATTCTCCCAAAATTCATATATTGAGGCCTTATCCCCCAATGTGACTATATTTGGAGTTAAGGAGTTTAGCAGATAATTAAGATCAAATGAGGTCATCTGGGTGGAGTGATAGTCCGATAGGACTGGTGGCCTTACAGGAAGAGAAAGTTCTCTTCACATGCATGCCCTGAGGAAAGGCCATGTGAGGACATGGTAGGAAAGCAGCTGTCTGCAGCCAGGAAGAGAAACCACACCAGAAACCACACTGGCTGGCACACGATCTTGGACTTCCCAGCCTCCAGAACTGTGAGACATAAATTTCTGCTGTTTAAGCCACCAGTCTATGGGATTTTGTTATAGCAGCCTGAGCAGACAAATACACATAAATCTTTGCCATCATGATTATTCTGATTTTAGTTCCTGGTTCTAGTTCTAGTTCCTAGAAACTTTCTGAGGGCTGGTCAGTTCCTACCTGGAAGTTCTAGGACATGGTGCAGCATCATCCTATATTTCCTACTGTTTGCTTAAATAACTAAAGTAGGCTTTTGTAATAGATAGCCAAAGAGTCTTACCAATAAGTGACATGGGAGGTTGAAATTGACAAAAGTCACTTGTAGCTCATGGCTAGGATGAAAGTATCATGCAAGAGATGGGATTTAAGCTGGAACTTAAAAAGGCAAGACTTTTAAAAGGTAGAGAGAAAATGCCCTGATAACTGAGACCATAGAGCTGTGTGTGTGGTGCATATCACAAACATACACATAAGGCTCAATGGCAATAATGTAAATATGAAATTAGGGTTATTCTGTATTAACTTTGCATAACTATGGAGACTATCAATGTAGCTTAAACATATTAAATGAAGGTACAACATTCAAATTTAAATATCTAGATGCTTTAATAAAACCTAAAGTACTGCTACATAGGTAGGGTAAAAATAATTTTTATCTCTTTTTTATGTTCAGTGAGGATGCAAATCCTATGAATTCTCTAAATTTTATTCATAATGCTCATAGCAAAGAATCAGTTTTTTAAAGTTCAAGTTCTCTCAGACATTATAGCAAATTTGTTGGCTCTTCTAGGTCTCTGTTGGACAGATAATTCTATGCCTTCTACTGATAAATGTTTCATCAAGTGTAATATTAAAATAGACACATAATTGCCTACCTGCCTCATAGTACTACTACTTCATTTACAATTCTGAGTGAACTATCCTATAAAAATCAAAGGGCATCTAAAGTCATGCTCCTTTAAGCAAACTGTTGTTCACCAGATCTCAAGGGTGAATTTCATCCCTACATCTTTCTAAAATTGTAAAGATAATCAACCCATTCTAAAACAAAATTATCAAGTATATTCCCTCAAGTAGCTTGTGAAATTAAAGACCCAAGAAAGACATTGCCTGAAGACTGTGATTTAAATATTGCCATTTAAATATGCATTGACATATTTTGACCCAAAATAATTTTTAAATTCAGAAAACATGTGCTAATAATACATTTTTTAGTGTCACTTAGAATGCCTGAGAGGAGACATGCTTTTTGACCTGAGCAGGTGGCTGAAAGGCAGGGAATTCATTCTCCTTTTCTATGGCTTTTAACAAAGTCATGACCTCTCAATATTCATTCCTCTTTCCAAAAAATTAGCCTACTGTTCAGGTGTCATCCCGTTTAATAATGTATTTATGAATTCCCAGTCTCAGTAGGAAAAACATTCATTCATTTGTTTATTTCTAAAGGATATATTGACTATCTTAATGTGTCAGGCAAAGATTCTAGGCAAAGAATCTCAGAGCCAATACAGGAAGAATGTGCTGCGGAGACAGCCAGTGTAGATATCTCAGGTGGCCTGTGAGCATTTCAATCCCCTCTGGTCAACATTTTCTCACGTGCAACAAATTGTTTTTTTATTGTTTGCTTGTTTTTACTTAAGTTCATTCCCCTGTACAATGTCTTCAATTAATAAAACAACAATATTGGCATTATTCTCATGAAGATACTTTACGATTTAGACAACATAACAAAATTCAAGAGTATAATAATATTCAACTCATCTAAGACAATCTCAAAGTTTTCTGTTCTCTCCTCATAAAAAACACACACCAATATTCCAAATCCATACTTGCTTTTGTTACTCCAAGGCAGGATTCAGTTTCTGCACATAGATTTTAAAGGACCTTAGCCTTTACTTTTTTATTGTGTTTCTTCTTTCCCAAACTTGATAAATAATGTCTGATTAGAACCTAGGCTTGAAGTCAGATAGAACTAAGAAGTTCATATCCTCATCCTACCAGATGATAGCTGTGTGTTTCCAGACAAGTTACACCTCTCTGGAGCTCAGCTTCCATACCTAAAAAATGGTCATAATATTATCTAAAAGAATGGCTGTGAGGATTAAATGATACATGTTTAGCTTAGTGTGAGGAATATACTGAGTCTCCATGGCTTTGCCCCTGGCCCCCAACCAGTTTTTCTATTAGGTCTGAACTCACTTGCAGTTAAGAATCGTCTGGTTTTCAGTAGAGCCAAGCATCTTCACTTACTATTCTCACTTACATTCTGGGTGTTCTCTCTTAGTAGTCACATGGCCTTGGAGGGGGATGTCATCTTTTTCCTGGCCCTCGATTCTATCACATTAGCTCCCTTGCCTGGTCAGAAGCAAGCTTTATGTGTCTTCCTGTTATCAGGCCTCCCCACTTCTCTTGGTGCTACTAAGTGACTCATTACTCATATGATCCTTCCATCCTCTCCAACTCCAGGGTAAGATCCTATAAAATCCCATTATCAATACCAAAGCACTCTCAACCTAAAGTAAAAACAATGGCACCATTTCTAGCAAGATTGATGATCAATCTTTATTCATTGGGCAGATAGTGTGCACATACACACAGAGTCTAAGATGAGTTTTAAGTGCCTTGGAAAGCTAGTTGTAACATCCTAATCCTATATAATAAAAGGGTAATATGCAAATAGACCAAACAGCAGAATGACCAGAACACCTGTAGCCCTTGCCCCCCCAGGCCCCGCCCTCCAATAGGCTCCCTCACCCAGATCAGGGGTGGGGCTGGCAGGCAAAACACCCGCAGCGGCAACTTACCCCGGCCAGCCCCGCTTCCAATGGCCCCCATCAGGGTGGGCCGGCTGGACCCCATCAGTGCACGAATTCATGCACCAGGCCTCTAGTTTAAGATATATGCCATAGCAATGTAAATTCATGGAGGTAAGAACTGTTCTATTGGTGATTCTTCTGGCTCTCTACAGATTCTCTTGGTAATTTAAGATGTTTTATTCTTCATCAAGCATAAGTTTTAAAATCCATTCATTTTAATCCAATTGCAAGGGTCCAACAGGACACAGGGACACTATTTCTCTTCTGACACGGTTCTGTTCTATCAAGAGGGAAGCTTTCCATTTTGAGTGTGACTTCATCATCTTCCACAGTCAGACTAGTGGCTTTTTTCTCTTTTGTCACCTATTCTCACTTATGAAGTGCCCTACACTTTCAGAAACATTGAAAGCTTTAAATGACATCCAATCTTAATAAGTGTACAGTATAATCTTATCACATATTTATAAATAATACAGTTCCCATATAATATATGCAAGAAGAAATCCCCGGAATCACCTGTGAGGAATAAAATTACTATGTGTGTGAAGGAAATGAAGTGATGATTTTTTCTCCCTAAGGTAAAATGACTAATTTCTAATACTGAAATTCTCCAAGGAACCTTGTCTACATCATGGACTAATGGACTTCCAAACTTTCCTGGGCAATAAAAATGATGGTTTAAAAATTAATGACAAGGAAAAAAGTGAAAGAACTCATTTTACTTATTTATTTTATAACATTGGAAATATTTTATAATATAAATAATGATTATAACACATAAATTATTGTATGACAGGCCAATGGACCCCCTACTTTTGTTGAGGGGGTGGGGATGATGATTTTGGGAAAGTAAGAATGGATGAGGGAAGAAACACCTTTCCCCCATAATCCTAGTAAAAGAACTTCAGGGCTTATATGGCAAGTTTGAACTAGAAATAAGTACATGACTGCTGTATTAAAAGATTCAAACCTCTGAGAGATATAAAAGAAAATTTAATGGGTGAACCTCCAAAATTTATGTATACTGAGGAGTATTAGAGACATCTACACTGGTGGGGGAAAAGAAAATTGTATTTAAAATAGGTATATTATATTCTTTGCCTTGATTTCTTTTTCTATTATCAACAACTTTTCAAAGAATTTATAGTAACCAAATACTTTTTCTTTAAAATAATAACTTTCAAATGAAAAATTTCAATAAATATTAAGTGATTACTTAATCTGCTTCCTTTATATTTAGAAATAAATTCTTAGCATTAAAGTTCATGAGTAGAGGTTTAACTAACATTCACATTTATTCAAGGAAGTTACCTGTCTGCCCTGAAATGTCTATAATAGATTTCTTTAGTTCACAGTCTTGTTAAAGCCATATTGTTTCTATGGCATTCTTGGTTGACTCAATCATCATTTAATCTTTTCTTTCTTGAGACTACTGCTTTCTTGAGACTACTTTGCATTGCCATAGAGAATCCTAAAGAACAACTCTACAATAATGCAATTAATTGGGGCAGCTATAGGCAAAATGGAAAAAGCATCCCAACAGTATTAATAATCCTTGAGGCAGCAAGTTTGTTAAAGAAGACAGGCTAATAAAAAACAATGGAAAACAAGTATAGTTTGCTTCCAAGTCACCTGTACTGAGCAAAAAATATTTATCACTTTATTCTTAAATAAATTGGCAATTTGAGTTTCATCACATTGTTGGTAGACAAAGAACCACAAATTAGACAACCTTCTGTTAACACAGAGTACCAAGTACTCTGACAATGTAATGAATTTTCCAGGCAAGCACCAAGAATTGCATCTGGTCCAGATGTGATGATAGCACGTTAATAAGCTAATTCCTTTAGTTACCTCTTCATTTTCTAAGGTTCATTCGCAGAGTGGCAATGCCATTAACTCTGGATGAGGTGCTTTGCCCAATAAATAATTCTTGATTAAATCCGCTGATTGGGCCTTCTCTGTTCACTTCATTTGTCCCTATGGGAACTAAACTCTCACACAGTATCCTTCAGAGGACAGAAATGGCACCATAAACAGGAGGAGATATAATGACTGAGTGAACAAATGACTAAAGAAACAGTTCATGAGACATCAAGAGTTAAACTGGATTGTTTGGTTCGTGGTCATTAGGTAGAGTAACAGAATAATAAAGTTTAAAGGCACTGGGAAAATTGATTTCCGACATTACTCTGTTTACTCAATTTATAAAAGTACAAAAAGTACAGTTTTAGCTTTTATTTTATTAAATATTTTTGGGAGGTGGGTGGTGAGATGTATTTTAAAAAGTTTTCTTATCATCCATCATAATTTTCTGCAAAGAAAGCTAATACAATTTTTGTTTGTTGGCTGGTTAGTTTCTGCCATGAAGTGACTTTGCCATCCAGGAGAAAATGCTAATAAAGTTTTAACCAAGGCAAATTATCTGGCACTGCAAGCACATTTCCTGTGAGGAAAGAAATTTCACAGAAGCAACAGGTGCCTGTTATTTTTTTTCTCACAATAATATTCATAAAAAAAAAGACAATGGAAGAAATAGTTAAAATATGGCATAGACAATAAAAATAGAGTCTACAATCCCAGTTCTCAGTGCCACAAATATCACACAGGGTACCCACTAACAGCCACAATGCTAAAATTGGGCTGAAGTGTTACAACCTCGCTCTTTTTATGAGTCAAGAAATGATATATTAGAAAAATAATGTTTATAAAAAACTTAGTTTTTGACAATTGGCACCATAAAGCAGTTATTATCTCTGATTAGTAAAACAGTTTGTTTTAAAGCAATCAGTTTTGAAGAATACAGACAGGAGGGCAAGTTTAAAAACATATGAGGTTTATATAGAGGGCTATTATTTTACAAACAACAAATGATTTAAAATGGTCTGAACTAACAATTATTTGGAGTCACTTTCATGTTATGGAACTCAATAAATAATACTTTTTAAAAACTTCACACAGTTTTTCCTGATCTACTTGTAATTGTCGGGCCATTATTAGTTTCATGTGTATCATGTTTCCAGATACTGGGTGTTGAAAGATTTATTCACGTTGAGCTGTGCCCTAAGGTAATTTTAGTTTTCATAAAACCTAATTCCACAATTATAATCATCTGAGAAAATGAGTATTCTTCCTATCTAACACTGTAGGAAGAAGACACATTTTTATTATAAGCTGGATCCTCACAAATGATGATTTTTTTCCATTTTCCTTAAACTACCTACTTAAAATTTTTTTCTTATTAGACCCTCAACCCACAAATGTTCAACTGTCATGAAAGATCAGTGTTACTGAACTGCCAGCATTAATCTTTTGTTTGAAATGTATAAAGAAAGACAAATGAAGGAGACGTTGCAAAATGTCTTTGTGAAGTAGAAGCACATATTGAAATGATAAATAACATAACCTGCAAACACTAGTTATGATGTTCTTGGGTAAAGAAATGCCCCAAACCAAAGACAATGGCACCACTGCCAGGTGCTCCATAAATGAAGCCTGGACCATTCCCGACCCGGGACCTCTCATGCCTGCAATGCTGTGCTAAATGAGCGCGCCCTCCCTGCCTGTGCAGACAGGCATGCTCCATGCCCATTTCCAGAAATGCTGCTGCAGATAAGTAACACTGTCATGTTCGTTTTGTCAACCACATGCCGATTATCCTTTCCTGCCTCCCATATGGGAACATTATCAAGGTCAGAAGCAATCTCTCAGAGAACCTTTTCTAACGTAAGCTGCATTTGATCATTTCTGTAAGGGCTCCCATAAATAAACTTGGCAGAGACAGACATGTATTTCCCAAGAGCTGACGCTTAGACCACGGAAAAACGAAAGACTTACCGAAAGGCTTTGGGAACTTAAAACCAAAAGGAGAAGGAAGTCATCCACTCCAGGTTTTTTCATTTTCTCAAATGCGATACTCGAGGGTGGCATATGTGATTCTTTGAGATGCTTCTGGGCCCCTACTTTCTATACCTTCCTAACCTATTCCCATTTATTTTATTTTCTTTTGACAAATTATTTATGAAGCATTTGCAACTGATGCACATATCACAAAATTATTTCTGCCAAGCTTCCTCTGTGACCTGCCCGTGGGACATGACATGCTCCAAGACGTGTCGCTCTATCAACCCGCATTTTTCCAGGACAATGCAAATTATGACAAATTCCATCATCCTGCATTATGTGCTTCATGCTAATCTCACTAATTCTGAAGAGTCAGAAGGGCTTGCTGTTCTGCTGAAGGGCATGCTGGCTGATTGAAGCATAGGAAAACAACATTTGCCATCATCCCCTTCTCCCCATCCAGCTGTGGCCACTCAGCCCCACTGCTGCCAGGCAACTGTTCTTGCTGTGTGACTTCCAGACCAGAATTATCTTTACACCAACTGAGCTCTCTGCCAGGAAGCTACATACCACCAGTCAAGGTAGTTTTCAAGTCCAGAAAATAATGTGGTGGTAAAATAAAACAAGGACATACTATTTTTACTGACTGTTGGATATCCATATGCTTTCTCAGTTATTTAAAGGGAAGAGTTAAGATCAAACATATCATTTGTATGATAAAACCAGACCGTTTCTAGACCTCAGTGCTCTCAATGGGAAGTATTTAGCTGCTGGATCACTGCAAGTGGACACCTGAGAAGCATTACGGGCGAGACAGCTAGCCTGGAGGACAATCCCTCTGTGGCTCAGAAGGTGGCAGTATTACTACATGAAAGAAGGCTGAAGTCTCCTTGCTAGTCCACAGCCACATTGCTGAAATAAATATGTTTAATTCCCAAAGAAACATATATTTTATCCGGTGGCATAATTTACTTATAACATTAAAACTCAAACATGGAGCAATTTGTAGCAATAACCATGATTATGCTGTTAGTGGCCCAAATGTCACTGTCTAGATTAGGCTAAATGATACCAAGCACCGAAGAGCCTCTATGATTTATTTTTTATGATCACAGATAGAACTTGCATGCTTAAAAGGCTCACCAGAAAACTGCCTTCAATAAATAAAAAAAAGGATGAAAAGATTGAGAGAATCTCGTAATATTGTTTGGAGATGTGATTGTAAAAAATTGTCACAGGAATGAGGTAAATTTTCAATCTCAGAGACACTCCCCCGCCTCCTAAAAAAAAAAAAAAAAGGTAAATATTTGGAGCATTCCTAATGCCATGCTTTAGGTTGTAAAATATTTTGCTGTAAGCCAACAACTCATCTCAAACTATAAAACTTAAAATATATCTAAACTTTTTTTGTCCTGTATGAGTGTCTTCTAAAATTGTCAGAAATACTTTGAAATATATGCAATGCATTAAGACTGATTATTTTAACTAATTCTAAAAAATGCAGTAAATATTAACCTGTTGATATGTATTAGGAGTTAAAAAAATACTATTTAAACCTTTAATAATTTACTTTTGGGGAATTCTTGTGTAATCTGTACTTCTACCTGAAAACTATATAATATTATAGACCTTGTTTGGTCTATTATTGCACATCAAAATGAAATTGTGATGCATAATCAAGAAACAAAAGAATGTAAACCATACTGTCTGAAGTTGAAAAGGGATTTGACACTAAGCACACATTTTACTAGTTACTAAAATAAGGGCAAATTTAAGTCAGCATTTACATCATCTGTGCTTTAACAGAATGTTGCATAATTGACTTACTGTTTTAGTGAGTCCTTATATAAGCTTCATAAGTACACAGCACAAATGAACATTAAATATTGCCAAGAAGAGACAGGAAGATCTTTAGCTTTCTACTTTCCTCCCCGCAAGACCCAGGCCCTCCGAGGAATAAGAGTGTGATCGTGGCTTCAGCAAAGGCACTGGGCACACCCCGTGCGTGCTGTGGCTTGTTGACATGAACCAGGGCAGGCAGACACCAATAATACATGAAGTGTGGTTCAGAGGCAATTAGGATCAGTTGTCAAGGCCAGGCCATTAATGAAAGAACATGTCAGAGGAGCTGGAGACTTCAATGGTTAAGGGCAAGAAGGCGATTTAGTGTGACAGATCGAGTCCTTCCAATGTCCTCAGTGGTACATGCTAATACCAGCCTTAACAACCTTTTGTGGCAGTGTATAATGCGACTAACATGGACTTTGATTCAGCAAAATGACTGCTGCCACTGTGAGTCTGTCTCATTCGAATAGCAGTAAAAGCATTGCTACAAATAATTATCCACTTCCTTCCCTCCCTCCTCCACTTAATGCATCCACCCTTTGTGCATGCCATAGTGTTTGTCACTAGAAGGTTAGGGCTTTTTCACTTTTGCTTTATGTGATACCTTTTCTTCCTTCCTTCCTCTCTCTCTCTCTCTCTCTCTCTCTCTCTCTCATATTATACCAACTAATTAATTACAACGGATTTTAGAAGGCAAAATAAATAAACTCACCCCACTCTCATGTAGTTAATTAACATTAAAGTTCCCAGCACAAGTCAAATTTCTCTGAAAGAGACATTGTCCACCATGCCAGTTACTCGGAGGCAATAAGGGAAGTTGCTTACCAAGGCTCCAAAACCTTGAGAAGAAAATTAACCTAATTCTCAAAGAATCATTACAGAAAATCACTTCACTGCCATTTTTTGTTTGTTTTTACAATTTGATAGTAATTTAGAATAATACCCTACATGCCATAACCTGACAATCAATAATAAGTAGGAAAAATATGTTAAACACTGGTTAGCAATTCAGGTAAACAATAAACAAGGTATTTTAACACAGTTCAGCCTATAGATTTTTATGTTAGGATAAAATTCCATAGTATAACACTCTTAAATTGTTTTAAATGCATAAACCCTGTAATTTGTTAATCTTTGGCTCTTCTTTTATATTTTTTGCTTATTTGGGTAAGGTATTCTTATGAAGGGAAAACTGACTTAGAGGTAAACAGCATACGTTTTCTTATAATCTCTTAATGTTCACACCCCTTCCCTATTTTCCAGGATTTACTTCCAGCATCTCAGCTACAAAAGATGATGTTATGATACCTTAGGGCTTAAGGCAGAGAGCTCAGCCTTGTCTGCTTAGGAATGACAAGACAGATGTGAAGAAAGGTGTTTGGATAGAGATTAATTCGAATCATGTTGTCAGGGTGGTGTCTCATGATATATACATTTTTTTCTGGGTCTTATTTTTCCTTCTCTTCTGAGAGAGTTTTCACTCCTTTATTTCCTATCTCATATACCACTGTTTTCTCTTTCTAAAAAAATAAATAAATAAATAATAAAACAATACCCCCCCCCCCCCCCGCGACCTTAGCTATTACCACTCCTTTTCCCTGATAACTGATTCATTATCAGCTTTTTTGCTTCTTCAGAGAAACATGGTTTTTTCTTTCTCAGGAAAGTTTTCAGAACTGAGCCCTAAAATGAGTATTAGTGTTAACAGAATTATCAATACAAACATCTAAATTTTCATGCAATCCAAAAACTCATTTCCATAAATACCTGGCATGTTATTAAGCTATTATTACATTGGAAATATACTATAAAGGCAAATTGTCTACCTGGTCCTAACCGATAGTGAATATATCCCCTTCTAGAGAGAAGTTCAATGGACCAATGATTAACTCTTGGTCGGTCTTAAGATATTTAGCTTAAGAACAGCCCTCCAAGTCTGGGTCTCTGTTGTGAGACATGATCTTTCTGCATCTTGATAGGAGAAGGGTTGACACCTATTTTTCCCCCTGAACTGTCAAGGACTAATATGATAATGGAACTGGTTCAGCTGGTGATGGGACTGGCTTTTATTACTTTTCTTAGACTTCTAGCCTTCAGAAATAGATCTACTGGGCTAAATGTCAATAGCACAAAGTTAGTGATGATACTAAAATTGGTATAAAAATTATTTCATATTTATTCATTTGAACAATAAAAAAATTCAAATCTATCAAAAGGAACTGCTGGGAATCTTCCTATTAAACAAAAAGTAGTGTTCGAAGTAAGCAACTTTGGGGGATAGCCTTTGAAACTGTGACCAGTCTCTTTCCTTCTTTGTTTGAAAATCTGGCATTTGTCATCTGTCATAATGTGTTTACTTTGAGTATAACATTTTAAAGATATTATTTTGTCTTCTAAAAATTACTAGAAGTTTGTTTTCCTTCATGAGCATAATTATATCTGGATTCTTCAATCAGCGCCTCATATTTTAATAATATGTTGCCATTTGGGTACAGCTATAACCATAATAATGAACACGGGTTCAAAGATCACTAGATATATAGTTGGCAGGAACCATTAGCAAGAAATATTCTACACCATAGAGATCACACATTAAAAATACTGAAATTCACTATAGAATTTGCTATTCTGACTAAGGCATCTTTCTGTGTAATTAACATAAATCTCTTACAAAGCATGCTAGTTTTAATAACAAATAGGGACATTTTACAGGAAGAATAAAGAAGAGAATACAAATAAAATTATAATATGAATAATTTAGTTATCTCCTTCTCATATCTCATAATGACATTGTGTAGCTATAATGGACTTAAACCGGAACTATTTTCCTTAAAAAATAGGCTTATCTCTTTCTCCTACATGTTATTGACATTCATATCATCACTTCCACACAAAAACACATAATTAATCCTAATTGTTTGCAACATTCTGAAGAGGAGAAATGGAATCCATGTTTTCTCTCTTTTATGTGTGTTAAGCCTTTCTGGCCTTAAGGACACCATTTAGTAAATTACTTCCTCCAAAACGCTGGCCAGTGGCCTCTTGGCCTGAAGGACTTAGTGAGTGCAGTTGCAAGAGGTGAGTCACTGATTTTCTTTGTGGCTGAAAGAAGAAACTTGGTGACTGCTCAGAGGTGTCCTTCTCTGCCACTGAATGATGATCCAGAGAGGGGGGAAAAATCACTTCTCACACGCAGGTCTTAGCAAGACAAATGAAGAGGATGCATTGTAAATGCAACGGAGGGAGTGGGTGTGAAAGGAAAGTAATGGTGCTCCTGACCCGTACAAAATTAAAATGGAAACAGAATGAAATCTCTCCCAGACGTGATTCTTCAACTTGTTATGACTTTTGTCCAAGACGACCTAACTCTGTATTACTGTCTTATAGTATTTGTCTTGGGTGACTTTGGTAGCGTAAGGGAAGAACGCAGTTCCCATTAAACTGTTGGCATTCTAACTTCTAGACTCCAGGTCCTATTCAGTCGGGAGAGAACCCCACATTCCTGCTAGTTAAGTCATTTACCAAGTAACTGTTTTTGGCATGGCCACAGTGCCCCATTTCCTGAATTTACTTTAAATATGGCCAGTTGCTTCCCTGCTCCAAAATTTTGCAATGTTACTTCTATCCTCTTCTCCTCTCATCCTCCTCACCCCACCCCACCCCACCCCAAAGGCATCTCTTCTCTCTTGGATGAACCCTGCTCCCTCAGACTCAGAACTGTAACAGTTGTTATTTCCTTAGTCAGGACTGGGTTCTTACAGGAGCTACCCTTGAAGTCGCCTCCAGATTCCCATTGTTCCCCCTAAATTCCATCTTAATACAACCTTTAATAGGTCTTTGTTTTCCGATACCAGGTTCACAGTATTGTGCTCTCAAGAATAGCTGGGTCGTGTCCATAAAGGATTGAGCCTCACTAATTATAGCAAGATGTCCTCCTTGCAAATTCAACACTATCCCCTGTTAGTTCTCTTTAGCTCCCTTTGCACCTCGCCAACGGAGTCATCAGCATCTGCTAGCTCTGATTTCATCAAGTCATTCAAGTTATCATTGCTGCGCACCTACCAGGTAGGACCTGGGGCTGGTATGTCCTCTCTAGTTCCTTGTAATCAATGGCCTCATAGAAGCACAAACCACCCCCAGAATGTACCAACACTTCCCCAGCTGATTGTCAAGTCCCTATCACCTTGGCACTGCATTCATTCATGGACTAAATCAGCATCCATTTCACTGTCTTCCACATGCCATTACTCTTGTCATCCTTGGCAACCTCCACATCTACATGGACAATCCATCTGACCATGCGGACTCACAGGTGGCTGAATCTACCTCAACGATTCACTCCCATAGTCATTAGAGCAGTGTTTTAAAACTGCAAATTTTGGTCTTTTTGTAATCATAAAAATCACTGAGGTTTTATTTGATTTAATAAGTTATAACCAGGTTTGTTTTTTTAGTAACATAGAATAGATTTTAAAATATCAGTTTATGATACGAAGTAAGGTAAACATTGTTTCATATCATATTTCAGTTACATATTGGATACGAATGGGCATATCAAATTGTTTTGAAAATCATTATTACTGTCCGAAAAATGTGAGAAACATGAGCCAACTTTGTCATCATCAATAACCACATTACTTCCAAAATCTGGATTTTAACCATCCCGTTTGCTAACTACCACCTTCTAATTTTAGAGCCTACTTGGTCTAGTCTTTTCCCTATAAAATTTTTAATCTCATTCTGACTTCAAATAATTAACTCCACCACCATTTACTCTCCTTCCACCTCCCGCTGCCTCTGCTTGCTGTCACAGAGCCTGCCTCGGCTCACATCCCTCCTGAGCTGGCTCAGTTTCCAGGTTCTATTGGTTTAATCAGACCTTAAACTTTGTTGCCCCTTGTTACTCTGTTTTATTTTCTTGTCAAAGCTACACCTGACTCCCCAATGACTTTGTGCAACTGTTCAAGCTACTGAATGTCACTAGAGAAAAACACAACTGTGCAGACAGATTATCACATTAAATTTATGATCACAAAATTCAAGCAGGCTTTCAATGCTGCGCAAACCTACTGCATTACCCTATTATTTTAATTTTCTCATTTTCCTGGCAGCCATTTTGTACCTCATCTTCCCCAGATTGATGACCCAGCTTTTTATTTCACTTTCCCGGTACCAAATCTACAAACGGAGGAGCCCACACACTGCACCTTCCCTTGAATCACAATAGAACATTCCTGCTCCTATTTAAGGTTACACTCCATTAAAAGTCCCCATCCTTCTTGCCAACACGGAGACTTGAATTTACTATTTTGCTGTCCTATGTGCTCAGTTTTATCCTCTATGTGGATTATACCCACTAACATAAAAATATGCTCTAGTAACTTTTACCTAAAAAACAATAATCTCTTCACCCCAATTTGCAACTGCCCTACCTCTTTCCCCCTGCATAGCAAAATTCCTTGAAAGTATAGTCTGTACACACTGTCTCTTCTTCCATGGGTACCAATAGCTAACAGATTTTTATCTTCACTAGTCTTTTGGGCTTGGTCTTGTCTAAGTTCGCAACAACCTCCAGTTTGCTAAATCCAGACGTCAGTTCCCTGTCCTCTTCTTATTCTATTCTGAGCAACATTTGTTCATTCCCTTGGTCATTAGAGTTGTGTTTTCAAACTGCAAATTTTGGTCCTTTAGTAGTCATAAAAATCACTGAGTTTTGATTTCAATTATGAGTTATAACCAGCTTTTTTATTTTTAGTAACATAGAATAGATTTTAAAATGTCAGTTTATCACATTAAGGTAAACATTGTTTCATGAAAAATTATTTCAAATTCCTTTACTTTTTCCCTTCTTTTATTTTATTCCCCACTTCCTCATTCTTTACGTACTTTCTTCACTTCAGAGATAGCACCCTTTCTTGGTTTTGTTTTTATCTCTAACAGAGATTCACAAAAGGAGATTAACTGAGTCTTTTAAGAGTGTTGCAGGACTTGATTCCTCGCCTCTTCACCTGTCTATATTTTCTCTATAGGTGACTTTATTTAGTTCCTAGATTTGAATCCCCATCTATGAGCTATGACTTTCAATTTTATATCTGCAGTTCTGACCTCTCCCTTGAGTTCCAGTCTCATATAATCACCTGCTTGCTTGCTATAGCCACTTGATGTCTACCATACACGGTAAATTTAACCTGCTCCAGCCAACATAAAAATGAATTTCCCCCCATCTACACCCCAACCACCACCAAACCTTCTCTTTCTCTACTCTTCCCCATCTCAATTTATGTGACTACCATTCACTTTATGGTTAAGCCAAATATTTAGGCTTCATTCTTAATTCCTACTTTTCTTTTTCTTTCTTTTTTTCTTTCTTTCTTTCTTTCTTTCTTTCTTCTTTCTTTCTTTCTTTCTTTCTTTCTTTCTTTCTTTCTTTTTTTTGTTTGTTTGTTTGTTTGGTTTTGTTTGTTTTTTTTTTACAGAGAGGAGGGAGAGGGATAGAGAGTTAGAAACATTGATCAGCTGCCTTCTGCACACCCCCTACTGGGGATGTGCCTGCAACCAAGGTACATGCCCTTGATCAGAATTGAACCTGGGATCTTTCAGTCCACAGGCTGACGCTCTATCCACTGAGCCAAACCGGTTAGGGCTTCCTACTTTTCTTTTACCCACCATTAGCAACCTCTGTTAGCTCCATCTCTAGAATATGTGTCAAATCATCATCTTTTCTTTATTTCCTATCACCACCTATTACCTCTGCAACCTTGTCGCTATTTTCTTTTTTACTATGCTCCTCCACCCTAGTTCCTTTCTGCCTCTTTCCCCAGATCTTCACATAGCTAATCTTTGGGGGAAAGAAAGACTCTCTAATCTAAAAGTTGACACCTCTTCTAATTAGTCTCTATTTCTGTGTCTTAATTTATTTTCCTCATAGTACGTAGTAGAATCTTAAATTACTCTGTTTGCTATTTAGTGTCTACTTCTTCACTGAAATATAAACTCTATAAGGGCAGGGTGTTATGTTCAGTGCCTAGAATGAGGTTAAATGAATGAATGGAAGCTAAAATTTATGTCAAAGTGGAAAGGGTAGATGTGGAGAAGGAATAAAGAAGTCAGTATGATAAAATATGCCCCTTTAAGAAAATAACGCATATCACATGATCTCACTCATATGTGGGATATAATGAACAACATAAACTGATGAAAAAAAAAATAGATCCAGAGACAAAGAACCTTAGAGAGAAGGCGAGGGTGGCGGGGGGGGGGGGGGGGCGGTGGTGAGAGATCAACCAAAGGACTTGAATGCATGCTTATTAGCATAACCAATGGACACGGACACTGGGGTGGTGGGGGCTTGTCCTGGGGGCAGGAGTGGAGACATATGTAATACTTTAAACAATGAAAAAAAAAAAGAAAGAAAAAGAAAATACTGCAGTGTGGGTAAGTGATAATGGGAGCTTGTATTGTGGGGGCAGAGATGGTGAGAAGTGAATGGGTTCCAGAGACATTTACAAAGAAGATAATCTGATATCCTGTCACACTTGGATATGAAAAATGAGGGTAAGGGAAAGGGAGATTTGTAGGATGTCACCCAGGTTTTGTGTTCTTGCATCACTGACTTAGGGACAGTTGGGAGAGGCCAAGGTTTAAAGGACAAATCCTGAATTGTGGTATGAGCATGCCAAGTTTGATTTTTCTGGACACATTTATGAAGAGATGACAAAATGGCAGTTAGATCTAAAAGTCTGGACCTCTGAGGAATTACCTACACCAAGAGTATAAATTTGTGAGTCATCTGTACATACCTAGGTGGTGACTGAAATCATATGTACGGATGAGATTACCTAGTAAGGAAGTACAGCATGAAGAGGAGAAGTGGGGAGGTGGTAACATGACTATTGTAAAACCCTGGAGAAGGATGGAGGTAGCTTGGACATGACTGCAAGGGTGGGGATGAAAAGCAGGTGGATTCTGACTGGGTCCTAGGAATGGGTGTGGCAGAATTTGTTGATGCATATAGTGGACAAAGAGGGAACATGGAAAATCCCAGGTTGGGGGTTAAGCAACTGGGTGAATATGATTTTTCTTGTGATGTGGAAGACTGAAGAAGAAATGAGTTTGGGAGATGGGGTAGAAATGAGGTCAAGTTACAGCTGCTTATTTCACCTCACATGGTAAGTCTAGATATTATTCACATAATTCTGGTGACTGTTTCCATTTGGGGACTAAAGAATGTCCTTGAGGATGATCTCATGTGTTCTATAAGGTCAAAGGCTAGATCCTGTACTTCATTCAATGACATTACCTGCTTCATGGAGTACTACTAGGATAATTCAACAACCGATTCTACCACCGTCCATCAGGGTATGAGAAAAACAATCCACTTTCCAAAGTGTTAGAATTAAATAATCACAATGGAATTATTCAAGATAATTTCTTGACCTGAGTCACAACTAAATGGTCTTGTTTCCATTTTTTTTTTAAAGAAGAATATGTCAGGAACTAAGGACTTTTCTGAATTGAAAACTTAAGTCATATGAATCCTTTTAGATAGTACCATGTAGTTGTAAATAAATTTAAAATTAAATGTATTACTAAAACTTCCTTCCAATATTCATTTGGCCACATAGTTTAATAGGTGGTCATACACTTCGTCATCCAAGCCAGTACATTTTTTTAGAGTGAAAGGAGTTATTGATTATTACTGGGACTGTCCAAGCATTTAGGGACCTATGGTCTCTCATTTTTTTTTTTTTTTTTTTTAAAGAAAATGAGGTATCTTAGAATGACAGTCCAGGACAGTATCTGGTTTCATTTAGCTAAATCAGGTGGTAAAATATGAAGAAAAATGAAAGGAAAAGAAAGAATTGTGCATCTACTTAATTTTCTTTCTCTTCTTTGTTTTTTATTTGTTTGATTTAAATACATAATAACTGACTAAGTTTTTAAAGTCAGTATGTTTCCATACCTGTGAATTAAATTTGTGGTACAAATCCAGATAAGATTCTCATTTCATTATATCAACCTGGGTCATATATAGTGCTTCAAAATATAAAAGGATGCTACATCTTAAAAGTAAAAATAAACTGATTTAAAAGTATATATAAAGATTAAAAAATAAATTCCAACATCTATTGTAGTCAGTAGATAGAATACATACATTAATAGGTTTGTTAAATATTGGGTGTCTCCCTAAAACAGGGGTCCTCAAACTACGGCCCGCGGGCCACATGCGGCCCGCCGAGGACATTTATCCGGCCCGCCGGGTGTTTTTGCCGCCGCTGCCTGTCCTGCTTAGCAGCCGACTTGTCCAGGGCCTGCAGTGCGCATGTGTGGAATGTGCGCCGCACTCTCCGACTCCCCTCCTTCTCTCTGAGGGACAGTGAACTGGCCCCCTGTTTAAAAAGTTTGAGGACCCCTGCCCTAAAATGTACACATACACTTTGAATAATTAGAAAGGCAGTGTTTATTAAGATACATTTTATTTTCAAAATTGAGCTATCAGCTGTCAAAGTGTGTACACACTTTTTGGGGCACCCTATATATGTATACAAAGGAAATGTTGTTTGCATGTAAAATAAGACTATCATGTCTAAGCTAAATCAACCTGAATATCAAATCTTTAGTAACCAAAGGGAAAAGGTTCCCCATAATGTAAATATATACTTGAGGATGTTTATTTTCTCATTTCATTTTCAAAATATGCTGTATTTTCTGTGTAGCCCATTTTTCACCTGCCCAATTACTAGCAATATTTTTCTACTATCAAAAATGATCATTTGTTTCTTTATTGTAGTAGATAAAACATCCTTTCATTGTTTCAGCTCACAAGCTGTGCAGATCCTACCACTGCTCTTGCCTCCAGCACTTCACATTATTGGTGTATTATTTCATGCATGCCCTACTCTTTTATCAATTGCTTTTGAAGTAATGTTAATAGACTAGAAAATTGAGACATTTATGAAGTATAGGCAGTGTTTATGAAAAAATCCATAAAATATGACACAGGCAAGACAAGATAAAAGCAGCATTTTAATAGATTATGGCAAAGAGATCCTGTCAGAGTTGACAACTGACTCCTTCGAGATCACTAATTTTTATGGGATTAATTCTGGGGTATAAAAAATGAAGTTAAATGTCCTAATTAATCTGAAAATAGCACACCCACAATTAAACCTTGTGGACCCTTCTTGGATGGGGGCTGCAATGATTTTTGAAAAGTAATTATCTCATATTCATAATGAAGAAGGTTTTTCTTTTCTCATTTTCTTTACCTCATGGCATTTCAGCTAAAAATCTACCTGGATTCCAACCTGAATAGCAGTCTTCTGATACACAATTGGGTTCACAGCTTCGTGTGGAGCCACATGCATCTGACTTGTGAGCTGTACACTTATGAATGGTTTATATTAAAAAAATGAAATTTAGAGAAATGGTACAGGAGTGAGGTGGTGGGCGGAAACCTAGACTTTCTGCATATTTGAGCGACTGTTCTTTGTTCCACAGTTTCTAGCACCAGACAGGTACCGAATTCCCTTTTCTGACTGAGGTGATACCATGCAAGGCCCTGTCTCCTATATAGGGTTAGAAAGCACATTAGTAGGAATTAGAAAATTCCTACACTTTTTTTCATTATGTGTTTTTAATCATAAAATCTTGTTGCTATAGGAAAGTATTCCATCAGCTTTGGTGAAGAAAAAATTATTCAAGTCAGTCAGCTCTGAAGTAAAAAAAAGGAGGGGAGGGTTGGGACTTTATTTTTCATTTGGCTATTCTGCTTTCTGGAGGAATAAAACTATAGTCATTTTTTTTTTTTTTAAGCAGTCCCATGAGAAAGTCTGATTTTTCTTCCTCGAATCCCATGAGAGAGTAAGATTGTGAAAGATAATCTTTTTTGCATTTTTTAAAACTTATTGTTCATGGCTCTGGCAATAGATAAACTGTGATTTTATTCTGGAAGATAAAACTAGAACAAAATGGTAAACTACTACCACATTTGAGAGAAAGATCTTCTAAATTGCCATTACTTAGCAAAGTAGTATCAATATTAAGAAAGTAGATATTGATGTTCTCAAGCTATAACAATGTTGTTTTCTGATTGTCCAAAGCCTTATTAAAAATGATTTAAGTATTTTAACAGGACTGATCAGTTGATGTGGTTAACATGATTAAATGACTTATTTATTTGATGCCGAACTGATGAATGTAGTTCACATCGGAGGAATCTTAACAGGCTAACCAAAAACCTCTCACATTTCAAATGAGGAAACAGAGAATCCAGAGACACCAAGTCATTTGCTCAAGATCATACACAAATTATGTTGCAGATTCCTGATTAGAACTCATTACTTCTGATTCCAAGTCCAAGATCCTCTTCTAATAAAATTACTTTATCTGATTTTATCAAACTATTGTTCAGTCAAAACCTTGGGTGCACACAATTTAAGACTTTAGCACATCCTCTGATGGAACATTCTTCAACAGGTAAAACATTTAAGAACAGAAAGGCCCAGTTTTATAAACATGCTTGCAAAGAGAAGTCCTAAGTTGACAGAAAGAGAAAATAATAAATGGCACCTTTTTCAACTCTAAACTCTCTAATACCCAGAAAATACCTTAAAGCCCTTGCCTTGGGTAAAAAATATTTGAAATGCCAAATCCGGTTATCAATTCATCTCTGTGCGTGTCGGGAAGGATTACTACAGTTAAGTATACTCTAAGCCTGTTCATACCCAGCATTACTTCTCAAGTTCCAATAAGAGTGTCTATTTTTATTTTTATTTTTGAAGTGACACTAACCTGAGAAGAAAGAAAGAAAAAAACAAGTATGTTAAAGCCATTCTTCAAGGCTCATCTCCATGAAGCTATTTTGATGGTTTTTAAAAGAGGAAGCAAGCTGCAGCTAAATTAGACAGTTTCACTCTCACATTCTCTGAATGCAAATAACTAGTGAACGTGATGTACTTAGAGAGTCTGATAATCAAATGTGAAATTCTGCTTATTTATACAGCTACTGTGTCCTAGAATTGAGGCTACTGGTCACAGAGGAGCACTTTTAATATTGTGTTCACATCTTCATGTAAGAACAAAAGGGGAAGTCGCTTGTATGCCTGGTGATTGCAGTAAGGAATTTTCACATGGCCAACCCATGCACCTAGTAATGCTGCAGAGGTATGCATAAGGGTTTACATTAAGCATTAATAATACTTGTTGAATAAATAAACTTGGGTGCCTCTGAGCCAGGTAGTATGCCGTTGATTCCAATATATATGATGGGTACTGCATTCTAAATATCTTTAAAGGGTACACAGTTACTCTTTCCTAGGGTATGTCATGTCTACAAATAATTATCAGTAGCGTTTCTTAAACTCACAAGTATTCAATATGATGGAATAGGAAACAATGACCCTAAAGAACATAGAACTATTTTTCATGACTTGAACGGCAACATACTCTGCAACAATATTATTTTCCAAACCTCTTTTGTTTTCAGTTCCTGGTTACTCCCATGATTCAAGCCACCTAGGTTTTAAATTTTAGATGAGTCCTTTTTACATTCAATTACCACATCAGAAGGTTCGTAACTGACTTGAGATCTACTTGCCACAAAACCACCTGTGTTACAGCTTGAGGAATTTTGATGCAGGCGTAGAGGAAATGATAGATTCTTTGTTATTGTGTTTAGATCATTTTTTTTTTTAAAAAAACATACTCAAGATCACACATCAACCGAATCCTATACATATTTCTAAGAACTCTCAGCTACATTTTATTTTTCAA
The DNA here is from genome assembly GCF_027574615.1 of Eptesicus fuscus. Taxonomy (NCBI): domain Eukaryota; kingdom Metazoa; phylum Chordata; class Mammalia; order Chiroptera; family Vespertilionidae; genus Eptesicus; species Eptesicus fuscus. The sequence continues at coordinate 71,372,060 of NC_072477.1, read as the reverse complement.
TTTTTATTTAAAAATCCTATTCTTTCTTGCAGCCATCAACCAGAAGACAAAGTAACATTAAAATAGAAATAGAAAATTAGCATGATGGAAAAGAAACACACATATAGTCTGACCTTAAGGGTCAACATGGTAAATCAAGTTTTGTAATTTTTTTAATGGTTATTCTTGAGTTAGGTAATGGTATTGTTGGAACAGTAAGCCTTTAACATCTGTGCACTTTGGATCACCTTAAGCCAGCTGGTTCCTCTCAAAATTGTTCATCTTTTGTTCTTACTATGCTCTGACCTGGGCCCCTAGCCTTAAGACAGCTCTGTGCTCTCTGTAGCCAGGATATCCTCTTCAAGAGTGTCAGACAATTTTAAGTGATTGATGTGCTATCTGGTGCTCTGGTATTTTTCCCTTTAGTAAGTCTTCAGTAAATCTACAGCTCATTCTATAAGAATGCTAATTTGATCTACTCTTACTTAGCTTCATGCACATTTTTCTTGTTTTCCTGTGACTTCTTGGGGTTGAGCTTTAAGTTTATAACACAGCATGTTTCTAAAATAATTTTTTTACAATATTACATCTAAATAAAACGTATTTCCCACCAAAAGAAACAAAACAAGCCGTGAACTCAGTTGACTCTCTTCCCTCCAGAACTGAGCCATGTGTCCATCCATTCTGCACACCTGCAGCATGATTCTTGGGCCCACTGAAAACGAGGCAGCATTTAGCCACTTGCCTTTTGCTCCTTTTCCCCTAATATTCTTTACTATGCTTACTCACTCTTGTTTGGATGCTGCTCTAGCTCTTCCCTCCTGGTCAAAGGCAAGCATTCCTGGCTCTCCTATATCTGAAGGCCATTTCAGGTTCTGCTCCAAAGGATCGCGGATGGGAACTCCCATCTCACAGAAGCTGTGCTCTGAGTCACAGTCTTCTATCAGTCAGAGCCCAAGCCAGGCGGAGGCTGGCCCTTGCAGGCTGTCAAGCTGGTTCTTTGCTATGGAGATGTTTTCACATAAAGGCAGATGTCCATCAACCTCAGGCTATCAGTTCTAAACCTCTTGCCTTAAAACATATTGTACCATGTTTCCCAACAATCCCATGATTGATTGCACTCTGTGGGCCTTACATGACCTCTCATTATGAGGCTTAGGCCTGCTTCTGGTTTCAACCTTTTGCTTTCATTCTTGATCATATTTGGAATTTCCTTCTTTACCCACCTCAGTAATCTGCCAGGCCACTATGGTTCCCAGAACCCTGTAACTAACTCAACACAGCCCCCTGTAGGGAGCACATCCAACATGTCCAACTGACTGTAAAAGTAAGATCCAGCTCCAGAAGCAAGACCTGGATATCCTCTGAAGGATACCATTGGGTCAACTGACAAAATCAGAACACACCAAAAAAAGATTAGAAATACATATTATCTTCAAATTTACTTGTATATAAGATAATCTTATTTCTAGCAAAAAATACACACTGAAGTAAATGAGTAAAAGGCCATGTTCACACACACATAAACATATGTATAATATAGACATTGAATACACACACACACACACACACACACACACACACACACACACATATGCAAAGAAAGGGAGAGAGAGCAAGTGAGCACACTCACATCTGATAAAGTAAATGGGGCGAAATATCAACAACAGGTGAATCTTGGTAGAAGATACATGAGTGTTCTATGTACTATTCTTGTTCTTTTTAAAAAATAGATTTTTATTGATTTCAGAGAGGAAGGGAGAGGGAGAAAGAGATAGACACATCAATGATGAGAGAGAATCATTGATTGGCTGCCTCCTACATGCCCACACTGGGGATCAAGCCCACAATCCGGGCATATACCCTGACAGGGAATCGAACCGGACTGCTTGGTTCATAGGTCAATGCTCAATCACTGAGCCATGCTGGCTGGGCCATATTATCCTTATTTTTGCAATTTTTCTGTAAGTTTGAAATAACTATAAAATAAAACTATAAAGAAACAAAAATTGTGCTTTAGAATGCCAAAAGCTTCTACCATGTCAGAATACAGGCAGTTATAGTGGGCGTGGGGGTGAGGAAGACCTGAGGCAGGCAGGAGAATTTGTGCAGTAGACAGAAATCTCTTAATTTAAGTGTCTCGTGATCAGAAAGGGAAAGAATATACTTGGATAATCCATAATTGGGAAGGCAATTTCTCTAGAGATGAGAATACATACATATGTCCAGAGAAGACCATAAACATTTAGGAGTTGAAATATTTGCATTTCATGGAGATGTGTAAAAAACGACTTTGTGTATTAATGTCTATCTTATTTGTATTTATGTATACTAAATGTAATAAATGTAACCTGAATATAACAATCAGAGGATCAGCACTATGGATGGAGTTAATATGTGCTTATCTGAAATTTAACACATAAAGAGATACTGCCAAAATAAACAAGCTGAAAGTGAGAATGGACATTCAAAGTACATTATTGTGTTACTGGAACATCTGGTACTAACACTGTCAAGTTTACATATGTTCTCAAATACTTATTTATGTAACAATCAAATGCTAAGCATTCCAGCTGCACTTGTAAACTTTTTATGAACTGCAGTCATATGCACAAGCTCAACTAAATATACTTGACAGAGGGAGGAGCGTGAGGAAACTATTAACTCTCAAAACTGACATTTGATTGCAGTCAGCCTTCTGGCAGTGTAATGAACCAGTGTTTGCCATGAGAGCTGAGCTACTGGCTCATGTGAGATGCATTTCATTCTAGTAGGTAGAATCAGAAATATCTAATCAGTGGGTCAAGATCATGGGTTGGCAACTACCTATTTTGGACATAATACGCATGAAAGAAAATCTTACACAGATAAAAAAAAAAAAAGAACATGATGATGTAAAGTAATTAAGAAAAAGAGTATTTGATACTAAAGTGAAAACCGTATTTTGCTCAACATATCTTAGACCCAGCATGGGAAGTCTGACTGATTGTGGCAATGCATAAATTAGAGAGATAACAGAAAAAGAGGAGGTGCTTTAATGTGGTTACCATCCAATATTACTCGTAATGAAAAATAGTTGTGTGAACATTGTTTCCTTAGAGGTTTTCCCTACATCCCACAATTGGTTCTGTAGTGCCACCTTTGAAAATAGCAATCTTTCTACTCTTTAAAAACAATCCACAAAAATATAATTCAAGATAATTACAAAAAAATTTTGTCTTCAAGGTATCAGAGGGATTTTTATAATGTAAAGTTAGTTTTTAAAATCATTACCAAATAGAGAGCCTTCTTCCTGATGATTATCCAAGCTTAGCAATTTATGTTCAATGCTTTGGGACAAGAAAGCAAAAATTTAAAAAAGGCAGGAATGGCATTTAGATCTGCTTTAAGTACAGCTATCTGAAATGTTCTCTTGTTTTGACTTATTCCAGAAGGAAAACTTGAAACAATGAGTAAATTAGTATAAGTTACAAAGAGGCATATTTTAGCTCAACATAAGGATTTTTAAAATAGAGTTGTCCAACAGAATGGATTGTTTTAGGAAATGATGAGCTCCTTTGCTAAAGATATCCAAATTGGGACCGGATGAGCATATGCCAAGGATGCTGCAGGAAACATTTCTGCACTGTGTGGGAGGTTAGCCAACAGAAGATGATGTCTTAGGTTCCTTCCAGCACTAAGTTTTATAATCTTATGACGATTCCAAAGATGACTAACTACTTTAATGATACAAATTCTGAGGCCTTGGTAAGAAAATGAAAAAGAAGGAAAACACCAACAACAAACTCATTTTACTTGGTTTCTAGGGAAAGCAGACTATATAAAGACATTTTATTTTGAATGCTAAGATAAGGAAAGTTACAACATTCTAAAAGTATATGCTTTATGATGCATGCAATTATTTTATGAAATTTAGTATAAACAATAAAGTATGAGTTTCTAAAAGATAAATGAACTAGAGAATAAGAAATCATTTTCTGAATTACTAAATTACACAAAATGGAAGGATAAGAAGCTAAGCAGAAAGCTAATAAAGAATTGAGCATGGTTTTCATCAGTCTCACAGCCCTATAGAAACAAAAACTAGAGTTTAGAAACTTCCGAGAGAGAGATAGAAAGAGAGAGAGAGAGAGAGAGAGAGAGAGAGAGAGAGAGAGAGATAAAGCCCCAGGATCATAATTAGGAACCCAGGTGTCCACATTCTAGAAAAGAGGAGAAAGTGAGGTAGATTGAGCATTAACCAATCTGCAAGTGAGTCCCAGAATTAGAATAAAGTAATCTATAAATACTCTGTTGGCCAACAAGAGCCACAGAGAAAGATAACATTATCTAGTCACTACAGTTTAGCAAACATAATATTTGGCATTAATAAAAAAATACACAGGTATGACACAAAACAGGACAAGAGAGAAAACCAAATCAACATGTGACCTATTTATTGAAATTATCAGGTTGGACAAAATGAGCTATAATTAATAGGTTAAAAAAACACGAAATGAAGAATTTATTGGTTCTAGACAGCAAGGATATATAATAAAAAATCAAATAGAAATTCTTGGAGTAAAAAAATAATAATTTAAATTAAGAATGCAATAGGTAGGTTAAATAGAATATTAGAAGCTGAAGAGAGAATAAGTGATCGGGAAGAAATAACAGGAAGTATTTGAGTTGAAATTTGAGAAGTAAAAGAGATGAAAATAATAAAAATTGTAGCTATAATATGAGACTGATTTTTTTTTAAAGTATACTTAGTTGGTATCCAAAAAGCTGGAGAAGAGAAAAAAAATAGGACTGGAAAAAACTTAAAAAAAAAAAGACAATTGAAAAAATAAAGGCAAAAAATTTCCAAAGTGAAAGACATCAAGGTAAAAAACAACAACAAAGTTACATCACTGTAAAGCTGCTGAAAACTAAAGACAAAGGAGAGAAGAAAAGACAACCTTGAAAATAGCCAAAGAGAAAACTATATACCTTATCTCCAAAGGTACAGAAATAAAAACAGTAGTTGATTTCTCAATGGAAATAATGAAAGAAAGATAATGCAGCGATTTTCAACCTTTTTCATCTCATAGCACACATAAACTAATTACTAAAATTCTGTGGTACACCAAAAATATGTTATATTTTTTTATGATTTGACCAAAAAAATAGGTATAATTTTGATTCATTCACATTATGTTGGCTATTATAATTTTTTATTTGACAATTTAAGGGAAAAGCGTAAGTGCCCCTGACTAAATAGTCAGGTATTGCATGTTATAAAAATTCTTGCAGCACACCAGTGTGCCTGCCACAGCACACTGGTTGATAATTGCTGAGATGAATGATAATTGCTGAAAGAAAACTGTCATTCTAGGATTTTATACCTATACAAATTATTCTCTAAAAGTGAAGATGAAATAAAGATATTTGCAGAAAAATAAAGCAAGTGAAATTGTTGCTAGCATATCCTCACTAAAATAAATATACAAGTGAGTTCTGTGGGCAAAAGTAAAATGATTCTAAAAGGAAACAAAAATTCAATAGGAAGAGTAAAAAATGTGAACAAATACAAATAAATACTGACTGTACAGAAGAGTATAATATCTTCTGGGGGAATAAAACATATGTGGTACTAAAATGATAACAATAACAAACAGTGGTGAGATATGGACTTAAATAGTCTAAGGTCCCAGCATTAATTTTCTAAAAAGTTTTAAATGTATAAAATTATATTAAGTTGTAATCAGCCCAGGCTGTATTGTATATTCATAGGGCTATGTACTAAAATGTAGTAAAAGAATGTACAACTAGCAAGTCAATAAAGGGGAGAACAGATTAATGAAAGAAATTTGATTAACATTAAATAATATGAAGAAAAAAGGTACATGAAACGAGATAAGCAGGAAATAGATAAGTAGAATCACAAATACATGAGTAATTACATTAAAAGCAATTGTTCCGAGTAAAAGGTAATATTTTTAAACTGAATTTAAAACACAAACAAACACTATTTATAATTGATACTAGAGGCCTGGTGCACAAATTCGTGCATGGGTGGGTCCAATCAGGCCTGGCCAGGGGGAGGGACCAGGGGAGGTTGGCTGGCCAACCCTGTCCCTGATCGGGTCATTCCAGTTGTTCTGGTTGTTTGGCTTTTATATATATAGGTTCTCTAAGTGCAAGGATACACATAATAATCCCCAAACCAGAACAAATAGCTTAAAAAAAGAGAAAACAAAGAAAAAAGTATGGAATATCCAAACAAAAACAATAGAAACACAAAGGAAAAGAACCAATGGAGGCACAGAGCTACCAGAAAACAACAGATAAAATGGCTATAGGAAATGCTCATACATCAATAATTACCCTAAATGTAAGTGGTCTGAATTCACCAATAAAGAGACCCAGAGTAGCAGAATGGATCAAAAAACAAAACCCAATCATATGCTGCCTACGGAGACACATCTAAGCTGCAAAGACAAAGGCGATTCAAAGAAAAAGGGTGAAAAATGATTCTCCAAGCAAATAAGATCCACAGAAAAGCAGGTGTAGTCACACTTATATCTGACAAAAAGTTTCAAGATAACAAGTGACAAAGATGGACACTTTATAATGATAGAGGGGCCACTACATCAAGAGAACATAACACTTCTTAATATATAGGCACCCAACCAAGGAGCACCGAAATGTATAAAACAACTACTCACAGAACTAAAGGGAGAAACAGACAAAACATAATTGTAGCTGGGGACCTTAACACTCCATTGACAGCTCTAGACAGATCAGCCAAACAGAAAATCAATAAAGAAATATTGGCTTTATGGTTTCCAGTCTTATGTTTAAGTCCTTTATCCATTTTGAGTTTGTTTTTGTGTATAGTGTAAGTTAGTGATCTAGTTTCACTTTGTTGCATGTATCTGTCCAATTTTCCCAACATCATTTATTAAAAAGACTGTCTTGACTCCATTGTATGCTCTTACCTCCTTTGTCAAATATTAATTGAGCATAATGGCTTGGGTTGATTTCTGGGTTGTCTGTTCTGTTCCATTGGTTTATATGTCTGTTCTTGTGCCACTACCAGGCAGTTTTGAGAACAGTGGCTTTGTAATATAGTTTGATATCTGGTATTGTGATCGCTCCAACTTTGTTCTTCTTTCTCAGGGCTAAAATCTTAGAAGAATTCATAGGCAGCAAAATATCAGACATTTGTCATAGCAATATATTTACTGATACAGCTTCTAGGGCAATGGAAACTAAGGAGAAAATAAACAAATGGGACTACATCAAAATAAAAAGCTTCTGCACAGCAAAAGAAACCATCAGCAAAACAACAAGAGAGCCTACTGCATGGGAGAACATATTTGCCAATGAGACATCAAATAAGGGTTTAATCTCCAAAATTTATAGGGAATTCATATAACTTAACAAAAAAAGATAATCCATTCAAAACATGAGCAAAGGACCTAAATAGATACTTTTTGAAAGTGGACATACAGAAGGCCAAGAGACATGAAAAAATGCTCAAAGTCACTAATCATCGGAGAGATGCAAATCAAAACGACAATGAGGTACGATCTCACATCTGTCAGAATGGCTATCATCAACAAATCAAGAAATGACTAGTACTGGCGAGGATGTGGAGAAAAAGGAACCATTGTCCAGTGCTGGTGGGAATGCAGACTGTTGCAGCCACTGTGGAAAACAGTATGGAGTTTCCTCAAAAAATTAAAAATGGAATTCCCATTTGACCCAGTATTCCACTCCTAGGAATATATCCCAAGAAATCAGAAACACCAATCAGAAAAAACATATGCATTCTTATGTTCATAGCAGCACAATTTAAATAGCTACTATTTGGAAACAGCCTAAGTGCCCATCAGCAGATAAGTGGATTAAAAAATGGTGGTTCATCTACACAATGGAATACTATGCTGCTATGAAAAAGAAAGAACTCTTACTGGTTGCAACAGCATGGATGGACCTGGAGAGCATTATGCTAAGCAAAATAAGCCAGTTGGAGAAAGATAAATATGCCATGACTTCACTCATTTGTGGAATATAATGAACAAAAATAGATCCAGAGACCCAGAAGCATCCAACAGACTGTTAAACCTCAAAGGGAAGGCAGGGGAAGGTGGGGGTAAGAGATCGACCAAAGGACTTGTATGCATGCATATAACCAAAACCAATGGACACAGACAGTAGGTGGGAGTGGCCAGGAGAGGTCAATGGGGGAAAAAAGAGACATATGTAATACTTTAAACAATAAAGAATTTAAATTAAAAAATCCTATCTAATAATAGACAAATATGCAAATTGACCATACCTCCGACACACCCACCAGCCACGCCCATAAGCCACGCCCACCATCCAATCAGAGTGAGTATGCAAATTAACCCAAACCAAGATGGCTACAGCCACAGAGAGCAAGATTTTCTAGGTAACAGAGGAAGCCAAGCTTTCCGCCTGCCCTGGCCAGGCCTAAGCCTCCACTCAAGCTACAAAGTTTCAATTATAGAAGGTAAACAAATTCAAACAAATGGCAGCAGAATGGAGCTTGAGAGAGCAGGCCAGGGTTGCCGCCGGCAACAGGGGAAGCAAAGCTTTCTGCATACCCTGGCTGGGCCCACCCGCTTAAGGCAACAAAGTTTCAATTATAACCCCAACACAAATGGCTGCCAGCCTCAGAGGGAGCCCCAGGCTTGGCTCCGCTCCAGGCTACAAAGTTTCAATTGTAGAAGGAAAATAAATCCCAGATACCAGGGCCTCTGCTTGGGTTGCCAGGGGGCGTGGCTGGCCTGCAAACCACCACAGGCCCCTCGCTCAGGCCGCCCCACACCCCAAGGGAACTCCCACCTGATCCGGGACACCCTTCAGGGCAAACCAGCTGGCCCCCACCCCTGTACCAGGCCTCTATCCTATCTAATAAAAGAGTAATATGCAGATTGATCATCACTGCAACACACAATATAGCTGCCCCCATGTGGTCAAAGATCCTGCCCCCATGTGGACACAAGATGGCCACCACAAGATGGCCAGCAGGAGAGGGCAGTTGGGAGACACCCGGCCTGCAAGGGAGGGCAGTTGAGAGGGACCAAGCCTGCAAGGGAGGGCAGTTGGATGTGATCAACCCTGCAGGAGAGGGCAGTTAGGGGTGACCAGGCCGGCAGAGGAGGGAAGTTGGGGGCAAATAGGCTGGCAGCAGAGTGGTTAGGGTGTGATCAGGCTGGCAGGCAGAAGCAGTTAGGGGCAATCAGGAAGGCAGGCAGGCAAGCAGTTGGGAGCCAGCAGTCCTGGATTGTGAGAGGGATGTCTGACTGCCCATTTACGGGCAGTCGGACATTCCTCGAGTGGTCCCAGATTGGAGAGGGTACAGGCTGGGCTGAGGGACAACCCCCCTCCGTGCATGAATTTCATGCACTGGGCCTCTAGTAAAATAAATAAAAAACAAAATATCGCTTTTAAATGAAACACTAGACCAAATGGACATAAATGACACAGAACCTTTAATCCAAAAACATCAGGTTATACATTCTTCTCCAGCACACATGGGACATTCTCAAGGATAGACCATCATATGTTAAGTAACAAAACTAGCATCAACAAATTCAAGAAGATTGACATTATACCAAGCATATTCTCTGACCACGATGCCTTGAAATTAGAAATGAACTGTAAAAAAGAAAGTGAAGAAACACACAAATACGTGGCAGTTAAACAACATACTACTAAAAAATGACGGGGTTAAAGAAGAAATAAAAGATGAGATAAAAAAATATACAGAGACAAATGAGGATGACACTACAACATATCAAAATTTCTGGGATGCAGTGAAAGCAGTAATTAGAGGGAAGTTTATATCATTACAGGACTATCTCAAGAAACAAGAGAAATCCCAAGTAAACAACCTAACATCACATCTTAAAGAACTGAAGAAAGAAGAACAAAAGCAATCAAAGTCGGCAGAAGGAAAATAATAAAAATCAGAACAGAATTGAATGAAATAGAGTACAAAAGACTACACAAAAAATTAATAAAACAAAAAACTGGTTCTTTGAAGAGATTAATAAAATTGACAACCCCCTGGCTAGACTCACTAAGGAAAAAAGGGTAAAGACCCATATAAACAAAATCAGAAATGAGAGAGGAGAAGTTACCACAGACATCACATATATACAAAATGTCATACTAGAATATTATGAAGGACTGTATGCCACCAAATTCAATGCCCCAGAAGGAATGGATAAATTCCTAGAATTATATAACCTTCCTTGACTAAATCATGAAGAATTGGAAAATCTAAATAGACCAATCAGTAGTGAGGAAATTGAAACAAACATCAAAAACCTCCCAAAAGACCTGCCAGTGTGGCTTGGTGGTTGAGGATTGAACTATGAAAAAGGAGGTCACAGTTTGATTCCTGGTCAGGGTACTTGCCTGGGTTGTGGGCTCAATCCCCAGAGTGGGGCATGTGGGAGGCAGCCAATTAATGATTCTCTCTCATCATTGATGTTTCGATCTCTCTCTCCCTCTTCCTTCTTTTCTGAAGTCAATAAAAATCTCTATATATAAAAGCCTAAGCAACAACCTGACGGTAGCTATGACCCGCACTAACCACCAGGGAGCAGATTCTCAACACAGGAGCTGACTCCTGGTCATCAGTGCACTCCCACAGCCAACCTCCTATGGTCCCTCCCCTTGGCCAGCCAGCCCCAATTAGCCCTGATTGCCAGCCAGGCCAAGAAACCCCACCTGTGCATGAATTCGTGCACCGGACCTCTAGTATATATATAAAAAACAAAGAACAGATTACCATAATTTTGAAAAAATAAAAAAAGCTCAGAAAAAAGAAAAGTCCAGGACCAGATGGCTTCACTAGTGAATTCTACCAAACATTCAAAGATTTAAAACCTATCCTTCTCAAACTCTTGTAAGAAATTGAAGACGCAATATTCTATTGTCTAATACATTCTATGAGGCAAATATAACCCTGGTAACAAACCCTGGCAAAGATAACACAAAGAAAGAAAACTATAGACCAATATCTCTGATGAATATAGATGCAAAAATCCTAAACAAAACAATAGCAAATCAAATACAACAGTACATCAAAAAACTAATACATCATAATCAAGTGGGGTTCATTTCAGGGGCACAAGGATGGTTCAACATATTCATATCAATCAATGTAATCCATCACATTAACAAAAGAAAGGATAAAATCATATGACCATATCAATATATGCAGAAAAAGAATTTGATAAGATACAACATCCATTTATGATTAAAACATTCAATAAAATAGGAATAGAAGGAAAGTACCTCAACATAATAAAGGCAATATATGACAAACCCTCAGCTAATATACCCAATGGTGAAAAACTGAAAGTTTTGAGGAAATCCCATACTATTTTCCATAGTGGCTGTACCAGTCTGCCTTCTCACCAACTGAGTACTAGGGTTCCCTTTTCTCCACATCCTTGCCAGCACTTGTCATTTGTTGATTTGTTGATAGCAGTCATTCTGACAGGTGTGAGGTGATACCTTATTGTCATTTTAATTTTCATCTCTGATGATTAGTGACTGCCATTTTTTCATATGCCATCTGTATGTTCTTTTTGGAGAAGTATCTATTTAAGTCCTTTGCCCTTTTTTTAATTGGATTGTTTATCTTCCTTTTGTTAAGTTGTATGAATTCTTTATATATTTTGGAAATTAACCCCTTATCACTTGTATCATTGGCAAATATGTTCTCCCATGCAGTGGGATCCCTTTTCATTTTGTTGATGGTTTCTTTTGCTGTGCAGAAACTTATTTTGATGTAGTACCATTTGTTTATTTCTTCTTTGTTTCCCTTGCCCTGGGAAATGTATTGGTAAGCATATTGCTATGAGAAATGTCTGAGATTTTGCTGCCTATGATTTCCTCTAGGATTTTATGGTTTCATGACTTACATTTAAGTCTTTTATCCATTTTGAGTTTATTCTTGTATATGGTATAAGTTGGTGGTCTAGTTACAGCCCAAGTGCCCATCAGTAGATGTGTGGATAAAAAAGCTATGGTACATATACATAATGGAATACTATGCAGTTGTAAAAAAGAAGAATCTTTTATCCTTTGAGATAGCATGGAGGGAACTGGAGAGTATTATGCTAAGCAAAATAAGCCAGTCAGAGAAAGACAAGTATCACATACTCTCACTCATATGTGGAATCTAATGAACAAAATAAACGGAAATACAAAATAGATCAAGAGATACAGAAGCATGGAACAAACTGATGAATCTCAGAGGGAAGACAGGGGTAGGGGATGGGAAGAGATTAACCAAAGAATTTATATGCATATATGCATAACTCATGGATACAGGCAATAGTGTGGGGAAGGGTTGGAGGGGGTGGGGATGGGTCCAAGAGGGTCAGTGAAGAAAAAAGGGACATCTGTAATATTTTCAACAATAAATTTAAAAAAGGAAACAAAAGAAATACCAAAAAATAAAGTGGTTGTATAATAAAAGAAAATCCATCAGAAAGATAAAATAATTCTGACTTTGCTTTCACATATCTCCCAATGTCTAGAGCAAAATTTGAAAAAACTTAAAGGACAGGACAAATCTATATAACCACCTCTCTGAATTACTGATAAAGAAAAGAAAAAATCAGTAAAGACACAGAAGTTCTAAAGAATACTTTTAACAAACCTTCCTTAATTGCCAGATACACAGCACTGCACTCAACTTGATAAAATACACATTCTTTGTAAGTGTATATGGATCATTTACCCAAAAGGATTATGTGCTCGGCCATGAAGCAAGCCTCAACAAATTGCAAGAAACTAAAATCATCGAAAGTATATTCTTTGACCACTATTTAATTTAGCTAGAAACCAATAACTAAAAGGTAACAAATATCATTATTTTATATCCTAAACTAAGACTACAACAAATAAGAATCATTAGAGGTTTTCACTGAAGAAACCGACTGAGAAATTATTTTTAAACATTTAAAATGTATTATAAAATAAATTTATATTTATTCTCAGTTAATTACCAAAAATCTGCATAGTATGTTTTTTTATTAAGTTTTTAATGTGAAATAATGTATAAAACAAAAAAGCTGAAATCTACTAATCTTGATAGACTGACTATAAAATCCAATGCTAACAGATGTCCAATGAGAAATTCTGGGAACATGCAAAATCTCTTTGGGATGAGAGAATCCATTACCAACCTTTATGTCACTGTGATGGACAAGGCAATCTATGGAAAAAGTGCTTCTTCTGGCAACATAGTCTCTTCACATACAAATAAGCCAATTGAAAGGAACAAGGCAAAACAAACAAACCCTCCCCTCCCCCCCCCCCCCCCCCCACCAAAACAGGGTAATCATTACTATGGTTCAAGATAACTGAGGGAACCTAAACCATCAATCTCCTCCTCCAGGGTGACAGCAGAAATATAAATCTATAATTATATCTGTAGTCATGCTGCAAAGTTAGAGGGGTGCTACCAGCATACAAAAATAAGAATTTCTGAAGGGTATAAAGGAAGATTGAGAAAGAAAAAATGAGAAAGAATTGCAACAAAGTTGAGAATTTACAAGCCCAAAAAGTAAAAGAAAGGACATTGCATGTAAAAAATTTTCATACTTTTCACTTCTTTGCATTTTATATGGTGTTATGTAAAAATTACTCTATTTAACCTTCCAGTTCACAAAACTGATCTTTAGCCTGTTGCTTCTTCTATTCAGCCTGAGCGATTTTTTAAAAAAATCACTAATCTTTCATTTTCACAGCAATTAAAAAAAAAAAAGCTATTATCCACCTGAATGTCACTAAAGATCCTATCTAATAAAGAGGGAATATGCTAATTGACCCTCACATCATCACAAAGATGACAGCACCCACAGCCAATAAGGAGGGAATATGCTAATTGACTGCCATGCCCTCAAAGATGGTGGTGCCCACAGCCACAAGATGGCGGCGCCCAGTCCCCTCAGCCCCACTGAGGCGGCAGGCGCACGGCAAGGCCAGGCCTGCCCCCAGGCAGGCCCAGCCGCTCCACGCACCTGCCTCCAGAGTCCCCCAGTCCCCTCAGCCCCCTAGCTGCCTAGGGTCCACCCAAGGCACAGGCAAGCCTCAGATGGCAGTTGCCCAGCCACCCAGGGCTGCCCAAGGCGCAGGTAACCAGGGATGGCCGAGGCTTACGCTGTCAGCAGTGGCAGCAGCAGAGGTGTGATGGGGGCATCACCTTCCCCTGATTGCTGGGTGGTCCCCATCATGCCTCCCACCTCTGTGGGCTCCCAGACTATGAGAAGGGGCAGGCCAGGCTGAGGGACCTCCCTTCCAGTGCATGAATTTTCATGCACCGGGCCTCTAGTATTAAATAAAATAATTTTTAAGTTTTTTATTTCCCTAGTTAATTTTGTTTCCACAAAAGGTGACATTGTTTCATTTGTTGAGTTTGATGCCTCTTTATACTTGTGTTGGTTATTCTAGAATGTTTGGATCTTGGTTATCTATTTTTATATATAAGCAAGTATCTTGATTACTGAGTATAGTTACTGGAGTGTATTTCAAGTGACAGTGTTCACTTGGCTCTGAGAGGAACGATGATTATATGATTCTGGCCACAGTGTCAGGCTGGCTGTGTACACAGCATGTTTTTCGGGTGGGCACACATCCTTGTCTTTTGACTTATTTATCAGGGATACCATATGTCATCAAAATCTCCTTGAAGATCCTCCCAGATTATATTTGGATTTCCAAATTTGTGGTAGAGTCAGCTACTTGGAGAGCAGGGCACTGGTGTGATTGTTCTACCATACTGTAATTAACTAGCCATCCAGTCATACATAGCCTATTCCTCTCAATTCTCTGCAGCCTTTAATCTTGGGCTTAGCTATAGGTTCCTTTGTGTTGGAGGATCTTTTCTATCTCTGTGGCACTGCAGGCTTGTTTGGGATATGCCATCAATCTTAACCTATTTGCTTTGTAGCTCCCAGAAATTTGCACTTTCGATGGCACTCTTCCCTGCTTTCTAAAGTTGCTATGGATTTATTATTTACTACTGTTTTATAGCTCTTCTGTCATTTCCATGGAATTTTGGTAGGAAGGAAAGATAAAATCTGCCAATATATTCAGTCAGCTCTCTTGAACCAGTATATAAATTTCTATATAATTTCATTGGAATTATCTGAGTAACTAAACAAATGTAACCTGATAGCACCTCCTAGTTTACTGAAATGGGAACCATCCATCTTAATTCCAACTCTCCAGTAATGTTTTATTGAATTCATTCAGGTTCTGCTTTAACTTTGCTTCAGCATAAGAAGTGCCCCTCCCCCACTCTTTCCCTCATTCTTCTCCAATCTTTGTTCTGTGGGCTCTTCTCTTCTCCTACAACAGATAATAAATCATCTCTATCTCTAACATATCTCCTCCATTTCACCTCCTTCCCACCCTTCACAGCCATCTTATTAACTCCTACTCCCAGAGAGCAATTAACATTGCCAAACACTCTCTGCTAAGGAAGGCTTCCTTAGAGTTCCATGATCCTACTGTGTACATCTCTTCCATCTGGAGGTAGCGAGACAGTGGAGTGAGGAATACTAATGCCAAAGATAGAGAAGAGTCATAGAAATCGATCAGAAATGGGAAGAAAGGAATGGAAAACAAATGCTGGGGTCTTCCCAAGTCAAAACTTACACTGAGTGGCCAGATTATTATGATCTCTGAACGCATAATAATCTGGCCACTCAGTGTGTGTGTGTGTGTGTGTGTGTGTGTGTGTGTGTGTGTGTGTGTGTGTATATATATACATCTATCTATCTATCTATCTATCTATCTATCTATCTATCTATCTATCTATATGAATTCATGCATGGGTGGGGTCTGGCCAGCCTGGCCAGGGGGAGGGGACATGGGCAGTTGGCCGGCCTGTCTGCTGGTCGAACTCCTGGTCGAGGGGACAATTTGCATATTAGCCTTTTATTATATAGGATATACATTGAGTGGCCTGATTATTATGTGTTCAGAGATCATAATAATCTGGCCACTCAGTATATGTTCTTTTCTTAGTCTTCATCTGCAGCAATGAACACTACTGAACCTTGATTCACACTCTGAAGGTACCTGCTCTAGAATTCCATGGTCCTGTCTGAACTTTGTCCTTTTCATATGATTTGGCTGATTCCTTCCCTAGTCTGAGGGAGTCATATAGTGGGAGAGAATTCTAAAATGAGAGCATAATGTGTAAGGGTATCAAAGATATATATATAATGTTTTGTTTTAAAACAGAACAACTTTCCTAAACCAACTGGGCAGTATGGTGGGGGTGGGGAGAAGTCCTACAAAAGGGGGCTAAGAACCTCCCCTTGGGAACAAAGAACAGATAGAATTCAAAAAATAACTACCAATGCTCCCAAATGGGGCAGGGGTCTGCAGAGAACAGATTGTCCTCATCCTCAAACTGGCTTTTTATTTGGTCTTTTTTTAATTTCATTCTTTTGTTGTTGTTATTGTTTTAGCACCTGTGCAATAAAACTGTACCATCTCCAACCAGAGCCTGCCACAGCTAGGCGCATACTCCCTACAAGGATTGTTTGGAAACATAGTGATTGGTATTAAAATAAGAATAAGAGTGGGAAAGACAATTCCACACAGGGGGTGGGCACAGGGAAGCAATCCAAGCTCCCCTGGTCTCTCCCGTATCAAAGATTTTTGTAAGAGTTTATTGATATTCACCAGAACTTGGAAGAAAAGATGGAAAACAAGAGAAGGTCTGAGAAAACTGGGTGAAAGCAATACAAAGTGAAAAGTGGAGCTAGCCAGTCGTTGGGGAATAAGGCAGCAACAATGCCGGGTGTGAGAGGCACTGGTCTGTGAGGGAAGTTACAATCTTCGTGTTGCCTACACAGTGGAATGGCTGGCAGAAGTCAGGTGCTTGGACCCTTAAGTGTACAGCACTGGAAGAGCAATTCGGACCTCATCTGCCTAATGGGAAAAGCGCTTCTCATGTGCTGGGTCACTGTCGTCCACTAGTTCTGTAGGCAGAGGGGGCAGGCGGCTTATGGCTGGGTGCTGCTCACTGGCCACCTGGAATAGGGCAAGGCAGAGATCTTGGAGAAAGTACCAATTTCCCTGGTTAGTGCCACAGTATTCTGACTACCCCTTCATCTAATGCCTGTTAAGTATCAAAGCATTTTCTTATTACTAAATCATTTTCTGCTATCTACTTGTGATGGGCATTGGGCAGTTTTATAGAATTATTTTTATATCAAAATGAGTCAAGAAAAATGTATTTTTGTTTTGTTTCTTTTTAAAATTATTATCTCCCTAGTATAGTGTTCTGCATAAAGACTAAATAAATATCTATTTCTAGAAAACTTCCTATAAAATTTTTCTATTCTACTGAAATGTTCTTTAAGCAAATAAAACCGTTTTTCTGTTCTTTCACTCTTTATTTTTTTAAAAATTCTTTATTGTTGAAAGTATTACATATGTCCCTTTTCTCCCCATTGTCCTCTCCCAGCCTGCCCCCACCCCCAAGCCCAGGCCTTCACCCCCCTCCCACCATTGTCTGTGTTCATTGATTATGCTTATATACACACAAGTTCTTTGGTTGATCTCTTATCCCCCTGCCTCCCATCCTCCCCTGGCTTCCCTCTGAGGTTTGATGGTCTGTTTGATGATTCTGTGTCTCTGGCTCTGTTTTTATTGATCAATTTATGCTGTTCATTATATTCCACAAATGAATGAGATCATGTGATATTTATCTTTTTCTGAGTGGCTTATTTTGCTTAACATAATGCTGTTGCAAATGGTAAAAGTTCTTTCTTTTTTACAGCAGTGTAGTATTCCATTGTGTAGATGTACCACAGTTTTTTAACCCATCAGCTGATGGGTCCTTAGGCTGCTTGAAAATCTTAGAAGTTATAAATTGTGCTGCTATGAACATAGGAATGCATATGTTTTTTCTGATTGGTGTTTCTGATTTCTTGGGATATAATCCTTGGAGTGGGATACCGGGTCAAATGGAAGTTCCATTTTTAATTTTTTGAGGAAACTCTATACTGTCTTCCACAGTGGCTGCACCAGTCTGCATTCCCACCAGCAGTGCACGAGGGTTCCCTTTTCTCCACATCCTCTTCAGTACTTGTCCTTTGTTGATTTGTTGATGATAGCCATTCTGATAGTTGTGAGATGGTATCTCATTGTCATTTTGATTTGCATCTCTCAAAGGATTAGTGACTTTGAGCATGTTTTCATATGTCTCTTGGTCTTCTGTATTTCCACTTTCGAAAAGTGTCTATTTAGGTCCTTGAACCATTTTTTGATTGGATTGTTTATCTTCCTTTTGTTAAGTTGTATGAGTTCCCTATAAATTTTGGAAATTAAACCCTTATTTGATGTCTCATTAGCAAATATGTTCTCCCATGCAGTGGGATTTCTTGTTATTTTGTTGATGGTTTCTTTTGCTGTGCAGAAGCTTTTTATTTTGATATTTGTTCATTTTCTCCTTAGTTTCCATTGTCCTAGGAGCTGTGTCAGCAAACACTGCTACAAGCTATACCTGATATTTTGCTGCCTATGTATCCTTCTAAGATTTTTATGGTTTCCTGTCTTATGTTTAAGTCTTTTATCCATTTCGAATTTATTTTTGTGTATGGTGTAAGTTGGTGGTCAAGTTTCATTTTTTTGCTAGTATCTGTCCAATTTTCCCAACACCATTTATTGAAGAGGCTGTCTTGCCTCCATTGTATGCTCTTACCTCCTTTGTCAAATATCAATTGAGCATACTGGTTTGGGTCGATTTCTGGTATTTTCTGTCCTGTTCCATTGGTCTGTGTGTCTGTTTTTGCACCAGTAGCAAGGCAGTTTTGAGAACAGTGGCTTTGTAATACAGCTTGATATCTGGTATTGTGATCCTGTCAACTTTGTTCTTTTTTTCTTAGGATTGCTTTGGCTATTCAGCGTCTTTTTTATTCCATATAAATTTTTGGAGAGTTTGTTCTAGGTCTGTGAAATATGCCATTGGTATTTTAATGGAGACTTCATTGAATCTATAGATTGCTTTGGATAGTATGGACATTTTAATGATGTTATTTCTACCAATCCATGAACACGGTATATTCTTCCACTTGTTTATATCTTCCTCTCTCTCTTTTTTCAATGTCCTGTAGTTTTCTGAGTACAGGTCTTTTACTTCCTTAGTTAAGTTTATTCCTAGGTATCTTAATTTTTTGTTGTTGCAATGGTAATGGGATTTTTTTTAAGTTTCTCTTTCTGTGAGTTCATTATTGGTGTATTAAAATGCCATAGATTTCTGGGCATTAATTTTGTATCCTGCTATGTTGCTGAATTCATTTATTAAATCTTGTAGTTTTTTGATGGAGTCTTCAAGGTTTTCTATGTACAATATCATGTCATCAGCAGTTTTACTTCTTTTCTAATTTGGATGTTTTTTATTTCTTCTTGTTGTTGATTGCTATGGCTAGCACTTTCAGTACTATGTCGAACAGGAGTGGTGAAAGTGAGCATCCCTGTCTCATTCCTGTTCTTAGGAGAAATGGTTTTAGTTTTTTGCCCGTTGAGTATGATGTTGGCTGTAGGTATGTCATATAAGGCTTCTATTATGTTGAGGTGTGATCTCTCTATTCCCACTTTGCTGAGAGTTTTTATCAAAAAAGGGTGTTGGATTTTGTCAAATGCTTTTTCTGCATCAATTGATGTGATCATGTGATTTTTGTCTCTCAGTTTGTATATGTGATATATCACATTTATTGATTTGTGGATATTATACCAGCCTTGCATCTCCGGAATAAATTCCACTTGGTCATGGGATGTACTGTTGGATCTGATTTGCTAGAATTTTGTTGAGGGTTTTAGCATCTATGTTCATCAGGGATACTGGCCTGTAATTCTCTTTCATTGTGTTGTCTTTATCTGGTTTTGGTATTAGGGTAATGCTGGCCTCATAGAGCTTGGAAGTGCTCCTTCCTCTTGAATTTTTTGGAATAGTCTGAGGAGGGTAGGTTTTAGTTTTTCTTTGAATGTTTGGTAAAACTCCCCTCTAAAGCTGTCGACCCAGAGCTTTTGTTTGCTGCAAATTTTTTGATTACTGCTTCAATTTCCTCAGTAGTTATCAGCCTATTAAGATTATTTTATTTTTGCTGATTGAGTTTTGGAAGATCGTATTTTTCTAGGAATACTAGTATGTCCACTTCATCTAGGTTGTCCAGTTTGTTGGAATAGAGTTGTTCATAGTACTTTATTGCAATCCTTTGTAGTTCTGTGGGGTTGGTTGTTACTTCACCTCTTTCATTTCTGAATTTGTTTACTTGGGTCCTCTGTCTTTGCTTCTTGGTGAGCCTGGCTAGAAGCTCATCAATCTTGTTTATCCTTTCAAACAACCAGCTCTTGTTTCTATTGATTTTTGTTGTTGTTTCTGTGTCATTTATTTCCACTCTGATTTTATTATTATCTTCTTTCAGTTTTTAATTTGAAGATTATATATTTCACATTAATTGGAAAAGGATAATTAAATCCTAGCAAGTATTCTTGGTTAGTCTTGTATAAACAAAACAAAATATCTGGTGTTTGGTTAAGTGAGATTATGTGTGAAACGATTAGTTTAAGGACAAGGAAAACAAGGTCAAATTAGACCATGTGAAAACGACCACACACTGGAGGTTCAGAGGTGAGCTGAAGGAGTAAGACAAAGAATGCTCTTGTTCCACGAAGATTCCTTCTTCACCTCACTGCCACAGCCACTCTCCAATATTAATTTTCCCTTTAGATCCCAGAATCCCTTTACTTCTCAGACTTTTGCTTTCTCCAAACTCTAGAAAATAATGAGATAAATCTTCACGAAACCAAGAAACAAAGAGGATATAACATTATAATACTTTCAACAATAAAGATTTTTTAAAAATCATCATCAATATCAAACATGTCATCACAAAAAATTTTATTTAGAAAATGTAGTTGAAATGAAAATAAGAAAAACAAGAAGCCAGAACTGCATCTGACGAGGCTAAATATTAATAATAAAATAAAAAACAAACAAACAAAAAAGGGCAGTAAAGTTCTTGAACTTAATCCTGGGATGATCATTGACTTCATAGATCTTAATTGTTAGGAAACTTGAAATAAAGTATCTCCCTCTAAGGGTGTTCAAAATAGAATTAATAGTTTCAGACAAAGAATGCCTAGAAGATAACTAAGAAGCTAATTATGAATATAGAAGATAAAAGAAATAGAAAAAAATGTATGTACAAATGAGTGGAACAGCAAATCAATGTTTTCCTCTCTCTCTCTCACATCAATAAATAAAATTAATATTATTTTATTCTTACACATTGATATAATAACCGATTTGCCTAGTTCCACCAAAAGCCATTCTTGCGATGCCAGATTCATTTCTTTTGGGGGCCAATGAATTCACTTATTCAACTTTCTTAAAGTACTAAAAAAATGAATTAAAATTATTCTGAAGTGATATAGCTTGACATGCAAGTTAATACTTGAAAGATAACCAAAGATAAAAGGTTAAGGTGAAATCCCTAAGCAAATTTAAAGATTTAGTATTAAAATATTTTAAAAATCCATTTATAAAGAACTTTTTGCTTCAAGAATTATGAAACATTTGGCTATTGGAGAGATTTTGAGTTTCATTTTTGTATATTTCAAAGAAAAATAGACTGTTATTTTTCTGAATTCAAGTAAAATTCTGCTGAAGAGTATAGATTTATCCAGATGAGCTCTTGCCATTCCTTTGTGTTTGGTGATCCTTTGATAAATATGACACACAATAGCATTTACAGTAAGAGATGGAGGTTACTGCTAAGAGGCAAGGTGTTTAAATCTTCCATGTTAAAATCCTCCTAACAATTTCTCTTTGTCTAAAAGTAATAAAAGGAATTAGAATCTTTAATCACACCTATGATTTAAATAGTGTCTGATAGCTTAAGAGAGATCTTGAATTGGAATTCATGTGTTATACAAAATGTACCTACTTTTGGGACTTGGGGTTCTCAACCCAGAGCTACTTACTCCCTGAAGAGAATGGGCAGGTTATAAGGGTGTTCTGTCCCACTTGCAGGCAATGCTTGGCTGGTTTCCCTGCTACTAGCAAACACCTGGAGTAGAGCTGCTTCCACTCCTGATGCTCTGGGGCACTATGTCTTTGCATGCCATACTGGGATACTGCATGTCTTGCTTACCTGCAGCTACTCCCAAACAGTAGTAGATAAGAGATGGGCTGAAAGTTCCACTATCTTATATAATAAAAGCCTAATATGCTAAGTGTCTGGTCGTCTGGTCGGCCATTCAACCAATCAAAGTGTAATATGCTAATGATATGCTAAGGCCGCTCAACTGCTCACCATGATGTGCACTGACCACCAGGAGGCAGACAGTCGACTCTACCAGCCGCTATGACGTGCATTGACCACCAGGGGGCAGACACTCCGATCAGTAGGTTAGCTTGCTGTTGGGCTCTGGCCGACTGGGACTGAGAGAGACAGGCTGGACACTCCCTAGAGCCCTCCCACAGTCCCTCCCTGGCCCCGATCATGCACTGGTGGGGTCCCTTGGCCTGGCCTGCACCCTCTAGCAATCTGGGCTGAGGTACCCCCTCCCCCAAGTGCACAAATTTCATGCACCAGGCCTCTAGTAATCTATAACTTCCCAGAAGTTGAAGGACTTTCAACAATGAATGTTGAAAGAGCGAATTCAGTAGCCACTAAAAGAAATAGATGTGTGGCCAATCTTTTTTTTCCCGAGCAAGCCTATACTGGGTTATTGTGCTCTGGGACCATGAAGATATACTCTATTGCTTTTTCATTCTTTGGAGATTTTCCTTCACATTAATTTATTGGACCATCTAGGTTCATGATACTTTAATGCCAAAAGTTTTAAAGTGAGGGATTTCCACCTAGCAACATAGTTTTCATCCTAGAAATTAATTCATAGGAGAAATGTTATTTACTCGTGCATATGGAAACCTCTCATACCCAAAATGATTCAAGACAACCACTTGTGAACATTTACGGTACCTTGCCAGTAACTTTGTTAGAATCACACTAACTTTATAAACAAGATAATTAATTGACCATGATTCTCAAAGAGTTGAAAAGACTCTATTTCAACCTATACTTAAAAAGAAAAATCTGGGTTCTGGGTATTTGGGTGTGCTTTTTACTATATAATTTTTTTTTCATTTTTTATGTCTTGAATATTTCATAAATTTCAATAATAATAAAAAACTATACCTCACTATGTTGGTAAAAATAAAAAACATTAATAGTAGCCAGTTTGAGCAAAAGTTGGCAAATATATTAGGACGCCAGAATGCTTATACATACTTTAGTAGGTCTATAAATTGGTTCAAGCTTCCAAATTGGAATTTAAAAAGATGTCCATATTTGAAATGTGAAAGATAAAATAATACAGCTTTTGGAAGCTAACATGGTCTTCATGACCTTGAAATGGGGAAGATTTTTCTTAAATGAGACACAGAAAGCATTAATCTTAAAAGACAAGAAAAGGAACGAATTGTTCACCAAAGGACACCATTAAGAGAGTGAAAAGGGAAGCTATAGTATAAAAGATCATATTGCAACACACATATCTGATAAAGTGCTCACATCTTGAATAGCAAAAGAACTCTGACCAATTAGTTAAAAGCTTTGACGGGTAACCCTACAGGAGGACGTACAAGACAAACAGGCACTTTACAAAAGAGGATGTCCAAACGGCTAGAAAACATGCTCAGAGAACTGAAATACAAAGAGATACCACTGTATACTCAGTAGAACGGCAAATATTAAAAATACTGATAACACCGAGTGTTGGTGAGGCTAGGAAGCACTTGGAACTCTAATACACTGCTGGTGCGAGTGCATATTGATTCAACTGCTTTAAAAATACAATTCCACACAATAAAAATGCATACATATTTGAACCAAAGATCCTTATTGTTGCATGAAATGAAGTGAAAGAAATCAGGCAAAACAGAATACATAAGAACAAATTCCAAATATTTTTATAGAGAGAGAGCTAATTGGGTGAAGGGTGGTTGCCTTAGGAAAGCGGGAGGGAAAAGTGGCTGGGCAGGGCACAAAGCCGAGGGAGGACTTCTGCAATCTTCCCAATGTTTTCCGTCTGGACCTGGCCAGCAGTTACACAGGTGGGAACACTCTGTAAAAATTCATCAATCTGTATATTCTATTCGTGCTTTTTCCTATGTGCTAATTCTTCAACATGAAGGTAAGAAAAAGAGAAAGTATCCATGCCAATAGCTTGAAGTTCCTGAAAGAGATTCTCTCAATATGATTGTATTCACCCACAAGTGACACTTCTTCCTGCTTCTCAGTGTGCACTACCATCTAGTAAATTTGGCCATGTCACACCTGTGTTATTTAAGATGTTCTCTCACTACCATTTCTGCATTACTGAACTTCTCTTTTTCCTTCGAGTGGTGGAATATAACTCTGAGAGCATCAAAGCATCATTTTGCATGGGAATTTTAATCTGCATAATTTGTCTTTTTAAACCAAGGATAATTTCTTCTATTTTCAAAAATTATCTCTCTTCCATCACCTACAGTATTTCTGTTCTGTTTATTTGAAAGAGGAACCTATGGAATTTTCTTCCATGTCTTTCAATTTTTTCTCCCATATTTTCCAAACTGTCACATATTCTGGGACATACCCTGGACTGGTAGGAAATGATCATATTATTAACTTGTTCCTTTGTTTTGAACTGTATTATATACCTCTAAACATCATGTTAATCTCAGGTTACATATAGTTGATCAAAGGAATCCAAATAGTCTTCTGAATGAATTTATCAATGTCTTTGGAAACATCTGTATTTTCACTAAATTTTAAATTTTTTTTCACTCAAATAGTATTTAAGCATAGTGAAAGAATAAAGGAAAAATAATTTAGACAATGCTCTAAAGTGAGTCTGAGAAAAACTTTAAACTCTTCTTCAAATCTTACATAGTACACACATAAAGTAATTAAATTGGATTTTTAAAAAGTTAAGATCAAGTTCTGATTATGGCATTTAAAAATATTTTATTTAAGGATGATATTAGGGTTTAACATGCTTTAGATGTGTCATTTTCCTATGAATGCCTTTAAATCAGCTTTCTTAAAGAGGATTTTTTTTTAATGTCTGGCTTTAAACATTTTTTGGGTTTTGTTTCAATGAACATATTTATGGGAAAACAGCCAAGAAAATGTGCCATTTGGGAAGGAGGGGAAAACATTTTGTTTCCTTTTTTTCTTGGGATATTTCTGTTTACGAAGGGAATGTAGGTTGCCATCAAACTTCCAAATCTGAACAGTAGAGGTGACTTTGTCAGCATTACTTTGTTCCTAAAGTCAGTAACTTTCCAAAACAGTGCAATTGCCACATGACCTCTTTAGTTACTAGTACATTTAGACACTTTAACAAAAGCCTTAAGTTGTATCACTTCATTTTAATGTATTATTCGCCCAAGGTGAGTTTATTTATAAGTAAGGATTAATGGTGTAAAGTTAGTCCACTGTCGAGCTGCTTTAACAACACTGAGAAATTATTTTCATAGCCACTAATTAAAAACAAAATGCAGCACCAGAATCCATCTAGTATTTGCTTTGCTTCAGCACTGCAGAACCATAGTTGTGAGAATGTCATTGGAAATAATTTATTTCAATCCTCACCCCTGAGGATATGTTCTTACTGATTTTTTAGAGAGAGAGGTCTAGGGAGGGAGGGAGAGAGAGAGAGAGAGAGAGAGAGAGAGAGAGAGAGAGGGAGAGAGAGAGAGAAACATCAATTGGTCGCCTCCCACATGTGCACCCCCTCCCCCCCGGGCGGGGGGAATAAAACCAGCAATCTAGGTATGTGCCCAGAGCAGGAATCTAACCGGCAACCTGGCAACATTTTGGTGCATGGGGAGATGCTCCAACCAACTGACCCGGCCAGGGCAGAAATGATTTATTTCATAACATGACAAATTTTCACACTTATGCTTCTCACTTAAAATTTCATAGTTAAATAGCTAGAGAAAAGTACGTTTATTTTATCTAATCCTTCAGTAACAGACTTACAATATAGGTGAATCACTGACCTGTAGAGAGGCCATATAGCATAGAGGTTAAAAACAGAAACTTAAGATCCAGTGTGCTTATGGGCACCCCACCAACTGCCTACTCATGTAATCTTGGCCTAGTTCATTTCAAGGAGCCTCAGTTTCATTATGTGCGAAATGAGAATGACAACAGTACCTAACTCACAGGCTTATGGAGATAAATGAGTTAATACAGAGACTGCCATATAGTAAATATTAAATAAAATTTAGATAACTACTTACTCTTAATAGTGAGGAGACAATAGAGAACGTTTGAAGATGTTACATTAGTAGAGCTATAAGTGTATCACATAAAGTTATAAGTCATTTTCCAAAAGAACTATAAGTAGAAATTGCTAATCATAGCAGCAAGGAGAATAAGAGGAAAAAATACATCCCTATTTTTCCTTAAACCCAATAAAAATAGGATAAAGAATATAATAAAGATAGGTGCATACATTAGTTAAATACAGAACCATTCTGTATTCTCATTGCACTCTAGCAGTTCCCTTTATGAATTCGAACATTTCCTATGTCCTGTCTTCCAAAGACTGAACATACACACACCATCACATGAAGCTGAAGAATCTGTAAACCCCAAAAAGAAACATAAAGGGCACCAGATGAAACAAATTCCTATATTTTTCACATTGTTGTAAATTTGCATTGGGTTGTATAAAAATTCCTCAGCTTCAACTTCCAGTTCACTAAGCTGATACTTAGACCTGTTCTTTCTATTATTTATCCCAATACTAAGATTTTGTTTTATTTAACCTGATAATTGAGTCACTTTCCCAGCAGCCCTTCAGCTACATCTTCCCTCATTTATCAAATACTAATGATAATAGATTTCTTTTGCTTCTCATATGAACTCACATTCCCAAAAGGTTAAATCTTTGGGTGTTGAATGTGATGCCTGTCTCCTGAGCCTATGTTGATTTTCCTAAAATTCTTGGTTATCAGTTTGTGTTGGTGGATAAGAATCTAGATTCCTAGTTATTGCTAGCTGTACTATATGTCCTCAGTGCAAGTGACAACCTTTTCCTTCTTGGTTTGAGAAGAAACTCTGATTGAGCTCTGCATGTCCCCAGGCCAGTTCATGTAGGTAACTGATCTTTTGGATGCACTCACTCCTCTTGTAAGGCCACCCAAGCCCACTTCTCTGGCATCAGATCCACCTCTGAGACTCTCTCCATCAGAGTGAGAGCCCCAAACTTGTGGCTTCTGCCTGGGTTTAAACGGCAGATTAGGCTGCTTTGAGAGCAAGGTGCTGATGGCATTTTTCTACCACCTGGAATTAAATAACTGCCCCGCCAGACAGAGTCCATCTTTCCCAGTTTGCCACTGTCCCTAATCTTCAGTTTACAAATGTCATGCTTTATATATTGCTTAAATTCCAAGATAAATTAAATAAGCAAATAGAAACCCTTAATAAGAGGTATACACATTGTTCATGAATTAGATAGAAGTCTTAATATTGCAGAAGTCTTTATATACTTAATGTTTTTCTAATCTAAATTCAAGCATTATTTTTGGTTGGAATTGACATACTGATTCTAAAGTGTTCACAGAAATTGACATACTGATTCTAAAGTGTTCACAGGTCTAAGAAGAGCTGAGACCGTTTTGACCAACAAAGCTGGAGGATTTATTCTACTAGATATCAAGACAATACTTAGAAGCTAATATAATTTAGATAGCGTGGTTCTAGAAAAGAGATGGACAAATCAACCAACAGAAAAGAAAAAAAAAAAGAATTTGGAAACAAGGACACAGTTCCATAAATTCTTAATTTATGAGAAGGCAACACCGCAGAGCACTGAAACAACTGTCATTTCAATCAATGGTGATGGTTCAATGTTATATCCTTATGAAAAACATAAAATCGGAATCTTACATTACTCCATACACAAACATCAATTCTGGGGAGACTGTAGATCTAAATGTGAAAGGCAAACAATAAAGCTTCTAGAACATAACAAAAAATTTCTTTATGGCCTTGGGCTTGAGAATGTTCTCTTAAATAGGACATTGAATGTATTAACCATAAAGGAAAAAATGATAAGTTGAACTACACTAAATTAGCAAATTCTGTTCAAGAAAGACACCATTAAGGGAGTGATAAGGCAAGGTACAGAATGAGAGAAGATACTTGCAGCAGATATATTTGACAAAGGTCTCATGTAAAACAATAAAAAACTCATATAAATCAATAAAAAGAACAGATAGCTCAATACAAAACTAGACAAGACACTTAAACAGGCATTTTATAAAAAAGATTATCAAAATGGCCAATAAAATATAAGAAGACATTCAATCTCATTAGCAATTAGAGAAATGTAAATTAAAACCACCATAAGATACCACAACATACCCACTAGAATAGACAAAATGGAAAAGACGGACAATACCAAGTGTTGGCAATAATGTGGAGAAAAAACAATACATTGCCGGTGGAAGTGGAAACCAACACAGCTGTAGACAACTGTCGGTATCTTCTAAGATTAAACATGTATAAAGTTACTCTACCTTTCACTTTACTTTTTTTTTTTTTAAATATATTTTTTATTGATTTTTCACAGAGAGGAAGGGAGAGGGATAGAGAGCCAGAAACATCGATGAGAGAGAAACATCAACCAGCTGCCTTCTGCACACCCCCCACCAGGGGATGTGCCCGCAACCAAGGCACATGCCCTTGACCGGAATTGAACCAGGGACCCTCCAGTCCGCAGGCCGACGCTCTACCCACTGAGCCAAACCGGTTTCGGCTCACTTTACTTTTTTATTGTGTGTCCTCTGTAAACACTGATTTTTTCATATCTATGCATAAAAATGTAACATTATGTTTTAGGTAGTTAATTCAAATATTTAATAGCTTAAACATTTCATCCTTATTCTTGAAAACAGGCAAAAAACTGATTCCTATTGTCAAATACAAAGTATAACCATCTGTTGCAGCTAACAATAAAGCTTCCAGAAATTATATGCATGGTAATACTAAATTTTACACATAATTTCTAAATCGTGTTTAATTGCTTTTAAATGAGGAAAGTGATCTTATAAAATTTTTTCTGCATTCAATAAATACTTATTAAGTACCTTCAGAGTGCCAGAATCTTTACCACCCCCTCTCTAGCCTACACTCTAGCTGAGGACCATAGAGAGTGAGCAAAGCAAAAGAAGTAAAATATATCCATGTTAGATAGGGATGAGTGTTAACAAGACATTTAAGACAAGGCAGCAGTAGACGAAGTGTTAGAGTGGCTGCGTGGCATTTATAGATGAGTGGCCACGGCAGGCCTCCCTGAGAAGGTGACATGGCCCCAGGTGAAGCATGCCAATATCTGGGAGAAGAATGTTCTACGCAGGCTAAATTCCAAGTTGCAAAGGCCGGGTAAAATGTCCTTAATTTCTGTATAAGGAAGCTGCCTTAATCATTCGAATCTTGTCTTCTGGTTACCCACTTTTTTTTTTTTTTCCCTGTACTGCGATTCCAGATGTTGCAAGTTTTGAAGCATTATACATTTTAGTTCTTACTTAGCAGCTATGATCTAGTTACTTTGTAAAAGCTTTCTTAAACTGACTTACTGAAATCAAATATAATCTACCCCAAAAGTCCTGACTCAAGTCTCTAGAGAAGGCTCTATAAACAGTGCTGAGTCACTGAACTGAAAGTCAGGAGACGTGGGCTCCGGTCCCATCTCTTATGCTCACTTGGTGTGAGACTTTGGTCTCTATCTTTTTCAGACCTTAGTTTCCTCATTCATGAAATGAGACAGGTGCCTCGATTTGGAGATTGTAAGTCCATGTTTTGTTAGGTTAATAAGGTATTTTGAATAACTTTAGATTGAGGTGGATGCACTCTCTAGGTTAACTCTCTATTTTGCCACAGTTAATATCAAAACTTACTACCTTATACCCTTCTTAGTTATCTGCATGACTCCTGACCAAACGACTTTTATGGAGCCTCACAGCAATCAGGGCATGATGCAGAGACTCTGCCCTATTTATTTAAACTCTCTCACAACTTAGAAGATTGCCCTCATTCATTCATCTTCGCTGTAACACGAACCATCAAAATTTCCACTCACTGGGATGAAAATAGGGAAACGTACACGTGAAAAATAATAATGAGCTTCATATTTCCTCCTTGTGAAAAGGTAAAGACTGTCATATCTGGACAGAGATATACCTGGGACAGTTTGCAAGCAGCTGCCTTTTATGTAACTAAGACAGGTAAGGTGTCTGGAAGAGTCTTCATGGAATAAAAGCCTAATTCCTTGAACAGTCTACAGAGCTTATTTTTCCTGCCAAACAACAACAGCAACAACAAAACCCAAACCCTCCATCTTAATTCTTTAATACAAATTGAATACACAGTTGCCAGTAGATTATATGTAAGCTCTTTGAAGGTAGGACCTATTCCTTAGTTGTCTTTGTATCTCAATGACAATACCACACACGTAATACACACTCAACACATGCTTGTAGGTTGACTTACAGTAATAATTTTTTCTGCTACTATTTTTAAGTCCTCTGTGGCATCATACTCTCTCTTGCTTTTAGATCTCAAAGTGGTATTTATTGCCTCCAAAAGGCAGTAATTTTCTCCTTCTTTTTCATATCTCCACCTGGTAACTCCGTAGACACCTGGAATCCAAAAAACAAACAAACAAACAAAAAAAACAAAAAAAAACAACAACCAAAAAACCTAGGTTGGGTGCATTCCTCTCTCTCTTAAATCTATATTGCATAATTATGGTCATTATTTCCACTAGATTCTAAATCTTGTGAGTGCAGAAAATAAGCCTATTCCATCCCTTGCAGTAAACCCAGAATCCAGAACAGCCTTGATACAGAATAGGTACTAGAGTGTGTTTGCTAAATCCATGTTATAGAAAGAAGAAATCCTCGGATGCAGCTGGTCAGAGAGGAAAGCTGGCAAAGAGGTGATAAGAGGTAACAAAGACTCAACAGTATTTATCAAGAAAGATAAAAAAATCTTAAAAAAATCACTTGAAACTAGTTACAAAATAATTACTGAAAAATTAAACTGAAGAATCCACATGGGTCATAATCCTCAGCATTGGTGTTTTTGTTGTTGTTGTTTGTTTTTTTCTATGAATGGTTCCAAATAGGTAGGAACAAAATGCCCTTAGTTCAAGCAAGCATACTTCTTTCAGAGTCAGTAAAAGGCATTAGAAAATATAAATTAATGGTTATCGAGGAGCACTTACATATGGCAAATACAGCATCAGATGATGACAATATACAATGGTTATATTCACGTTCATAATGTATTGATTTCAAAGATTATAATGCACAAATGCTATCTGGTAATATTTGTTACTTTATAAAATATAAAGAAATAGAGTTGTGAAGGATGTCAGGAGGGTCAAATTCCAAAAATTAATACAAGGCATATGCAGTCTCCGTAAATGACTTACTACATTAAGAAGTGACTCAGACTTAATATTATTTAAACTGAGTTGCAAAAGTTTAAATTCCTAAAGTTAGATTTCTAAATTCCTCAGGCAAAATTTATCTTGCTGGGGGGTTATTAAATCAATTAACCTTGCAAAGGGAAGGTTAAAGGACTTCTGTAGGCTGCATTCTCACAGCAGAGAGAGAACAGGCAGCAGCCGAGTGAACTGCTGGGAGGGTTCAGGAAAGGCTCGCGCTAGCAGATGATCAGCTCTGCTCTTGCTAAAATTTGGCAAAGAAATACACTGTGGTTTCTTCAGATGACAGCATCATAATTCATTGAGCTCTCCCCTACCTTTTCACAAAAAGGCCAAAACCCCACAGGAAATGTGAGCACTGACATTTTCTACCCAGGATCACAAACTGACTCTTTTGCCAGAAATTGAAAACAATATAGCTAAAACAGTAAATACGCCGTGATGTGTTGAAAGAAATAGGCTGCTGGACTGGCCAGTGACACAATCCATCATTTCTCTTTTAACTTCTAATGGAGAGAAAGGTAAAAAATAAAATAAAATAAAATATATTTGGATTGGCAGACTTCCATGCAAGTACAATGAAAACCAAATAATGTTAAAGAATTCCTTTGCATTAATTTACAGATTATGCTCCCAAAGATTTACACTGAACCTTGTCCCTTTAATGGCGAGTTTGATTACACATTTCTAGCTGATTTCCAGGCAGTTAAAAGCTAGCTTAAGGGCCATCTAGGAGGCATGATTTCTTTTCTTTTCACAAAATGCTAAAGCTTCTTTATCATTCTGTATTCAGTCATGAACTCAGCTGCACAAGCCAAACGTAAAGATTTTATGGGGCCATCCATCACTGGAATTCGTGAACAGGAATACAAGTCTCCTCATGCAGACACAAAGGCACATTTCCATTTTTATGAATGAAAAGGAGCCTTGCATAAACATTCTTTATTTAAAGTTTTAAATGAAGGAAGCTGCAAAACAAAATGTGGGCATTTTGTTTTATATGTCAATATCTTGTAAGAGTGGCAAAGTAAGGAATCTGGCTCCCACGATTCCCAAGGCAGCAGTATCTCCTTTGCATTAAGTACATAAATGAGATTTATGGCCACTGACCTAATCTTAGATGCCAAAACGTACAGCAGGAACAGCTTTCTGAAAAACTTAATTTAAAATTATGGTGTTAACAAAAGCACTTTAGGAAGCAGATAAGACCCCCAGCGCACAGGCACACACGCATCTGAGAGCCATGGCTGCAGACAGGAGCCATGGCTATTTGCATAAAGCTTAGAAGGCATTTCAGAGATCATTCACATCTACAGGTTTTACTGTTTCTCCCTACCACCTTGAAGTTTATGAATTCCTAAATAAATACCTATTCTCAGAAGTTGATTTCCATCACTAATGGTCATTTAACACCAGATATTCAGAGATTTAGGTTTTGGGGAGGCTTAGAATAAAAACTTAAATAAACATGATAGTTCATTTTATGACATTTAAATCAGTTTCCTTACTAAGTACTAACTACATTAGCACTTCGGAGAGAAAAAAGGGTTGAGGAGCTGCACTTATAACACTTTCTTCTCTGAATGAGAGAAAGGAGCTAGGATGCCACTAATCCACTGGTAACCACTTGGAGAGAGTTTCCTGAGCACACTGAGTTTTGACCTTAAAAAGAAAGGAAGAGGGTGGGGGTGGGGGCAATGGGGGGGATAAGGACACATATGTAATACCTTAATCAATAAAGAAAAAAAATAAAAGTTTGGAAGGCTAAAAAAAAAAAAAAAGAAAAAGGAAGAAAAAAACAGAAAAGAAAGAAAACAGTACATGAAACCTATAATGACAGATGCCAAATCAACACTTTCCTTAAATAGTCCCATAAAACAGAGTTTCTGGAAAGAATAACATCCTGCAGAACAAAATGTCAAGTTAAAGAAACACATTATTTCCTTTCTTATTGGATTTTTAACAAGTGAACTATGCACAGTTAGAGGAGGTCAAGATATAGCAACAAATGTTTTTCAAATGATTTCAAAAGCTTTTGCTCTTAAGTACAGATTTGAAACACTAAAGTGTATATTGCAGGTATACGGAAATATAGAATCCCTGCAATGGGTAAGTCATGCAAATTTGTAACAAGTAACAAGACTAAAAATATTTTGATATTAAAATGCAGGATTAAAAAGAATACTAGGTTCTCTCAGTTATCTGATCATTCAATTCTAAATTCCCATTTTAGTTTAATTTAGGTTGACCCAAAATAAGGGTCTAGAATAAGAACTTGGATGTAGGTCATTTATCTGGAAGGAGAATCTCAGGAAGCAGAGTGAGGAGCCATGGGGAGTGAGACAGGAAGCAAAAGCCAGTTATGCTACTGAGTTGGTTAATGGTCTGGGCAACCAAGGATCAATTCTACTGGGGATTCTCAGAGGAGCTCTGTAGAATGTGCCTCAGAATTGCTCATCTGAAGGATGTCAGGATGGTGCATTTATTCACAGTATCCCGTCTCCTATTAGTTGAGGGTTGCTGCAGGTGGCAGTAACGCCCTCACCCTTGCAGGCTTCCCTGGCACAAGGCTGAGTAAGCTTCCTTGGCTTCAGAGAAAGCCCCGAGGCAGAAGAATGGAGCGATGCACAGCTGAGTTTGTTAGAACTTTGTCAGTGTGCCCAGAACGGTTGGGCAGGCACTGGTGCAGCTGGGATCAGAGGTGGGATGACAGCGGGGGATGAACGCACGGAAACCTCGTGCCTCAGAGGCCAGGCCACTACAAACATTACTGCTACATTACTTGGAATCAGTTCACAGCATGGAAATTACTAGTAGTACTAGTAAGACTCTTCAAAAATCTAAAGTTTTTACATTTTAAAATACATTATTATTCCTAAGTTTAAAAAATAACTGAATACAATCTAATTTATAAAAATAATGTGTTCACATAACCAATACAATTTTCTTTCCAATTAACATTTTTTTTTTGATATGTGAGTATGTGTGTACTTTCAGAAGAAATTAATGTTTAGATTAGGAAAACAAATACATTTAAAGTATAAAGAAAAAAGAGAAGCAGTCAATGATAAGAGAAAGAAAAACTATCATCTAAATAGGTATTCATGACAACTAATTCTCACACTGTTTCTGCACTACATTATACATTACTTAAATAAAAAATAATATAATTTGATCTGTTTTATTATTTTTTTCTGAATAAAGAACAATCTGGTTTGGATTAATTTCACATTTTTCAACTGGTTATTTTGTCATCATGAACAAACACATTGTCTTAATTGTATTTTTAAAAAGGCCATATATCATTGTGGTTACAATTGCTCAGGCCTTGGGGTCAGATGCCTATGTTTGAATTCCCACGCTAAAACTTCTCAGAGGTGCAAAATGGCGAAAATGACAGTACTTACTAACATATTCAGTAATTGATACTTTAGCTCAAATTATATAATATATATGAAGCCCTCAGAGAAGTATCAACCTCACAACTGCTCAGTAACATTAGTGATCATTATTAATGTTGTTAACATCCTGAAAAATTAGGTTAAAAAGTCATAATAGCAAGTTTGTAAATACGTGTGTACTCATATGCAATAATGCAGCAAAGCAATGAAGGAGAAAAAGAGTACATAACTGAGTAAAATAAAAATTCAGTTTTGTACAAGAGATTTCCAGATGGGAGGTGAAGTTTCATTTTGGTGTTGCTCCTCTGTTCCATCAAGGATGTTATCTTCATTACAGTTCACCTCACATGAGCAGCTACCCATAAACAGCTTGTCTGAGGATGCCAAATGCTAAGAAGAAAGATTAGTGAGCAGAATAAAAAATGATGAATCAGGAAGCTACAAAAAAAAAAAAAAAGAAAAGAAAAGAAAAGAAAAATCCCCAGCAGAAATTGGATAATAAGGGCAATTTACACTTACTCAAGATAATACTAAAAGGAAATGCAACAAGTTTATCCATCAATAGGAAAACTCAATATCTGAGAAAGGAAAACAAGATGATACTGGTGACACAATGTGATCAATGACCAAAAGTGTTACACTGTAATAGCAAAGAGTTAGGTCGTGAATTGATCAAAGAAAAGGAAAAAAATATCATGTAGCTATTAAATGCAGAAGAGACAAAGTGAAAAAGCATCAATTAAAATTTTTTTTTAATTAAAAATTCCAATAGGAAAATATACTGGTTATGTAGTAGCATAGAAAGTCATATATTAGCTCCATTAAAAATATAATAATACTTTGATACTAAAACTAATAAAATTATCTAATGAAGGACAATTTTATTATATATATTAGTATATCTATAATAATAAAAGGGTAATATGCTAATTAGACTGGACGTCATTCCGGACGTCCTTCTGGACGAAGCCGGGGCCAGAGGGAAGCCCGGATCCCGGGTGCCAGAGGGAAGCCAGTGCTGGGAGCCAGGGGAAGGAAGGCCTACTCTTGCACAAATTTCGTGTATCAGGCCTCTAGTGAATTAATAAACTTAAAGCACTGGGCATATCTGTAAGAAACCAAATATGTGTTCAATCTGGGTTATATTTGTTATTGCATACTAGAAGCCCGTTGCACGAAGTTTCGTGCAATAGACCTTCCTTCACCTGGCTGCTGGCACCAGTTTTCCGCCAGCAGCAGTTTTCCTCTGGCCACCGGGCAATCAGAGTGCCTTCTGCAAGCGCGATCGGCCACCCCAAGAGGAACTCCGATCGGGAGGCGCTCCGATCGTGGGTGGCCAGAGGAAAACTGCTGCTGGCGGAAAACTGGTGCTGGCAGCCACGCAATCGGCCACCCAGAGTTCCGCCACAGGCGCCTTCCGCCGGCTCCATCGGTCCT
Source organism: Eptesicus fuscus (assembly GCF_027574615.1). NCBI lineage: Eukaryota > Metazoa > Chordata > Mammalia > Chiroptera > Vespertilionidae > Eptesicus > Eptesicus fuscus. The sequence continues at coordinate 71,335,677 of NC_072477.1, read as the reverse complement.
CCCGCAGTGCCGGCCGCTCATCCTGTCAGCCCAATTGGCCACCCCAAGTCCCGCCCCCAGCCTGCCGCCGGCCCAATCGTGGGCGTAGCGGAGTGATGGTTATTTGCATACTTCCCTTTTATTAAGTAGGATTAGTATAGTGGATCTAAATTACTGTAGGGATCTAATGAGCATCAAATAGGCCACAGATGCCCTTTTTTAATTTCTTAAAGTTCTCTAATTTTGAACTTAAAAGTGGAATGGAGGATACTTAGTTGAGATGCTATTTTTTAAAAGATGAAAATTGTCTAAGGTTATCATAAAGAACAATTTTCATCTATTAATCCTAATGAACTATTGAATTTGTGGTTTTATTTTAAATTTTTTATTTACTATTTTGTTTTTTATTGTTTTTAAAAAATTTTATTGTTGAAAGTAGTCCTCCTTTTTTCCCCATTAACCTCTTCCAGCCTGCTCCCATCCTTTCCCTCCCCCAGGCCCTCACCACCCCATTGTCAGTGTCCACGGGTCATGCACATATGCATACAAGTTCATTGGTTGATCTCTTCCCACCCACCCTCCTCTGCCTTCCCTCTGAGGTTCAACAGTCTGTTCATGCTTCTATGACTATGGGTCTATTTTTGATAATCAGTTTATTTGGTTCATTAGATTCCACATATGAGTGAGATCATGTGATACTTTCCTTTCTCTGACTGGCTTATTTCGCTCAGCATAATACTCTCCAGGTCCAACCATGCTGTTGCAAATGGTAAGAGTTCTTTCTTTTTTATTGCTGCATAGTATTCCATTGTGTAAATGTACCATCATTTTTTTAATTATTATTATTTTTTATTAAGGTATTATATGTGTATATATCTTACCATTGCCTCCCCCACCCCACTCCCATACATGCCCTCACCCCCCCAGAGTTTTGCGTCCATTGGTTATGTTTATATGCATGCATACAAGTCCTTCGGTTGATCTCTTATCTTCCCCACCTCTCCCTAACCTTCCTGCTGTAATTTGACAGACTGTTTGATGCTTTACTGCCTCTGTATCTATCTTTATGTTCAACAGTTTATAATGTTCTTTATTATCCATACTAGAGGCCCAGTGCACGATATTCGTGCAGGGGGTGTGTCCCTCAGCCCAGCCTGCACCCTCTCCAATCTGGGACCCCCTCGAGGGATGTTCGACTGCCCATTTAGGCCCAATCCCTAAACAGGCAGTCAGACATCCCTCTCACAATCCAGGACTGCTGGCTCCCAACCGCTCACCTGCCTGCCTGCCTGATTGCCCCTAACTGCTTCTGCCTGCCAGCCTGATCACCCCCTAATCACTCCCCTGCTAGCCTGATCGATGCCCACCTGCTCCCCTGCTGGCCTGATTGCCCCTAACTGCGCTCCCCTGCCAGGCTGGTCACCCCTAACTGTCCTCCCTTACAGGCCTGGTCACCCCTAACTGTCCTCCCCTGCTGGCCTGGTCACCCCTAACTGCCCTCCCTTGCCAGCCTGATCGCTCCTAACTGCCCTCCCCTGCTGGCCTGGTCCCTCCCAACTGCCCTCCCCTGCAGGCCTGGTTCTCCCCAAACTGCCCTCCCCTGCAGGCCTGGTTCCCCCCAACTTCCCTCCCCTGTAGGACTGGGTCCCCCCCCAACTGTCCTCCCCTGCAGGCCTGGTGACCCCCAACTGCCCTCCTCTGCCAGCCTGGTCACCCCTAACTGCCCTCTCCTGCCGGCCATCTTGTGGTGGCCATCTTGTGTCCACATGGGGGCAGCCATCTTTGACCACATGGGGCGGCCATCTTGTATGTTGGAGTGATGGTCAATTTGCATATTACTCTTTTATTAAGTAGGAAATGAGTGAGATCATGTGGTATTTTTCTTTCATTGACTGGCTTATTTCACTCAGCATAATGTTCTCCAATTCCATCTAGGTTGCTGCAAATGGTAAGAATTCCTTCTTTTATATGGCAGCATAGTATTCCATTGTGTAGATGTACCATAGTTTTCTGATCCAGACATCAGCTGATGGTCACCTCGGCTGTTTCAGATCTTAGCTATTATAAATTGTGCTGCTATGCACATAGGGGTGCATATATCCTTTCTTATTGGTGTTCCCAGTTTCTTAGGATATATTCCTAGGAGTGTGATTACTGGGTCAAATGGGAGTTCCATTTTCAGTTTTTTGAGGAAACTCCATACTCTTCTCCACAGTGGCTGCACCAGTCTGCATTCCCACCAGCAGTGCACGAGGGTTCCTTTTTCTCCGAATCCTCACCAACACTTGTTGTTTGTTGATTTGTTGATGATAGCCATTCTGACAGGTGTGAGATGGTACCGCATTGTTGTTTTGATTTGCATCTCTCGGATAATTAGTGACGTTGAGCATGTTTTCATGTGTCTCTTGGCCTTCCTTCTGTCTTCTTTTGAAAAGATTATATTTAGGTCCGTTGCCCATTTTTTTATTGGATCATTTATCTTCCTTTTATTAAGTTGTATAAGCTGCCTGTAGATGTTGGAGATTAAACCTTTATCAGTGATACCATTTGCAAATATGTTCTCCCATACAGTGGGCTTTCTTGTTGTTTTGTTGATAGTTTCTTTTGCTGTAAAAAAGCTTTTTATTTTGATGTAGTCCCATTTGTTTATTTTCTCTTTAGCTTCCATTGCCCTAGGGGCAGTATCGGTGAAGAAGTTCTTTTGGCATATGTCTGAGATTTTGCTGCCTGGGGATTCCTCTAGTATTTTTATGGTTTCCTGTCTTATGTTTAAGTCCTGTAACCATTTTGAGTTTATTTTTGTGTATGGTGTAAGTTGGTGATCTAGCTTCATTTTTTTGCATGTATCTGTCCAATTTTCCCAGCACCATTTATTGAAGAGACTGTCTTGACTCCATTGTATGTTCATGCCTCCTTTGTCAAATATTAATTGAGCATAGTGGTTTGGGTCAATATCTGGATTCTCTATTCTATTCCATTGATCTATATGTCTGTTCTTGTGCCAGTACCAGGCTGTTTTGAGAATAGTGGCTTTGTAATACAGCTTGAAATCTGGTATTGAGATCCCTCCTACTTTAGTCTTCTTTCTCAGGATTGCTGTGGCTATACGGGGTCTTTTTTTATTCCAGATGAATTTTTGGAGAGTTCTTTCAAGGTCTGTGAAATATGCCATTGGTATTTTAATGGGGAGTGCATTGAATCTATAGATTGCTTTGGGTAGTATGGACATTTTAATGATGTTGATTCTATCAATCCATGAACATGGTATGTTCTTCCATCTGTTTACGTCCTCCTCTATCTCTTTTTTCAGTGTCCTATAGTTTTCCACGTATAGGTCTTTAACCTCCTTAGTTAGGTTTATTCCTAGGTATCTTAATTTTTTTGGTGTGATGGTAAATGGGATTGCCTTTTTAGTCTCTCTTTCTGTAAGTTCACTATTGGTGTATAGAAAGGCCATAGATTTCTTGGCGTTAATTTTGTATCCTGCTACATTGCCGAATTCATTTATTAAGCCTATTAGTTTTTTGACGGAGTCTTTCGGATTTTTTATGTACAATATCATGTCGTCTGCAAATAAAGACAGCGTTACTTGTTCTTTTCCAATTTGGATGCCTTTTATTTCTTCTTCTTGTCTAATTGCAATGGCTAATACTTCCAGTACTATGTCAAACAGGAGTGGTGAGAGTGGGCATCCCTGTCTTGTTCTGTTCTTAGGGGAAATGTTTTTAGTTTTTGTCCATTGAGTATGATGTTTGCTGTGGGTTTATCATATATTGCTTTTATTATGTTGAGGTATGAGCCTTCTATTCCCACCTTGTTGAGAGTTCTTATCAAAAAAGGGTGTTGGATTTTCTGCATCAATTGATATGACTATGTAATTTTTATCTCTCAATTTGTTTATGTGATATATCATGTTTATTGATTTGCGGATATTGTACCATCGTTGCATTCCTGGGATAAATCCTACTTGGTCATGGTGTATGATCTTTCTGATGTACTGCTGGAGCCGATTTGCTAGAATTTTGTTGAGGATTTTGGCATCTATGTTCATGAGGGATATTGACCTGTAATTCTCTTTTATTGTGTTGTCTTTATCTGGTTTTGGTATTAGGGTGATGCTGGCTTCATAGAAGGAGCTTGGAAGTGTTCCTTCCTCTTGAGTTTTTTGGAATAGTCTGAGGAGGATAGGTTTTAGTTCTTCCTTGAATGTTTGGTAAAACTCTCCTGTGAAGCCGTCAGGCCCCGGGCTTTTGTTTGCCGGAAGCTTTTTGACTGACTGCTTCAATTTCGTCCATAGTTACTGGCCTATTGAGCTGTTTAGATTCTTCCTGATTGATTTTTGGAAGGTTATATTTTTCTAGGAATATGTCCATTTCCTCCAGGTTGTCCAGTTTGTTGGAATAGAGTTGTTTCGTAGTATTTTGTAACAATCCTTTGTATCTCAGTGGGTCTGTTGTTATCTCACCTCTTTCATTTCTGATTTGTTATTTGGGTCCTCTCTCTTTGCTTCTTGGTGAGCCTGGCTAGAGGTTCATCAATCTTGTTTATCTTTTCAAAGAGCCAGCTCTTGGTTTTGTTGATCTTTTGTATTGTTTCTTTGGTCTCTATGTCATTTATCTCCGCTCTGATCTTTGTTATTTCCTTCCTTCTGGTTACACTGGGCTTTTCTTGCTGCTCTTATTCTAACTCTTTGAGTTGTAGGGTTAGGTAATTTATTACCATTGTTTCTTGTTTTTTGCAATAGGCTTGTAGAGCTATGAACTTCCCTCTCAAGACTGCTTTTGCTGTGTCCCATAGATTTTGGATTGTTTTGTTTTCATTGTCATTTGTTGCCATGATGTTTTTTATTTCTTCCTTGATCTCTCTGGTGACCCAGGCCTTGTTTAATAGCATGCTGTTTAGTCTCCATGTGTTTGATTTCTTTGGATTGTATTTACTGTAGCTGATTTCCAGTTTTATGCCACTGTGATCTGAGAAGATGCTTGATATAATTTCTATCTTCTTGAATTTGAAGAGACTTTGCCTGTGACCCAGCATATGGTCTATCTTTGAAAATGACCCATGTGCACTTGAGAAGAATGTATATTCTGTGGCTTTGGGGTGAAATGTTCTGAAGATGTCAATTAATTCCATCTGGTCTAGTGAGTCATTTAGGATTGCTGTTTCTTTGCTGATTTTTTGTTTAGAGGATTTGTCCAATGGTGATAGTGGGGTATTAAAGTCTCCTACTATGATTGTATTGCTATTAATCTCTCCCTTGATATCCTCCAGGAGTTTTTTTATGTAGTTGGGTGCTCCTATATTGGGTGCATATATGTTTACCAGAATTATTTCTTCTTGTTGGATTCCTCCCTTTAGTATTATGAAGTGGCCTTCCTTATCTCTTGTTATGTCCTTCACTTTGAGATCTAACTTGTCAGATATAAGTATTGCTACCCCAGCTTTTTTTTCATTTCCATTTGCCTGAAAGATATTTTTCCATCCTTCAATTTCAATCTGTGTGAGTCTCTTGTTCTGAGGTGGGTCTCTTGTAGACAGCATATATATGGGTCATGTTTTTTTTATCTATTCAGCCACTCGATGTCTTTTGATTGGAGCATTTAGTCCGTTTACATTTAAAGTTATTACTGAAAGGTATTTGCTTGTAGTCATATCTATTTTTTGTGTCTGTATTCCTTCTTACCTGTTTATTTCTTCTTTTTACAGTATTCCCTTTAGTATTTCTTGCATTGCTGGTTTGGTGGTGATAAACTCCCTGAGCCTTTTTTTTGTCTTCGAAGCACCTGATTTCCCCTTCAATTTTGATTGATAGCCTTGCTGGATACAGTATTCTTGGATTCAGTCCTTTGCTTTGCAACACTTTGTATACCTCCTTCCATTCTCTTCTAGCTTGTTGTGTTTCTGTTGAGTAATCATTTGACAATCTGATGGGTGTTCCTTTGTAGGTAACTCTCTGTCTCTCTCTTGCCGCCTTTAAGATTCTCTCTTTATCATTTATATTTGCCATTGAAATTATGACATGTCTTGGTGTGGGTCTTTTGGGGTTGATCCTGCTTGGGACTCTCTGTACTTGTGTAACTTTTGTCTTTCCCATATCCGGGAAGTTTTCTGTCATTATTTCTTCAAATAGATTTTCTAATCCTTGCTGCTCTTCTTGTCCTTCTGGCAGCCCTATTATACCCATGTTACTTCGTTTCATGTTGCCCCGAAGCTCCCTTAGGCTTTCCTCCTGCTTTTTAATTTTTTTCTCCAATTGCTGTTCAGATTGAGCTTGTTTCTGTACCTGATCTTCTAACTCACTAATTCGGACCTCTGCTTCTTCTAGTCTACTGTTGAAACTTTCCATGGTGTTTTTGATTGTAGCTATATCACTTTTCATTTCTTCCTGATTCTTGCATAAGTTGTTGATTTTCTTGTCCATCCAATGTATAAATTCCATGACCATTACTCTGAACTCTTTTTCAGTCATGTTGCAAGCTTCAGTTTCACTAATTTCCTTTCTTGGCGACTCCTCATTTTCTTTCTTCTGTGAATTGTTTCGTCTCCCCATTCTATCACCAGAAAGCTCAAGCTTATGTACCATAATTTTTAATTCACTCATTTGCTGATGGGCACTTAGACTGTTTCCAATTCTTAGCTATTGTAAATTGTGCTGCTATGAACATAGGGGTGCATATATTCAATCTGATGAGTGTTTCAGGTTTCTTAGGATATATTTCTGGAAGTGGGATGATTAGGTCAAATGGGAATTCCATTTTTAATTTCTTGAGGAAAATCCATACTGTTTTCTACAGAGCTGCTCAAGTCTGCATTCCCACCAGCAGTGCACGAGGGTTCCCTTTTCTTCACAACCTCGCCAACAGTTGTCATTTGTTGATGATAGCCATTATGACAGGTGTGAAGTGATAGCTCATTATCATTTAACATCAAATCTTCTAAACTATGAACATGGGCTGTTTTTTCATTTGTGTCTTTAATTTTTTCAGCAATGTTTTGTAGTTCTCAGTGTATAAGTCTTGTATTTCCTTGGTTAAGTTTATTCCTAAATATTTGATTTTTTTCAAGGCTATTGTAAATGGGACTGTTTTCTTAATTTCCTTTTCAGATAGGTTTTTAAGTGTACAGAAATGCAGCTCAATTTTGTGCATTCATTTTGTATCTTGAAACTCTAAATTTGTTCATTAGTTCTAATATTTTGTGTGTGTGTGTGTTGTGTGTGTGTGTGTGTGTGTATAAGCCTTAAAGTTTTGGCATATAAGATCATGTCATGTCCAATAAAAAATTTACGTACTTCTTCCTTACTGATTTGAATGCCTTTTATTTCTTCTTCTTGTCTAATTGCTTTGACTAGGACTTCTAGTACTATGTTAAATAGAAGCAGTGAAATAGGGCCTCTTTCAATTGTTCCTAATCTTAGGGGGAAAGCTGTCAGTTTTTCACCATTGGGTATAATAATAGCTATGGGCTTTCACCTATGGTTTTTATTATGTTAAGTTCATTTCCTTCTATTCTTAGTTTGTTGAGTGTTTTCACCATGCAAGCATGTTGAATTTTGCCAAATACCTTTTCTACATCAATTGAGAAAAATCATGTGGTTTTTGTCCTTCGTTCTGTTATGTAGTGTGCTATGTTAATTTTCATATGCTGAACCATCATTGCATTCCATGAATAAATCTCAGTTGGTCCTAGTGTATAATTCTTTTAATGTATTGTTGAGTTTTGTTTGCTTATATTTTGAGAAGGTCTTTATTTCTCCTTCCTTTACCTTTTGCATGCTTAAAATTTACATAAATAAAATGCTGGTGTAAAAAACGATTTTAAGAAATTTTCAAATACTAAAAAAAAAAAAAAAAAAAAAAAAGAATAGTACTAGCAGACCCACATCAAAAGATAATAAAAGGATATTAAGTCTTAACATGAACACTATTAACTAGAGTTAAATAATTACTTATTTCTTGAGAACAAATATTACAGTGAAATGGACAAGCCAGAAATACACCATCAATGAGATTTGACAAATACATTATTATCATCCTAAAAGTTTCCTCATTTTTACTTTTGAAGGATATTTTTGTTAGGTACAGAATTCTAGGATGACAGTTATTTCCATAAAGCACTACCAAAGATGTGGTTCTGTTGTTCTGGCTTATTTTTTTTCTCTTGAAAAATTAGGTTTCATTCTAATAGTTGCTTCTTTGAAAATAGCCTCTTTCTAACACACTTTGGCTGTTTTGGGTTATCTTTGCCTTTTGTTTCCAGCAGTTTTATCAGCATATGCCTAAATATGGTTATCTTTTTACTTTGTGGTTTATAAGACTTCTTGACTCTGGTATCTTGGTGTGTTTCATCAATTTTGTAAAGTTCTCAGCTAATATCTTTTCAAATATTGCACTAAATATCCCAATATCCCTCTCCTCTCTTTTTGATACTCTAATTACATGTATTTTACTAGTAAGCCTTTTCTACTGTTTTTATTTCCTTTACTTCTAATGTATATTTTCTATCTTTGTTCCTCCCCATGTTTCATTCTGAATACTTTCTTTTGGCCTCTCTTCCAATTTACTGAATACCAATCTACGGGTTTCTGGCAAAAGCCTTACCCCTTCCACACCTTATTCCAAACACCACAGTTCACCACCACTATCTGCCATATGAACAAAAGGACTATTCTTACAACTCTCAATCTGGGTTTCTATCTATCACCACTAAAACCCAGGATTCTCAGTCCATCCTTACTCTATAAAATCCAAACCCATTTCTACGGCCAGGGAGGCAACTTTCCCACCTTCTCCTTTATTTTATATATTTGATTAATTTATCTGTCTCATTCCATAAAATAAAAGCCCTATGAAGGAAATAATTTTGGGATGTTTAATTCACTATTGAATCCCCATTGTGTGAGCAGTGTCAGGCATGTAAGATGTAAGCACTCAACAAATATGTTAAATGAATAAGTAGTATGCCACTTCTCTTTTATAAAAAAATCACCAAAGTAGAAGTTTATAAAAACACCAATCAGAAACTTAAGTTTTTTAAAACAACAATAACAACAACGATAGGCTGCATGGCGGAGCATAACAACCAAAATAAAATAAATATTAAAGAAAAAAAGGTAGATATTAGAGTTTGAAAGCAGTGAAGGAAATCAGTTAACTGGGCCATTTTATTATCCTCTCCCAAACTAATAAGTCTGTCACATATTTTGAGTTCAAAAACACTCTTCCACTATCCGGTTTGATTCCTGACTTGCTGACACAGTGGTACGTTGTTGCTACTACTGAATCCATGCATTTGGGATAGGAATTAGACAAGAAGCTATTTAAATTTAGGTGAATCTGATGCTTGGTTTATTAATCTGCTCCACTGACCATTTGTAGCAGCAGTAATTTAGTGCTACCGAAGGCCAAAATCCACCTGAACCCCAAGGTATATCATTGAGGTTTATGGAATTAGGTTGTAAAGCCTGCTAAATGCTTGCTCCCTCTTACCAAACCAGTGTTCTCTCTTTAGCCTGAGGGCAAACATGGGGAACAGGTGGGTGGGGTTAGGAAATTGTGCTAAACCAAGTGTTGGTAAATAAGTCATCTCTGTAAGAAAATACTGAGGTGGGCACAAGTAGGTTTATAGTTATTCATATGGAAAATAATACAAGTATTAATAAATAATAATACAAGAATAAACTGTGTTTCATGTACGAATGCCTATAAACCTACTTTCGCCCACCCCTGTATTTCTGAGGTGGCATGAAAACAGTGGCAGCGTATCTCCATGGAGGATATCTTCAAATTTAAACATGTTGCTAAGAGCGGTGAGAGAAAATTCCTGTGTACAACATATTTGAGACGTGCCATTCAAATACTTTTAGTCATTATATATATATATATATATATATATATATATATATATATATATATATTTCACTTACTTCTAAAGGTCCCTAGTATGTCTCCTTCTACCTAGACTGCTAAAATGTTGTAGAATAACATTTAAATAGTTATCACTGGAATTCACTACACCACCCCCTCACCTAGTTTTCTTAATCAAATATTTTAAAATTCAAAACTATCTGCCCATTGTATGAAGTCAAAAATTATAAAGACTTAAACTTTTCTGTATTTTCCCCCTTCATGCCCGCTTCCCCCAGAGAAACCAATGTTATCAGTCTGATTATTATATGCCCATCTCTTACTATGATCTTTCAAATATAACTAAATATATAAGCTCCCTGCCTCCACCAGTATTTTTTAGAAAAACAGGATCCTATTATACACATCACTTTTCACCTTGAATCAATATTATGGCCATAACTTCAGTCCAGATTAGCCAAGCCAGTGATATGTGTCACTGTAATCACAATGCTGGGAATAATGATTACCTGCAATAACTTTAATTATAGTTACACTGTTATTTGCCCATATTTATAGTGAATTACATGTAGGCCTAACAGTTCTTTTAAACAGTGTAGGTGCTCACAGGTATTTGTTGACAAGAAAAATAAAAGCACAGACATGGTATAATATTATAAATTCTTTCAGTATATTTGATATTTCTGAAATAAAGCAAAATAAAATGAAAGAGCCAAGAATGGGCTATGAGAATATGGTGCTTTTAAGTTATAACTTCTAAGAATGTGAGCTTTTATAAGTACACTAGCAGCCCATCGCACATGATAACGTGTGCAGTAGGATGCCTGCCACTTCCGCGGGAGCCGGCGGGAACTGCAGCGCGCTGCCGGGAGCCGTGTGGCTTCCACGGGAGCCAGGAGGGAGCCATGCTGATGCTGCAGGAGGTGAGAGGGACCTGTGCTGCTTCCGCGGGAGGCGGCCCGCTGTCTCCTCTCCGGGACTGCGCTTGGCCGCGGAGGCTGTGGGCCGGCCCCTGTCCCTGTCTGTGTCCGCTCCGGCTGGGGGGGGGAGGGGTTGGGGGGTTAGGAGGGCGGCCCGAGTCGCTGGCCCCCCTGTATCTGTCTCCGTCTCCACTCCAGGCCTCACTTGCCACGCAACCTCCTCCTGTCTGGTCGTGACCCGTTTCGGAGTCCTGGCCTAATTTGCATATTTCCTCTTTATATAGATAGATAACATATGTAATTGTCCCATATGATTATTTCAGTTAAAAACAAAATTAAGTGCTAAGTGATAGTAGGATACATTAGTAAAATTGGGGCTAAATTTCTGTGAACCTTGTCTCTTTATAAATGCAATGGCTATGCCAATAATTAATTTGAAATATTGTTTCCCATAAAGCTGTTTGAAAAATCTAAAACAACTACTATATAAAGAAGAAATAGCTTCTGAATAGTTAAAAGTAAGTCTTGATTCTTCTGTAAAGGTTATGCATTTTAATATGATCTTTTGGCTGATTTATGTAAAGCTTTGTATTTTTCATTTTCTCAAGCCTGTCATTGTAGTGATGTATGGTATATTTTAACATCAAGTTTGCCATGAGCAATAAAGTTAGGGCCTCAAAAGAAATTTTAATATATCTCCCCATTTTTAACCTGAAGCTTACCATTTTACAGTTATTTTGTTTGGGATACCATGTTTAGTTGATATTCTTGACACACTCACATAAATAATTTAAGATTTTAAGTTAAGGAAAAATTTAAATAGGTTAAAAATTTAAGAGTTATCATATACAAAGTGAAAATCCTAATTATAACAAATTTACACTAAAAATCCCTCTAAAGGTTGTATTTTACATTTCAGTGTGTTCATGACATTTTTATCCAACCACAAAGATAAAAGAAAAATAAAGAAAAAAATGACTTTCATTAAATGGTATGCAACATGAAATGAAAGCACATGTCCATAAAATTTTGTAGGAAGAAAAAAGGAAGTATGAAAATAATAATCAGTTAAATTCAAAAATTCTTATTGAAGAATGAATAGCTATTACAAAGAGTATGAAGATGAAAAAAGAATAATCCTCAATAAATTTATAACCTAGTAGACACAATAAGTCTTTAAACAACTATAACATAAAGCTGATTAAGCTATCAGTCACAAGCACAGAAGAAACAAAGTGTTAGGGCAGGCCTGCTGGTGTGGCTACATGTATAAGAATATTTGAATTCAATCCTGCATCCTGGGCAGGATGTAAACAGTTTAAAAATGGAAGAAGAAAGGAAGACAAAGAAGAAAGAATATGCTAAGGCAAGGCAGGAGAGAAGCAGAAGGCATTGTAAGAGAGTATCCAGTGGTTCTATATTATTGGAGAAAATGACACATGTAGGCGCGAGTCTTGAGAGCAAGACTGAAAAAAAGATGTTATGGCAACATATCAGATGGTTCTCCATTCATGGCTAAGCATCTTCTTTATTTAGAAAAAACATAACACTTTTATGGATTTTTATGCAGAAAGGAAAATAAATATGGCACTGGACTTTGGGTAATTATGATGTATCAACATAGGTTCATCAACTGTAACAAATGTACCGCTCTTGTGGGGGATGTTGATTATGGGGAGACTATGTTTGTGTGGGGGCAGGGTACATTCTGCTCAATTTTGCTGTGTATTCGAAACTGCTCTAAAAAATGAAGTCTATTTTTTAAAAATCTGCCTAAAATCAGCACAGGTAATACTGAAAAATTGCTTCTTTAAAATCAGTTATAAAATAACCAATAAGAGTTAATGATAGTCTTCCTAATTTTTCCAATAATGTTGAAACAATGAATATACTGAGAGGAAAAATGATACAGCACTCTGGTGACATCCAATAGATTAAATTTGATTGGCTAAGTGATTGCCTTTTCATCCTTTTTCAAATGCTTCTGCACCATGATATTACTGGCAGACATAAGAGCAGGAAAAAGACAAAGAGGAAAACAAACCATTGTGATAAAAGTAAAAAATGTCACAGAAGTGAGGGTGGTATATGAAGCAAAGGTTAAAAAAAAAAAGAAAAAGAAAGGCACATATCCTGTAGAGTATAGAGGACATGAATAGGACGTGTTAACAAAAAGTCAGGGTGAATCCTGAGTAACTTGACAATATAATGAACATGGCATCCATATTTCCCCAATTAATCAATGGTTCCATTAACTTTTTCTGATGATAAAAATGCAATGAGGAAAAGCAGGACATAATAATTGAGAAAATGCTATGTAATTTTTTTTCATATGGAATGGCAGCTTAGTAAACAGTATTCAAAAGTGCTTTTTAAGAATTGTGTATATAATTAGATGTTCTGTAGTTGTCAGGCACTGGGGACACCTAAAAGAAAAAAAGGGAAATGCACTATATTTATTCAGTGTCAGTAAAGATCCCACGTTAAAGAAGTAACATTCTTTTATGCAAGAGGGAAAATGGGACTGGGAAAGCCAATGAAATACCAACACAAGGTGAATAACTAGCTACTTAGGTAGAGCAGAACATGAAACAGCCAACATGTCTAAGCAAAGAATTCAGTGGTTTTGATTTTTCTGTGTGAGCACATGGCAGCCAACTTAACAGAGACCTAAAGTGAGGTGCTTCCTTCAGTGGGTCTGAAGGATGTTTTGATAGTATAGCTTCATTCTCTTGAGGGTTACTGGCTTTTTAGTAAAAGGTCACCAATAGTCATCTTCTGGCCCAATTCAATGATCTATTTCCAAACCTGTTTATCCTAACTTTTCTGGAAAAATGGCACCAATAACTATTCTCTACTTTTGGAAACTCTCTCATGCTGAGATTTCTGGGGTTACCATTTTCCCCGTCTTTTGCCAATTCCCATTACCCCTTTTGATTCTTCATATTCCTTATTATATAGATAATTGTGGGCATGTCTCAAGGCTTGGTGATAGAATGCTGAAGATGCAGAAGGCCTTTTCCAATCCTTTACATCTCAAGAAGCAGAACTTTTACAAAGGGTCTAATCCAGGTCTTTACCTTTTCTACTTCTTTAAATTGACATCCTTCTGTATCTTGACAATGTATTTAAAATAAAACTCCTACCCTGGCTGGTATGGCTCAGTTGGTTGGAGTGTCATCCCGTGTACCAAAAGGTGACGGGTTCAATTCCAGGTCAAGGTACATATCCAGATTGTGGGTTTGATCCAGGTCGGGGCATGTGTGGGAGACAACTCACTTTCCATCTTTTATTTGTACTTCTGTTCCCTTGGATGTTTTTGGAAAGCTTTTATTTCTCCTTTTCTTCTTTATTAAACTTTGCATGATAAAAATCCAATTCATCCTCCAACTTTTCCCCTAAGCATTATGCACAACTACCTAATTCTTCTTTTACTAGAAAATTTAATATTTGGTGATACACTGTCTTGTCTTCTTCTTGATTAATATATATGTGATTCTCTTTTCAAACTCAGAGGTGTAATATCTTACATTTAGGCCTTAATTATGCTTAATATAGAGCTCTTAAAACTATGAACAGTTGCAAAATTCTTAGTTATTGACAGGTCTAAAAAAGTCACTAATGATAAAATCATTTTTTATCTTTTCATCTGTTGTTATAGTATCATATATATATTCAAAAATTCTTATCGAGCCAATGAACATATCGTAATTGTCTCTTGAAATCACTGGGAATCTCAGGTTTACTTGCCTTGTCCTCCAAGTGCAATTCTAAAAAGCGTAGGTAAGCCACAGGTGCAAATGCATCAGCTGAATGTATGACTACTTCTGATGAATCTCTGAAATATAAAATTTTATAATGCATTTATTTACTACATAAATTGTGTCAAATCACTCCTGCTAATGACTAGAAGAGACCAAAAAAATCCTCATTTTGCATTTATTTCCACTAGTATACAATACTTAGTAATTAACATCTATTTTTAATAACCCAGCATTTAATTGAGAAAAGGGTCAAGAATACTAAACTTTGAAGAAAAATAAAAAAGCTTTTTATCTTTATGAGGACACACAGTTCAACTTTCAGGTTCACTCAATGCTCTCTGAACAATTTTGAGACTTAAAACTCTTATTCAATTTTATTTTTAAAAATTTGCTTGGTATGGGCTAACCATCAAATAATAGTGCTTTATATTCATTATTCTTTTCATTATCATGAGGTAATACATTCAGTGTTTCACACAACATCTCAATTATCCTTCACAAAAGCAGCACTGGTGATGATTTTAAGCTCTAGATGAACTCTTCACACTGCAATATCATTGCTATTAAAATTGATTGCCTGACATAGTAATTACCACATTCAGGTAAAATGGTATGAACTGCTTGCTGGCACCATATGGATACATGTAAATTAACTCAACTTTCATCAAAGATACCCTGTGAAGCACATATGAATAACTAAGATTATGCATGAAGTTCTAATAACTAATTATTTTTGTTGTTATTTATTAATAAAGAAATAGTGTTTTGCGTTTTAGCTAAAATTTAAAAATAGAAATTCTTCATATTTCTTAAATGCCTCAGGCACTAGTCCCACTGTTTATATTAATACATTGTTAGCATTTTACCAATTGTAGTAAAGCAAAATAAATTGTTACTTTATTTGACTCTGCAACTAATGTAAGATATTTTTTGAATCAACTTGTGAAAAGCAGTTATTTGGTGGCAATAGAAGAAACCTCAAAATATTTGGCTCCAAAATACTAAATTTTTGTGGGCAAAATCTATTTACTTTCCCCTTGAAAGATCAGAGATAGAGAAAAATAAATGTTTATGAAAATACAAAAGTCAACTACCATTCATAAACCTTTAGTATCAAATATGTATCTTGTTAGTGTTTAAGAAAATAAAAATGAAAAGGACTTCTATGATATTAAAAAGAAACTTCTAATAGAAACAGAATCAGTTAAGAGTCAGAATACTACCAGGACTTCAGGGTCTCCATCAACCAGAACTTGCCTCCAGGTATGATGTGCAGTAGGAGAAGGAGAAAATAAAGAGAAGGCCCTCTTGCTTTCTACCACCTGTTCTTCTGGGCCCACCCCTCTTGGTTTGTTAGCACTACTTGTGCTGTTTTTCCATTTACTCCTGAGTGGCTTGTGCTGGCCCTTCACTTGGCTCATCAATCAGATTTCAGTCCCTCTCTTCCTGATAGCAGCCTTGGAAACTGATCCTGAGCCTTAATTATGCCTAATCTAAGTGGCTTGGTTTTGATATCCTTGCTAACAGGATGCACCAAAACTATAATTAACCCAACCAATGCTGTTAGGAGAAAGAGTTTCAGCCCTTTCCTTCTCATGCAAGTTATCCCCACTGGAAATAGAAGGTTGATAGCAAATAGCTCAATTGATGCAACTACTCCATTCTGAATCAAGATTATCCACAGAAAATATATAACACTGTAATCATTAAACAAAGAGGAATATGATTTTTCTGTATTCCATAAAATCCATAATTTCCAATTGACTGAAATCATTTCACTCACTTATACAAAGCTAGAGTCAACTGGGAAGGAACTAGATCTCAAATGATCAGTTTTTAGTTCCAAACAGAATAATGCCACTATTGCTCTTTTCTCTTTCATAAACTATCATCTGAAACCCAGCTTTCCAGGATCTCTGATCTGCTTAATGGACTTCTCTGAAAAATAGCACAGAATCCGCTGGAATACCCTCAGAGTAACCCAGAAAATTAATACCACTTATGCCACAACAAAAATGTTTCCCAGTTGGCCTCCCACCTCCCCTTTCCCTATTAATAGAATTAAAACAAGTGTGCTCAATATCTTCTCTACAGCTGAAACTTCTCTGTAGCCACGAGCTGGCCATGTTCCCTATTACTGATGTGGGGCAGCAGAATGAGGTCTCAGCCTCTGTCCTCTGATGCCATGCTCCCAAGGTGTGAGGTCAGGCTCTACCCCTCACTTCAAAACAAACAAACAAACAAACAAACAATCAAACAAACACTGATATTATCCCTTGAGACTCAGCGTGGTCTTGATCCCTACCTCTCTTCTAAAAAGACAACTGCACACTGATATTCCCTGAGGACACACACCCTCACAGGCACTCAGTGTCATTTCTGTGTGGCCTGCCCTGGCATCCTCAGAGTGCTGTGTTCTCCTGCCCATCCTTTGCTAATGCATTGATAGCCCTTTCATAATACATCCACTACAATATAATCATGACTTAGTGTATTCGTCTTCCTTTTGTTCATCTTTGTCTGCCTGCCCTCCACCTCATCTCTTCCACTGGCTCAGTATACTGGTACTCATCAGACATTTGTTAAATTAAATGTACAGTTAAACTTTATTAAGTGTCTTCACACTTACATACTATCTATTGAAATTATCACAAACCTACTAGTACACTGGGTTTTCAAGTACTTGTCTTCACAAAAATACATACTTTGTGCTACATGCATACTGCATGTATAACATGTGAAACACATATATATCATAACACCATGTAATATCTCTAGCATAATAAAAATAAAGCTTCACAGATCTAAAAACTTACATACAAGAAAAACAGTTCATAAATTTAAATAAATTCCAGGTGATAAAGAATAGATGTGAGTAGGCAGTAAGGAAAATACTTGATGCATCATCACTGCTAAATGCCACATTATTATGCTCTGTGCTGAGCTGTGTCTTGAACGGGTAGAGAAGAGGAGTAGGTGGAGAGAATTTGGCCCTTCTTTTCTTCCTTCCTTCCTCTCTTCCTTTCTTCCAGTTATTCCATCCATCCGTCCATCCATCCATCCATCCCATATGTAGCATCTTTGTAGCAGTAGTATAGTAATATTGATAACTCAAATGGAAATATGTGGCTGTACGAAATACTGACATTAAAACCATGTGTTCATTAACAAAGGGAAGAAAATGATCATTTTAATTAATATTAGGATTTTAGTTCTGATATTGCTACACGTACATATTTGAAGTAAGAAGTAATAAGAGAGGAGGTTATTTATTTGAGTGCCTACAATTTTCCACTTCTCTTAAAGGCAAGGCTATAATTCTTTACATAAAGGCTCCTTAGAAACTCACATATTAATTGACATAAAAAGTGAATTGTAAAATGTTCTAGTTAGAATTTTTAAGATTGTTATACCAGTCTTTCCTATAAGATTTTAAAAACATTAACTGTAATTTGAAGCAAAATGCATCTGATAATAAACAGCCAGAACCACCTGATTTCTCTAAAATTCTCATTATACAAAAAAGAGTCAACCTGTGTTTAAAAAAAAAATCCCTGATTATAATCAAGTTATTTTTGCATGTAAAATTTTAATTTATCTTCTTATAGGTGATTTTTCCCCATTTTATAAAAAAAATTGAATCAGACATTTGAAATGGGATTAATAATCAATTAGTTGTATGCTAATTACATTACATCAAATATAATAGGAAAATTTGTTAAATTTGTCCCAAAAGTGAATTCTGAGTTACAGGATCAAATATTATTAATGGTCAATTGTTAACAAATAGTTACAGGACTAAACTTAAATCTTTTAATTATGTCATATAGAAAATTATCTCTAAATAAAATAAATTTCATTTACATATGGTTTTAGAGTGTGCAATGCATATTCACTTACAGCATCACATTTACCAGTAGCTATGATAGGACATTTTCTATTTTATAGAGGAGCAAAGGTTTTATATGTAGCAGATGACATTCTTTTTCTTTTGAAACTAGGATATGTCCCAACCTAAAACTCTAGTTATAACCTAAAACTGGAATACATAAAAGTAAATAAAATAGGATATATAAAAATAAACAACAGTAAATGACAATTTAATTCAATGATATTTTGCTAGTGCCAACTATGTGTTGCGAGAGTTCAGGTAGGAGAACAAGTACTGAAGCAATGGCAGCCAAAGTCTCGAAAAATGGAAGGATTAAGCAAAGTGAGGAGAAATGGGAAGGCAATCTAGGAAAAGGAATCAAGTAAGAGATTAAAAATGGTGGCAGAGTGAGTGGATGCTGTACAAACATGCTTCCAGGAACAACTAGAATTGCAACTAGGTAAAATACAGAAAAATTTCCTAAATAATCAACGAAAATTGCAGGAGAGAACCTGAGGACCAAAAGCTGAGAAAGCATAGAGCAGTGATGGGCAACCTTTTGAGTTTGGTGTGTCAAACTTCGCCAAAAAACTGAGCATAACTCAGGTAGTGTGTCACTTTGAGGAAAAAACATTATTTCACAAATGTTTCATCCTCAGGAGCAGCAAATGTTTCATCCTCGGCATGCGGCCGCCTCAGCAGCCGCGTGTCATCAGAAATGGCTACGCGTGTCAGTGCTGACACGCGTGTCATGGGTTCGCCATCACTGGCATAGAGACTGGTAGGAGGGGCAGAGGCATGAAAGGGCTGGCCAGGCACCCACAGACAGCACCTGAAGTCCCAGAGAGATATCTCAGCTGTGGGAGGGTGCCACTGAGAACTCTGGGATCTAATCCTCGAGCTGGGCCCCCAGCAGAAAGCACCAAAACTGAGAAGGGTAACCACATAACATCTAGCTGAGAAAAGCAGTGGGGTGCTGTCTTCCAGGGAGTGGCAGCTGAAAATTCAGGCACCTTCTTAAAGGGCCAATGCACAAATTCCCTGTGGAGCCACCCTCCTTGTGCTCCAGCAGAGGGAGGGTGAAGTAGACTGGTGCTGTGAGAGCAGAACCCAGGACTGGGGACTTGGGGGACAGAGCTCAGAAGGCAGACACCCCAAGTTTCCTGGGCTGAGTCATTCCCTCACACAGCAAAGGACATCTTTCCCATGTAGACATTTGCCTTGCCTGGGGGGAAGACAGTTGACACACATATCGGAAAACACCTTGCCCTGAGGCCACTTAAGAGATTAAAAGTAACTATTAGCCTCCAGGCAGAAGCAACTGTCCCACCCTATTGATAAAAACTTTTGCCACATCTGAGGACAATTGCCTGGGGGGGCAATTCTATCAGTCTGTAGGCAGAGGTGGTCTCTGGTGGTTTTGAGTCTTTGCCTGATGTTAGTCAGAAACAGTCTTTAACACTGTCCTGCACTAGAGATTGAGAGGTGTGGAGGATCTACCTAATACATAGTCACAAACACAGACAGCAAAAATGAGGAGACAAAGAAACAGCCCACAAATGAAAGAACTAGAGAATTCTCCAGAAGAAGAGCTAAATGAAGCAGAGATAAGAAACTTATCTGAAACAGAGTTCAGAGTAATGATGGTAAACATGCTCAACAGCATGAAAAAAGATATAGTAACTATGAATAAAGAACAGTCTGAAATAAAGAATGACATAACACAAATAAAGAACAAAATGGAAGTAATACACTGAAGATTAGGGGAAGCTGAGGATCAAATCAGTCAATTAGAAGACAGAGTTGAAAATATTACTCAATCAGAGAACCAAAAAGAAAAACAAAACAAAACAAACATACAAACAAAACGACAGCTTAAGGGAGCTGTGGGACAATGTGAAATGTAACAATATTAGAATAGCAGGTGTGCCAGAAAAGGGAGAGAGAGAGAAAGGAATAGAAAATGTGTTTGAAGAAATTATGGCAGACAACTCCCCTAAGTTGGTAAAGGAAAAAGTCACACAAGTTCAGGAGGCACAGAGAATCCCAAGCAAGAAGAACCCAAACAAGCCCACACCCAGACACATCATAATTAAAATGCCAAAAATTAAAGACAAAGAGAATCTTAAAGGCAGCAAGAGAAAAGAAAACTCACTTACAAGGAGTTCCCATACGGCTGACACCTGATTTCTCATCAGAAACTCTATATATTGGGTGCTCCTGCATTGGGTGCATATATGTTTACCAGAGTTATATCCTCTTGTATCGATCCCTTTAGTATTATGAAGAGGCCTTCCTTATCTCTTGCTATGGCCTTCACTTGGAGGTCTATTTTGTCAGATATTCATCAGAAACTCTACAGGCCAGAAGGGAATAGCATGAAGTACTCAAAGAAATGGAAAGCAAGGATCTAAGACCAAGATTACTATATCTATCATTCAAAATAGACAGTCAAATAAAGAGCTTTCCAGACAAAAAAAGGCTAAAGGAGTTCATTACCACCAAGCCAGCATTACAAGAAATGCTAAAGGGACTGCTGTAATGAGAAGAAACAGAGAGAGAAACCTAGCCATACAGAATTAAAATGGCAATAAATAAGTACCTATCAATAATAACCCTAAATGTAAAAGGAATCACGTAAGAAAGTGATGAAACTGAGGTGAGGCAGAGCCTATTAAGAGAAAAGCAAAGGAGATGCTTAAGCATTAGAATAAGATGACTAATTTCCTGATAAATAAGTAAGAATAAAAGGACAGCATTTGTGCTTGTGTTAAGGCACACAGCTGTTTGTTAGCTCTTATCAGGTATATCTTATCAGGAAGAACTCCCACAGAGCAACCCCCCCACAGAAGTCGCCTCCGTAACTGATCATTCAGGTGAACTGAATGCTTCATTCTGGCACTAGAGGTTTCTAAGACACCTCCCCTGTCATCTCTCTCTTTAATAGCATGACTAAGTCCCCTCATGCCAGTGTGTCAGCCAGGCTCAGGTTTCCTTGTCTACAAAAGGAGGCTGAGAAAAAGACGCATCTGTCAGGTCTAAAGCACTATGCCAAATGTAACTTCTGCTGATGTAGTACACAGAAGCACATGGCTTATAAGTCTAGGTTGACCATAAAGTCTTCTGGGTGTTATATAGGACCTCAACTTGCCAAGTAAACAGGAAAAGCACTATACTTTGGCATTTTTTCTCCTATCATGTTTTTTTCTTTTTCTTTTCTAATTTGGTTAGGACCATAATAAGTAAATATATTGCAAGTTTCCAATTATACTATATACTATAACTAGAGGCATGGTGCACGAAATTCGTGCACTGGGGGGGGGATTGTCCCTCAGTCCATCCTGCACCCTCTCCAATCTGGGACCCCTCAAGGGATGCCTGACTGCCCGTTTAGGCCCGATCCCAGGATCGGGCCTAAACGGGCAGTCGGACATCCCTCTCACAATCCAGGACTGCTGGCTCCCAACTGCTCGCCTGCCTGCCTTTCTGATTGCCCCTAACAGCTTCTGCCTGCCAGCCTGATCACCCCTAACCACTCCCATGCCAGCCTGATTAATGCCGAACTGCTCCCCTGCCAGCCTGATTGCCCCTACTGCCCTCCCCTTCAGGCCTGTTCACCCCTAACTGCCCTCCCCTCAGGCCTGGTCACCCCTAACTGCCCTCCCCTGCAGGCCTGGTCACCCCCACTGCCCTCCCCTGCAGGCCTGGTCACCCCTTCCCTCCCCTGCAGGCCTGGTCACCCCACTGCCCTCCCCTGAAGGCCTGGGTCCCCCCCCTGCCCTTCCCTGCAGGCCCGGTCGCCCCCAACTTCCCTCCTCTGCCAGCCTGGTCACCCCTAACTGCCCTCCCCTGCAGGCTTGATCGCCCCCAACTACCCTCCCTTGCAGGCCTGGTCCCTCCCAACTGCCCTCCCCTGCTGGCCTGATCGCCCACAACTGCCCTCCCTTGCTGGCCTGATCCCTCCCAACTGCCCTCCCCTGCAGGCCATCTTGTGGTGGCCATCTTGTGTCCACATGGGGGGCCATCTTTGACCACATGGGGGCAGCCATCTTGTGTGTTGGAGTAATGGTCAATTTGCATATTACTCATTTATTAGATAGAATTTCATCCTAGCATGCAAATTCTTTTCTTGAATAACCAAAATATTATTTCATAGAAATAACATCTAATGCACAGTTCATTCATGAATTGTTTTGTGACCATCATAGTCTGAGAAATATCTTCTATTTATGAACTTACTCTCATTACTTGTACCCTTTACCATCTTGTATAATAATATATACAGGCTAAAGGCACAGTGCATGGATTCAGGCACTGGTGGGGTCCCTTAGCCTGGCCTGTGCCCTCTCCCAATCCAGGACCCCTCAGGGGATGTCAGAGAGCTGGTTTCGGCCCAATCACCGAAGGCCAGGCTGAGGGACCCCACCGGTGCACGAATCAGAGCACTGGTCTCTAGTATGCATATAATATATTTGGTTAATCTCTTCCTGCCCTCCCTCTTCCCCCATTCCCTCTGAAATTCATCAGTCTCTTCCATGTTTCCATGCCTGTGCATTGAGCGTCTGGCCCCTGATGGTCAGTACAAGTCATAGCTACTGGTCGAACAGTCTAATGGTCGTTTAGGCTTTTATATATATATAGATGTGTCCTCCTCCCGCCTTTTCAGGCAGGAACTGTTTGAACATTAATGGTGCCCAGAAGAAAGTTTTGGACATAATAGGTACTTGATAAATATTTGCCAAATAAATTATTATGTTGATGATTATTAATGGAAAAAAGTTAGGAGAACATGAAAGCGGCAAGAGTGAGTGACTATTGCATACAGTAATAAAAGTGTCTTGGCCATGTTTCACGAGGTAAGTGTATTTTTTAGAAACTTCACCTAAAGTTGTCATGATTTTCTTAGATCATTCCTTCCCTCATTATTACTATGTACAAAGAAGTCACCTCTTACTGCTGAAAATATTGAAGCTGTCCATTCTATACAGAATTCTAATCTTTCATAAGATGAGGTTTCTGAAATCAAGCATAATTCTCACAATCTTTTCCAAGAAGCAGAGGAGCTTAGGAGAAGCAGATAAAGTGCTCTCTCAGCACATGAGAAGAGCGACATAAATTAGAGTATGGGTAATAATGTAACAAACTGGAGAAAGTTCCTGTTTTTCGTTACACTAATTTTAACAATTTATGGCAAAGAAATCACACTACTCACCATAAACTGAATTCACTTAAAAAACAAAGTTTATTTGTAAAAATAACCCCAAATAATTGAAGAGAGATGTTTAGTGTTACCATTCTATGTTGTTAAAGTCAGAAAAAAGGAGAAAGAGGATGGAGTTAATGGAACCCACAGGCTACTGATGTGGCAGTTTATCAAATGTAGCTGTAATGAAAGATAAATAATACAGGCAATTCACACTTCATGAAAGGATAAAAGTGTCAGTGTGTAGGTACCAGTTTTACTGCAGGCCATAATCAGCAAGTAAACGAAAGTGCGGTGTCTAAAAAGTTTATAGCCTTCTATGAAGGCCTCGTCTTGTCAGTATTGATTTAGGTATTCAGACGACTTCACTGGTATTAAACAAATTGAGTGTTTGTGAACTTAAAGGACATGTTCTATTTCTCCCAACAAAAGTTGCCTCGGGCTTAATGTTAAGTTCTCCCATCACTTAAATTTAAGGAAAGGGAAGAAAATGCTGAAATGATATCTTACACAATTATTTTCTTCTTAAATAGAGGGCAATCCAAAGTGAACGTTTCATACTCTCCACCTTCTCCACAAACATGGACTCCATATTTCTTAGAAAGCTGAAAATAAAAATAAGAAAAAGAAGCAATAAACTTAAAATTAGATAGCAGCAATGCTCACTTAACATATTATTTTATCCTAAAAAATATCCACGTAATAAACTTTAATTCCAAAATAGATTGTAAGCTACAGAAAAAATATTTTATATTTCTGCTTAAAACATGTATTTAAAGCCATTTGAAAAATGTTATCATAAGCATAGGATTTTTAATAATCCCCAAGCCCCTATAAAAGGTGAAAGCAACCTACATTATTATGTATAATGAGAAAACTTAAAGAATCCTATACATTTTAGGGATACACTTGCTTTAGGTTGAAAGGGAGGCTCAGAAAGACAGGCACTACATCATTATGTAGTAAATGAGAATATATGCAGCCAAACTGGTGCTTCCCCCCTGCCCTTTGACCTATACATGGAAGGGGAAAATATATTGTGTTTAGAGCATTTTTAGTGACAGACACAGAGAAGCAATCTAAGGCATTTCCTTGTGAACACAAGAAGTCACAAACATGGTTATTATGCTTAAGGTTGTTGGTAGCAGTAAAGTTCCAAGAGTACTGAGAGCTAAGAAGTTCTCAAGCTGCACACAAACTTTAGGAAGATCCATCTCCAAGAAAGGTTGGGATAGCTTACAATGTCACCTAATTAAACCCAAAATTAAAAACATAAACAAGTAAACAAAGAAAACACACACCTGTGATTTGTATTAAATATAAGCTATATTATTCAAATGATACTGACAGTAAAATAATCTGCTTGGCTGTCCATGGCTGGAATCAGAGCTGGAGCATGCTCACTAGCTGTGTCAGAATCTCCCTGTTCTTGTGTAGAGGCTTCATCACTAAGATTCCATCTCCTTCATTTTGAATTTCAGAGCTCTCCCTGCTTATTGCCTTTCCTAGGCCAAAGGAAGAGTGACAACACAGATGTTCTCTGTGACAGCCAGCATTGGGACCAAGGCCTAGCTTTAGTTTTACCTGCATACTTATGCACTTATTTATTTGGTTATTCTTGTGGTTGTGCTATCATTCTGAATCCATCACATTTCAACTACTGACTATGTGTCTTTAGGGACTTGACACATGAGTCTATGAAAATTCTACTGTTCCCTCCAAGGATCTGTAGCAATGTGAATGACACTGTAAAGCCAAATGCAAGCAAAGAGAGGGAAAGGAAACTTCTGAAGAACTCACAGGAGCAAAGTAGATAGATTTCACCATCGGCCATAAAGCAGAGAATCAGCACACAGAATTATGGAGGGTGGTTCTTATGGGAGCAGATAACAGGAACATTAATTTTCCATGTAACCGCTGTTAAGATAAGCTTTTTAAAAAACATTTTGAACAGATGTGAATGACTTGGGTCACTGCATGGTTTATAAGAATGTTTGGGAGTCTGAGCATGTAAAAAGTAAATTCCTAATAAATGAGAATTACTTATGTGGGTCTATTTTGTTCTGACACACTTATTTATATAGATAAATATTCCTATCTATAATAACTCAATTTGAGTGCTACTGATTATTGAACTGAAAGGTTAAGGGCATCATACTTTCCTTGTTTAATTTTCTATCACTTTAAAAGATTGTAATAATCCTGTGAGAATTTCTAATTACATCATTATTTTTTTTCCTTTTAAACCAGACTGATTTATCTGTTAGTCATTTTAAAATTGGAGAAAAAAAAAAAAGGCAAATGAAATTGTACTTCATCCTCATCCTGTTCCCCCCACCATCTAGAGAAAACTATGAGGTTCATAAAATCCACTACAAATAATATGCTTTACAAAATAATTTCATGCTGCATATATTCATCCTTAGCCCTTATTGAAGAGGCACTTATTGAATATCTCTAGGTTTGTCGTTGTTTTAAGTGCTGGGGATAACAACGGGAGCAGACATAAATTATACATATAACAGTTTACTGTCTGGAGGTATAGAAAGAATGTTAAATAAGCAATTACAATAGAGGGTAGTGGTAGCTTTGATGGATGCATGAGTGCTGTGGAGTGTACAGCAGGAGACCTAACTAGAAGGAACTCAAAGCGTTTTTCAAAGTAAATAAAACTTAAGCTGAAGTATAAGGAACCGGGAAATATTAGAGGGGGTGAGGGAGGGAGAGAGGGAAAAAGAGAGAAGACAGGAGAGAAGGAAAATGATTCCAGAAGGAACAGTGTGTGTTAAGGTCCAAAGCACAAAGTTTGGCAAAGTTGGAGCATAACTAGAAGAGTAATAGTGAGATGAGGCTGAAAAGCTAGAAAGAGGACCGAACTTATGGGGCTTCACAAGCCATGCTGAATCATTATCCTAAGGTCAATGAGAAGCCATGATAGGTTTGCAGCAGAAAACTGACCTGACTGCTGTTGTCTTGAGAAAGATTCTGTTTGCACAATGGAGATGGACTGGCGGGGAGTAAGTCAAGAAGCAGAGAGAAATGAGAAGCTGCTGGAGGAATCATGGCAGGAGGGTAAGATTTCCTGACCCTGGGAAGTAACAGTGAGGATGGAGAGGAGAGGGCAGATATTCTGAAAGACTTTTAGGAGGTCTAAAGAATGATTAATTGAACAGAGGAGTGAAAAAAGCTAAAAATAAATAAGGACAATTCCCAGCTTTCTGCACTGGGAAACTGGATGGATGGTGGCTCTGCTTACTGGTGTCTCAGCATGAGAAGCAGTTTGCTGGAAGAGTCCAATGACCTTACCCTTTCCAAATTTTATGTGGCAAGCGATACCACGGATGTCTCTAATCTCTGCAATTACTCTCCTCAGGCTTCCATGATACCACATTTTCTAAGCCATTGTTATACTTCCCTGATTCCTTTCCCTTCTTCTGCTCCTAACTTATAAATAACCCTCATAATTCTCTCTATAAGATGTTCTTCTCTCTTACTTCAGTCCCTCAGATGGTTTGTGCATTCCATGGCTTCAAGCATCACCTTTACACTACTTTGCTGCTGCTAATACTAACACTATCATTACTAATTAAAGCCTATTTGCTTTATACATTAAAGTTAAGAAAATAATCCTCAAAATTACTTTAAAAAATATTTTTTATTTATTTTTTTAATTTCAGAGAGGAAAGGAGAGGGAGAGAGAGAGACAGAAACATCAATGATGAGAGAATCATTGATCAGCTGCCTCTTGCACTGGGGATCAAGCCCGGAACCCAGGCATGTGCTCTGTCTGGGAATAGAATTGTGACCTCTTGGTTCATAGGTCGACACTCAACCACTGAGCCATGCCGATCAGGCCTCAAAATGACTTGTACCAGTAATAATAGATAAGCATATAGGTTCTGAAATCAGATAGATTTAAAGAATAAATTCAAGTTCTGCTACTTCCCAGCTATGTGACTTTGGAAAAGTAACTTATCCTCTAGTGATTTCTCATCTATAAAATGTAAACATCAATAAATCAACAAATAAGTGCTGGCGAGGATGTGGAGAAAAGGGAACCTTCATGCACTGTTACTGGAAATGCATATTGGTGCAGGCACTGTGGAAAACAGTATGGATTTTCCTGAAAAATTAAAAACAGAACTGCCTTTTGACCCAGCAACCTGAAACACCGAAACACGAATTCTGAAGAATATATGCACCCCTATGTTTATAGCAGCTTTATTTACAGTAGCTAAGATCCAGAAACCGTCAAAGTGCCCATCAGTAGATGAGTGGATAACAAAGCTGTGGTACATTTACACAATGAAATACTGATCAGTCATGAGAAAAAATAAAATCTTACCTTTTTGCTACAGCATGGATGGACTTAGAGATTATTATGCTAAGTGAAATAAGTCAGTCAGAGAAAAGCAACTACCATATGATCCCACTTATATGTGGAATCTAATTAACAAAATAAACTGATGAATACTGACAGCTGTCAGGGGGTTGGAAGGTTGGGACACTAGATGAAAGAATGTGAAGGTATTAAGCAACACACACACACACATATATATATTTATATATTATACATATAAAACACATATACACAGACAACAGTGTGGTGATAGCCAGCGGGAAAGTGGATGGGGGCTAGGTGGAGCTGGGCAAAGTGTGTGTGGCGGGGGGAATGGGGACAGAAAGAGACTTTGCTTGGGATGATGGGTGCACGATGCAGTGTGCAGATGATGTTTTGTTGAGTTGTACAATTGAAACCTGTATGATTTTGTGAACTAATGTTACCCCAATAAATTCAATAAAAAAATTATAGCAACCTCATAGATTTGTTTGGTAATTAAGTAAAAATAATGCATAAAACGCACTTAGCATAGAATATGGCCCTAGGTAAGCACTTCATAAATACACAACTGTAAAAGCAGGTGCGGCACATCTGTGTGAGGCACAGTGAAAGCAGCATTGCATAACTGGGTAAGAGCAGCACCTTTGGAAACAGTCGCTGGTTCAGATCCTAGCTGTCACTTTCTAGCTGTGCAATCTCAGGTCATACAATCTATCTGCGCATCAGATGCTGATCTGTGAAATAGAGATGACACAGGACCTAGCACATAGAAAAGCTTAATGTACTGTGCAGAGCATAAAAAATAACCAAATACCTACTAATTTTATTTTCCCTATTCCAGAGCGGAGAACTACATTGATTTGCAAAGGTTATGTAGCTTAGAACTGAACAAAAGCAGAATCTAAAGTTATGTCCTAACTCTTACAAAATGATGATAAATAACAAACCTTAAGTCTGTAGCCTGATCATCTCAATTGTGCTCCAAGCTGATAGTTTCAAAACATATTTCTTTGGTTTATATTACCATTTAAAACTCAGTATGTTAAAAACCAAGCTTATCATGTTCTTTCTCATCCTCTTCTTCTCTACAAAAATATGTGCTTCTAATCTCCCATCATTATGCGTGGACTAATATTTGATTCTTCATTTCCCAGCTATGGAAATTTGGTGCTAATTTCTTTTTCATTCTTCTGTCAAAATCTTTCTTTCAGTTGTGTTATCCATCCCTACTGTCAGGGACTTCACACTCTAAGCCCTCACACCTGTTTCCTAAATCAGCATCTTACACTCTTTTTCATTTCCAACTTCTTCTTCTTCCAAATCCATAAATACTGCTGCCAGACTAAATTTCCTGAGACATATTTTAATAATATGAATCATTGTTGATAAGCCTTCTAAATCTTGTTATTTCTTATGCCAAATAGGCTGGGCCATCTCTAAAGGCTAGTTATGGTTGGGCCCTAAATCCCCACCTTGTTTCTTATTAATCTACCATCACCAGCTCTTAGTTTCATTTAAACCAAATCCCTCATTGTCCCTGCATGTCTTCTTGCCAAGGTATCTTCATTCATCATATTGATTCACTTTGTTGCCACCATCCATGTGAATTTCACCCAATCCTTCAAACCAGTCTAGGTGCTAACCTTTCCATGACATCACCCTTGGCTACTCCAGGTCATATGGCCACCTTACACCTTC
This sequence comes from Eptesicus fuscus, assembly GCF_027574615.1. Taxonomy (NCBI): domain Eukaryota; kingdom Metazoa; phylum Chordata; class Mammalia; order Chiroptera; family Vespertilionidae; genus Eptesicus; species Eptesicus fuscus. The sequence continues at coordinate 71,306,034 of NC_072477.1, read as the reverse complement.
CCCCTACTTGTTAGACTCTATATTCCATAAAAAATTCAAAATAATTGGCTTATTTTTTTACTCCTCATAGCAATTACTGGGCACATAAGAAGCCCTTACAAATACTTATCATTCAATTCAGTTAGTACCACATGACATCGGCAATTAAGGGTTCATCCACAACACACACTAAGGAAAATGGGAGGGACACGTTCAAAGTTATATACTGGAACCGCCACTAACTATGGAGGACCTCCACGTCTTTCACAGCAGCAATCAATGGACACTACTAAAGGTCAAAATCCTTAAAGTACACCCGTACTCCTTTCCTCTAAAACCTTCCCGTTTTTTCATTGTTTAAATAATCAAATCCTCTCTTCATAGTCAAAATCTTTCACCATTCAGCTTTAACTTCCTTTTCAGCTTCCTCTGACAGTTCTCAAAATATCTTACAAACAATCAAGCCAGTTAAAAATCTACGTATCTTTTAAGTCCAGAATGGCTGTTAACTTATCTCTAAAATTACTCAGCATTCTCTCAACAACATGTGAGCTTTTCCTCTGAAATTCTATGGCACATATTTTTTTACTTTCTTAGTGTACCTTCTAATATACCTTGTAATTTATATTTATAATAGTTATTGGATATCTCAACTATAAAGTTTCATATATCCTTCCAACTCAGTTATGTTAAAAATTCAAAATTTCCTGTCAAAGATGTTCTGCCTCTTCTTGACTCTCAAGGTCAGTTAAGAGGATTCCTTTCCATAAATTCAGCACTGTAGAGAACAAGGCTTAAAATGCTTTATCTCTCACCCATAACATCAAATCAACTTTGGTGAAATTCTCTTTTGCTTTTTGTTTAAGTGATAGGTAGCTGGGATTGCAAATTGTGTTTTTGTCAAATCATAAGGAAGATAAGTTGATATATAGAATAGAGCTTGAAACAAAGCTTTACACTTGAAATCTGCATTGCACTTATTCTGGTTTAGCGCTTCTAGCACCCAAAAGAGTGGTATATATTCCTTAAGTAGTCAGTACACATCTGCTTACCAATGACTCAGGCTAGAAGTCAGATTTCCCAATTCTATGGGGATAATCCTGGAAAAGCAACCAAATCTATATATTCATAATTTTTAAATGTAATATGGTTTCACTCTTCATCTAGCAGACAACTTTTAGTTAGATAATCTTAAGAAAGTTCTTGAATAAAGAGCAGCTACTGCCCTAGCTGGTTTGGCTCAGTGGATAGAGCATCAGACAGTGGACTGAGGGGTCCCGGGTTCGATTCCAGTCAAGGGCACATGCTCAGGGCTGTGAGCTTGATCCCCAGTAGGGGGCGTGCAGGAGGCAGCCAATCAATGATTCTCTCTCATCATTGATGTTTCTATCTCTCTCTTCCTCTCCAAAATTAATAAAAATATTTTTAAAAAAGAGCAGCGGCTGCTGGTAAAGATGGTTGACTGAATCCATGTATCTACTCTCCCTACCTTCTAAAATCTTACTGGAACATATGTCTTAAAAAGGCGTAACTCACAAAGATGGAGAACAGAGGAGAGAAAGGATAGAATCAACCAGTTTAGCAGAACAAGGTACACTGAGTCCTAGGCCAACATTGGAGAATGCAGAGGATCAACCCAATTGACACAGCAAAATAATTCCTTCCTCTGAAACAACAGGGCGAGGAACTGTGGACACTGGATACCTGTAGAGGTGAAGGGAAATGAAAAGGGCACCAAAATAAGAAGGGTTGATTGGCAGTCTGTTTAACAAGCAGAGAACCCTAGATCCCTTCCCTCTTGACTGGCAACTGCCTCTCTTCCACCTAGCAGAACACTGGAGGTTTCTTCTCTATAGAGGAATTGGCCTGAGAAAAATGAGACACAGCTGAGGGCAGAGGCACCACATTATACAAAAAATAGAGGAATTCAGTTAATTTATGCACACAAGATTCTGAGAACTCTACCCATTTTCCCTGCTCAACTAATAAAACAAAACAAAACAAAACAAACAAACAAACAAACAAAAAACAAAAACCCACAAAACAAAAACAAGCAACAACATGCCTTCACTTCAAGACCAGAGACTAGAAAACCCTTTTTTGGGAACCTAACCAACATTACTTCCCTATAGTGAAAATCAAGTTACAAAGCCCCATCAACACACTTTGTGCTTGATATAAACATGTTAGGCCCTACTCTTAAATATGAGCAGAACACCAAAGCTTAGCAAAGACATCTCCAAATTGGAATCTAAGGACCAAAATAATGTAAAAAACAGACTATGCAGGGGAGAAGGAAACTAAAAAACAAAACAAAAAACCTCCCAGGAACAAAAAAAGGGGATTTCATTACAGTAAGGATAGAGTATTATAGATTAAAAAAATTTCAGAGAAAACTGAGCTTTTAGAAATTAAAGATATGATTTGAAAAAACTTAATTGAAAAGTTTGAAGGTAAAATTAAGAAATTCTCCCAGAAAGGGCAAAAATAAATTAGATAAAAGTAGGAGAGAAAAAGAGACATCTAACTAATAGGAATAACATGAAGCAAAAACAGAGGGGTGATAAATACCACTGAATCAATTCAAGAAAATTTCCCAGAACTGAAATTTTCAAACTGAAAATTCTACCTATCCAAGCACAATGGCTAAAAACGTAAGCACCCAAGTCACAGTGCATAAGACTTCACAATTCTAGGAGCAAAGAAATAGCTTACACACTCACATAGAGGAGATGGAGAGAGAAATAATTAAGGTCACATATGAACAGTCAGCAATGATAATAACTTTGAGCTTCTCAACAGCCTACCAAATCTGTCATAAGTACAATAATACTATCAAGATCCAGAGGAACATATTCAAAAATGGAATTTTATGACCTGCTAAAGAATAAATCAAATCTGAGAAAAGGACATAGACATTTATATAATTGCACAGTGTTTCAAAAATATATACCTCCTATGGACGCTTTCTTTAAAATTTTCTAGAGAATGTGCTTTACAAAAATAAGAATAAACATAGAAAAGAAATACATTGGATCCAGGAAACAAGAGCTCCAACACAGAAGGAAGGTAAAGGGACCTCCAGAACTATGGCTAGATGCTAGGGTGACAGCCTTGTTACAAGTATAGAAGGAAACCGGTCTAGATCACACCAAGTCAGAAGGCCCTGGAAAGGCTTCTACAAGAGGAGGAAACTGACAAAATACTTAATATGTTTGAACATCTGGATAAGAAATTAGAAAACTGGCAATGAATATAGTGTTGAATTAGTGACAAGTAACATAGAGTACTAAATAAATGAAGAAAACAAGACAATAATTAGTTCAAGGGGAAAAATAAAAAGTTGTATAGGAAAGGTTTATTATTATTATTAGTTTATTACCTTACTCAGCTGTAAATGGGCTTTCATAATTATGGTAATGTAAACACTGACTATTGACCCAACTAGAATTGCAATATAACCATATGGGAAGATGGAAGGAGAGAATAAGTGCACATATGTGATGAGGCAAAGGGAGTTCAGACAGCTAAATCTGCATATTCTAGAGTGGGATGTCAATAAATATGGCTAAAGTTGGGGGGGGAGGGCTGAGGGGAATCATGAAGCATTAATATAAACATGTAATTTAGAGATATGGAGGAAAATATCAAATGATCAACTTTAAGAGATAAAAAAAATCTGAATGGCTTAATGGGAGGAGGGGAAGACTAGGAAGGTTTTCTGCACCAAAATTTGAAGAACTATTTTAGAGTATGAACTTTGACAAACATTGTAAAATCTCACAAAAATAGCAATACTCTTAAACATTTAAAGACACAGTTCTTAACCATTAAAATTTGATGTAAGTTTTAAAATTTTATTTTATTTTTTAGACAGATGAAGAGGAGAAGAGAGAGAGACAGAGAGAAACATCAATGTGAGAGAAACATCAATCTGTTACCTTTTGAATGCGCCCCGACAGTAGATGGAACCCACAATCTGGGTATGTGCCATGACTGGAAATTAAACTTGCCACCTTTTGGTATATGGGATGACACTTCAACCAACTGAGCTGCACTGGCCAGGGTGATACAATCTTTTAAATAAAATTCATCTTTTTTTTTTGAACACGGAGAAAATAATCCAAGTTGGGGGGTGGGGAACACCAAATATAAACAGAATCCACTGTTCACTTATCAGGTGATTATTTTAGCAACCGGCAGAAATTAAAGACGTTTAACCTAGTTAACTTAGATTAATAAATGTACAAGCTTTAAAGTTGTATTTTTTGATATAGAAATTATATTCCTAGGAATTTATCTAAAGAAAATAATAATCAGGAATATACATAAAGGTTTATTAGGGCCCTGGCAAGTGTGGCTCAGTTGATTGGAGCACCATCCCTTATACCAAAAGGTGACAGGTTAGATTTCCAGTCAGGGCATATACCCAGGTTGCAGTTTTAATTCCCAGTTGGGGCATGTGCAGGAGGCAGCAGATCGATGTTTCTCTCTCACCTCAATGTTTCTCTCTCGCTCTAAAAAAAAAAAAAGATTCACTAGGAAAGATAATCATTGAGTCATGAAATTACAATAATTTTTTAATAAATAACATTATTTAAAATAATTTAGAAATAACAAATATTTCCAAGAAACAATTTGTTAAATTTGTGATGATATAGTCATACCAGAGGCCTGGTGCATGAAATTCATGCACAGGTGTGTGTGTGTGTGTGTGTGTGTGTGTGTGTGTGTATGTGTCCCTCAGCCCAGCCTGTACCCTCTCCAATCTGGGACATCCCTCTCACAATCCAGGACTGCTGGCTACCAACTGCTCACCTGCTTGCCTGCCTGACTGCCCCTAACCGCTTCTGCCTGCCAGCCTGATCACCCCTAACCATTCCCCTGTCAGCCTGATCAACACCTAACTGCTCCCATGCTGGCCCAATTGCCCCTAACTGCCCTCTCCTGCAGGCTTGGTCACCCCTAACGGCCCTCCCCCTAACTGCCCTCTTCTGCAGGCCTGGTCCCCCCAACTGCCCTCCCTTGCAGGCCTGATCCCACCCAAATGCCCTCCCCTGCTGGCCATCTTGTGTCCACATGGGGGCATCCATCTTTGACCACATGGGGGCGGCCATCTTGTGTGTTGGAGTGATGGTCAATTTGCATATTACTCTTTTGTTAGATAGGATGTAGAATATGAATATGATGGAATCTACACAGCCATTAATTAATATATTTTCAAAGTAGTTTTAATTATGTGGAAAAATAAGCATTGTTTAACATTAGGGAAAAAAGACAAATTGTATGTATAGTTGAACCTAGTTATATAAATAAAACATGTACAAGTATTTAACTCTGTGAACTAGAAGAACAAGAAGCTCTCAGGAAAGAATCCATTATGGAATATACCAACATGTTAGCAGTTCATCAGGCAAAAGAACTGTTTTTTTTATTTGCTTCCCTACACTTCATCATATCTCAAATTTTCAGCAATAGGCAAGTATTTCTATGTTATTTTTTAAAAACTGCCATTTATCTCTATTCCATATTCCATTTTTCTTTATCATAGGCAAACATTCAAAAATATTTAATGTTATCTTCTATTTATGCCCTTGTAAATGTATTATTATTTTGTGTGTCCATAGTTTTAATTTATTTCAATGTTGATTTTATTCATCCGGCATTTTGCTGTTGTATGCACACTGAATATATTTTCCTAACTGCTGACTTGTCTTTCATAATAGGAACCTACCACATTTTAACTACTGACTCTTCCAGAAATATACATTCATATTGCCTCCAACAATCCCAACACCATCAAAAATAACCCTGCAAAGACTATTCTCATGTATGTCCTCTTATGGACTGACAGAATTACTACTTCCAGGAGGATATGGATATTTAATCTAGGCATTGAAATATTGCCCTTCACAATAGTAATAACAATCTACATTCTTAGAGCGGTTGTATAAATCCCCACCTGCCAACAGCTGGCATTATCTATCTTTTTCATTTGTGCCAAACTAGTACAAAGTAACATCTCACTGTTGCTTTAACTTGTATTTCTCTGAATACTGAATCAGTTTGAGCATCTCTTCATATCCATATTAGGTTATGAGACATTCTTTATCTGTATAGTGGTTCTCCATAGCCTTTGTCACTTTTCTGGTAGAATTGCTATCTTACATCTTGATATATACCAGTTAATAATTCCTTGAGAGTTTTAAATATTACTCTAATTGTAGTGTCTAACATTTTTTTCTATATATTTTACAGAGATGAAATTTTCAGAATTATTCTTTAGTAATGGCAAATTTTACTTATAATAGTAAACATTGCTAACATTTATTGAACACTTAGAATGTGCCAGATACTGAGCTAAGCACCTTACATATCATTCCATTGTTGTTACTTCCATTTTACATGTGGGAAACTAACTAGATCAACATTTCAGGTAAGCAGTAGAATTGGTATTTGCACCTGGGCTCCTGGGTACAGAGGTAATTTACATCTGAACCCATGGGGTCTGAATGAACTATTAAAAGGACTCTTGGCCTAAAGGTATTGCCTTCCATTCACCTGCCACCAACTTCTGTGATTCTCACAATTAAATATTCATTTCTGCCATAGCAGCACAGTTTACAATAGCTAAGATTTGGAAACAGCCTAAATGCCCACCAGCAGATAAGTGGATTCAAAAACTGTGTTACATCTACACAATGGAATACTATGCTGCTGTAAAAAAGAAGGAACTCTTACCATTTGCAGCAGCATGGATGGACCTGGAGAGCATTATGCTAAGCGAAATAAGCAGGTCAGAGAAAGATAAATATCACATGATCTCACTCATTTGTGTAATATAATGAACAACATAAACTAATAAAAAAATAGATCCAGAGACATAGAAGCATTGAATAGACTGACCAACCACAGAGGGAAGGCAGGGGAGTTGGCCTGTATGCATGCATATAAGCATAACCCATGGACACAGACAGTAGGCGGGTGAGGGCACATGCTGGGGTGTGGGAATGGCTGGGAGAGGTGAATGGGAGAAAAAGGAGATATATGTAATACTTTAAACAATAAAGAATTAAAAATATATTCATTTTTGCAAGAAAAATCATTATAATATGCAAAATCCTCTTAACAAAAATATTAACTCTTATTCACACTATAGCAAAGGGGTAATATATTAGCTAACTTGATTTACTATATTAAAAAGTCATGTTGACCCACATTATACAAGAGATACATGAGAAGTGGCTCAGGAGATCTGAGGCAGGTGAACAAAATGGGTCCCTCACTAACCTTTCTCTGCCACACTGTATAAGTCTATAGATTGTCTGTTTTCTCCTGCCCTTCTTTTGGATTCCTTGACCTTTTTAGGAGTGTTGAATCAACAAATTGAAAAATAAATATGGATTTGATCTTTTATGTCACTTAATGAGGTTAATACCATTATTCACAAAGACAAGGAGATATAGGCATTCCTTAAAATCTGATTTATCTTAGGCAATAATACAGAAGACAGAATCTAAGACGATAAGTTAAAAAATACCCTCTATTTGCAGGAAGAAGATAGTGTTTGACTGATGATTCATTTGCTTTTATATTAGAATCATTGTTCTCTTAGTATATCAAGCAATTGATTTTCTTTTCTGAGTATGTGCAAAAATGAAGGGAAAAAAGAAGAGGACAAAAAACTTGGGTAGTCTGAATGAAAATCTTGGTTGAGTAAGATAACTGTTGTGAAAGAGGTGAGAAACAAATTGCTAACTAAAAATGTATTAAGCACTCACTTTATGGCGAGCTCGTGGACACACAGATTAGACTATGGAGAAGCCAGAGAAAAAGACACTTAGATAACTATTTTTGGAATGGGGGATTGGGGGAGAATCCTGTTTAAAATGTAAATTACCCATCAATATTCATTCATCTCTTTAGAGAAATTTTTACCATCCTGAAAAGATATTTGGAAAAATAAGCAAAAATAAGCTCAGCTAAGTTCTATAGTAATTTTTTTTCAAATATTACTTCCACTTTTCCTTCTCTCTTCTCCACTCCTGCAGTTCCAATTATATGTGTGATAAACTTCTCTCCCTTACGTCTGCTATAATCTTTTCTTGATTTTCCATCCTGTATTCTCTGTGCTTCAGTCTGGATACTTTATATCACCAATTCTTTCAGTTCTTAACTGTCTATACAACTGTATTAACTATACTGGTAAACCCATGTATTGTATTCTTAATTTCAGGCATTCTATTTTAAGTTCTAGAATTCAATTAGATTCTTTTATATAAATTCAAAATCTCCCCTAAAATAGTTCATAGGCACTTTAAAGTCTAAATCTGATAATTGGATTAAATAAATAGCCTCTGAGACTCTTTCTACTGAGTGTCTTTCTCTGTTTTGGTTATCTCATCGGGTCTCCTGATATGGTTGGTAATTTAAAAAGAATAAATTTACTGGCTTGGTAATTTTGACTGCCTTTAGAAACTGTATGTGAAATCTTTTAGAGATAATCTGAGGCTTTGAACCACCTTGTCGTTCTCAGGAAAGAAACAGGCAGTAAGAGTAGGATCAGATTTCTTTAATTCAGTCTAGGATTGATACAATTCAAAGTTGGATGTTAGTATTTGCCTTTTCCAGTTTGCCTTAATTTTTAGGGTACAGCCTATTTTAAAGTCCAACTGAAAACGTGCAGAGTTAGCCAGGTCCACTCTGCTTCGGTTTGCCCTGAATTCCGATTTTTGTCTCCACAGCATATTGAGCTAATGAAAGCCCTACTCAGCTTCTCAGCTGAAGTTTTCTGCTCAACTTCTTGGCATCCCTGCATTATTTTTTAATCCGAAAGTGCCTTAATGGGAAAGGAGACCATAGTCCGAGCTTTCATCCTCTCTGGAACTTTGATAATTCAAATTATCTCAGTTTTTATCATTCCTTAATGCCTTCCAATATTACTTGTGTTTTAATTTCATACAACTTTTCTAGTTGTTCGTATTGAGTTTGTCTGATGCAAGTTATCCCATCAAAGCTGAAAATATCTATTAAATATCTATTAAAACATATATACCCTCTGACCCAGGATTTCCATTCTAGGATCTTATTCTACAGAAAAACTCATACATGCCCCCAAAACATACGTATAATAATGTTCATCTAGCATTATTTGTAATAGCAAAAGACATAAAAGATACCAGTAAAGAATAAAGACCATCAATAAAAAACAGGTTCAATATATTATCCACGTAATAAAACACAATGATGTTGTGGAAACAAATGACCTGGATTTTTAATGTGTTAAAATGGAAGATGAAAAATAATGTGCATTTTATATTCCAATTTAGGTAAAAATGGATAAACACATGCATATATATTTACATATGCAAAAATGTTTTTGAAGAGATATATTAGAATACAAAAGAGTGATTGATCTGGAAAAGAACAGAAAACTGGGGTCTTTGATTAAGTGGAAGATTTTTCATTATTTTAGAGTGGTTGAATTCATTTTTTATATATTACATGCCTGAATTTTATAATAAACATGATTTAAGAGAAAAATAAAATACAAGGGAAGTGCTACACACTAGCAAAGAAAAAATGGCAGTTCAAAGGAGGCTTACTTAAGCAAAAAAAACCTCACAGTATTAATTGCTGGATTTAGTGAAGTGAAGGAGAGATAAAGCATGCAGAAAAGGGAAGTGGACCATGGAAGTAGATGGGGATACACACTCTAGGGAAACCATCAACAGCTCTAAATTGATGAAGGATAGGGTGGATGTAGGAGACTGGTTGTCTTACAAGTTTCATTTTCCCGAAAGACAGAATGTGCCATGTTAAGGAGTTTACATTTTGTTTTGAGGCAATGGGGAATGACTCACAGTTTATAAGGAAAGTAATATGATCAGATTTGTATTTCATATATATTATGATAGCAGTACTGTAAACAATGGGTTGACAAGGGGTAAGGCAGGTGGGAGATAGACTTAAGCTATAAGATTGCTGCAATATAGTACTTGTCTTTCTCTAAGTGGCTTATTTTACTTAGCATAATGCTCTCCAGGTCCATCCAGGCTGTGGCAAAGGGTAAGATATCCTTCCTTTTAAAGGCTGAGTAGTATTCCATTACATAAATGTACAACAGCTTTTTTATCCACTCATTTATACTGATGGACACTTGGGCTGCTTCCAAATTTTGGCTATCATAAATAACACTGCAAGTACCATATAATTTGACTCATATGTGGAATCTAATGAACAAAATAAACTAACAAAATAGCAACAGACTCATAAACAGAGAACAGACTGATAGTTTTCAGAGGGAAGAGGGGTTGTGGGCTGAGTGTAAAAGGTAAAGGGATTAATTAAAGAAAAAAAATCCATAGATACAACAGTAGGGTGATTACCCAAGGGAAAGGGGAGTACAGGGAGGTCCAAGAGGGAATAGGGGGGATAAGTGATGATAGAAAGAGACTTGACTTGAGGTGGTGAACACACAATACAATATACAGATTATGTATTGTAGAATTGTATACCTAAAATCTATATAATTTTATTAACCAATGTCACCTCAATACATTTGAAAAAAAAGCAAAAGAAAAAAGATTATTGCAATAACCTAGGGCAGACCCTAATGCAGTGACAATAAGGATTAAAAGAGACAGATAATAAGATAGTAAGATGATAGAATTAAAAGAATGTGGAGCCTTATCTATATATATAAAAGCCTAAGCAACCATTACGACTAGTCTCTATGACAATACACTGACCAGCAGGGGGTAGACACTCAATGCAGGAGCTGGCCCCTGGTGGTCAGTGCGCTCCCACAGCCAACCTCCCACTGCCAGCCAACCTCCTGTGGTCCCTTCCCCCGGCTATCCGACCTCGATCACCCCGATCGGTACTGGGAGAGATAGCCCTGATCAGCCCCAATCACCGGCCAGGCTGAGGGAACCCCACCAGTGCATGAATTCATGCACCAGGCCTTTAGTTCATAAATAATGGAATATGTGAAATCATTTATTACAATTCACTTTTTTTGGCTTAGACAACTGAGTAGACAATGGGACCCCTCACTGTTAGGAAAGAAATGTTCAGTTCTGCAGTCAATGTTGAGGTGCTTGAGGACATCTAAGATAGGAAGGTGCTAACATAAGCCTGGAGCATATGAAGAAATGGAAGAACAGACTTAATTGGCATAAGAATAAAATTGGCAGTTGAAGTCCAGGGGATATTTAATGTCACCACAGGAGGAAGGCTATAGATAGAACCACAACATATAAGAAGTGAAATATATACGGTAAGGCCCCAAAATAAGCTAAGGAAGTACTCAGAAAGTTTTAGGAGTGAATGGCATCATAGAAGCCAATGGATGACAGTTTCAAGAAGGCATACTCTCTTTCAGAGAAGTCTAGAAAGACAAGGCCTCAAGTGTGTTGTTGATATTGAGGAACCAGAAGGTGATATACTTGATCACTGTTTTAGAATTTCCTAGTGCTTGTTTAGAGATGTGAACATAGATACAATGCTGACCATAAAGCAAATCGCCTTAGGAAGAGTCTAATCAGAGGGGCATGGAAAGTAACCATGCCCATTAGGTAGACTTAAATAAATGAACACCAACTTGTTTAGAAATCAAATATAATATATCATAATTATATAATCATTTCATTTTTATTTTAATCTTTACTATTTGCCTAGAAGTGTGGTCGGCAAACGGTGGCTCACAAGCCACATGCGGCTCTTTGGCCCCTTGAGTGTGGCACTTCCACAAAATACCATGGCCTGGGCGAGTCTATTTTGAAGAAGTGGCGTTGAAGAAGTATAAGTTTAAAAATTTGGCTCTCAAAAGAAATTTCAATCGTTGTACTATTGATATTTGGCTCTGTTGACTAATGAGTTTGCCGACCACTGGCCTAGAACATATTAGGTCCTTAATAATGCTTAATGAAAGAAAGAATAAATTAACATCTTAGGAATTTCTAAGGATTTGGTACATATTGATAAACTACAAAATAATAAAATATAAATAACTAAAGAAAATGGGAAAGCCATAAAGTTAATGAAGAGTGTAACTGCCGACAGTTCACATCACAGCAATGGTATTAACAATGCTGATGAATTAAGAGTATGGGAGGGAAAATGATAACATTAAAGGGGATCATAAAAGTTCTTTCATAAAAATAGGGTGATTTTCTTTTTTTCCATCATGATTGCGAAATAAAAAACTCTAATAATTATACTATTCCAGTTCATGAAACACTACCATACTATTCATAACATTTGCCCCAAAACTCTAGTAAAATACAGGGTGAGGAAAAGTAGTTTTATAGTTGTAGCACAAATAAATAATACAATAATTAATAAATAATAATACAAAAATAAATTCTGTGTTTTGCATACTCACAACTAAAAACCTACTTTTACCCACCTCTGTATAACACAGTTAATAGAAAAGAGTGAAAATAACTGAATCTTTCTTTAATGTTTAGAACACATTTAGGATTTGACAACAACAAGGGCTAAGCAATTGTAACTTGAAATCTTGGGAAACTTCTTTACCACTCTGTAAATTAATTTTCTAATTGGTAAAAGAGGTTAAGTTAGGAAGTTTCTACTCACATTTCTGATGAAAAAACATCTAATCACAAAGATTATCAGATACTTTAGAAGTGTAGGACTTTTTGTATAGCCTAATGTCCATTTCAATAAAAGTAAACTTTCCAATAGAACAATTTCTTTTTCTATACAGCTTACTTTTTTTACTTAGGCCAGCAAGCTGGTAATAATTTCTACAATTTTAGACATTTTCATACCCATTAGAACTTTAAGGTTTTAATAAAAATGTATCATGAATATATCTGAGTTTTTCTAGATTAAATTTGATTTCATAATTATAACAGCACTATTTTTCCACCCTTTAGATGCCTACAGATGCCTACATTTTGAGAAACACGTAGTATAAATTCTTACCTCTAAGAGATGAGGCTCCATTTGATCCAGGGTTTTTCCAAGATGCTTATCTGGACTTAAACCTGCCAAGAAAGTTTTAATTTTTAAAATAAATGTCTGAGTAAAAGTTTAAAGACACATCCCCTTCCCTCAACCCCTCCTCACTTAGAAACCAGTATGTGTATATTTTAAATTGACCCTAAAATAAAATGTACTTTGCTAATATTTACTTTCTTATTCCCTTTTGATAACTGTTTTTCTTGTTCCTGAAAAATGTTTTATTTCAATTGCATTGTGTCAACTACCAGATGCAGTTTCAATTTTTTTTTCATTTTTTTTAGGAATTGTATGTAATTAGGACAGACAAAAACAAGTATCATTTCAAAGATATAAAATTTAAATCCTTGATATTTTAATTTTTATTCCTCTTCTTTACTATTATTTATATTTTAAATTGTATTTATTACATTGAGGTGACATTGGTCAACATGAACATATAAGTTTCACGTGTGGATTTCTGTTACAAGATCTGTATATTGCACCATGTGCCCACCACTCAGAGTCAAATCTTCTCTTGTCACCTCATATTAGGACCCCCTACTCTCCCCACCCCCTTCCCTCTGACAACCACCACTCTGCTGTTTGTGTTCATAAGTTTCAGTTTTATATCCCACATGAATGAAAACATGGTTCTTAGCTTTTTCTATCTGACTTATTTCACTTAGCATAATGTTCTCAAGGTCCATGAATATTGTTGCAAATGATGCTAATTCATCCTTTCTTATGACTGAGTAGTATTCTATTGTGTATATGTACCACATCCTTTTTATCCAGTCCTCTATCACAGGACACTTTGGTTGTTTCCACGTTTTGACCACCGTGAATAATGCTACAATGAATATAGGGGTGCATATAGCTTTGCAAATTCGTGATTTTGAGTTTTTCGGGTATCTACCCAGGAGAGGGATTGCTGAGTCACATGGTAGCTCTATTCTTAATTTTTTGAGGAATTGCCAGACTGCTTTCCATAGTGGTTGTACCAGTCTGCATTTTCCTTTTTTCCACAACTTCTCCAACACTTGTTATTGCTTGTTTTGTTGATAATAGCAACTCTAACAGGTGTAAGATGGTATCTCATTGTAACTTTGACTTGCATTTCCCTAATTGCCAGTGAGGTTGAATATTTTTTCATATATCTATTGGCTGTTTGTATATATTTTTGGGAGAGGTGTATATTCAGGTCCTTTGTCCACTTTTTGATTGGATTGTTTGTTTGGTGTTAAGTTTTACAAGTTGTCTACATATTTTTAATTTTATTTTTTAACTCATGGACAACTGAGAATTTTCTGATTCATACCTATTTTATCTGAACTGCAAACACCTTACTTAGAGGATAAATAGAAAATAGAAGAGTGGTAGACTGGTTGGCTTATCTAGTTAATTCACTTAATAATCTATATATATTTACTAAAAGGCTAAGTGACTGACCGTACGTCTGCCTGACCGGCTGGTACATATGACGCACACTGGCAATTTAAAAATAAATATTGACTCGCACATGCACGATACATATAAAACTCTTGCTGGCACCAATGGCATGCGTGTTTCTCGAAACTGAAGTATTAACAGGATCTGTGCAAGGTGAGGTAGTTCTGATTCCAAGAATTGATTTGTCCCCATCTGACACTGGCCTCCCATTTAAGTTAATTCAAAGACAGTTTCCTGTGATGCCAGCATTTGCGATGACTATTAATAAATCACAAGGACAAACTCTAGACAGAGTAGGAATATGTATTCCTACCCGAACCCGTTTTGGACATGGTCAGTTATATGTTGCTTTCTCCAGAGTTTGAAGAGCATACGATATTAAAGCTGTAAATACTTCATCACAAGGGAAATTAGTCAAGCACTCTGTGTTTTTACTCTTAATGTGGTATACAGGGAGATATTAGAATAAGTTTAATCAATTTATCAGTCATTGTTTTTATCACTGTTGTTTTTAAATCATGTTTTTGTTGCCTTCATATCATGTTTTTGTTATTTTTATATCATGTCTTTGTTATATCATGTTATTGTTTATATATTAATCAATTTATATATTATTTGCATATACATTTTACTAATTTTCTTCCATCTCTGACACTTCTATTATATAGAAAGGGTGAATAGCGATATCAAAATATTTCTTCTAATTTAATTTCCTTTCAATGTGCACGAATCCATGCACCAGGCCACTAGTAGCATATAAACACAAATAGTTGTACCATCAAATTAATATTTCACTTTGATGACCACTTCTGTAACAATGTATTTTACAAGTAAAGACAGAGACAACTCTGAAAAATCATTATGTAGCAATAGCACGTGCATAGTCTCTTAAAAATGTTGAACCAGTGGCTTTTGCAGCAGTAGCAGCCACCACTAATACAGGACAAACAGAGGGGAGGTGAAGGCTGGAATTCCCGCCCCGCCCCGCCCCGCCCCCCACTGGAGGTTGGAGCCTGCAGTCACTCTACAGTGGTGATACTGAGCCCTGGACCTGGGCTCTGACCAGACGCATGCAGGGCACCAGAAGAATAGACTCCCAAAGCCCAGCCAATCCCAGGGCTCCACACCGGATTTCCAGATTCACAGGATAGCTAACATTATGGAAAGAGAAGTATAATCTTATCTTCTTTCACTATGGGGGTAGGTTTGGCAGATGGAGAAGCTGACCAAACTTCGATCTTGCCACATTCATAAGTTGCTGAAAGAGATGCTTCTTGGTGATAGGAAAGATGTCGTTGGGCCACAACTGTGGTAGCAAACAGTGGAGAATCTTAACTTCTGACACCAGGAAAGATGAGTCAGTGCCAGGGGAAAGAAATTTATCCAACCCAACCAAAGATTTGTATGAGTAATTTTTTAAGTCCATCAAGTCCTCATAGCCAGGATTTTGAAAGAGGAAAGGAAGACATTTCTCAAAATAAAAATGCTTCTTCTCTTTCTATGTCAAAAGCAAGTCTGAATCTAAACTTCAAAATGACTTGGAGAAGGGCAGTTCAGCTTCAAGCAAGCTCACTGAACAAGAATATCTCAAGGTGGAAAAAAAAGTTCCCGAGAAGAAAAGATCTGTGAAGAAGTCACTCAGTACAATCACAGACCCTTCTGTTACTATTATGGCTGATTGGCTGAAGATTCGTGGTCCTTTAAAGAGCTGGACCAAGGTTGGTGTGTGTTGAAACCAGGGTGCTACTGATTTATAAAGCCCCCCAAAATGGTCAATAGGTAGGAATAGTCCTTCTGAATGTCTGTGAAGTCGTTGAGCACCCATCAAAAAGGGATGGCTTTTGTTTCAAATTTTTTCATCCTTTGGAGCAGTCTATTTGGGCGGTAAAGGGTCCAAAAGGTGAAGGAGTTGGATCCATAACTCAGCCCTTACCTAGCAGGATCATCTGAGCTACTTTGGAGTCAGATGGAAGGTGCTGAATGGATTTTTTTTTTTTTTCTTTTGAACGGATGTTTTGGAGTTGGCTTTGAAATGTCCTAGTCTTCTTAAACATCCAATGATCAGGGAAGGAAAGGAACATGAATTGAGCATTTCATCAGAGAGAGCACACATGTGACTTTGTATTGCTTATTACATACTAACAACTTCCACAGGGGCGACAACTTCTAGTTAAATGATAATGAAATTGAACAACAGCATTATTTTAAAATATATTTTATTGATATTTTACAGAGAGGAAGGGAGAGGGATAGAGAGTTAGAAACAACAATGAGAGAGAAACATCGATCAGCTGCCTGCTGTACACCCCTTACTGGGGATGTGCCTGCAACCAAGGTACATGCCCTTGACCGGAATCGAACCTGGGACCTTTCAGTCTGCAGGCCAATGCTTTATCCAATGAGCCAAACTGATTAGGGCTGAACAGCAGCATTTTGAGGACCAAGATATGTATTCTGATAAATCCAATAAAGAAAATGACCAAGAGCATGATGAGCCTGACAATGAGGCGATGGGGAAAAGCGAAGAAAGTGACACATACATCAGAAGGCAAGATGACACAAATATCGAACTTGAGCCTCTTGAG
Organism: Eptesicus fuscus; assembly: GCF_027574615.1. Taxonomy (NCBI): domain Eukaryota; kingdom Metazoa; phylum Chordata; class Mammalia; order Chiroptera; family Vespertilionidae; genus Eptesicus; species Eptesicus fuscus. Next base: position 71,289,049 of record NC_072477.1, on the reverse strand, counting down.
CCTTTAAAGGAGAGCACTGAGTAGAGCCATGAGAGACTGGGAGGGGAGGTGAGGTCTCTCAAATAGCAACTGTGTCTGAAGAAAACCAAAGCCTTATCTGGGCACTGCTGAGACAAGTCCGTCCTGGCATGAACCTGTCCTACATTTATTTTGTCCTACATTCTTTTCTGAATAAACTTTCATATGATTACTGTCATGCAGATTTCCTACTGAGGCTGCTCTGGAAGAAAATCCTTATTTCTGTTTGAAGAAGGTAGAGAAATGGTATTTGTCAGGATTCTATAAAAGGCCAAAGGGACTGAAGAAACCTTATAATCATATACTTGGTGAGATTTTCAGTCATTTGTGGATTCATTCAGAACAAACAGCAAAACATTTTATACTGCTGAACAGGTGTCCAACCTGCCTTTTATGTTAGTACTGCACTATTAGATGCAGAAGCACAATTAACTTTCTTGAATAGAGGTGAAGATTATGAAATAATAATGCCATCTGCTCACTGTAAAGGAATTATTTATGCACAGTGACACAGGAGCTTGGTGGAACAGTCAATATTACATGTCAAAAAACTAGATACTGTGCAATACTTGAATTTAAACTAAAGCCATTTCTAGTAGTAGTGGGTGCCTTTGCTAATCAGATATTAGGGAAACTTAAACTGGGAAAGGAAGTCTTAACTACCCTGGAAGGCAATTGTGATAGTGAAGTTTTTATGAATGACAAAAAGATTGATAATTCAGAGGTTTTCTGGCACCTAACACTAGATCTTAAGCAATGGAGATTAATAAGGCACATTGTAAAATTGGAAGAGCAGGGAGATTGAAGTAGTGAAACTCTGGCAGCAAGTCACTAGAGCCATAAATGCAAAAGACCAAACCGCAGCTACTCTACAGAAGTAAGTTTCAGAGGAAACTCAAAGACAATCTGCCAGAGATTGGAAAACAAAAATAAAGAGTGGATCTACAAGTTACTTGAACTTGATCAGCACATGGGAGAATGGCATTACAAGTTTTCAGATACTCGACCATGGGACTCACTTAATGGTATGATACAGCTAGAAAAAGATGGTACTAACCAGACCAAAGTTAAACATTGCACTCCAAAAATGAAAGATAAGCCAACCAGGCAACAGAAGAAAGTGGCAAAAGGCTATTCGTCCCTAGACCCTGATATACAGGATTCATCTAGAAGTAAAGCCCAATCAGTAAAACCAACTACAGGAAAGAAAGGGATTGAATTGGGAGATAGTAAAAATTCCACTAAATCTATAAACACAGGAAGAAATTATGGCTCTTCGAAATAATTTAGTTTCAAACACACCTGCCCATGGATTATTTTCTGCAACAAAAAGACTACTTCATCATTTTCCTCCCCATTTTGCTTCAAGTCATAATAAACTTCATGTTTAAATAGTTCTTTACAGTCAAATCAATTAATTTGAATAATCAGATTCATCCTGGGATCAATGTTCAAGTTGGCTTAATCTTTATTAAAACATCACATAGAGATGTTATCCTTTCCCTGCCTAAGTTCATAATGTTAGTCTTTTACATTTCCTTTTCAGTTTTAAAATGTTGCTATACACATTTCAATCTTTAATCCAAGTAGAATTTACTTTTAGCTATCATATATGGAGTATTATAACTGTCTCTCTTGTTTATGGATAATAACTACTGTTTATGGAATCCCTTCCCTACTGAGGTACTGATGTACATGCCGCCTCTGCCAAACAGAGTTGACATTCATATGTAAGTCTATGTCATGTCACCTACAATTTACTTTACACGATTTCAGTATTACCAGTGCAATATACAAGTGTCTGTTTAATCTACTAGATATGGTTAATTGGCCAGTAACAGACTTTTTTAACAACCCATAATTCTGGAGGCTACAACTTCTAGTTATCTTTATCTTAGACTAGAGGCCCAGTGCATGAAATTCATGCACGGGTACGGTCCCTAGGCCTGGCCTGCAATCAGGACCATCTTCCCCGGCTGCTGACAGCCAGCCCCACCCCTCACTGTCACCCACGCCTGGTTCCCCATTTGCCATGGGGCGATCAGAGCCTGCCGGTTGGGGGGCGGGGGGAGGAACTGAGAGATCAGCTGTTCCTGCCTGCTCGCCGGCCCCGTCCCTGCCACAGGTTGCCCTCTAGTGTGGGGCAGCCAGCGGGATGGGGGCCTTGGCCTGGTGCCACCCGCATCCCCCACCACCCAGCCCCGGTTCCCTGTTCACCATTGGGCAATGGGAGCCTGCCGGCCAGGGAAAGGGACCGAGAGGTGGTCAGTGCGCATCATAGTGACTGGCCGAGTGGTCGTTCTGGTCATTCTGCTGTTAGGGTCAATTTGCATATTATCCTTTTATTATATAGAAAAGGCAACATAAAAGTTTGCCAATTAACCTAAAGCCTGTTAGAAATTACTTTTCCTTGTGAAATTTATTTATTTAAGAAAACAAATTATATAGTACTTACTATGTACAAGGCACTGTTTTAAGTGCTCTATAAATATTAACTAATTGAATTCTCAAAACAACCCAATAAGTAGGTACTATTATGGTCTTCATTTAACATAGGAGAAAACTGAGGAATGGAGAATTTCAGTGACTCTCTGAAGTCATCCACTACCAAGAAATAAAATCAGGATTCAAACCCAGGCAGTCTGGCTGTGGAGTCCAAGCTTTTAATACCATACTATGCTGTTTTCCTATGCTGGGTTAAGGATATTTCCATCTGTACATCACTTGTTAAGATTTATTGTTTTTATGTTAAATATGCTTATTAGAGCATGAAAAAATTTTATAAATACTTTGTCCATATCTACTGAGATGCATTCCACAACATTTTTATCAATACCAAATCTTATTAAATTTAAAACTTTTGCCATTCTGATAAAAATATTGGTGTTTATCTCCATTAGTATTTTTATTTGTATATCTTTACTTTTGTATGATTGAGGTTGAACATGTTTTTCAGACATTTATGGCCAGATTTATAATCTTTTTTTACTGTAAATTTATTGTTCATATTCTTTGACCATTTTTCTAATTGACTATCCATTCTTTTTTAATAATATTGAAACACTTCTAAACCAAGGCCATTAGTCATGTGCTTATCAACAGTGTTTTTTTCTTCCTAGGGTTTGTCATTTGTTTTATGAATTTTCTTATTGCAGAATACTTTATTGGTGATTGCTCTTTTATTGATAGATCTTGTCAGGTATTTAACAGTTTCAGGGTCTCATCAAAGTGCCAGCTATTTGTATTGTTTGCAATGTTTACTCCCATTTTAATTTTAAAAATTGTATTCTTGCCGAAACCGGTTTGGCTCAGTGGATAGAGCGTCGGCCTGTGGACTGAAAGGTCCCAGGTTCGATTCCGGTCGAGGGCATGTACCTTGGTTGCGGGCACATCCCCAGTAGGGTTTGTGCAAGAGGCAACTGATGGATGTTTCTCTATCATCGATGTTTCTAACTCTCTATCCCTCTCTCTTCCTCTCTGTGAAAAATCAATAAAATATATTTAAAAAAAAATTGTATTCTTACTTTTATCATTTCCTTTCCTGTTTTGTGTTCACTCAATAGCTCCTTTATTTCTGGTTTCTTGAGTCATTTATATTTACACATTTCTTATTTTTAAATAGAAGAATTTAAATCCCAATTTAGCTGCAGCCCAGAAGATGTGAAAAGTGGCACATTTATTATCATTCAGTTTTCAATATTTTGTCATTATTACTGAGTCATGTAGGATTACTCTTGTGACAAAATATGTTTGTTTATTTTCACTATTTTGTGTTGTTTCCTAATTTGACTGCATTGTGATCAAGACTGTAGTCTTTATTGTGACAATTTTAAAAATTCAGTTAAGTTCCTTTGTGATTCAGAACATAGTAGAATTTTATGAATGTTCCATTTGTGCTTGAAAAAATGTGTTCTTTATCTGTTGAAAGCAAGATTCTGTACCCAAGCATACAAAACCATAATCACAATTTTTAATTCTGCATTTCAAACCTTCTATGGCCTTATTATAATTTGGTTTCCATAAGTCATCAGTTTCAAATAAAAGGTGGTAAAATCTTCCATTATGATTTTGGTTTTAATACTCTCTTGTAATTCTGTCAGTTTGGCTTTATTTAATTGACAGCTATATTGATATGTGTATACAAATTCATAATTTCTAATACTCTTGTTGGGACTATTCCTTTTATCAAGAAGGAGTGACTGACCTTTCATATGTGATTTTTATCTTATACTAGAGGCTCGGAGCACAGATTCGTGCACTGGTGGGGTCCCTCGGCCTGGCGTGTTCCCTCTCGCAATCTGGGACCCCTTAGGGGATGTTGTACTGACAGTTTTGGCCTGATCCCTGAAGGCCAGGCCAAGGGACCCACTGGTGCACGAATCCAGGCACCAGGCCTCTAGTATGCATATAAGATCTTTGGTTAATCTCTTCCTGTCCCCACCTCCCCTCTTCCCTCTGAGATTCATCAGTCTGTTCCATGCCTGTGTCTGTTCCCTGGTGGTCAGTGCACATCATAGCTACCGGTCGAATGGTCTAATAGTCGAGCGGTAGCTTAGGCTTTTATATATATAGATTCTATTTGTCAACATTACAACACCAGCTTTCCTTTGCTAATATTTTCCCATTATTTATTCTCAAATTTGTATTTGTTTTAGATTCTTATAAACTACATATAATTGGATTTTTTAAAATGTATCCTATTATAAACACTACTCTAAGGAACTGAGATGAATTATTTTACATTATATGTCTGGACCTGTTTCTATCATCTTATTGTAGATTTTCTGTTACATTAAGTTTTATATTTTTTTCTTTGCTAATTTTTGCCTCATATTGGATTAAAAAGGATTTTTGTCTATTTTCTCTGATTAGGAAGCATAGATTATATTTCTACTCTTTCAGTAAGCACTTGTAATTTTTAACATACATTCAAAGCTACAGTATTTTAGTCTAGATGTACTATCTAAAAATTTATGGTTCTTAGAATATAAATCTAAGAATTTATGTTTAGCATCCCTTTGACCAAGAGAAATGATTATGTTTTGACTAGACACTAAATAAGCTCCTCAATTTTAATTGTTATTATGTTAAATTTTAGTTCCATCATTTTGTGCAAGAAAAATTAAGGTTATCAACATATTTTACAATGTCTATGCTCTCCATTTTTATTAATTTCTCCTGGAATTGAGTCTATTTCTCATCTGAAGTCTATTCTTTAGTTTTCACTGAAAATCTGTGAGTGATAAACTCTCCTAGTTTTGTCATGTCTGATAATGTCCTATTTCACCCTCACCATTGTATAATAGTTTAGTTGTAAAATAATACACCTTCAAGCATTAGTTGTTCCTAATGAGATTTATGCTATTTTTATTGCACAGCACCTGATATGCACTTTCAATCACAAAACTTCTTTCTTTAAGCCTAGAATATTTTCAACTATTATATCTGCAAATACTATTTTTTTGCCCTTTCTTCTGATGCTGGAAGCTATCCATTGTCTACACCAGTGGTCGGCAAACTGCGGCTCGCGAGCCACATGCGGCTCTTTGGCCCCTTGAGTGTGGCTCTTCCACAAAATACCACGGCCCAGGCGAGTCTATTTTGAAGAAGTGGTGTTAGAAGAAGTTTAAGTTTAAAAATGTTGGCTCTCAAAAGAAATTTCAATCGTTGTACTGTTGATATTTGGCTCTGTTGACTAATGAGTTTGCCGACCACTGGTCTACACTATCATGAAAGTGCAAACAGGGAATCCAGAAGGCTGATGGATCTTGAGCTTTGGCAAGGGCTAAAGCTATGCACCGATTGTTCTGTCGAGACAATGGTGGCTCAAGCAATTTCCTGACCTAATAGTCTCAAAGTAAATCTTTACTAATATTTACTGACCTTTAAGGTAGTCTGTCTGCTACTGGATTGCCTGCCTATAGGCAAGATGTGTATCTAAAATTGAATAAAAAGCTAACAGGGCCTGGGCACCAGAGAGACCCTTCCACTAGAGAGAGGTTCTCCGCCTGGCCCCCCATGATTTCCAAATTCACATTTCTTGTCTCTTCTCTTCATTTGTGTACGGCTCTTCTCCAGGTCCTGAACCCTAGCTGTGCAGGTTGCGGCTTTCACATTCTTCAATTATTTTTTTCTGAAAAATCTAATATACAAATAATGTAATTTCCCAATATCCTCCATATTCTTAAACTGCTCTTTCATTTTGTCCCCCTCTGTCCCTCTTCCTTCTGGGTGAATTACTTTTTTCTGCTTCACTCATTCCCTCTGACTTAGCTCCTCTAGTTTATTCTTCCCACTGAGGTTTTTAAATGTTTCATTCCCCCAAATTTCTAGTTAGTTATTTGAACATCACACGGTTGCTGTTTCTTTCTGGGTGATTTATTTTTCTAATTGATTGCTTTTTCTTTAATGGGTGTTATGTTTTTCTTTATCTCTTTGAGGTTCTCCCACAAATGGGGCACTTTCAGTCTGTTTCCCCACAGGATTATGATCTCCCACCTGTTTGCTTCCTGAAGCTTTGTATTACATCCCACAGCTCCAGTCCTGCTTACTATCGAATGTGTCTTTTCTAGTTCACAGAATTGTTTATGTTTTCCACCTTAACTATGTCTTTCATACTCTTCCTTCAGATATTCATCTATTACTGTCATGGGTTTAGAGTAAGAATTTGGAAAACTCAAAGCATGAATATACAAGGCCAGTATAACTAGATGTCATCTTTTAGCCTCCCTTCCATTTAATTTCTTGATTCCCATATACATATGGGTCACACAACCCACACATATAACACTGAGCTTTCAGGCTCTAGGTTACACATCATTAAAATCATTTTAAAAGTCTTTCATGATTGAATCTAAGAATTTATGGTTTGCATTCTCTACAAGGATCAAAGAGTAAATAAATGGCTGTCTAAAAAGCATGAAAGGGAATTTAAGAGCATACACTGTCTACAGGTGGGCATGGGAAGATCAAACTGATGATCTTACAATTTTTCTTGCAGTCTTTTAATTCATTGTAGAGTCATCAAATCCCGGTTCTGAACTATTAAGGTAAGAAATAGCTGTTACATCTCATTTCAGAGATAGCTGCATTCCATGATGGATAAAGTAATTTGGCTTGCCTTTAGATAAGGGAGTCAATAAAATATGTAAACTTAAGCCACACTGGGCACAGTTTTTCCACATGAATCTGTGATCATCATACAAGTACACCTTTGTAAAAATGACAAGTCATTGGAGACCTCATGATCACTGCCCAAATGACATGCATTTCAGATGGAGATCCCTAGCAATTAAAGCTATTGTCCTTGAAAAATCAATGGCCTGAAGCCACCCTGATCTGAGATCTCTTCTAAATCAGTTGAAAAGATCATACATGGGATGATTATGGGATGACTTTAGTCAGGGATGTGGTATGAAGATTTTTATTATATACTAGAGGCCCGATGCATGAAATTCATGCAGGGGGGGAGGGTCCCTCAGCCCAATCTGCGCCCTCTCACAATCTGGGGACCCCTTGGTTCTAAACTGGCAGTCGGACATCCCTCTCACAATCTGGGACCCCTCACTCCTAACCGCCCGCCTGCTTGCTCCTTACCACTTGGCTCACTGCTCCTTAGTGCTGCTGTGAGCCTGACTTCTGGTTGAGCAGCGCTCCAGCTGTGGGAGCTCACTAACCACCAGAGGCAGCTCCTCTGTTGAGCGTATGCCCCCTGGTGGTCAGTGCGCATCATAGCTACCGGTTGTTCTGATCGTTCCGCTGTAAGGGTCACTGGGCTTTTATTATATAGACTAGAGGCACAGTGCATGAAAATTCATATACTGGAGGGGGTTCCCTCAGCCTGGCCTGCTCCCTCTCACAGGCAAGGAGACCTCAGGGGCAGGAGGCAATCCGGTAATCAGGGGAAGGTGATGCCCCCATCACACCTCTGCTGCTGCCACTGCTGGCAGCACAAACCTCAGCTGGCCCTGGTTACCTGAGCCTCAGGCGGCCCCAGGTGGCTGGGCAGCCGCCATCCGAGGCTTGCCTGCACCTCAGGTGTTGGCTGCGCAGCCACTATCTGAGGCTTGCCTGTGCCTCAGGCATCGGCTGGGCAGCCACCATCCTAGGTTTGCCTGCACCTCAGGCTGGCCCTGGGCAGCTGGGGGGCTGAGGGTGGGTTCGGCCGCACTGTGCGCCTGCCACCCCCCAATCCTCCCAGCTGGGCTGAAAGGACTGTGGGGCTCCGGCGGCAGGCGCAAGGAGCGGCCAGACCCGCCTGAGGGTGGGTCCAGCCGCACTGCGCACCTGCCACCCCCCCTCCCCCAGCAGGGCTGAAAGGACTGGGGGACTCCAGAGGGGCTGAGGGGACTGGGCGCCGCCATCTTGTGGCTATGGGCACTGCCATCTTTGTGACAGCATGATAGTCAATTTGCATATTCCCTATTTATTAGATAGGATAAGATTGTGTTTATATTAAAACCCTTTGAGAGACTGAAAAGTTTGTGAAAAAGCCACAATGGTCCATGGCCTTTTCCAATGCAACTCAACTTCAATTTATTCCTGTGCTTGAAAAAGATGGTTCATTTTTAGATTCATTCAACTTAGGTGCCTGGGTCATGAATGGACATAAACTGGGCTTCACCAAAACCTAATAGTCTGTTCACTTTACCTCCTGAATCAGTCAGCTATAGAATGTGAGAGTCTCAATGTATCTATCTTTCTTATGAAAATCTTTATAATTATTGAGGTAATTATATTTACTAATATTGACATAAATATACAGTAAATATAAAGAAATATAAATATTAATAAATATAATTACAATCCATAGGATCCAGGATGATGTTATATTCAGAGTACATTTTAATTCAAATAAATAAAAAAGTTACTTTAAGTTACCAACAAAATTTTCCCAAAAGTGCAGAAAAATTTTACTGTAAATCCTGACACCTAACCATTTAATCATATCTTATAGACATTCTTTGATGGAAATGGGGTGGGTGAATAAACCCAGAACAAGACCTAGGCATTGGGTAACTCTGTGTAGAATTAAGAAATTAATTAAAAGGAAGAACCATAATTTGCAGAGCTGACATCTATTTTACTTTACTTGCATGTATCAATGGGAAGCAATTACAATTCAATTAAAATATTCAATTTTATTACTTTACTGACTGACCTTGAAGTTAATGCCTGTTTTATTTAATTGCATCATCTATGAATAAATGTTAGCCCTATGATGTTATGCCCCATTATTTTCAATGCATTTTTCAACTTCTCAACTGAATTATATCAGTTAATTTATTATCTACTGTCATGAAACCAAGTGGAGGTTTATTTCTTCGGGACAGCCAAATATATGATATGAGAGAAACATCACAAAATGTTTGATAATGCTATTTTTAACAGTCAAGTAAAATGAATTGTGTTCACATCTCAACTTTTGTAGCCTAGACTTTTACTGTAAAATCAGTAGGTGATATTAGAAAAGGTATAATCACTCTGAGAGTAATTTCCAGTCTGCCTATAATTCCTGATAAATTCAATGGAGACAGGAATGGAATATCCCATGCATTTTGAAGTACACACACACACACACACACACACACACACACACACACACACGATCCCTTCTTATTTCTTCCAGGCTCACTGGCCACCAGAACAAGTAGATTCACTTTAAAAAGTTCTAATGGTTATGTTGGTAAATATAACTTTTTTTTTGTTCCCAGACTCTAGTTGAGCACACTACTATATTATAATTGAGCATTTAAGAAATACAATGACTAAATTTGTGCTTAAAAGAACAGATAAGAAACATTATGTAATCTTTAAAGTAAAAATGAGCTCACATTTTAAAATTTGACTATTGGGGGAAATTTCTTATTTCAGTTTCCAGATTTTTCATTTCTACAATTAGAATACTAAATGCTTATCTATCTTATAGGTTGTGTTAGGATTCATCTCAACATGTAATTGGTTTCTGAAATCTATGAATTAGCATTTCGCTTCAATGTAAGTAATAAAAGAGACAACAGTACTTCATGGATTCACTTTGAAAATGATAGCATCCATGAAATGAATGACCAATAAATCACATTAAGTATAATTATGCAGTTAATGATAACCAATACTTGCTGGTGATCGCCCAAAGGGCCCTTTTATTAAACCTTTAAAAATACCATATAGCTTAACATCTAAAAAATGAATAAAAAGATACGTTTCAAATAAAAAAATTTAAAGGGGAATTTGATATATTTATTTTAGAAATACCTTCCTAACCCTTATTAGTTTTTTCAACATGATGAGTATTGAAAATTGAAAGGACCTCGATATGAGTCTGGAGTGTCTGCAGGGGTGAAAGTTGATGTTAAAAAAGTGACAAAAACAGATCCTACAGAACCCTTTGTTTCATTTTAAAGAGTTTATACCTGAATGTAAGGTCACAGAGAAGACAGAAATTGTAAGCAGATGAATGACAATCCAATTTGACTTTTGGAAAAATCATTCCTTGCCAGTAAACAAGACTGAAGGTAAGAAGGCAAATAAAGGGGCTGCTGCAGTAGTTAGCAAGAGAGGATGTAATAGACAAGGCAATAGGTATGGAAGGAAGAGAACGGATTTGAGAGTAACATATAGTAGGTAGGATATATTGCACTTGCTGATGAACTGGGCATGGGGAATACAGAAAAGAGAAAAGGTAAGGATGATTCTCAGGTTTCTGATTCTGATAAAATGAAAAGATGGTGGAACCAAAAACTACTTCTTCCAGATATAGACAAAATAGAACAGAAGAAAACGTGGGAAGGAAAGTAAAGGGCAGATTCGATTTTAGACACGTTTGAGGTACCAGTGAATAACCTGAGAAGATATATCTAATTGACAATTAGGTATATGGAGTTAGAGCCCAGTATAGAGGTCCGGGCTGGAGATACTAATATTGAATAGAAGACATGAGATAAAATTACTCAAGAAGAGTATGTGAAGTGAGAAGAGAAAGCACAGGAAATAACTTTGATGAATATCAAACTTTAATGCACACTGTAATTAGAGAGCTGCCCAAAATGCAAATTTGATTGGGTCATTGGGCAAGAGAGTTACAAGAGCATGGCATCTAACTCTTTTTCTTTTCTTCCTGTGATGGTTAATTGTATGTATCACTAGAGTGGGCCATGGAGTGCCCAGATTAAACATTGTTTCTGTGTGTGTCTGTGAGGGTGTTTCTTGATGAGACTGGCATCTTAATTGGTGGTCTCTGATTACCCCTTCCCCCTGCAATGTGGATGGGCATCATCCAATCCAGTAAGGGTCTGAATAGAACAATAACAGAGGAAGGAGAAATTGCTTCCCCCCTTTCTTTTTCTGCCTCAGTACTTGAAATGAAACATCTCATCTCAACTTCTCTTGCGTTCAGACTGGGATTTACATCATTTGCTCCCCTGGTTCTCAGGCCTTCAAACTTGGACCAAATTATACCA